>NC_088888.1:97652008-100052008 GCF_037157495.1 Lathamus discolor
TAAATGTTTTTTTACACATGCACAAATTTATTTCAAACTGTAATGAAAAGATTTTATTTTACTGCAATATTGCTGGATGATTTGATTTGTTTCTTGAAATTCTGAGGAGAGAAAAAAGAAAAAAGAAAAAGCCCATTTCAGATGGAAAAATTAAAGCATTGACATTTTTGAAATTTGAGTTTCTTAATGAATTTACCTTTCAGCAAAACATTTTAGGACTGTCCAATTTGTGCTATGAAGCAGGGTGGAGATTTGGGTTTTTTTTAACAGTAAAAGAAAATCTTAACAGTTCTAACCATATGAACATACGCAGACAGCGACAAAAATCTACAGATACCTTGGGAAAGTTCCTTAATACATTGTGAGTGGTGACTGACTTTCCCAAATCACTAACAGATATCTGAACTACCTTTCCACCAGATTACAAGGTGGAAATCAGAAATAAGAGGCATCTTTTCCAACTGCATTACATTAAAGCTTCCCATTTAGTGTTAGATCCACTGCCTGTTTGCTTAACTATTGTTATATGAAAGCCTTATCTGTTTTGCCCAGTTTGCAGTAGGTTTCCTGTTGCAAGAGCTGGGGCTGCCCATTATCCTTTAAGCAGAAACCCAGACCACAGTAATGAGATCTTGCCTTAGCTGATTGCATAGAATATCTTTCTCTGTGAAATGAAAATCAATATTAGCTACAACTTGGGAGATAGCAGCACGAATTCCTGAGAATGGAACCTTATGTATAGTGTAAAATGTGTGCAAAAAAGAAGGTTTCCAGTGTATTTGGGAGAACTTTATTTTAACGGTCTTTTCCCCCATGTCAAGTAACCAACAATTAATTTGTTTAGCACTTTATCTATTTGGGCTAGAGAAAATTGCTTTAACCCATTTAAAGATAGCTACCTAAAACGTCCATGGCTCTTCTGCCAAGAAGGGAAAAAGAAATGATAGTGGGAAATGCAACAGAAGAAAGATTCTCGGGAGTCAAGAGGATGTCCAAGCCACAAATACATTCCAGTAGATCACTAATGAGTGAACATGTCTCATGTCTTACTGCCTACTATAATCACTCATTTGATTTAAACAACATTTGGTTCCAATGTGTGTTTCATTTCCAGAAGGCTGGTAGAAATCTAGCTGAAAACCATATTCAGTGTTGTCTTTGCTGTTTTGATTAATTTCTAGGCAGGATGACTGTGGTTTGGGTTGCTTTGAGCACTGGCATGAAGAGTTTCCACAGTTTGGCTCACAGTTTACTATGACCAAGGTTTGTGGCAGATAGATTCTCTGTAGAAACCTGGTTGTAACTCAAAATTTGATTCCCACAGGAAATGCTGACATTTGGGAGGGGAACAAAGGGCAAGCTCCAATCAAAATTAAAACTGAATCATTTTCTGAACTCTCTGTAGAGGGAGATTCCAAAGGGTAAAAATTGCTTAAGAATGAACTGCTGGAGGTTGATTCTAACCAACAACCTGGGTGGCCCCTGGAAATTGGGGACTATGAGATCATCTAATTTCAGAAAATCGAAGATAGTCTGAAACATTCAATGTGCCAGCAAAAAAGCCCAGAATCCCTTGACACCAGCAGAGCCCTGTAGTATTTCCAATTGCATGATAGGAGGACTGGGAAAGTTAAAATTGAAAGTCTCAGATTATTTAAGAAGATTCAACTTTAGAACCATGAAAGCTTCCCAAATTTTCCTGACTCATAGCATAGGATGGCCTGGAAGTGCAGATCCTGGACTTTGAGTTTGCTAAATATTCTGCTGGACAGAAACAGGATCACAACCCGCTTCAGTCATCATGGAAGTTCAATTCAGGGAGATATTTTGCTGCAAACAAAATATTTGTGAAGACCTTATTTTCGACTCTGAAATATCAGTCAAATCAGGCTCACTCCATTGTTGACATAAATTGGCTGTTTTTAAGCATATTAAGGACACTATTCAGTAGGATTTGCATTACTCAGCATGAGGTGTCATTTCAAACTCTTTTGTATTATAGGGAACAAAGCACAAATGCACAATCTTGCCCACAGCTGTAGAAAGAATGAAATTTTCAAAAATAAGGTTTATCTAAAAATCAAGTTCTTGGTGTCCCACAGAAGAAAAAAAACCACTCCCTTCGCCCTCCCAGAAGCATTTTCCCCCCTTCATTTTTCAAACTTTGTTTGAAAAATGCTATTGAATTCTGATTTCCAGAGAAGTGACTGAGAAAGACTGCAGTAAGTAAAAAAGGGAGAGTAGATTCCAGCGGCTCCTTTCAGTGAAACAACTGAATCAACTAGTCTAAAACTGTATTTGTTTACTTGCCAGCCCATAAACAGTAGTTGAAATACATAAAAGTCAGATGGAATAAGTTTTAATCCCAGGGTAGCATACAGTGGAAGGTAATCACATTGATTTTAAGACAGGTCGATATGGAAACAGATCCACTGAAGGGGAAAAGGTCAGTTCTTGACAAATAGCAATTCCACTAGCTCCAGGCCTACAGAAGTAAATTGTCTCCATTCAGTTTTGTTTGGTATTTCAGCTATGAAATAGTTCCTTGTCCAGAAAATTATGGATTGGCTTAGCTTTCAAATCTACTGTTTTTCACATTTGACGGTGACACAGTGGCCACTGATGAACTTCCTCACCATGTACTGACTTGCAATATTTTCACAGCAACTGACATTATTTGAGGATATTGTCTATGCTAGCCCTGTTAGTAAAATCATTCTTAGCCTTGGTACCAAGGTAGCCACATGCTATGAATGTGCACCTCTATTTCCAGCTTGTGTTTTCTCTTGCTGAGAAGAAACAAGGCAATCACTCAGTTTCATATAACTCAGAAAGCCGTCTTCCTGTTGAGAACAATGGGTCTAGTTCTTCTCTTTATTATACAGTCCACTGCTGGGCTGACACCACCGAAATTCTATTGCACCACTGCAAAACTAGTCCTATACACAGAAGCAGTCCTGGAAAATGCTGGAAATATTGTTAAGAAGATTCTTCTTTGGAAAAAAATAATAAAAAAAACCAAAACAAAACCAAAAGACCAAAAAACTTTATTAAATTCTTTTTGGGATTCTGCCCTTCTATTTCATCTTGCTGTCTGGACTGCAAAGACATGGGAGAATAGTTACAGGTCTTGACTTTTTTTCCCTAGGATAAGTTCAGTAAAGCGGATTCACGTTTCATGTTTTGGAGCCACATCTAGTCTTGAAACACCCATTCCCTTTCACATTCCCATTCACTTTCACAACACTGTTATATCCAAGCAATCTCTAAATACGATAATGATATATACTTGATTATCTCTTTATTAAACAGAAAAAAGTTTCAATTCTACCCATACTGCACAGGTTACATTAAGTATCTAACTTCAGTACTTTCAAGAAGAGAAATAGAAACTGCAGTGGTATTTAGCTACAATACTTCTGAGATTTTGAAGTGTTGAAGATCGAGAGAAACAAACTCTAAACAACTGAAAAATGTATGTGTATCTACAGACATGTATGCATGAACACACATTTATGTATATGCACATATATATGTGTAGGCTTTAGATTTTGTTACAACATGGAATGAGAAGAGTTTACAGTATTTGGCTTAAAAGTCCTTCTGACACATGGATCTTATTAAACTGTACCTCGGTCTAACTGTGGCTGAGCAAACAAAAGTGGTTCCACATGGCTGATAAAAAGCCTGATCAAGAATAGGAAAGAAAAATGTTTCTACTTGCCTTGCTGCCTCCGGAAATCTGTTGATTGAAGACTGAATTATTTTGCCTCTACTGCAGTGTATGTAATCACTGAAGTCTGACCATATCTCCATTCAAATGAGAGAGAAAATGTCAGATGTATTCAGCCAAACACAGGCCAGTGATTCCCCATTGAAACCTAATGAGAGCAATAGCCATATGTGCAATGCCAAAAGCTTTCTTCCCTTTACATCTTGCATTCTATTTTCTTCCCACAGCACTGTGAGAGTAAAGAATTTCAAAGATAAATTGAGAATTATGCTCAGATGTCTTTGTTAGCTTTATACACTACAACATTTACTTATTATGTTAATTATAATAAATATAATAAATGTGTCATATAATCTTTCTAAACCTTACATACTGCTTCTTAAAAGGAAGAGAACTTGTAAAATAATTTACAAGTTCTGCTGGAGCACAAAGAGACACCTACCAGCAGAAAGGGCACTTTACAACTGCCTAAAACAGCACTCTTATCTCTTTGTTGAATGCAGTTACGGTTGCACACCCAACATATCTCCCCTATTTCCTGACAATGTACTGCAGCACTGCAGCTTACTGTGCCATGTATGAGAAAAAATAGCTGATGCCTAACCAGCTGATACAGAAATACAAACAGCTTCTCACATTATACAACTGCTAATATGTGATCAAATATTTCTAAACTTAGATTGTTATAAATAGGGAGGCAGAAGGAGAGTCTAACAGAGCTCTGTAGTACAAGCAAGCTTGTAAGAGAACGCAGGCAGTCCATAAAAAGAGCCCTGTGAAATAATGCAAGAAATGTAGACAATAGCAATAAAATTACTCAGCTCAAATAACACTTTACTTCCTGGAAAATGTCACTGATACTAATGGAGATATTTCTGAAATTAGACACTTTTGATAAGATTAAAGTTACAGGCATATACTGATTCAAATAGAATAATGACTAATAACCAAGGCAGCCTTTCAAATTAAGGAACTCTTTTTGCTTTTTCTTTTAAGTACTCAAAAATACATAGGAGTCAAAGAATCAAACAAGATGATAGACAAAGTGGGTACATTGTGCAATAGACATCTATAGAGTGTTCTTGGTCTTCTCCCAGCACCAAATTTTCTTACATTTCTCTTTCTTAGCTCCTATTTCCCCTCCCCATCACCAGTGAGTGTCTGTTCACCTCTGCCCTCCTGTCTATCTGGCATTGCTTCATTCCTTCTCCTGAGGACTTTCTCTATAGTCAATATGCTTATCCTTGATATAGTATTTTCTTCATTGTGATTCAATTCAATTCTCTTACAGAGATAGTAAGAACCAGATAAGGAAGGGAAAACCAGTATGGAGACAGCTTAATGGGGTTTTGGTTGGTTGGTTTATTGGTTAGTTGTTGCTTGGTTTCTGTTGCTTTATCTGCTTCTACACAGTTCTTTCACAGAAGCCAAACAGATAGAAAGAGACAAGAGTCACACAAAGAGTTGTGGTCAATGGCTCGATGTCCGGCTGGAGACCGATAACGAGTGGTGTCCTTTAGGGATGGGTGTTGGGACCGGTCTTGTTTAGCATCTTCATCGCTGACATGGTCAGTGGGATTGAGTGCGCCCTCAGCAAGTTTGCTGACGACACCAAGCTGTGTGGTCCGGTTGATATGGTGGAGGGAAGGGATGCCATCAGGAGGGACCTTGACACGCTTGTAAGGTGGGCTGATGCCAACCTTATGAAGTTCAACCATGCCAAGTGCAAGATCCTACACCTGGGTCGGAGCAATCCCAGGCATGGCTACAGACTGGGCAAAGAAGAGATTCAGAGAGGCCCTGCAGAGAAGGACTTGGGGGTGCTGGTCAATGAGAAAATGAATATGGGCCGGCAGTGTGCGCTTGCAGCCCAGAAAGCCAACCGTATCCTGGGCTGCATCAAAAGGAGGGTGACCAGCAGCTTGAAGGAGGTGATCCTGCCCCTCTACTCTGCTCTCGTGAGACCTCACTTGGAGTATTGTGTGCAGTTCTGGTGTCCACAACATAAAAAGGACATGGAACTGCTGGAACAAGTCCAGAGGAGGGCCACGAGGATGATCAGGGGACTGGAGCACCTCCTGTATGAAGACAGGCTGAGGAAGTTGGGGCTGTTCAGCCTGGAGAAGAGAAGGCTGCGTGGAGACCTCATAGCAGCCTTCCAGTATCTGAAGGGGGCCTATAGGGATGCTGGGGAGGGACTTTTCGTCAGGGACTGTAGTGACAGGACAAGGGGTAACGGGTTCAAACTTAAACAGGGGAAGTTTAGATTGGATATAAGGAGAAAATTCTTTCCTGTGAGGGTGGTGAGGCACTGGAATGGGTTTCCCAGGGAGGTTGTGAGTGCTCCATCCCTGGCGGTGTTCAAGGCCAGGTTGGATGAAGCCTTGTGTGGGATGGTTTTGTGTGAGGTGTCCCTGCCTATGGCATGGGGGTTGGAACTAGATGATCTTGAGGTCCTTTCCAACCCTAACTATTCTATGATTCTAAGAGTGGGCTATGAATGGATCATTGTAGGGGGTCTCAGGTATTCGCCCGGGGAGAAAGGAGAGGGGCTGAACATAGGAACATTACACAGAATACAGCCCTATCCTGGAAGCACTGAAATCCTCGCATTAGCTTCCTTGGTGCAAATTTTATCAGATTAAAAACAACAAACAGAATATTTCATTCTGTAAGAAGAGTGCATATTATCCTCAGGATGTTGTGTAGGACTAAATAAGAGAAAACATTTCATGAATGTCTTCTTACATAATATCAAATGATACCTGTAGGATCATAATATTTGTTTTACATCAGTTATCAAATATTGCATTTCCATTAAAGCATCTTCCATAAAAATAATTATATAAAAATATGTGTTATTTCATTACAATAATCTTACAGTTGTGTCTTTCAATTAAATATCAAACTTAAAACCTTGCAGCTCTAGTGACTGCAGTTTAACAAGTTTGATATAGACAGAAAGCTTAAAAAGAAACAGAAACCCCACAATATTTGTATCTGAAACTACAAGTTAGGTAATGAAGCATACCACTTCAGAAACAGTTATCAGAACTTCCTGCCATACTGGAAAATACTAGTCTGATCTCCTGCCACAACAAGAAGAATTTTCATTGTTGATTATGGTGAAGAAACTGTGTGAGCATCATGTTTTTATTACATACTCAGGCTTCATGGCAGGAGGAAATACAAAGGATGCTGGGTTTCCTCCAAAAGAACCTCATCTTCTAGCATCATTATCATCAGTGTTAACATATACTATTTGCAAATAAAGAAAGAAATGCAAAAGTGCAAAAGTGCAAAAAAAGGAAGAAATGGTGAGCACATACTATTTTCTTTTTGAAAGAGAACTGGATCAAAGAAATCCAGACACAGCAAAAAAAAAAAAACAAAAAACATGACTCAGATTCATTACCACTAGGTCCTTGAAGTTCATCCATCCATCCACAGGGTCCTTACACCCAACTATAAGTTAGACAGTTCATCCTTTATTTCACCAGTCAGGAAGATGTGAATTATTAAAGTTTAAAATATTCCTTGATCTTTCATTTGACAAATCCTTTCTGATAACTGCAAAAACAGACTAGCAATACAATCATGATGTAACCTGTAGGAACCAGTGGTGCACTCAAGGACAACATGAATTTCTGAAGAGAAGGAGAGGACTAAAACTCATATTTTTCTAGAACACAGAAATTAATCTCTCCCGAGACAAGTCTGTTTTCTCACAGAAGTAATTGGCGAATGATTGCCCTACCTTTATCTCAACCCACAAGCTTTTTAATCTTATTTTCTTCCCGTGTCCTGCTGAGTAGCGGGAGTGGGAGAGCAACCAGCCAAGGTTAACCCACCAGAATGCATTTCTGGAGACATAAAGAGCAATTAGAATGACAGAATGAAAAGAAATAGTTTCCTATATTTACAGCAGAAATATTTTGCAGTCTCCACCTGATTTCAAATTTTGTTTATAATTATAATATCAAATAATATCAGATGTTGCCATTGCAGTTCTTTGATAAGAATCATAAGTATTTTTTTAAATGACATCGCTAAGATACTTGTATTGAATGCATTTAGTCCACATCTGAATAACAACTTAACTGAATACCCTGTAAATCACAGGATTCACTTGTGACTATTATAGTTGTGTAATAATTTATAGGTCAAATCATACAGCATAGCAACTACAAAACCATCTCAATCAATGCCAATACTACCTACAGAATCTCTATTACTTATTTTAAATAGGAAGAAACAATTGCTGCACTTCTGATTTGTACTTTACAGCTTTTCTGTGTTAACAAACTTATCAGTCAAAAGTGATACGATATTTTACAGCTAGCATATTTGATCATCTTTAACAATTGTGTTAATAATTCTTTCATTAAGAATAGAGGTTATATAAATCATCTTGATCCTTTGAGCATTTACTGAATTCTCTAAGCTTCAATGAAACCCAGAGAAATCGGACTAGAAGGGACCTCAGCAGTTCACCTGTAGAAGCAGACGAACTAATGAGTTCATCTGCTCCTACATGATGCCCCAGAGATTATCGCCACTGAGGGAGATGTTCCAGTCAACCTAGTACTCTATTTCAGATATTCAGAGTGGGGAGAATGGGTAGGAAAAGACACAAAGAACCCAGGAATGGAAGAAAATGGTAGCCTGTGGTTCAGGAATGCAAAAATTATTGTGTGCAGGGAAGAGGGAGTTGAAGATGAGAGCCACATACCTTTAGAAAGACGAGTAAGTTGCAAAACCAAGGCCTTAGTACTAATCGTTTAGGATCTTATATCAGCTCTGTTTAGATTTTTGTGATGCTTCCTTGCATTTACACCAATGCCAAAACCAGTGTGGAAATGAAAGGGTAACGCACATAACGATTTCTGCAGATTACAGGAATTAGTACCATGCTATTATTTTTTATATACTTCATTCAGATGAGTATTTCTAAAGGAAATACAAACACAAGGCCTTGTACTTGTCCAGTGCAATTTTTGCTGATGTTCATGGACAACTTCTATGGACTTCAAATAATAATCATACCCGACCCTTCAGGACAATATCTTCTTGAGAGTCATCTGTGTTTCTACACAGATATTTGAAACCTGAAATGCACACTCAAAACTCAGAAGAGCTAATCTGGAGGGAAAAGTACAGCTGATCTGTCGCCATCCTGCAGGTGCACCCTACTCCTTTCTTACAGCTTTCAGACACCTTATGACCTTTCTATTTGTTCTATATATGTAGGAAGAGTACAACACTGAAATGAATTTCATTATGCAGATGTGAAGGGGAGAAAATTACTCTTTGTAATTTTATAATGACATATTTAAGTTCTGAGAAATTAAATTTCATTCATAATTCAAGAGTACAAATATGTCAGACTACCTGATGGTAAATCAGCTATGCACATCTAATAGCAATTCTACACTTCAACAGTGGAATGATGGATGCAAGATTAGGACCTATTTATAGACCCTATTTTGGGGGGCAGGATGTAGACTTAAAGGCCATGTGATCTGATGCTGTATTACCACAACATAAATGGAAGTGGATTAGATAGCTCTTCTGCCATGGAGCTAGATAAAAGACCACACAGGTGATGCCCAAGGCAAGCCTACGAAGGCACACTGTGGCTGTCATTCCCCTGAGCCGAGGATGAAAAATCATTGGCAGATATTCAAGAAGAGCTCCAAACCTGAGCTGACAATGCTGAAATGTCAGCTGACATAATGCTGACAGTGAAGAAACTGCACAATTTCTTTCTGTCCAAAAGTTTTATTATATACATAACCAAGTCTGTGAATTTTCAGGAATACTATAATGTCATGTAGGAGGAAGGTGTTGGAAGGGATGGAAGACAAAGAGTCTTAACATACAAAAGAATATTAAACTTCAGGGTTTGCTGCTCCATTAATTTGGTAGGGTGTTACTAAAGTCAAAGATCAGTTTATGCTTACCGCAGTTCAGTAGAGTGTTAGGATCATACACGCCTCTGGACAACAAATGGACTTCACAAGCCAAATTTACAGGAAGACAGAGCAACTCTGAAAACCCTGAGGAGATCTTAGCATTTCAATGGTCCTGAAAGCTAACAGGTATTTCCTCCTGGGGCTTCCATTTGTCCCCAGTACACTTTGGCATGGATTGCCAATTCAAGGATTAGTGCATATATTTCTTCCTCCCAGTGTGGGAGCCATTTTTACAGCTGCTGCTTTGTGAAACTTTCCATAATCTTTCATTCTAAAAAGTCATAACCACTCATGGAAGTCATGAGGTCCTTTTTTCCTTTTTTGTTTTTTTCCTTTGGCTTCCATGTGTTTGATATACACATGCAAGATGCAGAAAAAGCTTTGTAGTTCATTTATTGTGTTCTAAGAGTGAGAAATCGTGGAAGTAACTGGCTGCAGTTTTAATGCCTCTTAATTCCCAAGGAAGAGCTCTAAAAGGACAGATGTATTCAAAAGAATGAAAGCAGACAAATCTGGAACTGAAGTAGGGCCTAACATACGGGAATAGATAAACTTGTCTATAGAAAAGAAGGATGCATGGAACTTTGCCAGTAGTCAGCTGAAACTGGCTGAGTTCACAGCCATGAAATGTATATACTGTCTCCTCTCCAAACCTTTCTTTCTCTTTGATTGTTTCTGCTTCCAGTCCAGAAGACCAATCAAATTCCAAGACACTGCTCTATTGAGGTTTTTTTGCCCACCTAGTAACAGGATGATCTGGAAACCTTACGAGAACTGTACTTTAACTTGGCAGAAAATCACAGCCCAAACAGAGCCGTCTAAAAGCCTGAAGTCTGTAGAAAAGCTCTCTGTGCCTGAAACCCAGGCCTGAAATGCATTTAGAAGTCCTGAGCCTGCATATGGCTTCAATGGTATACTTGATCAAGGAAACATAATGTGACTTCAGGCAGGTTCCAGCTAGGTTGAAGCATGCTGTAGGGATCAGGGATAAATGAAAAGCCAAATTTCTGAGTGTTTTTCCAAGCCAAACAAAGCCACTGAACTTTCTGGGTTTTTCTTGGCACTTCTAGTGCTACTGGGAATTTGAATGGTGCCTGTCCGGGGATAATTGACTCCCTCTGTATGCTATTGTGATTCTCGAAGAAAAAGCAGCATTTTTCTCAATCTTTCCAGGCATAGTCATGTTCTTAATAGAGACTGAACAGAGCAGGAAATGGAACGGGATGTTCTACAAGGTCTAGATTAATGTCCATGAAAAGAAATTCACACCCCGGTTCACCTCAACAGGTGATGACCAGTTATGCTAATAATTCATTATAGAATTTTATTATCCTTATTTACACATGTTACTCTAATTTCGATTTGTTTGAGTGGTTTAGCCACAGGAGGAAAGAGGAGATTTAAATCTCTGGTTTCTCCTATGCCTGTTTAAAGAAAGAAATTGACTGTACTCTACAAAGGCAAAAGAACTCCAAGCTGCAGAAGCTGACTACACTGAAAATAAAAGCAAAAGTGGCATCATAGCAGGGAGTTGTTACAAACAGAAGTCTCTCTTTATTTTTAAATTTCATGTTTTATTAAGGCAGGCCAAGATTCATGTTGTTGATGAAGTGGAAATTTTCACTTGGTTCACTTCTGCCAGTTCAGGAAGTTTGCCACCATTGGTATAATTTTGAAAAGAAAACCCAGATCATCTCAAGGTATTTTTCCAACTACTATCCAATCAGTTTACTTGATTATTTTGATTTTGAACACTGTTCTGATACTCAAGTCAATTTTTCTTTCTTTCTCAGTATGAAGCAGTTAATGAAAAATCTTATTAATTTTATGAGTCTTAAACGAATGTTTTCTCCATCGTGATGTGAATGAGCTAATCCATAGCTGCTAGCCTGATCATCTTCTTTCTGTCCAGATCATAATGCTTGTATCCTTTGGGAGTAGGGAAGACAGAGGCAATTGCCTTACCAGTAACTTATGATAATTAAATTCTGCTAATAAAAAACTGCAAAGAATTCTTATTAACAGTTTTACTGTTGCTTTTGAGGTACAAAAGTTCTGAATATATTTCTTTCTACAGAATGCCAAACAGAACTTCACAAGCACGCACATTTGTTATTAGATGGCAAGAATGCCCAAAGCATGATTGGCTTTTCTGGTTTTCCTTTTCATGCAAAAGAAAATGAAATGAAAACAATAAAATTAAAACTCTAGCGACTGCACAAGATAAGGAATTTCTTGTCCCTACGGGCATCCAGACCAAACACCATTATTATTACTATTGTGGCATTGCAGCAGATTGAGTGGTAGCTAATTACCTCTTTTCTAAATGATTTTATTTTTAGCTGGGAGCATGGGGGAGGTGAGAAGAGACTGACTTAAAATTCATAACATCCCCTTGATAAAAGAAACCCCCAAAAGGCAACAGCTGCTTAGAGAAGTGAAAACATTGCATCTCCAGAGCTATTCAAGCAGAGTAAGTTTTTCCTCCATAAGCTTGCCACCTAGACTTATAATGAGTCTAAAGATATCACATGCAATTGTTGACAAATGCCAAGAACACAATAAAAATACAGGAGTGTCTATGCACAGAGTATTGCTAGTCTCTGCAATTGCAAGTCTCAGTCTTTCAAGCACTGTGGAAATTCATGTGTGTATTACTCTTATGGTAAACATAATGAAAGTTATTTAGTCTAGGAGAGGAAAAAAAAACCAACCCCAAACATGCAGGAAATCAACATTTAATAATGAGGGATCCTACAAACTGCATCTGCATTTATGTCTAAAAGGTAAGGAACGGAAGACTGGTCTTGAGACAGCTCCTAACTGCACTGATACTGTGTGAGAAGCAGCTTAAAGATAAAGTCAAGTAAATGAGTGAATGAAAGGGAGAAGTGAGCTTGAGCCCTTACAAGGAAGCAGAAAAATCAGCAGCAGCTGGCTAAAGGCAATGGCTGACAGGAATAGCAAAGACTGGCTGCCTGCTCCCCAGGCCAGCACCAGACCTAGCCCTGAGGAATCCATGCTGCCAGGCAGGGTCATTGGAGGAACACTGAAGCCCAGCTTTTATATCCATAGTACAGAAGAAAAATTCTAGCTGAAGCTCAGAATTATACTTTATGTTTTATCTACTTTTTAACTGGTCTTAAGTCTTGTGAAAGCTAAGTGTCTTTTTTAATCCCTCATCTTTTCTAGCACTTTGTATGGCCTAAATTAGTTAGCATTCTCTCAATCTAGGATTGTCTAGCAGGGAGTATTGGCATCACAGAGGCTTTATGCCCCAAAATATGGCTTAGGAGCAAACCAGTCAGTGTAAGTGCTAGTGATGCCAGTTGCCAGATCTTGGGGTCAGATCACAGAAGCATGGTCCTTTTAGAAAACAAGAAGAATAATGTGTCAGGGCTCTGGAGAAACGGAGAAGATACTAATCTGCTAAAATGTGAGTCTCAGATTTAGGTTTAGCATCACATAATAGTAATTTCTCCAAGACATTGACTATTTATTCTATTTAAAAGAGATGCCCTCAATACCTACTAAAGATCTCAGCATGCCCATAATGTGAGCTGTCATCCTGTTTGCTCTTACACAAGTGTCATATTCACTGATGAACTAGCAAAGAGGGATAAAACTTATCTGTCCTCTGTGCTAACGTCTCAGTTCAACAAAATACTGATGCACAGATTTTTGAGGATACAGGTAATGCTGCAAAAGCCATGGTACTGAGCACTCTGTCAGGGAGAGGACATAAGCAACCCTGAGCTGTGAAGTCAGTGTGGGTACCAGGCACAGGATGGTGGGAGACCACACCAGTCTCTGTGGCTCTGTGGTAACTGCACCACCTGGACTCCAGCCTGCACAGAGCCAGAAAAGAGGCAGAGCCAAGAAAAAGAGAGCTGGTTTTCTGCTGAGAGGCAAGGGTAGAAGGACAGAGGGGTGTTCACATTACGTGTCAGGGTGTCAGTTGATAGTGTTTCTGTAAGAACTGATAAAGTCATATATAAAAAAAAAAAAGGTTCAAAGGACTTGTAGAGGTCATCCAGTCCTACCTTCTGCTCAAAACAGAACTACCTTTAAAGTTAGACTAGGCTGCTTAACACACTAGCGTCAGAGAGAGAGAGACTGCCCAGCCTTTACGCTACAAGATAATAGAAATAGCAGGTGACAGTAACACATAGTCAGCTAAAATCCATAACTGAATCTTAGGTTCTTATTTTCTTCTTTGTAATTTTGAAATTGGTTTTCAAAGTAAGAGAAGTTCTTACTGTGACACATAGCTTGTCATCTATAACTTCATCCTTTGTTTCTGCAACTTTTCTTCCAGCAGGTAATGAATGAAACAAGAGGAAGATCGGGAACTGGAGACCTGAGCTGAGATCTGGTTTTACCATTGACTGAATGTTCCTAGGAGCCTACCACTAGAAACAAGCCCTAGCCAGAAGACAAATCATCAGACAAACTGCCAATTTGGAAAGTATCACAGTTTGAAGTTCTTTTCCACCCCATTTTCAACCCCACCCCTCCCCTATATTTTAAACATTTTCCCTATCCGTAATACAGTGACACTTATCCTTCACACACACCGCAGTAAAGGATTGGGTTGAAAACTTTATGCCTCCAGTAAAGGTGGGGCATGAACAACACTATGGTGGGAGTGACTCTGTGACTCAGATGTACAGTTCTTCCCTTAATTCCTCCTTCTCCTGGCACATAGTATTTCACTCCTAGGCTACTCCAGTTGTAGAATATGGCTCATTGACTGTTTACATAACCCTTTTCCTTGTCTGTGTTTTCCAGACTTGTTGCAGGACAGGAAAGTAAAACAAGGACTCCACTTGCTACATCCTGCCCAGAACAATAGCCAGGTAGTTACCTAGATAAGTGTTGGGCATACATGTTTCAGACAAGGCAAGAAATTAATTTCAAATTAAGTGTGTGTGTGTGTGTGAAGAAATCATATTTAAGTATATATTTAACAAGGCAGGCAGAAGAAAAGCCCAACTCTGAGCTTCAGAGCACAGACAAATATAGGAGAACCGCATTGTTGAAAAGTAAGAAAATATAAAGCTGTAGGAAAAATTATTACAGACCAGTCAGTCTCACCTCTGTGCCTGGTAAAATCTTGGAGCACATTCTCCTGGACAGCATGCTAAGGCACATGAAAAACAACAAGGTGCTTGGTGACAGCCAGCATGGCTTCACTAAGGGGAAATCCTACCTGACCAATTTGGTGGCCTTCTTTGATGGGGCTACAGAATTGATGGATAAGGGTAAAGCAGTTGTCATCTACCCGGACTTGTGCAAAGCGTTTGACACTGTCCCACACCACATCCTTCTCTCTAAATTGGAAAGATATCAATTTGACGGATGGACCACTCGGTGGATAAAGAACTGGCTGGATGGACACACACAAAGAGTTGTGGTCAATGGCTCGATGTCTGGCTGGAGACCGGTAACAAGTGGTGTCCTTTAGGGATTGGTGTTGGGACCGGTCTTGTTTAACATCTTCATCGCTGACATGGACAGTGGGATTGAGTGCGCCTTCAGCAAGTTTGCTGATGACACCAAGCTGTGTGGTCCGGTTGATATGGTGGAGGGAAGGGATGCCATCAGGAGGGACCTTGACACGCTTGTAAGGTGGGCTGATGCCAACCTTATGAAGTTCAACAGTGACAAGTGCAAGGTCCTACACCTGGGTTGGAGCAATCCCAGGCATGGCTACAGGTTGGGCAGAGAAGAGATTCAGAGCGGCCCTGCGGAGAAGGACTTGGGGGTGCTGGTCGATGAGGAAATGAACATGAGCTGGCAGTGTGCGCTGGCAGCCCAGAAAGCCAACCGTATCCTGGGCTGCATCAAAAGGAGCGTGACCAGCAGGTCGAAGGAGGTGATCTTGCCCCTCTACTCTGTCCTCGTGAGACCTCACTTGGAGTATTGTGTGCAGTTCTGGTGTCCTCAACATAAAAAGGACATGGAACTGTTGGAACAAGTGCAGAGGGGGGCCACGAGGATGATCAGGGAACTGGAGCACCTCCCGTATGAAGACAGGCTGAGGAAGTTGGGGCTGTTCAGCCTGGAGAAGAGAAGGCTGCGTGGAGACCTCATAGCAGCCTTCCAGTATCTGAAGGGGGCCTATAGGGATGCTGGGGAGGGACTCTTCGTCAGGGACTGTAGTGACAGGACAAGGGGTAACGGGTTCAAACTTAAACAGGGGAAGTTTAAATTGGATATAAGGAGGAAATTCTTTCCTGTTAGGGTGGTGAGACACTGGAATCGGTTGCCCACGGAGGTTGTGAGTGCTCCATCCCTGGCGGTGTTCAAGGCCAGGTTGGATGAAGCCTTGTGTGTGATGGTTTAGTGTGAGGTGTCCCTGCCTATGGCATGGGGGTTGGAACTAGATGATCTTGAGGTCCTTTCCAACCCTAACTATTCTATGATTCTATGATTCTATGATTCTATTAAATTGCTGAGATAAAAATGTCTGACAATATTGGGCATTTAAAATGCTTAATGGTTTAATAAATTAATGGTTTAATAAATTGCAGAAGGGAAATGATGCTGAAAAGTGATCTCAGAAAAATGCAAGATTTTCAACCATGTTAGAAAAAAAGATCTATTTTAAATCACTTTCAAATTCATGATTCTATCTTTAAAAGGAGGACTAGGAAAGTCTATAAAGGCCATTTTCTGTGCTATATTCAATTGAACCTTTTCCTCACCCCATATCCACTTCTCCCACTGCAAATTATCTTGACAGATTTCTGGCAGGGCTTCAAGAACTTTGCATTTCTCTGGAATTTGCAAAAATGCAAATTTGGGCAGTTTGCTGCTAGTGCAAGTTTCTTAGCCTGGCTGAAGCTCCAAGGCTATTTGAGACATTATCAAATCAAAGAACAAAGGGGCACCTGTCATAAGTCCCAAGAGAAGGAAACAGATAGTGCTGGAGGAATAAAAAAGAGAATTCTTTACACCAGATGTTGAACACTGTAAATGCAATGCTGTAGGAGCAATAGGAGCTGCTCTAAATCAGATTGGAGGGGAGGAGGGAAGAGGGAGGGAAATGTGTTTTGTTTCTTTCAAACAAGGGCTGCTGATGAAAGGGTGGGGATGGCCTTAGATAAGTTTCCTGATCCGCTTCCACCGAAACAATGGGGTGGCAGAGTCATTTGCAGGCAATGGGACATGTACATCGGACTACACCCCTTCCTCTTGGATGAGGTTATGGCTGTGCTCATCTGCTCGGCCTTCGGCACAAGACTGCCTGCTTGCACGGTGCTGTGGCCAGAGCTGACAGCATCATGGGCACCACCTAACACCCAGACCCTCAAACTGCGGCAGTGGGAAAACAGTCAAGCAGAAATCCTATCGGCAACGTAACACAAACTGCTTCCACACCCTCTGCTGAATCTTACACTTTTGCGGTACCAACCTGTGGTCCAGCCTGTAATCTTTTGAGATTAGTCTAAACTAGAGACTGCTCTAATTTGTTGAAACAGGTTTATCTTGAAAGCAGGTCCAAATTATGGTTTGGGGGTTTTGGGGTGGTGGGTTTTTTTGTTGCCTTTTTTTTTTTTTTTGTTTGTTTGTTTGTTTGTTTGTTTGTTTAATAATTGTTTGGTTTTGAGGTCTTTCCTGTTTATTTTTAATATTCATGTCACAGAACTTGAGCCCCAGGCAAGACTACAAGGGGAAATTGCTTGTGCTGCATCCTCTGTAGGAACATCTAAGACATAATATAGGCAGAAGCACATTGCATAGTCACAACCTCAGCACAGCACCATAGTGTAGTGTGCACCCAACATGGGATATTTCCAGCTAGCTTGAATATTTGTGGCAACAGCACAGAATACAAAGCAAGGAAAAAAAACAACCAAACCTCCCTGCTAGCTAAACAGGTGTTTATCTTACTTCAAGATCTGTTTTTCAGGCAAAATGTTCTTCATATGACAGTTTTAACCCTATGCTGGTAAGTTCTACAGATATTTTCAGATATGACTGCAATATTTACATACCCCAAAATTTATATGTAAAACTGAATAAATCTTAAAATAAAATCCCCAAAGCAACAAACCAACCAACCAACCAACCAAACACAACCACCAACAAAACCCAAGAACCACAAGAAATGCATCACAAAAATCTCCTACAAGACTGATGTATATTCAGTATCTGATATTTCTTAAGGAAACTTATACTTGCAGAGAAAACTATTACACTGTCATCAGTTGAAACTAGAATATTTTGAAATAGAAATGGTGAGGAGGAAAAAGATCAAAATATGACCCCCTTTTTCCTCCATTACCTGCTGCAGTCCCTCCAGAGTGCTATTAATATGTGCAGGCTGAATTCAAATCTGGAGTAAAATGTCACAGTAAGCCAAATTCAGGTTCTGGCCATTTCTGCATATCTGCGATATACCAGGGTTCCTTTCATTAACAGCCAACTACCTCACAAGTTTGCCAGATAAAAATAAAATATTGATTCTGTTGTTATGGTTCCACAGGCATCCATCAGACAAAACAACTGTCATCTCAAATCATACCTGCATACACAGAGAATCCTGACGTTTACTTTAAAATTTCATATTTCAGCTAACATTCTCAGGTGAAGGTTTGCAAATCCCAGGCAAATGGAGGCCTTTTCCTCCCATGAAACAGGTGGTTATATTGTGGAAATCTCTTGCCACAGGATGTATGGTGTTTTACACTGTTTCAATCCCAAGGCTCTACAAAGAGCGAAGAGTGAGTAAGTATCACTATGTTCCTGTCTTATTCTTAAATATATATTCCCTATCTCCTTGACCTGGTCAAGGTCAGGGGGACTGATCTGGGTGGACCAATGGCCCTTCTTTTGCCAGGTGGCAGCAGCAGCTCTAAGTGAACTGTATTTTTTCTCACTATGACAATCTTATTTTAGATTCTACTTCAGTGTGCATTTTACTTTATAATCAGCGTAAAACCTGTGATTCCCACTGTTCCGGAATCTTTTCTGGGATCAGCATGATTTTAGTCCTTGTTTTCAGGCAATCTTCCTATGGCCTTACCCAAAACTAAAGTTTTAAATAGAGGATTACATGTTCATGTGACCCAACACTTATATCTGTACTGATTTTAGATAATGCCATTCTTGTAAAATATATAATCCTCATGTTTTGGAACACATGCCAAGGAGTTACTGCCTGATGTTATAAAGAAACTTTCCTTTGGGCAAGTGACAATATATTTGTCCCTTTGCAGAGATTTTGACACTTCCTTCCAAAGCACCAGGAATTAACATCAGAAAGGAAATACTGCAAAATCCTGCTTTTCCAGGGATTAAAAGCTAAGCTTGCCAAATGTCTCAAGAGACTGAAATAGGAGATAAAATCCTACTATATAAAAAGAGATGTAATTTTAAGGATAGGCAATGCAAAGTCAATATCGCTTTTGCAAAACTGCCAGGCAATCATGATCTTCAGACTTTCTTGGAAAGGAGTATTAACCTCAAGCAGACAAGTCCAAGGAAGTATTGTAGGAATGTCTGTCCATTACTGAGGTTAACTGAATGCTAGTGTTAATATTATTTCTATGAAAAGGGGAGAACAGGCATTCTGAATGTCAAAACAGTCATATATCTTACCTTGACAGGTTATGTAGGGGTCCCTGCAGAAAGTCTTGAAAGTGACTTCAATTGTGAAACAGGTTGGAGATGCTCTGCAGAGAATGCTTTTTATTATATGGTAAATTACATGCTATTATGAAAGTATGAAGAGGTTCAGATTACAAATCATGCAGTCTTGGAGTGATGTACCAAAATATAAACTGCTGTAGGAAAATAAAAGAACTCTTTAGGACATTTGGTATGCAAAATTATATTGGGCAAGTTTAAGACTGTATTTGAACCTACTTCTAGGTAAAAGGAGTTAACAGAAATGTGGAAACAACACTTCAGAGCACTTTTGGACTCAAAGATCCCTTCTTTAATAAACTTATGAGAATTCCAGTAGCAGTTATAGTTGTCAAATGATCAAAGTCACAGTCATTGGGACAAAAACTCTGTCAGTAGGGCATTTCAGAGCATGTCTAAAAGACCCCCATGGCAGACATAAAACCCTCACAGAGATCCTCTATTGACCACCTAGGACTCTGCTGCTCAAGCAGAAATATATCTTGGAGTCTTGAACCAAAGCAAAAGGAATTTTTGAGAAGCCCTGTCCATCTGGGAAGAATAATTGCCAGAACAATACAGGCAGCCTCAACCTCAAATATGATCAACACTTCTGAGAGAGCTCCTGAACCAACACTTTGGAATGGAGTTATGAGTCTATTGATTTTACTCTGCAAACCTGTTTCCAAATTCTGCAACCTATTGTATGGCCTTTATCTTGGTAGAAGAAACCAAGATATGCAACCTTTAGCCTTAACTTGTAATAAGCATGAAGCAATACCCACATACTTGTCCATCTTAGGGGGAGAGCAGAAGGAGCTAGATTGTTTTGAGTTTGCTCCATCTTCTTGCTCTTAGGTTTTCAACAGCAGGAGTTTATCACCATACTACAAGGCTGCTCTGGGGACTGGTTGCACAAAATGACGTGCTCATGGTACATAACCATTTCCATCAAGCTGTACCCCTTCCAAGGGTTTGAAAGTGGTTTATGAAACCTCCTCATCTAACCTGAGCTCATGTATGCTTCAAATCATGTTGAGGAGGGATCTGACCTTGGTCTCAGGGAAGCCAGGGACTAGACAGGTTTAAAAAGAAACCTTGAGAAGGCTATGTTAAAGCGAAGAAACTATCTATCTCAACAAGCATTTGTCAAAACAAACAGACACGAAAACTTTCAGTTTCAATTCATCTGCATTTTCAAATGAAAACGTACTTTGTGGAAATATCCTACCCAAGCTCTAGCTTTTTTTCACATCATAGGTACAGACTAAAATGAGATAGAAAACATTTCTGAGGAAAAGCCATCTACAGACAGATGGCTGAGCTGTCACCCAAATTCTCTCTACACCAGTGGAAACCCAAAATAACCCTATGTAGTACAGAAATATGAAAATGACTCTGGTACTTCAGCTGTGACAGGACTATCAGTTCAAAAGTCACCGGCTGGGTTTTCTATACTTTATTACTAATGCATATTTCTTAGGAGCTTTGGAGGAAACATGACTTCCCACACTATGCGCAATCTCAATGGGGAGGGAAACAGAGGTAAAGATGTCGTTGACAGATTCCATGCACATGCCTTAACAGCTAAATAGCTCTGCCTCCAGATAGCATTTGTACAGAAAAGATATATTAAATAATAAAAAATGAAAATTCTTTCTACTGCAGACTCATTGATAAGTTGACTATAAACACCTTTATAGGCATGTTGGCTTAATTTAAGAAAAGCAGTGATGGAAAATTGCTATTTACAGAACCTGATGGTCCAACCAGAAAAATGTATCCCAACATGTGACAGACACAGAACAGAATGAGTGGCATTACCACTGACCTTATGCCGTCACGTTGTGAAGAAGCTCAGCACTGGAAAGATGGATTTAACTTCCCATTAAAAGGAAATTCTGCATGTTTCTCAAGTGTTTCTGCTCAGTGCACTGTGAAAAGCATTATCTAAATTGATAATTGATTCTTCCATTCTAATAGTTATGTATCTCTATGTGGTTTGGCAGCTGTTGACAACATTAAACTTTCTTTGACTAATAAAGACAGATATCTATTGCCAAAAAAAATATATATAAAAAAATAAATAGATATCATAAGACCTCCACTGTAGTAGCAACAAATTTAAACTAAAAAAGCCCAGAAAAACCCTACCCTTCTTCATCTCCCCCAACTCCTTGCCAGTCTGCCTAAATGAAGGGTAAGAAGTGAATTTGTGCTGTTGCATCAAAGACACCTTAAAATTAGTTTCTGTGCCTGTAATTGCTCAAGTTCTTAGCAGTATATAAGCTGTTCTGTATATATTGGTCCTGCTAGATCCAGCCCAATAAACAAGTCTAGATCATGCCAACTAGATGAGACTCTATGTAGAGGTTTTCCAAAGGAAAGACGATATGCTTTTTTTATCTCCATTATATGAGGGGTCTATGTTAATTTTCTTTCTCCCTTGGAGGTATTTATTGAACACCTGGGCTCTCATGGAAAACCACATTTTTATACAAGAAGAATAGAGAATTTGGGTGAGGGGGACACTTTCAGTATGTTCTTTCGAAGTTCTTTCAGCTTGAGTTCAATAGCTGAACATTCACTGCAGCAAAAGAGAGCGGATGGTAACAAAGAGGACTCAAAAATTACTTTGTTAGGATAGCCATAGTAGGACAAAGGCTGGCACGCAGCTCTGATCTGGACCCTATAAAATATGCAAATGCTAGGAGGGCAATTCAGTTCCAACTTCTGATGTCCCACATGTCTAAACATGAACTAGTTTCTAAGTTTTCTATATAGTCATATATATAATGTCTAGAGAGAAATGCCAGTACCTTGAAGAAGACACCAATTTGGTCAGCTGAAGAGCTATTTAGGCTTTGCTGTATATTGTAGCATCTGAGTTAGGAAGATCACTTGTAGAAAGATGCTGCATCCTATTTCATATGTCCATCATCTCAGATGATTTCTGTATTTTTTTTCTCAACTTGTAGATAAAGATGAGCTAACACCATTTCTTCCTTGTGCATTTGTAGAGACTCGCTGGATATGTATCATCAGAGAACACCTACCCAACTAGGTCAGGAAGCAAAATAAGCTACAAGCACCCTAGTTCATGGTTCTCTAGGAGGCCTCAGCTGCCGTTAGCCTCAAAGGTGTTAGAATTTTGGGGGAAGTGAGAAGCAGGTTAAGATTGAGAAGATGATACTAGATCTTCTGCAGTTTGAATTGCTAGGGAGAGGAGAGACGAGGAATGGAGAAGTCAGCTGACCAGACGATGTAACAAAATCTGTTATGCAACCAGAAACTTTTGAAGTTCAATGCTCTGAACTAAAAAAAAAACAACACAGCAGTATTATATTTGCCCATAGATTTATGTCCTGATGAGTTTTTTATTATTTGGTCACATTTGCTGCAGTGTGAACTTCATTTTACTATTCCTTCTAAAATCTTTAATCCTTGTATAAGTTATTTTAAGTCATAAATAGTACAAGAAAATTATTCTCCTTTATTAAAAAAAAATACGTTAAATTATTTGCATGAGTCTATGAAAATATCTTTCAACAATATGTGCTATCCCAAAAGACATAAGAATTTCATTTTAAAGATCTATCAGTACCTGTTTATGATTTGCTTAACTTCCTTAATGGCTTCAGAATTCGTAACTATTTCCAACAACTGCCCAGAATAAAGCTATGCTCCCCATTGCATCTTATACTGTCACATGTCCTTTCTTTTACGTATGCTGACAGGTAAATGCCTCTTCTTTATTAACAGCATGGATGGACATCAGTTGTTATAAAGATTTACTACTCAGGGAAGATCTACACAAGGTAAATGCTGTCAACTTGCTCTTTAATAAGATCTTTAGTTTTTTTCTTTTATTTAGATGCATGCTTCATACAGTACCCAGTGGAAAAAAAAAAAAAAAAATCAGTGCATGGTAGATGTATATCCTCTTATAGATTTGTGAAACCGTAAAAAAGTTGAGAAATGAGAAATAAAATGACTGTCTTCGCAATATTTCTTAATAATCCAAGTCAAAGGGCTAATTTCTGCTCAGATTCACCTTCACACTTGCTGGATGTTCAATCGAAAGTACTAAATCTGAACTAATGCCTTTAAATTCTTTTAATTCTCTCTGTAGAGGCAGAGAGGGTAAAAAAACACTGTCATATTAGAGCTATTGAGAAAGTGTCAACTGACATAATTTCAGGACAGTATCTTAAGTAAGGTCTTTGGCAATAAAAAAAAAAAACAAAACCCCAAAACCCAAAACAACTAAAAAACCCCAACCCCTGGTACCAGTCTTGATTTCATCCAAACAGGCTTAACCAAGGAGTTGTATAGTCCAGCCCAGTTAAAATATTGTGCACTGCAAAACTACTTTGGCTGTACGAACATGAGTCAGTGTCACATCAAAATGATTTTAGAAAGCTACCCAGGAGAACACCTGCAATCTGTGGGAAGAAATAACACCTGCTTCACTGTGACTATTGAGAAAGGAAGTCAGCATCTTTCAGTGTAAAACAACTCTTTCTTCAGATCAAAAGTAAAGTAGAAAGACAGTGAGTTATTTGTGTGGAACTAGCGTCAGCACACTACTGTGGCATACTTGGAAGCATTTCCTCTGAAAAAAACCTGAACCCAAACCACTTAAAATAAACCCTGAAATGGAAGCTTCTAGAATGATTTCAATAGAATCTTTGTCGTATTATAAAGAAAGAAGTAGACTTCAAGTACAAAATAAGGTTAAATACACACAAGGTAATTCACTCCTTATTTTACTCTATTTTACTATTTTACTATATTTTGTCTAAAATCCCCTATTTTATTTGATTTTTTTAATATTTCACATAGTAAAAGAAGTCTAGTGCTATTCATACTGAATCCAAAATTACACACGTTTCCTCCAGACAGGATGGGTCCTTTTCCAAGGGTCTTACAATATGGAGTCACCCTTTCCACCTTCAAAATCAAACTGCTTCTGATTAGAAATGCTATAACTCTGGTTAAACAATATATGAAGTCCTGTAGAAGTGTTTATTAGGAATATCTCATTCAACTCCTCATGGCTTATAGCATAATGTATAAGCTCTCTTCATAGACATTTTCACTGGAAAGAAAACAACAAAGAACCTAAAAATGTCTGGAGCCCTTACAAGGTAGTCTAAGTTTTCTTCTCCTCAAACCAATATGCCCCAGTCCAGTTTGTTGATCTTTTTTTTATTAAGATAATTCACGTAAGACTGAATTTCATTTTCCCGCCTACAAACTTACTACAAGTTTTCAGAGATCACCATTCTTCTTGTTTGTGTTTGGGTGGAAGATGATTTTTTTGCTGAAAGGAAAAATAAGGCTGAGTGGTATTCTACAAAGCAAGAAAGATACCAGTGAAATTTGCGCTCTATTTTCCTTTCTTCTTTTAACCTAGTCATACACTAGTATCTTCTGTACTTGAAGAGAGGGAGAAAGAGACCGTGACCATGAATGTATTTAATTCTCTGCATAGCTTGAATTAGCTTTATAGATAGAGTATAATAAACTTCCAAGATTTTCAGAGCAATACAGGAGAAGAATCTATAGATCTTCAAGGGTTTCAAGATCTTCAAGGTCTAGGTTTTTGACAATAACTTAAAATGATTTTTTCAAATAGAACTGGTATAGAAATTATGCATAATGCATTTACCATGTGAGAACAAAAGTACCCTGAACCTGAGAAAAGTATTCAGAGTAAGTCGTTTAACAGATAAGCCTTTAATTAAAAAGTGGAGATTCCAGTTACCTGTGAAAATAAAGTACTGGCTTTATACTCAGCTTTAACATGTGTTATGCAACATGCCAATTAGAACAGATGAAATGTACTCTTGCTTCATTGGTTGTTACAGTTGGGATATTTTTAAACTGTCCTCAGTACCTGAATGGCTAATGATTAACTAACTATTTCACTCTTGGAGGTCCCAGCTACTTCCAAAAAAAGCTAATAAAAGCAAGCTGTATTCCAGCTTTGCCTCTCCTACTTAAGATCTAGAATCTCATTTTCAATTTCTTCCAGAAAAGGTCTATGCAGTTCATGTACATAAAAATTTATATATATACACAAGCACATCTGAATCATTATTTTACTAGCATATGTAAAGAAAACAAAACAAAACTAAAACCAACCAAACAAAACAGCTGCTAGTACTGTGCCTTCAAGGAAGCATTGCTGGAACTAATCAACCTTAAAAGCTATTCTATTCTGGATTATTACTGTTTGCAAAAATTCTGCCATTTTTATCTTTCCTTTTGGATGTCCACCTAAAATATTTTTATATGATTGCGTTCCAATTTTTTTTTTCAATATTATAGAATAGAATAGAATCATAGAATAGTTAGGGTTGGAAAGGACCTCGAGATCTTCTAATTCCAACCCCCCTTATAATTATACAGAGATTGGGACTGTTGATACTAACTGTAGAGTCAATTTACTATTTCCACAAAAGTTTTGCAATGCCTTCAGTAAATTTAGACCTGGGCACCGATTCTTGAAGCTAGCACAGCAATGTCTGTGCCCAAAAGCACACAAAAAGGTATTATATAGAGCTCATGTCCATCTGCCTTCACTTCGTCACCTTGTGTGCAAGTATTCCACCTTTGGCTGTGTTAGTTTTTTAGCGTGTGAATGAGGTAAAACCCCATGCTTCTGCAGCCCAAAGCAAAGGTATTTCTCTTTTACTTAAGATAAATGCTGCAAAAATAAGCTTCTGGGTCCTAAAATGTTATATGTTGTGCTCTCCTTGAGAGCACCGGAGAGAACTTATTTTTTAGAGGGTCTTTGAAAGCAGCTGTCTGTGTATGTATATATAAGATGATGCTCTTGCAGGGCTGTGCAGAGTACAAAAAGAGGGACACTTACACTGACTCAAAGCAGTGTCCTCTAGCTCAATACCTGGTCCCAGACAGTGAAGGCTCCTCATCGACCTGCCACTTGCTCCAGCCAAGATCTTTGGGTTAGTACCAAGAGGAGGAAGCTTTTCAGGATGCCACTTTGTGGCTCATTTCTGTTGCCTTGCCTGTGCATTCTGTTTTGAACCCCACTGGGCCATATCCACTGGCTCTTGGGGTACCTTCAGTGGGGTGCTGTGAAGGATATACTTCTCAGTGTTGCCATCTGGTTTATGTCATGCAACATTTGGTTCCTATGGTTCAATAGCCTGGGGGGGGGGGGGGGGAGGGAAGGGTTATTATTTTGGAAATCCTTTTCCTCCCTTCTCTCTAGGATATGACTGTATTACTTCCACAAATCTTGTTACAATAGGTGTCAGATTACTGCTTAGCCATGCTTTTCACACACAGAACTGCAACCTAGAGAATCCATGGACAGGAACTTTCTTCACGTCCAAGGAGTTCATCCTGGTACACACCAAATCTGCTATCTCCTCTGATTTATCTTTTCAAAGCTCAGATCCCCACACATGAATCACAAGCAGAAAAGACATAAGAGCTTTCAGCAAACTAGCTTATTAGTTCCACAGTTCTTTCTAAGCATTCAAATTATCTGCCCAGATGGTTGGTCACCGAGTCACATTGTGACTCACCATTGTGTTTATCAACTATTTAGGTTACAACGGAAAAATCCTTTAAGCATGACCTTGTCTCCTGAGGCCCTAATTCAGCAACACATTTAAGTATGCATCAGCATGTAGCCTTGTTCAATGAAATACCATCAATTTCTTTGATAACTACCACACACCTAGTACAAGCAGTTTACTGAAACTGGACTGTGGTACCCCTTGTATACAAAAATAATATTTTCAAGACAAATGAAAATAGAACCATATAAGTGAATATATGATCATGGAAGATACTTTTTTTTTTATTATTGTGGGAAAGAAAGTTAAGAAGCCGTATATTTATGAATGACAGCCTGTAATTAAAAGTAGTTCCCTTACTATAGACTTGGGCAGAGATGATTCAGTATCACTTCCAGTTATTGCTGTAAGATCATGGAAAACCAAAAGACTTCTATGAAAAAGCAAACCCAAACACAATCTAATTTAAGTATTCCAGGAATTCTGATTCAAATGAGAAGAGAGAGAAGGATAAAGCAAAATAAGAAAATATCACAGATTTCAGTTATATTTTGTTTATCTAAATTCATCTTGCAACTGTGCAAGAGACATAGCATTTAAAACAGAACTGTTCTGGTGAAAATGCAGGAAACAAAATAAACTTGCATTGCTGGACTCTGAATTTTCTTCATTTCTTGCCATCAGCAGATTGAGACAGACAAGGTAGCCCTGGCAAAACACTTAAGTGCAGAATACCGGTAAATAATCTACAAAATCTAAAATTACAAAGAAGAAAAAAAAACAACAATCCCCCCCCCCAAAAAAAAATAAAAAACAACAAGAAACCCACCAAAAGGATTAGAGGACTTAGAGAGCTAATGATGAAGATGAGAGATGCAGAACTTTTACTACTGCAGACTTCAGATTTCTTTCAAAATTGGAATATCAGGATCACTGTGTTAAAACATCTTGATAAAGATTGATGATTATGTTTTAAACATGCTAACAAGAAGAAGGAAAACATTATCTGTACATTTTAATTTTAAATGAAATTTGCCCTTTGTATAGGCTTTAGTCCATATGTAAGTGGGTAACTGTCTAAAGAAGATATCTTTCACATTGAGTTATGTATTTAAGCAGAAGCAGACTTTTAGTCACATCTGTAAACTTTGGTATACAGGAAAAAAACATACAAATAAATTATCTTCTACTACTCCTTTCATGAGAAATTAAATTTTCTGAACCAAGAAACTTAAAGATTGTAATGAGTAGACACTGTGTGTCTTCAAGGCAAACTGCATGGAGTCATCTTTTGTCACATACTGCTGAACTTTTTTATCAAGCATCTGGTGGTTGCTAAAAACAATTGTCTCAGGAAAATTAATAGTAGAACAGGAGTAAGGGAAGAGTGAAAATGTAGGGACCTGCACAGTAACGTAACTTTGGTCTTTTCTAATATAATGCCCTCTATGCATGCTCTCCTGAAGATTAGGACAAAATGAAGGCCAGTGAAACAGTGGATAATAATTCAACACAATCTTCTAGTACAAAACAGTGACAAGAATAGCTAAATGGACTGTGTAATGCCCTGAATAACAAAAGGAGAAAGAACTAGGATTAAAAGGATAAGTACAGGAATGAACAAGACAATTCTGTCCTTGTTTCTTACCTATATGAGACTGTGGAAACTTCCTCACTGATCAAGCTAAAAAAATAAAAAAAAAGGAAACCCAAGCAAAAGTGTAAACCAAAGCAATGATTAAACAACCACTGGTACACTTGTACAGGTGTAACTGATTCTGGGTTTGAGTATAATATGAGCCTATATATCACTTCTTTTTGTCTTGCCTTGCTTTCTAGGACTAAGAAGGGTGCTGAAAGCTAAAGAAGATATACAGGAAAACTACAAAAGCCACAAAAAGAGATGGCTTTTGTGATGAATAATTCAGGATCACAGTAGTGGGTCAGTAGATCAAGGTAGTTCATTCTGATCCCCCTACCTCTGTGATAACCTTCCTGGGTTTTACTTGGATTAGATTTAAGAAGATTTCCTAAAGTATCCTTAACGTTCATGTGATTTGAAGGTGTCTGAAGGACCAGTTTGAACCTGATGTCCTCATAAGGAGGTAAAATATGTTCCATACGTACTGGAGCAGATCTTCCACATTAATATCTCCATGAGCAATCTGGTTTGCACACACCACCACTACTTCGTGAACTGACATAGCAAGTGGCATCAATCACGGGGCTGTCTTCAAAATGGCATATTACTCTACACGATCTTAACTTACACAGCCAGAGTATTTCAAGTATTGAGCAGCTTGCCTATGTAAAGATGTCTACTTATTTTCTCAAAATGAAGACTAAAATAAAGCTGGATATATTGTAAAAGTGATATTTTGCTCCTATAAGGCTAAGTACTGAAATGTTCTTCAATCTGTTCAGCAAAAGGCTTGATAACAGCCAGAAAATCTTGATTTAATCATAATGAAATAAAATTTAAAATTAACTGCATTTTTTTTTAATAATCATCACTGTTTAAATTATTTGATCCCTTGCTATTTAGCTCAAGTAGCATTAGCCATTTTATATAAAGATCACATAGGGGTAGCCCTGAATACTTTGTCAAGTTTAGGGGTACATGAGAGGAAGCACCCTCTGCGCTCTCTGCATGTGACTGCAGCCTTGACTGGACTCCCTTTGGTGACTAGAAATGACAAGATGAATTTTCACATGATGGCTTCAGATCCAAACTAAACATATTCTAAAGTGTATACTTACAAAAGTCTTGCTTTATTGGGCCCTGTAGAGTCCTAGTAGCTTGAGGTAGCCCATTGCAGTCAGTAAGTCAGACTAGAAGATATTTACAGATCTACAAATAGTCAGAAGCCATGATATTGTCTCTGTTTACAAATGACCCACACGAAAGTCTGTGCATGTGACCACAGAGATAGAGAAAGCAGGAAGGGTAACAATTTTCATGGCAGACAGATAATATGGACCAGTGGCTCCTGCTGATCTAGACAAAAGCATAAGCAGAATTAATTGCTCTTCTGTTAGCAGCACCTAAATCTCCTTGGGAATTTTATCCTGTTCCTCCATTTTATTTGCTTTATTTCAAAGAGGAGTTAAATGGGCTTTAAAACCTCTTCTGTTCCACTCAACCCAACACAAGATTTAATAACTGAAAAAGTTTGGGGCTTTTTTGCCCTATAGAGAAAAAAAAAAAAAAAAAAAAAAAGGAACAGTTTCAGGTGAAGTTGGAGCTTTAACAGTTACATATATTTAACACAGGGTGTAATAAGGCCTTCAGTACCAATTCTCCAAGTACACTCCCTGCTGTGGCATTCTCACTGCCTCAAAATAGCTCAGTGTGCAGTGCAGAGATACTAGTCTCTAATTAGAGACCAGAACAGTTTCGACATATGGGCCCAGATTCTATTCAAAGCAACTGTACTACAAGTGCACAATTCACCTTTTGTTGAGTTCAGCAGAAACATAACCTCTTGCCTTCAGTCTGGATATAATACAACCCTGCCTCAAATGAGTGTAAGTCACAATGGGGTGAATAATCAAGACTTGGACTATTAACTAAAGTAACTGTTTATTGAAGTTTGTAAAAACCCTTTCCTTCACTCCTTAATAACCAGACTGCCAAAGTCTGGAGCCAGGCCCAGTGGTTCCCTTTCTGTTCCTACAGGGTTTTCTGAACAACAGCAGAGGCAGTTAGAAAAAAATCTGAAACAATACTTTTTTTTTTGTGTGTGTGTGTGTGTGCAGTCACTATAAATAAAGTTCATTTACAATTAAAAAAAAAAAAAAGAATCTGCATAACATTAGAATGAAGTAGTATGATGTGAACTTCAAATCTTGTAGGATGTTGGCTGTAGGAAGATCCAGGGTGTATTTGCTGAGATGATAGAGCTCTCCCTGCTGCAGGACACATGTAAGGTCCAGGCACTGAGTTTGGACATACAGCTTCCCACTTCTCTTTCCATCCCTACCTCCTCTCCCCAGCCTCTTACCTCAAAGTCTTTAAGGAAAAAAAAAAAACAAATTGCCTTTGCTTTAGTTTTCTCTCTGAAAGCCAAGTTACAGGGTGGTTGTTTTATTTTAGGTCTGGCAGCCCCATCAATTGTCCTAAATGCCTTGGCCAGGGCACAGTGAACTGACAGAGTCTGATGCTCTAAAAAGGCTGAGGGCAAGTGACACAGAGTGACCGCCTGTCTAACAGTTATGATTAAGGCAACTGGAAATGTAGCACATACCAGGGTTTTATTTGAAAATGAAAGTAAAGTCACTAAAAAAGGATTTGTGTGTTTGTTTTCATTTTGATAGGTAAAGGTAAAGCAGCTTATGGCTTTGAAAATTCCTGATAGTCTTCATAGGGCAAGTGTGAAGACGTTAAAAGCTCCTTTAAACTGGGATGATAGCAGTAAATGAAGCTCTTTTATTTGCTAGCACTGCCTGTTCATAAGAGAGTTATATGGAAAAGAGCTGGCTCCCTGAGAACATTAAGTATCCATTCAGACAAACAATGGATTTTAGGGTTATTATATGGCAGGAAATGAAGTGTGCTGCAGATTGCATGAAGAGAAAAAGTAGTATCCAAATCTATTAAGAATGCTACAATGATCAAAGCATTTCACAGAAATAGTATTTAATGGACTAATTAATTGTTCATATTCTATCAACAAAGATTGACTTTGCTTTTCAGGCATTATACCAGTGTATGAACCATTTAACAAAAAAATAACCCTTCTTAAACAGATCAGTCTATATAAAAGAAGGCTTCTGTGACAAAATGAAGCCTTCACAAGCTGTCCAATATGTCTAACCTTTGGATAGTCAAAGCATGTCATTCTAATGATGTTTTTTCCTCCTGTAGCTGATGCCTTCCTTGAAGATACTTTTAACAGAATGTTTTCCTAAAAAAAAAAAAAACCCAAAAAAAAAACCAAGAAAGAAAAGCAAAGAATGCCCAAACAATCATCTACACTGCAGAAATTCACTTCTACTCTGATAAAAATGAATCTATGTAACAAATGATTTTATGATGTTCATTGTGCTTTCAGAAGACAAAATCCCTCACCTGGAGAGTGAAGAAGAGTTTTTCCCTCTACTGAAAAGCTAAGATTAGAAAACATCTACTACATGTGAGAATTAAGAGAATAAGAGCAGCCTACTGTAAAAGCAAGAGGAAAATACAAACAGCAATAGCAAATTTGCAAGAGGGATTTTGTTAATAAGAGGTTATAACTTCAATATCAGCTTGAAATTATTTGCTGTATTTATACCATTTCTTCCCCTATGATAAAAGTTTCCATGCAATTAAAACAAGTCCATGCTTCTGAAAAACCTTGTAAGGTAAAAGAGGCAGAAGATTTTCCTTGCTCATGATGATTACCCAGTGAATACACTCCAAGCATCTGAAATGAGAGCCTGTATTTTTCAGCTGTGTTTGTATCTGTTCAGATACTCATCTGTTCCCTTGTGGTGAAAACACAAAATGTACAGTAATATGTAATGTCATCCTTCAGCCACAACAGTCATGGCTCATGCCCAAGTAAAGCATTTCCTTTTGTAAAAGAGACAGTATCCATTTTCTATATCCCACTTTGATATTGGAATTGAATGGTCATCAGGTTTAACCATCAATTTATCAACCCTTCTGTAACACAGTGCAGCTGTCCACACTGTGATCCATCAGTACTGCATCACTCTGCCCAGGACATTTCTATCACTTCTGTATTTGGGGTACTGAGACTCCATTTGCCACTTGGAGCACATGTGACTAAGCAGTAGTTTGACTAGGAAGAAGACTTGAGAAGATCAGGTTTTACTTGAGAAGATCAGGTTTTATTTGAGAAGATCAGAAGGAGACTTAGACTGAAAAGTTTACCTTTGTACTGAAAGGTGACTTGCCATGGGTTACCTTAAAGGCTGTTTCTTTTTAGTTTTAAAAATGTATCTAACCATTAACTGTGAGTGAGCTCATGTTATATCACTTTGACAAGCTAAGAGCAACTCTGACATCAGATACTCCTAACACGTTTGCTCAGAAAGGGAAAGCTGCTACGGGTTACTTATAGGGCATATGGAAACATGAAACACCACTCAGAACGTGACATGCACACAGAAGTGCCCATGGTATTGGGTGAGCCACTGCAGTGTGCAACATGCACTGCAGAGTGCCTTCGCTAGTCACGGCACCGATGGATGAGAAGCTATCTTAATGACAATCACTTCAAGTGACAGAGGAAACTTTTTGGGTGCCATGTGGTAAACACCACATCATCCACTTGATTTGACAAGTGCTTTGCAGTGCAATGAGGTGACATTTATGCCTTGCACCACTATTACCTGTTACAGTCTGTCTGACAATTAAGCCAGTTGGGCACATGGCAAGAAGAAAACAAAATATGGCACAGACTACTTGCTCCCCAGTTTTTGCTATTATCACAACTTATAGAATTGTCGTGGTTTAAACCCAGCCAGACAAACAGTTTCTACTCCCCCCTCCTCTTGCTTTCCTTCACCTCCCCCCCCCCAACCCCACCCCCCCGCCCTCCCCCACCTCTGCTCCTGGAGGGATGGGGAGGAGAATTGAAAGAATGTAACTCCCACGGGTTGAGATAAGAACAGTCCAGTAACTAAGGTATAACACAAACCACTGCTGCTACCACCAATAATGATCACGATAAAGGAAATAACAAGGGAAGAGAATACGATACCACCCGCCAAAACGAGTCCGACTGAGAAGAGAGTGCCCTTCCAGGTATCTCCCAGTTCCCTCCCTGGGCATGACGTGCTGTGGTATGGAATACCACTTTGGCTAGTTTGGGTCAGGTGTCCTGTCTCTGCTTCCTCCCAGCTTCCCCTCCTCCCTGGCAGAGCATGAAACTCAGAAAGTCCTATGACCAGTCTAAACGTTTGAGCAGTAACTAAAAACGTCGGTGTTATCAGCTCTGTTCCCAGGCTGAAAGTCAAAAACACAGCGCTGCACCAGCTACTAAGAAGGAGAAAAAATGACTGTTACTGCTGAACCCAGGACAGGAATTTACACCAGGGTTTGGAAAGTTATTGCATTAAAATTTAAATTTCAATGAATATAAGCAATGAGGCAATTTAACTGGAAGCATTGTATTTTGTTTGATAATGTAATATATTCTCTCCACAGTGAGAATGCTACTAGGTCTTTAACCTAATGACAGATTTATTTTTTTTTTTCATTAAAGTGAAATAATGGAAATCTTAGGAGCATGTAATCTGCTTTGAAAGAACCCTTCAATTCTTTATAAGTTTCTCTCAACTGAACCTTTTATGGTTCACTCATCATTGGTTTGTGTTTGCCATGAGAGTTTACCATTCTTATAACTGAACTGCCATGCATGCCTGCATACATCTATATATCCGCGCATACACACACCTGTCTTCTCGGATTTTATTAATGCAGCTGTGTGAAAGCTCATAAAAATCTATGTCATGCACAGCATTTAAGAGCGTCATCAAACGTATTGGCTAATGAAGAGCGCAACATATGGTGTGTTAATTGTCTCACATTGGAACTGAGATGAGCAAGCAATGAGGAAACAGATCTAAGCTGAAAACACTCTACTGGTTCTGGTATCCCAAAGTATATGCATTCTTAGCTGGGAATCATGGATAACCTGGAAATGGAAAACATGCTGCAGAAGTCCTTATCTGGAGGCACATGGCATGCAACACTTCAGTGTAATCAAACATGGGTCTTATCTCTTATTTAATATTCTTTCATGGGATGATCATCCTTGACCTTTGCTCTCTTCTTCAATTCATGCACCCGTTCCTCCAGAGCCGAAGTAGTTTTTCCATCCCACTTTCTCATGTCCTGTCTGTGATCCTGCAGGTAAAACCATAGGGTAGCCCATGGTTTGTACCTCCTGTATCTTCTCTCTAGAGCAGTAGGATGCCTTTTGTTAATAGCTGAGATGTGGGTTGGTACACATGGGGAGCTGGATAGATCAGTTAGATCGTCTCTCAATTGTTTGAACTCCTGGGACAGTTTTTCCACAGCTGAAATATTGGAAGGGGTGAGATTGTCTTTGAACTCTCGGAGCTGACGAATATTTCATCCACTGTTGGTGGTACTATGTTATTCCAGGTTAATGCTGCCAATGAGTGGGCATAAGATGGTGTACTCCATGTAAATTTCCACATGGGTTGTGTACATTTGACTTCGTCTGGATCTACGGGTGCATTCCTGGCATCTGGCCTGTGATAGATCATCTCTACAATGGCTGATTCCCTCAGGGACTAGATGCTTTTCTCTAGTGTAGTCCAGTTGGCTGAACCACCCATAACATCGTCCTTGTATGGAAACCTTTCACAGCTGCCAAGAGCTGCCTCCACTAATACCAGTAATCTCTAGGAAAACAAATAGCCAGAAGATGGGGGTTAGCTTCTCTTACTGTCTAACAGATTAATCCATGTTCTTCTTCAATCTGAGTGTTTCCTTTTAACCTTCACTACTAGTCTCATCAAGCCCAGAGAGGAACAGATCAGTACTAATGACACCATAACCTCTACAATCTTGACAATTATCTTTCAGTTCTTATTGGATTCACACATAGAGAATAGTACTATATAGCTAATCCTCTGTGAGAGTCACAGAGAGGCTCTTCAGCATCCATAGGCAAAGGTAAATCCATCAGCACCCAATTGAAAAGCTTTCTACTTCTTATTAAGACACACTGAATGTGGGGATGAATCAATGGTGAAAATAGTTTAGAAGCAATTGTCAGCATGTTGGGGCACTTTGCTTGTCTATGCCACTTGCTGTAACTAAAGAGTTTAGCAGATCTCACTCCCAGGACTGTGACCAATTATTAAAACAAGTGTTTTGTGTTGATATTTCAAATAGTGGATATGCTTTTTGTAATTGCTTTGCCTAGTCAGTGGAATGCTGTCATCACTTATGCCCATTGGTGCATAAATTTACAAACATCATGCAAATGAACTATTTGTAATAAAACTGACTAATGAACTTTAAAGGCCAATTATTTGTACATGTCTGCTGGCTCAGAGTAATCATGCATCATTCAGATTTACACTTACATACTTGCTGTAGTGCAATTTTAATCACTTGCTAATCTATGGTTCATGATAAGCATGACGAGTAAAGCTAGATGGAAGCTATGAAAGTCTGATACTTCCAAGATTGGGGTAGAAAGCAAAATAGAGCTTAGAAGTTCTTTCAAACAAAAAAACTATACCACAATTGAAATGGCAAGCAGCTCCCAAAATCCAAGTGCCAAGGGATGATCATAGTGCCATTTCCTTCAGGACTCCAGGGGGTGCCTGTGCTCCAGTCCCCTTGGCAAGCTGGGACGCTGCTTGAGGGGTTCCTCCTACAGCAGATCTGCACCAGATCCACGAATCTGTGTAAGGATGCGGAGTGTTTTGTTGATTTTGCTATCAGACTGACAACAAACTGCTGGGAGGGGATTTCTAACAAAATCACTGGGTGCTTGTTTTCTACAAACAATTTTTCCAAGTATCTGAAGCCAGCATTTTTTTATTTAAACATCTGTTTTCCTGATGTGGCTTCTAGAAGGATATTTCAGACAGGTACACTGACAACCCTTTGGCCCATTTCCACATCCAGGTATTGTTTTTCTGCATTTAACTTTTCTTGCTTGTCTTTGTCTTTCCCCAACCAATTTGGCAATATCCTACTTGTTGTGATAGGAAAGGATTATGATAAGATAATTAAATACATAAAGCAATTATCATCAAAAGCTAAAGGCTGCCTGCTGGCCAAAGATAGCTTTGATTCAGAGCAAGTTCCCTGCTCTTACTGGTCTCAGAATGGGGACAATCTGCTGCCCAGACTGGAGTTACCGTCAGTGATTTACCACCAGCAGAGGAGTGCAGTGAACTCCCTAGGGGTTATTCCTGACTCAGTCACTGACCTTGGATTAATCCCTTGACTTCTCTATGCTTCATCTTACCTATTGCAATGCTTAACTGTCTAGAATGCAGATTTAGAAGTTTAATTAAGCTTTGCAAAAACGTTTAAATACCTCAGTATGAGGCTGGGTTTTGGTTTGGGTTGGTTTGGGCTTTTTTTCTTTCTTTGCTATTGCCCCCTTCACTGAATAAGTAAAAGATGTAAACCCTTAGAAACAAAATACCTAGAAGAAAGTTGCTGTGCTGCTCACTTCACTCAGTATTCACCATCATTCTGCCAAAAAAGAGCTTGCATACCTACTCCTGCTGAGGATGTTGTTTCTGGCAGTGACTGGGGTGGTGGTGAGAGCTTGTCACCTAGCTGATGCTGCATGTAGTGACACTGAAGCCCCCAGGAAACTCTTCAAGAGAACAGTTTGTTAATGTCACCACTAAAAACTCTCATTAAAAAAATCATTGCTGAGAGTAAATGCCTTATGTCTTTAAATCCCTCTTTCTGTCTCCTCAGAGCGTGGTATTTCCATTGGGAGCCAGAGAAGTGCAAGAATCTGTCATATTGTCATAATAGAAAGAATTAAAAGAACCTGCTAGCTCTCAGAAACGTTTAGTCTTTTTGGCTTCTTTTTTTTTTTTTTTTTTTTTTTTTTTTTTGGTCTCTTTTACCTTGGAAGAAAATGATAAAATTTCACCACAGGAAGGAGGAGAAATTAGGGATGGGGAGGGGAAAGATATGGGAATAAATGTCACAGGTTCATTAGGAACCAATACTAGGAGAATAAGCTAGAAATGAATTGAGGTGAAAAAGCAATTTTTTCAGAAAGCCCCAGGCAAGTGGAAAAAATCCTGCCCAGTAATACACATAAGATCAAGGAACACTTCATTAAATCAGTTTTTATGGGATTCACTGGGAATCAAACTGTGCCAGCCTTTCCACAGGCAATTGCTTCGGTGCAACAAGGAGAGGTTTAGGGAGGTAAGGGTGGAGGAACATTGCACATGGACAAATCTGCTCCACGTAGTATGTCCAGGCTGTCCCCTCTAACTCCAGTGCCTCCTTCTGAGAACTTCCTTCTTCCAGCCCACTGAACGATTCCACTCTGTTCTCAAAACTAATTCCTCTCTTATTTTATTTAATACCAATGCAAAGCAACTGAAGGAGATTGAATGACACTTCAAATTAAAATGCCAGAAGTGCCTTGACAACCGACAGCCTTGTATTTCCTTCCATCTAAACACAACAGAACAGTCTTACAGTATGCTGCTTATAGCTTCACTGTCCCAGGAAAATGCTGATGGAGTTGGCCTCAGGCAAGAGAGAGGTTCGAGCAGCTAAGAACTGGAAACTTTAGAGAATTTTATTCAGCTTTGACCTTATTTTCTATTGATCCCTCCAAGTCAGAGTTTTCAGTTTTCTAGGCATAAATTCAGTTTCTGAAGGATCACCCAGTTACCACTGCTGCAGGAATGGTCTTGGCAGATTGCTGACTTCTCTAAATCTCCTTGGAAAGGTCAAAAAACACTGCTTGAATTCTTTCAAGGTCTTTCATCCAAACTCTACACAGCAGTTGAATCAACAAAGTCCAAAGTAAAACACAATGTGTAAACTAGCAGCTATCTCTCCCAAGGGCCAGGTGATTTCCTTTCTCACCAGGTCTTCCTGTTTCTAGTACTTCCCATTTTTTCTAGGCACAGGTTTATTAAGTAAGAGAAATACCTGCTCATATCTAACAATTCCTTTCCCTCACGTCTTTTTCCCATGACCTTTCTCCAGATAACCAGCAAATTCTTACAGTCATGTGACCTTCTGGTTGTGTGTTAATCTAACCAGACGTGGGCTACACATATGTTTAAAGGGGCTTCAGAGAAGTCTTGTTGGTGCTGATAAAAAAAAAAAAAAAAAAAAAAAAAAAGATGAAAAAGAAGCATACTCCTTCATTATGGGTCCTACATCTGGCTGACAGATGATGCCTTGCTCTAGTGAGCTGATCAGCTGGAAGTGGTCCCTCTGTTAGTGATGCTGTGGCAGGTGCTCCAGCAGGACTTGGCAGAATGTTTGCCCTCAACAAAGCACCTAAAAGGACACGCTTTATTAGGCCACAAACAATCCTTGAAATGTGAAAATCATCTGTTTGAAACAAAAGAAATTATAAGACTGAAAACTAAATGTCATCTCTGGCTACCTAGAGGAGAGTTCCTTCTCTCTAGTCTCTATTCCACCCATCGTTTTCCAGTAGTTTCCAAAGTTGCAATAACCTACCCAGACTCTTCCTGGTCCATAGGAATAGGATCTCTCTGTCACTTCTGCAGTGCAGACGTTGTTCCCTGCCCTTCTCAGGAATCTCCCCTTGCGCTACAGGCAGGTACAAGGATAGGGACATTCCCATCGCTGCAGGCTTCTCCCTGATGAGTGGGTTCAGATGCATTTGGCTACCCAGTTCCTATTGCAGACATCTTGCCTGGTCCAGAATAAACATCCAGGCCACAGCAAGAAGGAAGCTCTCCTGCCTGCTGCCTAGCCACAGGCTCAGAGCTGAACCAACAGATAGTAATGAATGTAAGCATGCAAATATAAGTGATGCCATCCATCTGTAAAACTCAATTACAATTTAATTTACTAAGGAAATAAGCTGAGGAAAAAGCAGTTCTTAATGGTTTAGAAGTGAGTGCTCTTTGCATAGCAGTGGCAGCTGGTGGCTATATGGCATAACTCTGCTCCACAGAGGCTCCCCAGGGAGCATGACAGCACAGCAATGCTCCCAGCTCTGGAGGTCCTTCAAAAAAAAAACACTTTAATTTCTCCCTCCTTTTTTTCTATCTTATCCAAAGGAAAAATTTAGAGGACCCCCTGTTATGAAGGCAGAAGTAGTACTGACAGGAAGTGAACAATATTAGCAATCAGCTATGCAAACTGGACATCTGTAAATCGATGGGTCCGGATGGAATGCACCCACGGGTGCTGAGGGAGCTGGCGGAGGTCATTGCTAGGCCACTCTCCATCATCTTTGGTAAGTCGTGGGAAACGGGCGAGGTGCCTGAGGATTGGCGGATGGCAAAGGTCACACCAATCTATAAGAAGGGCAAGAAGGAGGACCCGGGTAATTATAGACCGGTCAGCCATACCTCCATCCCTGGAAAGGTGATGGAACAACTTATTCTTGACTCCATCACTAGGCATATCAAGGATGAGGGGGTCATTAAGAACAGCCAACATGGTTTTATGAGGGGGAAGTCATGTTTGACCAACCTTATAGCCTTCTATGAGGAAGTGACTAGGTGGAGGGATGATGGTAGAGCGGTAGATGTAGTTTTTCTTGATTTCAGTAAGGCATTTGATACTGTCTCCCACAGCATCCTCACAGATAAGCTAAGGAAGTGTGGGCTTGACGATCAAGTAGTGAGGTGGATCGAGAACTGGTTGAGAGGAAGAAGGCAGAGAGTTGTGGTCAATGGCGCAGATTCTAGCTGGAGGTCTGTGACTAGTGGAGTTCCTCAGGGGTCGGTGCTGGGACCGGTGCTGTTTAATATTTTCATCAATGACCTGGATGAGGGAACTGAGTGCACCCTCAGCAAGTTTGCTGATGACACAAAACTGGGAGGAGTGGCTGACACACCAGAGGACTGTGCTGCCATTCAGCGAGACCTGGACAGGCTGGAGAGTTGGGCGGGGAGAAACTTGATGAAATTCAACAAGGGCAAGTGTAGAGTCTTGCATCTGGGGAAGAACAACCCCATGTACCAGTACAGGTTGGGGGGTGACCTGCTGGAAAGTAGTGAAGGGGAAAGGGACCTGGGGGTCCTGGTGGATAGGAGGATGACCATGAGCCAGCAATGTGCTCTTGTGGCCAAGAAGGCAAATGGCATCTTAGGGTGCATTAGAAAGGGAGTGGTTAGTAGGTCAAGAGAGGTTCTCCTCCCCCTCTACTCAGCCTTGGTGAGGCCGCATCTGGAATATTGCGTCCAGTTCTGGGCCCCTCTGTTCAAGAAGGACAGGGAATTGCTTGAAGGAGTCCAGCGCAGAGCCACAAAGATGATTAAGGGAGTGGAACATCTCCCTTATGAGGAGAGGCTGAGGGAGCTGGGTCTCTTTAGCTTGCAAAAGAGGAGACTGAGGGGTGACCTCATCAATGTTTACAAATATGTAAAGGGTAGGTGTCAGGATGATGGAGCTAGGCTTTTTTCAGTGATATCCAGTGATAGGACAAGGGGCAATGGGTGTAAACTGGAGCATAGGAAGTTCCACGTTAACATCAGGAAGAACTTCTTTACTGTAAGAGTGACAGAGCACTGGAACAGGTTGCCCAGGGGGGTTGTGGAGTCTCCTACACTGGAGATATTCAAGGCCCGCCTGGACAAGTTCCTGTGTGATGTACTGTAGGTTACCCTGCTCTTGCAGGGGGGTTGGACTAGATGATCTTTTTAGGTCCCTTCCAACCCTTGGGATTCTGTGATTCTGTGATTCTGTAATCTTCCCATCACTGATGGGGAAGTTTCAGTGTGCTGCTTCCTTCACCTCCAGCGAACCCAGATTCTGGGACATTAAGCCTCATAATCCCTTTCCTAAAGAGCTGGAAATGCTTTTTAAGCAAACTAATACTCCAGAGGAAAAAACTATAGAATAAACAAGTAAATCTTTTGTATAACCAATGTATAATATTAATAAGCACCATTTTATTACAGATATTATTGAGCTCAGCTTTATACAAACTAAATATTCTTTTTTTTTTAAATTCTTGCACTTCTAACGTTTGCACTGGTTATATGTTGTTTATGATCTAACCTCTCTCTTTTATACATTTGAAGCCAGATTCTCATTCCTTACTCAATGCCCAGCTTTCCACCAGGGATCCATTATGGTTTGGGATAATCCTTCTCCTAACACACAGCTATACCACAGCCTCCCAGTAGCAACAACAAGGCAAGGTGGCACACACACAACTTCCACTAACCACTATCTGTGTGACACACAAACAGTGGCAATAACATTTCCTCCTTTACTATTTGAAAATACATCCTTTTCCTCAGTGCTGTCAACAGAATTGAACATAAATTTCAGGGTGTAATAGCATGCCAGCAGCCGCTGCATTTAGCAGAAATGTGAATAATGTTTCTGATGTAATTTTTTTTTACTTCAAGAAACAGTTTTTAAGTATTTTTTGGCATTCAGATACAATATACAGACATGAATTAACGTAACAAACGGTTTAAGTTTGCTTCTTATTAGAGATTTTTCTGTTGCCCTGGAAGGAAAGTTAGTTTACCATTCTTCTCAGTGTCTTTCTTTCAAAGGTTCACTCATTTCAGTTTCTGAATAAACGTATTTTGAAAAGCCAAAACCACACCCTTGTTATTGTTCTTATGAAGGTACCATACCACACATCAGCTTCCTGAATGTGCGAACAGCTTATCTGTTTCATGGCTGCTAACACCTTGGTCATACACTTGGATATTAATCCATGGGAGCAGCTAAAAAAAAAGTATAAAATTTTATTTTACTTTTCCTTTTTAAAAAGTAACATGCAATGCAACAGAAATGTACGTTCCAATACAAACCTTCATAAGCCAGTCACTTTCCTCTTAAATAGCAGCTTTCCAATTTCTTTCCTGCATAAGCGTTTATTTGATCAAAGGTTTATATCAACATTTCAATAAAAAACGAAGCACTTAGGTATGATACCAGCTACTGAGTGATTCAAGAAGTATTTCTGCCAACTTTGTATAGAGGTCAGACCATGTCGAGTCAAAAAGGCACTCACTGGGCTGAGCCACAGTTCTCTACCCAGATATACAGCTTTATAGTTTAATGACTTCTATGACTTCTAGGTGGAAGAGTAGAATAAGGAAAGAGCCCTTGAACCTTTTCTAAAACATGAAGACTCAAAAATTGCTTCTTTTTATTTAATAAGACTGGTAAAAAGATGCTTTTCACCTGCAGCCTCCATAGGATGCACTAGGAACATATAAGTGATACCAACATACAGGTGAACTGAGTAGAAAAACAGCTCCCTACTCATCCCAACCTTTCAAATACTTTTGTTCAAAATATCCTGGTTTAGACTGTACCAAAAACCAGTTCTGCACATTTTTTCCTTAAAGGAGGAGTTTGCAGACTGGCAATTATTCCTGTGAATGAAGTATTTTCTGGGACACAGGAGCCCAACTTCCTATTTCCCTTTGGATTCATCAATCTTGTTATATATCTCAGGAAATGTTCTTAACACTGGTTAATCCTATTCAGGAGTCTCACTTCCTAAAATTTCATCCAGAAATACTATCCTACCCTGGCACACATCTCCTGATGACTTACATAACTATTGCTATGCACTTGAAGACAGTTTCAATGTGAGTAAATTATTTATTATGAAAATTGGTTTCAAAAAAAGTTGCTGGCAAATCCACTCGTCCAGTTGCTCATGCTCAGCCATGAATGAATAACCTTGTTCAAGATCATCCAAGCTCAGGAAAACCTCTTTTTCCACCCAGGGGCATGCCAATGCAGTATAGTCCCTCTTCCAGCTAGCAAGCTGATTCTATGTCCTCTCAGCTGGTTATGTTGCTCCGCAGTTTCCTTACCTAAACCCTAAGCCTCTACCTCTTACCCTACAATTTCATCATCTCTTGTCAGGAAAGCACATTTTCTTTAACTCTGTAGCTGGACCACTTGTGATCTGTTCTTTCACAAGCACTCTAGATTTTTTAAAGCTTTCAGCTCCATGTTTTTTGGGCAGACTGCTGGTACTTACTGTAATACAGGGGAGCTCCAAAATTTGGAGCTGGACTTCTTGGATACCTTGGATTTCTTCTTATATATATAATTTTTAAAGAAAGGTCAGAAAATGAAGGCTTTACGAAATTTTATTAAACATTACATTAAAACCTATGTATAAAGCAGGGCTGCACAGCAGTCAGGAAATTCCACCTCACAGATCATGTTTCCCTTACTCAGAGTTGCTCTGTGTAGCCAGCGAAAGAGCTCCAACTACATCTGCCCAGGTTTCAGGTAATCAAGGAGCGTGCCAAGCATTTTGGCATGGTGAGAGAGCAGAACAGAGCTGGTGGCCTCAGAAATCCTGCACTGACTGCAGCTGCATAGTCCAGAGCTGTTCCACTGGCAGGGCAGGCAGCAGTCCACCACCCTCCAGGGCAGGATATGGCCACAGAGCCCGTCACATCATGTATGTGCTCACTTTCCCTTCAGCAGTTTCTGGTTAAAAGCAATTGCACAAAGTTACAGCTGGACATTTTACAGCCTTAAGAAAAAAAAGCAAGAGGACAGCCTATTGATTTTCACATGATCCTGACCATTTAGGAGAAGTGGTAGGAGGTTTATGTCTCTCCCCTCCCTTTAAAGTTCAGTCTTTAAATCACTGTTCTAGTAAGTCTGCTTTGGTTCTCTCCTCAAGGTGAGACACCACAGTAAATTTCCACTCTAAAAGGCTTATAGTACATGAAGTTCAGTAGCGTGCTGCGCAGACCTTTGCTGAGTGTAGCCAACTCACAGCAGTAAAATCTTTTGCCTTGGCAAATTCTGCATCTTTGAAGGAGAAAAATTATGAAGACCTAGTAAAAGGCACTCAAGAGGGTGGGGAAAGAGAGTTGAATGCTAGCAAAATACATGCAACCTGAAGTGTTGAAAAGTCAGTTAATTTAAATATCAACTTTCTGTACGTAGGCAATTGTATAAGAGCAAATATCACAGACTTCATGATCAATACTGAGTAACAGGGCTCAGGCATGGCAGGCAGGAAGGCAGGCAGGAGGTCAGGAAGGCAGGACGAAAGGAAGGAAGGCAGGCAGGAAGGCAGGCAGGCAGGAAGGAAGGAAAGGCAGAAAGGCAGGAAGGAAAGGCAGAAAGGCAGGAAAGAAAGAAGGAAGGAAGGAAGGGAGGAAGGGAGGAAGGGAGGAAGGGAGGAAGGGAGGAAGGGAGGAAGGGAGGGAGGGAGGGAGGGAGGGAGGGAGGGAGGGAGGGAGGGAGGAAGGAAGGAAGGGAGGGAGGAAGGGAGGGAGGGAGGAATTAAACATACACATTTAAAATGGTCAGATATCTGGTAAGTATACAAAGGAAAAATTTTTGAGACTGTCTGGTTTAATGTGTTTCTGTGATGTTTTAATTTATTTTCTGAGGCTCATTTTTAGCCTTCCATTCTTATTCAAGCTCAGATCCTGCACAAACAATGAAATCATAGGTAAATAGTCAAAAGTCTAACAAAGATATAATAACAACCCAGACAAACAATGGCTTATAAAAATGAAGGCAGATTCAACTGGCCAAATGCAATTTGGTTACACTAGTGCAATATTTTGCATTCAAGCTAACACAGCTAAGTAATAACTAGCTCAATACTTTTGAATGTCATTTGTGATACACTCTTAAAATGGAAAATTAATTGTATGTTGGGACTTAGGTAGAATTTTTATTCATTAGAAAAGAAAAACATGAAGGCCCTGAACCTGCTGTCTTACAGATCAGGACATCCACCTGCACAAGGGCCAATTAAAGTTATTGCATCAACATGCAAATACAGGAATCAGCTCAGGAAGATCAGATGACGGAGTGACAAATCCCAAAGAACTGTAGATAGGTTACTACCAGTTGTTATTTGAAAGCCAAGTGACATACTTCAGCCTTCATGGACAAAAAATAAAACTGCTTTGCCTTCAGTTAACTATTTTCTGAAAAGCAGTTTGTTTTGCACATTCATATCGACTAACAAGCAGCCAGAGCTGTTTACAGCAGACTAGCACCTCTCCTATGTGGACTAGTTCTTTCTACTAATCATTTCTATAAGGGGAAAAAGAGATCTTATACACGATGTTCAGATGAGACTGTGTTTCATTGTCTCTGTAGTGCTTGTAATCAAGCTTCCAGTCATTTTGGACAATAATTTGATGCAGCTGTGCTGTTGGTGCAATGTAGTGATGTAAATCTGAGCTTGCCTGGTTACTTTGGCCCTTAGCTATAACTGAACTGCACTTTGCATTTTCAGACCTATCTTGGCATTCATGTGAGCACATCTGATGAAGTCTGGATTACTAGGCTTTTCAGAGATTATTAGACTATTCAGAAGAGAAAACTCCCAGGTATGTAGCAGACTGCATGTGGCATACACCATTAACCAAGATTCTTATTACAAATTCATTGAAGGAAATAGAACACATTATAAGTGTATGTGGTCACAGAACTGCACTTACATGTGTTTCTGGACCTCTTGTAGACCTAATGAGGTATCAGTGGCCATAGCTAGAGCTGATAAGAGGTGAGGGAGCTAACACACTCCTTTAGAGTACAGCATTAGTGAAAAGTGGTCACTAATTAAACAAACTTGAAATTTTGATGAAATCCCTCACTTGATCCAGTCATGCCCCCGATATTAACTGCTGTCACTGTGGGTGAGGCTCTTTAGGATCTTGCAGAGCTCAGACAGAATAAGGACCCATGGCACTGCATCTTGGTCTTACCATCATGTTTCAGCACTTTTGCTTCTTGACACTTGAAGCTGAGAAGATGAGGAAGATACTCCTAGCTCAGATTTCCAAGGGACAGGCTTGACTGAGAGATCTGGCACAAGTGTTTTAAATCAACAGTTCTCTTCCAATACCTAGCAAACTGATTCACAACTGGCATGACATGGGCTACAGTCACTTTTCTTGTAAATGATCACAGCCTCTGGCTTTTGAAAGGTCGCATGCACTTTTTATGGAAGTAGTAGAGGAAATTCACCTTCCTTTTTTTTGCTTTAATTTTCTGTGGTTTTGATTTTGATATGTGAGAGATATTGTGCAATATTGGGCAATACCTTCCTAGCTATGTCACTATTCTTGTCAGTTAACATTATTAAGGCAGGTGCTAATTTCTTCCCTTTGTCACACATTCCTACTTCTTTCCAAGGTGAGGTGGCAGTGGAGGCTTTCCCTAAGGATAGGCACTGGTGCTGTGCAGAGCCACAGGAGCCACCCAAGCACTGCACTGGGGTATTTCAGTGGCGATTATTCACATCAAGCATCTGCTCCACCAGCCAACTACATGCCTCTTGAACATCTCCAGCAGTGCCAAAAATAAACTTGTGGATCAATTCAGTTCCCACTGAACTTGATGGAATATTTTCCATTGATTTCTGATGAGATTTGGATGACAGACCTTTCTGCACAGAAGGCTTGTCTCTAGCCTCTGGGGAGGAGAAACTAACATGCAGTTTATCCTTTTCACATAATGCTAGTTCCCCAAATCTTGCAAATATGTGAGTATGTGGCCTGTGTAGCAAAGGAGACCCACAGGTCCATAGACTTTAACACTGGCAGTGTATGCTCCATAGCCCTGTGACTGTAGCTATTCAGCATTATAACATTCAAAATAATTATACCTTTGAAATACTTCATTTGAAGTTTCAATGACTTTCTTTCATGAACTGTTTCTAATTATTGTACTTCAAGTGACAAATTAAATGTCATTTGAAGCAATTATACCAAATGCTCAAAAAAATTATACATAGGTATGTCAATTAATATAATTAAGTCAAAAGTTACATTTCACAGCTGATTCAGCTTTTCCATTAGTCTTGAAATTGCTCATTAGTTGAAAGCAACATTTGAACAAATCTGTAGCAAACCTGAACACTAAAGGATGTATTCATTTTTGTCCATTTATTAGACAAGTTTGGAAAAGCATGAGTGATCCTACATGAACACGAAGGAATAACATAGCATTCTTTCTCAGAAGGTGTTTTTTTCATATTTAATTTCAAAAAAATTGTTTGTCAAAGCTCTATAAAGGAACATGTTCCTGACCTTCCACTTTTGCTTCAAGGAAAAAGCAAACAAACGTGGTCAAAATGGATTTATGTTAGTTTTAGTTTCACAATGGATATAATGTAGAGATTCTAGTTGGGCAACAGCATGCTAACATGCTTCTTTCTAAACAACCCCTAAAACACTGCTAGCCTTTCTTGAACTGCTTCATTAGTGAGAATCTGGGGACAGTATTCTTCTCTTCCTTAGAAAGAAAAGCAGGTCATGAAGCCTGATATCTTTGATCTGCAAAGCTCTCCACCTCTGTACAGACCAAGGGAGTACATTTTCTTTGCCTATTGCTCTGAGAGCCCCCACAGTACTTCAGTGTGCTCCTGTATCTTGTATTTACATTTCTCACACTTGCTTTCTTGACACAGATACCACCTGTTCTACCTAGTTAAGCATTTGATCAGCCTTGCTACATTCTGGTGTTTAGGTTGACATCACCTGGAAGAGTTTCATGATCTTTATTGAATGCAAGAGGGCTGATGAATCCAGTCTTTAGCACATAACAGTCCTCAAACCATTTTTGCACAGCTGTGTTCAGTGTTACTCTGAGAGAGCCGCCAATGCTACCCAGGGGATACCTGTACCTGACAAGTGGTTCAAAAGTGCTTGAGTAAAACCATGATACTGCACTGAGAGTGTATGAGTTACCAGCAAGGAAATGCAAAGCAGCAAATAGACCCCCTCAGTCATTTGTGGAGCAATATTGCAATCACTAGGTATAGCACAGGTCCCCAGAAACAACACTAAAGTACTTTGCTAGCACAAGTAATATATCTCCAGTTGTGTTTTTTTTTATAGCATTGTCAATTAGCAAAATAAAACAAATGATAGTGACGCCAAGTATAATCCCTCTGACTTCTTCAAACCTGCCATTATTTCTAAGGTTTTCTTACACTGTAATAATGCACCTGTTGTCAAAAAAGCCTATCTACAACTCTGAGAAAATGTGATGCATGTTGACAAAGTTAAGGGGAGAGAACATGAGCCATAGATAGAATCTAGAGTTCTTGAAAGGTGCTGGAATTACAGGACAAGAGACAGGTGGTATTCATTTATTCACAGATCAAATCCCATGTGTTTCATCTTCTCTCCTTGCTTCTTCCTTGTCTCCTTACATTCCATAATCAAAAATAAAACTAATCTAAAAAGAATGTTTATTTTGCTTTTGCTTTCATGTGAAAACATTACTCCCTCATGCTCTTTTAAAGGATGAGTTACAATGTTCAGTCTATAGCCCAACGTGGGATGCAGGTGCTGAGATACCATAATAATGATGTCCATGATGTAAATACTCCTGTAGATAAATACTCACAATGGGGAACCCAGACAAAAAATGAATGTTTCAGAAAACCAGCAGTGCAAGAAGCTGTGAAAGACCAGGGGTTAATTACTGTGACATGTACGACATCGGTAGCCAGGCTTTCACGTTGCCACCATGATGTGAATAGTTTAAAATAAAAAAAAAAGTAAGCACATTTTTAAATGTGCATGTCAAAAAGGATTCATCGAGATGTAAAATGAGAGATCTATGCTCTTTTAAATGATAATGAAGAAATATGCATGCATTTGGCTTTTCCAGAAAGATGGTTGTACTTGCAGTTGATTTTGAACTGCACAAGGGAGGAAGGTCGAAAACCCCTTCTTCAGACTATCTCTTCGATGAATAATAAAAAAGATTAGTCACTCCAGTATATGCTGAATAATACCTGGTCAGCTGAGGGACTCACTGAAAGAAGTGGAATGTGACACTTATGTTGATTTTATTAAAATATTAAAAGTAGCTGAAAGTCAAAGAAGAAAACAGAGCCAGAGCCACACTTTAATTTGGGAAAAAAAAAAAAAAAATAAAGCTTTAGAAAAATATCTCTGAAAACACAAAGGTATTGATATGCAAATTAGCACACTTTCATTAACAGGCAACTTGGATAAAGACTTTATAATTAGTCTCTTGAGACTAATAGGATGTTCAGCTATCTCTTGGACCCATATTTTTCCTTATGATTTGTCACTGTCACTAACAATAAAAAAAAACCCCAAGCAAACGAACCACCAAACAATAAGACCTCAAATGCAAAATATCACAAAATTAGTTTAAAAGATACTTATTAGTTAAAAATTCTAAACCAATAAAGGGCAGATATTGTTTTATGTTATTTTGACATGCAGTTGCCCTTAAACACATCACACCAGTCCTGTAAATGGTTGCTTTACTTCAGTAAGAGAGTAAGAAAATATTTTGAAGGGGCTTTTGGGATTCTGTGAATTTAGGGCCTGATATTCATTTGGGCTGATAATACCCAAGTGAAGACAACTAATGAAATCAGGAGCAGAAAATCGTTGGCATTCATGTTACTGCATTCATCACTTGATAGTCTAGGGAGACTTCAAATGCTTCTCTGTTTATAATGAAATGTCTTTTTATCATTATGCCATCATTTCAGTTCCAACTGAATGGCAAATGGTGTGTCTAGAATTTATATATATAACTTTTGTGTACTTTTTAATTGACAGTACACTGATTTGGTTGATAGAAACTTGATAAAATGGCTCATCTCTGATAAAAAGCAGCCAGAAATCATGGCTTTGCTAAGTTTCTCTAATGGAGACACAATAAAAATAAATTAAATAATGTGAACAGGTATATCAGCTTCTGCACATGATTTGGTTGTTTGGTTGGGTTTTTTTTTGCCATAATTTAAGAGTACTAGAACATGGTTTATCATTCACAGTCTTTTCTGTCTATTTGCCAGCCATTAGCATAAGGCTTTCATTAGCCTGACCCCCTAATATTCAAAGTATGCAAGGGGTTCAGAGCAACATGTTCACGTAACTGGAAGTCCTTCACAGATGTGATATCAGAAAGGTCTAACAAGCCAATCTGAAGGCAACCAGAGCAAAAAAACCTAACTCTCTTCAGTCTTTCTCCTTCTAGGCAAAACATTCACATTTAAGTAGCTCTCACCTGATTTTTATTCACTAAGGTCCTAATACTACACCATGCTCTCTCTACATTGCTCTGTCAGGGCAAAAGCAGCCTTGTGGTTGGTGAAGCTTGGCAGAAAAAGATAAAAACACTTGTCCTTGGCTTCCCCCACTATTTTTGCTTACTAACCACGTAACCATGTAAGTGTTGTATACATATGAATAACTAAATGAAATATGTGTGATTTAAATTGTAATGGTGATTGAAATTAGCTGGAATGTCTGATGACATCTGTCCATCTACAAACAGATCCTCTTTCTCATTATATTTATTGAGGCATTTTATCAGGTCAGAACATTGTTCCTCCTTGTTGAAAACTGAATGGACTGAGTTTCCTACCCACACCTTTGTCTGCCTTTAATGATACATGTTAACTATAGGCTACTTTAAAACATTTAATTAAGACTAGAAATAATCCTACATGACAGGACATATTTCCTTGTTCCTCTCTGGGAGATAGATATGTAGATAGATGTGTAGATAGCACAAGCAACTTGTCTATGAAACCAGGGCACACAGTTGTGACTGCCAAGCACATCTTCCATGCCAAATTCAATTCACAGTCATACCTACATGAAATGAGTAAAATACTGAAAAAATATCTGAGGAAAATATTTCACCAATAATACATTTAGTTTTGCAAAACTTTTTATTGGATAAGTCAAGTGGCACATGCAAAATATTGTGCCATTACCTGAATAAATATCCTTAACGAGCATATTCCGTGAATATTCTTTAAAAGTTGATTGGCCATGAAAGGAATCTTTAGCTGTTTCTCCCTCAGATATCTTATTTATAAAACACATCAAACATATACTACAAGTATGGACAGCAGTGAGAAATTCAGAATGCTTAACTGGAGCTTTCTGGCTGCTATATTCTTGAGGTTAAGTCTAAACATGCTACTAAAATTCTTCCTCCCTTGCTAGTGAGGTCCACACACACTTGTTTTGATTCAGGGTATATTTACCAAATCTCCACATCTGTCAAAGTGCAAGAAGATTTTTCCAGTGTCCTTCAGGTTGAAATTCTGATGGACCATTACCTATGGCAATAGTAATGATTACTTGGACAAAACACAAGCATCAGTTGTAGTAGTTTTTCCTTGCACGTCTTAAACAGTAAGTGCCTTTTCATCCTTATAGTAAACCAAACTGATTTAATATGAGAAAATTTCATAATAGAAGAACCAAAAAGGTATGTAAATGTGAAAGTCTTATCTCTTGTCAGCTTTAAACAATAATCTATTATCTGAGTTGCTCTGAAATTCTGATTTATTCCAGTTATGTGCATCCCAATGGATTTTTCAGATATTGATTTGAATATGACTGCACACAATTAAAATAAATTATTTCCCAGGAGTCTATGAAGGTATTTACCATTTTTCCTCAATAGCTAGCTGCCATAATTTACCAGTCCAGAGCCTTGCAATTTTTTAATTTGTTAAATGTATTGAAACAATTATTTTTGTTTCAGTTATCAGCTCTGAAGCTAATATATATTTCTTTCTTTCTTGGTATTGTGCATTTGTTCTGTTATGTGTTAAATGGCAACTGCCATTCTACATAAAAATCCTTCTCTTCTTTTCCCTTTAAAATCTACTTTTTCCACACAGACTCAACAGCAAGTTTCCAAACAATATTATTTAATTACAAAGACAATCAAATAAACATTGAGAGTGATTTGAACTGAATATGGGCATAAAAACTGTAAGATGTAGGAATGAAAGGAGTAAGAAAACAGGTATAAGTTCAACACAGAATAACAGTTCTTGGGCATTTAATCCAGAGCAACTAAACCTTTGCTTCTTAAGAGCTTTTAAGTATGTATTAGCATTATGAAAGACAAAGTGGGACTCAGACCTTTCAAATGATCACCTAGCCTCAGCTTAAACATTAGTTAACTCAGAACCAATCTTTCTAAGCTTTCTGTTTACTAGTAGAGGTTTATGCATTTGAAAGTCTTCAACAGGAAAGTGTTGTTAGCAGTAGATAGAGTTTATGTTCGATGGCCTCAAAGTCAAGAAGCACTGTCTTCTCCATGAGCCAGTTCAAAGCTCCTACACAATAAGCAGTGGTAAGCTCAGGAATTCCCAGCAGGAGCCTCTGCCTGCTGAGGATTCAGACTACTGAGATCTCTAGACAGTATGCATATCTTTTATGATGCTGTAACTTAAACTGTAAATTCAAAGGCTCAGAAGAAGGAAGGGGAGCAGTGAGTCCCCTGGCACAGATGGATGACAGCACATTTAGACAGCAATTCTAATAAAATTAAGGAAAGCTTTAAACTTGATTTGGAGAGGACTGAGGATAAATATCAGTGGAGAATCAAAAGGTAGATTCCTACACACAGACGTAGAGTAAGAAAGGGAGGCTACAGGAAGCTATAGTAGTCATAATTGAGACAAGAAGAATAATGGCAAAAATGAAATTAGTATGTTTATGCACAAATGACAGAAGTATGAAAGCTAACAGAAAGAACTATAAGATTTAGACCATAAAATAGCATATAAAGCTATGATATACATGACACCAAGACTTTGTAATACAGAAGACTAGAACTGTACAAGAAAGCATGGCTTACTTAGTAAATAAAGATAGAAGAAATGGAAGGAAACACTATGTCATCTAATTAAGATTCTATATAGTCACTACGGAGTTCAAAAAAGATATAAGCAGAGTTGCTGAAAATCTGTCAGTAAAGACAAATAGTTAAAAGAGGAGAGTTATCAAGGTAAATGTCCACCATGCATCACCTGATCAATATTTTTTTTTCTTTTTTAAGCAGCTATGGGAAGCATGAGTAGTACTGGAAGTAATGGAAAACTGCAACAATAGTCTATAGGAAAGGCAGTATATAATGAGATAAACCAACCACTGAACTCTAAGAAAAAAAAAAAAAAAAAGAGAAAGAAAAAACAGAGATAAATTCTACTTCAAAGTTGTAAGATCTATCTTATCAGGGTCACAGTAACACCCAGAAAAAATGGAGAATAAGATTTTGATACTCTCCTCCTTATATAAAAAAAAAAATAAAAAAATAAAAAATTGAGGTAGTGGCCAGTAAGGAGAACAGGACTGGCAACTGTCCAGTGCATGTTAGGCTGCATTCCCAACATATACATGTCTCGAGCTAGGAATAAGCTACATTGTTCTTGCTTATATGTGCATACAGTGCGTGGTTCACAAATTATTTTGAAAAGAAAATGTACTAAACTTCAACATCTGTCTCTGTATAAGTTATCTCAAATGCATCTGTAGATATCAAAGGTAAAGAACGCAACAGATAACAGTCAATCAGTAGCCTCATTAAAGTAATTGTAGTGTTTAAACAGGAAAATTTTTATGCTCTGTGTGGTCCCCACTGAGAAAAGAAGCATATATGTGCATATATACCTGTGTGTATATAATTTTTGTTCAGTAATTTTTGTTCAGTAATTTTGTTCAGGGAAAAGGATGTCTGGAGAATGTGGTTATTTGAAATTATTGGATCCTATCTCTAAAACTACCATGCACCTATATGGTTAACCTCTTAGGGCCACTCCTGAGTTTGCAGAGGAGTACTTCACATAACAGCAAAAAGCCTAGATACAGGTTTGTCATGAGAGGATTGGTCAGAAATAGTAAGGAAAAATCATTTTGTTGAAAATTTTAATGGAGAAATAAAATCATTATTCTCAGGAAAATCAAGTGTTGAAAGAACAGAAAATTAATGACATTAAAACCCCCACAACATCAGGACTTGTAGGAAGGGCTTCTTAATAAGGTAAAATGAAAATTAGTGCACCTTGTAAGATCAGGTTATTGCTGTACATAGAGAACTGCCCCTAAATAAACAAATAAGAGAGAAAAATCCTATAAGCAGACATTTAGATATAGATACCTTCACCTAATCATAGACACACATGTAGAGCACAGTGCACCCCAAGGCCTTCAGTACTTTACAGCTTCAGCTGGGAACATGGAACAACATCTCTGCTGTTCTCTTCTCTTTGTTCCTCTGATTCTCCTCCACTGCACCTGAGCAGATGAGGGGGGGCTGTTGGTCACCTGCTTTCTGTCCTTACTTGATGTCTTGCGGTCCCCAGTTTGGAAGGTGCCCAAATCTCTATGATTCTGGTGACATTGGTTTGCTTTGAAACCAAGTTAACAAGAACTGTGTAATCACCTCAAAGAATGACTGGCTATGTCCCATAGCACACATCCATCTTTATGCTGCTCTGTGTGCTTGTGTAGTGGGGAGAATAGGACACATTCCTCAATTTTGCCACAGCGTAAAGAATGCTACATATTGAGTAATCAATATTTCCTTCCAGAAGACGAAATTTTTCTGAGGATTCTTTCTCTTCAAGCCATTACCATCCTTAGCCTTCATGATCTTGTATTTTTTTTCAATGAAAGTAAAAAAGCACTGTCTAATTGAAACTGCCATGCCAAGCACATCCAGTGTCAGTGGCCTGTGAAAGCCTGGATGTCCTTGAGTTGCATTTACAGACACCTTATCTGCTAGCCATTTGCATTTGTACATTAACATGAATAAATGGAGTGTGGCAGCAGTCTTGTGACACTGCTTCTGTGTGTTTCTTTGTTTATGCTTTATATTTTTGCAGAAGCACTATTCTTCAGTCTTATTCAGCTTTTATATGTATATATATATATATAAGTGTGTATGTGTAATTGTCCAGCTTTTCCTGCCTTGCTGTTATTTCAGTTTATTAATAATTCAGGCCTTTCAAACTGCTTCATGCTGGATAAATCCCTCCCCCTTTATTTGAGGATGATAAATTAAGCTATTTAAAGAATGACTCATTACAAGTATATATCCTGTTGGTGCCACAACCCTCCTACACATAATAATTATTGAAGTTAGCAATGTGACGCACAGTCAGCACTTTCAAAGCAGGGTATCAGTGCTGGCGATTGCAGTGCCTGAATACCTTACTGGCACTGGTTACCCATGGCAACTAAAATGATCTATTTGCGGTGATAATGGCTTGTTGTTCTGTTTGACAGTTTTGCTGTATTCTTTCCTGTTTCAATTTCAACAGGAATATACATATTTAAAATTCATTTTAAAAAACAGAGCAGTGAAAAAAAATTCACTTGGTGTTCATGTAAACGTGAAGTAACAGGAATACAACATTGTCTCGCTGCAGATTTTATCACTAACAAACTCCCCGGAGTCTAAACTAATGAAATTAAATCATTCTACATTGTCCATAAATGTATCCTTTTGTTGTTTATTAGTAAGCACTCACCCTGGAGGTTTTGCCAAGTGTAAGAAAGTGAGAGAGCATGTCATGATTTCTGCTTACGGCGTGTCTGTTATTTCCAGATCATCGTGATTTCTCATTGTCAATAGTATTTTAAGCAAACTATCCCAAAGGTAGGGAAGTTAATTGGCTTCTAAGCTGTTAATGCTAACTTATTTGTATATAACGTACAATTTGATTTATAAGCTAATGAACATTTTCACTGCTACAAGCAGCTGATAATTGGCAAGTACTTTTAACTGGCAATGCTGAACTGCAAATATTTTGGATTGTTCAATCAAACTCAGTGCAACCATGATGTCTTTTGGCAGCTTTTTATACCATAGCATGCTTAAGACCAGAATCTCTCCTTCTCCCTCTCTCAGCTGTTAGATATCCAAGAATGCAAATTAAAGTAGAAATAACAGAATGTCCTTCTTTATACATCGCTAATTAACAGCAAGAACATGACAGCTGGGCAGGACATTGCCTTTTCAAGAGGAGCTCCACCCTGCCCTCCATCTCTGGGCAGCTGTGCTGGCTGGTGCTGACCCTGCCTGCAGAACAGCCTCCCATCTGCTCTTCTCTGAAGGTGTCTTAGAACTGCAAAAAGGCATTTTGGTCCCTTCAGCATCTTCCCTCTTTCAAAGAATCTCCCAAAGCGTCTTTTCTCAGGGCAGCAAGAGTCAGCAAATTTAGGCATATCTGCTTTTTTTCTGGTGACTGTGTTGCCACCCCATCACCTCCTGATCCAGACTGATTATTTTTGGTTCCTATTCAAACACAAAAGGATTTCTTTCACATCCAACCTGTGCACCAGGCATCCCTTTATCTTGGAATTCAAGTGGGATTGTTTATAGAGTCGGATTGTATGTTTAGGGTATACTGATGTGGATATAAGGTCTATTTTTCCAGTTGAGTGTCATAGAGTCCAGGGAGAAACTTTTAAGGATTTTCTTGTCCATTTTATTGACAATATCTCCTTTGAATCAAGCATATAGATCCTGATGCCCTTAAGCTGGTAAGCTTTAGTGAAGAAAATGGGGCTTAGTCCGACTATGATCTAAATAAGGTCCTCAAAACTTGGCCTTATGGAAGAGAAGCTGCTTTCTGTGGGTTGTGGTTAGGGTTGTGAGCTGTGATTAATGTTTATTATATTCTAGCTAGGCTCACCAAGCTTTCCCATAGTCCAAACACCCACAATCCTAAGGAATTTAATTCATTCTTCCATAAGAGAGCAATATGAAATTCAGGAGGCCTACATGCTATTATCTCTGTCATAAAAAGTTTTCTCAGTATCACATTTAGTTGTGTGTCCCAGAGAGCTGTTCCCAGGGAGATAGAAAGCAAACAAATAATCTTCAAGATGTGTGAGTAAAACAGTTTGTGATGGAAGTTTGGATTTCTTTTTTTTTTTTTTTTTTTTTGTGAAGAAGGGAAACAAAGGTGATATTTAAGCCAGAGTATACCTGTATTCATGCAATTTCAAGGCTAGCTTTTCCCCACACCTATGATCACCATCTTTTACCAAACACATTTTTGTAAGGATTGAATTCTTTGGTTCTGTGAAAAACAGGAAGATCTGTTCCTCTGTGAGTTGTTTCTGTTTCCAACTTAATAAATAAAATGTCCAGCCTTCCAGCCTTAACTGTAGAGAATCCTGTGTTATCACTAATGTTAGAACAAAACTCACAGGAAATATTGCTGTTCTGATGTAGTACCATCTTATACTAATCTTCTCTTTTTGCTCTAGCATAATCAACAGCTGGAATTATACAAGAAAAGCCTTATTATACTAGGCCCTACTCTACCCATTTTAAACCCAGTGCAACAGTAATTTGATTATTTTGAGGCTGAGATCAATCTAAACTCTTCTGCAGAGCACAGATCATCGATTTTGATTTCACTGACAAAGCGTCTTTTCTACTGGGAAGCTTTATGAATGATGGACCACATCAATGAACGCTTACTCTGAGAATTGCTCCATATGTTGTAACACAGGGATGATTCACTTCATTCGTTTGAGGACTGCCTGAGTGAAGGAAAAGAATGGTAAGATGGTTGGTCATATATCAGAAAGGTTTTGTGTATTGTAATTTGCAGGCTCATGGGTGTGGTATTTCTGTGTACTGGGTATCCCGATGAAACAGAATGTTGTCACTAATACCCACCTGATTGGAGGAAACTAGTGGCACTGTCCAGGCACTGAGGAATATGCGTTTCAATGTCACCAGTATAAGCTGTGATTCATACATCCTGGGCCTTTTTGTTGTTGTTTTATGTTGGCCTCCCTTCTACTCCTGGAAATATAATGCAAAGGTGGAAAGCAGCCTTGTAGAAAAAGACCTAGAAGTGTTGGATATCAGAGAGCTGAGCAGGAGTCATCAGGGTGCCCTTGAAGAAAAGATGACCATCTACATCCAGAGATGCATCCTTATAGAGAAGAGTGTTGCCAGTAGCTCCAGGGTGCAGATCCTGCACCTCTGTTTAGCCCCAGTGAGACTACATTTGGATATTTTGTCCCATTTGCAGCTCCCAGAGAAAGAAAAGTGTAACCATACTATAGCAAGTCCAGTGAAAGACCAGCAAGCTGGAGCACAGAGAGTACAACAAATGGCTGAGGGAACTAGATTTGTTCAGCCTAAGAAGAAATGGCTTAGAGGGGTCATTTTGCTGTCTGCAACTATGAATTAGGACCATGTATAAAAGACAGAGGCAGAGGTTCAGGCTGGAAGGAGGAGATGCAGCAGTCACTAGCTGTAACACAGGAAAGTCCAACCTGATAGAGGGGAAAATTAGGGTGAGTAGCCAAATATTGGAGCACCTTGGCCAGAGAGGCTGTGGGAACTCTATCCTTGGATATACTCACAGGTTGACAATACAAGGTGCTGAGCACCCTGCTGTACTGGAGTTGGTATGAGCAGGAGGTGAGACTAGGGGTCCTTTCCAAACTGTGCAATGCTGTGATTGTCACATACATCATTCTGTTTTGTTGTAATGATGCTGTGTTCCCTCTTCATTGATAGAATTTATTACAACCAAGATCCTTTCACAAGGCTCCCATGTAACACAGACTCCCATGAAAACTACATTATACTTTCCATCCTTACAGTAATTTGCATGTCTTAGTCTACACCTGCACTAGGTATCTGAGCAGTTGCAGTCCATGCTTACTGAGTTCAGCTGCTGCATTCAGTCCCTAGCCATACTCTAAGCTCTCGTAGCCTCCAGAATTGGCTGTTGAAAACCATACTTCCCTTTGGCAGTTTTTGGTTTATGCTGTCTCCTGAGTAGTGCCTGGGAGTTATTTGAATGTGTGCAAACTGGCCTGGGCCAAAATTGTGCAAGGGTCTGAGTTAACAGTTCTACAGACAACCAAGTCCCAGCACCTGTGCCATAATGTCAGTTTTTCAAACTTTGACTTCTTTAGGTTGGTGTGCAAAGGGGGATGAGCTGTCTATTTTACGGCTTGAAAGACAGAGACATCTACTGTAAACAATGCTAAGTAAAAAACAAGTTCACCCAGCACACAGGCATCCCTGGTAACTGGCTCTATACGTGTGTGGTTTTGGTTTTTTTTAAGCAAACAGATGTGCATTGGTAAGAGAGCTTCTGTAAATATTGTCCTTTCAGATTTTTTATTTATCTTGCTCCCCCTTGCTGATTTATTCTCTGTATAGAGCACTGCTTGAATTAGGAACAACGTATTGTTAACATCAAAATTATGCTATTATTCTGGTTGCTCAAAATACACAGAAAGTGTCAGGAAGACACTTGTAAACTAAATGAAATATACACAAGGTTATTTCAATGTTTCTCATATACACAGCTGACATTGTGTGACGCAAAAGTGAATTCTAGAGGAAAAATATAGAAATTTATATAACTAAGACATCATTATATTTCCACAATGCTGGTAAACTGGCAAAACTGCAGAGAGATGGTAAAGGAGGAAATATAGCAAAGCTCATTATGTTTTGGGAGACATTATTAAATTAAGCTGCAACTTGAGCAATAATTAATTACTGCAATGAGGAAGATATAGGGTGGAGGTCTGAAAACAACTCACCATCAGACTGACTTTGTTCTGATTGAAGTCAAATTGAGTTGCTCCCAGTGACGTCAATGGCAGCAGAGCTAGATCAGTACTGAGCATTTCTGACAACCCAATCTTTAATATGTGCTAGCCCAAATTGTCAAGAATCATTTGTGGTTTCATGTTCAAACATAAAGAACCATAATAAGGTCCTTCTTCTGAGAGAGGTGTTCAGCATTAAATTACCTGATCCAGTGGAAATCTGGTAATCTGAAATCACAAATCAAATTTAAATAGTGAAACCTTAGCAAAGTATTTGCTATAGTGTCTCACAGCATCTGAGCTAATACAAAATCATATTTGTGTTCATTTCAAGGAACTGAAGTGCTTTGATTTTCGATAGCCTTCAACAATGTATTTTGTTTGATTCTTTCATTTCTCTCATGGAAAATTACAATTGCTGCAGAAACTGCTTTTTCTTTTGAAGTTATTTTTCTTAGCAAAATTCCCAAGCAACTCTATTAATTAGACATGCTCAATCACACCAAGGAGTATCAATATGTGTTACAAGTGCCCTTGATGTCAACACATAACGTAAGTTATTTTTTAAGACAAGTAAAAGTTTTGTTACATTTGTTGCAGTGACATTCAATATATATCAGATAGTTTCCAACTTCAGGGGCAGGTATGATTCCTTCCCTACATGTTATCCAGCCATAGCAGATATCCTCTTTTCAGTTTCTTCAGATCTACCCTTTAAATTTTCAGAAAAAAAGAAAAAAAATCAATTTGACTTTTCACTACAATCTCAGCCAGTGTAAATGAACTAATCAAACCATAACCTCTTATGTGTAAAATATCTTGTTTATTGTTCTCATTTGGAATCTGTGTTCTAGTAAGGTCCCACTGACTTCTTCAGGCAGTCACAGGGATAGATACACAAATGAAGCAAGGTGCACTGCATAATACTTCATAAGGGCTTTGAAAACAGCCATACACACCAGCATTTACATGTCTTTACCAGGTACAGAAAACCTCTCTTTTAGTTAATCTTCACACTTCCCACTTCAACGCAAGATCCATCCCAAACTTAAATCCTGAAGCCATAACCATAGAATAATGATTGTTAAGCAGTTGATGCCTGCTGAATATTGTCCTCTCACACAAAATATAAATTTCAAGAGAGGAACTGCAGTTGCAGTTGATTCCATCACTCTTCTGCCGATCTAGCAATTAAACATGGAAGCTTTTTTCCATCTATTGAATTTGTTACCCTTACTGTTAGTTGTATTTCAATTTTGTTCTTACTTGAATAAGAAAACAAGACACTGATGTGACAACAAGTGTCCTAACCACAAGTCATACAACATTCATTATAGGTGCAAGATTGTTAAAATTGTCTCTGGATATTTCTGTGGTTCTTACAGGGCCCCACTAAAAGGTTTTTGATCTTTTCAAAAAGCGGTTTTATCTACAAAGCATGCAGCAGCTCAAACAGCAGAGGGTGCTTTGTAAGCAAATACAAAACACTCGATCTAAAATTATTGCCGTAGATAGATCCTGCAGCTGTGCAGATGGTTTACTACCAGCTCTATTCATGAAGTGGCAGATTCAATGGGTCACTGCATATTAGAATTGGTTTAGATGCTTCAATAAATCTCCTCTGAAAACCACCCCCAAAATTCTACATATAGGGGATAAAATTCTACATATAGAGGATAGCTGCATGTTTTTCAAATAAGATGAACATTATGTTATGAAATAATGCATTATTCATAGATTCATACTGTTTCAAAAGCTTAATAAAGAATTGATTAAAAGTCCAGGCACATGTCCCGCATATTTATATCCTGGTATGCATATAAATGTAATGTATAACATTAGATACTTGTAATATCCTCTTGTCTTTTATGCTTCTTAAGCACTTATGATGCAGAGTAATTGTGTCAAATTGCAAAACAAAGCCAAACACACCAAATTGTTATCATTCTGCAAAGCGGGTGGGTGGTCATCCTTCACAAGGAGCTCTGTTTCACTACCATTGTGCTGAGTTGGAACAGGGTTTTTTGGGGGGGAAAAAAAGCTTTCATGGCCTGAGTGGCATATTATGAATGAGCTGTGCTCACAGGATATCATCTAAAGTATAAAAATTAATATTGATGCAAAATGAAAAAATCTGATCTACCTTACACATCATTAAAATATTTAATCTCATTTTTAATCTGCTGCCTTATAAGGCATTCAGCTTATATTCACTCCAGGTAAAAAGAGAACTGATTTGTTCCTAGGAGGTTATGAGCTTTTGAGACAGTTCTGTAGATATTTAGTATTGGACTATATATGCTAAAGAGCACTATATGGAACTAGAACTAAAGCTACAGGTCTTCTCAAGAACATGGGGACTGATACTATCCACAGTGTCGTAAATGTACTGACCTATGTAATAAATATATTGTACTTCTGAGGAGCTATTTTTGAGAGAGAGAGGTTTCTAGAATGCAAGTTTACAACACCTTCCAGTATTTGCTGTCCCGTTCATCTGACTTCTCGCTTCTTTAATCCATAGTTGACTGGGTCCACTTCTTTGTAAATTCCCTTTGAGTTAATTTGCATGTTTACCTTTCTCTTTTCTGTGATAGATTCAATTTTCCTTCTTTAATGCCGCCACAGACTGTTTCCATTGCATTTGTGTTCCAACAAGTGAAACGGAATTTCAGTGATGAGCTATGAAAAGAATGACAGTGTTTTTAATCATGCAAGCAAACAAGTGGCAAATGGAGGACAGGATGAGGGAGTCATTAGAACTGCAGCACTAACATTTATTACAACTCTGAAATTACAGTTTTGAAACTACAATGATTTCCACCAGCTGAAGGTCCCATCCAGAAAGCTTTGGAAGTAAAGGTGGAAGAAACTAGGGTTTGGGCCCAGCCATTTGACCCTATTTATTGGATTTGTCTGGCAAGGTTTTGATAGTGGGGTGAACTACAGCCTTCTGTAAGAAGGCTTCCCCTATGCTTGATAAAGTCAATGCCAACTGGGTCCAGGATGGACCCACCACTGGCGAAGGCCAAGCCCATCAGCAATGGTGCTAGTGTCTTTGGGATAATGTATTCGAGAAAGGAGAAAAAGTTACTGCACAGGAAGAAATGCAGCCAGAGACAAGGGTGAGAATGTGTGAGAGCAACACTCCTGCTGACACCCAGGTCAGTGCAGAAGGAGGGGGGTGCTCCAGACACCAGATGGAGATTCCCCTGCAGCCTCTGGGGCAGGCCATGGCGAGGCAGGCTGTGCCCCTGAAGCCCAAGGAGGTCCAAGGTGGAGCAGGAAAAGTGTGAGGAGTACTGCCCTGGGGAGGAAAGAGCAGCGAAGACAGTGTGTGATGAATTGAACACAGCCCCCATTTCCCATCCTTCTGCACTGCTGAGGGTGGGGGAAGGAAGTAAAGAATTCAGTGTTAAAGTCAGGCCCAGGAAGAACGGAGGGGTGGAGTGAAGGTGTTTTAAGATTTAGTTTTGTTTCTCACTACCTTACTCTGAGTTTTGTTTGGTAATAAATTAAACTAATTTCCCCAAGTTGAGTCTATTTTGCCTGTGACGGCAACTAGTGACTGATCTTTCCCTGTCCTTATCTTGACCCATAAGCCTTTTGTTATACTTTCTCTCCCCTGTTCTGCTGAGGAGGGGGAGTGATAAAGAGGCTTTGGTGGGTACCTGACATCCAGCCAGGGTCAAACCACCACACCTTGTTATAGTGGCACAGGTGATGGATGGTATGTTGAGTAAAGAGCTTAAATGAAATTAAAACAGAAGACATCAAACTCATGGAGAAACCTGTTTCAAAGGCACCATTACAAAGTTGAATCACATTAATAGGAAAGATTGAAATAGGAAAGAGGAACATAAGTGCTAAGGCAGAGCTACTACTCGGCACAGACCTTAGCAGACAGCAACAGGCAATTGAGGAAAAACAGCTACTGAGGTAGAAAGCACACAACTGAGTACAGAGAAATCACAGGACAAGAGTTCTCTCACATGCAAACTTTCCAAAGCAAAGACTTCACTTGAAGTTTCACATCCTGAATCTTCTAACACTTCTGCTTGTGAGATCCATTTCTGTAATTGAATTTACTGCTTCTGCCTATGCATGCCATGACCACCACATCATGATCTCCTTAGTTCAAGGACCAGTTCAAGGCTAGAGTGGATCACATAGATCATCAGGTTTGACTTGTGTCAGAAATATACCTCAGCACAACAGGTCTGAATTCTCAGAGGTATTTTGTATTTTTTAGAAGTTATAACAAATGCCTTTAAGTCCATGACTGAAGTTATTCCATTGGCTACTTCTCCTCGCAAATTAAAAAAAATATAAAATAAGAGTCACTGCCAGCAGTATTGCACCAATAACATTTGCTTGTTATTGTTATTTCCTGGTAATAAGGCATCTTCTGCACTAGACTCCAGAGGACATGAGTGATGGGAAAGCAGAAGCAGTAGGAAGTGAGTGTTTTTATAAACAGAAAGAAAAGACAATACCTAGGTATGCCCTGCTGGCAGGCAGGGTTAAAAGTTAATGCACAGCACATCTACATTAGAGATGAACGCTGACTACAGAACCTTGGGAAAGTTTCAAATGGAAAGAGCACCCCAGACTAGAGTGAGAGAGAGGATCCAGCACTGGACCTATACTGTGGTGGTGGAAAAGTATCAAAAGGTACACAGTGAATAAAAAGGAAAAATTACAGAAAAGGGAATATTGCAGCTCTAACAAATACTGGGATTGACAAGGAGGAAAGGCAAGAAAGACCTAGGTAGATGAGTGTTGACATGGGTGGTAAAGGGAGGGGGGAAGTAGTGGGGCACAAAGGCAGGTAAAAAAGCTTGTTATAGCAAGAATCACCAGATGGCATTGTTACATGTAGTCTTAGAGATTATTTTCCTTGTCATATAAGCAAGTTTTTGTTTCAGGAAAAAAATGGTGTGTTTCAACTGTTATAAGTGTCCACAGGAGTCATAATAAGCAATGGAGCTAGAGACAAAATTAGAGATGGAAATGCCAGATTAAGTAGACAAGAAGGTTTGATTTTAAAGTAAAAAATGATAAACATTAGCTCTTCATGGGTGGCTTTGGTGATACATGACTGATGTATGAGAGCAAGAACTGAACTAGAAACACAAGCAAGAAATGAACTAGAAATATAAGCAAATCCCACTTTTTTTCTTTTCCTTTTTATTTTCTACTTTTTTTTTTTTTTTTTTTTTTTTACGTAGTGTGTTAATCTATAAGGCCCTGACATCTCCTATCCTTCAGAAGAAACGTGATCTGGTGATATCAGGAAGGACGTAAGGTCTGAAGACAAGAATCAAGTAAATGAAGGAGAAGAGTATGAAGTGGAAAAATAGCAACATTGGAAAAGAACAGGGAAAACATTAGATACAATCAAGGAGTAGTGAAGCATATCTGCAAGTCAAGGCAGCCGATAGAACAGCAAACACAGAACAATGAAAATGGATCAAAATAACATGTAGAAGTGACCTGCAGTCAAAATAATGTAGGTACAATGTTAGTGTTTTGTTTCAGTCTGTTCTAAAGTGCTAGCATATTTTCATAACACAAACTGCACTAGAAACAAGTACTTGGGGAGAAGAGTATTGCTGGGGGTAGGAAAGACTTCAGAATAGAGGGTGCAAGCAACATCTGCAAAACACACTACTTGCATTGCTGATGAATGGCAGAATTTTGCTTCTATAACAGAACAAAACCATTCCATTTAACACTATTTCTGTCTGGTTTTGAAGCCTCTTCAGAGCTTCTCACTTCCCCAGTACTTATGCATAGTCCAGTGATAGATCTGAATTCTGTAAATGGCCGCCCTCCAGCCAGAGAGCAAAAACCCTAACAAAGAAGTCCAAAAGACAGTCTCTGAGGCACACTACTTACTCTTTAAAAGGAAGCTGAGGGATGAGGATGTAAAGAAGTGTATTCCCACCTTTATCCGGTCAGAACACGTACCATGTGTACATTCCAGATTTCCCTCCTTCCTGTTACCTGACCTTTACAATAACTCAAATGACAAAACAAAAGCCTAAGAGTTCTTTACAGTCTTAACTGACTCATAGGGCTTCCCAGACAAGCTCATCTGTCACAGCATAAGGCTCTCCAGCAGAGAGTACACTTCAAGCACCTGTACATTCTGTAACTATAAAAATAAATCCCACTTAATTGCATATGGTAGTCAAAATCCTAGTAGAAATCTTGGACACACTGAAATAAGACCTCTGACCTCCCTCTTGTTTGATGGGCAGCCTCTGCTTCGAACTGGAGCTGTGGAAGAGTTGTCCCAGCTTACTACAGCTCTGCAGACTGCCTTTTCATTATAGCAAAATTGGGAACCCAAAGGCTGATTGTTGCAGGGATAGCTAAGCTAAACTAAGATCTACAGCTAGCTTGGTTGCAGCTTTCCAGGGTAATGTCCTGGAGCAGACTGTGCAGTATGTGCATACTCTACACATATGTATACCCCTACATACTTTGGAGACAACCATGAGTTCCCTCAGCAGCACTTGCTCTCCCACTGTAGCCTAACTCGTAGGGGCCATTCACTCTTAAGGCTCAAGTCACTCTTAACCTTAAGTCTTTCAACCTACAAATACCACACAGCAGGAAAAAAAACCCAAAAAACAAAAAAAGGAAGTATATGGTAATGTATGAAAGTATGGTAAAAGCATAGGAAGAAAGGGTAAGTCTTAGAGAGTTCATAGAATCATAGAACCATAGAATAGTTAGGGTTGGAAAGGACCTCAAGATCATCTAGTTCCAACCCCCCTGCCATGGACAGGGGCACCTCACACTAAACCATCCCACACAAGACTTCATCCAGCCTGGCCTTGAACACTGCCAGGGTATCAAGAGTTGCAGATATTGATCCTTTAGAAGATGAAAACAAGCTTGGTCAGGAGAGGACCACACAGACCACCTATGACAGGATGGGCTGCTCTCAGGTGAGATGGGGTACCTTTGCTGTGGTCCAATGTTGATTTCATTTTTAAATTCTCCTGCTAAAAAGAGACCTTTTCTGTGCTCAGATAGACCTTATAATCACTTATAATAACTTCCTTACCTCTTTCCCATTTTCAGTCCTATACCTCTTGCACTCATTACATATTGAACTTTTTAGGAACTTAATCAACCACCAGGAAATCCAGGACCCAACACAGACTTAGTTGGTTTCAGAGCCCTCATTTTGGCTAGTCAACTGTGCCTAGCCCTCCTTCCCACTCTATTCTGGGAGCCCTTCCAGAACTACCTGGTCTTAGGAGGGCCATGTTTTTAAATAGCTTTAGTTATTCTCAGCTAATCAGGGCCTGCTCTACTTAAAAGCATATTACACCTGCTGGTATTTAAAGTAACTTTAAAAATGGAAACAAAGCACTAATATATGCCTCTGCCCATCTGCTCTCACCTCCACATGGACTGTTTAGCATCTCTTTCTGACATAACAAGTAAGAAGTTATCTTGTTAGGATGGAAGACTAAGAGGACCTGGATCATACTTGGAAGCTCTCTTTTAAAGGAAAACATTTTAATACTGTAATGAAACTGGTTGGTCAGCAAAATCTGTGAGTTGCAGTTTATATTACTGTAACAGTACTTTACTAGATCTGGACTCCATCTCTTCATATTTTTGTTCTGTTTGGTGTAGCTGATCCCAGTTACATAACTGTTCTCTTCAGTCAGTAAACTTAAAGGTCAGTAACATCAAAGTCAGGATTATATCACGTGAAGAGGCAACATAACACACTAATGTGCTTTGAGCTGGTGAGCCCATGTGATGTAGCTGACTGGTGCCTCTCCACTTCCTATCTGTAATTGTCCTGTGACTTCCATCTCACTGATAAAAGCCAGAAGAGAAGCATCTCTGCCACCACTCAAGAGTTGCTGCTTGGAGATGCTATTAGTTCCCAAAAAAGGAACATTTTTCAGATTACTGGAAACTGGGGAAACAGGGTATGTAAAACAATACAAGGGAAAGAAAACAAAGAACAATGGTTGCTAGGAAATTCAACAGAGTCAGCAGGCATGGTCATGCTCTTTCAGCCCTCAAAAATGTATCTGAATAAAGTACTGGATCACTTCCAAACTAAAGTAATAGTAACAAGGTTGTAAAAGTATACACCTTCTATACACTGAAGAGACCATTTCCACTCTGTATCTTCTAGGATGTCCAAGTACAAAAAAAATATTTTGCTCCAAAAAATAAAAAAGCTAACTGTGTATTTTTAAAGTAGTGGAACATTGAAAAGTCAGTGAAGAAGCTCCCAAGTAGAACAGGAAACTCTCAAATCCTCTGGGCAAATTATACCATTTCAAACAGGAAACTTGGAAAGAAAAATAGTCTGTATGAATTTAAGTATCTTCACCTGAGAGGAAAAGTATCAGGATATGGGTAATTTTCCAGTTCTTCAAGACGATCAGTCCCATAGCACTTGCATTTTCCTACAGCAAAATATACACTGGCTTATAAAAGAGTTATCTGGTGTTTTAAGTATCATGTTGTTACTTATATTCTATTTATTTCAATCATGTGCAAATATAGTCTAAGTTCACCTTAATTTTGGCACTTGCCTTTCAGACTTCTTAGAGTTGACTGGAATTTGTCTATGTGCTTAAAAGTTTTGCAGTATTAAGAAATAAAGCAGATTAGAGAGTCTACATTTCTTCCTATGAGTTTTACAGTTCTAGAAGTCTTAGCAACAACTCATGCATTTGCTATTAAAATTTTAGTGATGGCCATGAGAAAACATGAGCACAGGAAGATGAGACTTAAAAGACAGACAGACAGCAGATCTTAAACAGAACTCTGAAGATAAACTCAATCACCATCACTGCTAATCACTTTATTTTCAGTAAAAATACAAGAGCCATTTTTCCACATCTAAAGCACCATTCATCTTCTAGCATAACACTGTCACATTATGCTCTCCAAATAATTATTGCTAATATAGTTTAATATTACACTCACTATCTTTCATGAACAGAAGAGTTTGTCCACAGAAGGTCACATTACAAACCCACTCAGTTTTGCATGTATTAAGGACAAATTCACATGGCATGAAATCCTATTTTAACCTCTTAGATGAGGAGACAGAATTACATTCCTTCCACTGGGGACAGAGTTCTGGTTGACCATAATTCCCAAGTCCTTGACTTACAGCTGAGACAGATCATCTGATGGTAGTCTTATTTTGTTATTTGTTTTGGTGTGCAATCTAATATTTGCTTAGGTTAATGACTTGAAAATCTATAATGCATTGTCTGCCTGTGAAATTTTTAAAATTAATCAGCCCCAGATCATAGCTCTTAATTTTGTTCTCTCTTATCAGGTGAGAGATGGAATCCATGGAGGGAGAGGATGACAATAAGCTCTCTAGAACATACCAAGTTGGGTGATTCAGCACAGTGTCTCCACACACTGTAATTAAAAGGCAGGCAGACACACATTTGCAATAATGTGAAGGAAAGTGTTTTCTAATTGCTGGGTTTTTTCCAATTGAAATACACTTGTTTAACCTATAGTGCAATCCATCCTTTCCTACCATTATGTGTCATCAGTGAATCTGAAGGTTTTTTCAAACTCTGTGTTATACTCCCCCAACCATTTTACACAGGGAAGCTTTAAAGCATGTGTTAGCATTCTGCAGAATTGTCTCAGTCTATTTTCAGGCATTTTCAATAAGGATGGACAAATCCCTTTGAAATCAGGTCTGAGAGTGTTTAATGATTATAGATGAGAATCATGCTATCATCAAGTGCTATGTGGAGTATATGGATCTATTTACACTTCTCTGTGTAGGCGGAGTGGTGTGTTCTCACATACCCTTGCAATGATACATTTACATACAGAGCCTACTCACAGTCCATATCAACTCTGAAGCATTTGGCACACTGTAGCATTATATTTAATGTTAACACTTATGTTAAGGAAGGATATACTAGGAATACAGAACAGTAGTATAAAAGCATTGCTTTCTTTCAGTTTCTCACCCTTGCTAGCTTGCTGTCACCATAGTATTCTGTGCAATACAACAGTAATTTATATTAAAGATTAACTTTTTTTTTCTTGTTTTTATTTTGCTGATTCCCAGTGATCCAGTTGTTCTCTAGTCCTAGGGAATGTCACTACTGTAAGAAGATTTTTTTTTTTTTTTAATTCACTATTATTTGTACGTATGAATATATCTAGGTTTGGACTCAATCTAATATTCCGGAGTCATGCTTTTCATGACCTTTGCTGAAGCAATTATGTTTTCTAAATTAACTGAAGAACCCTTGTGCTGCTGCTGATTCAAGGGATCTTGAATTTTCAGCCATTTTTCAGCAAAGGCCCAGGAAACAGTTTCTAGATTGTGATTAGGACCTGAATTAAATCAGAAAAGAGAAATCAGCACAAAAAGAAGTACATAGTTTCAGTGGGTTGTTTCTTTTTCCCTCCCAAGTATAAATTAAACATTCTTTTTAAACAGAGATTACTTTAGCTGTAACTTAAGACAGGTAGTATAACCAGACATGGTCAAAACCAAAAAGGGTGAAGAGATATCCAAGGAGAGAAGAGTTCAATACTGGCATTTTGACTTGCACTGATAGTACTTAGGTTTCAATACCAGCCTAACAGAGGCTCCTATCTTTTGAATACTTAGTCTTAAAAATTATTTTTCTGGAAAAGCTATGATGGAACTTAAAGTCTTTGTAAATATTATACCCATTATTAAATATTTTTCCCATGGTCAGTATTGAATCAAGATAGTTTTAGATTGTGGAGGACCCTGCACAGAAGAAAAATTTGCTGCAGCTTATTTCTTTCCTAACAAAGGGGAAAGAGAGCTTGTCTGAATGATATGTCCATTTAGTGATGTCCAGGTCCAGGCTTTTATTGAAAAAGCCCCAGGCTGTGGAGCTGTAACAGGTAGATTAGGTGAACAGACCTCTGCTTGGTTACTAGTGCCTACTTAGTTTACAGTCAGCAGTAAATATTAAATATCACCCCGGTAGGTCACACAAATAGCCTTGGGCCATATCTACAGTGGGGAATTGTTCTTTTTACAGTTGTTGGTAACCATCCTGCAGAGCTGCTGCACCAACACTGTCCTCAGGCTTGACAGGGCTGGAACATGAAAAAAGGTATCTCACTCTGGCTGCAGGCAGAAAGAGCAAATCACCACTTGTATATAATGGGTCTGTCTGGGTCTATGTGTCTACAGACACAGAGACAAATGACACACACACACCCCCTTATACAAACAGGGACAAAGACCCAAACTTGACCTCTCATCCTGTTGACATGGATTTACCTCTTGATTCACAACTTTCCTGGCAATTCCTCTGGACGCCTTTGAAACACTGAAAGAACCTAATTCTGAAAGCAGGCTCGGTCCTGTTCCTAATGAACTAATTAGAAATGTTGCCACTAACATTGATAGGTGCACGACCAGGCCTGTAGCTCACATACATCATGTTTCCTGAAATATTAGCTAGATGATGAGTTGCAGAATGCCACACAGTGTCCCTGCCAATCCCCATCCCTCCAGGAGCTGTTTATGTGGAAGAGAAATCATCCTGGCACTTGTGATCTAATTTAGCTTACCTGTGGTTAAGGGACTTCACATACTTTAATTGAATGATGTCTATAAATACAATTTCTTGCTCTTGGAATTGAGAAGATGACTTGGAAAGGATTTTGTTTTTATTTTGTAATGGTGCTTGCCTTCTTCCTGGCTTCTTTAATCACATCACAGTGAAAAAGCTGAAGTTTTTATTGTGTTTTTATGTCATGATATTTGACAGCTCTCGTCCTTCTTTTATGTACAGGGAGGAATCTCTTGACTGTCTCACAGAATGAACATTTTAACAGCTAAGGCTCAACATATCCACAGATTTCCTTCCTCTGAAGTACCACCAAAATAACACAGATGTGAACAAGGCACCAAGAAGTGAGGAAGCAAGAAATCTGCCTGTTAGCCTTTCCAATCCTAAATGCATTTGAAAGCACGCTTCCCTAAAACATTCTTTTCTTCTACCCCATGTAGCAAGTTAGGTGGAGTAAACATGTCTGTGCAGTGATAATAAAAGGGGAGCCATGTATCATTTCATCCTGACGGAAGGAGCATCTGCTGCATCACAGATTTGTCAGGAATGAGGTTGGGAGTCACAGCACTATGTTTTTTAATCTTGTTTGATTTAAAACTGTGTTTTATAATCAGTGTAATAGAAAGGCACCACTGAGAAACATGGATTAGCTGTAGAGAAGAAAAATAATAGTACACAATGTTCTTTGGTGTATTTCAGTTTGAATTAGAAAGTGGTACTTTAACAGCTCAGAGAGCTGCATAGAAAATCTCGGCTTAGCAATCACTGTCCAGCGCTTGAACTTCTTGCAAAGCATTGCTGAAGTCAAACAGAAGCAAACTCTGAGCAATTTTGAAGTGCAATAAAGGATTCAGTAAGTGATAAATCACAAGAAACATGGATCTTATGTAGTGGTTACAGCTATCAGTAGTGTCAAGCATGTGAGTAAAAAGGAGCATTTAGTAATGAAAATTAAATAGAAGACATTTAATGAAAGAATCCCTGTTCGTTAATTAGAAAGAGAAGAAAGGAATCAGGGCAAATACTACATATGACTTCAGATTTCCTTTTGTCTGATTTTTATTTTTTTTTTTTTTTAATCCTGGCTTATGAACACAGGCAGAACAATCATGGAGACCTTCCGTCTACGGAACATAAACTGGGATTTATCACCCTAGAGGAACTGCCACTGTAGAAATGCCTGTTTCAACATTGTTAAAAGCTGAACATATTTGGCAGCAGACTAAAGCATTAGGAATTCTTTAAAACCCATCTTTTGATCCAAACTTGTATTGTAAATAACACAGCAGCAGCTGCAAAGGATTCTCAGTTTCCACCACTAACTTGGTAGGCAGAGACTTTTCTTCCCATAAGTACATTTAAAACTTGCTGAGCGGATTCCACAAAGCTTATACACATCCGTAAGAGCAAATAAAATCAAAATATATGATTTTTATTCTTATTATTTTAGTGGATTTGCTGTTACACATATTACACTAGCAAATCCTTCTTAAATAATAGAAGATTTGTAAGAATTAGAGAATAAGAGTGTACATTGAATGGTTCTTTTCTGCTGACAATCAAGTTGCATGCCGTCAGCATTCCATGTAAAAATAAAATAAGTCTTTAATTTGAAGTTTTGCAAGTTAAGTTTTAAGGAGAGATCATGGCCCAGAACTCCCTGCTTCATGCCATGCAAGCTCTGAGAAATCAGACGGTCAGTCTGAGAAAAGGGCTAATGAGGCTAATTTTGGAAAGCTGCTTTAGGCTACAAACATCAGAAAGACCCCAAAGTCTAATTTGAGTAGAAAACCTAAGACTGCACTCCCTGAGGTATGAGCCAGTGATCAGCTCCTCTGTAGCCACTTCTGTTCCTATGCAAGCTCAGCCACATTTCTTCCTCAATACCTGGTTCATGAGTCAGCCTACAGAAATACACAACCTAGACAAACATTTTGCTGTCTCCCAAAGGATTGCTCTTTCCTTCTAGCAAAGGCAGAGCCTTCACTTTTTCTAAGTGGTTTAGTGTTCAACTAAATAAGCAAAGTTCCTTTGCTCACAAGAAGGAGTTAAAACCCAAACTATCGCTTAATAGGAGAGGACATTCACCACACAACTGTAGACTGAGGTAGTGTGGGTGCATAGCAGGCACCTCTGTCCTCATCAGTTTGACACTCCATTGGGCCTGTATCTATTAAAGATAATTAAGTAAAGTTACTTGCCAGTATGAAGACATGAAATTAGTTCCTATTCCAAAAATAGGAATTAAACTGTTCTTGGAGCAAGGAGTACAACCCAGGTTGTCTCCATTTTCTCAGGAGCCCAGGCTATTGACCATATATTTGGAGAAGCTGACTCCAGTGATCATGCGAAGATTTTTTTGGGTTTTTTTTTTTATCACTTAAGCTGTCTTCCACCTTTTCCTTTTCATGGTCAATGACGAAGTTACTTCATGGTCCATTGAAACATCTAAGAATTGACTATTTCAGACATTAAACTTTCCCCCTCTCCTTTTAACAGGCCAACAGGTTTGCTTATAACTCATATCTTTTTAACTATCAGGAACATCAAATTACCTCATAAACCATGAGGGTTTGGGTGGAACGCCTGCAGGAACTCTCCTGGCAAGGCTGATTGCTTCCCATGCCCAGTAATGAGGACAGCCAGGTACAATAATATGCTGAAATCGTACAGGAAATGAAATTGTTGCTAAGAAAGGTTTACCCTACTGCTGGAAGCAGAGTTGAAATATACCCTTTTTGTTTCCACACAGAAATTCAAAGAGTGCCTACACAGAGAGAAAGCTGGGTCTCAATAAAGAATTGGTGGGAATTGTGAACCTAGAAAGAAATATAATGAGTTTGATTTTCTTCTTTCCTGAGACTGAGGGTACAAAGTAATCAGCAAATATTTGGTATATTTAAGACAACAAAAACCAAGTTTTCTTCTTTGTCCCTTTATCTGTCATAAAACCCTTACCTTTCTTAAAATTTGCCAACACACACCGTAATCTAATTCTGGCTTCTATGATTTTACCCTGAACTCTCACTACTCAATAAAGCCACCCCTCACCTGTTACATGACTATTTTGTAGAAAATGTACCTTGCTTGCTAGCTGCATCCAGAGTAATATTAAGGTAGCTGGGGTGGATGGCTTGTTCATTAATAGAAAAGTATTATACATAGGCATATGTATATCTCTAAGCTGTTTCAGGTCAGGTCTGAGCATTTGAAAATTTACATGAATCAAATGGGTGTCTAAAATCTAAATCTCAAGGAACAACCTCCATGTAACACAAATATCTTTTTTGTCAGGAGCAAAGGCTAGACATGGTGCATCACCTGTTCTGGTTGCCATGAGTGACAAAGCTGTGGCATATGTTAGGCTGGTGGATCCAGTCAGAGAAGCTAGTATTATTTTTCCAACAACATTGTTGTTGACAGACTACCACTCAAGAGCACCATGAGCATCTGGACAGAAAAGTAAATGCAAGAAATATCCTATAACCTACTTAAATGTGAGATACCACAACATTTATCCTTTGACCTTCTGATTCTCAGCTGGAGATCAGAGAGGTCACTATTCCCATTTCTCTTTCTTTCAAGGTAAATTCAATGAGGCTATGCTACTTTTTCACCTGATGGGAATTTGGCTTATTGAATATGAGACTAATGGCTTCAGAAAACACTTCAGCCTTGGCAGCGACAGTAAATACTGTTTCATGTTAGTTATGTATACCTCACACACTTAGCTCTAACTTACTGTAAATAGAATGAAGAGTGCCTTGTTGCTGAATAATTTATTACACATTAAATATGGCCCAAGGCAATAGAGTTTTCAAGTTCCACAGAGGCCTTATATATTTCCTGCTGTTATAACTATGTAAAGGAAATACTGACAGTCTGAATTATGAAATATAGATTATCCATTCAGCAACAGTTCAAAGATACATTGTGTGGGAGGGTAGGGAGCAAAGACAGGGAATTTTAAACATTATATGTACTGTTTTGGTAGGTACAGTGTCTGTTTAAATACCTCCTTGCTGTATAGAAAAGTTGCAGAATACGTAGAGACCTTCAGTTATCCCAGCAAATGGGCATGGCTGACATTACTGACTCATATCCCCCTTAGAGCTACATTTTTTTCGCTTTTCTTTGTTTCCTAGTCTCACCTTATCCTTCTTTTCATGTTTAATGAGACATAAAAATACCTTTACTTCATTGAGCATCTTTCATCCAAGCAGCATCAAAGAATACCACATTAAGGCTCACAACATCTCTTTGAGGAAGGAAAGAGGTACCCAGAGGTTTTTTCGCCTAACATATGGTGTATGTATTTCTGAACTGGAGGGTAGTAACTCTTCTGAGAAGGGATGTATCTCAATGTTATTGTTAAACAGCATATTAGTCTAGTCCTGCAATGTGATGCATGACAGGTCCTCAGTCAAGAAATATATGCAATACTTGTGCTTGGTCAGAGCAATCCCAGGCACAGCTACAGGTTGGGCAGAGAAGAGATTCAGAGCAGCCCTGCGGAGAAGGACTTGGGGTGCTGGTCAATGAGAAAAGGAACATGAGCCAGCTTCAGTGTGCGCTTGCAGCCCAGAAAGCCAGCCGTATCCTGGGCTGCATCAAAAGGAGCGTGACCAGCAGGTCGAAGGAGGTGATCCTGCCCCTCTACTCTGCTCTTGTGAGACCTCACCTGGAGTATTGTGAGCAGTTCTGGTGTCCTCAACATAAAAAGGACATGGAACTGTTGGAACAAGTCCAGAGGGGGGCCACGAGGATGATCAGGGGACTGGAGCACCTCCCGTATGAAGACAGGCTGAGGAAGTTGGGGCTGTTCAGCCTGGAGAAGAGAAGGCTGCGTGGGGACCTCGTAGCAGCCTTCCAGTATCTGAAGGGGGGCTACAGGGTTGCTGGGGATGGACTATTCGTTAGGGACTGTAGTGATAGGACAAGGGGTAATGGGTTCAAACTTAAACAGGGGAAGTTTAGATTGGATATAAGGAGGAAGTTCTTTCCTGTGAGGGTGGTGAGGCACTGGAATGTGTTGCCCAGGGAAGTTGTGAATGCTCCATCCCTGGCGGTGTTCAAGGCCAGGTTGGATGGAGTTTTGGGTGGGATGGTTTATTGTGAGGTGTCCCTGCCCATGGTAGAGGGGCTGGAACTAGGTGATCTTAAGGTCCTTTCCAACCTTAACTATTCTATGATTCCATGATTCTAAATTAGATGTACATTTGTTGGAGTTACTCATTCTTAAAATGTCAGAGGATTAAAAGTTTCACTTCTACACCTAAAAAAACCATCCATTTTGGGAAATCAGAAACAATGGATCTGAAATCTCAGCAAGACCTGAATAAAATGCCAGTTGACATCAATAGCTTTTCAGCTATGGTCATATTTTAATAAGGATATTTTGAAATGACTTCCATCAGAGTTCAATATGTACTATAAAATCTATGAAGTATATTACATTATTTCTGTTTTACAAATGAGGAAGCTATGCACAAACAGATGATGTGATTTCCGAAGCTTGATAGCAAACTAGCATGTTACAAACAGGAACACCCTGCTGGCTTCCTGGCCTTTACTTTTCAGATTGGCTTGTACTTCTCATATACTTTTTAGAGAGATTTATACACTCCCTTTTGAATCTAGGAAAAGATATACATTGATTTTAATGTTGGAAACTGATCTGGGATATTTGAAAATTGTTTTTTAAAGCCATCAGGCAGGGGACAAAGATATGTTGAAAATTATAAACATGCAGGTTCAAACATATTTTTCTCTTGATTATTCAGGAGTGATTTTTTTGTATGTCTACATTTCTTTGCATTTAAACCAGATATTCAATGGAAGGCTTTCAGAAAACCCACGCTTTTGGTAGGAAGTTTGCTAAATTTTCCAGATCCTCCCAAAACATTCCTGGCCAAATGGAATTTTGAAAATTCCCTATGACACTTTCAAGTGATGTATCAGGATACCTATGGAGATGATGTATCATAAGATGTCTGTATTTCAGAGAATGGAAAAAGGAATGGTTTGACAATCAACGACATGCCAACATTTTAACAAAAATAATACTTGTGCTGAATGATGTTCACTACCTGAATGCCAGATCAAATATGCTTTGTTCTACATATTGCATATATGTACCCTTAGTCATGTAGTCATGGAACTTCACCCTTGCTGTAACACTGTATGAAAGGAAAACAGGCTGAGAAAGCAATACCAGCTGTTTAGTTGGATTAAGTTTAACTGGATCATAAGTGCACTGCAGTCACTGGGAGGGGAGAGGGAAGGCATTGTTGGCACCCGTGAAAAATAGCAAAACAAGTGTGATTTGACTAAATGGCAGATTTAGGGAAGGGGGCTTGATTTGCCCATGCAGACTTCCTGCTCTTCCTTGGATCTACGCATTATGACTGACTACTTAATTATATTGATCATGTACTATTTTTTTTTTAATTCTGCAGAATCACTGCCTCATTTAGTGGGTGGTACTCAGTAAACAAGGCAGCTGCTCAATATTCCTTTTTATCCACTTTATTCACTGTGTGTGGTCTCATTCCTTATTTAGTTCACACAATCCCAAATCGGCCCTAGGTCTGGAATTATTCACCAAATAGTATGTGATTATGCAATTAAAGACTGTATCAAAACACACAAATGGGTTGAATTAGGATTGCATAGAGTTGAATTTAAGTTAGTTGAACTACATACACTTTGACTGCTTGATTTTTTTCACCTTAACAATCTTCTTTCAGTAGTTTTGTTTTTATTTTTGCTAACCTTCTGAGGAAAAGTCTGTGGCAGACCTTTGTAAGCTTCAGTTACTAGAACTGCAAAGATGTGGTCTAAGTTGTGAATGGTTTGCTGTGTGGAGTGAAAAAGCCTTAATTCTCAGTGTATCCCCAGAAAAGCCTCAGGACTTTCTCTGCTGGGTCATTGCCTGATGCAGCAGTATCATTCTTTCCTATGCCATTCTCCTAACAGAGCCTCCTGAGAAACAACCTCAGCTTTTCTGGATGAGTAAAAAAGGCTCATTGTAGATCCTACCTAACATAACACTGTGCCTTACACAAGGAAACCCACAAGGGTCTGGAGAGAGACGATGCATCCTGTTCAACAACCCCTGGACAGATGGGGATACCTCAGGCATGATGGCATCGCTGATCACAAACTACGGACTGTTCTTGTGGATTGTCAGAGACAACCTTTCTTCCTTGCTTGGCAAACAATGAGTATAAGCTGTACCTCTATGATATTAGAGATAAAATACCTATCTTGTCACCTATTTCATTTCCCCTGTGGTTTTCACACATTTTTGCCTTATTCCCATGTATAAAGGATCTCACTGTTAGCAAGGCTGTCTTTCATGCCGCCTTTTTTCCCCCTTTATTTAATTCAAGTCCAATTATACCCAAGTATTTCTAATTATATCCCCTAATAGCAGGCTAAATAATTTCCAAACCTTCTTGGCTTTTACCCTGTTCAAATATTTAAACCCAAGGCCAGAATCTCTTCGCATTTCTATGTCACAGAGTAAAATTTAGCTCAGACCAGTGTAGTTGCAGGCTTACGGTAATGGCAATGTGGTGTGAGAAGAGGGCAGTATCTCATACTCCAGGATAATCGGAGGGTACAATCACTTCAGTAATTCAGGACTAAATTGATTCAATTTGGCACTTTTCATAACCCAAATTTCTGAGGCTTTGTGGGGTCTGGGAGAGAGGAAGTGGAAGGGAGCAGGATGATTCACTCATCAAAGGGTAAACTGATTATTTTGAATCTCAAGTGCAGAAGCTTTGGTAAATGAATACACAGAGGGCTCCAAGTGTACACTGAGAAATGTTGGGTTGCAGACACTACAAAGGACTAACGGTTAATTAATTATTGTCACATATGTTGTGTGGATTATTAAACCACAACTACTCTCACACTAGTGTATGGCTGGAAATGTCACCCGTATTCTTGCTTTACATGACCTGGTTCAAGGCACAGATGAACATTCATCTCACTTGTGTAAAATAGCCCGTGTGCTGGCTGCAGCTCACATTTTTAATTCCTCTATGTTGGCTGTCTTCCTCAGTATACTGTAAAATCCACTTACCACCACTGCCTCTTCTTCCTCCTGTTCCACCTCAAGCTATGCATAAAGAAAGGCAGATGGATTTTCTGCCACTTTACATATTTAACAACTACATAAATGAACTTCAAACCCACACACCCAAGACCATGCTTCAGCTGTGGCCTGGGCCTCTTCCCACAGAAGGATACCTAAGTAATCCCATTGATCATTATCCAATATCCAATATCCCATACGGAAACTGAAAGGATAAACTAGTATTAAAGGTGCCTTTCTGTTGAATAGAAGATGAAGTCCTTGCTTTGAAGTAAACACAGGAGAACACTGAAAGTTCTTGTTTCTTTGTGGAACAGGGTTATCCCATAAATTTAATAGAAAATAACATCTTTGGAATAGAATGTTAAGGAAAAAAATCTATAAAAATAATTTTAGTCAATATTAAAAGATTTCTAGTTCTTTTGTAGGAGTTCCTTTGGAGGGTTCACAAAGATTGGTCTTCAAGCATGAATATAACAGACTTATTGAAAAATATAGTATGCAAATACATGAAAAATACAGCATTTCCACTTTTGTTTTTGACCCAGAATTAAATGTCCTAGAATATACAGGTAAATTAGTGCATATGTAAGATAAAATTAATTTTCAACCACAGCTTTTAAAGAACTGTGCACTTTTCATCTTTCCTTTGTGCTCCTCAATGCCTGCAGACTTGGAGTTGACTGTTCTTTCACAAAGAATTCCACAAATAACTTCCTTTTTTTCAAATTAGCTGTTCAGAACTCACTGTCTTCCAGTAGAATGAGTCTGCAGTGCTGACACTAGCAAACATTATTCTTTGAAAAGGCTTGTTTCTTCATCGGCCTAGCCTCAATTTCTGACAACAGCTAACTTTAGGAAAACATAGTAGCCCAATGTATTAGGTTTATGCAGCAAGGCTTTGTTAGCAGGGTGGGCTATAGGGGTGGCTTCTGTGAGAAGCTGCCAGAAGTTTTCCCCATGTCTGATGGAGCCAATTCCAGCTGGCTCCAAGACAGACCTGCTGCTGTCTGAGCCCATCAGCAATGGTGGTAGTGCCTCCGGGATAAGGTATTAAAGAAGGGAAACAAAACCTGTGGGGAACAACAGCAGTAGAAGGAAAAGTGAGAATATGTGAGAGCAACAGCTCCACAGACACCCAGGTCAGTGAAGCAGGAGGGCAGGAGCTGCTCCAGGTGATGGAGGAGAAATCCCCCTGCAGCCCATGGTGCAGCCCCTGGTGAGGCAGCTGTGCCCATGCAGCCCATGGAGGTCCATGGTGGAGCAGATCTCCACTTGCAGCCCAGGGAGGAACCCACATCAGACCAGGGGGATGCCTGAAGGAGGCTGTGACCCCGTGGGAAGCCTACGCTGGAGCAAGCTCCTGCCAGGACCTGTGGTCCCATGGGAGAGGAGCCCACACTGGAGCAGGTTTGCTGCAGAACTTGTGACCCTGCAGAGGACTCATGCTGGAGCAGTCTGTTCCTGAAGGACTGCACCCATGGAAGGGACCCACACTGGAGCAGTTCATGAAGAACTGCAGCCCCTGGGAAAGAGTCGCATTGAGAAGTTCATGGAGGACTGTCTCCCCCATGCTGGAGCAGGGAAAGAGTGTGAGGAGTCCTCTCCTGAGGAGGAAGGAGTGGCAGAGACAACGTGTGATGAACTGACTGCAGCCCCCATTCCCTGTTCCCCTGCACTGCTGGGGGACAGAGAAATCAGGAGTGAAGCTGGGCCCAGGAAGAAGGGACGGGTGGGGAGAAGGTGTTCTTAAGATTTGGTTTTATTTCTCATTACTCTACCCTGAGTTTTGGTTGGTAATAAATTAAATTAATTTTCCCAAATTGAGGCTTTTTTGCCCATGACAGTAACTGGTGAGTGATCTCCCCCTGTACTTATCTTGACCATGAACCTTGCATTATGTTTTCTCTCCTCTGTACAGCTGAGGAGGGGAGTGATAGACCAGTTTTGGTGGGCACCTGGTTGTCCAGCCAGGGTCAACCCAACACATCCAAATATGTAAATACATATAAATACACAACAACTTCTTAATATTATGGAATTTGCCACATAAGGAAAAAAATTAATTTGCATTTAAAAATCAGTTGAGACTCCAAAGTCTACTGCATTCCAATCCTAAGTGTATTGCCTTTTCTTTACATCACCACAACACAAAGCCCAGGGTATGTGGGCAGGCTGCCAGTCCTAACTTGGTTAGATGTCTTTTATGTTAACATCAGCTCTGATTTTCAAATGTTGTAAGGATTGTTTTTGGAATACTTGTTATTTGTTCGCATTTGTGTTTCTCCATGTATACTGAACTTCTATCTAGCATCATGGAGATCTTATCTAGGAATTTCTATAGAATCCCATGATTCTCTTTCACTACATAACATGCAGCTAATATACACTTTTCAAGCACAATGTCTGGAGCTATTCTTTGCTTGAAGGCTTGCTCATGATTGTACAGCAATTCCAATCTCTGCAAAAGCTTAACCAGATGCTTTCGTTTTGGGGTGAAACCTCTGCAGTTCTGCAAACTAAGTTAGTGACAGCTGATGAATTCTTGATATAACTGGCAGGTTTATATATGGATCATGATAAAACTTCCAACAACAGAATAAAGTGTTCCAAAACTTTGGACTATTTAAAAAAACTCAAAACTTCTTGTATTCATTCTGCTCATAATTTTTATGGTTGGCATGGTAACAGCCTAAAAATGTGCTAGAGGCATTACAGCTCTAAGCTTTTCTTGTAGCCTATGATTCTTAATCAAAAAGTTTGCAATACATCCCAGTACTGTAAGTGGTAAAGCTAAAAATATTGCTCTCTTCAGAGCATAAACAACTGCAACATGCTTTCAAAAAGAGTTTGCACTTACAATGAAATGGAAAACCACCAACATTAACCTCTTTATCCATTTCTGCAATTTAGCATCATGACACAGTCCTAGAAGTCTTGAATATCTGGTATTAAGTAAATTTTTCCTTTACAGCACTAAATACTTTTAAGATTGAGGGAAGCATTTAGGTTGAAAGAGTTTTCTCTCTTTAATATGTGACAAAGATGCTATTTAAAGCCATGATACTGCAAATACATACACATGGGGGGTTTTGCACAAAAGTGAATAGTAGCACTGAACTCACAGGGATGACTTATAATAGTAGTAACCTCTATGTTCAGCTGGCTACAGAATTTAGGCCCAGCCCTTATAAATCATACATGTGGCCAAATATTTTCTTGACAAATTACTGGTATTGTAAATATTCAATATTTCTTAGAAGATGCAGATGCAGACTTAAAGAGGGAAAATGGGGACTATGAAACCATCACAACACAATGCAGAAACATGTAATGCCAACAAAGGGCTTAACTGCACATAGCTGTCTTCCAGATAAATCCACACCTGTCTAAAGGATGATACTGAAAGTAGCAATATTATAAGAATAAATTGTATGAACATGAAGCATTCCTTGCTAGAGTGAGATTCCTTGTATTAATAAGATGCACAGAGTGGTTCTAGCTTTTTCTTCCAAAACACAGGGTAAGCATCTCCACGTAGGGGCAAGTGACAGCCCTCACATGGCTTTTTAATGCCTGTAGTGTGCGTGAGAATATTATCTATGGGGAATATATTCCTTTTTAGTACTATTATACATAGGTCTATAAAAGCAGGGATCACACCACATTTTCTTTCTAGAAGATTATGATAGTCCACATTTAGCACATTTGGCACCCTGAACTAGCACTCATGCAATCAGCACAAGGCCAGATGAACCCTTCTACTTGAGCAAACATGCACTTTCAGAAGGTGTGTGCCTGGTTTCTAAGGCAGTGCATTTGCTAGCACACAGCAGAAGTAATACAGCTATTTGCAAGGCATGTTATCGCTCCTAAGATGCTGATCTTTCTATTCTCTCTTTTTTTTTCTGAAGATTTTCAAATAGGGATATTATGTCCACTCCTCTGCAAAAGGCATGACTGGCAGTGCATTGGTGGCAGCAGTGGTAATGCTGGTGACAGTAACCAATGCTGACTCTGAAATTGTTGCTTAGATTTGCTGGGAAATCCTATGCTGTAAAGCCATACAATCTTAATATCTGGCAGTTTCAGTGCTTTCATGGGACACAGTGGTGCTCAGAGCTTTTGAAGATCAGGTTTCTCAATGACGTATGTAAGACTTGGGTAATCTGTATCTTAAAACTTTGCTTTAAAGGGTTTGGCCTCATCACTCGCTGCTGTACTCTAATGAGAATAAGAAAGGCTTTTGGACTGTCACACACAGCTCTAACAAGGGTATGTGTAAGCCTGTAAAATTTTTTTCCAGTCAAAGCAATGAACAATTTAATTGCAACAGAGAAAGGTAATTTTTCATGGTCCCAACTTCTTGGATGCAGCTAGTTGCCTTCTCTATACATCACTAGCTTTTTGAAATAGTTTTGATAAGACAGAAGAAGGGCCAGATCCACAAGAGTAAAACAAGTTCTATCTTCCACAAGCTGAAATAAAGATACATACACGAGATTGATGGTCTTGCAGACTATAAACACAGAAGCACTCAAAACCTCCAGTGTTTGTAATGTTTACTTTTGTGAAGGAAACACCGGGTGCTTGTTTGCAAGAGAAACTTTCAGCCAAATATATAAGAGATAAAGACTGTACAGGTGTCAGCATGGTCCATTTATACAGAATTGTAGGAATAGGCTCTTAAACAGCATCTTTTTAAAAGTCTGTTTCATTTAGGAGCCACTTTAATATAGTATTAAGAATTACATTTTCAGAAGAAGGCATAATTCTGCTCTTCATTAAAGCTACAAAACTGCGGAAACAATGTTTATTATTTCATAACCTTTTTTGCTTTTAAATTAAGCTTTCTATAGAATAGGGACCAATGTAACCACGATGCACTTACCTGTCCATCAGACTCCTTATCGTTCTATCTGCCTGGCTTTAAAATTAGGTTTTGGATCTCCTGAAAATTTTCAGCGAAAGAGACATTTCAAAGATATCATCTTGGTAAAAGTGTTTTGAAAATATGGAACTGCTTAGGACAGAGATACGATGTTAACTGTCCCCAGTGGAAGTAACGATGCAACATGAGCTCACTTCTGATCACACATCAAAATGCAAGTATCCCAATCATTATAAGAATGTCACTGTGAGTTTGTGCCTTAGCTGATGCTGGAGAATCTATTTATCAGTTATAGTGTCTCACTGATGTGTTTTCACTGAGATGTAGCAACAGCTAAGGTGGCATTTTCATGACTTTTGGCTTCTGCTCCTACTGGGAGAGGCAACATTTCAGTTTGGAGAGAAATGGGAACCAAGTGGGAGCTGCATTTTATCACATCTTGTCCAATTCACTTCAAAACCCTGACTATACAGTGAGGTACTTCTGACTCTTAAGATGAAGGAAGTCCCTCCTTAATTACTTGCCAAATTTTACCAGGAAACTATTAAGATCATTTCAATTAGAAATACTATTGGGAATACTAAATGTTATTGAAAATTAAGGATAAATGCAGAGGAACTGGGAACTTATTCTTTGGCCTTATAGTTTTTTTTAGTTATTTTACCATTCCTCACTCTGTGCAGCTACTATTTCATGAAAATGAGATATGCATTGCAGTTGAATTGGTCTTTAAGCAGAAGTTCCCAGTGTGCAACACATGTATAACACAGAGATTGAATTCAACATGGCGGCTCCTCCAACTCAAATGAGACGAGGTGGTGGCTTCCAGGACAAGAAGAAAGGCCTTGATCCCTTCTTCCCCAGGAGTCTGAGTGACCAACCCAGTCCTAAATAATGACAGTCTTCAGCTGACAACACATTAAAACCACTGCCTTTCATTTTCACACACTTCTAATACATCTAAAGTAAAACGAAACAAAACAGGATTTTCTAGAGATTTAACTATTATGATTGTGAATACATATTTTCCATTTCAAATATAATTTTATATATGTAAAGTGTAGGACACTTTGTCAAGGAGCTTGCAGGGGTTATTTTAACTTCCTCCTTACTGTGCTACTCTTCCATGGCAAGATTCCATTCAACTTATTTGGCTTCTTTAACAGTTAAGACTTTCAGAAGCATGACTTTCTGTTAAACTCTACATGTGCCACGTTAGCCAAGAAAACCTCTATCCTTTGATGGGTCTGATTCCTGCAAAAGAATCTAAGATACAAACAGCCTCAGACCCTGCAGTCATGTAACCAGGTCTACCCTTAAAAACATCAATGTGAAGTTACATATGTGAGTAAAATATGTGGATATGGGCCAGGGCAACATCAAGGGACATTTGCCAGGTCCTAATTGAGCAATAAGACAGGGTGTAGACTCTGATCCCATGCTTTGGTATGTTGCTAGGCAAAAGGCAACAGCTCTGCACTATCACTCAACAAGGTGTGTTGTCATTGCACAATAACTCCATACTGTGTACTGGGATGATTACAGAGTGCTATTTTCAGTGTACAGAAGATATTTTATTTATGTGTATTTTATTCTGCTGACATGTGGATGAAATTGCTGCTTGGTAAATGTCACGTTATAGTGACTGCATTGTCTATTTTAAGCCAGACAATAAAGTGAAAGGTGCTGTTGTTTAAAGGCCACTATAGGTGTGCATGGTCTTACACGCAAAGGCTGAATGGGAGTCTTAAAAAAGCCAATGACTTATTCCTGCAATGAGTTGTGGGCATGCAGAATCCTACCTATGCACAACACTGAGGAGAAAGGAGTTCAGCGCCTTGCTTACCTCTGACACTGAAAGTACACCTATAGCAAAAAACTCTCAATGTATTTTGTAAGAAAATCCAGGATATGTAAAAAGATAACACTGCTCTTTGGAAAAAAATATTGCATAGGAAGTAGCATGAAATTGTTTTCAGCTTCACAGTTATCTTGTTTGTTTTACTAATCCTCAAGAACATTAATAAAGGAATGATGAGACAACAGCAAACTGTAAGCACAGGAAGCAACTATTGCCTAAAGCATCTGGATATGATTATGTAAACACAATGTAATAAGAAAGCTGAGAGATTTAACTTTCAAAATCTCTTTTATTCCCTCCTAAAAAATCCCCTACCCTCTCAGAATATTTACCTCATTCCCCAAGTATCCTGTGAGTTGTTAAAGTACTGCAATTTTCACTCCAAGTTCCTTGTTACTATTGATCAATCTGTCCTAGACTTGATCTTTAATCTGAACTTTTCCTGGCATGTATTCTGGTTTCTGACCCTTTAATTTGAAAGAAAGAGGTAATTATAATTTGAAGGGGACATTTTGTATCTAACTGCTATATGTACTATTTTCCTCCTACCTGCTGGTAAATACAATCAATGTTTTGAACATTTATTACATAGTATGGTTTCTTTGTCACTGAAACAGTGACCTCTTTAAGAGCAAGAAGTTGATCACTATTCACAATGAGCCAGGCTAATCACCCCAGTTGACAACTGTGTTACTCACTAAAATTCCTAAGTAATAAGAAAGCTGAAAGATTTAACTTTCAAAATCTCTTTTATTCCCTCCTAAAAAAAACCCCTACTCTCTCTCTAGCAATCACATGATGCATACTTGAGAAGGGGAGGACTTGCATACAGTCTGAACTCATGCAGACCCAAAGGTTCCATAAGTCAGCATAGTGCCATGCCCAGGTCATACACAGCACAGGCCCATACTTGATCTTCTTTTGAAGCCATGTCACCAGGAAACCCTAAATGCAAAAGACATTGAGAAAGATGCAGGGGAAAACCAGTGGCTCAGTAACTTGGGCACTTCTTCAAAACAAGAGAAATATGCACCTATTCTGTCATTTTATACCCATGTAATAATGTAGAATGACTGGAGAGTCCAGGAGGAAGAAGGAGCTGGACTGGTTCCTTTCTGCCATTCCTATAGCATCCACTGTAAAGCACCAAAAGTCCTACTTAGCCTTAGTAGCTTTTGTCAGAATCAGAAGAAGCCTTTTCGTTGAACTTAGGTCTCATCTGTACTAAGCATATGCAAAAGAAGAATATTTTTGGTTGTAGGAGGCTAATGATTTGGTAGGTTTGTTTCCTGGGGCCACCAAAACCAGTTCTCTGGCGGCAGGACAAAAAAATCCCAAACCTCTCTCTTTTCCTCTAGCTTTTGCTGTTTAAGCACAGGGCTGAAAAAGCCTACCAATGACACACATGAGGTCAAACATAGACTCCATCGTCCTTCCCCCACACACGCTCCCAAAACACCATTTTAGCTGAAATGTTCCAAAAGGAAACACATAAAAAGAGGTTGAGACAGATGTCAGGCAGGGGTATTTTCAATTCAGTGGTTGGAGTCTGATAAGGTTATAAACAACAAAAACCAACATTCCTCTTGACTAACACAGTTAGTCAACCTTAACAACAGTCAGCTAACTTTGCTTGTAAATGTAATAAGGAACTACTGAATGCTGGACTGCTACAGTTTTGCCCATAATATTAAGCTGTAATAGATAGTTACAGGTATCAAGATGGGCAGCTGTTTCTCTGAATTAACACTGTCCTTTCATTTTTTTCATTTAGATAAGACACCAAAAATGTTAAAAATGAGTAGTCATTCATTATATAAAGCAGCAGCTGAGCGGTAGGTGGAGGAATAGTTGTTTGTTCCTACTCCTAAGCAAACACATTCAGATTCATTTTAAAAATTCATTTTATTTTAATGGCAGAAAAAGTGATCTCTAATGACACAAAGTTTTGACTGGTACATCTTCTTTGCAGTTTTTCCTGTTTAATCTCTGGAAGCTGATGTAGCTAATTCCAACTGCCCTCAGCATCAGCTTTATTCTCTTGAAAGAACTTGCTCTCTTTTTAGTTTTCCTTTAATGTTTTGAGCCCTTACCAGAAATTCTAATCTTCTTAAGGTGTTGACAGAAGCCATAAAGATCACCAAAAATAAAGCTTATGTCTAACCAAGTATTCCATTATCAGGACCATCCAAGAGATTTGGGTTTGTCACAGAAACAGTATATTCCCTTATAAGATTTTCTAGGATTAGAAAGGAAAAAGAATTAGAGGTATTGATTAGTCAGGTTAGAAGAAGGTTATGAAGATCATTCTACCTAAGTAACACCGTCTTTTAGATGTTTTGGAGCAAATGCATTCAGGTCTATTTGCTTATAACAGCCGGACTGTTTATCAGAGTTATTTGATTTCATGCAGCCATCCTGGTGCTGCGTCCCACACCTTGTGTTAAGGAACTTCCCTTGGTAATTTATGACCAGCCTTTGCTCGAACTCCCCTCTCTCTGCACACTGGCGTTGGGTCTTATGTGAGCTGGAAACACAATGGGAGCTGTGAGGTGCTATTGCACCTCTTGGTTATAAGCTTTCCCTCAACCATAGCTTTGTGAGCTGAAGCCTCCATTACTGCGACATGCTGCCCAAGCTGAACCATGGAGCAGCATAGATGTCACCCCATGATGTGACAGGAGGGCAGAGTGCTCCCCAGGAACTGGCCTGTCCTGCAGTAAGAGCCCCCAAATCAGGCGTGAGCATCAGTTTTTACTTTATTTCTCTTAGGGAAGTGAAAGCCCAGGATGGGAATGGCTTTGGAAACTCTGAAGCATTTTGATTGTTTCAGCACAGGTTGGGAGTTGCCGCTGTAGCACCTATTGAAAAAACAGTGGTTTGCATCACAGGAGCAGGATGAGACAGTGATACTTGAGGTAAGTCACTGCCGCTTCCCAGAACTGTTCAAGGTGATGACTAGTACCAGAGTAGCTGGCATTCCGCTATAGGAAAGATCCTTTCTTTCACTGTGTCGTACAGTGGTGATTATAATCTGTCAGATCAATCTTTCCTTTCCTGAAGCTGAAATCTCTGTGACTGACAGAAGATCATATTTGGAGGCTCCACAGTTCTGAAATTGGCTTATTCTGGAATTCTGCCAGTGTCACAGGCTGGCAAAGGATAGGGATCAGAATTACACTTGGCTATTCAGTCAGTCTTGCAAACTGTTGCATCATTCCTGCAGGATGTTACAAGCTCTTGAGTTTAAGGGACAGCTTTACTTTAGTCTTGGGATCATTTCCATTAATTTCCACATACCTAAAACCTGAAAAAAATAAATATACACTTCTCAGGTCCATTGCACGTTGAAAACATAAAATTGCTCTGTTCAATATTCCTTTGTCCATCCTAGCTGAGGAAGCCAGGAAAATAAGTAATGTGAAATGCCTGTAAGTAACAGACTGGGGACCCACATTGAAAGATTAGGTGACAACAGTTATTCATTCATGCCTTGTGAGACAGAAATAAAATAACTTTATATTCATTTCCTCCCCACACCTCCACTCTATTCTAAGGTTAACAGAAAGGATTCCTGTAGTACACAAGTTATTTTAAGATCTTGAACAACTTACAGATCTAACATCTTTTTTCATGTGTATAAATAACCCCACCTGTTGCAGTATCATATATATGTGATCATTAAAATAGATGCAAGTAGAAAATAGTAGTATACTACATTTCAATCTAAAAATGATTCTAGGAACAAAGCACAGATATGAGACACAGGCTTTTCCTATTTCAAAAAGACAAACAGCATTCTCCAGTCTGAGGTGGATTTTCCAGTGTCAAAACCTATTATGCACTCATCAACATTTTAAAAGTTCCTAAAAATTGAAAAAAAAAAAAAACCCCAGAGATTTTCCTTGTCCAAGCTGTTGAAGCTCACCGACAATGTTGTGTCGCTGCACATAGCAAGGGTTGCCTAAGTGTTGCTAGGGTTGCGTCAAATTTGTCTCAGCTTCACAATTTTATGTGTCCCCTCTTACTGTTGCATTTGAAACAGCCTCAGTTCTCCAGGAGTTAATGAAGTACTTTTTCCCCATTTTCCAATAGAGATCTGAGACACAAACCGAGAAAGCTCCAAGATATTTTGCAATAAAGTAGGCACAAGACATGAAAAGACACAATAACTGCTCCAAACCATTTGCAGGTTGATCCTAAGTACAGTGGAAGAGCCATGCATAAGATAAGAAAGAGATCTGAGACCTAGCTTCCTGCAAATTGTTCCCAGTGAATTATAAAGCCATGGTGAGAAGATAGTTATTTTTAAAGTGATATTTTGCCTTCGTTTGGTGGTCATACCACATTTTCAGCACCTAGAAATCTTCCGCTTATGACAGCACCTGAATGAAATGTTGTCACTGATGTAACAGTTATCTCCTCACACTGTAGCTTTCAAGTTATGACTTAATGTTGAGAAAACTGTGGGCTAAGTGAGTGAAATAACTTCAGTACCTTCAAAGGATGTGGTTAGTCTGTAGGGGTGGGAAGAGAGTTTTCCCTTGCAGTTGGTAGAGTAGCAACAACAGAGTGGCTTTTCAATTTCTTCTGCATTGCAGCTCAGGGCTTTTAGCCCCTGTCTGCTGCACCCACTCACGATCTGGTACAGTCGCTTAAAAAGCATATAGCAGCCTCTCAGCTCAAGGAGTCCCTTCAAAGCAAGCTTTAGTCACCCAGAGGGACAGCAATCCACAGAGGCTGCTTTTTCTGTCCTTGAGACAGTGTATCACATTGGCTTTGCTGCACTGGGACCACCCTATGCCCATGATGGAGAAATAGGATTTGCTTTTCATTAATTCTGTTACTATTAAAAAAATTCCTGTAGGATATTCTGTAGCTAGAGCACTGAATCATTTCTGAAACTTCCTATTCAAATATTTGTTTTATATGGCAATGGTATTAGTAATGTGCAAGTTTTATGCACTGCTATTTCCTCCCACACCCATTCAAAACTAACAAGAGCCAGCCTGTCAAAATAAGCATGTGAGTTATAGATCAGCTATAACATGCTTCAAATAGCCAGTGTTCCAGCCTAGGTGATACCATATAACTATGTTTTCCCTGTGCTTGTAAAATTGCACAGTCTACAATTCACAAAAATAAAGCCTACAAACTGAAGTCTGGATTTATCCCATCTCATTGTAGATACATAAATTGGGTGCTTAAGAATGGAGAATTTTCTCCTACACTTGACAGAAAGAGACAGCCTTTAGCTCACCTAGGATTTAACTTGTCCTTAAGGAAGGCCATTGCTGGCTACTGATGGAGCCCAAGGTGACCCTGATTTTGCTTAGATTCCTCAGTTGCATACTTCATTTTCAAGGAGAAGCAGCCAGGGCTATCTCTGAAGCTTCAAAAAACTTATAGGAAAGCTGAGCTCTCTCTTTCCACTCTGGCCCCTTCTCACGGACTGCATCCATATGTTGCCTTGGAGGTTGGCTCTGGTAATTCTCTGTGGTGCCAGCTGCTCTCAGTACTGAACACCTCCTATGTATATTGTCCTGTAGGCTATATTCAAAACGACCAGGAAATGGCAGCAAGTAATGTGTCTGCAATGTTTGCTCATGTGGGGTAATAAAAATGAAAGCTGACTCTGAGGAGATGCAGAGGGGCCTTATTCTACAGAATGAATGGGTAATAAAACGGCAAAGGAAATCCAATGTTGATAAATGCAAAGCAGTTCACAAGGGGGAAAAATAACCTTAACTGCATGACCCAGTAATGGGTTCTGATGTGGTCTTAATCACTGAGGGGACACAGAAATCTTGGAGTCATGAATACAACCATAGTCACAGACTGTCACATTCAGCACAGCAAACAGTAGTGGTCAGAAATACAAGTCAGTACCAACAACTATTAGAAAGAAATACAGAACAAACCAGAAGCCAACAGTGTGTCACTATAAATATGTACTGCTGCTGTATCCTGAGTATTGAGTGGGATTCTGGTTTCCCATCCCAAAGGGTATAGCAAAAACAGAAAAGGAACAGTGAAATGATATCTTTTATAAAAGGAATTATAAAATAGACTTGAGATTCTTCAGCTGGGAAAAGAGATGGGATATAATACAGGGTTTATAAAATCATAAATGGCAGGGAGAAAGTAAGTACAGAATTACTGTTTGCTGTCTCCTCTAAAGCAGTAACAAGGGGGTATCAAATGAAATTAGGAGGCTTGAATGACATAAGTTCAAACAAAGAGTTACTTTTTCATATATACAATTAAGTTATGGAATGCCTGGCCACAGGATGCTGTGGTTGCTAAGAGCACATGAGGGCTCAAAAGCAAATCAGAAGAATTCACTGAAGAAAAATCCGCTGATGAATATCAAATAGAAAGGCACTGCTGCTGGTTCAGCAAGCAAACAAGCTGCAAATCACTGGGAGGGGGCCTGAGAGACTGCTATGAGGGTGTGTCATTATATGCTTGCATTGTTCTTGTCCTCTCCCATGGACATTCACTGCTGCCCTGTGAGAGAGAAGATACTGCACCAGATAGACCACTGGACTGACTTTGTATGGTCATTGTTATGTTTTTAGTGTAGCTACAAAACTCCAACGCCTGAAGATGGGAAAAGTTCATTCTAAGTAAGATCATATACCTTTTTGTCTGACTGATGTCATCACTTAAGCAAATGGAGAGTAAAAAAATGCTTATGGAAATCCAAACAGGAAGCACTTTGCAAACAAAGAGGCACAGGCTGGTTCCTGCAGAGCTACTACTCTTCATGCTCCACAGGACCTGAAAGAGACCTCTGCTACCTGCAGCCAGAGCACAGATATAGAAGGGCAACAAAATGATACAATTCTTTTTTTTTCCCAGATTATGGCAGATCTGATGCTTATCGTTTGAAAGCTAGGACACACCTGGGCAGTAGCAGCACAGTACTGCGCCAGAGTCATGACAGACAGTAACTCTCGCTGGCTAATACATTCTGATAAAACACAGGACAGCACTCAAGGAAAACTCTGATTTTAGTGCTCTCATGGACTTCAGTCTTCAGTGCCAGCAGCGTGGTAACACTGAGATGAAACAAAGTTTTCTTCCAAACAACTCAGAATTGGCTCATTTAACCAGCCCTACCTCTGGGTGTACGGTGACCTTTCTGATTAGCCCTTCAAAAGCCTTTCACTATATATGGCACTTTCAGACTTGGCAAGATAAATCTGAAGGGAGAGCAAAGGGATGTCTCATGATGCAAGTACTAAAGCATTTGTGGATTTTGAAGGAAAAATACACAAAACAACTTCCTGACTCAAAAAGAGCTGTATCTGGCATGGGAAACTTCTACACTAGACCTCATCCTGACAGGGAAGTATTAATCACAAAATTTAGAGTTTGCTTAGGTGGAAGTGATAATGACTTGAGTTTATGTTTAATGTGCTTTTAAAATGCATTTTACATGTTTTACATGTAAGCAGGATAAACCTAACCACTCATTGCCTTAAAAGATCCTATTCCACAAAGCTGAAAAAACAAAGCGATGTATCAGCCAGCCTGGAGGAGAAAATTTAAACCAACAAAAATGTGAATAATAATTTAAAGCAACTCATCAAAATTTCATTCAATCTTCAAAAAGCCACAATTTAGAAAGATGCGCACACTGGTTAAACCAACATCCTTCTTAAAGAAACTTAAAGAAAGTTAATATTTTGCCAATACTTCTGCAGACAAAATAGGGCAACCAGGTAATTACAGGCCTGTCAGTTCGACGTCTATTCCAGGCAGAGTGATGGAGCTGCTGATAGGAAAGTCAATTAAGAAAGTTTTAAAACAGTGCAATTTAATTAATGGCAATCAACACAGATTAATGGAAGAAAGATCTTATCAAATTAATGTGCTATTTTTATAAGACTACAAATTTGGTGGATAAAAGTAATTGTGGTAACATTGTATACTTTGACTTGGGATGCATTTGCCTTACAGTATTACAAACTACTCTGACAGGAATCAGAACTAACATGATGAACACACCTGGCTAACCAACTTGTTTTAAAGCTGGCTACTGTTAGAACTAACAGCACAATATAATGTGGGGCTATCAGTCAGTGAGTTCTGCAGGGACTGCTTATGAGCCTTGTGCTTATTAATAAGGCTGTCAAGAAGGTGGGAGAAAGCAGTGCCTTTGCTAATAATATTTGTCAATGAACCAAAATTTGGAAGTCGGCAGAACTGGGCAAATGCCTTTTCAGCTTTGCTTGAGAAGCAGGTGTAAAAGAAATAACAGTCGCTTCACATGTAACCCAACATAAAGGGTCTATTTAAAAACCAAACATCTCAGGCCTTACTCACATAAGAAGAGTACTCTTCTGGGAAGCTGAGACTGAAAAATGAACTGAGGGTTCAAGTGGCAGACAACTGTCTGAGTCCCAGAGCCTGTCTGAAATCATGTTGCCAAAAGGGCCAATGCAATGTTTTCCTGTGTGCAAAAGATAGCATCAAAGGGGAGTAAAGAGGTTGTATTACTTCTGCATTTGGCATTGGTAAGAGCTATTGGAATAATGTCGGTCCTGATGTCAGCAACTCAAGAAGGATGTTGGCAAATTGGAAGTAGCTCAGAGAAGAACCACAAGAATATGAATGAAAAAGCAAAGGCTGTTAAGTGGAGTGATTCCACAGGGTAAGTCTATTTAGATTTAGTGTATCAAAGTAAAAGCTAGGGAATGACTTGATTGTGGTTTGTAAGTGCTTTCATGTGGAACAGACACTGTCTAATAAGGGAGTTTTTGTTCTGGTAGAAAAATATACAAGGAAATCCAATGGAAAGCTGAAGGCACATTTCAATTAGGTTAAAGATAGGCAACTACTGCAAACATTTACCATGCAGTGTGATAAAGATGGATGACTTTTCTGTCTAAACCTTCTTGAGTCCTGTTCTTGTTCAACAGGAATCAATTCCAGGAAAGCTAATGACCCATACTGAAGAGTCAGAAATGGTCTTAAGATAGTTTATGTCCTTAACATGTTAACACAACTGTGCAAACTATATCAACATACATTTTAAAGTTAATAAAATAAAGATGCTTCTTTGTGAAAAATGGGATCCAAATTTAGCCAATTGGTGTTTCCACTATGTATCAAAAGGTGCTTTGTTAATGGTGGGAGTGGTGTTTCTTTCTAGCTCTGCTTTGAGAATCTGCTTGGTTTTCAGTGCTACCCAAAAAAATCTGGCAACACAAGATTGCAGTGAGGTTTTGGAGAACAGCTCCTAGATGCATATCCAGTTGTCACTTTCTCATCTCACATTTACCTCCACTAGCATCATGCTGATGGGTGTGACTGAGGTAGCAAAACCTACCTAAGAGGGATCTGTTTTGGGTCATGTACTTGTCTGTAAAATAACTTCCCAAAGTTATTCCTAAAGTAAAAAATGGACGTTACACCTCCCTGAAAGAAAAAAGACCTTAATAGCAACTGGCTTGAGTGCGTTAAATACCAACAGGTTAGGAATAACTAGTCGTATTTCATAGCTTCCCTTGCACACAAGGGTTTCCCTGGAATGTGCAAACATAGCATTTGTGTTCCTGATCTTACACCCATGGGTGGCCTCTGCTTACCTGGCCTATTACAAAAGAAATAAGCTCACCCTTTTACTCCTCTTAGCAATACTAGTATAACTTAGAATGTGGGAAATATGAAAAACATGCCACTTACATGTGACCTGTGAGGTAGTGCTTTTCCTCAGGTAATTTTATAAAGTTAATAAAAGGGATAGTTCAAAAGATGATTTCTCCCATGTAAAACTGATTTCAATTAGTGAGGGATAACATTGATATGGATATACATAACACAACTACTTTTTAGCTTCTGGGAATGATGCCATCTGTAAATAAAGAGAGCTAGTGGTAAAAGAGAACTGTAAGGTCTGATTGGGGTAGCCAACAGCCTGAAGTCTTGAGGGTCTGATTTGGAGGGCAACAGTGTGCTTTATAAGGTCAATTTGCTTGTGCTCATTCTACCTGAGACCCATCAGCAACACATCCGACATACAGATGCGGCTTTCTGAACTACTAGGAATGGCTAGGTTGGGAACATGCTGTGGCCACAGATACAGTTAAAACCTAGGTATGTAATAACATCACTTTGAAAAATCTAATGCATTGCTGAGATCCAGAACCAGAGACAAATCATTGATTCCTGGGCCAAGGACTGCTTTGCTTCCTTGGCAGAACACTCTCCCATACACAGAGATTTGTCCTGCAGGCAACTAAGACATTTCTTAGGTCACAGATGAACAAACATATGAAGGCAAACCTCATAGCACTGCAGTTAAGAGCTTTTTTTTTTTACAGTTTCTGTACTATATAACAAGAAGGCAGTTTGTAGAAATGTTGGACCTGCTTCTCTCTATCTCATTTAACTGGCTTCTGCACATAAATTACTCTGTGGAGTGCCTCTTTATTTTTTTTTATTGCACTGTAGTCTGTTGTAAATCTTGCTCTGAGTTGTTCAATAACACCTTTTTTTTGTTGTTGCTTGAGTGAAGAATGAAGCCTAAGGCTTGATTCTGACTATAGATATGGCACATAGGTATTTATCCCTACATACTTTGTTGCATCCTTATTACATACACATGTAAGCCCCACATGTGCAGTTCATGCAAATGGGTACATTTCCTGTCAAGTTACCTCTTGACAGCAGCTCATTTAATAAAAAATGGATTCACATACCGAAAGTCAAAATCACACCTCTTTTTAAAGAACAGATGCTTGTCTCCATGTCTTTGAATTGCCCTTTTTGATGTATGGAGAGACTTGTCCCTTTACTGTTCCTTTTTGCTTAACCTTCCTTACTAACGCACTAAAGTTCTAGTATAAATTATTACAAGCAACGATCACAAAAAATAGAAAACCATATCCAAGTTGGCATGGGGATCCAGTCCTGACAACTGGTGGGGAGGTACTTGCAAGCATATTTTGAGCTAGCTACTTGAATTAATTCTGCTGGAATGAGACTGTCTTCTCAATATGACAGTTCTCAACACTTAATAGTTGTTTAATGTTCCCAATAGGCTCAGCTCTGCACTTTGTAAATCAGCAAAAAATGAAATTAAGGTCTTTATTTTACCACTTCAAAAATTATTATCCTTTTTGCTCTGGCTTGTGTTTGTATGATGATAATATATTTTCTCTAAAGGGACAAGGAGCAGACTGACCTGGAAAAGGAAGTCTTTTTTATGTAGAACTGTCTTTGATCACTCACAAGACTTGTGCTCTGATCTAAGCTCATTGACATCAATGGAAGAAAGACTGCTATTGGCTTGGAGGGGAGGGCTGGCTCCTGTCCACACAGCATCCATATACGCAAAAGCAGATGCTAAAAGATAAGTCAGAGTTACAGAAAAGATATTTTTCTTTACACAAGGTTAGATTTATAAAAACTTTTCACTTAATATTTTTTTCTTAGTCCCTGACATACGAAAGTCAAGTTTCTACATCTATTGTTGCTGTTTATCTGAAGATAAATCTTGAATACAGAAAAGGGGAAAACTTGGTGGATACTTTTCGTAGCATGAAAATGGAAGGCCTCCTCAATAGTCTCTCCTGGTACACTGAGGAATAGCAAAAGGGAAAATACCCTCCCCATGTGCATTTCCTGCAGGAAGAGCCATTTCGGGGAGGGAATTCAACACATTAGTAATGGACATGGTCATCAAAGAAGTGGATAATGGCAAAGTCTTTTTAAAAGAAACTTCTAATGGTGTTGTCTCTCTTGGTAACAGTTTCCAGACAACATAAATCAGAACAATGAAGTCCAGAGATGAAAAGTCAGTCAGTAAACAGTCCTAAAAAGAATCCTCCCCAGCTCACTTGGGGGAAAGGAGACAACCTTCATTCTGACATGTATCAGTATCTTCAGAAAGGTCACGGGGAGATCACGACAGTTTTGTTGTATGCCATTCTGCTGGCTACTTCCTTGGTTGATTCAGTAACTGGTTTATATTGCAAATTCAGAAAATTCATCTCATTCAATTGTATGAGAAAATTTGATGATCAATATTTGCCACTATCATCACATTTTATTACAAACAACAGTCTCCAAGTGCTGTGAACATGACATGTATGCTTGGACCAGGCAACAGCACTGTTTTGGCCCAGACATTTTGGCCAATGTGCTTCAAATCGAGTATTTCTTTCTTACTTAGTTAATGCTTCCTACAGAAGCACCACAGCTAAGCGAGACAGGCAGCAGTTAGTTACACAAAACTTCACTGCTGACTTTGTGTTCAGACTTTGATCTGACTTTCAGGACCTTATTTCTTTTCACATCTCACATGTTATATGCTGACCTTCTCTACAATTTCAGCTGACTAACAGACTTAGATCAATAAAAACAGGCGCAGGATTATGTATACCTAATGTCTCTATGAGGCATAGAAATATTTGCTCATTCAGAGCTTATTCCTTTAACACTGGACTGAAATGGCAATATTTTCATTGACATATCTGAGAGCAGAAGCAGTTTATAAAGTGCTAAGTTTGGGGAAAGATGCCATAGAAAAGGAAAGTAAAAATATTAAAATTATTAAAAATTATTAAAATTATTATTATTATTAAAATTAATTAAAATTATTAAAATACTGGATGAGAAAAATTCATCCAATGAATAGGTAACTGTGCCATTCCCACTACATGTATCTTTCCATGCCTCTTAGAGTAGAATTAAATCCAGAAACTGAAATGTATAACATCTTTCTTACAACTTGAATATTTATGGCAAGTGTGTCCTATTTCACCCTGAATCACTTCTTCAGATGCTATTAAAAATCAGGAGTTTCCAACCACAGGCTTAGAATGAACCAGATTTTTTCATCCCTTCCTCCTTTCACTCCTTTCTCTGGTTGGGCTTGGAGGCTCTGCGCAGACTTTCCAGAGTTGCTAGGGACTGTGGCTCCAGCTGATGCTGGGTAACTAAGCAAGTTAAACAGAAAACATTGGTCTAGAGAACAAAGGTTGATGCAAGATTCTAGGTCTCTCATGCTTTGTCATAGTCAGAAGGAGTATGCAGGGGGAGAGCAAAGGAGAAATTGTGTAAAAAGCCATCTACTAAGAAAAGAATGTTTGATTTGGATCACAGGATGTGAGACTAGAGAATGTATTGCATAACTTTATGGCTTGTCCTTATTTGCAATGATTCAGTATCCGGCACTGCTCATCCCATTTCTAAAAATGGTATTGAAAAGTTACAGAGTATTCAGACGTGATGGGAATAAGTGAGGAATGGGAGGAAAACACCTTTTCATCTTACAACAAACAGCAATGACTGTGCCTGCAGGTCATCCTACAGGTCATTGCAGATCTCTGGTTCTGCCTCCATCCCCAATACCCAACAGACATTCGCCAGGTCATGTCCCTTCTGTGCTGGAGGCTCATCTTCTCCATGCCAAACTTAAGATTACAATGATCCTTTCTCAGTAGCATTTATCATATAACTGTCTAACAGGTAGCATGTATAGCTCCTAGTATGGAGGACATGTGAAATGTATGTGGGGCAGGTGAAATGCTGTGGAGGGAGAACTGCCCCTCACCACAGCTGTTTCTGAAGACTCCCCTGTCAAGACAAGGCCCTGCTGGAAGAATGTTTATGGCCTTTTTGGAGCCCTGTTCCTGGGGTAGAGGTATTTCCCCCTACTCCAAAACAGGCACCTCTGGAACAGTTTTCTCTGACAGCATTGTTTCATTATTAGCATGCTTCTTTCTCCCCACCTCTTCAAAGCAAGCAACATCCAGCCCTGCAGGTCCTCACCCCAAATCAACCCTTCTCGCATTTCTGACGCTCCCTTGTGCTGATGTGGGAAAAAGGAGCCAAGACCCGGCAAGGCTTTTGCCATCATCCTGCCAGAGCTGCAGCTCCGGGACAGAGCCCGGCTCTCCGAGAGGGATTCACAACCAGCCCGCAGACAAAAACTAGGCAGCAAATGCCAGGCTCTTTAGTTCAGGGAGCCGCTCATCAAACTTTAATATATACCCAAACTCCTGCTATTTAAACAATGAAAGGGAGGCGGGCGAAAAACCCCAGCAGACGGCAGTGGTGCTGGGCGGGGTCAACCCGACCTCATTCATGCATTTCTCTGTGTAGGGCGAAAGGGTTTAAGTTCTTTCCCTCCCGCCTCCCCCGTTTTAATTTTGGGATGGATTAAGACAAGGCTGGAGTCGGGAGAACTCCTCCCACCCGACTGCACCGGGAAGCGAACGCTTTAGCTCCCGTAAGTATGCGGAGAGCCGCGATGCCCGGAAAAAAAAACAACCCGATTTCTTCATTGAGAAAACCAGCACTCCCGGCTCGAGCGCCCGGGCGCTGCTTTTAGGGGCCTTTACTCCATTATGATCCTGGCTGCTATTTATTAATTTGTTATGATATTACAATTAATTAGTTAACATCTCACGCCGCAAGGACAGTCCCCCGAGAGGCTGGACCTGCCGGAACTCAGTTGGCGGGGGGAGCCGCGGCGGCAGTCGCACCGGTGCGCTCTGGTGCTCACTGGTGCAAGGGCCCCGGCTCGGCAGGCTGTCCCCTGAGCCCCGGCACAGCCCGACAGCGCTGCGGAAGAACGCCTCACCTTGTTTACCCCGAGCGCGGCCGGCGGCGGGCGGGAGGTGGCGGGGGCCGGGCCGGGGCGGGGCGCAGCGCGGTGGGCGGTGGGGCCGGGCCGGGCCGGGCGGCGGGGCAGTCAGCCTGCTCGCTGGGCACCGTGCGGGTGTGCGGCGGCCGGTAGTGAGGCACGGAGGCAGCCAGCGTCCCCGCCACGTAAGTAGCTATTGATACGGCGGGGGGAGGCGATGCCTTACTGACGGGGAGCGGCGCGGCCATCCCTTTTCTCCCCCAAGGAGAAAAAAAAAAAAAGGCTCAAACAAAACCTGCTCGCTGTATTTTCTTTTCTTTTTTTTTTTTTTAACAATTTATTACAATTTATTTTGCACCCTTGTCGCTGTTGCACTCCCAGCCCCTTTCTCGTCGTGTTGGTTTTCTTTGTGCATGAACTACGATTAAACGCCGCGAAGGCAACGAGCCCCCAGACAGAAATCCCGCTGTGCTGGGGAAACGTGAGCGTGTGCCTCCTCCTTCTCCCGTGGTTGTACTTTTTGTTCTGTCGAGGCGACCACGACAGCACGTTTCTTCTCGCCGGCGCGGAGCGGTGCGCATAAGCCCCGCTGTCCCATCCCCCGGCGCGGCTCTGCCGAGCCTCCTGCCGCGCCGAGCGCGCTTTTGTCGGCGCGGCCGCTGCCCGCTCCAAGTTAAATGCTCCCTCGCTATTTCGCGGGGCATTTTTGGAGCGCCGCGGGCGCCAGCGGCGGGGCTCCCGCGCCATCTACAGCCCGGCCGCGGCAGCGCGGCTCAGCCTCGCCGTAGGAGAGAGAAAGGACGGTCCCCGCTGCGCGCAGCGCGTTACCTAACCTTTTGTTTTCGCCCGCGCTGCGCGCCCCGCGGGAGCCGCAGCGGCTGAGGCCCGGCCGCCCCGCTCCTTGCCCCGCGCTGCCTCCTCTGCCTTCGCTGCCCCAGCACCGGGCGCCGCTGCCCCGCCGCGCTGTTCCGCGCCCCTCCGCGCCTGGCCGCCGGAGGGAACAAAGGGCCGCGGGCTGAGCGCTCTCTCCCTGTGCCCAGGACGCGGCGCTGAGGCTGGTCGCCCGCCGCCGCCGCGCTCCCGCCCCCCCCCACCCCCGCCACACAAAGGCAGCCGCAGCCGGACGGGCAAGGGACCGCGCTCCACGCCAGGGCTCCGGTGCAGCGTCTCGGCTGGTCTTCTCCATACTCATGAACATACAAAGGTCAACCCCTATCACGATAGCACGATATGGGAGACCGCGGAATAAAACCCAGGATTTCGAGGAGCTCTCGTCCATACGGTCCATCGAGCCAAGCCAGAGTTTTAGCCCGAATCTAGGCTCGCCGAGCCCGCCGGAGACCCCGAACTTGTCGCATTGCGTTTCTTGCATCGGGAAATACTTATTGTTGGAGCCTCTCGAGGGAGACCACGTTTTCCGAGCCGTACATCTGCACAGTGGCGAGGAGCTGGTTTGCAAGGTAATACCTCTCCTTTCCTCCTTGTTCCCCCCGGGTCACCCTGCTGTCGCGTGTTGGTTTACCGTGTCTTGCAGGAGGGCCGAGCACGGTCGTGTAGCTCAATTATTAAACAGTTGAGAAACAAAAGGCAGGGAGCCAGGATTAAAGGCGCATCCTGTAACTTTTCCCTTGCTCTAGACAATGGCCACGTTATAGCGGTGGCCCGGAGCCAATTCTGCCTCTTACCCGGGTGATAGTGTTCTGGAAAGAGCCGTGCTTTTAAGTAGGTCTTAACGTGAGTTCAGGTCAGGAAAAAGCCTCATCTTCCCCACTCTCACTTTTCAAAATGGAGTAGGGAATCCCCAGCTAATTTTAAGGTGTTGGGACCTGCCGGCTTCATCGGTTTTTCCTGTCACTTGTTCGCGTGAGTTTTGCGATCCAAGAGGATGGAGAAGCAGGGGGAAATATTGCCATCAGCTTTGTCTTGAAAGTGATTAAATAAAACCCCAAAGCCACATCGAATTAATCAGCTCGAGCTCTCGCACCGTGGAGGTTGTTTGCAAACAGCATCCTCCCCCATTGCACAACTGAGCAAGAATAAAACCTGCACACCTACGGGTTTTAGAAGAGCAGACAAAATAAGGTATCTCACTTTTTGTAGCCTGTCTGCCTTTTCTTGCCTCCTCCCAATTTGCTCCTACTATTCAAAGGTGAGCTGTGGGGGAAAAAGAAACCCACAGGTGTGACTATCTGTGGAGGGATGTTCTTGTCCTTTTGGGCTGAGGGAATATTTTCCTTTGTTCCTAAATTGTGACTCTCATTGTGTCTGTAGTGAGCCAGACTTAGCGCCTAGCAAACTGAGGCAGTACCAGTAGTAGTTCTTTATAACTATGTAACAAATTGCAACCTTGCAACACATGCTGCATTGTTTGTATTGTTCCCAAAATATGGAATTATGCCATTTGGCTGCCTTTGGCAAATTTCTAGTGTCAAACTAACTGCAAACCAGAAAAGTACACATATTGCAGTTTATTTATATTCTATGAATTAATGATGGTATTTCTGTTTCATACTCTCTCATACTTGAGTCATAAGAAGTTACAGACTAGCCTGTAACAGGGAAGTGAAAATAATTGCTTCTGTTTGCTGTTTTGTAAAGATTGGAGTTCAGAGTTCAGTTTAAATATGCTTAGTGATTGAGTTATAAAACCTGATGTTAAGGCAACCTAGGACTTTGTGTGATTATTTAGGGGGAAAAAAAGGGCCCGTGACTTTGCAAAGGACCAATATTGCATGCTGAACTGAATGCTTTGTTACTAAACTGAAACAGAACATGAGAATTTCTAGAATGAAAGCTCCGCTTGGTGCAGTAGTACAGTGCTGCACTCTAGGACATTGGCATCTTTTCATGAATAAACAGATCCCACAAAGCTGCTGCTCTGCATGAAATTATAGGTGAACTTGCATAGCAAGTAGTAAAGCGGGGGCTATGCTCTTCTTTGTTTCCTGTTTGGCTTGCAGGATTAAGGCACTGTTTGATGACAGTATGAACAAGTATTAACTGCAGCTCACAAAGAGTGGACTTAATTTTTTTTCCCTTCCCTTTAAGCTGTATGTTTTTGAGCTGATCCTGACAGTTGAATAATACCAATTTTTCCATATGTGCAAGGCACTACTTCTAGCTGTGCTCCAAAAATACGATCTTAGGCTGAATTTCTAGTTTGAATATGCAGTTGTCAGTCCTAAACCTCAGTATAATGCATGCTTTAAAATGCCTGCAGTATCATGACTACTTGTCAAGTAGCCTTCCGGCTAAGAAACCTGCTATCTGGTATCTTATTGAAGATGCTCTTAGAGATTGCTTGCAGAAACATTGGTTTGGATAACAGACACATACTGATGATTCTCAAGATTCATTTGGCTGCACCCACTGACTGTACAGATGCCGTTATTTGCTTCAAGGCTCTGTGGCATCCAAACAATGGTAACTTCTCACTTCCAGTTCCCAGCAACAACTAAATCAAACTGTAGCTTATTGGACATCTGCTGAATTGAGGCCAGGGATCTTAAAAGCTGGGATACAAAGAAGCCCTTTATAAAAGGTATTCTAGACTGTAGCAGTATGATAGCCCTTCCCATCTCCCCACTTTCAAGCATAGTGCTGGTATATATCCAGACCTACTTATTTAACATAGTCTGAGAATCACAAAATGTAACTATTTTTTATCAGAATTTTGGAAAGGCTATTTTTATTTTTTTTTTTATGTGAGGGTTCAAGCTACATGAACATCCCTGTGTAAATTTTATTTTATAACATCCACTTTGTAGAGGAGCCATTCATTTACAGTGTAGTAGTTACGAATTTTGAGATCCAAATGTCAATGAATTCTCCTCTGGAATGAATTACACACCGGGGGTTATAGCAGCACCCCCTCCCCACCCCGGTTCTGCTTCCCTGGCGCACCATGTCACCAGAATGCCTCAGTACTAATCCACCTCCCGTAAAATATTTTGGATCTGTTTGGCAGCCTGCATTTAAGGTTGTTTTTGTCTGTGCTAGAGTATAGCAACACAGGTTTGGGGTGGGGGAGAAAGATGTGTGAGGAGGGGGTGTCCCTCCCTGGTTTCTTGGGGTTTGGGTCCTTTTCTGCAGAAGGAGTTTATTAGGATTGTTGTCTGAAGCATTAAATGACAGGTTTTGAAGCCTCAGGTAAATCTTGATTGAAGTGTATCTCACTCGGTTTCGAATTCTTTTTAAAAGCTTTAAAGAAAGCTGGGAGATTTGCTTCTTAGAAAGGGTACAAATACCTGCTATTGGAAGACAAATACTAGAAGGAAAAAAATTGCAGCTTAAACCGGTTGGTTAGAGACCTATACCGGTTCTTTATTTTTATATTCAGTTAGAATAACACATTACTACCTTAAATTCTTTTTACCAAAGTAACAAAACACCTGAGAGTAAGTTACATATTAATTGAGTTTCTGTGCTGGTGGAAATGCTAATCCCTTTCTTTGTAGTACCTCTGCAGCAGGTACAATTAAAAATAAAAATCACTCCAGTCAATACTTTGCTTATATTCTCTTTCAGCACACTGAGTTCTGTTCTTCTCAATGAAGTCTTTCTTGTAGTGTGGGCATTTCTCAATTGACTCAAATACTGATTCATTCATCGCCACTAGATTATAGTAACTTTTTATATTTGGGTTTCCCAGCAGCTTTTTTAATTCTTACAGCTCATTCATAAGATCAGTGATAACATGCTTACTAGCAAAGGGACACTTTGCTTTTAATGGCACACTTGATTAAAATGCAGGGAGTTCAGAGTGGTTTTGTCTTTGCCTTTTGAAGGATATTTGTCTGCACTCCAACAGGCAGGGCTATTTCCTGGTTGTCCTTCTGATCTTATAAACAGCCATTGTAAAACTGAGACTTTGAAAGTGAAAGTGACTCTGCTGTTTGTCAGAGATGAAAGAAAGGCAGGAAGTAAGTATGAATAGCAATAGATGATATTTTAAACTTGAAAATCCTTAAGGCTTTAATGGGTTAATAAAATAGAGAGGCATGTGTATCGGTGTGGATTTAATACGACAGCTTCTCTCCGTAGAAAGCTACTGGCTGTGTTCTCTGAATTTATTTGATGGTAAATAGAAGATAAACACATTTCCTTCTGAGTACTGCCCTTATATGTTGCTGATCTTCACAACTTAATTTAGATTACATTCTAAATTTGATCACTTATTAGCTAATGAAACTATTCCTGCTACGAGTTTTGAAGACTAGCCTGTTAAGGTTACACATATATTCTGTGTAGGGTTGTATAGTCTGTTTTGTCTTGTCCTCAGTGCTGTGAGTTTGTGACATCCTGTTTACATCAGTGCAGCTTCAGCAGCATCATAAATTGTACTTGGAGATGGTTCTGTTAATAGAATTAGACGTACCATGACTTCGATGTCCTTCATGTCGCTAACCCTGGCTTTGCTGTCATTGTTTCTGCAGGTGTTTGATATTGGCTGCTACCAGGAGTTATTAGCACCATGTTTTTGTCTGCCTGCACATAAAAATATCAACCAAATTACTGAAATAATTCTTGGGGAGACAAAAGCGTATGTGTTCTTTGAAAGGAGCTATGGGGACATGCATTCATTTGTTCGTACCTGCAAGAAGCTTAAAGAAGAGGAGGCAGCCAAACTCTTCTATCAAATAGCTTCTGCTGTTGCACACTGCCATGATGGTGGACTGGTACTGCGAGATCTCAAGCTGCGAAAGTTTATTTTCAAGGATGAAGAAAGGTAAGAGTCTCCCTTACGTTATGTTACAGGTGGGGGTGCCTGAGGTCAGATATTCAGGCTTGCAGTATGCTGTGCACTTTGTGTGCCAGAAATGATGATATGTCAACAACAAGGTGTTACACTTTGGGTTGCAGAGGAAACTAAACAATCATGGGATGGATGTGCCATTTTATCTTCTGACTTAGGCTTTGGAATAAAGTAAGTATAGTGGGCTGTTTGCATCTGTGTCTGAGGAGCACCCTCATTCCTAAGGAGCGGATGTCTGCTTGAGGAAGGCTCTGCATAGATATCTGGTGTAAGAGCTCTGTTATTGTAAATGCTGCTGGTGTTTAAAGGGGAAAGGTGCAAAAGATCCAGTATGTTAAAAAAGGTTGTAGACTGGAATGACTCATTCCAATAAGGAAGCACGAAGAGGAAGAACAGTGAAGTGGTTAATGTCGACACAGGTTGGAGGGAAGGACCACCAGTGACTGCTTTGTGGACAGGTTCTTGTTTTCAGCACCGGAAGGGTCTGGAAACTGCTTCTGAGACAATAGGCTGGTCTATTATATGATCAGAGTAAAACTAAAGCTGTCTTTCTGTGTGGGTGCCTGTTTGTATTATCAGAGCTGTTGTGGTACTTGGGGACCTACCCTTTTATCTCCTTCCTGCGCACCCTCCTCTCAATAATTGGGTGGTAATGATTTGGGGAAGTAGTATGGAAAACATGGAAATAAATGATGCTGGAAGCTCTAGGCATATTGTTGAAGTGCTCTTTCTGATACTGAGCTATAGCTATACTCGTACCTGTGGAAACTTCCAATCTTTTTCCTTGTTACCTATTTTCTTTATGCTATGTCATGTATTTGCTTGTGACTTCCACATAAGGCACCAGAGTAATAAATGCTGCCAGAGCAATGTCAGGCTTTCACAGCGGGATTAAACAGAAGATGACCATTATGAAAAAAACTGAATAGGGGCAGAGCCTGCCTTTGTGCTTCTTCATGCCTTGGTAGAGGATTGGGAGATGTTTTTCTGTTTTAGTTAAATCTTATAAACTGTCTGAAAGCTTGTTCAAGCTGTCGCTGAAGTGAAATGGATGTTCTGAGATCTTTGTCAAAAAAACCCCAGTGCATTATTGATTCCATTTGGGACTGTTTTGGGGAAATTATAAGCAACAGCGAAGGCACAAAAGTTTTCTGTAGGGTCAGTAAGTCTGTGATCTGAGAGTTAGAAAAAACTAACACACAATTCAGTCAGGAAGGAGAAGTTCCCAGCCTTAAAATAAAACTCACAACTGTCTATCCTGTTTATCTCTACTTCATTTTATTATAAGCTGAGTTTTGCAAAATAAACTCCTTTTAATCTCTTTACAAACTGAAAATAAAAGACATTTTCACTTCTTAATTCAGTTCAGGCAATTCTCTATGAAGCAAATAGCTATTCCCTGGTTTTCCAATGGCCCCAATATATATGATTACGGTTTCTTTCTCTTCAAATAAAAAACCCTAAAGTGAAACTAGTTTTATGTCCATTCAGAGAAAAATGCAAAGCAGATAGATGTAAACTGCACTTTCACAACTTAGAGTAAAAGTTTATTAATTAACCACCATTATAGCACCTCTGATACAGATAAGAAGGAAACTTGCACAAAATAGTTGAGGTAGGGATTGTTTTCTGTTGTAGCTGATATTCCTAATGTAAAAATGGATTTTTTTAATTTATTATTTTTTTTTTTTTTCCTCTTCTGGGAATATATATGAACTTGTGTGGTTTTGCATGAAGGGTAGGATTTGGAAAAGCTGCTCCAAGTGGAAGCAGTGTGAAGCCAGGGCAGTGCAGTGGGAGCAGACATGGGCCTGTGCTGAATACTTTTGGACTCCTACCCTGCTGCTCACTAGGAACTGAATGCAATAGGAGGCACAGGGCCAAATCCTTTAGCCACCCAAGAAGAGTGGTGCATACTATAATAGCAGTGTTTGCTTTTATGAATGTTTTTAACATAACCGTCCTCTGCAAAATCACGGTTACTCACTTTTGAACAGTGTCTTCTACAATTATTCACTTTAAAGGTCAGATAGGACTTGCTGGTTATTTTTAAGATAATCACAATGTGGTTTTCTTCTGGATGTAATGTTGATTTGTAAGTACTGTGGTATTGTAATCCTTCCTCTGCTAAATAAACAGAGATGAAATAGTGTGAGATAGAAATAGAACCAAACAGAGACTGTGTTTTTTTCACGTGCATCAGGCTGTAATCAGTCATCACTTTCTATCTGATGCTATATTTATGCTGAAAAATCTTCCTGATCCTTCTGGGTTCACAAAGATGTTTGTGTGTTGCTTGCACCCTTCCAAACTCATGTTCTCTGAGGCTGCTGGTTCTGGTGAGGATGCCCATGTGCTGAGCAGCCTGCCTTCCAGAAGCTGCCATCAGTGGCAGTGCCTGGGAATATGGCGATATACATGATCTGTTCTCTCTGACACCAGTAATGAACCAAGGAGGAAAGAGAAGTGAAAATGATGTTTTGAGAAATATATATATGAACTGCACTGCTGTGTGTTGCCTGTTCAGCAGAGCTCTGTCTTAGTTGTTCTTTCCCTGCTTCCTGAAGTATTTTTTTTTTCTCCCCTGCAGTCCGCTTTAAGTACCTACTGGTTTGAAACTTTCTCTTGAATAGTCACAGCTTTTTTTTGGTAGAAGATGGGAAATACAGCATGCAGGCAACACATGAATGGAAAACTCACTTCTTTTTTTGAGTAAGATACTCATCTGCTCTTAGCTGAGAGCTGTCAGACTGGAGGAGCCAGAGAGAAAGTGAAGGATATAAGGAAGCAGTTCCGTTTGTTTAAAAATAAATCAATTAAAGCATTTCTTAGTACATACTCTTTCAATTGATCCCAGTGATATCCTGGTAGCTTGAAATGAAATCAGAGCTCCTGAAGTTTTGCACAGATGGGTGCATACAGCATTGAAATTCTTTCCACCCCATTCCTATTATCTAAATTACAGCTGGAATTTGCAAAGATTCAGGCTCCTGATCTAGCAGCGTCATGAGTGCTCTGTGCTGCTACTCAGGTCACTGCTAAGAATGCATGTTATTTGGATGTTGCAAATTGCAGTGCCTTGAGATGTCTGTAATGAACTGGGAGGTAGGAAGGTGGAAGAAAATAATGTTTGAGCCTGGTAGTGCTGAACATTTAGTAGGGATCCTAATCTTACTAGTGACGTTCTCTTGTGCTAAATCAAAGGTAGACTGTGATGATGTGCTACCTCTTACTGCTCCTTGTGTGTAAATACATCAGCACTTAAAAATGAAATAAAAAATTCCATAGTATGGAAACAAGTGAAACCAATTTGTCTGTGTTTCAGGGTACTTTATCTATAGCTTCTTTTAGTCCTGAACTGCAGAAATTTTGAAGATAGGGTAATCTACATTCCATTAAAATGATGTGTGCTGTTGCCAAGCACTTAAGGTCTTTTTTTTTTGGTGGGTTTTTTTGTTTTTTTTTTTTTTTTTTGTTTGTTTGTTTGTTTTGTGTAAAAGAAGGTTAGGGTTAAGGTTGTGTTTTTGGGGAGGAGGTGTGCCTGTGTTTTTATTTGTCAACTATAGGTGAAATGGCCAGTCTTCTAGTACTACAGTTTCAGAGTTAAGCTCCTTAAATCTGCAGCTGATCTTGATGAAGCAGAACTTCTAAGACATTACAGCATGGCTGGAAATGTTTCGTAAGACTGGGTTCACAAGCAGCAGCACATCCATTAAATGAGGGCAGTGACTCTTGGAGAACCGAAAATACGGAAAATGCCATGCTGGGTCCCACCAGACTTTCTAAAGTACCTATAAGATTCTTGAATACTTTAAAAATTGGGTCCTTAAACTTCCAAATAAAACTTGAATCGGAAAGAGTGGAGATGAGCTAAATAAAACACGTTTTTCTGTGTTTTCTGTTTCCATCCCTCTTGGTAGTTCTTTCTTGTCCTGGATATTAAGCCAGGTCAGTGCTAATGTTGTGGGGCTCTTGCTTATGATTATTTTTGCTGTGTTTCATGTCATGATATTTACAGGTTTCCTTGTACAGCCTGTCCTTGTAGTAGGCCCTTGGGCAGACTGACTGTGCCCTTCTCCTAGCTGTTGTCCCACAACCATGTTGCAGAATGGACAGGATTTTTTGGATTGTGCTAAAAATAGCACTATACATAGTTTATAGCCAATAAAGCAGTTCTTTGGTGTGATACATAGTAGATGCTTTGAGAAAGAGCCACTTCAAAGATCTCGGAATTAAATCAAGCATTTCTGTGTTGATTGTTCCAGTGGTTTTCTTAATACAAGAACATTTCTGCTGTCAGGGAATTATTAATTTCTTTAGTGCATTTTTAAGCCTTTAATTATATTAAAATATTAGCTGTCATAATATTTGAAGCTTAAAGACCTTGCGCATTCATCATACTCGTTGAAGGGAAAATTAAAATAATTTTGGTGTTTGGATATTGTAATTTTCCTGTATTCTTTGAGTAAATATGAGGCAGGTGGGATTCAATAAATGGAGTTTGACACTTTTTGCTCTGCACCAGGGGAAGGCAGACAGTACAATACAGTAATTCAGAAAGCCTGTTTTAGCACAACATATTTATTTGCTTCTCTTAGATTTTTTCTTTTTTTTTTTCCTCTAAAGTTTCTCACTTTTGAGTGGATGATGCTTTAAGATGACCTAGTTATGTTGTTTGCAGTTCTAATGATACATACCTGATCCCACAAATAAATACAGAATGCATCTACCAACCTTTTTTGAAGTAGACCTTTCATTTTCCTATAGTTGGTAGTAATTTTCCTCCCCAGCATTTATCAAACTGTAATACCATCAGCTACTTTTCCCTGTGATGTTAGAATATGCTGTTTTGCTTACAATTCCACTGTGAACAGGTAAGTTAATGCTTTCCAAGTCCTAGAAAGAGTCCTAAAGTGGAAGAAAATCAAACAAAATAGAAGTGCTCTTTAAATACCAGAAGATTTAGAAATAAAACCAATCTTCATCTGTTTTGTCATTTAACCTCTTCACATTACCCTGAATGGGGCCACAGGACCAAAGGGAGTAAATTCTTCGATAGTGGAGAGTCATAGGTCAGATTTCAACCTAGAAATTATTATTCCTAGAATATGGGGAGGAAGGCAAATTTCTTCACAGGCAGCAAATCTGTTGTCAGACTTTGGGTAGAGGATGAAGCAGTTGCATAACTGGTTTCCACGGAAGGGTTCATGCTCTCCCTTTTGCCTTCATGTGGTTTGGTTACCAAGCCTCTGTTTTGTCCTGGTGTTCCTGGAAGCAGTGCACTTTGGATTTCTTAGGTGTGCTGTACTGTTCCCAGTGGGGTGTGGGAGGCTCTTTGCAGACCTCAAACATCACACCAGGCCTGTGAAATGCTTCAATCTTCTCCCGAGGGCATAGATAGTCGTAGAGGTACAGCCCAGTGCTGTGCTTGGAGCTGGAGGGGAGTCTTGCTTGGGGGCCTCCTTTAGGCTGGGCTGTGCTGCGCTGCTGCAGGGTGTCTCCATGTCCTGCCTGGCCACCCCAGCACACTGATGGCTTTCCGGGAAGGGCCTCTGGTGGAATGCTGTGTTATGTGTTGACTGCAGTGCCAGATGTGTTTGGCATGGTCGGGTGCCCATCATGAGATGCTTATCACAGTATTGAGCTCTCTGATGATAAGTGCTTTGCAGTCCCTGGAAACGGATGTCGCTTGAGACATCTTCCATTAAGAGTCCAGCGGCTGGTTGTTTCAAAGGCTCCATCCACAGGCTTGGTCCAAAGCACTCCGTGTTGACTTTCGAGCAGACACTGAGGCTGTCTGTGGCCATCTGTGCTGGGGGCCAGGAGGGGAGGCAGGGAGCCCAGCTAGTGGCAGGTGCTCTGGACTGTCGTGGTGAAATTCTGCTGCTGTCTTTTCTTCTAATTGTCCTTATTACCACACTGTGAGATTGCTTCAGGCTTGGGAGGGAGAGGAAAGGTGGAGATTGTAAACAGGAGCCAACCTGGGATGTATTTAGTCTTAAGCACCTGCTTTTTGGTAAATATGTATTGCTTGGAGACAGGTTTACAGACATCTTAAGTGAGAGGTTTCCAGTGGGGTTGTGCAGTAATGCCACTGCTTTATCTTGGAGGTACTGAGCATTTACTGCAGGCTCAGAAAGTGTAAGGCTTTTTTCACAACTTGCAGTATGTTAATAAAATAAAGTTTTGGTCTCTTTTTCCTATGGAGCTTCACCATGCATTGCATGAAAAGACTAGAAAAGATGGTGAACACAGCATGCAGTTCACAGCAGAGCCTTTTATAACTCTGACCTTCAATGCGATCTTGATAAAAGTGAGGCGATATAGCTGCCCTGAGCCAGGTGCTTATCAAATAATGGGCTCCTCACAGTGTTGCAACTGAGACCCTCTGTGGAAGAGTCTTGTCCTGGGTTCAGCAGTAGCAGTCATTTTTTCTCCTTCTTAGTAGCTGGTGCAGTGCTGTGGTTTGACTTTTGGCCTGGGAACAGCACTGATAACACCGATGTCTTTAGTTGCCGCTCAAATGTTTTAGTCTGACAAAGGACTTTGTGAGCCTCATGTTCTGCCAGGGAGAAGGGGAAGCTGGGAGGAAGCAGAGACAGGACACCTGACCCAAACTGACCAAAGAGGTATTCCATACCACAGCACGTCATGCCCAGGATGTAACGGAGAGTTACCGGGAAGGGCTAGTGGACTGCAAGGTTGGACGAGGTATCAGTCGGTGCTCAGCTGGGGGGGGGGGGGGGCGAGCGAGTTATCGGTTGGCTGGTGTTGAGGTGTTGTATTCTTTCCTCTTGTTATTTCCGTTATCGTTATTATTATTGGTGGCAGCAGCAGTGATTTGTGTTATACCTTAGTTACTAAACTGTTTTTATCTCAACCTGTGGGAGTTGCATTCTTTTCAATTCTCTTCTCTGTCCCTCTGGGAGTAGAGGGAGGGAAAGAAGGGGGGAAGTGAGTGGACGAGCTGTGTGGCTGGGTTTAAACCACAACAAGTCTGCACTGGATTTGAGAACCTGCACCCAAACGTACACATAACCTCTGTCTACCTACTTTTTGAGGAACATGTTGACTTCTTAGGCAGTAAAGGCGCAAAAGGAACTCAGTATATGGCATACAGGACAGGCTGTTCCCAGCAATCCTATTTGAGTGTTGCAAAGCTGAGGTCTTTGGGGCCCCAGCCTTTTCTGGAGGTGTGCGAGGGGGTGATCTTTGAGCATTTAAGTGGAATTTTATAGAAAAAAATCTAGTTTAAAAAAAGTTAAAAGCCCTAAGCCTGCAGATCAGGAAGAGGGTGTGGGGCTGGGCTTAGTGTCGTGGTAGCATCTCTTTGGAGGAAGGGTGGGGGTATGTAATTTTTAGAGGCTTCCTCATTCTGAGGAAGTACCAGTGAGGGAATCTTCCCTTAGGAACAAGCTTCATCCTGTAAACCTGTGCTGCCTGCAAGTCCCAGTAGTCTTTAGAAAGATATCCTTGAACCTGTTTCATTATGCAAGAGACAGTTTGTCTGCCTGCCTTTGTGCAGTGTTTAGTTTTTATTTCCCCTGAAGTTGTGTAGGATGTTGCATGGTGAATTCCCAGGCTGTGTGCTGTTATGCACTGGAAAGGATCTTACAGTGAAAGGAGCAGGATTTAAATTGATGGCATAACATTTCCCCTCTGATCCCGTGTGCCTTGATGCCCCCAGAGGAGATAGGGTAGTTCTGAGTTCAGAACGAGCCTTTGCACCAAGCTGCAAATCATCTGCACAGGGTTGCGTTAGCCGCCTTCCCCATCTCGCTGTGTCTGCAACAGCAGCCTACTTCTGCATTATTCAGGAGAGATTCCCTTAGTTTAAAAAAATCAATTAGAAAAGATAACTGTTTCCAGTGGTTAGCTGCTCTCTCTTTTTTTTTTTTTCCCTTCCTTGTGACTCTAATGGTGTGATTGACCTTGATTAAATGACCTGTAAATTATTTGCCACACAGGAGCAATCCCTGATCTACTGGGCAGTTGATGGCTTGAGTGCCTCTACCTAGGGAAAGGTTTTCCTGGCCTCAGTCAGAGTAATGTTGAAATACGAGATAGCATTGCTTGGGTGCCTTCATTTTTTGTGTAGGGGGAATACTGCGAGGCACCTCTTCCCTTTAGAAGTTGCCATTTTGTGTTTGCCTGCAGTTATGGTAATAGAATGGCCATTCAGATGGCAATGATGGTTGTTTTGGATGATGGTTGGTTGTTCTCAGGAGGTGCAAGGCCGGAACCTGAGTCATCTCATGATCATCATTTAGTCCAGCCTGAACAGCAAGTGGATGGTGTACCTGGAGTGTCCATAACAGTATGGCTTCTTCCAGCTCTTCCCAAAGCAGCTGATCTGGCTGTTGTCTGAGGTATGCTGTTGTCCTAAACCTGTGGGTCTGGTGTGCTGTTAGTGTTTCCAAAATGGTAGCAGTGGCTCAGCTGTGGTTCAGGTGTTATTTCCCTTACAGATGGCTTTGGGGACAGAATAGAAGCAACTGTTTCCACTGATTCAGGCATGGGCTTCTTTGCTACTCACTATTTATTCACTGCAGTGGGATATTTTCCTCTGAAACACCCAAACTCTCAAGTCAGTATTTCTGCTTTAAATGGTCCAGATTATTTCCACACACCACCTCCCCCCCCGCCCCCAGTTTTAGGAGCTTAGAGCTCTCTGAATAATTCCACTGATTTTGGTATGGAAATTGTGTTTGCTTTTGGAGAGCAAGTGTGAACACTGGGTTCTTACAGACCTGGCTTCAGTGTCAAAAGGCAGGATAGCAGTTTGCCATTAGTCCCTAAGCTCTGCTGGGAGGAATAGCCGAATCACTCTGAAAAAAGTGTAGGATGTGCAACAAAGCTGTCTGCCAGAGATGGGTGCTAACTCAGGAGGTTGCATTGAAGAATCTTCTGGAAGTGGTTTAATTGATTAGGTTTTGTTACATTACTGAAGAGCAAAGTCTGAATGCAGTCAAGTAATGAATGGCATATTGATAAGAAATTCAGAGTGGTATTGTTTTTCATGGGTTTCCCTGACGGTTTCTATGGGGACAAAGACGCATTTCCCGTCCGAGTGCTGCTGCTGCCCTCTGATTGCACTTCTGTGGTTTCATTCACCAGTAATGGGAAAGCATTCACAGACAGAATAGCTTCCCCTTTTTAAATAGCCATGATTCAGGGTTGTATTTTTTTTAATGCATTAGACTAATGCAGTGTTTTATCAATGATCTGATAGATGCATAATGCTCTTTTTCCAAGTGCTTATTCAGGGTCTGCATTAAAACTTGAAATTATGTACTGTAATTACGTAAGCCTTGACAAAAGTCTTTGTTGCCCTACAGTATGTGTACAAAGTGATTCTCATCCGGCTTTGGCAGTAGCTTACATTTGAACTTTAGGGATTAATTTTGTTGCAGCCATTTAAATGGTCAAACTCAAATGCTGATGCTTTTGGGAAGCTTCTTTTTTTTTTTTTCCTCTTGGTGGGTCTTTCAGTTGACTGATGTGAGTTAATTATTTAGAGAATGAGAGTTTTTTAGAAATGTGACTTTTTTAAAAAAGTGAAAGATTTTTGTTTGTCCTTTTCCTGCTCTGGGATGGGGGGCACTTTGAAGCTGATTGTGATTTCACATCTCAGTGTTCTGTTTTGAATCTTTCTCCTTGCCTGCCAAGTGTTGAATTTAGGCTTGTTCGGTTACTCTGCAGTTGGATGCACTCCCCGCCTTTTGCTGTGGAGTTTCTGTGTTCTCAGAAACTACTTGTAGTTTTGAGGGTCTGTTTGTTGTTGTTGGCTTTTATGCTTTTTCCTGGGTATTTGATTTCAGTACTTCCTCTGAGAGAGAGAGTGTGCGGGGGAGAGAGAGATTGCTTCTCATCCAGTTTCTGTGTATTTAGATTCCCCTCTTCCCTGTTCCCCTCCACCCATCCACTCACCCTTCCTCCCTCCCCCCCAAAGAACGAAAAAGCTCTCTGGCTTGCAGAAAACAGAGCTTTTTTAGCAATGCTTGAAATGTGGAGGAAGGGAAGGCTAGTGAGAGCTGGAAACTCACAGAGATGGGGTGCTGTGAGCTGGGAAATAGCAGCTTCTGGGCCAGCCTGCTCCTCTTTGGGAAAACGTGACATGACTGTAAAAAGGAGAGTGAGACTTGCTGTTTACACCTGCGTAGCACGGTCACAGACTGTATTCTGTATGCAAGGCTGAAGTATGTGAAGTCATCCATCACTGGTGAAAACAGGCTGGAGTGGGTCTCCCCGCTCAGCTGCTGGCTCACAGAGAGGGGAACACCTGAGTTGCTTTTGGTGGTAATTGGGAGGGGGAGGTCATGGTGAGGCTGTATACCTGGCAGTACATGTTCAAGAGATGCAGCTCCTGCAGTTTGCAAGGGAAAGGTGTATGTGCGTGGAGTGCCTGTCCAATGCCATGCCTGCACTGAAGCATCACCTTGTTGTAGAGGCGCCATTTCAGCACTTGTACCTTGTACAGGAGGGTGTTACTTGTTGAGGGTCTGGGCACTAGTGAGGAGGAGGACCGAAGGTTGGTTGTGGTTTTGTTTAACTTAGGACCTTTTGTTTCCTCAAAGCCTGTCAGCTCAGTAGGATGAAAAACCTGGTTTGAGCGTTTGCTTCATTTGGCCACAGCTTATGTAGGAGCAGGCAGATAAGGGCCAGCTGTTGTTCCATTTGCTTGCTTAAACAAAACCCACTGTAGCATGTGCGGAAGGCTGTAAGCTGCAGCACCTTGAAAGAAAAGCAAGGCAGGGATAAGGCTTTTGTATACTGCTTCTGGTTTATTATTGAAAAATGGTTTCTGTTGGAGAAAAAGGTCTCTTTTTTTTTTTCTTTGACGCACCTTGCAGTCTGCTCCTTGTGGTTTTGTTCTGCATCCATTGTAGAAAATAAAAGATTAGGGAATTCCAGTAATTTTCTGTAATATAAAAGCTTCTCATTGAACTGTTTCTCTAATTTTTTTGGCAGCTCTCTGAAATGTGAAATAGGATGGGAAAGTTTGTGTTTCCCTGCACTGTTGACATTGGGATGGCAGGGGAGCATGTGTGTGGGGTGAATTCCCTCCTGTAAGCTGCTTATAAATAGCATGCTCTGCCCCACTCCCTGTGTGTGTGTTCAGCTTCTGTTAGTGGGATTGAGTCCATGCTTTCCTTTCTGGCAGTTCAGTGACTTAATGCATGTTTGAGTAGCTGGCCTCACAGTTTTATTGCTACACATACTTTTCTATGGAAAAACTGAGGTGGGCAATGCAAATGGAACTACAACTTATGTCCCTGCCTTCCTTTTCATTTCCTCCTCTCTGGTTTCTGCCCTCTTTGGTGTGTTTTTTCTTCTGGGCGTTTCTTCTCGCTGCTTTTCCTATGTTGTGCAGGTGCAGGAACTTGTAGAAGCTGGGCATCGTGAATTACTTGTTCTCTATAGTTATTCTCCTTCCTGTTTTGGGCCCTCTGAGCTGCGTACAGAGGGAGATTGCTGTGGTATGGATAATAGTAGTTAAGTTTCTCCTTGCAGCCAGCTTCCTGTGTGAGGTATAGCTGCTGTAAAGTATTGTTTGAGTGCTAATGAGGTGGTTGTCCATAGCCAGGAGAAGTGCTGTTAAGCTGGCAATGGGTAATTAATCAGGAAGCAGGTGTGTTATGCAAACCCCATCAGCATCCGAACTGAAGGAGAAAACACTGGCCTATTAAAGGAGAGAAGGAGCTGCCTTGACACACTGTGCTTGGGAGCCAGGTATTCTGAATTCTGTATTTATGACTTCCTGATTCGAGGCATGTTGCCAAAGGGGCTTTCACCTCTGTTGGTAAATGTCTCTAGCTGTTGAAAAGGTCCAAGTGTCATTATGAGAGTTTATGGCACAGTTGCCTCTGGAGTACTCCATGGAGTAGAATGCTCTTCTGTTGGTTCAGAGAAGATAGTGCTGAGCTGCCCTGGAACCAAGTCTAAGCCAAAGCTGGCCCAGCTGTCTTTGCAGCTCAAGTCCAAGCAATGTTGTCTTCAGTAAACATTTAAGAAACAGGGCTCTCCTTGTCTCTAATGACTGTTAAATGATGTGCTTTAGTCAAGAGATATGAGTACTGCTTTCTGGGATGAAGTTCAGTCCCTGCCAGTCTGTTGTAAGGGATCATGGCCATGACATGTGGCTAAGAGTGACCATACAGCCCGGTGAGGTTGAGGGATGAGGGTGATAATACCCAAAGCTGAATTATGATCCGGAGTTGTTGAAAAGAAAGCCTACACCACTGCTAGGTCCCTCTTCCATCTAGACGCCCTGGACAAGTCCCGTTGTGTTGTAGAGATTCTGCTCTCAAAACCAACCATTGCTGGCAAATGCTCTAAAGGCTAATTGATAATTCTTTTGGATGCCTTTAAGAGGGACAGATTTTTAAATACAGTTACAGATGCTGGCAGTAAGGATTAAAAGGAAAGAAAGGTTATGTTCATCTAGTGCTATGGCAGGCAACTCTACATCATATTTTCTGCTCCTGTGTGATATCCATAAGGGAAGAAAATTCTCTTGCTTAGATAATTACTGCAGCACAATGACAAGTTCACAGTGCTTTGCAGGCAGAAGGAGTTTGCAGTCTAGATAAGGCATCCCTGTCATCTCTCTGCAAGCCCTTCCCTAGCCTCTCTGTCTTTCCAATATGAGGAGCTCCTCTGGTTCAGCTGAGTAGATAAGCTTGCTGTTAATTCTGGCAGCATGCAGCTCACCCAATCTCTCCTTGCCCAAAGGTCTATTTAGGAAGGCTGAAATCCGTTAAAATTGCTCTTCCTTAAGGCTGGAATAAAGAAAAATGTTGGTTGGTCAGAGAGATGATTTAGGGTCAGAGTGACTATTTTATTCCTGTTGAACCTTGTGGAATTACAAGCAACTGCTCACTACTGTGAAGGTGTAAAAATAACTTTCTCAGGGCTAGGCTTGTATTTGGGCATAAGTCCTACATTAAGGTACATTAGAGTGCAGCCAACACAGAAAACATCTTGAGGTTTATGTCTCCTTTTTGAAACTATGTCTATGTAAAATTTACTAAGCACATGAATATGACAGCTGCTTTTATCTTTTTAAGACTTTACTAATGAGTTTACTGGACATAACTATGTTTGAAATCTTATAGCTCTGTAAATGTGTGGCAATGTTCCCTGTATGTCTGATTGTAACAGACAGGAATTTGTGTTTTGATGTTTGCTTACCTCAGTGATTTTTGTTTTCTTTTACCTGCAGGACTAGAGTGAAATTGGAAAGCCTAGAAGATGCTTATATTTTAAGAGGAAATGATGACTCTCTTTCTGATAAGCATGGCTGCCCAGCCTATGTGAGTCCAGAGATCTTGAACACAAATGGCAGCTACTCTGGCAAAGCAGCGGACGTATGGAGTCTAGGTGTCATGCTTTATACCATGCTAGTTGGACGCTATCCTTTCCATGACATAGAGCCTAGTTCCCTCTTCAGCAAGATCCGTCGTGGGCAGTTTAACATTCCAGAAACTCTATCCCCCAAGGCAAAATGCCTCATACGTAGCATACTGCGTCGGGAGCCATCGGAAAGGCTGACTTCACAGGAAATTCTGGACCATCCATGGTTTTCTACAGATTTTAATGTATCAAATTCAGGATATGGTGCTAAGGAAGTATCAGATCAGCTGGTGCCTGATGTCAACATGGAAGAAGATTTGGACCCATTCTTTAACTGAGCACAAAGACTGTTCAGAAGGTACACAACCTGGAGATGGACACATGAAGGAGCCCTTCCTGACCGTGTTAAATCACATCCTGCATCAGCCTAGCTTGGTAGCAAAAGACACTCTGAGGTCCTCAGATTGAGAAGGAACCTCTACAAGGAGCTAATATAACAAATGTAGCATGGGGACAGACTGGGGGGGTGGGGGGAGCTTGCTATCAGGTTAGATTGATTTGGAGGAGAAAAGGCAGCATGGAGCAATTGTAGCTTCTCACCTTTTTGGAGCCAAGGAGACTGCACATGCCAATTCTGGTGCAGCTGTATCACTCCTATTTCTGTTCCATTAAAAATAGTGGTAACTCACAACAAATAGAAACTTTTTTGCCTCAGCTCACATCTTGGCATCGCACTGTTAGATATTTAACTTCAGCCATTATTCAGGGAAAGTATAATTGGCTAACATTTTTTTAATCAGATGTCTAATAATTAATGGGATTAATTTAAGAAAAAAATTAGGTGCACAAAGATGGACATGAAAAGTGGGTGCTAAAAACAAACAAAATTTCAGTTCATGTCTCTTGATAGCTATTTTCAACTCATTTCTTCTAAATAAACTACTTAATATTCTTGTCGGGAAATGACATTTTAATGCTTTGTTCCCTTAAGGGGAAGTAACTGTCATCTAAGAAGCTGTTCTGTTTTGTGTCAAATGGTTTGTTGCAGGAAGCTATTATAACTCGAACTTCCAGATGCATTACTGCTATAATGGGGGGGGGGGGGGAAGAAAAATCTATAATTTTTTTTTCTTTTTTTTTTTCTCTCTTTTTTTTTTTTCTCTCTTTTTTTTAAGATATGAGATACTGGCTTCCATATCTGCCATGCTGCACGTTTATGACTAGAGAGGGCAGAAAGCTCTTAATTGTGTCTTTATCTGAGAACCCATCTCTTCTTTAACTGACTGGCCCATGTGTAAATAGAGGGCTCTTTATTATTGAAGAAGAGTATTGTGTTGGATTATTTTTTTTTTCTTTGAGTTCCTTTCAACTTGGGAAAAGAATTGTTTGGGTTTGATTTTTGTTTATGTCCAGAATAAGAAATAAGAGGGTATTAATAAGCTGAACATTTATATTACAGATATTCCTCTTGAAACATACACAGTAATATGCACCTTTTGTATTGTCAAGACTTATTCTATTTATTGAAGAAAATGTCACAGTAGTGATGTATTAAGCCAGTACTTCAATTACGGGTTGACTTGGGATGACATGTTACATGCTGTAGTTAACACACTTCTTTTCTGTTCAGGTATTTCTGTCCCTAAATAACTTTTTATTTAGCTTCTTTTTCTAGATAGCTTTATTTGATTTAGACTGGCAAATGTTTTTATTACTGCTTTTATATTGCTGTATGATATTGAAATCTCTTGGCATAAATATTTGTGTTTCCAGTACCTCAGTTGTTCTGATATTACTGCCTGTATACGTTTTGTGAAGTGGTCATGTTTTTTGGCTAGGTACATGTGGACTCTGTAGTATGTAAATGTTACTTGAATTTGTGCTTAATTATAGTATGTGGCATGTGCGTACAGCTACTTGGCATTTGACGTATGGATGCTATTTGCCTGCCTTGCAGGAAAGTTATGGTCCCACTCTCAAGAGGATGTTTCACAGTTCTTTATCAAGAGACAAAGCTAGCTGCAGCTGACCTGCCTTGGTTCTATTTTGGTAACTAAGAATATAAAGGAGTAATGTTTTTACACTCTGAAGATGGTGCTGTGTCAAGAAGGACTTTTTTTTTTTTTTATTTTATAAGTACCTTATAGGAGGAAAGATTGGTGATGTGCATGGTGGGGTTTTACTGCCTCTGGTGCTTTGTCATGTATTTGGTTTAATGTTTTTGTCCTAATCTCTTCAATAAATAAAATTGTGCATATTTAACTAAATTTCAGTGGTGAACGATGTTCTTAATGTCTGAGGTGCTGCAGGAGTTTGCTCAGTTAGGCTCATTTAGCTGGTATTTTTTTTGTGCTGCCTAACAAGCTCTTGCGAGACCAGTGAGCTGAGACAACTTAGCACTTATATTTGCAAGGTAACACTGTAAGCCTTTTCATTGAAAATTTTACCATTTGCTATGAATAAAACTGGCTTTTGTTTTTCTTTTGGCTTGTCCCTACCACTTATTGAGCCTATTTACCTTGTTCAAGGAGGGTATGGAAATGGAGTGAGAACTATGTCTTTTTGGTGATTGGAGGCTCTTTGGCTGATGAAGACAGATACCACAGTGGAGCAAGCTGGCTGGCACTTACACTTTCCAAAATGCTAGATAAATGCGTCTTGCATTTACACCTCAATTTCAGATAGGATGGATCTGTAATAGCACCATCTAATTTACAGACTTTTATTTAAGGCCGGATTCTGTTTCTGCCATTCGTCTTGCATAATAATTAGTAGATGCAGGTAGTGAGATCACTTAGAGATGCATGTGGACTAGTAAGGTGCATTGTGAACATGAGGCAGGACAAGACGAATCCTGGCTTGTTAGGAAAAGACCTTTTGAACTGGGCTTTGATTTGAACAAGGACAGTCCTTTTTCAGCAGTTCTCTGGTTTGAAAGAGCTAGAGGTGGCTGATGATCAGCCCTAAAGAAACTCCTCCCCAGCCTCAAACCTCTGCACTTCAACATACAAACTGCTAGCACAGGGATTACTGTCAGGCTGGCTAACTTTTTACTACATGATTTCATCCTAGGTAGTTCCTGGCATGTTTTGACTATTTTAGTTGGTAGGTTGAGAATTAAACCCATTGATTATAGAACAAACCAGAAATGCTATTAACGTATAGAAACTCTTGAAGATCAGTTTTTAAATGATTTGCATGCCTGCAGCCAAAATTTAAATCTCTTTCAAATCAAACTCCCACAATAAATGTGCTTTAAAGAAGAAAGCAGATTGTAATCAGTCGTAGAGAGAAGGTGTGGGGGGGAGAGCACTGAGAATTTCCCTCTCCCCCACTAAAACTTATACGAACGGCTTCTGTTCCGTTTGGGTGGAAGTAGTTAGACCTTATTTTACAGCAACTTGCATGCTTGCTTTTTCACTGCCAGTAATTATATGAAAAATGTGGCTGACTAATGATTGCTCGTTTGCAGTGAGGTTTTTTATTTGAGGCAAAAGCTTTCTTGGTATTGCTGTGGAGGAATCCTTTGGCAGCTGAAATCAGCTTTATAAAATGCTGAAGGGATGCCTTGTTTTTGGAGCTCCCCTGTCCCTAAAGTGAAACCTGAGAGGGGGATCTGTGATTCAAACAGCTGATTTCTGACTCTTTTCATTCCTGCTTCATGGGTGCTGTTAGTGGAGTATGGGCATAGCACTGTTTGCTGCAGAAACGCCTCAACAGCTTTCTTAGTGCTGTTCAGCCCTTGATTTGGGCAGCAACTGCAGTGAGATGCAGGATTTTGCTGCGCAGAGCCTGTCAGATGGGTTTAGCTGCCTCCTGGTCCTGGGGGAGGGCGGTGGGCTTTCCACACTGCGCAGGGCGAAAAGCCATGTCTACAAACAAAGCCATTTCATAGAATGAGACCTTATGGCAGACTTCAGGTTGGAGGCCCCCCAGCACCTGTCTTCTCTACCCAACACAATTAAAAAAAAGATTAAAAAAAATTATTTTTTAACTTCTTGTTTACTACAGCATTTATTTTGCCAGTGCAACACTGTGTGTGATCGCAAGCTATGGGCTTTTCTTCAGGACTGCACAAACAAGTGACAATTACTCCTTTGGCACCATGATGTCATATAACTGGATCCCTTAGCCTTACTGAGGTGTGCATGTGTTATGGGGATAAACAAGTAAATTAAAAATGCTTTCTCTTAGAGATGAAATAACCTTGGGAAACCTGTGTATCTGAAAAGAGAAAATAATGATAAAACAAGCTCAACCCAAGCCACTAAAACCCCAAACCTGGCAGTCAGAGAGAAAGGGTATGAAATCTGATCCCAAAGAAAAATGATTGGGAAGGGGGAAAAATAATATTCCTCATCCTGAAATGATTATGTTGAAATTTGGAAATGTATGAGTGAGCTCTGTGACTAATAGCATAATGAATACCAAAAGAATTAGTAATGATAAGTTCTTTATTCTTGAAGTTTTGTTTAAGGTTTCTATGAAAGAACTTGCTAATTTAATAACTGACAGAATAGCTTACAACTTTAGCTTGTAACTTTCCTATTCTTGCAGTAGAAGCAAATGTTGAAAATTGGTGACATGATGGGACAAATTGAAATCAAAGTGTAAGTGAAGCAGGGTATAAATGGCCTGTAATACGGTGTAATTCCATTGGAACATGAAAAACGACTGAGGAAATTTTCTTTAAAAACACCAACAACTAAAAGCAGGCCAGTTTTGGCACTGACTTTTGTTTTTCTCCCATGTGCTTGATAGTTACATTTTTGGGACCAGTTTTCATGCCTCTGTTTCTGCTTTTTTGACTTCTGAATTACAAAAATTTAGGCTATTTCCTTGAAATACTGATCCTTCTGAGATGCCTCCCCAGAAGCCTCTTTACAAGGTTGAAACTCTAGGCCATATTTGGCTTGGAAAGTTTTTAATATATTAGTGAGTATACGTAAATGTGAGGAAAAATGTTTTTACTGTGATGGTAGTGTACATCCTGACAAACTCATCTGATTTTATTTGTGCTGATGTAAATGAGTAGAATCCATTCCTTAAGGGACTAAATGAGCCTGGCTTGTGTGCTGAGAAGTGTCATTTATTCTAGCTGTTATTCAATTTAAGTTCCTTTAGACTTCTGACTAAAAATGGCTGAGTACGGGAGTGGATCACATTGTTCTGACTCTCCTGACTCTTTTGCACAACATCCATAGCCAGCAGGGGAAAAATAAAGTAATCTTAGTGTGGCAGCTTGTAGAAAGTAATGGGTTAGCTGCTGCATTTGTTTCTGCTCAAGAGATTAAAGCATAGTTGCAAAGCTGGTGCTGACATCATTCCAAGTATACAAAAAGCTGACGTCAGTTATACAGTATATTGCAAGGTGTTTATCTTCATCTGATTAGGTTAGCAAAATGCATACTGCAAAGGCAGCACACAAAAGAGGAAATGGTATGTTTGTGCTTCCAACGCTCCCTCTGACACTGGAGTCAGTCCTGGAAAGATTGAAACAAACACTTCATGCTTGATAAGGCCCCTGTAAAAATCCGTGGAGTTACCACTGGACCTGACTTTTTCTCATCTTGATCTTTAAACTCATCAGTGTTAAGCACAGAAGGAGGGTGTTGGGCACCCCCTCCTCGCAGAGGAATTGCTGTCTGAATTTTTCTTCTCCACGTAGCCAGTAAAAGTGACAAAGTGAAAAGAGATGTTGGGACACAGAAATGCAAATGCTAATCTTCTTTTCTGCTTGCTCATCTAAGTGTGTGTGTTTTCGGTGAGCCCAGAGCAGCACCGCTATCTCCACTTCCCCAGTCTGCAGGAATGTGCTGGAGATGTGGAAAGCAGCAACAGAAAAAACAGGTATCTTCTTTCAGTTGCGACTGAATATGCACCTAAAAGCAGACACTTCCACCTGTAAACTATAAATATCTGTGCTAGGGAACCAAGTGTGCTCTATGGGTCATGAGCCAAGGTCTTCAAGGCATGGGGCAGAGGTAGGTGTCTATTTCTGCTCGTAATGAGACCTGTCTCAACAACCCATGTGTATTGTACTATACAAAGATATTATTAAGTGCATGCTTAGGTTCTATGCTTACCCTTAAAGGACAGTTTCAGTGTTTGCTCCAAGTACCTGCCCTGGATACTTGTGGGTGCTATCAGAAGAGCGGAATCCCATTGCTCCATAAGGGCCACTGATCCCAGCTAGTGACCACTTTTCTGATGCAATCCAGTCTTTATTTCAGTTGTCTTTTTTTCTTCCAAGTTAGTTCATTGTTTATGAATGAATTAGTTTATGAACTATATTCATAGTTTATGAACTAACTAACATTGTTTATCATAACAGTTTATGATTAAAAATTGATCTAATTCAGTCACTGGAAAGAAGGATAAAATTTAGGCATATTTTTAAGTCAGAATTAAAATATTGGTTGAAAAAGAAGTTTGATTCCATGCAGTTACGGTTTAATGTTAAAAGCTTGATATCTGCCTGCTGGAAAGGGGGAGTTTGTGCATACTGGTCACCAATGGGCATTTTATTACCTCGTTTTTTGTTGTATTCTACTCCGCCCTATGTAATCACCATAACTGCAAATTATTAGTAATTTCAAAGTGTTGTAATTGCTAATTAAATATTTTAGATTTCACATTAGCAAGAAATGTGCCTAGTCCATGTGAGCAGCCTTTAGAGCAGATGTAAGATGGAATGTATCTGTGGGCAAAAATTGCAGCTCTTTGGGGTACTGAGTTTCTGACAGGTCTTCAGCTGCATTAGGGTGAAAAGGTCTTACTATGTACAAACTTTTTATTAGAATAAATGTTGCTTCAAATATTACATAACGTGCCTACTCTCCTTGGTAGCTCAAATCAAGGCCAATCAAATCAATATGCTCAAGATGAGTAAGTACATGAACATTTTACCAGTTGTTACTTTTTACAAACTCTGTAATTCAGTCAAAAGAACATATCTTGGAAGAGCAATAGTATGATTGCAAAAAAAGACTTTATGGCAGAGAAAGAAAAACATACTTCTTTTTCCCTCTTTTCAGCATGGTGAGAAACGTTGAGAAATCTGTTTTCTTGGTACTGTGTAGAATATTGAGTCTTTGCTGTGTCTGAGGAGCTGCTAACATGAATAACCAGTGATCTCATGTAACCTCAGGACAGCAGCGAGATTTGTCAGAAAGTTAGCAATGTGCTGCCTTTAATTTAAGAAAGGAACATCAGGCAGCATGAAATGCATGATTCAGAGAAATCCACTGACATTTTGCTGTTGACTGCAGCTGATAAAACTGGAATAGTCAAAATTGTCTGATTTTATCTCTGCTGATTGATCAGGCCGTGAGTATAACCCACATTTCACTGCCGGATGAAATATTTCCAGGATAAATTTAGATGCATGTAGGAAACCAGGCCAAGCTCAAGGTTATGTTTATGTCCTCAGAGCATCCTCAGATGCAGAATGGTTGTGCCCTTCCTTTTTTTTTTTCCCTTCAGATTAGTCTGTTGCATAGGTAAAGACGGTCATGCCCTTTGCCCCTTCTGCAAGGGAAACGTTGCTCACTAGCTCCAGAATAACTCTGTGCACTGACCTGTAAATGGCCAAGTGGTATTTTGACTCCTACTCATTTATTAGTTGAGCAAAGGGAATCCCATGCCTCATTTCTTTCCATCAGGTAAACTGGAATTGTATGACTGATTTGCCAAATGCCTCAAAATCTGTTGATAACCTACCTCCATGATTTAACAAGCATATCGTTCTGCTGCTTCTTCTACAGTTCTCTTTCAACAACATTTTCTGCAGCTAGTAATAGTTAGAGAAGTTAAGTTTTTACTTTTGAGATAGTTTTGCCAATAAATAAGACATGAAGATAACAAATGTAGCAGATAGAGGGTATTTTATGGAAGCAGCCATTGACTTTTGGTAATCGCTTTTTCTGAATTGCAGAACAAAGACCAAAATCCCTCAGTCATTATGTTTAAACAATTTTATGTTCTACCTTCTACTCTGCCAATACATTTTGCTTTTGTTTTCAGACAACTGCAATTATAAGTAACACTTGCTACCTTGGGGTTTGTGCTGCTAGGTCACTCAGAGCGCATTTTGAGAGCACCATGGTGAACACACCATCAAAGTAGGGGAGAACCGCGTGTGTTATATCCAAAGGCTATCTATCTCAGAAGTACCAGACTTTTCTAAGGGGTAAAAGGCTTCTTATCTTCTTTCTAATTGTAGATGGGATTATGAGAATCTAAATATTGTTTCTCCCATCCATAAGTAATGTTTCTAACATTGTAGCTGTTGGATACCAATTGGTCAGAGAAATGGAAAAAGTGTCTAAACCTTGTCTTTCAATATTTCTTTGCAAATTCTTGACACCATCAATTTACCGTGAGTTCCAGTCAGCTGAATCAGTAACAGATATAGTCCCTAGAGACCTAGAAAAGACCTTTTTTCCGGAGGTAGGCTGTAGGCTTCATTGTCTGTGGTGGAATCATGGTGCTTTTGCTGCAGAACTAGACTGAAGACTGTGTTATTTAGAGTAATTTCAAAGCTTATTCCAAGACTGTTTTCACAACAAAAGGTTACTCTGTCAGAGCACAGCAGGGGAGGCTGACTGCAGTTCTGGAGTCAGCATAGACAACACCAAGCTTTGTTCTGCCTCTCATCTCTTAAATCAAGTTCCTCACAGAGGGCAGAGAAACTCACTGCCAGCTTTACATGTACAGGGAGGACAAGGGCAAGATTCAGGCCATCTAGTGCTATTGAAGCTGGGAGTTATGGCTTTCACAAGTGAAAATTGGGGTGGGATTTGTCCAGCTAAATTTTGTCAATTGTATCTCTCTCTGATGACTATAAAATGAGCTCAGTGTGACTAGCTGAGCCATAATATCCAAAGTTAGATGGGGTTAATCCTCCCTGCTTACCAGAACCCCAAATCATTTGCATACACAGAAATGTGTCATTCCTTTTGAGATAACACCAGGAATACATGACATCTACACAAGGCTTGCAGATGTGACTCAGTGTGTTGGGGTGCCCTTGAGCATTTCAGATGGCAGTGGGTGGTGGGTACATCTATCCAGACATCCATGTAGGGTGGTCCAGAAGACCTTAACTTCTGAAAACCTATGGTTCAGAACATTACTCTCTCATGAGTTTGAGAGTTTTCTAGGTGTCAACACTTGGATATCTTTAAAAAATGTAAATACATTTATGTAATTTATGTGGAAAAATACTCTTCAGAAATGGCCATTTGTGAAGCACCTTGTAAATGTTGTTGGCCCAGAAGGGTTCCAGGCCAAAGGAGGACTGACCCTTTTCTAATACATGAGCAAGTGCTCAGCCATGGGCACATGTGGGCTGCTTTCAGCCTTTTGAATTATGTAGCTGCTGGACAAAGCCCAGAAATAAACTCAACTGCAGAGAGAGCACAAACCATCATAATAAAAAATACGTATGATGAATGTTGGTAGATCAAGATACTGGGAAACTGAATAAAAGATGAACGCATTTATTTTCTTTTTATTGCGTGTCACTATTTTATCTTCCTCTTGTTACACTTCCATGTAGGGTGTGCACGTAAGGAAATCAAAAAATACCACCTGTTAAGTAAATATTTTAGAAAAGCATTTCCCATTTCTTTCCTTTAGCATCCACCAGAGGATACACTCTCTGGCTCCAGCAGCAGCTGGTGTAACTCAAACAGCTCATTAGAAGTGCCTTGTGATCCTATCTTTTGTGGTACTTTAACCAGTTTGCTGTTAGACTTTCTCAATATCCTGCAAAAATAAGTTGCTTCTTATTTGGGAGAGTGATCTGTGTGTTGTCAGAGAGGAAGGTTCAAATTGGGCACAGCACAATCAGCACAACACTTGCAAATCTCTCTGGTTTCAGGCAGTAGGAAAATGAGTTCCTAGCATTTGCTAATACTTACCCAGACAAGTGTATTCATTAAACAATGTTAATGTTTTTCTACTCTTAAAAGCCAAGCTATGGTATGAGGCAGCCTTTGTGTTTAGCAGTTGCTCACTGAGTAAAAATCCTATGGCAACCAATAAATGGAAGCCAAAAAATGTTGCAATATTATTTTAGAGGACTCATCTGCTTATTTTTACAGTTAGCCTTGCATAACCTTCTGCATTTTTGGACTCTGCCTTATGTAGAATATTTCTTAAAGTTTCCATTTACTTTAATTGTGCACTGCATATTAGGAAAACTCCTAAAAATTAGAAAAAATGAGTCACAAATACTTTCCCTTTATGATGTTTTTCTGCCCTTCTATAACCTATTTATGTATTGCTCTTACATAATATTTATTTGGTGTTATATTTTTGCTGAGGATATAACACTATTTTTTTGGTTTGCAAAGCGAAGGTGGAAATAGTGTCATGATGGTAGCTTGAAATATGTGTGCTTCCTGGGTTTTAAGTATGCAGACACAACAAATGATAAGTGTGGCTAACCATCTGATGAGCAGAGCTGGGTTTACAGCTTGAGCCATCCCATATCTATTACAGGAGTGTGTGGGATTTGGAATGGGTCTTCTTTTTATTTTCACTGTTGTTGTGGAAATCCATATTTATAAATCATGAAAAAAAGTCTAATAGTAGATTTAAAATGGCATATAAAACCCCCAGTTAATTATCAGTGCAGCTCAGGCATTTAGTATATGCCCATCTCTGCATTACCCAGTTATCAGCAGAGTATCAAAGACTACAACTGTAAGGTTCCACCTTGATATGATGTCCTAGCAACGATATATTTCACTCTCTCCTCCCCAGAAATTAGCAACAAAATCCTGCCAGTCTGTTCACCTTTAGCCAATGGTACTGGAGTACATGAATTGCTTCAAGACAGCTCTTTATAGATGGGCTGGTTCATACCTGACATTGCAACCCCATCACCCATGACAAATTACACTTGTAACTGTTGCAAAATTGTATTCTTGATAAAATAAAGGCTTAGAACTTTTCTTCTCTCTTTTTCCCCTTTTTTTTTTTTTTTTTTTCTTTTCCCAGCACACGGTATCCTAGGTGAAAGCAGAGATGGACAAGTTTGCATGCCTGCGTGTGTGTATAAGGGTGTGCGTGCACACACACAAATGAGCAATCCTAAATAAGATCGGGGTGAGGATTGTACCATTCCGCTCTCACATGCCTCTGCACCAAGCTGGGTAAGAAGCTGAAATAGGAAATAGTGATGTATTCCCCAGTTGCTTCAGAGCATCACAGCTCATTTTTTCAGCAAGAAGAGCTGCGGAAAGGTTTGGCACTTCTGTAGGCTGGAGGTTTGCAACATGTTGTGCCTGCTGTTTGAGAGGGAGGCTGATGGGAGGTGGCAGGACCCTTTTTGCTTTTTCAGAAAATCCTTACCCATACAAATATCTGAACTTGGGAACTGTAAAATTGTGTTAACATGTGCCTACATACAGAAATAATAGGGAACCAACTAATTCAATCTTTGGATTCCTTAAATAGTTTGTGTGGGTTTCAGCCCCCTGAGCTTTAGGTTTCTGCAGGAAGGATGTCTCAGTTCCTGTACAGTTCATGGATATCCAATCAGCACAACCTGTGTAGCCTAGACAGCAATTAATCTCATCCCAAGGTGGACACTGATATTTAACCAGATGAGTGGCACCCTACACCCACTGCCTGGGAACTACTTCTTAAAACAGAAGCCAAACCATCTAGCTCAAATATAGATGTCAAGCTTGCAGTCATTAGAAACCAGGAGAGCTGTAACCTACTTCTAGCCTGACAAAGTTTAAGAAACCGGTATTTTTATATGCAGAAGTAGATAATGAGGTAAAGTGTAACTACTGATATGCTAATCCTATTAAAATATGTGCTTAGATTGAAAGTTCTTTGGGACAAGGACAGTTATTTTCTCTATGTTTGTATATAGCAGCATAATAAAGTCCGGATATGCCTAGGAGTGGGGATCCTTCTGACTACTGAAGTAAAAGTAATATAGTAGAGTGGTTGAATACTTTTAAAATCAAGTACAATATGTTCTATCTTATGAGATCAGTAGCTTCATATTCTTCAGACAAGGCATCTGCTCTGTTCTAATTGAATTCTTTGTTTTTGTTTTTTTTTTTTTTTTTTTTGTATGAAGGGAACAAATTTTATGGATGAACTTTAGCTGCAATTGACCTAATATTGCAAACCCCATTTCTCACAGAATCTAAGAAGGTTTTAACCCGCTTTTGAAAGGAAAGCAAAATATAATCTACTTCAGCAGCTGTACTCAGAAGATAATCTATTAAGGATAAATGAAAACAATGGAATAATTTTCTTTTTATGGTCTTGCTCTGAAAAAAGGTCACATAAAAATCTCATAAGCTGAGGTTTTGTTTTGTCATTGTAGATGCTTCCAGTATACCTTGGAATATCAGTCCAAGAGAAAACATCCAGTATATTTTCTGAAGGATTTTTTAAAGCAATAGTATTTTTAAATATATCCAACACTATATTACATTACATACTATAGTACTATACTTCAGAGCAAGCAGCCACCTTCTTCTGATTTATGAGAAAAGAAATAGCAGGAGATTTTTGAGAAGTTTAAATTTACTGGTTTGATAAGCATGGTTTACTGCTTTACAAAACCAAACAAGGGGCGAGAGTGTTAACAGCAATCCTTCCTGACCCATGCAGATGTTTTGTGGAGTTTTGTTTGGTTATTGCTGTTGTTCATGTTGCAGATGTATTTATTTATGCTCAGTCCTGACTAGTAGTGGAAATGTTGCCAGCAACAAGGCTTTGTCATGATAGCCATGGTCATGAAGCTCTGCCTGCAAGGTGCCTGTGCCACTCTAGTGACCTGCCCATATCAATTCATTTCCAGTGTTTGAACCTAGTTGAATACTTCAGAGCAAGAATTCTCCAAAGGTCTCTTGTGGGCTGCAGGCAACCTACAAAGCCCTTGCCTGGAGTCAAAAAGCATCTTCTTACCTGAAGCCAGCAATGGCAGACCCAGCTGAGCATCAGACTAAAGTTGCCACTGGGGTTCCCACAGCTGCACTGTGACTGCACTAATGGTCAGGGTGCACAGGGTTGTAGTGTAGGGAAGCCCTGAGAAGCAGTGCTGTGGCATTGCCCATTTTCGCTACACACACCTCACCCTAACTTTAGACAGTGTCATGTGAAAAAAAGTTCTGTGAGGGCAAACTCAGTATCTTCATAAGGGGAATCATGTGGTCCTCTCATTTAAAAACCAGCATGACATTTCTTGATATATGAAATGCTATTGTGAAGGGATATTGCTGCAAATTGCCGCTACTTAGCACTTGCTGGAGGTTAATGCAATACACATTTACTGATTTAATAATTACAGTGGGTTAATTATTAAACTCCCCCCTCTTTCTTTCTTGGGTTTCTTTCACTTCGTATTTCTACTCAAAATGTACAACCTTAACAAAGGGGAAGTTGTGAGGGTTGGAAAGTAGAGGTTTATTTACTTTTTAAAAATAATTTTTATTTTAAGTTAAAATGTGAAATTTGACACAATGGAATGCAGAGCATTCTCTTCTCCCCTACCACAGGTGGATATGTTCCATGGTCTTTTTTTTGTTGTGGTTGTTACTGTGTCACTTTTCCCACCACCTAGCAATGCACAGTTTCCAGGCTGTAATCAACACATAAAAGACTTTCACTGATCCACACATGACGTCTTTCCAGCTTGTATTGTAATGCTGCCTCTTCTCACCTTTTAACAAAAGTTTTGTAGTTTTAGTATTTTTCTCAAGACCTCGTCTTCTGGAGTTTTTTTCTTCTGTCCCTGGTTTAAAGTTTGTGTTTATGTCTCTTACGTACAGTAAAGCTAAAATGACAGAAACGCAGAAAGTATCTTCAGATGTGTTATTTTTTTTTGAAGTTCACAATTTTAAACAACCTATGTGTGTTTTGGAAGCCTGAATTGTTTGTTATTTTTGGTACTGAAGCTGAACTGAACTGCAAAAGCCAAGGAATGTTGTAAACACAACTCTCTAACTACTGTGTTGTGATCTGACTTCATTCAACTGCTGGGGGTTTATATGACCACTGGAAGGAACACAGCCCTGGATGGGTACTTTTCCTGTGAAAAAAATGTAAATTTTTTAATTGGCAAAAAATACCATCACCATTTTTTGGGTATCTACATCAAAGGCTGACTTTCACTGGTCACTCAAGTGAGTTACAGAAGGACAGAACAGGAGACTAAATTTCCCTGTAATTTCTACACCTTTCAGAAATTATATCCTTTAAGAGCAGCGGCTTTTAAAAGCTTTGTGGTTTAGTGGTTTTAATAATATACGTTATTGCTTTGCAACTCAGTACTCCTCTGCAAAACATCCCAAATGTCAGAAACAAAAGACGATACAAATTATGCACATTATCAGGGCAATTTGAGAAGTGCTTAGATGGCATTTCACGCTGGAACCTTCAGGAGTGATTTTTTTTTACTCCCCAGGACTTGTGATCCCATTTCTGGACCGTGACATGTTGAACATAGCTGTCTGTCAAATTCCACATCTGTGTTTAGAAATAGCTGTGCCAGATACTGAGTTTCACTATCATTTGGGCAATGGTACTGAGCAATTATCCACATCGTTATTTAATATTTAATTCCATTTGTAAGTATTTAATATTACTGTTTATATTTATAAATAAGGTATTATTTAATATATTACAGCTACATAAATATTACATACCATTAATTGCACGTCATATATATCATACATTACAAATATCTTTTTATCCATGCATGTAATTTGAAATTACTTATGTATTTACATAAATGTATTTATGTATAGACAAAACCAGAGTCCATTCTGTGGTCTTTTCCATTCAGCTACATGAGAACAAGTTGTTCTCACTCTGCATGACATGGTGTGATTTCATCAGATTGCTCCATGAAGCTCCTTTCATACAAACAGGGCTAAGCAGAGAAAGGAGCAGGTTGCAAATGCCTCATTGCACAGATTTTCCTTTCACACTGAGGAGCTTCAGGGACAGAATGACTCAGGTGACTGGTGGCATTAATGCCAACAGGAGAAGAGACAGAAAACTGGATGGAAGGAATACAGCAAATGGATAGAAAGAACTTCAGTCTCCACAGTTATTTGTCATCTTCCTGATCTGAACCTACTCATTTTGTCCTTCCCTTCCCTTCAGCTTCCACCTTTGCCTTCCTTTCCTCTACCCCTTCCCTTCCCTGTTTCCTTCTGCTTCCACTTTTCTTTCCCCTTTCCTCTTTCTTTCCCCTTCCCCTTCCCTTTCCACTTCCACTTCCTCTTCCCCTTCCACTTCCCCTTTCTCCTTTCCTTTCCCCTTCTACTTCCACTTCCACTTCCAATTCTCCTTTCTCCTTCCCTTTCCCTTTCAAAATACCATTTCTACCTCACATTTGCTCCCTTTTTGCTTCTTGCTGTCCTGTGAATGGTTCTGTGTCTCCTGAATCAGGAACTGAGGAGTGCAGTGACCTGACAAATCAAATTATTGCTATAGAAAAGCAAATATTGCAGTTTCTCACCTTCAAAATCCATGGTTTTAAAGAAATATATCACATACCTCCCCCCCCCCCCCCTTCTATTTCCCCACATTTGTAGAAACACATGAAAGCAGAGGACAAATTTTAATTTTCATAATTGACTCAAGACAGCTCAGGCTTTATGCTATAGCACAACCAGTGTGCCCCATCTCTTATTACATTCAATCAAAATTGAATGCACTGTAGCAGAAATTCATTTAGATTTTGCAAGATCTGGCCTTTAGAAATCAGCATAAATTATAATGTTCCAGTCAATAGTTTGTTCAGCAGACAGCAAGTCACTTGATTTTGCTTTAGTATGTCTCAATCTGTTAAACAATAAAGCTTTTCTTTGCTGAGGTAGGACTGACATGCATGCAGTAAGAATAAACTTGTTCTAACAGTTTTGCTTTGCTTTTCTGTTCTATATAGCAATAGTCTGTAAATAGTCTGTATCAAAGCATGTTTGGTAGCAACATGTGAACCATGCTGATAAAAGAAGAAATGACCCAAACTACTCAATCTCAATCAAATAAGATCAAAACACATCAGGGAATTTTTGCTCATTTATTTGGTGGTTTTGGAGCTTATTGTTTCACAGCTGTTTAGTTTTTGTTTCAAAGAACCTCTGAAAGCAGGACTGTGAAGTGCTCTATGACAGGGAATTCTTATGATATTTTTCTACCTGAGCATGAGCCAGGAAGCTCACAAGAAAGATTGTTTTCATCTTTCCTGGTCAATATAGTTAAGTACTAACTTCTTTATGTGATCATCTGAATAGGATGTTGCTAATTACTAACCACCATCAAAAATGGAACTAAATATGAAGCTGTACATATTCAAGGTACTTTTCAGGTAGAAGGATAGGTTTGCTGACATTGACCTTCTGTACTTTGATTTTCTCAGCCTTGTTTCTCTCTTCATGATACTGCAGGCCAGGTGCTGTAAGAGAATGCACACTTTAAGAAAGAAACTGTTTTTGGCACAAAGCTCTTTCTTATACCATCATCAGGATATCCCAGCTATTCCAGTTTGAATTCATGCTGATACCTCTATTTTTAGGAGTTCTCTATGACTTACAATTTTATGTTTTACATACAATACTATGGCAATCACAAAAGTCAACTTACTAACATAAACCATAGCCATACATTCTGCCTCTTATGCCCACTTAGTTCTAATCAGTTACATATTTTCTGAGAACTAAAGATTATTCTGGTTGAATATCATAAGTGAATTAGCCAAATATTCACCAATATTGAGAAAAAATGAGGCTGAATCTGCCATCTAGGTTCTGCATGGATTTTTGAAGTTCTGTGGTGGACCACTTGGATCTGTTGAAAGGACTGAAAGCCCAGTCATCGAGCTTACCGGGACCAGAATTTAATTTTAGTTGTTCTATAGGCCCACTGAATTACTTTTCTTCCAAATTCATAAATTAAAATCTAAAGATTTTAAAAAACTTTAAAACTCCTTAGTATTCCTCAAAAGTAATCTGTTACATCTGTTCAGAATTTGGTTCTTTATTGGGCAAAATGTTTGGGATTAGTCTACTGGGTGTTTTTTCCTGAAAAGTGGGAAAAAAAAAAAAAGAGGAAAGTGATAATGTTTTTTTCCTTGTCTTTCTATGTGGCTGCCATATCTCAGTCCCTTTGCATATCATGCTATGCATACAATAGGTATGTATTTCAGTCCTCAGGATGTCATTCTCTTTAGTACCAGTGGATATTGGAATGAGACACTTCATATTCAGCTGAAGTCTTGCTTTCATTTAGAGTCATTCCACACTCTTAATTGTGCCCATTTGGCAGAAGCTGAATCTTTGCAAACCAGGATCTTGGGTCTAGAGTTTCTGTGGTCTGTATCTGTGTAGTTTTTGTGGTGGTTTGTGGGTTTTCTTTCAGAGAAGAATGGATGAAGGAATGATCCTGTTTTTCCCTTCTGTTGCTGAAGGGAAAGAAAATAACAGCCATGGCTCTACACTATGGCCTTCCTTTCCTTGTTTTAATTTTAGCCATCTTTTGCTGGTTCCTGTTATACTCAGTTCCTGACTCTCAGCACAATAAATGTTATTGTTCATGAGGAGAATGAGTTCTATAAATGTCAAGTCATCAAAAATCAGCTGTCCAATTGCCTAAAGCCTTATTTGCTTTCTTCATGGGACATTCCTTACACCTAAGTAGACCTATTGACAGTAGCAGTGAACTGAATGAAAAAAAAAAAAAAAAAGACTAAAAATACCTGTGCTGTGCAATAATGTCTTTTAAACCTAGGACTGAAGTTTTAGTGCAAATCTTTAGCTGATAGTATAAATTCACTTGCTTTTGAAAACATATACACCCCTTACTATGTTTAATTTGTAAAAAGTCAGATAGAATAAATCAAATTCAAGTAATTTCAAATGCAAGGAATGATGTGGTTATGGCAATGAGAGAGGCTCTTGAAATGTTTAGCAAAAATATAATGTTGGATCTGTTTCATACTACGAGCATCTCACTGAGTGTTGATTCCTTTGGAAAAACATACCAGTGTAGAGAAACGGTTATCTGACGATACACCAAACCCAAAGTTCAAGACTATTGAAGACAGACATGACAAAACTGACAATGTCCACAACATATAAAGGTGAGGAAGGAAGCTGGAAAACAAAAATTAGAAATAACAGAGCAATAAATGAAAGGGAATATTAGGTTCTTGCAGTAGCTGAAACAGGCATTAGTATTAGTTTGTTCAATTCTAATAATAAAACCTGTAGCAATAAATATATTTACAATACTTTTCAAACAAGCATTCTAGGACTCTCAAAATCAAATCAAACTAAAAAGAGGTAAATCCACTTTGCAATTGCTTAAAGTTGAACTTTTAGACAATAATTATTTGTTTTTCTAATGCAGCAATATCACAGCAGAGGATTATCAGAATGAAATGACTGCTATCGGGGGAAGTCTTATGTGCTGATTCCTGAGTTTACAGTCATGAAGGATCAACTGCCCCTTCCATAGCTCTCAGTGCATGGGATGCCTCCCCATTTTGTTTTATATGGCATATTTCCTTTCTCCTTGGTAATGTGAGTGCCTCTTGGCTGCAGGGTCCCTTTCTGGAGCCACTAAGCAACACGTATGTTCCTCACTCAGTGTGGTGTTCAGTTATCTAAACATAGTTGCCCCACACTGTTTGGGACACCTTGGGCTAGCCTGCCTAGCTTTCAGCTACTGCTTGAGAGAATGCAGGTCTTGTGTCATGTCTGACACACCAGCATACCTTCTGCATCTCAAAAATCATGACACTTGCTTAGGTCTCTGACAGTGTAGGTGTTTACATGTGAGCTAAGAGTCTAGACTATCAATAGAGTCCAAACAGCGGCTTATCTTGCTCTAGCCACCTTCACATGGCCCCTGGAGATGCTTCACAACTGTCTACTAACTGCCTATCTTCAGCTTTACTTCTCACCAGTATATTTACCCCTCACTTCAGTCTTATATACTTGCCCCAAGCTTTGCTTAGCAGCCAGCACCTACCCAGCAGTCCACCAGTACCCTACAGGGTCTATCTGAATGAAGCATGTTCCACAGAAAGAGGAGGGTTTTGGTTAGGTATTGACTAACAGCTTGGTAACTGTCAGTGACAGTCTCTCCAGCTTATTGTGGAAGGATGAAAGTCTGTTGTTGAAAAGAAACTGATTGTACTTTCTGTTTCAGCCCACCAAAACCTGTACAGAGTACACTACAGCAGATGGACAAGAAAATCACTCAAGCAGGAATTTTGAAGTGCCATGAGATTTTTTTCTCTTGTCTAATCCAAGTTAAATAATTCTGTCTTTCTGATGTAGGAATCCCTTATCTCCATTGTTTTCTTCTTTCTGAACTCAGAATCCCTCATCTCCATTTTTGTATAATGGCAGAATGGTTTGGGTTGGAAGGGACCTTAAAGATCATCCAGTTCCAACCCCCCCTGCGATAGGCAGGGACACCTTCCACTAGACCAGGTTGGTCAAAGCCCTGTCCAGCCTGGCCTTGAACACTGCCAGGGATGGGGCAGCCACAACTTCTCTGGGCAGTTATATTGTGGACACTGTAAGAGGTCTGTGCAGTGATTAGAACTATAGGGACAGAAGGTTTATTCTTCAAAAGTTAATTTGACGTTTCCTCATCTTGTCATCCTGTTGTTTTGCTTTAGTGTCTCATAAGAATATATGTCTTCTTTTTTCTTCTTCTAGCAGGGGGAACTGGTAGCTACTTCTCATAAGGGGGATTTTTTTTCCCCTTTTACATCCTCTTTCAAGGTGAATTTTAATAGTATCTCATATGAAATGAAAACTTTGTCTCAGTAATTTTAGTACTTTGAAAAATATCCTTGCTTTTCTTGGACTTTTTTTTAAAAACCTATCAGGAAAACCATATTCAGTTTTTTTCCACAGTGGAAACTGTGAATTATTTAGAACAGTAGTTTGATTATATTAAAAAGCACAATCCCAAGCCTGCAGTACATTACTGGCTCCATTCCTTGCATAAACCAGGCGTGTTTATATTTTTCCTCAGTAAATATGTGATAATTAAATGCAAATAGACCATATTTTTCAAACGAATTCCCAACCCTGGAAACTTGGATGATGATAATCTTGCCTCATAAATGCACAACTGCAACTGAAATCAAAGTTTACTGAAGCAGAACATTCGTAGCAGTCAGTAGCAGCCATCACTTGGTGAAAAAAACCTCAAGATTAATATAGACACATCATTGAAAAACGGATAGCCCTAAGGTGTTTTATAATCATGGTATATACCTAAGTATTAATTGAAAACACCGCGCACTCTTCATGGGATGTTCTCAGTTAATCCATCCCTTTAAATTATTAGGCTATATTGAAGCCATGCCTAAGGCTGTCATCATTCTCTTGCATGTTCCCCATTGTGTGTGTTATCCCCTGTTTGTAGGTCAGCTTTTCAGCCTTTTCCTTTCCCCTCGTGACAGATAGCAATCTCTCTCCCATATATTTCCTTTATGACGAGAGATACTAATGTTCCTTGACTGGCAACACCTGGTCTTCTGTTTTCATACAATCTGAGGTCCTGATTTTCCCTTGGGGGTAATGGGAGGATTTTCCTATTGCTTGGCTAGTTGCATCCCTAGGAGTGTCTCTGTTTCCCCCTCCTTTTTGATGGATTGGGTCTCTCTTTCTCCACTGTCCCAATCTGCTGGGCAGAGAAACGAGCATCAAAGAAAGGACTATCTCCTATCCAGCTTGCAATGAGAAACTGAAACCTCCCCTGCAACCCTCCTCATTCCATTCTCAGTCTTCACTGCTTGCTCCACTTCTATATAGCTGTTTTGTAACATCTGGAAATAAATAATCATGTGCCCTTAAGAACAGCCTTAAAGTGTGGGGTCTTGCTATCTCAGTGGCAGAATGCTGGCAAGAAGCTGAGCATTGTCTTTGTATCATCTGGCTGGCTGCCCTCCTTGTCCCATATAACTTGGTTTTCCTGGTGGGGATTCCTGTAGCTGTACCCCAAGACCGTCTTCCTGAGATATTTGGAGAGAGGCCTAATAAAATCTCCCCTTCTTTCCTTATGACTTCTTCACATGAAAGTATTTCCCCCACTTTTTCTAATTCTCTTTACCAGCTAAAGAAAGTGGCTGTGTTTCATTCACTCTTGATGACCTTATGGATGTGGAAGAAAATTATACAGCCCATAGGTGGCATGAACTTAAGCTCTGATGGCTATCACTTCTGGAGCTCTATCCCTTTAATGCATCACTGTTTTCTTGCCTGAACCTGGAGAAAGAAAGCAGTTGCGGGGGAGGAAAAGGCAGGTTCCTGGAAGAAGGAGTAACTGACAGGATGTTGCTTTTGTTGGACAAGATCTGTCCTGTTGACAACAGGGAGGACCCAATAAAGCTGAGACTTAGCTACCAACCAAGCAGCATGCTGCCAGAGTTTGGAGGCCAAACTTTCATTCTTCCTGCCAAGAAAAGGCATTTAAATAGGGACTGAAGTATGATTTCAATTTCACTCCAGTTTAATGCAGACAGCAGAAAAACATGATGACTCACAATACATTCTTGCCCCTACAATAAATAAAATTTCCTCTCAGAAGTCTGCAATTCTGAATCAGTAAGGAGGTACTTGGTCCTAGGATGTACACAGCACACCAGCTGGGTTTTCATTCTAGGAAAGGCCAAGAAATGAACATGTTGGAAGTTTGTGAGAAAGGCCACAATTTGCATTAATGTTCTGTTTCCTTCACAGATGCAGAAATATCTTTTAAAAATATTAAAGGTTAAGAGTGGATGCTATTCCCATAACTATAAATCTGAAAACAAACAACCTATGCCCTAAAGCAGCCATCTCCATATTCCCATACCTTGCAGCTCTCTCCATGGTGTGGGGTGAAGGGAGAGAGGTAAAGAGGACGGCTGAAGGATGTATTGCCACAAACAAGGCTATAGAAGTAAAGTTACTGTGTAAACCACAGATCTACTCCATTCCATTGTTACACTAAACAGTGATGGCTAGAGGAGATTTTTAGGTTTCTCTGTCCTCCCTTTCTTGTGGTCCTAACACCTGATCAGCTTCTCAGTCACACAGCTGAGTTGGCCAGTGGCATCATTGGATCTTTATCTGTCTCTAAAGGTGATCAGGAGATCTGAATAACAGCTTAATTTTGGATTTTAGATGAAAGCCTGAGGTTTTCACTTTATGTAATGCTTTCTGAAATGTCCTGAAAAGAACTGAAGAGTTAGGCTGGAGTCCAGGAAAGGAAATGAATAGTAGGAATGATACATAATCTCCCCTGACATCCTGTTAGCATGGCCTCATGCTTAGCCCATGAGCTCTGCCTTGCAGAGCTGGCAGGGTGAACAAGCCCCTGCCTAGAAACATGTTTGTTTTCAGCTGTGTCTTATTTATTGTGCACCAAGTCCTTTGCTATATGCTGTGGTCTCTGGACTTGCTACTCTGACTCTGGGCTGGGAAAGCCATGCACAGTGTCCTATGTCCCATCCCATGGTGATGACTTTTCTGCACTGGCGTGTGGTGGCCCAGACAGGCATGTGTTCAGGTTATATAAGCTCATGTCTCAGGCATTTAAAGCGTGGTTCCAAGTCTGCTAAATGCAAAAGGAAGGTTTTAACTGACATGAGGAAGTTTTGAACAAACCCGTCAAGAAGAGCTGGGATGAAGACAGGAAATATAGTTTCATGTTTTGTTTTCTTTTCCCCCAAATTATTATTTATTTATGAATATATTTATTGACTTTTTTGATGTTTTAATCATTGTGGAAGTACAGCAACCTGATGGATCCTTTTAACACACATTTAAATGCAAAAGGGGCAGTTTATTTTTCAGCAGTTCGAGCACCTGCAATTCACATTAGCTTCAGCTGGAATTCTGTGTGCTCAGCAAATTAAACGTTCAGTAAACAATGTTATAACAGTATTGACTTCAAGATGAAACCATAAATGCATGAAAACAGGACAAAGCCTATATGTAGCTATATTCCATCTGTTATGCCTCTCAACCCTGGAATAGAAGGTTGGAAAAGATCTCAGCTGCCCTGAATCAGCTCAGCTCTGCAATTATAGTGCCTGAGAAGATGAGAGCTGGTATTTCATTTATATTGGATACCCAACCTAAAACTGACACATAAAAAGGAGGATTATTTTTTTAATACAATACTAAGATCAAATTCATCTTAGAACTGAAGTAATCTGATTTTCTGAGTCCTGCAGGCCGTCACCTTTCTTTTTATGCTGAGATTAATAAATCTCCATTTCTGGTGGAAAGAATTGAGAGAGTGTGATGTTATGTAACCTCATTTACTTCTGCAATATGCCATTCCCAAGATTCCCATTTGTGATGTCTACCATCTAGTATAACCATGCATTTATAGCAAAATAATGGTACAGAAAAGAGCAGATATGCTTAATAAACAAAATCAACCTACGTTTTTATGCATATTGAGTAATTTGATCTATTGCAGGCCAAGTTGGTCCATTAAGAGGCTCAAAGGACTGCTCAGGCCCTGTTTTCAGGTTGGTCCCAAAGTATATTAACCTGCCTTGAAATGTCTGGGATCTCTGGGAGATGCCCAGTGAATATGCTAGCAAAGGGAAACTGGAGAGCTTAAACGCAGTCAGGCCAGAAACAAAGCAATGTTTCTGTCTGCTTGGGTGAGATATTACTGACTCAAGAGATTATACGTACCAGAAATCAGATTTTGACTCCTGCTCTTGGAAATTCCCCCAACAGGAAAAGGCTACATCCTTCCTTGGATTTAAAAAGTGTTGTGAGAAAAAAACCATCATTGTACTTGCCTTCCCCACCTTGTGTTGATAGTGCCAGGGAGTCATCAGAAATAATTCAGTGTACTGACATAGGTCTCTGGCACTTTGGAGGATTGTGGAAGTGTATAATAAGAGTTAGTTACCAGATTGGAGCACTCTTCCTTGGTTTCCTCACAGACACACCAGTATCTTTCTCGTTTCCCATGACACTTCACACAGCAGTGGGTTTTAGGGCAAAGATGAGGGGATGGTGCTCAAATTTCCCACTGTCAACTTCAGAGAAATAAGAAAGCTAGAGGATGGAGAGCATATAGGATACTTGTGTAAAAAAATTAAAAATACATAGTATAGAGAAATAAGGTTCAAAACTGACACCCTGCAAGTTTGCAGAAATGAACAACACAAATGTTACTTAGAAATGAGGACAAGAACAGGTAAAACATGGCATCGTCTCTTGGCTAAAGTGATCAGGCTAAAGTGGTTAGAATCCATGTGAAGCTCTTCCCTCTCAACTGGGACTCAGTATGCATTTATGCCATTCACTGAACGAAGGGCAGTCTCCTACATTTGGAGCAATCAATTTGTTTATCCAGTGTTGGGAGCACTTGCTATCACTTTTCTTTCAAAGGGAATTTTTCTTACTCATGAAAATTAGGGAAGTACTCAAATGAAACTATTTCTTATGAGCGCCTCCTTCAGATCCCCTTGCTTCACGGCCTCTGGTAGGAGCCCATTACTCTTTTGCAATCTTTTTTCTAATACTTTAGTAAACAACAGCTGACCTTATTAAGTGTGTGGAACCGACTGGCCTAGGTTCCTCTCATCTCTAAAAGAGTAAGCTATGCTGTTGCACACATGGAAGTGTGTTCTTTAGCAGGGGGAGGTTGTGTGTACAATTTGATGTGGAGGGAGCCTTATGAGACTCTGTGATCAGGCAAGTCTTGAGCTTCTGCAGCTGGTGCTTCTTCTGTTGCTTCCCTCAAATGAAAGAGTCTTGCTGGGATTTCGAAGGAACCAGGAGTGAGGGCCAAATGGACAGTCATAGAGGTTGTAACTTTACTACAGAAAATAAAAATAAGGAGAAAGAAAATCTGTAAAATGGTATTTGCTTGTGCTTCACATTTGCCACATAAGAGAGAGTATTTCTGAGACTCCAGGCTCTTTAGCCTGATTTTCTGCTCTAGAGAACTTGATGTGATTATTTACTTGGGACAAGGAAATGAGGATGTGGCAGAGTCTGATTGATCTTCCACCAAAGAAAGGAAGAAAATGACCACACATGCTGCTGGATAAATAAGGTACTAACATGTCATTAGATAACCAGCTGGCTTTAGAACTACAAAGATGTGTTTATTATTTACAAGTTTTGCTATTTGCACAGGGCTTGCCCAAGGCCTTTGTGGCCAGGTTTGAATCCTCTTTTTTTTTTTTCTTCCCACTGAGCAGTGGTTTATTTTGTTGTAACTCATTTCCATACTTCATATGAGATGTATGCCATGGCTTGCTTGGTTGTCTTCTATTTGAGATTTGGATGGTGATCATAAGAGATCCTTGTACAAAATCCCACATATCGGATACTATCACCTGAATTGGGAACTTTCGATCTGTTAGGGCCTTAAAAGCTCCACACTGACTCCATATGTTTTCAAAGAAAATTCACTGGTATATTGGTCAGCACTGGTGGGCCTGCCACTGGTTGAAGGTTTCAGTCAAAGTAACTTTCTTCAGCATGGTTGTTAAATTTGTGGTCTCGGCCACTGATGCTAAAAACTCAAATGCCATAGTATCATGCATGGTAAATGAGAAGTTACAAATGAGGCACTAGATGAAGATAGTCTCTATGTTTGTAATATATAGCTCTAATGTTTCTAGTGCATTTTTAAATGTGCTTCTAGATGAACATTTTTGCTTTATTTTGAAGGCAAGAACTTCCTTCTGGTTTCTCTGCACTGAACTCTATTATTTGGTGCTGGGGACTAGAGATAAATGAGTAAGTTCTCAAAATAAATCCAATATATAAGATGTAGGTGATACCATGTCCTCTTGTAAGTCTGTATGGAAAAATATGTCTGAATTTGGTGATAAATTGTACCTTTAATGTGCACAGAAATGTAAATTTATTTTTAAATAAATGTTGTATCTGTCACCTTCTGTAAGAAAGCAATTTACACAAGAATGGAGAGAGTACATGCTTGAAGGGATAAAGAGCTGTAGCTACACACATATGCACACAATAGAGATTAGCCGTTTTGGCCTTGACTTTTAAGAGCTATTAAAACTGTCTGAGAAGTTTCCTTCTATTGAGGCCAGCAAGTGTCCTATCAGTGACCAAAGATTGCCTGTGTCTGAATTAAAGATGTAGATCTCTACACTTATGCAGTCTTTGTTCTGATTATTGACAAATTAAATTCCTGTAGCATGAAAACATGTCATCTGGGAGTGATGCTGAATCGATATGACTAGAGAATAAACTGGACCACTTCACAGATAGCTCAGCCAAGACTTTTCAGCTCAATTTGAAGTCACAATCAGAAACACATAGCTAGCCAGCTCATTTTTTCACACAATCCGCATGAAGATCACTATTTTTCTGTAAATCAGATTTTTCATCATCTGCAATTTATATGTGGTAAAGATTATTGCCTTTTGAAGCAATTATTTTGAGGACCTATTCAAAGCAAATTGACAGTGCTCCAGAAACTTGGAAACAGACCACTCATAGCAGGAGATGGACATGATAAAAACGTGCAAAGCCACAACTGAAATAGAAGGAAATACTTTTTCAGCCAACCTGTAATCAGCTTGTGGAAGTCACAGCTACAGAGAGTCAAGGGCAAGAATATAATTAGATTTCAAAAGGGACTGGAATTGTATATTGATGTAATTAATTATAACTCTGGCTATATTTCGTTAAGTTTTGTTGCAGCAATATTATACCTCGTTTTTCCCTCTGGAGAGACTGTGTTTTTGCAGAAGGCCAAAGAACACATGGGCAGGAAACAGCCCTTAGGTAGTCTGCAATGCACAAATGACACTCCTGAGGGAGAAACAAAGGTGCTGTTATGGCATTGAGCAGTAGGGCCAGTAAGGTGCTGGGTGGTCTGTGTGTGTGCAAGACTGACACAATAATGACTTAGACTAATACTCAAACATACAATCATGGGCGCCAGATGGTCACCAGCTGGGAGACAAGTCTCATTTTTGAAATTGTACATCCCTTGTAAAATATCTTTATTGCTATCAGCCTCTGTAAACTTTATTTTAGCAGTCTGCTCTGTTGGTTGAATTTAACAGTAGAGTAAGCATGGCAATTACAGATACTGAGGTAAGTTTAAGTTATAACTGGAAAGTTTTTCAACTGTTATAATTAGTTTACATAAACTAAGAGGCTACTGTAGTGTGTATGCAAAGAACACATGGAGAAAAGCTCTCCAATATTACATATTCAGTTTTCAGTGATATGAAGCAAGCCTAGGTAGTGCTCCAGAGTCGACAGTGTTTTATTGAGGGTTATTCTGTCTTTTCTTATCACAGAGGTAAACAGCTAATATTTTCCTTAGTGCTTAAATACATAGCTAAGTAGCTAACAAGTTAGGCAAAACAAAGTAATCAGGAATGGGGTGGTACAATCCCAAAAGTAAAATAAAACCTGCATTGGAATACTGAGTATGATGGAAATACTAAAGGTTAGAAGTTCTTTTGCAAATGGAGAATAATAACTTTCTGCAACTTCCATTCTTGGCAGAAGAGACTTGTGATTGCATTTGCTATGGGAGGTCAGGAACAGTCAGATGATACCACCTGACTAGGTTACTTGATGCTCATAACTAAGCTCAGTTTCCTTGAGGTCTGCTCTGTTCGGTTCCAAGGGTAGTTTAGAACCACAAGACCTACTACAGAGGTATAAAAGGTATTTATGAGAAGAATGAGAGTGTGTAGCTAAGGTAGTAGCCATTGGCACACATGATCCTCTGATCTGCCTACTGAAATTTGAGGATGCTTGTGGCACTTTTTGGGGCTGGGCTGGGATTTCTGCTTGGCCAAGGTAGCCTTTTTTTTTTTCTTTTTTTCCCTTTTGTGTTTGGAAAACACTGGAAAGATATTAACAGGTAGTTCTGTTAACGTCTTTGGATTTTCCATGTTTGATGAAGCCATTTAACATTTTTAAAAATATATGCATCAAAATAGACATTTCTTGTACTGGCTTGATATGTTTATATCTAGATGAAACTGTGGGTGGACTAAGTCTGACTGTAGTTATTTGTCCAAGTTGTAGAACAGCTGCATCTCATAAAAAGACTGTTAGAAACACAGAAGTAGTATTGTAATGCTGTACAGAAATACACTGCTATAACTATGTGAAGAACATAGTATCTGCTTTCAGTAGCAATGTAGCCTTGAACCATATTAGGCAGCAGAAAGCTAGAAAGCTTTGTGTTTCAACAGTAAAATGTGCTTACTAACAAAGCACAGATAACTGTTTCAATCTCATAGTATCTCTGGAATAGCTGCTTTCCATCAGTGAGCACCGAATGAATTCTAGACTAGAGTGTGGTTTACCCTGTGCAGATGAGGGCTGCAGCCTCCTTTCCCTTTAAGGAACCACCACAACTGGAATCACACCTTTACATGGACTTTCACAATTTGATTGTTAGTGTGAAATACCATAATATTCTTCTAGAAAAAAAGACTTGATTTATATTTCCTGAGAAAAGTTGTGCTAATTTCCAAAAGGTCTGTTTCCTTTTCCTGAAGTTCCTTTTCCAGTTTCTTAAAGTATCCATAGAGAATTTTGCATGTATTTTGCATCTACTCATTTACAACAAAAAGTTGTTTTTTTGACAGAAACTTGAGTGTCTATTGGTCTGGTTATTGACACAAGTTATTTAAAGTTGTTAATCAGAACACCTATTGTATCAAAACCAAGTTGGTATGCTTTCTTCAGTAGTGGCCTGAGCCTTTGTGGTACTAACTCCTCATAAATGCCTGTTGGAATTGCCAGTGGCTAATGACTCCCTGGCTTGAGGCCGCATTTATTCTAAACTCAGTAGGAAATGGATCTGCTTCCTTCTCTCTCTCTTCCAGGCTCCAAATGGACATTTAGTTAATTTGACTTAAGGAAAAAAATTTAGAAATGCTGAATGTACCTTTTGCCCATTCCCATTTTTTTTTCCTTCCTAGTCCTTTACATCTTCAGGGACGTGTTGACATGAAGGAAATAAATAGAAGATTTCAGAGCTGACAGTCCTCATTCCATTGACAGAAGTATAAAATTCCATTAGCAGCTTGAGTGTAAAGTTGGGCACATGCATTTCCAGCAAAATGCAGCTAGTGCTTAAATCCTCACCAAGCAATCAGATGCCTTCTTCTGTACTTGCTGCTTTCAAAGAGATATCCATATTTCATGTATTTTGCCCTGCATTTATTAAAGGTGTGGCAGTGATGTTCATTGCTTTCCTGGCTACGCAATCTCAAGCCTACCATGCATTAAAAGAAATCTCTTAATTCTGTTGTAAAGTTCTATGCCAGAGCACCTGGGATCTAGGAATTATCACCAAGAACAGCTACTCACTAATGACATCATAGTGAAAACCTTACATTCATGGAGAGCCACAAGCCCTTCACAAAACCAAAAAAACCAGGCAGCACCCTTTAAACTTTCTGGCACAAACTTGACTTAGGATGCAAAAGAATAGTTAAAATAGTTTTACAGCCTGTGCTTCCAAGTTGTTTCTTTACAGACCCAAAAGCATATGCTAGACAGATGTGCTCAGTCTGATAAGTTTGCATATGGTATTGATGATCTGTAGATATCAGAAAATTCTTGGATTTATGTAAGTAGATATATCCAAGTAAACTCTGTGACTATTAAGGGAGTATAATTCAGAACTGATGTAGCTTATGTGACTGAAATATTAGTATTCTGCTTTAGGCTTCAAATATGTAGGATATCAACAAGAAATAATTATTTTATCCGTGTCTTTTTAGATGCCTCATTAAGGTGCAGCAATTAAGCCCTATTTTCAGCAACACTTTTATAACGAAGTAGGTTTAAAAAAATCTGTAATTTCTTCAAATTCTTTTTATTAATTACAGTGTTACAGCCATTTCCATTGCTTGGGATTGTACTTTATGGTATTTTGAGTGGGGTACTCTGTGTGTGTGTGGAGTCTTCAATGGAAAACCATACATTTTATTTTCAGAGATATATGAGCCTTAATAATAAAAAGGCACCTATTCTTAAGATCTTGCAGAAGACAGTAACACTTCTATTCATATACATGTAATGCAGAAAAAGTCTGTAGGACGTTTTCTAGCATGCTTATCAAAAACCTGTCACACCATCCTGCAGCATGAGCAGCATGCAGAAAAAAAAAAAAAAAAAAAAAGTGTGAAATATAGAATTAGTTCATGTAAGGATTTCATTAATGTCTAACATGGAGTTTCTGGAAGTTCCACTCTAATGTTCCCTCAATTTTTATTTATCACAAAAAGGTACAAAGAATTAACAAATTTTAAGTTTGTCATTTAAATATCCTTATTGGTTATATTAAAGCTAAAAGAGTGTTTTACTTTTACAAAATACTATGCCTTTCCTTCCAATAGATCAAAACAATGGTGAGCAAAACCTGAAGCACAGTGTGCAGGGTATCATCTTCTTGTAAACAGTACTAGCCTCTTCTCAGACAGGGAGCTTCACCTCTTCACAAAGTCTCTCGGGGACATGAGTGTTACAGAGCTGTAGAGACTAACATTGTTCTGGTTCTCATGGTCTGTTGGGGAGAGGGGAGTGTAATGGCTACTTAGCTTATTGCCCTTATCTTACGAGTGAGTACTGGAAACCCATCAAGCACTTCTCAGCCCATGTGCTTTTGACCCCAGCAGTTCACCCTGGGTCTGCCAGGATGTTTGGAGCAGAATATACTTGACTTGCAGAGTAGCCAGTTAGTCTTCAGAAGAAGTCTTGAAGCTAACACAAGTTAACTAAAATCCCACCTGCTTTCAGAAGTGCTACAGATACAGAGCTCCTCTGGAGTTCATCACTCCTTACGGATATGAAGCAGCTCTGTAATGCGGATCAACTGCTAATGGTTAGCTGAGGACTGCCCAGTGAGGACTGCAGGAATGTGCTGTGTTTCAGCAGTGACTGGAGCCTTGATGCCTTTTCCAGCCCCTCACCTTCCTGTCTAGGCTTTCTGCCATGTAACTGCTACCACTTCACACAAACTGACCATGTGTTTGTAGGTGAAGCACCCTGCTTCATTTTAGTAATGATGAAATACACTAACGCTTAAGACATGCTGCTCAGTACTCCTTAAGGCATTTTCCTTGACTTTGACCCATAGAGAGAAATTCCTGAAGCTGCTGTTATTTTACTATTGTGGTTTCACACCTCTGCCCAACAGCAACAAAATTAAAAACAATTAAGGTAGAAATGTTAAGAGAGGGGTGAATAATTCACAATGAAAGATGAACCTGCCAAAACTAGTCTGTCTCTCTGTTCATAGAAAGTCTGTAGGCTGGTCGTAATTTCCAAACATTAATTTATGACTTTGGTTTCCCTGATAATCTCCTGATAATTTATTTTTATGCTGTAGGAGGTATCACACAGAATTTGTTTCAAGTACTTGAGCTAAAAATCTGAGCTCTGTCAGTTAATTGTGGTTGCTCATATGTAGTTACATGAGATTGCAGGAGTTCAACAGCAGTGAAAGCAGACAAGAACTGGAAAAGACTGCCTTGGGATGAAGTCTCTGGAATCGGCTGATGAACTTCAGACATGGAATTTAGATTTTCTAAAAATGTTTTTGCCTGTAGAAATCATAGACTAATTTGGAGTGGAAGGGACCTGTAAATATCGTCTAAGAAATGTAGGCTTTACCTAGTGCAAAATGAGGACAGGACCAGACAATTGCAAAATCTACTGGCTACATGCAATTATAAATGCAGTTTTTGTAGCTATATTTCCATATATTTTTACATGGGGGGTCATATTCTCCCTAATGAATATTTTTGTAGGACACTGTCAGATTGTCTGAATTTAAGTGTACTTAAGCTAGGTCCTTAAAATGTTTTAGGGACTATTCCCTGTTGTCTCAGGTGTAGGTGCATCTAACACATATTCATTTTTACACTTGTGCAAATGCCTGTCAAACACATTTGGGAGTATTTGCTTATCTTCTCTGTTTTTCTTAGAGGAGGAACATTTGCCTCATATGTTACTGCCACTGGTTCTTATTTGAGGCCAAATTATTTTTAGTGGAGATAAATCTTTTATAGACCTAAATTTTTTATTAGTTTAAATACAAAATATTTATGTTCCATTACATATTTACAATCCTATTCATGAAAAAATAATGGTCATCCTAAAGAAGTATTTCTATGGGAATTATTAAAAAGAAAAGAAAAAAAACCCAACCAACACCAAAACAAAAAAGACTATAAGACTATTCTACTGCAACTTTTCCCCTACAATAAATGAAACATTTGTAAGTAAGAATTTGCACATGGCAGTTAGCAAGCAATAGATATGCACTTTCTGCTTTTAAGTCCTGCTTTGAAATTCACATTATGTCAGACATGATCATAATGATTAACTTTAATGCTTTAGGTAGAGACTAGCTTTTTCCTAGCCTTCTTCACCAGATAATTTTAAAGATAAATAATTGCTGCTTGCTATTCTAAGTCTACTGTTAGAGTGAAACTGGTGCTAAATTCTGTATCAGTCATCTTCAGATATCTGCAGTATTTCATAAGAGGTTGAGCCAAATTAATTTCTGGAGCAACAGTATTGAAATTCTGGTCAATGAGCCAAGCAAAGCACATAAGCAAGTGTTTAAGCAGTGGGGGTAGTCCTGAGAGTTCAACGGGATTACTATCATGGTGCAAATTAAATATGTTCTTACTTGGCTGGATAGGGGGCCTTAGTGTATCCCAGTGCACAGCATCTATGGGCCTGAAAGGCAGCTGAAGTTTACAGAAATACAGCCTCTGACTTTCAGAGATTTTGAGCCAGCCCATGAATGACCTCGTGTCATTTGTGGTATCTAGTAGATCACAGCAATTGACCCAGTTGGATGATGAATAAAATTGTTCCCCAAAATCTGCAAATTGCCTGTTTTTCTCTAGCTGGGTTTTGGTTTTGTTTTTGTTGGTTTTTTTGTTTGTTTGGTTTTTTGTTTGTTTTGGTTTTAGTTTTTTGGGGGTTTTTTTTTGTTGTTTTTTTTTTTTTTGTCACAGGATAGTGCTCATTGCCTGTGACCTCTCCAAGATCACCCCATTCAGCCTAGCACAGAAACTGAAGCTGGTAGCCTCAGGCTAGTTTTCCATGCAGAACATCAGATGGTTTTCTGGATTGCAAGAAGGTTCCAGCTCTGACATTTTTCTTTTCTGGGTAAAAAGGAGGCATGTATGCATGGGGCAAATATTTTCTTTCTCACTGACATTTTTCCAATAAGCCTGTTACTCAAAGGAACATTTCACTGATTAGAATTTATAATAATATTTTTCATAACACACCAAGAAATCCTTTGTCAAGAAACTGTTTCCTGTTTTAAATTAGAAATGCAAAGCAGAAAAAAAAAGGTGGGGGGAAAGTTGAGAGAAATATTTGCTTGGGGGGCTGGAGGGGAAAAAAAGACAAGTTGGGCTGACTATGTTCTGTGGCAAGTTTCCCAAATATTTTTTGCATCAGATTTGCTAGATATTTCTTTAAATCTGATATCAGGTCACAAGTTCTCTTTCTCCTTTGTGTGCTATTGAGTGACACTATCCCAGCATAATGGTTTGTATGGTGTAAGGGGATGAGGTGAATACACACATGAGCGTGTGTTCAGAGCCTCTCAGCAACATGCGCTCAAAGTATTTGCTACCTCTTCACTGGTGATTGGAGGGCTCAAGTTCCTGAGAATTCACCTAACCGGGTCAGACCTGGAGCTGTATACATCCCATTCACCTCAGAGATTTGAAATAAACTTACAATCTTTTCTCTCAAACTTCAGAAAAATCATTCCAAAATGCTTTTGTTCTGACTCTCCTTTGAGTGCAGGAAGTTGAGTCATGGCTGTTTGGAACTGCAGGACTGCAGGTCATGTCCTTGTGTTCTCAGTGTATCCATATGATTCTGATTTTTTTCATGGTGTCAGAATGAGAGCAAAGAAGTTGTCAGTCCTTTTGTGGCTGCGCTGTTGTTTCTAGGTGAGATACATACATGTAGCCTTTGTATCTGATTTAAGTCATGAAATGTTCATCATTCAGATTTGCTAGAATATCTTGTTTTCTATCTGTCTGTGCTTTCTATTGGGACACAACTACATACTTATATCCTCATGTAAGAGGTGAATTTGCTTTCATAAAAGAATAATGTCGGCTAGAGCTGTCCTTAAAGGAGTATCAAACAGGATTGAGGAGGAGGTAATGTGAGGTGATAAAGGCAGCTGATAATATCTTCTTCTGGAGGATAAAACAGTTCCCAAAACATAGTTTCAGTCTTATGTGGAAAGTCTGTTTTGAATTTTCTGTTTAGGTACGCTTGATAATTTACAAACCTGAAGACATACAGTTTATAAGGACAGGGAGGTAGCTAGAGAGGTTGAAATTTAGGAAGATTTTCAGCACAACAGCCTGATGTGGAGCAGATAGGAACCTGGCCTGTGGGTTTTGACAAGGTAGGCTATGATGGGTTCATGTGATCCGCAACACTCTGTGGAATTATACACTGCAGATCTTGTTTCAGCTATTGGAAGAGCCCTGCAGAAAATGAACATTCAGGTATGCATTCGGGAATCACTTAGAGCTTGGCAATCTGGCTGAGTTCAGCTTCTTTCAGTGGCTGGGACATTGACTCTAACTCCATAGCTGGCTGTGCAGTATCTCTGAAAGTCCCATAAGGACACTGTCCCCTGTTCCCCACCAGCCAGACCCGCCAACTTCTCTCAGTCTTCCACTCACAGTTTTCTCCCTCCTCATGTGCATCTCCCACCCAGCAAGTCTTTAGTGGCCAAGACCTTTTTACTGGTCTCTGATCCTCTGTGGTGGCCCAGCTGGTCTCCCTGATCTGTTATGTGCTGCAACCACTTCAGCCTGTGTACAGCCACAGGGTGTGAAAATGCGGTTCAAAATCTTCTCATGAAAAGACACTGGTAGCCTTTCCTCACCAAATGACTCAACTCTGTCATTCTTCTGCCTTATTACTCACCATGCCAGATGCATCTTCCTCCTATCTGATCTAACACCTTCCTTCTCAAGAAGAAAGAGGTTCCCTGAGAGATGTCCCTGTGGCAAGAGTGTATGGAGGGTCATACTTCCCTGTGGAAAGCATATGGGTTTAGAAAGAAGGTTCCCATGGAGATCCTCCATTAAATTTTTCTTCAGGTTCTCCCAAAACTGAAATGAACCTCAAACTGTTTTTTGCAGAATTCTCTTTCCTGAGATTTGAGCTTATTAAAATGTTGCCTGAGATACCAGTAACTGGCTCAGTCTTTGCTGCAGGGGCTTTTGCCTTGCCCCTGCTGATGCTTTCAAACTGTATAATTTTATTTCTTTAACTAGAGGCTCTCTTCTATCCCTAAGCTATTCTATTCAGCACTTCCCCCCTCCCCTTTCTGCAGCAAATCCCAGGGCTTTCTACCTGAAGTCAGCTAATAGCTGAGTTTTGTATTCTCATCAGGAAGGAGCAGTGTGATTAATTCTCCAGTGTCTCTTCTGTTCCTGTGAGCTCTGTTTCCTTATGAGGAAACTGCAATGGAGCTGGGCGGGAGCCAGCACTGAACTCCCTTTTCCTCAAAATAGACACATCACCTGCTCTACCTTCACATTGTGGAATAAGCAATCACGAGATCAAAATAAGCAGTGCTGTCTCATCATTGACTTGCAGTCTGGCTTTTGTCATCTTGCAAAAAGTGGAGACAGCCTGTAATAAAGAAGATGTGATTCAAGAGGGATGTGGGCAAAATACTACAATTAAAAAGGCAAAATCAACTGCATAAATATGCCTTCTGAGGCAGCACTCCCTGAAATGTTCTTGATTTACAGTGCGTCAGAAAAGAAATGCAAATCAGAAGCTTTTACAGGTGCATGCCTCTTAGTACAAAAGGGGGGTATTCATATGCTATGTTGGGGAGTGTACACACCACAGCCAGTAGAACTTGTAGAGGTTATTGAACCCTGTAATGCCTTGATAAACAATATATCTTCACAGAAGGGAGCAAGAGGCTTAGGAGCTCCAAAGTTCTGATTCACCTTGGGGAGCTCCCTGTTTCACTCTCTTGGCTCCAAAGGATAGCTCTTTGCCCCGATCATGTGTCTGAAGTAAGTGAAACTGACCCAGGTCAGGAAGGTGCAGGGGAAGGGAGACCAGCCACCATGGTCTTCTCCTCTAGCTCATGATCTGCTGGGGGATTCCATCCTGTATCTTCCACAATGACTGTTAACATCATTTGTGCTTTGGAAACAGCCATCACAGGAAAAAATTAAAGTTTCTTGGGGCCATTTAGTTCCTACTTCAGGAAGGAGAAATTTTTGTTCCTTCAAAGTTTGTTTTTTTGGGTTTCCATGCTTGATCTGTGATCCCAAAATTGAAAATCTGTCACACAGACAAGCTGATAGTGTTGTAATGGAAGTGCATTATATGCCCTTAAGTATAGAGGAGGGCCACGAACATGATCAGAGGGATGGAGCACCTCTCCTATGAAGACAGACTGAAAGAGTTGGGGTTGTTCAGTCTGGAGAAGAGAAGGCTCAGGGAAGACTTTAGAGCAGCTTCCAGTACCTAAAAGGGCCTATAAGAAACCTGGACCTTTCACTGTCCTATGCAGTGATAGGGCAAGGGGAAATAGCTTTCAGCTGACAGAAAGGAGATTTAGATAAGACATTAAGAAAAACTTCTTTACTATGAGGGTAGTGAGACACTAGAACAGGTTGCCCAGAGATGTTGTGGATGTCCCATCCCTGGCAGTGTTCAAGGCCAGGTTGGACAGGGTTTTGAGCAACCTGGTCTAGCGGAAGGTGTCCCTACCCATGGCAGGGGCTGGAACTAGATGATATTTAAGGTCCCTTCAAGCCAAACCATTCTACGATTCTATGGTTCTATAATTCTAAGTAAAGCAGAATGCTTTATCTGCAAGAAACACTTTGTTTTCTCCAGCTGGCAACAGGAAAAAAGGGTTAAAAGGGCTGCCTTCTAATTCAGAGCAAATGATATGCAAACTCTGGGAATGCAGGCAATATGGCTTGAGCTCACTATATGTGTATTGGGCTCTTTCAAAGGTGTATGTTTGTATCTTTCATTTGTTAACTTCAAGGAGAAAAAGTGTTGAGCCGTTCTGGCATTTCCTGTGACAACACTTCCATCTGTGTGTACTTAGAGTACTGAGAAACCAGTGTGCTTGGAAGGCGATGACAATATAAAGGCAGAAACTTGGGGCTCATCTGTAACTTTAAACTGAATTAAATGTAATGAGTGAAGGCATCAGTTAGTCCAGCAAAATCTTAGCAAAGATCAACAATGCTGCCCTATAAAAATTGCCCCATTTCCCAGTGTGTAGATTGTGTCTGGCTTGAGCACTGATAAAAGATGCTGGAGACTGTGAACCATTTTTTGCATCTTTTTTTCTCCTCAGAACAGTGCAAAAGCCTACCTTCTCCAGTTAAGTCAAAGGAACTTCTTTCACTTTTGATCTTACAGAGCTTGCAGCTGTGAATGCTTATACACAATCTCATCCTTAGCTTCATTACTGGGAGTACTGGGGCAGCACATCAAAAGTGAATTTTTCTAAGTCTGGAATTTCAGTCAACATAGGTGTCTAGATTTTGATATGTGGAAGTGAAATAAATTTTTCCTCCAAGAATTACATCTTTGAAACTTCAGGACTGTGTAACATACTGAAGTCCATTTCTAAAAAATTACACAGGGTATGAAGGCTCTTCATTGTACAAAGAATAAAAAGTCAAAGAGAAGTTCCTGATGGCTATCAAAATAAATATTTTCAAGTATTCCATACATATACAATACTAATAAGTTCACTTTAAACTGTAAGCATAAGAGTGTTTTTAAAATTACATTAAAAAGCTTGTTTGTTGAGTTTTATACAAGAATCCTACCATTGAGGTAATGACTCTGTCACTGGTTTAAAATAGCATGCAGGAGGGGTGCAGGGAGGAAAGAGGGCTTAAACTACATTCCAGAGAACAGGATAGTAGCAATCATATAATATGTATCCTAAATGGATGTTGACTTGAATAATTATATACTCAGTTTCTTGTGCCAGAGATTTAATCTAGTCGGGGCTGCTTTTATATAAAAGTGGCTTGCTTTCTTTCTGTAGGACATTTATGCTCTTTTATGTTAAGTCTTATATGCCTTAAAAGGATGTTTAAAAGGAGGATTTAAATTGTTGCAGTGTTTTAAGAAAATAATGACTATCAAAAACTCTAAAGTAGTTGGGTCACTAAAGGAAAAAAAATGTGCTACAAAGGGATTTGAGCTAAGAAAGTGAGCTAAGATATAACTGAAAAGATAAGGAAAAAGAACAGTGTAGTTATTTTCCAGCTCCTAATGAGGGAGCTTCAGGATGTTAAACATTTATGAGCTTTTAGTTTTAACTATGTTTTAATATGCTTTTCATTGTTTTTCTAAAATGATTTAAAATGATGCTAATACTTTTATTTCCCTTCACTGGAAAACTTTAATTCTTACCTTGCACGAATAAACTAGTAGTGCAAAAGTTTACTTTTTATACTGACTACACATAACAGCAAAAGTGAAGTCCTGGCTGGACAGATGATGGTAAACTCTTCACTGACTTCTCCATGGCCAGGATTTCTTCCTTGGAATTTGTTAACCCCAGCCTGAAGTGCAAAAAATATTTAATATCTTTATTCTGTAGGGTTGGCCATTGTGTTTTCCCTATTTTTTGAAGGCATAGCTTTTGTTGCTTGCAACAAAAAATACAACTGAGCACCTGTCCAGCAAAGCACATAAACCCATCTGTAGCATTGCTTTTATTGTGGCATGCGCATTTCCCTCAAACTAGTAGCTTTCTTCACTTCCCAGATTCAGGCAGCAAAAATGCTCATTTTTGTTTCTTTTTTTTTTTCCAAATATGAATGGCCCTGTTTCAGTTAAGAAAATACATGGAAAAGCTTGGAAGTTCTAAGAGGTAACAGATAAAGAAAATACCATGTGTTGAAAAACTGAGTATATGTGTATGTGTATATATGCACACGTACATGGGTGTGTATATGTGTATGTATTTACACCTTTTAAGCTAGACTTATTGCTTTAGGCACAGGAGATCAGGGGGAAAATGTGCTGACTCATGATCTGAGCCTTGTGTTAATAGCTTAAAGGAAGCATATTACAGTCTCAGTGGGAATGCCTATGCTGTTGTTAGCTCCTTCGTGTTTCCACAGTCCATGTTTTGTCTTACACCCTGGCTCAGTGCTAGGGTGGGGTAACTGATCCTTCAGGCATAGATTAGGAAAATTTTTGGTCTGAGATCAAACTCATTCCTTACAGGCAGTATGGGTTCAACTGGGTCATGTGCTGTTCAAACTCAAGCTCACTGTCAGGCCTTGTAAAGAAGAGAACAATAGAAAAAGCTATTAAATCCTGCACATGCACTGTCTGGGGAAGGGATGTTGGGGTTGGCTATATTGGCTTTTTAGCCAGGAGTTCCCATGAGCAAGCTCTGTTACCCCTGAGCAGGTAACAGGACCAGAATGAGAAGGAAATCTGCACCTTTGAAATGTACTCAGAACTAGTTTAGCCAACTGACATGTCTTAATCTTTGCAAAATTAAAAAGGAGATCAAACAAGACTATAAAAATTAAAAGCAATGTTGCTTAGCTGAAAACACAAGCTAATCTAATCTTTTAGATAAGACAGATAAATCCCAGTAATTTAGCTATCATATTGGATACATAATTATTGGCATCAGGCTATAACACAATTGGATTAGGACTTTGCTTCCTGCCTTTTCCAGAATATTTGGTAATGAAGCTAAAGACAATTTGTCTGTGACTGCCTCCCCTTCTAAAGAAGCCATACAAATAAAATATTTGGCTTTGTGATTAAATGGCTAGATAGAGAATGGATGAAGATAGCTGAATTTATACACATTTCCTTATTCCTTTATCTGGGTTTACTTTATCAACACAAGCTTATTTGGAGCACTCTGATTTTCCATCTGGCATTTCTTAACTGCACTAAGCCACTAACCGAGTATCTGGTTGCCCACTGTTCTGGGTAATGGGGATAACAGCCTTGTTTTACACCTATTCTGATTATGTCCACCTCCCTTCTAAAACACTGGGTCAATCTAACTTCTGGCCTGAGGAGTGACTGAGGAGGAGGTATCATAGTAAAACCCTTCCTTCCCACAAGCCTGTGATCCCAGCACATTGCAGCACTGGCACAGCTCTGTTTGGTTGAGATGAGATAGCTGTTGCCTGACAGAAGCTAGAGCAAGCTATGAACAGCATAAAGGACCATGCAGTGTACCAAAGAGCCAGTATTTTCTTTTTCATCCTCTCTTTATAGCTATATATTAGAACTTGGGGAACTCAGCACCATTGCTAATAAAGGCAGAACTGCCTTTAGGCTTAGCTTTAAATTGGACAGGTTTTCTGCTACTGCCTTGTCACCATCTGCTGTGTTTGCACTCAGTTGTCAAATGGGACTTGTGCACATGTATACTGCAATCCTCTTGCCTTCACATAGCAGTTCACATGTTAAGGGCTGGCAATTTACATATTAAGGTAGGTGGAATAGCACTGCAATTTAGTCAGCCCTTGATCAACATCACCATGAGCAGCTCAGCATTGTTTGAAATTTAATGGAAGAAAAATTATGATGTTGAACAAGTAGCTGTTCTCTCTTTAACTATATGCTGCATGTGTTGCCCTCTTGCTGTAAAGACAACCTGTTTGAAATAGGATCCTCAGACACCTCAGCTGTGGTCATTAAGACCCGAAGAAACTCTGTTCCTGTTTGCTGGATAACCTTTGGCAAGTCGAGATGACCTTTTTTGAACATAACTTTTTCTATCTATAAAATAGAGACAGTGAAACCTGCCCTTTTTTCCAGCTCTAAGGGCATAAAACATTTTATGTAAGAATTTGATGCTGTTTACTATTACAAGCTACCACTTGGGATCATGCACTCAGCAATAGGGCAGACCCGGTACCCCCAAAGGCAAGAGGGTGTAGGGAGCCCTGCTGAGGGGTTGAAGTGGTGAGGTACAAGCTCTAGGAAAGGGGAATTAAAAAGAAATAGCTGCTTCCTCTACTTAGGGAAATGGGAAGGCTTTTACTGATTCTGACCTCTTCTTAGGCAATGGGAGCTCTTGCCTTCTTCTCTTTCCTCTCCTGTCCTTTCTCTTTACACAAGCTTGCCTGTGGAGGTTGTGGCAGCTTAACATTAAAAATGAAAACCGATCTGTATAGCATCCAATGTGGTAGCAGCAAGTATTTTGAAATCAGAGGAGTGCCATCAGGCAGTGAGGTTAGTTGCTGCTGACGACAGGGATGGAAATAATGCCCTGACCCCTTCTTTGCTGCATGTGACAGCCAGTAACTTGGAAAAGGGCTGTCATTAGCGATGGGCACTGCAAGACTCAGAGATGACTGCATGACACTTTATTCCCTATTGCACACTGGAGGATATGATTTGTCATCACCACAATGAGACATGGTGCCCTCAGTTCTACTATAATCTAAATATTTCTTGGTAACAGCAGCATTGACCCAAATTCTAATTTCGGTAGCCTCCGGAATTATAATCCTAACACATTTGGATCCAGAATTTGAGCTTGAACTTTTCTCTATTTATTTCTTTAAAGAAGCATTCTCATTAGGATTTTACTAACAGGAGGTGGAAATAAAGATTGTTTATACAGGACTTTAGCACTGTGGGGTCTCTGACTTTCTTTTGCAGCAATTCAGAGTTTGCTCTCTACGTTAAAGGCTTGCTTCCTAACAACACATGCTGGTTAATTTAGTGGACAGTTTGCTAATGTCAGGACATAAACTACTGCCTACAAGTTCTTTATGAATATTTCACTTCTAATTGTCTTTACCAAATACACTGGGAGCAAAGTTTATAATGCACTAGCTGCAAACACAATAGTCTGACACAGCTATTACCTCAACATCCATAAGTTTTGCCAGAGATGTTTACCAATAGCTCAAACAGAGAACCCAAAGAGTAGCAATTAAAACAATCCATCCTTGTAATTTAAAGCTTCCTGCGTAAGGAAGTGGAGGAGCATTATTGTCTCCGGATTTAAGCCTGCTGAAGTCTTTCAGATTGTGAATTCAGGAACCTGAAGGAGGGCAGAAAATTTGAGTAAGCACATTACCACTTCCTCTGGAGGAGTTGGTTGCTGTTCCAGTGGTATTGTAACCACTAAATGTCACAGTGATCTCTCTGGTTCAGCTCAGCAATGCTCCGCAAACTCATCTTTTTACAGTCACTGACTCAGCTTTATGAGTAGCTGGTGTACCTTTTTTAAGTTCAGGAGGAAACTCAACTATATATTTAGGGTATCTTATAAATAACTCCCTGCCCTCTACACAGCTGACACAAAAGGAGGTTTTAATTTCTCATTTTGGTAATGATTTACAGCTGGTTTTCCACTGGGCTTATGAAACATTATATATATGCTTCAATGAATGTTTCATATGTATATATTTATATATAAACAGTGACAAATTACTTCTGAGAGTCACTTGCAAACCCACCATATCTTATGCAAAAAACGTCTTGCAGAGATGCTAGACAGTCCTTGCTACTATCACAATTAAACACAGCAATTCTCATTCTTCCCTCTCTTTGTACATATATATATATCAGCAATGAGGGTGGAGCTATGATTCAGGATGACAATTTTTGGACAGGAGAGCTATTTTTCAGTGGCTGATTTAGTGCCTATTGTGGGCTGTTCATTCTGGAAAACACTTTGCTATATTTCCTTTAAAAAAAAAAAAAGATTACTCAAGGTTGGATTTTATTTATTTTTCTAATAATTTAAATTCAGATTTTCTGATCTTGGTAATTTGCTTGCCCTGTTCTTAGGATTTTGTGTTTTGTTTGTTTGTTTGTTTGTTTTTTTCTTTGCTTCATTATCATCAAATTATTCAGAATTTTTCTTTGTCTCAGGATCTCAATTGAAGAGTGAAGGGTGGATAAAAAGCATGAAACCAAAGGAAATTCTCCTCTGATGGAACAAGGGCTGAGACCACAGATTTATCCCACGGAATGAGGCAAGTCACTTGGCCTGTGCCTCAGCTTCTCAGTCTATAAGCAGGAGTTATAACTGTATTTCAGTGAGATGCTTTGAGATTCACATCTGAAAAGCACTAAGCGTGATTAATATACAAGCATGTGATGTCTGAAATGCAAAAATACCATGTTGTTTAATCACTGGTGCTTTATGGATGTTCTTTGACATAAAGACAGCAGCTGGGTCTCTTCAAAACAATCCCAAAAAGTCTAATCACTAATGATTTACTTGCTATTCACAAGAGGTGTTTTATGCAAGTAATTACACAGGGACTAGGAATTTGAACAGTGATGTGATCAAGATTCATCTACATGATTGCAAACAATTTAAAATTATTTTCCAAATATTTATTTTTAATGAAAATTAAATTAAAATTCTTAAAGCCTGGTATTTAAGATCATGATATTTTTTTAATGGCTAGTGGGAGTTAAAGGAAGTTTGGGAGTGTGGAATGCTTAATAGTAAAAAGGAGAAAAACTGACTTATACTTATTGCTTGCTTTCACCCTCCCACTTGAGAGGGAGAGAGGAGGTCATGGAGGATCCTGAAATGATCAGTCACTTTCTACATTAAGGGCACTCCTGTGCCTCCCTGCCCATCACCCACTGCTAGCTCCCACAAGTGCTAAGAGTAATTAAATAGAGCAGCCAGTGCAAGTAATAACATTAAGGAATGAAGACAAATCAGTTCAGTGGGTGTAGCCTGGTTAGTTCTCTTTTGATTAAGAACTTCCTGTACAACTGTGTACAACTCTTTTTTCTTTAAAAGACTAGCTCTCTCTGCTGACCCCAGTGATATTTTCAGTCCTACCTCTCTTGCTCACCATTCTTTGTTTTTAGCATCCCCACCTATTCGAGTGGGTCAAACAGGAAGGACATACTATGATGAGCTGTATGAAATTCTAGACCTACTAATACCTTTGATATAATTTATAGCTCATGAAGAAACTGAAGTGGATTCCAGTCAGACTAGATGACTGTTATAGGTCTTTTCCAATTGAACTATTCTATTCTAGTCTAGACTATTCTACTGCACCTGAATGGAAAGCTAGGCTTGGTAGTGCAATAAACTTGTTCAGGAAGGTATTTAATCATAGGTACATATATTCTAAAGCTTGTGTGCAGCCTTGTGGATGTACCTGTAACTCCTCACTGACATGCAATGGAGCTTGCTATTTCCATGCTTGCGTAAGTGTCTCAGTGATACTGATAGTCCCTGTGATAAGAGTGCATGATTGATGGTTTTGGTTTGGGGTTTCTTGGTGGGCTTTACTTTTTATTTGCCAGCTGCTCCAGTTTTTCTTCTCAAACATCAGCATTCCCTATATTTCTGTAGTCTTTCACTTCATACTCTTTCCCCAGTGCCTGTGCCGTCTGTCTGAGTGAGGAACACCTCCTTTCAACCTGACTTCCATTTCAACTCAGCAGGCACTGCAATCTTTTTCTTGGCTCCTGGTATCTCATCTAATCAAACACCATGCTTTTATGCTGGCTCCCTGCATCTGCACTAGGTATTTTGCTAGACTATCAGGCAGAACTAAAAGCTTCCAGCTTGCCTACCTTCTTGTCTGCCAAATTGGAGAGAGGGGAGGAGAGAAGGGGGGGCACTGGGTGAGAGGAAGAGAAACAGTGAGAGCCCTTTAGTGTGAGTCATTTCTAACTTCAGTCCTTTCCCTACTCCTATCAAAGTGCTACTTGGTATCTCTAGCATGCATGAAGATTCAGCACTCTGATCTGCACAGAGAGAATTCCCAGATGATTTGATAATATCCTATTCTTAGGAAATGTATATATCTTAATGGCGAATAGCAGGCAGTTCAAAATAAAATGAAACAAATGTTTTATCTTAGCAGGCTGGCTAAGTTTTTTGTATATAACTCTTGTAGCTAATACCAAAACAATGTAGGAAAGAGAACTTAATCTCTGAGAAAACTTTCAGTTTTAGTAAGGGAGTCTGGTGGTTTAATGATACAGGAAAAAGACCACAGATTTCAACTGCACTTATGCTCCACTTTTCACTACTGTGTATCTAATTTCAGTTACTGAACAATGGAACAACAAAAAGTTCTCGCACTACTCTGATGGTTTAGGATCTTCTAAGTTGCACGGAATAAGTAAAAATGGTCACCACGGCATGCTTGGCCAGCATAGCTGGTCAGCCCAAAGCAGTGGCAAATAACACAGGTGGCCACATAAGTAAAGATGAAAAGAGGTTATAGCATTATGTTTAAGTAAAGTAACGCCTTGGCTAAAATGTGGGTTCAGTTCCAAAAATAGCATAGAAGAAATACAGAAACTAAATGATGAATGTGAGCAGAGTATAGCCTGAGGCCCATGTAGGTCTAATGAAGAGAACAAGGGATTCTGCTCCACATCCCACTTCACTATTGTTCCTCTCCTGCCTGCTTCCCCTTCACTGCCACTTTGCAGGGGAGCATACAGCTCCATGGCTGCATCTGCTTTCTGTCCCTGCATACACCGGGGGGAGTTAGATGTTTATCAGGAAGAATTACAGTCCAGAGCAGCCATTGCATGACATACTCAAAAGCCACAAGAGATCATTTTCTGTTGCATGTTGACATCTCAGATTCTTTACCCCTCAGCTGCCGTTGCATGTAGTTAAAATAAGTGACAGATCACTTCATAACACACATGAAAAGCTGCTGAAAATAGCTAACATGCTCTGTGGTGACATACATAACCCACTGATTTACGACAGTACAGGTCAATATCACAGGTTTGGTTATATCTGGTTTGGAGATTTACTTTTTTAAAATCATTCTTAAGAAGCACTTCTTATTGTTTAAGCCTGTCTGAGTCCTTTAGGCTTCATGGGGAAATACATGTTCCAGTTTACATAATCCCCCGACCCTTTGTTACCTACTAGTTCTGGTTGAAGTGAACAAGTCAAACTTCAATGTGATTATGTGGTCGGATAATAATACAGAGCTCTTCATATAATTAAATTGCTCTGCAAGGTGTGTAGTATCTGATAAGCCACAGACACTACAGCAAAGAAAGAAACCCTTGTTTTCTCTTTCTCTTTTTTTTTGTTCTCTGTCAGTTGGCCTTTGTTTCCGTTTTATGTCATAGGATTATGTTAAGCAGTTTACACTCCTTGCTTATTTTTGCTGGGAAACCACTGTTTAATCCTGATTCCTTTTCTTTGTGTAGGTTTGCCACTGCAAAAGACTTTTGCTCTTTTTGTATTTATTGCAGTATTTCAGGTCAGCTCTTCCTCCGATGTCTACTTGGTGCCAAGTGCTGTATCATTTACTTTCCTCAGTGTCCTGCTAAAGCTGATTCCCCTCTGCTTACCCTTGTATAAACCTGGAGTGTTTCAGGCACAGGCAGTGAACCAGAACAAAGCAGATAATGGTGTGATGAGATGACACAAATAATAAATCAACATAAAAGTGGCCTTTGCCATCATGTTGCAACCTCAAACATGTGGATACAATAACTTCACATGATAACTTAAATTTTATTTGTTGCAGATTCAGTGTGAACTGGAGCAAACTTTATAGTAATATTTACCTCACCTTGAGTATTGTGTGCAGTTCTGGTGTCCTCAACATAAAAAGGACATGGAACTGTTGGAACAAGTCCAGAGGAGGGCCACGAGGATGATCAGGGGACTGGAGCACCTCCTATATGAGGATAGGCTGAGGAAGTTGGGGCTGTTCAGCCTGGAGAAGAGAAGGCTGCGTGGAGACCTCATAGCAGCCTTCCAGTACCTGAAGGGGGCCTATAGGGATGCTGGGGAGGGACTCTTTGTCAGGGACTGTAGTGACAGGACAAGGGGTAACGGATTCAAACTTAAACAGGGGAAGTTTAGATTGGATATAAGGAGGAAATTCTTTCCTGTTAGGGTGGTGAGACACTGGAATGGGTTGCCCAGGGAGGTTGTGTGTGCTCCATCCCTGGCGGTGTTCAAGGCCAGGTTGGATGAGGCCTTGTGTGGGATGGTTTAGTGTGAGGTGTCCCTGCCCATGGCAGGGGGGTTGGAACTAGATGATCTTGAGGTCCTTCCCAACCCTAACTATTCTATGATTCTATGATTCTATATGATATTTCTTTAATACAATATGTTCATCACTTTGTACAAGTTAATTAATACTGGACTTCATTCATGGACAAAAGAAGTATAATCTCTGGCCTAAAGACATGATGTTTGCCTATGTACAACTCACCATTTTCTCTCAAGTGTTAATTTATGTAAACAGAATATAGCATAAACTGCAATTAATGTATCTGAGGGTTTAAGAATTGCCATTTTTCCCAAAATTGAAATTATTTTTGGTGTAGTGAAAACATCATCTTTATATAAGCTGTACTAAAAAATGTTGGGGGCAATTGTTTACAGCTGTCCTCCCAAGAATATGAAAAGTGATGACTCCTTAAAATCCATAAAATCAGTTATTTAGATTATAAACCGTTGGTTATTTAGATTATCAGCCATTTAAAAGACAAATGCAAACACTGATGTGAAGTCAGTGACTGCGCATGTTTAAAAAACATACCAGGAAAGAATTCTATTGTGAGATACTTCTGTATTCTTATTTAAATCATTAATAACAAGTCTCCAGAAGACATAACATGCTGGCACACAGTCGTGTAAGTTACCTGCTTAGATGTTCGCAGGCTGACAGCCAGAGTAGTACAACTGGGAGCACAGACTGAAGATTGTATCAGCAGACTGTATCCACAGATAGATATTGGTGTTCTTTATATTCTCTTTATTCTTTGTGCCCTTTTTTTTTTTTAAGTCTGTAGGGGAGCATGATACTTTTATGGATAACCAGCTTTGTGCTCAAGGCTTATCATGAAAGACTAATGTTGTCTTGGAGTGTATGGATAAGAGAGTATTAAATAAGAGGAATATGATCTTGTCTCTGTACTTTGCATTGCGTGTGTCAGAAGGACAGCGCAAAAGGATACTGGTGTTTAACCCAGATGTCAGGTAAGGGTGAAGAGAATATCTGAGTCAGTGTTAGATCCTCTGGCATTGTTAAAATGAGATTTACATACATTTCTATCTTCGAATTCAACTCTAGGCAAAATCCTGTCATCTCTTATGCTAAGTGTTAGACTGGATAGCCTTTCATGTATTTAGATGCCCTAAATTACCCTGCTATTTCTTTTGTCCTTTTTTTTTTTTCTTTTTTTTTTTTTTTCACTGTGAAACCTTTACTTAGCCTTTTTATTGTTTTCTTGCTTTGTACTGCAGGAGATGCAGCTCTTCCTCCACGGTAATATTTCACACGTCTACTCAGCTGCTATTCTCAAGCAGCCCTGTAGAAATCGTTGAGTCTCGTTTAGGGGACAGGGGGTTAAGCATTGCCTTTAGGTATGCCCACAGCACTTGCAGCTCTAAATAAAGATATGGTTATCATCAAATTTCATGCTTCAGGGCTTTTACAACTGCCTGTAAGAATGGAGAAAAACCTTTTATTTCTTTTTTTCCCCCTTCTCTTTCTTTAAGAACAATCGACCATTTTTATTTTAGGGTTTTGCTTAGCTTGTCTCCTGCCTTCCTCTCCAAAACTGATGAGGAGGGACATTTGTTGAGGATGTAAACAGTGCAAAAGTAAGCAGAGGTTGGGGTGGAAATGGGAAACCTGCTCTGGAGGTGAATATAGTGGTGAACTTCCTTTGTGCACTTAAAGTCTAGCCAAACACCAGCTTTGGGGAAAGATATAGATTTTGCACCTGGTAAGAACAGCTGTTAACAATGGCTTTTGGTTTTGTTTTTCTGTCAGTGGTATGGATTAGTGTCTTCTGAGCATGCCCTCAGTTATAAGCTGAATTGTCTTCCTTGTCCTCTGCCTGTGGAGCGGAACTGTTTATTCCCGAGGACAGAAATAATCCTTCTGTCCTTTAGCCTAACAGAGTAGTTCAATGACACAGTTAATCAGGGTACCTGTTTTCATGCAGCTAAGCATTGCATTGGTTTAACTGTACCTGAAAAAGTAACCTAAGTGTTAAAAGAGGAGACAAATGTAGTAGCCTGTATTATTCAGGAAGTCAAAATAGATACAAAGGTCTCTCCTGTCTTTAAGCTCCATGAAATAAAGACATAGCAAGTCATCTTTTTCACAGTTTCCAAATATACTTTTTTTTTTCCTTTAACCCTGAACTGGTTAATTTTTTATTTCTATTTAAATATCACAGCTTGAAGCAACATAGCCGGTTCTTTCTTTTTCAGTCTGTTCCTTTCACTAAGTGCATGTCCAGATTACTCTATCATGCCTCATTTAACGTGGCTTGCTGTACAAAGATATCAAGTGTTTCGTTAGCTAGTTTACTCATCCTGCTGCACTGCAGGTTTTCTGAGGCTTTTCTCTGCACTGACTCTCTGCGTGTTTCCCTTTGTTTTGCTGCAGTGCCACGGATGTTGTCTTGATTGAACACAGTCCTTACAAATCATTTTGATCTCTCCATTTAGTATTTGTGTGCTGAAAATGACATGGTTTAAAAATGAATGTATGGAATAAAACTATCATTTATTTCTGATGCAAAGACTTGGCAGCTAAAGGATGAGTATTAGGATTACACACTTTTACTTCCATGTAGATATGTGATGGGAAGCACGTGAGGTGCTGGGAAGGGAGCCGGGCTGCAGCCAGTGCAGAGCAGCAAACCATGCAGGGCACCTGGGATCCCGGTTCGAGGTGAGATAAGGGGTCCTCGGGCTATACTTCTCTTTCCTATAACTGGTTTAATCTAGACACTTAACTTTTAGGTGCTTAAAGCTAAAGATGTACTTCTGCTTAGGGGTGTCACTGCAGTGACACAGGTGTCTGAGGTAATACTCCTCTTTTGTACTGAGGCTAAGCCCAGTGCCAGTGTTTCAGGATCATCCCTTTGAAACCTAAATTTTGGTGCAGCTTATGACATCTCTCCCTCAGGGTTGTTTTGTTTAACTACCACTTCCTCTGAGATTTACTTCAAGTGTCTTTTTCCTTTGCTGTACAGGCAAAGAAAGTCCTGGGAAGATGGGTACACTGCACTCAGAGACAGAGATTCATCTGCTGGAGTGAGCTCTGAGAAAGTCAAATGGGACACAAGCATAATGCGCTGCATGAATGTCTCTGCTGTGGGGCTTTGTAGAATGCCAGTCCACTTGTTTAGTCTCTCTATGATTTAACATAGTGTTGCATAGACAGATATTCTACCCCCACCCTCTTTTCCTGATTTTTCAGTTTCTGCACTTAAAGAAAGGTCCCCTACAGACTGGAGATCTTACATCCAAAGGAAATCGTGTTACATCAGCTCTAGATTGGTCTTAATCTAGTTTTGGCAACTGTGATAGATTTATACATCCTGTCATTACACAGCATTTAAGAAACAAAACAAGCTAGTGTTTGGTTCAAGTGATGGGAGTGGGCATGTTTCAACACACAAAATGAATCACCAGAGTCTATGAACCAGTCAAGTATTGTATATTTTTTCCTTAAGACAAATTACCTTCTAAAGTGATGGAAAAACCCTTATACTTTAGAGAAGTCCAGATGCTTAATTTCCAGTAATTTAACTCCCTCTCTGGCATACTTTTTTTCTTAAAAATATTTTAAAATTAATTGAAAGTTAGCTGCTGTTGCATGTGTGGGTGGAGAATCAACTCAACAGAAAAAAAAATAAAACAGATGTACATCAGAGGCATTTTTTTTATTTTTAGTAAACTTGACTGTGTGCAGAGATGGGGAACGTAAGCCATACATTTGCAGTTATCTAAATGGATTTTAAAATTTTACAGATTGAAGTCAGGGTTTTTTATATCTTTCTCCTTGGTAACTTTAGGATGCTTATTCCAGATGACAGTTACAGGCAAAGAAAAACCTAAGGCTTCTAGCAGCCTGTTCCACAAATATGAGGTTTAATATTTAATTGTTTAATTAAAACTAAACTTTAATTTTAACAGTGAAAGAAAATAGTCAGTAAAAGTAACAATTTAGTCACTGGAGAAGGTGATTATTTAATCTCAGAAGTTTCCTTGTTGCTTATCTTTATTGCTTGAATACAATAAACTTTGTGTTTGCCTTAATAAAAGATCCCTGCTAAAACAATAAATAACCCAGTTTTCCTTTATTTGGCAAGCAATATGTTCCATTTAGTTGATTTCTAAGGCGATAATGCACTTGAATAATTGGGTTTTAAGTGGATGCTTATTGAATTTCTTCCTCTGACATCTTGCTGACCCTCAGGCCTTCCTGCCCCTGAGATCTGGGTCTTCCACAGGTACAAATGAACCCCACTTTGCAGAAAACAAGATCCTGGTAGCTTACAGTGTCTTCACTGCCCTGTGCTTCACAGTGAGGAAGGGAAATCTTGCTGTTACCTCTCCAAATTAGATGAATTCATGATGGGAATATAATGTGGTCCAAGGAGATACTAGTGTCCATTCAGTGGCTACCCTCTGAAGAGGAGAAGAGACTAAGGGTTTTTTCCATCATTGTGGCTTCAGCACATCCAGGGCTGGCAGAGAAAGATGCAAGATTGACAGTAAAACCAAGATGTACTGGGAATTCTCTGGGCTTCCCTGGTGATACATGAAACATTGGGATATCTGCAATGGATTTGGAGTATAACTTCAAAACCATTTCCTCATAGAGGTTCCACAACACTTTTCTGCCATCAAGGAAATATTTTGCCCTTGTAGAACAGGTTATTCCAAGGAACAGGATTATGAGGCCCTCTATTTAATTTTGTGGGGCCTTATTATGTCTCATAATCTTTCCCTGAGGCTGCTGGAAGACAAGGATCAAGATGCTAGCAAAAGCGTAGGATGTACCTAAGCAACTTTCCATTTAATTTAGAAGTAAACAGGGAGATAGTCATCATCACAGGACACAGAGGTGACATGAAACCTTCAAGCTGTGAAACCCTATGCTTTCTTCAGAATAGCTTCTTCAAAACTTGATTCCAGCCTAGATGGAAAATACAGGTAAGTTTTACTTGGGTTTGCCACAGCTGCAAATATGTAATTGCTTTCCCTCTTGCTTTTGGGGACCTCATATTTCTTATTCTTGCTGTAGTGGTTTTTTGTCAGTGTATTGGTGATACAACATTAGAACACTGCTCTTCCGTTCTGAATATATCGCATATGTGGTCTGGCAAATTGGAAGAAACTGATAGCTTTCTACTAAGATGATCTCGAAATATATGCAGGGGGCCTCTGTGAATATTGATTGCATGGCTGTTCTCTGCAGACTGCACTCCATCTTGGTGTGAACTACATTTGAATTACAGCAGGCTTGCCCCAGGATGGCAAGCTGCATACTTGTGCTCTGCCCTGTGATGTGGTGGTGAAGGCCCTGGCTGTTGTCAGCAGAGCTGGCTCCAGGACAAGTAGAGGGAGACGCAGTAGCTCTGGCTGTCTGCTGTACCTAAGGACTCCTCTGAGGTATGTGGATGTATGCCTTCTCCAGTTGGCACTGCCTCTGGAACATTCATGACCCTCTCCATTTTTTCCACATAATTGTGCTTAGGGAAATGGTTCACAGAGAAAAGATGCCTATCAGAAGGAATGAAGGGCAAAAGCACGGTCACACAGAGAAGGCATGATGAAATGCTTATCCTTGTCTTTATAGCAATTTTGACAGTTGTCTGAATTATTCTAATGTAAAATCAGTATAATTGCAGCACCCTTAAGGGATTTATAGTTTGTTCTGATGTGGAAAAGAGCATTTATGCTGTATATGCATAGTCAAAGAGGTTACTCTGACTCTGTGACTATTTTCATATCAAATAGGTTGTCATCTCTCTCTTGTATAAGCTTCCTCTATGACTGCTTCTTCCTCATATAACTTCTCGGTTAAGGGTGAGCTTGTTATTCTGCATCTCTTCTTGTTCCTTCCTTTCCATCCTGGCTCACATGGTGTTACCTTGGATGGCAGAATATGTGCAAAGGAGCTATACCAGCAAGGCATTTTTGTTGGACATTCTTGACTTGTCAAGACTATGGCAATAATCTGGAGACACATCCCTGTGACGAATCTTCCAATATCAAAGACTTTTGAAATTGTTGACAGAACTTATTTGGAAAATTTTAAAACAGAAAGATTGGCTTGGTTGGTTCTTTAAATTGAGTTTTTGGTTTGAAATTTTGATTTTCACTGAAAGGTGAAGGAAAAAGTAAATATAAATCTCAAATCAAACAGTTTGTTATAAAAAAAAAAATCTCAATTTACCTGATTCGAGTTTTTTAAGAGGAACACCTTTCAAAACAATAACACAATTTACTTTTTTTTTTTTTCATTTTTAATTAGAAATAACTTCAATAACTGAAAAATTCCCCCTAACAGGAAAACTCTTCCCCAAAAGTCTAACACACACCCACTCTTCCATCAGCCTTGTGGAACCAAGGATTGCAGGCATCTGTGAAGGTGAGTTCAGTGAAGGCTGGAATATGTACAGTGTTTTAAACAGATATTTCAATAGCAGTGGATTGATTTGCATTGCGATGGATTAGCCGTTCCTAATCTGAAATGGAGTTTGGTTTTGGATTTGCATGAAAGCGGTCCAAACCTCAAGTGATTAAAAAAGATATGCTGCAAATACTGGCTTCAAGAAGGGTAACTGCTGGTCCTTCACGTAAAAAGATAATCTTTCTCTTCCTTTGCAGAGATTCACTTTGCCCAGCTGAATTATTCAGCCATGGCATAAGGGAACTGTAGCCTTTTATGAGCTGTTCTTTGCTACCTTAATGCTTTCTGTTTTGTGTGTTCCTTGGCCTTTCTGAGGCCCCTGTGAGTGGCTTACTATATGTGGTTTTGCAATCATTTTCTGCTCTGCTTATCTGATTGGTTTTGTTTTGAGCTATTTGTAGACAGTACAAAAAGAGACCAGATTGAAATCAATGCAGACATTGTGTTCCCACACATGTCCTGTATTCCTAGGTATTAGAAATGGGAATGAGTCATCCAGCAATACAGTTAAGTAGTGACAAATAGTTGTCTAAAGCTCTGATAAGTAAAATCTCTTCGACTTATTGCATATTTTCTGTCTCCACATACTGCTGGTATAAATCTAAGACAAAAATCTACTCTCTGCCTCCCCAAGGACAGAACTTGCAGTCTTTGTTCAGGTATATTTTCCAGTGAAATATGGGAGAGTTCTGGGGACTAGAGCACTGAGACTAAATTTATGTCTTGGGACACAGAAAAATAAAATAATCCTCCCTTACAGACAACACTTTTCTTCATCAATGTAAATCATATGTGTCTCTGCAACCAGAGAACAGTAATATTTTTAAAGCTTCTTTTGGTAATGTTTCTTTCCAACTCCAGGGATGTCTCACTGAGCATAGCAGGTTTTAGCTGTTAAAAATTTAACAATAAAATGAAGAAAAGTGACAATTGTGATAGAAAGGATAATAAAATATCACCTGAAGACAGCTCAATGTTTTATCAAATGTTTTACCTGTAGTGTTCATTTTTACTACAGAAGAAGGACAACTTTCTATTTATACTATTTATGTGAAGACTGGTATAGGAACTTCTGAAGATTGTGCTTAAATGAGAAACAGACACACAAAGTGATTATTTCAAAAGAATAGAAGATCCCACTGAATAAAATCCTCATAATTATTTATTTAACATTGAAATATCCACTTCATGACCTGCCCACTGTTTTTATCCACTCCTGGGCAGGAATATGCAATCCTCCTTCTCCCAGAGGCAGCCCTAGGCTATGGCATCCTTTGTACCTACTGTCCTGAGTGCAAGGCATATTTCTTTGACTTCTCTAACAAACAAATAACACATGCATTTAGATTTTATTAAAAATAAATTCCAAAAGAAAACACTCTGCTGAACACACATCTTCCCCTGAGGAGAGAAAGAGAGAGCACAAACATTTGACAGATGTTAGTCACATTACTTAGCGCATTAATGGAAGACACTGAGACATTGTGGTGATGGGATCTGTATTAGAAATGGCGTACGCAGAACAGAGTAAATATTCAGTAGGATATTTTGTCTACTACACTTTGCTACTTTCTCACCTCTCAGGTCTTGAAGAAATTTGTGGAAAGTTATAATGAGAATGAAGTACAGTCATAAAATGGATTTTATCTCTATGTATGCTGCAAAGGCTATAGCAAACTTAGTTATGCTCTTGTTTCTATCCCTGTCTACTTTGCATTTGAAGATTTGCTTAGGGGTTGTTTCACAAACTCCCTGCCTGTATAGCATACCATCCCCTGTATGTAATGTCCTTTGCTTCCCAACCGTTCATATTCAGAATTAAAAAATAGAAATGGTCAAGTGGAATTGACCCTTGTGTACTAAAATAGCATAAGTTGTAAGTTCAGCCTCAGGAAATCTGGTCTTTTAGGACAAATACCCAGTAGAAGCTGATATGCTTTAAAACCTTTAGTTTTTTGCCCAAAGAACACTCTCCTCAAAGGGTCACAACCTTTCATATTCAGCTGCAGCTTAAGTTCTACTTTTTGAATTTTAGGCTTATTAATTTGATTTTTTAGGAATCATGTCAACTTTGTGAATTGCAAACATTTTGGCAAGACTCGATGCATGCATCTCCCCTCCTTGAGTAAGCAGTCTGTAATCCCTGACAAGCATTCTACTGGGTCAAGAGAAAATAAGAAAATAATTGAACAGTATATTGGACCATGAAAACATAATTAATATGTTAACTATTTATATACAGTGATGCAGACTCAGAAATTAGAAGCATCACAGGAAAGAATAATCTGTAAAATAGTCAGAGGAGGTATTCAGCATTAGACCTGTTCTACTTTTAGTGTACAGGTAATTTAACTTGTTTTACCTAAGTTAGTTACTGACCCTATCCAAGTTTTTCCCCACCTCAGTTAAATTCAACCAATCTAGCTTTAAAGGAATCCACTTTTCCCAGATGTAGAATGAAAATCTTGGGGGTTTTGTTCCATAAGAACTTCACGATGCAAGTACTCAGAGATTTACTCAACAGAGCAAGATTACAAACTTGAAACACTTTCAATGGTTCACATGTTAATATAAGTTCCATCTTAAACCAGGTCAGAAAGCAACGTCTTGACTGAGCTGAGAATGTGACTTCAAACATGAAGTACACATAGGGAAAGACAGCAAATAGGAATTCTGTAAAGGTGCCAGAGAAAGCCCTGAAATTCTGTTTTTTATTCTGAGATTATTTTAAATGTGCACATTCAATCTCATTCTGATGCAAACTGTCAGGCTACAGGAAGTGCATATATATATATATATATATACACACATTTTAGAAAGCACAAGCAATCAAAAATCTCCATTTATCAGGGAGTTATTTTCCCACCACAATTCTTGAGAATTCTTATTAGAGATTAAAACCACAGAAAACCTTCTTGTTCCTTCTTTCCCAGAGTTTACATAACCCAAACGAACTCCTCAGCTTCTTTTCCAGTCTTACTCCACATGCTAGGATTATTCCTGTGATTTTGAAAGACAGTATGTAACAGCATCTCTTGTTGACATCTCTTGCAACAGCACTTCTGCTAGAATGCACTAATGAATTTAAGGAAAACTTGTTGTGCTGATTGCAAGCTATCTTGTGATTGCAGAAATACTGCTTCTCCAGGTTATTTTGATTCTTACTCCGTGATTTAATAGAGGTTTTAGAGCAAGGCTACTTGTGAAAGCCTATCATCAGCCTTGCTTCTTGAGCTTGGTGCCTCCAGGGTTTCTTTCACATTTCTTTTGTTCAGATGAAATACTTTGCAGTTCATCACAATAATGAGTCAATAGTCACTGCACATAGAAGCATAGAATAATTAGGGTTGGAAAGGACTTTAAGATCATCTAGTTCCAATCCCCCCACCATAGGCAGTGACATCTCACACTAAACTATGTCACTCAAGGCTCACCTTGAGCACTGCCAGGGATGGAGCACTCACAACCTCCCTGGGCAACTGATTCCAGTGTCTCACCACCCTAACAGGAAAGAATTTCCTCCTTATATCCAATCTAATCTTCCCCTGTTTAAGTTTGAACCCGTTACCCCTTGTCCTGTCACTACAGTCCCTGACAGAGTCCCTCCCCAGCATCCCTATAGGTCCCCTTCAGGTACTGGAAGGCTGCTATGAGGTCTCCACGCAGCCTTCTCTTCTCCAGGCTGAACAGCCCCAACTTCCTCAGCCTGTCTTCATACGGGAGGTGCTCCAGTCCCCTGATCATCCTCGTGGCCCTCCTCTGGACTTGTTCCAGCAGTTCCATGTCCTTTTTATGTTGAGGACACCAGAACTGCACACAATACTCCAGGGGAGGTCTCACGAGAGCAGAGTAGAGGGGCAGGATCACCTCCTTCGACCTGCTGGTCACGCTCCTTTTGATGCAGCCCAGGATACGGTTGGCTTTCTGGGCTGCGAGCACACACTGAAGCCAGCTCATGTTCATTTTCTCATCGACCAGCATCCCCAAGTCCTTCTCCGCAGGGCTGCTCTGAATCTCTTCTTTGCCCAGTCTGTAGCTGTGCCTGGGATTGCTGCGACCCAGGTGTAGGACCTTGCACTTGGCATGGTTGCAGTTCATAAGGTTGGTATCAGCCCACCTCAGAAGCATGTCAAAGTCCCTCTGGATAGCATTCCTTCCCTCCAGCCTGTCAACCAAATCACACAGCTTGGTGTCATTGGCAAATGTTGTGCTCTGCCAGTAGAGCTAACCCGAGGTTCTCAGTTTAGCTGCTGCTTTTACTGCCAGACTCTTTGTCTTTACCAAAATTACCTTCTTAAACCTGATCTATCAAACCACTCCTCTGCTTTATGCTGAGATACCCAAAGAGAGCTGTTAATAAGTGTTTTTGATAACTGCCAAGGAATAATTAGCCATTAAGTGAAGCTTTTCTAAAAGGGGTGACTGTCTGACCTTGCTAACCTTCAGCTTTCCACTTTTTACAGCTTGTTAGCACCAATTACACTCAGATTAGATTATATTCTCCTCTGAAGGACCCTGCATTTTTGTAAGGTTGTAACCCTAGTAAATGCCAGCTGTTGCTTTTGAATTAACTACTTTTCCTTCTTTCCCAGGTTGCCTGCTGAATCCCTCACTGATGCCATTTACCTGTCATGTCTTTCACTGAAACTTCTGATACACTCCTGAACTGTTTGCAAGATTTCACTCTGGTGCTGTGATGAAGGTGGTAGTCTCAGCTGGCCAGGTAAATAGTCCATATTCTTATCTCTGCACCTATTCAGGTTGGCAAGCTGCTTTCCCTTGGCAAAGGATTTGCTGCCATTTATTGTTAGAATATGTTTTCCACCTTAAACTTTTAATCAGCTTTATGGACTTTGGGTCAATTTCAACATAGATATTCAGTAAAGTCAGATCATTATAAGCTAAGATTAGATAGACATCTTCTTCACCCTACCCCTTTCCATTGGAACAGAACTTTTCAATGTGGGAGTCATGAAGAAGTATCAATATTTCAATTATTTCACTCTTCCTATGCTATTTGAAACAGACTTCCCTACTTTCTAGCCTAAGAAAAGAAATCCTGCTATGAACTAAGGTGTCCTGCTGCTGAAAAGCTTGAGCGTCTGAGCTGGGCAGGCTGAAAGGCTCTTACCACTTATGAACCAGCCTGCAAAACAGAAGAATCAAAACATTAATGATGAAGAGAGGTTCAGGTATTTTACCTATTCCAAACTTCAGGAACATTCTGAATTCAAAGTGAATTTTTGGACTAGGTCACCTCATACACATGAGCTATCATTATCTAATAGCTTTGTGTGGAAAGGAGGATTGGTTGCATCATTAGTGTAGAATGGGAAAACCTGATGGCTCCTATTTGCATTTCCGTAAACACACATCCTATCAATGTTTTTTCTAATTCCAGAAACGAAGTGTGTGTTCCTTTTTGTTGATACTGACTCTTTGCTTGATATGACAGTGCACCAATTACCAGCAGAGCATTATAGGTTTAAATGAATGTTTCTAATGCAGCCCAGCTTCCTTGTATTGATGTTACCTGTTTTCTCAGCAGAGTCAGGGTGAAATCACAAGTCACTGTCCATCGCATGTGACAAGGTTTTGTTTCATTAGAAGGAAGCTGGTTGCCCTTAACTGATATATGGCAGCTCCAACAACTGTTTGCAGCCCAGCAGTATTATGTTGCATGCAGGAAAGGAATGTGGTGATACTGTAGGCCAGTTCTTCAGCTGGTATAAATCTACGTGGCTGTCTCAATTAGAAACAGATCTCTGTTGTTTTACGCATTCTGAGGACACATCAACACTGCAAAATGAAGCATGGTGCAGAAATCACTGAAATGGGGAAAGTCTGTGTCAATAAATCCACATGACAAAGTACAGTCCATCCATGGAATGATCTGCTGAGCTTCATAATTAGGATAGTCCTGGTCTCTTGAAAGCCATGTTAATCAATAAGCCTTACCCAGGATATAGTGAATGTGGCTGTCAAGCTTCAATGCTGAATATACTCTTAGACATGTGTTTTGATATTACAGTCCCCAGAATTTTCTGGTCTGTAAGGTTTCTGGTGCAATGTTATCATGTGCAGAATTGAGGCCTTGGATTTCTCAGTATGCACAGGGATAGATATGCACTTTGATGTTAGTTTATAGCTTAAGATTTTTACTGCTATGTTTCCTATAATTGAAATGTTGTTCTTCATTCTAAACAGTGAGTTTTACTTCAGGGTCTCATTGGCTTCTGGGTTCTTCGCTACAGCCCCTGTATGTGAGACTGTTTTGGCATCTCCTGTGCCCTTTGTGATTTCCAGGCAGCCACAATCACCACTTGGAACCTTCTTACCATTGATGGAGTAGCCTGAAACAAGTAGGGTCCATGTTTTTGCAACACCGTCTTCTAATCTGGTGAACTCTAGTTCTAGTCATATTTTCTGGGTAGGTTCCACAGTTAATGTCTACTTGTCGAAAAGAAGGCACTCTGTTTTTTCAGCTTTTCAATAGAACACACTCTGTGTCACTTGCCTGTTGTAGGGTTTTAATCCTTTTTTAAAATTATTTTTTTCCTAAATGCAGATGTTACCCTTCTTCATTATACCCATCTTTGGAGCTGAGATTTACCTTAGTCCAGTGGCCCTTGACTCAGCTCAGACTTCTGTTTTGTTTCTCACACTGGTCTATGTAATAGACACTTTTTCCTAATTCTGACTTCTAGAATGAAATGCCGATTGCAGATCCATGTTTGTTCCACACGACACCTTGAAAACTAAGTGAATGAGAAGACCCCCTGAAGGCACACAATTGATCTAACTTCAGAGGAAGAATCCAATTACACATTAAGGCATACAAGAAAATCAGTGTTATTAACTGTTGTTGCTAAGCAATAATTTGTACCCTTCTCTGTTTAATTTTCAACTCTTTTGGTTTCTGCTGTAAAGATAAGTCTGGTTTATACAACTTGCCCCCAGCAGCTCCTAGCAGCTGGGGTTACTGGAGCAAGGGTTCTTTACTGAGCTTAAATAGGGGACCCTTCGTTCTCTGAGATGAGGAAGTCCAAAAGAAATTAAGCGCATAATCACGGCCAATAGTGTGGTTCAGGATGATCTAATTTACTTTTTGTGGCATTTGTGCCTGTAAAGAACAGAATCTACACAAATGACACATAGCGAAGAACCACAGCCACCACACACTCATCCCCATGTCTGCTTTTGACACCTACCAGCCAGTTACAGAGGGTTACTGGGAAGCTCCTGTGGCTGCTCTAGAAGTGATCAAGGTGCTTGGTACCACTTGTGTTTCATTATTGTGTCAGAGTTGTGGAACAAGTGGGATTTATTTTTGTAGGCAAATCATTAGATAAGAAGAAACAGTTGTGCTCTATGCTTATACATATCTTGAGGTTTTTCTGGTTCTTGCTTGGAGCTGTCATACTGACATCATTGCAGCAAGCCATGGGTTCCTACAGCAGCCACCAATTAGAAACAGAATGAACATATTCTTCAAACAGAGGAAGTTAACAACTGGCCTCTATTATTGTGTAATTAAGTTAAGGATCTGGTCTTGATCTTCAAAACCTTCAAAGTGTTTAGCTCAAACTGTTTCTGGAACCATCTTTGCTTCCCTAGCCAGTGACCACTAACATCACTGCTTCCTGAGTGAAGCACAGAAGCTTGCTTGCTTAACCTGTTTTTCATAGCATAAACTATTAAGCAGACATTCAAGGTACAAAAAATAGGAAAAAACCCAACATATGCAAGGCACTTAAGTAAGCCAATAGACAGTAATAATTTCTCAGGGGCAAGAGACAAGTCAAACTGGAAGAAAAAAGTAAGATGTAAGCTACCCCTGGGAAGGAATCTACTGCTATGTTTTAGATGTCTGCCATTTGTGCCTTACCTGGGTCTCTCCATATGATGCACAGTAAAAGAAGCTGTGCTGCCCCTCACATTTTTACACCCCCACTGCGACCATGTTGGTGTTCTGTTTACACCTTCCCCTCATTCACTTGCACACAAAATCATCTTTTCTATTTTTAGGTTCTCCAGCTCATACCCTGTAAAGAGCAGTGGTGCACTGGTCATGTTCAGTTTCATTTATGTATTTCTTATTATTTATTAATGGTGCATAACATGTGTACATGTCATTTCGACACCTGGATTTATCTTCCATATTTTCAAAATTACATACTGAAGTCTTAGCAGGCTTGAGATCCTTCTATTTATGGGTTTTTTTTTGGTGCTGACTTGCCTTCACTACCTTTAAAAGTCAGGGAATTCTGTCACTGACTCCACTGGAAATGAGAGTGTTTCCCAAGTGAAATTTTCACCCTGTAAACTCAGACCACCTCCAGATTTTCTATTCTGACAATTATTTAAATATGACACCAGATCTCACTGCTGTCTGAAATACCTAGGGGAATGAATGCATTCTTTTTAATTACATTATAAATGAAACCTCAGGAAAAATCCTGGAAACACAAGAAGGTATATTCTTAATGCTAAAACCTGATAAGAATTCAGCAAACTGAGGCTGAACTGCCTTTTCTGCCTCAGTGACCCAATTACTGTTTCCCTCTCGAAAACTAATGACCCAAATTTCTTTTCTATTATGTTGTTACAAGACCAAGCTCCAGTTTAAGATTTTAATTTTCTTAGGTAGCCAAAATCTTTCATATACAGTTAAAGAATGGAAAAAAAGGCAGCTGGATTTGCAGTAACTGAGCACTTCTAATTTTTACCGACTTAAGTAAAAATGTGGCAGCTTGGCACTTCCAAAAATCAGGCCAGCCTACTAAGGTTCTTTAAATAAAGTGAGGTAGTGACCTGATTTTTAAACTGTTGAGTACAAACAAGTTTTAGTAAACCCGGAGCATCTTCAGGTGCTTCATGAATTTGGATATTAAGCCAGTACTTGCATAAAATCTTCAAGAATTTGCCAGAGTCCCCAGAAGTACCTAGGGATATATCAGGGTATTAATTTGGTCTCTTGGGTTCATTCTGTAACACTGGACATGATTTACGCATGTAGGTCCCAGAGTGACATTCTTAGGGTTTAACCGCATCCTGAGCTTTCCTCGTAATTATTTTTTCTCAATGAACATTACAATATGCAGTAACATTTTGGTACAGAGAGCAATGAGACATCCTGTACCAGAACAGATATGAGCACTGATAATAGAACAGAGAGGTCTTTGTTCATCTGTTTGAAAAACAACCAGCTACATTTTTAATCTCTTTCTTTGAAAAACTATTTTGTGTTCTGTCTACAATATATAAGGGAATAGATTTGGGTTTGTAGAAAAAAAATCTACATTTTTCACATGTTGCTCCAGAATCTGGACAGATAAATCTCTGTTCTTTAGCTCTTATGCATACACGTGGGTCAGATCAAATGCCAACATATCGTCTTGTATAATTATTCTGCTAACAGAATGAGGATTTAGTAAATGTGGTGATTAATCTCTGCCTTACACCCCCTCCCCCCAAAAAAAAGAATTGAAGGCTATTTCTTGCCCTCCCCAAATTATATTTCTAGTCATCTTGTTCTGAAAAATCCAGCCCTGAAACTGTTCACTCCTCTTTCACCCTGCAAAGCCTTTCATGTTTTATGTATCTAAAAATAATTTTTATGCATCTTCCCCAGTTGAAAAAAAAATTTTTTTGATTTTTTTTTTTTTAAACTAACCTGTCCTATCTTGTCACGCATTTTTTATTTTATAAAAAATAAAAATACTTCTTTGGGACTGGATTTTTTGGCCCAAATAAAGGAAAATTAGCATTTTTTCTCATTATATTTTATTATTCTGGCCTCTGGGCCACAGAAATGCCCCAAAGAGCTGCACCGAGAGATGCCACCTTCAGTAAGGGTAGGCTGCTATATGTAGGGGAGAGAGGGTCAGGTTCTCAGGTACCTTCTGTGCATTCTGCCAGGACAGAGTAATTACTCTGTCTTAACAAGGAGTAGCTTAAAAGGAAATCTGCTGGTGCCCAGACTCCAGGAACAGAGTGCCCCAGCTATACCATACTTGTTTAAGGCTGTCCTACACAGATCATTTTTTGACACTGGGGAAAGGACCACCCTTCTCTTCCTCTCTGCTTCCAACTCCCTTGTTTTGTATCCCAGTACATATGATTTTTTGCAAGTACACGTAAAAGGTCAAGGGCTTTCTGTTGACCTGACAGTGCAGGGATTAAAAATGCGCCTGGACTTGCCTCGCCTTTAGCTGATTTTACCTTGTTTTTACCGTGATAGCCATTGCCTAGCAGTCAGCTAACTGTTGCTTGCATTTGTTTTACTTGAGCTTTAGTTTTTGGTGATAACAAGTAGTTTTTCTCTGTGAATTGACCTGTCTGTAACTCCAGACTTAAGTGTGGCATGTAGAGCATCAGTTCCTGCTCTTGTCCTCCCACCACCCATTGTGCTCTGACAGGGCTTGTCTGATTACATGCTGAACTGTGTTGGGGAGCTTATTGTCTTGAAAATAAGTATTTTTGACAGGATTTTTTTTTTTTTTCAGCTACAAACAGCTTAAATAGTATTGCTACTCATGGCTTTGGTCTGGAGTAAAGAGGCGTGTTCAAGCACATCTCTCTCCTTGGTACTGCCATCACTTGCCCCATCCAAAAGATCTGGGCATCTAACCCCAGATTATAAATTCTCTTACAGGATTCAGGCACCTTAGATCTTTTGCAGATCAAGGCCAAAGCGATTTTTTTTCATTTAAATTGTAGCAAAGCAGAGAATTGCATAGACCAGCACCTCAACCTGCAGGCTATGTTTTCCTTCCCTCTTGTGTAACATATTATTTGTGGTCTGTTTTATTCAGAGAACACTGGTTTGAGCAGTAGGCCTTTGCACAACTTTGCTTTTAGAGGGGAAGTTTCAAAATACATTTGTTCCTACTGTTTCAGAAGGACTTGTTTTTTTCTTATGCTAGGAATAGTTGCTCAAAAAAAGAAGAAAAAAACCACTGTCAGGAAGCCAAAATCTTTGTTAGTTTTTCTTTTAATATAACCCCCACCCCAAGTTATTCACACAGTTCTATTTCTAGACAAACTTTTAAAGCCCTGACTATTTCAAAAGGAAAATACTGCAAATTTCTGCTAATACGTTATCTCTGTGAAAGGGAAGAAACTGGTAATAAGTAACCTTTCCTTCTTTCTTTTGCTTCAGAACATTTTAATTGTGTTCCAATTACTTCAACATATTTAATATACTTCCAATATGTATTTGTACAGTATGCAGGCAAATGGTTTTCCAAAGCCTTATACAATATAGTGAGTCATAAATGATTGCTGTTCCCACTCCCCTCGACGGAGCGTGAGTCACAAAGTGGTAAAGTCTGTCTCCCCAGAGCACTGAGTGAAATCCACCTGATTTCAGGCAGTCAGTACAAAGCTGAGAACTGAGTGGCACGCGGAGATCCCTTGGCTGAACAGTGCACGTCTGCCTACGCATCTCTTACCTGCTGTGAAAAGGGGCATACCACAACCTTTCAGGGTGTGCCATGTCCTAGTGATTTGCTGATCCCTGTACATCCTGCAGCCACTGCAGGGAGGCTCTGGCTGTGGCTGTGCTCCAGCTGTGCACCCTGTCTCTGTGTTATGGGGGTGGATTTCCTAACCACTTTTCATCTGGCTCTGAAGCTTCCAAGTTTTTGGGCTGTATGAGGGGACAGATTTCATTTTGACTCAGTACCTCTGCATGGCAGTCACCCCCAACAACTGCGTCAGTGGGGTAGCAGCAGTCGCTGACTGGGTTTTGGCAAGTTGCTTGTAGCTGTACACACACAAAGTCTCTGCTCCCCACAAACACATGCTATGTGAAAAGAAGTCCCTTGAAATCAGATGCCTCAAGGTGGGTGGGATTTGCTTCCTTCCATCCCTGGAAAATTAAAGCTATTTTCTTTTCACAAAGGAAGAAAACATTTGTGATTTGGTAGGGTGGAGAAAAATATGCCTTTGAATGTTCATTCCAGGATCAGTGTTAACCAGGCCACAAGATGTTCTTCAGGCATACAAGACTAACAAGTCCTTATCTTCTGTTGATAAAGTGTACCAAAGTATTCTCAAAAAACTTTTTAACCTTTTAATGTACTCCATACAGGTTGCTGTCAATAATTAACTTCTTGAAGAGTATCTCAGCAGTCAGGCAACATCACAGCTATTCCTTCCTGAAGTTTCAAGGGTGCTGATATATCCTTATTAATTATGCTGATATATGGAAATAAGGGGTTCTTCTTAGTTTTTATATTCCCAAACACCTCTACATTGCAGTTTTTAATAGCTGACATTTCCACTGTTTTTTTGTGAAGACTGCCTTGCAGAAGCAGATTGACCAGATATAGCAACGAATGAAGGATCAGGCAGGATAGCAAAAGTTATGTTTTAAAATACTTCATAAGGTGACTCTAAACAATTTTTTCTGCATTTGAGATTTCTGACTTGCATCCCTTAATAATTGTAACAAAAAAGTGTCAGTCAAAGATCAAAGCTGTATTCCTCTAAATACAAACCAAATAGCCTTTCCCATTAGAATCTTGATAGTGTAAAAACCTCATTATACAAATATTTTAACATTTGTATAAATTTCTTCAGAAGAATAGTTGTACTGGTTTCAGCATAGTCTTCATACACTTCAAATGTGATTTAACTCACTTAGTTTTGCTTGTTTTAATGTTAAATGTGTAGTCTAACTGACTTACCTCAGTTTCCTCTGCAGTCAATGGAGAGAGATAATCGCCTCCGGAGGGGTGATTCATATCTTCTATCTTAGACTTCTGCCTCTGTTAATTGACAACAGAAGTGTAGCCTAGACAACAGTGTAGATTAGATTCTTATCTCCTAGATCAGGTGAGATAAACACTATTCTTGGCCATCTTTGTGCACACAAATTTACAGGATTGGAGCTAAGTTGTTTAAACACCAAAAGTACCATGGGGACTGATAGACTAATTGATTTATTTAGAAGCTTTCCAAACCATGAGTAAAAAACAAAGAAAAATAATCTTTTATGAAAAAAAGGAAAAACGTACAAAATAATTTAATATTAGTTCATTAATATTTAATGAACATGGTAACAATAAAGTATAACAACAAGATATACCTATAGTACATAAACTATTAACAACAAATGACATTTAAAAGGTGAATTTGCTAAGTAATGCCCCAACCATAACCTTGAGTTTTCAGCAGCTTCAGTACATGTCTTTAGCTATGTGTTTTAATACAACGGGGCAGAATTCACATCTGAGATATTCCTGCTTCTTTGTCCCCAGATTTCCCTTTCTGATGAGTCAGCTGGCTCCCTTCAGGCAATGGATAGTGTGCAGACCAACAGGGTGACCAACCTTCCGCGTTTTAAGAGTCATGAAAATACAATTTATTGCTAAGGGCAACAAGCTTTAAAATGTGTTCTGTTTAGCTCTTTTTCTTTTTTTCCTTTTATTTTTTCTTTTTTTTTTCTTTTTCTTTTTAACTGTGAATACTAACTGAATAACCTAACCAGAGATCTGGGCTATGAATCATCCTATGCATCTATTATTGTTTGGGCAGAAAGATGATGCAGTTGCTGCTATTTCTCTTCCACCTTCTTCTCCATCTACCTGAATTTTCTCCTAGCACCAGGCAGCCTGAATGATCATATTATGCAGGTCCTGGGCCTTGGGATTTGTGTACTCTTAGTTTCTTAGCCAGTTTTCACTCAAGCAGAACTTAAATAATTCAAAACTTATGACAGAAGAAGCTCTGAATGTTGTCTGTACATGCAATTGAAGTAACTTTTCTGAAATTAGTTAACATCTTAAAAAATGCATTAGTTGCACATCCAGTACGTTCAGATTTTTGGGGGAATCAAAATACCTAGGCTGCATTTCCCACAGATTATTTGTGCATACAATATGCTTTTCCTTCCTTTCACAGTTTAAATTTAAAAGGCAGTATGTGACAAGATTTGGAATGCACTTCATTTCTGATTGTTTTGGAACAACTGAACAGCTGGAATAATACGGAGAGCAAGGCAGAGACTTGATGCAAACTGGAGAGGCAGTTGACAGGGGTCAGGTGGTCACTACATGTTAGTGCTCCTGGTCACTCCTTTGCAGGGTCTCAGTTCATTCTGCTGACTGTCTAGGGAGCTCAGTCGCCTCCTGTGGGTGCCTGAAGCCCTGTGGTAGAAGTACAAAGGTATTTGGATGTGCCAGAACCCAGTTACCTGGTTTGCCTTCCTCCATCAAACGTCATTAGACCCATCTCCAATCCTCAAAAGGAGTGTTTTTCATCCTGCCACAGATAACTGTTAGACCTATATGGAGTATTTGGTGCACATTTGTGTGCCACGAGTCTCAGCTAGTTGTCTTTGAGTCATGCTATTTCCTACCCAGAAGAGAGGGTGGATCCCTTCTCTGCTGATGAAAGAGCTGTACTTGGCATGTGGAAAGAACCTCAACTTGAGGTGACATGTCTTCTGCTTGTATTTCTGCTTTAACCCTCGAGCTGTTGAACTTCCTGAAAAAAGTAAAATCCCAAGGTAACCGAAGAGGAAGGACTGTGAGTGATTTGGGCACAAATTGTGGACTTTGGGAGACATGTTCACGTACCACATATCTGGTGATACAGCTCTTGAGCATTTTGTCAGGACAAAAGCCTGGGTTGTCCAGAGTATCCTAAGTTGGTTGTGTGTCAGAAACAGAATAACCACGTTAATACAAGCTAATAAATCTTGTTTCTTCGCTGAGCAAATTGCCTGGGCGGGTGGAGATCAGACTGAATGTAGGTATTTTGCTTCTGGTACTCTAGTTCAATCTTTCAGAGATAATTTAGCTATTTCCACATTGTAACATGAGAATAACAAATATAAACAGATAAAAATGTATTATTTACATAAATATATACTAATAAATACATATAATTGTGTGTTGATGGGTATCTGTAATTGCTGATGAGTGTGTTGATATGTATGTAATTACTGATGTGTCCCTGGTGGTAGCAAAAAAATAATAGTGCTTCTCACTCACAAGGGGCTGCAGGATGTACTGAAGATTGTAAGGGGTAAGGACTGTCATGGTGATTGTAACCATGTAAATGTATATAATTTTGATGTGAAATGTGTAGGGGTTTTTTTCATAGTTATTTTCTCTTCATGCACTGAATCACTTTTCTTCTAAAAGCTCTAAGACAGAGCACTTCTTATATTAACACTGTAATTTTCCTTCTTGTTTTTAATCTACTATTTAATCTACAGACCATTCCTTTCAAACTTGACCACCAAAAACATTTGTGAGCATTCATTCCTGCTCTGCACAATGTTTGCTTAGAAATGGAAGTTTATAGTGCTTCTACCCTTCGTCTTTCTGCTAGTTTCTCTGAAATTTTCACAACTGCCTGCTTCTGTCATTTGTGATACAGTAACCTGTAGATCTATTTGTGTGTTGTTACAGGCAGAATGTCTATGTACATAACAACATAGATTTCTTTGAGCTAATTAGCTGTTATCTAAATTGACAATAAAGAAGTGACTGGAGGTGCCACAAATTATTTCTTTTTTAATCTTTTTCTATAAATTTACATCTTATTACATGACAGGAGCTAAGTTCATATGCTAGCAAATACATTTCAGTGTGTTGAAAGGCTTTATCCACACTTTGGGAGCATATATGCAGATGTTGCTTATAATTACCTATTCTTTCTTTGTATTAAAAATAGAAAAGTCAGTCCAGTACTAATTAGTAACATAGTATAATTTAATGGTAAAACAGCTGAGGCATTATGACAGCTTTTCCTAGCACTTATGATTAATCATTTTTCTATTAAGGCCGCTGAGAGCAGCACAAAAGCAATTCTCATCCTTTGTCACTGCTGATGTCACCAGTTTCAGTTTAGCACTTTCAACAGATACTGTGTTGTACACTTAGATTGAAAATGCACCCCAAAGGCTGCTAGCACAACTTATGCAAACGTGTTGTTAAGATCTCTTCTGGAAAGATGTCACAGTTTGTAATATTTGATCTTAATAAAATCTCTTGGGTGCTGGGCAAAGTTCCCCTGAAATACCTGTTTCAAGTTGAAAAGTGTAGTTGTCAGTGTGGTGTCAAAGCTGAGTAGGGCTGGAAAAGGATTAAATTCTAGCTTCTAATATCCAGCTCATCCATCTGCTCGTGGGACTATATTTTTTCACGTACTAATGTTTTCCATGCACCGTCTGTCTCCCACCCTGTCAGAGAAAAATATTTCCCTGCCATCCCTGTCCTCATGGCAGGTACCAATCATGTTAGGCTGCAGAACTACTCTTTCCCAACCGAGACCTCTCCGTCTGCTTCCCTTCTGCTTGGCCAACATGACTCTGACTGGGGTTTTGGCTCATCAGCCATCTTCAACACAGATATGTTCACAGCCTGCTGGTTTTGAAATCATGTCCTCCTGGCTTTCAACATGTCTGATTGCTGTCTTCGTTCTCCCTCCGTGTTTCTTGATAGGTTCCAGATCTGATGTTGTGCTCCAGATCTGCATCAGCTAAAATCTCATACTGGCCTTTTTTTCCCCAGTCACAGTTCTTTTCAGGTCTTCCGTGAAAACTTTTCTGTTTTAAGGTTTCTATCCAAGTTTGCCATAAGGGCATACATGGAGAACTTTACTGTCTTCTTGAATTGTATTCTGCATCTCTAACCCAGCAGTTGCCTGTTCTAGTCAGATCTAGTCCATTTTTGGCAGGCACTATGTTTATTTAGTGTTTGTTGTATTGTTGAGCACCACCAGAATACTGTTGTTGGTATCCCAGCATAATTCTTTGTGCACTGGTTAGCATGTATTCATATAGCACTTTCTTTGTCTAACTGGATGTGAGTTGAAAGTGAGCAATATAAAATGCTGGAAAAAAATTCCTATTGGTAGAAGTGATGCCTTAATGACAGGGAATATACTCACTTAACCTGATTATGACATTAGCTGTTAATAATGCTTTTCCTCCTTCTGTGTTGCTGAGAGGAGGAAGGAATGGGAGAATGAATGTGCTTTTTGTTGCTTGCCTCAGACAGCCAGAGGCAAATGAAGCTGACTTTCCTAATCACATAGATACAAAGCGGGTAGTTTCCCACACAAGAAAACCACCTACATGACTCAAAACTCCTTTCTGTTTAAATGCTTCTATTATTGGTTGTTTGGGTAACTAGGAATTTCAGCAACATTGAATATGATTCACCATTGACAAGGAGAAGGGCAGGAACCTTGTGGCCAGCTTTGTACCATGGTAGGGATGGTCGAGTCACATTGTGAGGTATATGGGTTACAGCGGATCCAGCTGTGATTCCCAGCTTGTGCCACCAGCCAGCATGGAGATTTGTGGGATGCTTTAGTCTCTCTGTGATCTACCTCTTGCTATTAGTTCAGTTAGGAAATGAAAGTCTTAATACTAGCAAGCACTGAGATTTTTGGCTCTAGTCCAGACATTTATTAAGCATATGTGAGTCAGAACATTTCTTTGGAATTGATGATGTGCTTAAAACTTAAGCATGTGCTTAAGTAATTTACTGAATTGGGACCAAAAAGCTTGGCAGTTTACAGGATTGAGTCCTTAACTAATCCAAGCATGATTTTTTTTTTTTTTTAAATAGTCTCCTCCCACCACTAGTACCCCATCCTCTTTAGTAATAATTGTAACTTAAAAAATAAATAAAATTAGTATCTGGAGTAAAAGCTTCCCTTTAAGGTGATACTTCAGATTTTATTTATTTTTCAGTAGGTTTTCTATGTAATACTAGATATCCTGCACAAATGTTTTTTTCTGACTGGCTTACAAAAGCAAAATATTATGGGCATAACTCCTAACATAATTTAGTAACATATGTAACACAATCCAAAAGACAACAGATTCAGAGCATGATGGACTGAGATCCAGCTACCAAATTCAAAGAAATATTCCATTGTGCCACCTTGTACTACATTTGGGTTATGATTCTGTTTACCTCCAATTTCCATTCTTCTGTTGACAAGCTCTGAAATGAAACTAAGCTACCTTCATTATGTCAATTAAAGCACAAGCTGTTAGGCTGACAGTAGTTTAACCTTTAGGAAATATAAAAAAACCAGTGTTTGGTGCAAAGTGTTTCAAGGAGAAAGATTTGCATTCAAATATAGCGATGGTTTAGCTGTTGCACATTTAGAATGTTTAACTGAAAATTAGTAAAATACTGGCATATTTAATCAAAGTTTGTGTAGATTATGCCAAAAAAAATCTCTAAGAATAATATTTCTGACTTGAACAGTGTATTGTGATGTGGGAAAGAAGCACAAGTAAAATGTCCTCTTCTTAGTATTTTGCCTACTAGTCAATATGTCTTTGCCTGACTCAATTAATTTCCATGGTATCTTGAATTATCTGCATTGTCGTTTCACTTGAAAATTCAAAGGATAACAGACAATAGAAGGCTTGGAAAATTTTTACATCAAAACCTAAGGACTGTCCTGCAGGAAAGAACTATGACTTAGAAGTAGATTATATACATTTTTCCTTGAGTAAAGTGTAGGATAAAATGTTAAGAAAAGGCTTCTTTTACCATAAAAATAAAGGCCTGCCTGTTACTTAGAAATACTATAATTTTTCCAAAAGAATTATACCAAAGAATTATACCAAAGAATATACAGCATTGAGTAGTCTTGTGATATTTATATTATCTGATCTGTTCTGTTGTCATAGCGAAGTGAATCCGAGTTGTAACACCTTCAAAGACAATACTCAGGCTTGGGAGTTAGTGCTGTTCAGAGTACCTTCTTGCCTGTAAGAACAGAGCAAAGCACATCTTCATAACACACAGCTTTGGGAATATTTTTCTTTAGATATCAGAGAAATGAATGCTGTACTCTCAAGCATTTGGCCAGTTTTCATTTCATTACAGAGCTACATGTATCACCTGGGTACGTATGCAGGAAATCTGCCTTAAAGCCAGACTACTTTGGATCTGTTTATTCAGTTTGAGTTAAAATGAAAACAATGATATTGAGCAAGAGTTTTTCTGTCATACTTTGGAGCTGAACATTTCTCAAATTGTGCAAGTGAAGTCTTCCATTTAGCTGTCCTGGAACACTTGTATTTCGTAAGGTTATGGACCCTCTTGAGTTAGCCTGTCATGTTTTGCAAACTACTGTGGCAATCAAAGGCACTCTCCCAGATTTTTTTTTATCTAGTTCTAAACATTTTCTAACCCTTGCAGACATACATAATCCGTACACAGTCATACACATAAAATTACAGGATGGAGTCTTGATTGCTCAGCTTCTCACTTAAGCAGCACAGAAAGGGCTTGGGTGACCCGGTAGACCTCAACCCATATATAAGGACTGCTGAGTTGTTGTGTCAATTAAATGTTGTACGATCAAAGCCTGGAGTTCTCTTCCCCTGGAGGCTCATGAAGACAAGCAGATCTACTTCACACAGCATCCATTCTGTGCTGGAAACCGTCTCGTATCTATCTGGCTGGGTGCCACAATTCCTACTGCATCGTGTTGGCCATGCAGATTAGAAACAAGTGCAAGGGTACTCCTGCTTCTAGGCCAAGCACTAGATCATCTCTCAAGGTTTCTGACACACACTGAAAACTCGATAGCTGAGACAGGTCTATGTCTAAAATCAACTTGTTTATCCATAGGGAAAAACGCAGCAACCTGCTTTGTTTTGAAATGTAAGTGACAAAAAATACTTTTGCTAGTGGGCAGGAAGAAGGTGATATGAAGTACTGTCACCTTTTCTAAGGATGCTTCCTTTGTTAAGATGTTCTCTTTCATGGAGTTTTCTGGAGTTCTTGGCCATCAGCAATGCTTCCTTGGTTCCTATGGTAAACATATAAAACATGTAGAAAACATAAAGAAATAATGCCCCCTTATTTTTTCTTTCTTTTTTTTTTTTTTTTTTTTATTTTATCAACCGGACCACACAGCTTGGTGTCATCGGCAAACTTGTTGAGGGCGCACTCAATCCCACTGTCCATGTCAGCGATGAAGATGTTAAACAAGACCGGTCCCAACACCGATCCCTGAGGGACACCACTCATTACTGGTCTCCAGCTGGACATCGAGCCATTGACCACAACCCTTTATGTGTGGCCATCCAGCCAATTCTTTATCCACCGAGTGGTCCATCCATCAAATTGATATCTCTCCAATTTAGAGAGAAGGATGTTGTGTGGGACAGTGTCAAACACTTTGCACAAGTCCAGGTAGATGACATCAACTGCTTTACCCTTATCCATCAGTTCTGTAGCCCTATCATAGAAGGCCACCAGATTGGACAGGCAGGATTTCCCCTTAGTGAAGCCATGCTGGTTGTCACCAAGCACCTTGTTGTTTTTCATGTGCCTTATCATGCTGTTCAGGAGAACATGCTCCAAGATTTTACCAGGCACAGAGGTGAGACTGACTGGTCTGTAATTCCTCTGGTCTTCCATTTTCCCCTTCTTGAAAATGGGCGTTATATTTCCCTTTTTCCAGTCATGAGGAACTTCACCTGACTGCCATGATTTTTCAAATATGATGGCCAGTGGCTTAGCAACTTCCCATAAGTGAAACTTATAGAAGCATCAAGCTCTGGGCTCTTTAGAGTTTTGGGGCAACAGCGAAGTTCAGTCTCTACTACAGTAGCTTCAGAAAGTTCCTTACACTGTTCATACTGTGTTTAATGCTTCTCAAGGACGGGCAATACTGAAAAGATCCAATGTACTCTCTGCTTTCCACATACATTTTTACATACATTATATTTATAAACTGGCAAGTCTGAACAGTGATACTATACTGCATTCTGAAATTTGCAGGCTGTGCAGGCTCTTTAAATATGCAGGCTATGATTTTGTGAAGGTAACATTGATATTTGTAGTCTTTTGGTGTATATGGAGTTATACCAATTCACACTAACTAATAACCTGGGTCAGTTTCTTTTGCAAATGAATACTGACAAAATTCAGAAGAAATCTGTACTCACAAATATGATTGTCACTAAAGATTGACAAATGAATGCAAAGTTTCAGGATGGTAAGAAGTGGTCTGTGTTCTGCGTGAAGTGTGTGTGTACTGACTTAGGACTTGAAACTTGAGTGCATGGCTTCAAAAGGGCTGGTGCTCAAAATGAGATTTTCTTTCTTCCCCTTTTGAAGATTGCAGTTGTTGCAAGGGAAAATCACATCCTGCAATACCTGTAAAAGCTTGGCTGTACCATCCACTGTACATGTAAGGAGTTCCATTCACTTCAGTTTAAATACTGATGTAAGTGGAGATAATCCAAAATAAGCAAGGTATTCAAGAGTAGGCCATAAAAAAACACACACATAAGGAAGAGTATTACAGAGGCAAAGACCTTGTTATGCACACCTGCCTATGTTTTTTGAGGGTAGTTTAAAGGGAAGAAAACAGTTTTCTCTAAACAAGTGGATAAAAATACCCTTAAATCACAAAGACCTCTGGCCCTGTATATGGAACGTGAATTCGCATTTACAATATAATCAAGGGATAGGAATATTTTGAACCTATGGTGGAAGAAATGGAAAGGGAATAGAAACCAAGCTTCAGTATGGAGCTTTAAACTTTAAGGCATCCTTGAAAATATTGGAAATAGCAGTTTGGAGATTTTTTTTAAGCTAAGTGGATCATGGCTTTTCTTGGAACAGACTTTACAAATTCCTTTTTGACTGTAATCTGCAAATCATTTGACTGCTGGTAAACAGAACCCTCTATGTTGTTCTGATAACAGAGGGAAGACTGCAAATAAGGAATTCCACCCTTAAAGCTATTAAGGTAAAAGTCTAAAATTGATGTGCACTGGATCAAAGGGTGAAATATTTTCCAGATGATCCTCTGTTTCTTCTGAGAAAAAGAAAAGAAACCCAAGAACGCAAACTTAAAAATCATTTCCAAGGTGTTAAGTTTCAGTTGCTGAGCATGGGGTTTCAATTTACAATTTTGTGTCCTGCTAGGATGGAACCTAAATTTGCCAATAAAGACCACTTTATATTACCTGCTTGTTCTTTTTCTAGAAAAAAAAAAAATGTTGCAGTCCATCAACAGCTATAGATGTCTGGTTTAAAAGGAAAAGTCAAATAAGAATAACTGATTGAAATTACTTGTCTGTAGTGTTTATTTTACAACTTCCTTATGCATGAAAATGACAAGGCCAGAGGAGGCTCTAATTTTAAATGAATCCTTAAATTTTATTGTTGGGAAAAGCGAAAGCTTTTTAGTATAGTCACAGTTTATACTTCTACAGAATCACAGAATCACAGAATCACAGAATCCCAAGGGTTGGAAGGGACCTAAAAAGATCATCTAGTCCAACCCCCCTGCAAGAGCAGGGTAACCTACAGTACATCACACAGGAACTTGTCCAGGCGGGCCTTGAATATCTCCAGTGTAGGAGACTCCACAACCCCCCTGGGCAACCTGTTCCAGTGCTCTGTCACTCTTACAGTAAAGAAGTTCTTCCTGATGTTAACGTGGAACTTCCTATGCTCCAGTTTACACCCATTGCCCCTTGTCCTATCACTGGATATCACTGAAAAAAGCCTAGCTCCATCATCCTGACACCTACCCTTTACAGATTTGTAAACATTGATGAGGTCACCCCTCAGTCTCCTCTTCTCCAAGCTAAAGAGACCCAGCTCCCTCAGCCTCTCCTCATAAGGGAGATGTTCCACTCCCTTAATCATCTTTGTGGCTCTGCGCTGGACTCCTTCAAGCAATTCCCTGTCCTTCTTGAATTGAGGGGCCCAGAACTGGACACAATATTCCAGATGCGGCCTCACCAAGGCTGAGTAGAGGGGGAGGAGAACCTCTCTTGACCTACTAACCACTCCCTTTCTAATGCACCCTAAGATGCCATTTGCCTTCTTGGCCACAAGAGCACATTGCTGGCTCATGGTCATCCTCCTATCCACCAGGACCCCCAGGTCCCTTTCCCCTTCACTACTTTCCAGCAGGTCAACCCCCAACCTGTACTGGTACATGGGGTTGTTCTTCCCCAGATGCAAGACTCTACACTTGCCCTTGTTAAATTTCATCAAGTTTCTCCCCGCCCAACTCTCCAGCCTGTCCAGGTCTCGCTGAATGGCAGCACAGTCCTCTGGTGTGTCAGCCACTCCTCCCAGTTTTGTGTCATCAGCAAACTTGCTGAGGGTGCACTCAGTTCCCTCATCCAGGTCATTGATGAAAATATTAAACAGCACCGGTCCCAGCACCGACCCCTGAGGAACTCCACTAGTCACAGACCTCCAGCTAGATTCTGCGCCATTGACCACAACTCTCTGCCTTCTTCCTTTCAACCAGTTCTCGATCCACCTCACTACTTGATCGTCAAGCCCACACTTCCTTAGCTTATCTATGAGGATGCTGTGGGAGACAGTATCAAATGCCTTACTGAAATCAAGAAAAACTACATCTACCGCTCTACCATCATCCCTCCACCTAGTCACTTCCTCATAGAAGGCTATAAGGTTGGTCATACATGACTTCCCCCTCATAAAACCATGTTGGCTGTTCTTAATGACCCCCTCATCCTTGATATGCCTAGTGATGGAGTCAAGAATAAGTTGTTCCATCACCTTTCCAGGGATGGAGGTAAGGCTGACCGGTCTATAATTACCCGGGTCCTCCTTCTTGCCCTTCTTATAGATTGGTGTGACCTTTGCCATCCGCCAATCCTCAGGCACCTCGCCCGTTTCCCACGACTTACCAAAGATGATGGAAAGTGGCCTAGCAATGACCTCCGCCAGCTCCCTCAGCACCCGTGGGTGCATTCCATCCGGACCCATCGATTTACAGATGTCCAGATTGCATAGCTGAAGTATTAGTCATTACAGCCTTGGAAAGTAAGTAGGAATGTCAGCAAAAATCACCATCCATTTAAATTTCAGTATATGCAAGTCACACAGGGAGATGCTTCTGGTATTTCATCTTCAGCCCCCTAAGAACTTATTGTAAATGTGGTAAGTTCATTGGCCTGTGTAAAGTTAATGTTATGCTGTCAGATCTGTTCCTAGGAAGCACTGACCACATCAAACAAACAACAAAAACATCACCATTACCACCATCATTAACTTTTCTTCTGTCTCAGTAAAATATGACAAGCATAGGATTATGATAGAGAAAGAACCATGTTCTCACCTTCTGTATAGCTGCTCCATTTCTGATTTAAACAGAAATTATTACAGGAAAGCTTCTTCAGCTTCAGCGTTTCAAGTTTGGGATTGTTTAGGAGGAGACATGGAGCACTGGTCACAGCTGAGGGTTGTGTGACACAGGGGAGGAAGGTGTGCTGTGAGTATGGCTGCGGGTCCTGCCTCGTCCTTGCTCCCTGTGGAAATTCAGTAGCTTTGTGGGTGCTTGGCAGTGCTTTTTTTTTAAAAAAAAAAAAAATAAAAGGTTCTGACCTGCACATTTAAACTCGTGATCTATTATTTTTTATTGTGGTTTTGTGTAAAACTCCAGTTCTAGCCTCCCCTCTGGTCCTCTTTCCTAACGTGCTTTTCTCCTATATGTCTCTCTATTCCTAACATGCTCATCCCTTCCCATGCAGCAGTTTCCTCTCCTCCAGAATTTGGGTCCAGTAGGGGAGAGTGCTGAAGGCACAGGAAAGGCAGCTGCCCTGCTTTTTGGAGAAAGCCCTGACTTTTCTCAGACTGACTTATGACTTATGATATGGCATGGTTTGTTTCTGATGGATTTTTGCGGGAACAACAAAGCAGACTTTCTCACAAAAAAACTTTTTTCTTATGTCAAACCTATACCCTAAAACATAGGGAGCTGGAATTTATCAAAGAAAAGATGACCAGAACTTTGTGTAGGTCAAATGTCCATCAGTATTTTTGACAGGACATTCACAGGCTTTCTTTTTTTGCTGAAGTGTTATGTAATTCTTCAAAGTCACACATCCACTAAATCACACAGATAGCAGTGAAAATGGTTAATCAGAAATAAAGGCAAATCAGAGCCTTTAGAGTGGAATTGTTGAACAGTTATTATATTTTGCTGCTATTGAGAAAAGAGCCTTCTGATATTGACCTCTCATCTAAACATATTAACAAAACAATAAGTAAACCCTACCTCACACTAAACATCTAACATATTGGCACTGCAGCAAACAGTGAATCCAGATAAAAAGGACTTTTTGAGATATGGATTTTATTATACACTATAGTAAGTTCACTTTTCACTGAAAACATGGGAAAAAAAAATTAATTAAGAACTCTAATAGCCAGCCAGCAGGAAAAATGAAAATAAATCTAAGTTGGTGGCTGTGCTCTACATCTATATGGCTGCCTTTGCAGAGAGTATCTCAGCCTGCAAATTCTCCAGACTCATTAATATGGAATCTGAAATTCCAGTAAAAATACCCCCTCTCATTTTGTTTGACCTTCTTATACTGCTGACCTACTGTACAGCTTGTCTCAGGGTTAATTCAGAACCAGATATAAGTGGGACAGATATTCTTCAAATCTGCTACAACCAGTGCTGCCTTTTACAATTTCAAGCTGAAGCTGCCAGTACAGACAGTTGCAGATTTAAGTCTCAAAATAAGTGTAGGGCATGCTCTTTCTCCTTGTTCTCTTCAAGAGGGTAAGTTATTTTCATAGTTATTCCCAGGAGTCCATTAGTAAATCTGAATATCTCTGTGTTGGGGTCACAGGAAAGATTCAAACTGACATTCCTGACAAATGCGTCATTAATGAGATCCACTCTATTTCTGAAAAAAAAAAAAAAAACAAAACCCGAAAACCAAACCCAAACTCCTAACCAAAACATATCGACAAGTATTATTTCAGGTGTTATTTCAGGACATTAAGTGTTTGCCTAACATAGCATGTTGCCACAGCATTCCTTATCTGATTAAAGAAAAGATCTAACTTTCTAACTGATGTGGAGACACATTCTGAGAGTGTATTCTGTGTAATTAGATATTGTATTACAGGAGGTTTGATGAGGGTCATATCATTAAAAACCCATATTAGTGCATTATACAACCCGACACTGATAGGGCTGCTTACAGAGGTGATATTATTCCATTCCCACTCTCAATCTTTTGATGCTGTCTACACTTATATTCTCTCTAAAGCCTATTAACCCTTTTAATGAGCGCATCTCAATTTGTTTTGTTCTTCAAGAGGATATCAAATCATAGCTCTCTGCTCAGATCTCATTCAAATGATTCAAATTTGAACTTTCCTCTTAAATCGATGAATTTGTTTTCCAACAGTGTTGTGTTCTATGGTGCACTTACATTAAAGAGAAATATTCATCCTATGACAGGAGTCTCTTGTGATGCTAAACGTTATACAAATTGTCACAGCTATTTTAAATGCAGTCATCTTTATAGAATCGGTAAATGCATTTTCAAATTGTGACTTTTTTCTGTTTCTTTTTAACTCTATTATGGCAATGATTATTAAGCATTTTTTTTTTCCTTTAGAAAAAGTTTTGAGTCTCACACAAGCTAACTGTTTATTAACAACTGATTTACTGTTCTCATTACTGTGTGGCATGTGGCAGTCATTTTCCTGGCTGCTCATCACAAACATTCAGGAGGATTAAGTACTGAAAAAAATCCATTTCCACAACACTAATGGTGATAAAAGTCACTAATGTTTTATAAGGCTTCTTCTTTTTTTTTTTCCTGGCAATTTTTCACATTCAGACATCAGGAGTAAATCATATAAAATTAACAAATTGCAGTTGACAGTTTATTTCAATCAATCATGATTTACAAAAAGGAGCTCTAAGGAAATCCGACATAGTATTTTATAGCTATTGCTCTATGTCCTTCTGAAAATAAACTTCTGACTTCATGCTTCTACAAGACTTGCTATCGCACGTGTGTGTGCATACAAGTGCATTCTGGGCTTGATTGCCTGCTTTCTTATTTCAGTTTTGCCCCCTGCACCCAAACTGATTGCTGATTGACTGAAGGCTTACAGAGCAAGGTAAATTTTAGAAGTAGATGATTCAAAGATTGTATTTTATCCTACAGTGTGAGCAAATGCATTTGGCATACAAAGTACCTCACCAAGCTGCAGCCACGTACAGTGTCTGGTTGATCTGGGTTCACTTTTGTTTGTCATATTGTAAAACATCAGCTCTCTCACTGCAGCTGTGACAAGATTTAAGGCCAGTAAGCCTTGTCTTTTACAGAGGTATAATTTCCTGCTCATCTGAAAAGTTCCCTTTTGGTTCTTCATGCTTACATCCTTCTGCAGCACTGGAGGAGAAACTGAATTGGGAAGAGGGTGTAATGGATGTACAAGGAGCATTTCAGATGTGGATATTATTGACTTTTGGAGACTGAACATGAAACAGAGAATATTGTAGAGAAGTGACGAGACTCTGAAGCATCTCAGGGCCACAAATGATGGTGCCATTCTTGGGCAGATATACAGTCATACAAAAGTGGGGGCTTATGGTGCTACAAGCATGGGAACAGAAAGGTAAGATAATTTTAATGTCTCTCTGACAAAAATAGTCATGTACCCAGAGGCCAGCCAGGAGGCTGCTTGAGAACAAAGCCAGCAAAAGAGTTTGAAGATAGTAAGGTAAGGCAGAGATAGGCAGACCACCAGTAGTTTGACACCATAGTTTTTATTTGACCAGAAACCTAATATTTCTGTCAGAAGCCTGATTTTATCACCAGATTTCCTAGTTACCTAGGGGTTTGGCCTATAAGAAAGAAAGCAAGTGGTAGGTAACCACCACATAGTCACACTTCATTTCTAGTGAAAGTGAATGAACTTATATGAGATACATATTTATAAGAGCCAGAAGAAATAGAAACAGCCAAGTAGTATTTTCCTAATAATTGAGCATTCTTCAGGCACTTTTGTTCCTTAGTTAACATCTGCAGTACCCTGTGAGGCCAGCAACGATTTATTTTCATTATTTGTTAATTATTTCATCCAGCATTACCTGTTTAAAAGGTGGCTGCATATTTTAAGCTCTTTGTTTAGATGACTCCTGTATTCAGTGAGGAAAGACAGGTCAGTTGCCCTCACTGCTTCTCTCCACTGACAGGGAGAATTTAGATGAATAGTTCTGCCAAACTCTTTCTGATGCAGAAAATTCACTGAAAGAAATTTTACCCTTAGTAATTGGTGAAGCATAAGAAGCTGAAAGGGAAAGTAAGAAAACATGCTGAAAATAAGATTGGAAAACACAGGCACCATTGTTCAAGTGAAAAAATATCTTATCTGTTAGTTTCTGAGGGATATTAAAAACCAGTCAAATACTTTCATTTAAATTAATTAATAAATAAATAATTTGAGGTAAAAATAAAAAAAAAAATTAGACTGACTGCCTGGCTGTCTAAAATTTAGATTGTAATAGGCGTCAAAAAAGAGGTGACTGAATTTTTCACATTTTAGATCAGACTCTGCTCTGAACTGTATTCGCATAACATTACTGAAGTTATGAGTACTGCATAGGTGTGAGGACAGAATTTGAATCTCATGTAATGCAGTGTGAGATCATACACTTTCATTTCCTGGAAAGTGATATGATTGGAATAAAATAGAGTTTAACTTAAAGTCTTGGGGAATTCTGGAACATGGCTTTTCTTCAAGAGTTCTGCAATGTTTGCTTGTTGGTAAAAGAATAAAAATACATACTGAAATTCTCTAAGTTTCAATATGCAAACAGCTTTATTGCATTTGGCAAAGTCTGTCTTTAACTGATTAAAATGGAGTGCTCATCCTTCTGCTCTGACATATGGAAAGGCCAGAAATGGAGAAGGGAGCTTTCTGTCCTGACTGGGACTCCTTGGATTGCCAAGTGCAGACACATCCTTTCCAGCAATTTTTATTCATAAGGAAAGGTGATTAGTTGCTAGACTAAGCTTTGCTCTTCTTTCCAATAAGTTGACAAGAGATTAGACAATTTCACCAGGAGCAGGTTTGGGCTCTTTGGCATTACTGGCAGGCTATGATCCTTTACGTTCTTTGTATATTTTACTTTCCCATTTTTAATCTCCTTCAAAATTTAACAGTTCTCCTTTAAATGCTGGAATCCTGATACCCATTACTATGGTTACAGACCCTGAATCTTGACCATTTCGCTTTCTTTTGAACATAGAAGTAATAACATTAGCAAATACCACTGTGCTGTGTACCCACCAAACAGGATACAGCATGCTAATGCTAGCTGGGCTGTAATAGATATCTGTACAATCCCAGTAATTACTCTCATTTAGAGTATCTGCAGTTACTAGACTTCTTCATAGCACAATAAATGAAAACAATTATTGATTCAAATTGAGATGAAAAGCGTATTTCAGATAACAAAATCTACAAGTCAGGTTAACAAAAGATTACCATAAAGACATTTCTTTTCAATTAAGTATTATTTCTTCACAAAACAAACTGCAGACTCTTAAATAGTTTTATTAGTATTAAAACCAGATATTTGTTATTATTATTACTATTAGCAATAAAGCAACAGGATATTTTTATGAATATGGCACCTAATATTCCTAGACTAGAGCTGCACTATACTGAGCAGAAAAACAAGCACTTGTTATCATGTATTATCATATATTTCACTTTTATAATTACTTTTATCAGAAGATATGAGGACGTGTGTCAGGTAAAATGCACTTAACTATGGTGAGATAAATTAGATCCCTTCTCTATGGGTCCCCATTTCCTTTTATAGCCACAGAAAGAGCAGCGGGATAGTTCGCTGGGTAGTGAAGTGCTCTGACTCAAATGTTATCACTCAAAAGAAGCACATTTTCTGCTAAGTTGTAACACATTGAGGGTGTCCTGCTTCATCCCACCTGAGCCCTCCTCTCCTTTTCAGTCCATGCTGTCACTGGGCACTGTGTGGCAGATATTGCTTGCTGGAAAGGTCACAGGTTTGTGTGGCAAGTCACCTCCATTCTAGCAACATCATGTGTCAAAGTGAAATCTGACAGCTTTGTGGAGGACTGGATGACTGTTCTTTATGAGATTTGGAAAAAAGACAAAAAAGATTTTATTTAAAGCTCACATTTTATGTGATGGTAGAGCACCCTGTTGTGTTTTCTTCTCTGAAGCATTTCTGCCATATTACAGAATAGCAGCTTTTGGGGGAAGAAAGAGGTTAAGCAAATGTACACACCAAAATGCACTAAAGACTTAGGTTTTACTTGCGATTAATGTGTAGTCAGTTTGAGATTATTGGCGCAATAGTGTTTGTGTTATTATAGTGGTGAAGGGACTATGGGGTTGTTTTTGATAGAATCTGCTCATGTGCTCCTAAAATATGTTGGCAGTTCAGGATTCCTGCTCTGATAACTTCTGGGCCCAAGTTTGCCACATGTTCTCATGGTTTGCATGACTTTCTTATTTCAGTAGGTGGGCTTTCATTTCACTGCCATAGTTATCTTCCTCCCTGTTCACTTGTGAGCACCTCAGGGACTTTGCCAAGAGAACTGGGGGAAATGTGTGCACACATAAGGGATGGATTAAATCAGGGGTGAAAAGCTATTAAACCAAACATGCAATATGACTGCTGCCAGCACTGAGATCTGGAAATGGGTCAATGAGAAGAAGCACAACAGGAAGGTCGGTCTGAAACCGTTTTTGCTATAGCTGGAAGTGTTGCACATCTGCCTAACATATGGCCAGACCCTTTCCGAGTGTGAAGTATACATTGCTGCTTCAATTTAGGATATATGGAGGCTTCAGACTGAAGTGTGATTATAGCACATGTAACACACACCAAGCTAGTTTTGATCTAAAACTGCATACCGTTGGATACAGCTGCCAAGCAAGTATTCAGGTTTATGTGCAAGCATATTTTGCTCACAGCCAAACCAACTTTCTGGTAGGTTTTCTGCTATTAATTCAGGAACAAAGCAGATGAACAGATTAGAGCTAGCCCAGCTATGTCTGTATGTGCACCAAACCTATGTCCTAATTGCAGTGTAGACATAGTTTTATTGTATGTCAGCACAAAATGTTGGGTATTGCTAACTTGAATTTACATAGAGTATCCTCCAAATTGTAATAACAGGACATATATATTTACGTTCAATGCACTCCAAGGAAAAAACCCAAAATATAATTCCACAATAGATTATTTCACTAAGGTTTTCCAATACACATGCAAATTAAAAATAAAAAAATAAAAAAAAAAAAGGAAAAATCCCATCATAAAGAAACATTTACACTGTGGTATATTTTCACAATGAAATTTCAAGGTTAGATGTTAGCAACCACAAAATGATGGACTAGAACTATCATAGAGTGGTTAGGTTTGGAAAGGACCTTAAGATCATCTAGTTCCAACCCCCCTGCCATGGGCAGGGATGACTCACGTTGGACCAAGTTGTTCAAGGCTGCAAGCACACACTGCCGGCTTATTTTCAGTTTCTCATCAACCAACACCCTTAAGTCCTTTTCCACAAGGCTGCTCTGAATTTCTTCTCTGCTCAGCCAGTAGCTGTGCCTGGGATTGCCCCGACCCAGGTATAGGACCTTGCACTTCGTTCTTTTGAAATTCATAAGGTTGATATTGGCACACCTTACAAGTGTGTCGAGGCCCCTCTGGATGGCACCCCTGCAGCATATCAACTGGACCACACAGCTTAGTGTAGAACTAAGCAGTGAAGCAAGCTTCAGAAAGCAACTGAAAAATTACATTTCTGTCCTGAAGAGAGAAGCCTGTCTTAGGAATGAGCAAGACAGACTTGTCATGGGCAGCCTACGCACATTTAATTCTTCCTCAAAGCAAGTGGATGGACTATGGGATCTTTAAAGTCTCTTCTAGTGCTATGCTACTATGATACCTATATTTGGTTTCATTTGCTTTAAAGGGATTTAAGCTGCTTTTGCTGAGCATTATACAGGATCTAGAACAAAGAGAGCTCTTTCTCTGATGAATTAACAGTTTCCCTGCCCTGAGGGTCTTAGAGTTCAACTGCAGACAAGACTACACAGATGAGGAAAGCATAGAAAGTTCATAATGACAATCACAGCACTCCATTTGTCTTTTCGTAATCATAACTTTAATTTTTTTTTTTTGCTCTCTTTTGTAAATACCTCTCTCATTTACCTACCAGAAGTGATTGTTAATATAAGGGAGGACCAAGAAAAAGTTAGGAGTCTTGGCCAGGTTAATAAATGGTTAAAAGGGTGGTGTCAGAGTCAGGGGTTTGGGTGTCTTGAACACGGGACTGAAGTTAGTAGGCCGGGTCTATTGCGGGCTGGTGGAGCTGCTCTGGTAAAGAAGGGGAAGAACAGTTTTGGTAGGAGGCTTGCCAGACTGGTCAAGGAGGTTTTAAACTAGATGTGTTGGGGGAGGGGGGCATCATTCCATCCCAACACACCCAGTCAGTTGCCAACACATATAATAAATCCTCGGAACAATGTACATACATTCCGGCTGCACCAGCCAACGAGCCGGCTTCAATTGGAGCTCGTCTCAGATGCCTCTATACAAACGCCCGTAGCATGGGGAACAAACAAGAGGAATTAGAGATGTGTGCACATCTATGGGGGTATGATATAATAGGCATCACAGAAACATGGTGGGATGGCTCCTATGACTGCAGTGTTGGAATGGAAGGTTACAGGCTCTTTAGAAAAGACAGGCCCGGCAGGCAGGGAGGGGGAGTTGCCCTTTATGTTAGGGATAGGCTGGAGAGTATGGAACTCTGTCTGGGGGCAGGTGAGCAGTTTACAGAGAGTTTGTGGGTCAGGGTTAAAGGGAAAACAGCCGTGGGAGACATTACTGTGGGGATCTGTTACAGGCCGCCTGATCAAGGAGAACCTGTGGATGAAGCACTCTACAGACAGATAGGAAAAGCCTCACGCTCACAGGCCCTTGTTCTCATGGGGGATTTCAACCACCCTGACATCTGCTGGAACGATGGCACTGCACGGCACAAGCAATCCAGGAGGTTCCTTGATTGTGTGGAAGACAACTTCCTTCTGCAAGTAATAGAGGAGCCAACAAGGAGAGGTGCCATGCTTGACCTTGTGCTCACCAACAAGGAAGGGCTGGTTGGAAATGTGATGCCCCAGGGCAGCCCTGATTGCAGCGATCATGAGATGGTCAAATTTGAGATCCTCAGGAGAGTGAGAAGAGCATGCAGCAAGCTCACTGCCCCAGACTTCAAGAGAGCAGACTTTGGCCTCTTCAGGCGCCTGCTCAGTAAGGTTCCATGGGATATAGCCCTGGAGGGCAGGGGGGCCCAAAACTGTTGGTTGATATTCAAGGATCACCTGCTACAAGCTCAGGAATGTTGCATCCGAACTGGAAGGAAGTGCAGCAGGAGGGCCAGGAGACCTCCTTGGATGGATAAGGAGCTGCTGAGGAAAATTCAAAGAAAAAAAGAGGCTTATATAAAATGGAAGCAAAGACAGGCGGCCTGGATAGAGTACAGGGATGTTGTTCAGGAAGCTAGGGACCAGGTTAGGAAGGCTAAGGCCCAGTTAGAATTAAACCTAGCCAGGGATGTTAAGGATAACAGGAACGGATTCTACAGGTATGTAGCAAACAAAAAACAGACTAGGGACAACATAGGCCCCCTGAGGAAGCTTTCGGGAGAACTGGCTACGCAGGATTTGGAGAAGGCTGAGGTTCTGAATGACTTCTTCGCCTCAGCCTTCACTGGCAAAGGCTCTGACTGCACCACCCAGGTCTTAGAAAGTAGACGCAACGACTGTGAGAATGAAGACCTTGGGCCCACTGTAGGAGAGGATCTGGTTCGAGACCATCTTAAAAATCTGAACACGTACGAGTCCGTGGGACCTGATGGAATCCATCCCCGGGTCCTGAAGGAGCTGGCGAACGAAGTTGCTAAGCCACTGGCCATCGTATTTGAAAAATCATGGCAGTCAGGTGAAGTTCTCAATGACTGGAAAAGGAAATATAACTCCCATTTTCAGGAAGGGGAAAATGGAAGACGCGGGGAATTATAGACCAGTCAGTCTCTGTGCCTGGTAAAATCTTGGAACACGTTCTCCTATACAGCATGCTAAAGCACATGAAAAACAACAAGGTGCTTGGTGACAGCCAGCATGGCTTCACTAAGGGGAAATCCTGCCTGACCAATCTGGTGGTCTTCTATGATGGGGCTACAGAACTGATGGACAAGGGTAAAGCAGTTGATGTCATCTACCTGGACTTGTGCAAAGCGTTTGACACTGTCCCACACAACATCCTTCTCTCTAAATTGGAGAGATACCAATTTGATGGATGGACCACTCGGTGGATAAAGAACTGGCTGGATGGCCGCACACAAAGAGTTGTGGTCAATAGCTCAATGTCCAGCTGGAGACCGGTAACGAGTGGTGTCCCTCAGGGATCGGTGTTGGGACTGGTCTTGTTTAACATCTTCATCGCTGACATGGACAGTGGGATTGAGTGCACCCCCAGCAAGTTTGCCGATGACACCAAGCTGTGTGGTCCGGTTGATATGCTGGAGGGAAGGGATGCCATCCAGAGGGACCTTGACACGCTTGTGAGGTGGGCTGATGCCAGCCTTATGAAGTTCAACCATGACAAGTGCAAGGTCCTACACATGGGTCGAAGCAATCCCAGGCACGGCTACAGACTGGGCAAAGAAGAGATTCAGAGCGGCCCTGCAGAGAAGGACTTGGGGGTGCTGGTCGATGAGAAAATGAACATGAGCTGGCTTCAGTGTGCGCTCGCAGCCCAGAAAGCCAACCGTATCCTGGGCTGCATCAAAAGGAGCGTGACCAGCAGGTAGAAAGAGGTGATCCTGCCCCTCTACTCTGCTTTCGTGAGACCTCACTTGGAGTATTGTGGGCAGTTCTGGTGTCCTCAACATAAAAAGGACATGGAACTGCTGGAACAAGTCCAGAGGAGGGCCACGAGGATGATCAGGGGACTGGAGCACCTCCCGTATGAAGACAGGCTGAGGAAGTTGGGGCTGTTCAGCCTGGAGAAGAGAAGGCTGCATGGAAGCCTCATAGCAGCCTTCCAGCACCTAAAGGGGGCCTATAGGGATGCTGGGGAGGGTCTCTTTGTCAGGGACTGTAGTGACAGGACAAGGGGTAACGGGTTCAATCTTAAACAGGGGAAGTTTGGATTAGATATAAGGAGAAAATTCTTTCCTGTGAGGGTGGTGAGTCACTGGAATGGGTTGCCCAGGGGGGTTGTGAGTGCTCCATCCCTGTCAGTGTTCAAGGCCAGGTTGGATGAAGCCTTGAATGGGATGGTTTAGTGTGAGGTGACCCTGCCTGTGGCAGGGGGGTTGGAACTAGATGATCTTGAGGTCCTTTCCAACCCTAACTATTCTATAATTCTATGATTCTATAAGGGAATAATTGCAAACACACCAAGATTAGTGATTATTCTCATCTTTTTTTGCAAAAGAATTTCAGAACTTTAAGTAAACTGCTTTTACAGATTCACCTTACAATTTTAAGGTGAATTTTGTCCCCTCCATTATTGTCATATTTTTTCTTTGATAACCAACATTGCTTTAATGTAATTGTATAGTTGTTAACACAGATCCTAAAATGGAGAGTTCTTTTTTCAACACTGCTTTGAATAATTGATATTCAGAGATGCCCTTTCATTTTGATCTAGTGTTGTAGACCTGTCATTTGTGTCTGGCCTATGGGCAACAGTGCTGAACAGGAAATGAACTACAGTCAATATTAAACTTTTTTTCTTGCTTTAAGCTAATGAAATATGTAGAAAACAAAATACTGGTTTGCAAGCAAAATCAAAACTTTTTGTCTGTTAGTACAGGGGGACATTCCCCAGAAGAAGAGTGCAGAAGGATGCATTCTTATCGCTCTGGACAGTACCTAAATGCTGAGCCAAGCAAAGACTATAGAATCTCATGATTCCAAAGAGAAAAAAGGATTGCTGCTTCCCCAGGTCCATGGCACTGGAGGCCAAGGATGTTAGATGGGGTTTAGCCTTCTGCCTGGCAGAAACTAGGGGAAAAACAGGTGGTGCAATTCAGGTACAAGTTGTTTCTAGAAGCTCTTTAGACCAGTGCAAGGCTAACAGTCCAGAAAGCATAGACACACATTTGAGCCCAGGTTATGGTGTTTGATGGTTCTTCAGAATATTTATCTTGTCCTGCAGTTATCAAACCCATTTTGATAAATTTATTTTAGGTTTTTCCTCTTCACTGACCCTATGCATGTCTCTGCATTTGATAAGAGCTTGAGTGACCTTCACATTGGTATTGTCTGGAGACTTGCTTCTCTCCAGAACTTTTACATAGCTTTTGTATAGAACAGAAAAAAGTGCTGAACCTCAGCAACACTCCCACAGCCACTTTTTTTGAAAGTAGCAATGAGATAATATGGATGAATTTATTTAATCTAAATGATTTTCAAATCTTAAAAAAAGTACGGTTGCAGTGTAGCACACACAACATGAACATTTGCACATTCTCTCCTGTGCTAGATTAGGCATTGTGTTATTATGATATGAGATGTTGAATGAATTAAAAATTAAAAATATATTTCCATATGTAGATGATCAAAGAGTTGTTTTGACAAAATATATTATGAGTTCAGCTTGGCATCACAAAAATAGCCACACCAACCCTTTTTCCTCTCATAGTCTCTTGAAATGCAAGAACACCTTATATTTTAGCTGTCATCTTAATGGTAGATATTATTATAGGGGAAAAAGAGCTAATATCAACTGCTTTTAATTTAGCCGGGATTTCTTTTACATGAAGACATAGATTTTTTCTTCTATAACCATTTTGACTGGAAGTCATAGGGCTCTTGCCAAGAAGTTTCAATTATGCTTTTAAAATATAAATCCTAGGAGTCTTGAAATTACAGGGTGTGGGTAGTGATATGTTAAAATGTTTTACAAGTGAGGAGAAATTAGTGCATTTTGGCTTATCCTCAGTGCTATTAAGAAACAAAACTGTTCTTTTGTTGTAGGTAAAAGCAGTTCTTTCCAAAGAAGTTTGTAAAAACTGAAGAGCATTTTCATATAATTCTGTGAAAATGACACACAGATAACTGCAGAATGTGGAAAACAAAGCCAGCCACAGAGCCTCACCCAGGACATGTTCATCTGGAGGACATGGTGTAAACACACCGTAGGATGTTTTGGCTACTAGAGCAACCATGGGATTATTTGGGGTGTGTTTTAGTTCTACCCACCTAATACATTTCCCATGTGGTATTTGGGTGGGGGAAATGAAAAACTACCCCCTTGTCAGGTATGAAACTATTTCCTTTTGTCAGTTTGAGGTTAAATGTATGTCTTTGTTGATTGGGTGGAGAATGCTAGCAGCTGCAGTCAGTCTTGAAGCAGAGAGTATTTCAGTTGGGGCAGGGAGGATTTCTCCCCACCTTAGAGTTGTTCATATCAATACTGATTGAGACAAAAGATGCTGTGCCAAGAGATAGTATAAAAACTATTCATAAAGCCTTCCTTCGAGCATTGCAATTTACACTGCAGTTCTGCTGCCAGTAATACCATGTTTGTTAGTGATCAATAGCAAAATCACCCCTGTATCATTCAGCTTGTCTGTGATCAGATGGCTGTACTTCTGTCACATTAGCCAGAGTACACACGTCAGTTTATTTTGGCATAATGTTGTTTTCCAGAGACAGAATAACAAATGTTATCAGTTCTGATATTAAGATGGAATAGTGAAGATGAGCAGTACCTACTCTGATACAAAGTCTGTTGTCACAGTTAACCCTTCAGCTATTTTTTAACAAATTTAAGCCAGTTGAATAAGATAATATAGAATCAGCCTTTTACATCATATGGCTTTGTCTTTTGAACCAGTATCAGGAGCCTAAAGCCAACATTTGCTGTCTTATACACCTATGGCCTCAAGTAATAAAGCACACACAGCTCCTAAAGTGCCATTATTATGGGTACATAAATCAGTGCACTTCAGTATAACTGACAAACCTGTCAGGTAAATATAGCAAGAGTTACATTCAGGGTTGATGTAGACACTTGCTGAAATGGGAATATGAAATCTTTCAGGTGCCTCAGTCCTTAGGGCAGTCAGTGACTTTATTACATTTCCTTTACTTTCACTGTGGAGGTAGAGCTTAAAACCTAAATGGGTGAGAATGAGACCTTAGTTCTTCATTTCGTAAGCTTTCTCTAAAAATGTTGTGTGGAATCTTTCATTTTTCCTTAATTATCATTAACAATAATAAACTTCTAGTCACTTTCTAGCTAAAGCAGTAGCCTTTGGAGTAGTGTTAAAAAGCAAGGGGAGCTTACTGTTCCCAAGTGTATTATTTTAGACTGCAATTTGTGGGAGGAAGGGAATACAATCCTGTTGCACTTCTGAACACTGAAAGCAAAATGGTCCACAACTGGAATTCCTAAACACAGCTGCAAAATTACGAATCAGCAACAACTTTTAAAACAACCATGGCCTAATTAAAATTAGTACACAGTAGGCTACAATACTGACTTTGGAGGAGCTGACAAATGTTAGCATACAATAAAATCATCTTCAAATTACTAAGCTCAGTTAAAAGGTAATGGGGAAATTAAAGGCACCTATGATAATCAAGTCATGAAAATAAGGTAATTTAATGGTCTTTTCTCTAAAGTCTGTAAATCAGAACTGATGACTAAAGTAGATGTGAACTGGATACCCCAAAATGTAGGCACTCACCCTAAGATCTATATTATTTTTTCCTCAAAGGTTTCTTTTTCAAGGTGATGTGTGCTCGTTATTTATAGGACTACTAGGAATTTACCTAGCTATAGTTGGATTTTCCTGTGAGGCTCAGGCAACAATTCCTGACATTTCTGATATTGTGCCCAGAGCCTAGGGAACCCAGAACTACCATGCACCACCAATAAATTGAATGCAAACTGTGTCAAAGAGCAAAGCTCATAATCAGAAGCTACTATGAAAATCTGGCATTACCTTCTTTCCCCTCCCTTTCCCTGGGGTCATCCAGAATTAGATTTTGGTGTTTCCTGTTTCCAAATCTTCTGTTCAGTAAGACATGTTTTGCTGCCTTGCACTTGATATTTCACAGCAGTTCAACAGGATATAACAGCTATTACAAAACCTGACAAATTAAATTTTGAGGTAATCCAACGGATTTCTTTAAGCAGGTAAGATTCTGATCTTGTAATTTGTTTCACATGGATAGGGCTCTGCATAGGGTAACACTCACAGGGGAGAAAGGATTAGGGATGCATTAATGCATACTAAAACTGTAGGATATCATAAGCAACCTGGCTCTTCACTAAGTGACCCCTACCTTTTACTCTAACTACTTCCGATATCTGGTGAGAAAGCCATGTTCCTGACCTAACAAAGGCATCCATGTGTTCCATTCTTAAGCCATTAACAGATTCCTAGAATTGAACACATCAAAACAATTTTGTATTTTTTTTTCCAGACCATCCCAACTAAGCAAAGAACATCTGTTTGTGCTGAAAGCTGAGCTCATTTTTAACTATATAGCTAAGCAGCGGCATTAATTTTTAACTTCCTTTATGAAATGGTTCAGAGTAAGTAAGCAAAGCTCAGTAATCCAGAAATAACTGGGAGATAGAACTTGAAAACTTGGCCCAGATTGTTTCTAGGATATGAGATAAATCTGTGAATTTGAAATTACTTCCCACCCTTCAGAGATAAAAAGGTCAGGACACATCCTTTAATTCTGCATATATGCTGACCCAAAGACAAATAAATGCTTTAAGAATCAAATCTGAATTGCTACTTTTCTCAGGTCATGTGCCCTGTTTTAAGGAAGAATTACTGTTAGAGTATTCAGATTATCTGATGAAAAAAGTGTCACTTTTGTTATTGTAAAGAGTAACTTTGTTCTGTAAAATGGCCGCTGGAGCTTGTCTTCCATTTTTTTTTTTTTTGTTGACCTGTCATATGTATTTCTAAAAAAATCAACAGAAGTCATCTATAGACCAAGGGGATACTCTGTAGGAAAAAAAAAAAAAAATCAGTAAAAGCTTTGAGGATTTATGTATCAGATTTCGGGCATCAACCTCATGTCCTGTTGAGGCTTCTTCTCTATCTCATGCTACCTTGCAGAATATAAATTGATAATGGGAGAAGTACCGCAGATGCTGTCGTTTACAATATGTAGAAGAAACAACAGAGGCAGAGGAGACATAAAAGGATAATTTTGCTTATACAAAATAGCAGCCTGAAAAATAAAACCAGGAAAACAAACAAGCAGATGGAGAAGGCAAAGTCTGTAAGACACAGCTGTGCAAAGTATTTAAACATCCAGATGCAAAGCAGCTTAAGGGTCAGGGACAAGGAAAAGATGCAAAATGCTCTCAGCAGCTCTGTAGCATGACTGAGTAGTCTTCTTCAAAATTTCAAACACATTACTAATTTTGTTTTCTGTCAGATTTAAAAGGGATCTCAGCTTTGGTTAGAAATCCAATCTCTGGAGACACCTGGGCACCATTTAATATGCGTTTGTTACTATTTACAGAGGAGTACAACACTTAATGCATAGAAAAAAGCTTTCTCAGTTGGTCTTTATTCAATTCTCTTTTAGCAAAAGGAATAATAATTTTTTTTTAGAGTAGTCAAAATTGTTTTCTGAAACACTTAATCCGCATAATAATAATTTATGCTTTTACTGTATACTGACTTCATCTAAGGGATTCGAGTGCTTTATGAATGTTAATAAGGCATCTGCAGGCATCTGTTAGGCACCACCAGTTGCTAGATGATGATTTTGGTCTATCATTAGCTCAGAAGATTCCACCTGCTTACTTTGTTTTGTATGCTGTAAAGGGGACTGGGGAAGGGTATTAGCATACTGAAATGGGGGAAAGACGTCTTTGTCACTGTAGCCACAGTGGAAAGCATTAACTTAAATTGAGTTCCTGAATGAGATTTTATTACTGCTTTGATTATCTTCCCGGGCCTGGGACTCCCTCCTGAGCTGGCAGATGTCCCTTAATGTCATGTCAGTAAGACAGATTTTCATTGCTACCCTCAGTCTTGTTTCGGGTTCTTTAGCCATTTTAGGCTCTTGTTCAAAGCTGTAGATCCATTTTATAATCCAGCCACAGAGACAGCTGGTGGGAGTGCTCATCGAGTCACTTTCCATCATTTATCAGCACTTCCGGCTAAACAGGGAGGTCCAAATTGATGTGAGGTTAGCAAATGTGATGGCCACCTACAAGAAGGGCCAGAGGGAAGAGTCAGGGAACTACAGGTGCGCCAGTCTGACCTTGGTGCTGGGGAATGTTGTGGATCATGAGTGCTGTCACACGGCATGTACGGGACAATCAGGTGATCAGGCCCAGTCAGCACAGGTTTATGAAAGGCAGGTTCTGCTTGACTAACTATCCTTCCTTGTCCTTCTGTGACGCAGTAACCCACTTAGTGGATGAAGGAAAGGTGGTGGATGTTGTCTATGTGGGCTTTAGTAAAGAATTTGATGCCATTTCCTATAGCACTGTCCTGAGGCCAACTATATGAGATTCAGTCAGGCAAAGTACTGTGCTTTTATCACACCTACCCCTTGCAACACTACAGGCTTGGGGAAGAGTGGTTGAAAAGCTGCTTGGCAGAAAAGGACCTGAGAGTGTCAGTGGACAGTCAGCTGAACATGAGCCAGCTTGTGCCCAGGCAGCCAAGAAGGCCAATGGCATCCTAGCCTGTATCAGCATCAGTGTGGCCAGCAGGGCCAGGGCAGTGATCACCCCCCTGTACTGGGCACTGGTGAGGCTGCACCCTGAATTCCATGTTCAGTTCTGGGCTCCTCACTACAAGAAAAACATTGAGGTGCTGGAGTGGGTCCAGAGAAGGGCAACAAAGCTGGTAAAGGGTCTGGAGCACAAGTGTGATGAGGAATGGCTGAGGGAACTGGGGTTGTTTAGCCTAGAGAAGAGAAGGCTCAGGGGGGACCTTATTACTCGCTACAACTACCTGAAAGGAGGTTGTAGTGAAGTTAGTGTCTCTTCTTCCAAGTAACAAGTGATAGAATGACAGGAAATAGAATGACAGGAAAAGGTTTCAAGTGGAGGTTTAGATTGGAAATTAGGAAAAATTTCTACACCAAAAGGATCGTCAAGCACTGGAACAGGCTGCCCAGGGAAGTGGTGGAGTCACCATCTCTGGAGGTATCTAAAAGACATGCAAATGTGGTGCTTAAGGACATGTCTTAGTGATGGATTTATCAGTGCTAGGTTAATGTTTGGACTTGGTGATCATAAAGGTCTTTTTGAACCTAAACAGCTCTATGATTCTGTGATTCAGTCACTAAGTTATTAATCTTTCCTTTGTGGATGAAAAACTGCATTTAAAATGAGCACCAAACTCACTAGTTTTTGGGGAAAGGTTTTAATCTCCTTACAAGGAATTTTAGAAGCAAGGTAAATAATAAAAGAGAGCCAGAGGGTATGAAAATTGAGCTAGCAAGTCACGTGGGAACTGCAGCCTAGTATAAGCATGATACTTAAACAAACATACTACAGTAGCCTGCATTCCTCCTAGGAGAGGACTGTAAAGCACAAAGAATATTGTTTTCCTAAATTGTGATTTTGTAATTAAGGCAAGAAAGTGCATTTAGATGGTGAAAACTGTATCTCCTATGACTAGAGAGACAAAGAAAAAAAGGTAATATAAGAGGATTTTGATAGTGCTGCATAAGGACACTTCTGATTCTAACTATAACTTTTAAAGGGTATTAAAATCCTCTTTCAATGACTTGGCTGGATTTAACTTACGAGCTCTTTCTGCATACTCAAAGATACTAGCTTCCATTCAAAAGCTCATATGTTTACATTAACATTATGTAAAACATTACTATGTTTTCCAGTTTCTTAAAGATTATTTTGCATGTTGCCATTACAGGTGGGATGAATTAATATTTTCTATTTAATAAATTTTAATATTTAATAAATTCAGGTTCTGACTTTTCAGGGTCTTTCACTACATAGAAACAGGAGAAAGTCCTGAGATCCTGGTCAGACCGTTAGGCCCTTACTCTCATGAAATGCTGTTGTTGTACAAAATTCTCCCCATGAAAGCTGTTTTATCTCGAGCAAACTTTGTGTAGATACACCCAGCACAACTAGTACTGTACTGTGGATGGCTGGGTGGGACAATTCATTAAAGTTATTCGTATGAGTAACGTGGGCAGAATCAGCCTATGCTTTCTAGTTCTAAATATTAGTTTTAAAACTCGCAAACTGGACCAGAGGAGATTATCTTCAAGATGTATCACTAGCAGTGTTTTAGACATATAAGAAAGCTGCTGTTCTGCTCTGTATCTTTATAAGAGCTCCTGTGTTTGTGCTAGTCTGTAGAGAACGTATTAAGGCTGTATACAACAAAACGCTGTTCCAGAAAGCCGGAATTTTTGTCCTGGTTTAACACAGTACAGCCACAGTACAGCCATGGCCATGAGTGCAGGACAGGGCTGGTGAAGCACACTGGGAGAAAGCACAGATGCTACCAGATAGCCTACCAATATCCTCTCATATTTAAGAGGTGCCAGTCTGGTCCCACACTGAATCTTGCAGCCTTGTCTTTGCACCACACATTGCGGTTCTCTCCGGACTAATTTGCCCAGAAACATGAGGTCGGAGACAGTGCTGCAGTTGAAAGCCCAGTCCCAGCCTGGCTCATCTCCCAGCACTTCTGCTCCTCAGCATGGCACAGACATCTCAGCTCTCCTGGGGTAAACACGTTCCTTCTTGGTGGCTTGTGGTGGGATGCAAACAAGTGTAGTTCAAGAACTCCTGCTCTACATGTAACTGCAGCATCATTTCCCCATTATGAAATGAATATGAAATGAACCATGCTTTCATTCTTCAGAGAGTTAGCAAATTTAAAAAAAAAAAAAAAGTGTGACTGTGAACTACTGTGACTGTGAACTGCATTCCTTTTTCCTTACATTCAAGTGAAGCTAAAGCCAAAACACTGCTGAACATGGAATCCATTATTACTTTATCACCTACCTAAGGAAAACATATCCACCAAGGAAAAAAAGCCACACATGCATATTAAGCAAAGCTACCTCAAACTCTATCAACTTTTTTTCTGGTTTTAATTCTTAAAATCCCTTGGATCCCACCTCTATTTCTTCTGTTTCCTGTCATTGCTGTAGCAAACCTTTTTGGCTAGCAAACAAGAATTCTTTTGTTAAACTGAAAACTTTGTGCATGATTCATTTTTTTTCTTAGAAAAAGCTTCAAGCCAAATATTGTTTTCAGAACCTTTTCTTCCTACGTTCTCTTCCCTCCCCAAACCCTTTTTCCTGAGGGAAATCCTTGTTCATGGTAGCCTACTGTAAACAAAAGAAAGACAATATCAAAGTAATTGCTTGAAATATAATTGATGACAGACTTCTTCATGTGCAACACTTAGCAATGTCTTTGCATGCACATAATACTTTTGCATACTTTGTTAATGCCTGGAAACTAATCGTCCTTTAGAAGAAAAAAATAAGACAAAAGAAAAAACACACAAGTTCATTACTTAAAAGAGCTTGAAGCATGTAAGGTATACCTAGTGCTTTTCCAAACATGGTCTGTGTCTGCATCTAGCCAGTTTCTTCTAGCCGGTTTTGGTATCTTTCCCCTTACAGATTCTGTGTTTGAAAGATGTTACCATCCACCTCTCCATATGATATCGCATATTTCCTGATAGGGTTTTTCTTGGTTTTTTGTTGTTTTTTTTTTTTTCCCCACAGTATATGAAGAATGCTGCTTGGCCTGTTTTGCTTTCCTCCATTCTTATCTGGAAGTTTTTTTTTTGTTGTTCATTTTTTATCTTTTCCATCCATGGTTTTAAAAATTAAAATAAGTATTCTAACAACAGACAGAAAAGAGTATTTAATCCACTCTGAGCCTCTCCACCTTTCTTTCTCCATACCCAGGAGACAGGAGAGAGGACAAGGACATAAGGCCAAGTTCAGACAATTTACAATCACAGCAATAGTAGCTGACCTTAAGCTACATACTTTGGTTACTACTAGTAATCTAGAGACTGTTTTGTACAATTCCAAATTTTTTTTACTATTATTATTATTTGAGACCAGAAGTGGCAAAAAACCCCCAAAAAATTAACAAACAAAAACAAAACAAAAAAATCCTTAGAAGGAAAGAAAATAAAAAAAAATGTAAAAGAAGGATTATGAAATAAATTTGCTCAGTATATTTTGGTTCTTTGAAAAATGTAGCTTGTGTTATTCATCATTAATATTCTTATCTCTTTTCATATGTAAAGCTTGTATCTTTGTCCTCTAAAGGCTACTTAAACTATTTTTTCTATCATTGCAGAAGGACACATTGTCCACCCAAGGCTCAATGTAGATTGTATCTCTCAATGGATTTATGATTTTTGATGATTTTTTTTTTGATGACCATGGTTTTGATTGTCATGGAGAAAATAAATGAGGACTTGTACTTAAGTACATGACTTCACGCTTAATGTCTATATCCACATGACGTTGTTATTGTACTTCTTCACTTTTCCCCTTCTGTGTTCTACTCATTCATATTCAGACTTCAGCTGAAAGTCTCATTCTCTGATGTAGTGGTTGCGTGAGACTGAATATAATGACATGTCAACCTTGATCCAAACATGCTTGTTCTAGCTCACTGCAAATAAATAATAGCAACAACAGTGGTTTAAAGACACTGGGTGGGATCCTGTACATGTAATTTAGGAACATAATTGAACTTTAATTATAGACCCTTAGGGTGAAATTTCATTTCATGTAAATTTAAATGCTTGCTACACAGATGTCTCATGTCAGCTGTTTATTGAGGTTCTCTTTATATTTGTTGGAGAAAAAGAGGCACTTAAAGACAAAAATTGTATCTGTTTTAGGATGAGATGCGTCACTTCCTCCAAAGGAAGAAGAGGAATTTTGTTGTTATGGAACACAGATGAGTTCAGGGGTTTCTGTCTCACTGAGCTCATGTTTACATGTGGAGGGTAGGTCTCTAGAAGAAATGAGATACCACTGTGTGGCTGATGACTCAGAGATTTCAATGAAGTTATGAGTACCAGCTTCTGATCTCATGAGGATGAAAAGATCTTGGTACTGATTGAAAGACTTTGAGAAATCTTTCCATGATTAGATGTAAGGCTATCAAAAACTTATTAACTGGAGAAGAAGAAAAGAAGCTCTAAAAGATACTGGGTTCTCTGATATTCCTGGGGACACAAGGTCTAACACTTCTAGTTGGGCTGTATACACAATGAATTATTTCATGACTAAAATAATTTTGCTTTAGGAATGTATGTCCTTCTTACAGATGCCCTTTTTCTAGTAGCTAGGAGAGGCAAAACATATTTGATACTATCTTTTAAAGTATAGTAGTTTTACTAGTAGGTTTATATGATTTTTCTTTCCTCAGTGTGGAGTACTGGCTGAGACAAAAGTTTACAGTTGGGCTGGTGGACATCTACAAAAGCTGTGGAAAATGGTGTGAACAAGGCTCAGAAATGACTATAGGAGTTGCATTTTGTCATTCAGACTTTTCCATGGTTCTTTCTGCATTTGTGGCAAAGAATGTATCAGCAGATCCAACCAGATGATCATTAATTAGCCCTTGTTCAGCCTGTTCCTGGAATAACATCTTTGACTCATAGTTATAGTCATAAAACATGCAGAAGGGCATTTCAGAGTTAGGGTATCAAGTGCACAATTTTGATTTGGACTTGGAATCAATTAAGATTAACTGCAAATTCAATGAAAGCACACTATCACAAAAATGCTAAAAACCAAACAATGATTATGGATTGTTTTTAAAACGAAATGTTAGAACTACCAATATTTTCACATTTGTGTGGATGTAAATTAAGGTATTTTGCACTCAGCACCCCTAAATGAAGATGTTGCTGGTCACTGGAAACTTTTGAAAATCTGATCTTCAATGGTGATGAATTGTCTGACTATATCTCTCCTTTTCTTAGAATGGCAAGAGTGTTCGCTGTTGCACTGTCGACTATGAAGAACAGCAGTTTCTTGAGGACTTCTTTCCTCTTATCTACAAAAGACAGTAATGCCTTTCATTTATAAATATGTTTTTCTTTGACCTTGGATATATTATTTGACAAGAGTATGGAACTGCTGGTTGGAAAGATCCAACTGAATTGCATCTAATATAATTAGAAAGGCATGATAGCCATATAAAGACAGGGAGTAAAAATCACACAAGAGAAGAAAGATACATGGCTTTGTATCTACTCTCTAATTAATTGCATTGCCCCAACCCACAGATGTATGCCATGAAGGAAGGCTTAAAAGTGATTGTGTGATGACAGTTATGTAGCTATTACTCATTCATCCCAAAGCAGCAACCTTATGTTATGCAATATATTTTTCTAATATATATTTTATTATTTCTCTTTGCATTGTAAAACAAAATAAATAAGACAGTAAGTTTCAAAATATAAATAAAATCTTTACAGACATATTTTCTTTTGTCTTAAGAAAGAATGCATGAGTTCTTTCTGCAATACTTCACTTATTCAGACCTGCTCAGAATTTGCCAACTAAAAAGTAACTAAACCTAGATTTTCTATTCACTGTTTAGCAAATGATCGAAAGTTTGGGCTTTTTTTAAAGATATAATTAGAATGAATCACTCTGAAAATATTTGCTACTTTGAAAACATAAAACTTTACTTTTAATTTGCTTTATCATTTGTGGATTAATCTTATTAAGAGCTCTCAGTGCTGAGAACTGTAGATTTAAAGCAGCTCAGTCTTCTGCAGACATACAGTTTTCATTCTGTAGGCTAAAAACAATGTTATACATTTGGTTTGCTAATGAGGTCCTCAGAATCAATGAAGTGGGGTGGTAAAACTAGGCAAAACATCAGTTATGAAGAATTCATAAAAGTGATAACATTTTCCATTGAGAATTTTCAGGCTGAGACTGGGACATGTGTGTAAACTGCATCCCAGACATACCTGTACTTCTGGAATTATATCATAAATCATTCATACCACTCGTTCTGGTAAAAACATTATACAAATGTTTTTCAGCTTTGTAATATCTAGAGGTTGTCTGAAAACCACATATAAAGGGTATTAGGCTAACCTTCAAATATTAGGCTATAGGCAAGTGTAACCAATGAAGAGCTGGAGTAATATAACATCATTAATAGGTACAACTATATATGTACCTTTCTCTACTAAGGTGCTTGGCTACCTGGGCACTTCTACACAGTTTTCAGGAGACAGTTCGTGATGTGAAGGTGATTTCTGACAAAAGTAAACCACACAGGCCATTTAGTTAAATTAGCCTTAATGTTAATATTTCTCCCCCTTAGTTTTTTAGTATTTAAACTGCATGACCAATTTGTAGTAATTACACCGAGAGAATACAAAAAAAAAAAAAAAAGGGAAAAACAAAGATAAGGTTCCTTCCAGATTCACTCAAACGTGAATGACACTTCACAAAAAACTTCCATTTTGTGTTTTTTTCACGCAAAAGTTTGATCAAAATATTCATATGAACTTTTTTCTCTTTTCATCTTATCTTTTTCCCCTTAATTTTTCACACTTTAGTTCCCTAATATTTTGCATCAGAAATGTGATTGCGTGTTTGACAACAAAATCAGTTCTACAAGACAGGAAGCAGAGGAGAATCACAGCACCTCAGCCAAGAATAAAGCATTTAGATGAAGTGCCAAATGGAAGAGCGTAGTTGCTTTGAAGCTTTGACTTCCCTCTAAAAGCAGGCACAGCAGGGACATGCAGCTGTCTCCAGGGGTGCAGCCGCCCAAGGGTAAGTCAGGCACCTAGAGCTGCTTGTCCTCCTGACTTCAGAGGAAGATTACAGTAGCTCCTCTCCTAACTGAAACATCTTGGCTGTGCACTTGGGCTTCAGCAGGATGAATCTGAGCCTAGCAGCACACTGTGAAAAATTTAAAGAACATTTTGGCTCCTTTTGTTTATAGGGCTTTGCTGGTGAAAGAAAGTGACAACAAATGCTCATTTATATGTCTAAAACATATGCATGATCTGATATAATATGGAGTAAATCCCTCTAATCATGCCTCATAACAAACACATTACACAGTCATACTCAGCATTACTTTAGGTGTGAATTCTGAATGTGAGCTCATATTCCTCCAAAATCTGTAAAGCTACAAAAGTTCAGAGGATTAGGTTTGTAACTTAATCTATTTACAGCTCAATTAAAATGCACACCCATCTGAATTTGTCTGATGGAAATACTGAGCATGACTCACCAGTTCCATAATTTGTATTTTATTAAACCCTGTCAAAATACGATTTATAGCTAGCCCAAGACAGCCCTGAAACATGAAAGTAGAAATCTTTGTAGGTGTTATATGACAGATGTTAGTCTGAGTTTGCTTCTCATGTTCGAAATCCGTAATTTGCATGAGAATAAGCACTCTGATTTCAGCTAACTGATATGTCCCTGTAACTGTCGTGTCAATCTTCTCTGTGGCAGGGCAGACACCTTCAATAGCACAGGTGCCAGCCAAAAGTAACATTCCAAATGCTTTAACCTGCTGCCTGTATCAGCCCACTGCTGAGGAAGTTTTAAATTCAAGGGATCCCTTTTTTTCCCCACAGCCCTTAGAAGAACTATACTGGTGCAGACATGAATTAAATACTTCACAGTATTCCTGAGCATGAGCAGGGTTTGCTAACACAGAGAAGTTAAGAATAGTAAGACCGAGTCTGAAAATAGAGAGGGTAGGATGTCCCAGGCCCAGGTATTATTTTGTAAGGATAAAAAGGGCCTTTCTGAGGGTTCAGGAAATCAGTAATCTCTAAAGAATACAATGAATGGTAGTGCAATTTTAATTACTGGTACTCTAGCTATACAGCATTTGAAATTTTCTACATGTCACCTCCTAAAAGTGGGTTTTTGAAAGAATTCTCTCTGTAAGTGCTATAAGGATCCAGTTAGAGGCAATTGCTTGATTTCTGAATCCTTTTGATCAGCCTTCAGTAGTGGCCCACTTCTGAATTCCTCAGGAGCTTTCAACTTCATTGACAGTTCAGAAATAATGCCTCGGTAGGATGTCACTTGCTGCTCTGAGTTCTGATACACCCTCTATTCAGGCACCTGTACTAGACATTTCAGGCCACAGCAAGGGTCTTTTGCTGATAGCAATAAAGCTGCCCAAAAAATATGAGGACTGGAATTGTTAAGCACTTTCCAAAGCTTCAGCTTTTCAAAGACAAACAGCTGAGTCCTATCTTCAGAGAATTATGGTGTCAATAAAAAGCTCCAGTTTTCACCTTTTTGTATGCTTAAGAGATTCAAGCAAGGAGTATTTGTGATATAATATAGATACAATTATCTGTTAAAAGGAACTCACAGAATAAGCATCTCACATCTTCCTAGAAGGGTGTGATTTACATCACTATGTTAAAGAGGAGTGAGGAGAATTCTGCTTTTTTTTTTAGCCATTAGGCAAACTGTGCAAATAGCCCAAAAGGTCAATACCATATCCAGTGAAATGCCCTGCTTTGTTCACAGAATCACATTTCCTTAATTTTCACTGTATAGTTCCTTCCTTCTTCTGAAAGTCTATGGTGACAAAGAGGCTGGGAAAACGTACAGATTTCGTCAGTCATCCTGGTTTCAAATAGGCAATATTGGGCTAAATATAACAGAATACATCAGAAGAATTCCAAGGCTTCTGAGTGTGGAGTGACATTTTTTTCTGTCTTTAGCTGATAAGACACTGCTTGCAGGATATTAAACACCCTCTGACTTGAATATAACACCTTGGCTGCAACCTCAGTAATGCACAGATCTAAGATTACTTAGTGTTTTTAAAGAAAGAGTCAGACCATATGAAAAGTCCCTTCCTCTGACCAGAAAAACAAAAACAAAAAAAAATTCAGTTGTGTATGCAAATAGCACCTTGTAGTATGCCTTTGAAGATTAAGACTAGCTACAACAACTATCCTTTCAGAAGTGAATATGGTTCTGGAGTTTCATCTTCTGGAAAAGTAACCTTTGAAGCATAGCATTATTCTTTTTTCAACTTGCCTTTTTTATGAATGGCAAGCCAAAACAAAAGTCTTGTTGCTCTAAAAGTTTGGCAGGACTCTGCAATGCCATAGTACTTCAACAAAAATACATTTTTCAACAATTTTATCCTTCAGTTTTCTTAAAGTGTGCATGCAATAATATTGTGCAAATCTGTGAAGTGTTTGTGAAATGTGTCTATTTAACTGCTTCCTTTCTGTAAAAACATGTATTATTTTTACAGCTGATAGTAACTTTGCTTTAAGGGTATTTTAGTTCCAATGGGAATGAAAGAACATGCTGTCAGATGAGTTAGTGTTGTTAATATTATTATAGCAACTGGTTTTAATGGAGAGAGCTCCTGTAGGATTAATTACAGTAGGAAAGTAAAAGAGTTAACAGTTCTGTGTGGTTTTGCATCTTCAGTGCCTGTGATATCTAAGGTACATGTGAATTAACGATGATCCATGCAAATATAAGGAGCTATATCAATTTACATCAGCTGAGAATTTTATAGTTACACTTTAAACTAGAATTTATATAACAAAACTTACTTTGTGGGGGAAAAAAAACGTAAGTGGAAGATAGTTTTAGGAAAAAACATGGATTAGAAAAAATAATTGGGTCAAACCCTTCTATTTAAACAAGGTTATGCTGGCTTAACCAGCGTATCTACAGCTTGGTCTTTGACATCTTTGTCTTTGTGACCTAGTGGCAATCAAGTGTTCAAAACCAATGTCTATGATAAACAAGTTTAATTTTATGAGTCATAGACTATTAAATGTTATTTTTAAATGCATCTACCAAACCAACATGAATGGATTCTTCAGCTACTCCCACAGACATTTGAAATAACTTATCCCAATTCTTACATGATTTATATCAGTATAAATCAAGAATAATGTGTGGCAGAGGTGTAAAAATTGTTTAGATTAAGATGTAATCAAGGTAATGCTGTAGGGTTTTATTGGAGGGAATATTTTTTGGTGAATACACATTATAGATGCAAATGTTATCTTTTTCTTAATGTAGAATTTTAATTGATTTATTTGTTCCCTGTATGCTTCTCAAAGGAGAGAAAATTTTTTATTGACTAATGATACATGAAAAAATTAAATCTGTGTAAGACTTTGTTAAACACTCTTTTTGAGTCCTAGCTCTAACATCTCATACCAAGCATTGAAAATCCAGTTAGTAGAATAGCAGTGTGGTCTTTGCACCATAAAATACAGGAGCAGTTACTCTGGTGTGAGGAAGATGACTTCCTGAATGCTAGTACATTTCCAATGGGGCAACTTTTGTGTTTAAAAATATGCATCACCGTGTTTTTCAGATCTAAGATTTGAAATGTCTATTTTGTAATCTGTACTTTACATTCACAATTAGAATATTTCATCAAATTTCCTGGATTCATTTAAAAAAGGAAGTTGATTTCCCATTTTTTTTACAAAAGTAACCTGAGCCTGTTTTCCCCTAGAGTTATAAAAAAAAAAATAAAAAAGAAAAAGGGAAAACGGGGCATCATTTAAAGGCTAGTTTCCCTATAGTAACTCACAAAGTCCATTTCCTTTTTGTTTCAAGTAGTTTTAGTCTCCTAACTGTACAGGGAATTCAGTTTTCTGAAAGCTCTTTCTTTGATTTCTAATGCAGCAATGTTTCATAGTGCACTGGACATGTAGAAAAGCAAGCATTAACAGTTCTTCTCTCATTGTTTTCTCCCCTGGTTGAGCCAAAACTTGTCACAACTCCAAAAAATATCCCATGTAACCTTTATACAAAGGTCAAAAGTGAAAATTTATGAAAAAACGTGCCTTTTTTAACATCCTTTAAAGATATTCGTGTAAATCTTTCAGCTGTGTTTCTTAAAAAAATAAATAATAATAATTCCAGCTCTCTAACAAAAAAATAATCTAGAGACTGAATTCTAATTTTTCATTCTGTAATTCAATGCAGCTTAAGCTTGTATGTAGGGCATTCTAAAATGCCTGATATAAAAGGCAAGCCTCCGTGGTTTGCTCAGCACTTGGTGGCAGGAACAGGTTGCAAAGCAGACCTTTTTCCAGGAATTGAAGAAATAGTCTAGAGAAACTTGATATTATTCTTCAGAATGGTTTAGAAGTCCTCTAGCAGTCCTGCCTTTTGTTTTACTGAAGAAGTCATTGGAGCATGGGTTGGTCAGTAGGCACTAAGTAGCTAAACTTTGTGTAACTGATAAAGACAATTATCTGACTCTATGTTTCCCCTTATGCTTACTTACTGAGAGAGGGAAGACAACAGTCAATGATGACGGAGAGGGAGCATGTAAACTGGGAATACAGTGACTGTCCTTGGAGACCTACTGGAAGTAAAATTACAGATGCAGCCTGCAGCAACTGGACTGTGGTGTATACTTAGCAGAGGAAAAAAAGGATTAGAGCCTGGCTGTCTGGCAGAGCTTTGTGTTTTGTTCCAAGTCCGGCCCCTTGCTTTGAAAGACACTATCTAACGTTCACTGATAATTATAAGGCTAAAATTTACAATGAAATGGCTCCCATTAATCAGCATTTCCTGATATTTTTAAAGCTAAAACAATACAGAATAACAACTTTTCTGTAACAGTGAATGAAGTTTTTTTTTTCTGCATCCACTGATTTACTCAGAGATCAAATGGATTTAGTAAGAAAAAGATACTGAAGATGCCGGTATTGCAATAATAGTGTGAAATCTGAGGGACTATTGAGGTAAAACAAAATGTACAGCTTGGAACGCTGTTGGAGGTTGAGTACTTATATTTTGGGAAATAATCTCATGACACTGTTATCAATTCTGTAATAAATATTGTGGAGTCTGCAGGAAGTTAGGGCTCTTAGAAGATGTACAGGTCAATACAAAAAGCACAATCGTTGTGATATAAGGGTAATGCAAGAAGATTTCAGCATCGCCAGTTTACAGAAGGGCACGGAGCTCATGGGCAACACAGGAGCAGTTGTATAGCTGACAGTAAATTGTTATATGTGTTTCTTTAAGAGGGGAAGAAAAAAGACAAAACATAGAACTTGATAAGGACTTCTGATCTATTTGACAGTGGTCAGACACTGCAACAGGCTGTTCAGAGATGTTGTAGCCTCTCTTTTGGAGAGAGATTCAAAACCTGACTGGTCAACATCCTGGGCAACAGGTTGTAGATGATACTGTTTGTCCAGAGAGGTTGGACTAGGTCATGACCAGAGGTACTTGCCAACCTCAACTGTTTTGTGATTCTGTGTAAGGGCTTCCTACCTAGTTCAGTAACTAACTGGCTGGGTACTATATTCTTCTAATTTATTGTGGAGCCTCTAATTTCATTAATTTTGATAGAAAGCAGTGTTGATCTCTGGCTGCCACCAGGTATAAATGAACAAGTCAATTCTTCCTTGGTGTTGCCTTTCTTTTTTATTTTGCAACTAATTGGTGTGTACTGGATGCCCTCTTTCATCATAGAACCACTCCTCTCGCTTCCATATCACCTATGTTATTTAATTCAGTTTTAAATAATTTTGTTCAGCCATGGTTAACCATTGCTACTGCAACATCTTAGTTTCCTACACTCCTCTGAGCCACCCACATGCTACCTGTTCCTACACTGAATATTTCATTTCATGCTGAGTATGTTGTTCCACTTCTTTTTTATCATTCTAGGCTCTAAAGGGCTCCCAATAGACTGCAAAAGTCCCAGCAATGCAGTGGAAGAAACTAGCTCCTTAGCAGCAATCTAAACACCTTCAGATGACACATTTTGTCTGCAGCACAGCATGAAGCTTTGGAGATTTCTGGTAATTAAAACAATGCTATTAAGAGACATGTCAGATAAAGTCTGCCATGTCTCCACTATCTGAGGCCTCATCACCTACATTGTTCAAAGTTGTTTATATTGTCTGCTTTGAAGAGAGGAAAGTCCAATACTGCAATTACTTCTCTACCCACTTGAAGCCTGATAAGGCTTGGCTTTCATTAGCACCTCATTCACCAGGAAAGAAACATTGCCAATATCTATATTTTTCAGATTCACATTTTTTCAGTCTTTGACAATGTCACTATGACCCTTTTAATTTTTTTCCCCCAAACTGTAGACAGCTTAACCTATCTTCCATTGGTGTTGTCACATGATAGATATTTCCCCACCTAAAGCTCCACAGTGAGGGGTTCAGTCATAACTCTCATTTCATTCTCACCTGTATCAATGCTGGGCTAGGACAGACTTAAAGTTTCACTTCAGTAGCCTATAAAATTGAGGAACTTTACACGTTTTCCCAGCAATGCAGAAGGGGAAGGAGCAGTGTAGTAAACCCAAAAATTGATAGTGAGTCAAAGTAGCAAATAAATTACAATAATTTTAAACACTGAAGAATAATGGTAAAGTCTATAAGCATAATGTACATAAGAAAAAAATTGCCTCTACTGTATATAATTGGTGATAGGCCCTGGAGTTGTTACTACCAAGAAGAAGGATCTTGGAGTTTTTCTGGTCAGAAATGCAAACTTCAGATCAGTCAACAGCAGCATTCAGAAACAAACCACATGAAACAAACTTTTAGGTGCAAACTCAAAAGTGTTAGGAAAAAAACCAAAATATTTTGTCTCTTTTCTTCTCCTTGCTTCCCTCTCTTCTCCTGCCATCCCTTGACCACCTCTAACCTCCTGTAATGGGTTATAGTTAAATCATAGAATAGTTAGGGTTGGAAAGGACCTCAAGATCATCTAGTTCCAACCCCCCTGCCACAGGCAGGGACACCTCACACTAAACCGTCTCACCCAAGGCTCTGTCCAACCTGCCCTTGAACACCGCCAGGGATGGAGCATTCGCAACTTCCTTGGGCAACCCCTTCCAGTGCCTCACCACCCTAACAGTAAAGAACTTCTTCCTTAGATGCAATCTAAACTTCCCCTATTTAAGTTTGAACCCGTTACCCCTTGTCCTGTCACTACAGTCCCTAATGAAGAGTCCCTCCACAGTATCCTTATAGGTCCCCTTCAGATACTTGAAGGCTGCTATGAGGTCTACACACAGCCTTCTCTTCTCCTGGCTGAACAGCCCCAACTTTCTCAGCCTGTCTTCATATAGGAGGTGCTCCAGTCCCCTGATCATCCTCGTGGCCCTCCTCTGGACTTGTTCCAACAGTTCCATGTCCTTTTTATGTTGAGGACACCAGAACTGCACGCAATACTCCAGGTGAGGTCTCACGAGAGCAGAGTAGAGGGGCAGGATCACCTCCTTCGACCTGCTGGTCACGCTCCTTTTGATGCAGCCCAGGATACGGTTGGCTTTCTGGTCTGCGAGCACACACTGAAGCTGGCTCATGTTCATTTTCTCATTGAGCAACACCCCCAAGTCCTTCTCTGCAGGGCCGCTCTGAATCTCTTCTTTGCCCAGTCTGTAGCTGTGCCTGGGATTGCTCCGACCCAGGTGTAGGACCTTGCACTTGTCATGGTTGAACTTCATGAGGTTGTCATCAGCCCACCTCACAAGCATGTCAAGGTCCCTCTGGATGGCATTCCTTCCCTCCAGCATATCAACCGGACCACACAGCTTGGTGTCATCGGCAAACTTGCTGAGGGCGCACTCAATCCCACTGTCCATGTCACTGACAAAGATGTTGAACTACACTGGTCCCAGCACCTGCCCCTGAATGACACCACTCATTATTTGTCTCCAGACGGACATTGAGCCATTGACCACAACTCTTTGTGTGCGGCCATCCATCCAGTTCTTTATCCACTGAGTGGTCCACCTATCAAATTGGTGTCTCTCCAATTTAGAGAGAAGGATGTTGTGTGGGACAAACGCTTTGCACAAGTCCAGGTAGATGATATCAACTGCTCTACCCCTGTCCATCAGTTCCTTAGTGCCATCATGGAAGGCCACCAAATTGGTCAGGCAGGATTTCCCCTTAGTGAAGCCATGCTGGCTGTCACCAAGCACCTTGTTATTTTTCATGTGCCTTAGCATGCCATCCATGAGAATCTGCTCCGAGATTTCGCCAGGCACAGAGGTGAGATAGACTGGTCTGTAGCTACCTGGGTCATCCATTTTCCCCTTCTTGAAAATAGGGGTTATATTTCCCTTTTTCCAGTCATCTGGAACTTCACCTGACTGCCATGATTAATCATTTCCACTGTACAAATCTCAAATTAGATGAAGAGTATGTCTGAGAAGGAAGAAAAAACTGTCAATGGCTTTGTAACTGCTATTTATTTTTGTCAAGATAATACCCTAATTTCAGGTTCCAAGTGTGAGGATTAACATGATAAATATGCAAGCTTGCACAGCTCACATTAAGATGCAGTTCACAGTAAATGTTTTATCAGCAGCAAAGTGATGGTCTTATGTACTGCAAGTGGCAGCTTTACTGTAAGTAGGGAGGGAGGCCAGGTAGCAAAGAGTTTCAACTTGGCAGTAAAATATAACATATATTTTATTTTAACAAAGATTCAATGAGTTTGTTTTAACATAAATGTCACCTTAGTCAAACACATTTCTAAACTGGAAGTTTGTTTTTCTAGGCTGCTGGGTAAAGAATAGAGATAAACAAGCTCCTTGGATAGCATTTAAAAGCAATATTTTTGGCTGCGGTTTGCAAAAGCTGGGATGAATATTGAAAAATAAGTACCTTATATTTCTCTGGGTCATGTTCCTCTATGGATATTTGCATCATGACAGATACAATGAAAAGAGCATTAGTCACCAGCTATCAGAGTCTGATCCATCACCTTCTAAAGTGAGAGCAAAACTTCCACTAATTTCAGCGGAAATCGGATCAGGCCCACAGAACTCTTTTCCAAAATGAATATTTTGTGCCAGATGTGTTGATATTGGAGCAGAGCTTCTGACAACAAAAGCCATTGTCACAGACATGACCTGCCACACTGTCTGCTCCCCACCACAAGCAGCTAGGAGGAGTAGTGTTGCTGCACAGGACTGGAGGAGAAGGTTTGTTTGCAGAGCACAGGACATCTGGGCTGCAGGACTTCATAGAATCATAGAATAGTTAGGGTTGGAAAGGACCTCAAGATCATCTAGTTCCAACCCCCCCGCCATGGGCAGAGACACCTCACACTAAACCATCTCACCCAAGGCTTCGTCCAGCCTGGCCTTGAACACTGCCAGGGATGAAGCATCCACAACCTCCTTGGGCAACCTATTCCAGTGCCTCACCACCCTAACAGGAAAGAACTTCCTCCTTATATCCAGTCTAAACTTCCCCTGTTTAAGTTTGAACCCATTACCCCTTGTCCTGTCACTACAGTCCCTGATGAAGAGTCCTTCGAATCATAGAATGGTTTGGGTTTGAAAGGACCTTATAATCATCTAGTTTCAGCCTCCCTGCCATGGGCTGCTGAGGGCTGCATGCTCAGACATATAAACAGATAGGTGGGCCACAAGACTCAATAACATAGAAGGAAGGTGCTAATGAAAGGGGTGGACTGCATAGACTCAAACACGCTTCCTTACCTCCGAACACAGCTTAGCCTGGCCTCAGCAGGACTCATCTGGTGCCTCTAGTCAAGGCTTTTGCAGAATTGGGAACTATTAGAAACACAAAAAATACTTGCAGCTGTTAATGCAAAACTGCATAAAAATAAAAATAAAGGAAACACATAAAATCAAAAGAAGCAACTCTGCTAGATTATGTACTTTATTGCTTCTATTCTCTCAGAACTTAGGGAGCAGAATAGTTGCATATCATTCCTTTATTTGAATAAAACTAAAGCAGATAAAATCTGGAGTCATTATACAAAGTTAATAGAATATAAATATATAACCTGAGGGTGGCTTTAATGGTTTATATACTATATTGTTTTCCTGACTCTTTGAATAAATATTTCTCAGTGCAATAAATTTTAAATTAAGTTGCATGCAAGATGCTGGTGAAATTACAGAACTGCTCAATTGTATTGTTCTTCTAACACAACAAAAACCATAGCTGAATGCATTTCTGATAAATTTCAGATGCTAGTATTCAGCTGGCCTATGTGACATTTGCAATACTCTGAATTTGCAATACAGAGAATTCCACTTCTTAGTTACTCTGTCTTATGACAGAAAAATATTCAATACATTTGAAATGCAAAACTACCAGAGACAAATTATTAATTATTGACATCAGTGATATTCTAACAATATCTAAAAACTTCAAATAAGATCTGAATTTTGTCTTGATAGAAGCTATTCTTACATACAATGAAATAGTCTTGACTGATTGGAGAAAGAAATTGAAAATTAGGTGAAAAGAAAAAGTAGTATCCTCATTTTTCAGCTAGAAAGCAACACACAAGAAGACAGTGGCACAATGGTGGTTGAAAGCTAGTCTGCTTATTTGTTCAGAAATTTGAACAACTTTTCTTCTATACCTGTGGAAAAGTTATTGATTGTGGTCCTTTAATCTTTAACAGATTAAATCAGCATTTCTCTCAGTTTCTTTCCAAGTAATAAGCCATTTTGTCTACTTAAGTAAAAAATATGGTTTTAAATAATACTGTAAATGCTACAAATGTGTAAGACCTTGAAAAAAATTAGATACCAGCTTTGCACGAGCTGAGTGGCTGATGTACTCTATTAATGTCACCTGTCCCTACTGAGATTTGATAGGAGACCTTCAGAACGGAGAACAGAATTTGTTAAAAGAAGAACGCAATAGCAATCAGTAGCTCACATTATAATTTTTTCAAGCCTCCATTAAGGATTACCTTTTTTTTATTTTTGGACCAATAGTAAAATTTTTTGGCTCTCTATATCTCTTCATATTAGGTCTTAATATTATTAATCTAAAGAGGGGAAAAAAACACAATATAGAGATGAGATGTAAAATCCATGACAAACATCCCAGAAGAGGAATTTATTACTGTAGTAGACAACAGAACTGTCATTTTGGGCTACCCTGAGAAAAGCTTTTGACCTGCTAGTAGTCCCTGTGGGAATGCATGGCGTCTAGGTGAATACACAGCACTGCTTCATTGGTACCTCCTGAGCTGCAGCGGCCTGCCACTCACAGACTCCCTGCTCCTGAGTTGTCATCCCATGTTTAATGGCTGGTTTTGTTTTTGAAGCCATGTAAAGTTTCACAGTCCTAGTCTTTCAGATAAATGTGTCCTGCATTTTATATATATGTAGGGTGAACAAGAATCTTTTCCAAATTGTTTTATTAGTGACACCTAGTAATCTTATGTTGTTCCTTCTGCTTTTGTTATTACAGGTATCATGAATAACTTTTCCCAATAGACAGCTACTGTACTCTTCTTCAGTTATCCATTTTCTGGCTACACATTCCTGATCTATTTAAGACTGTACGAAAGCCAGCCAATAAACTTTTTTAGACTTATCATATTTTGTTTTTTCTCATCTTCTCATTGATAAAGAACTGGCTGGATGGCTGCATACAAAGAGTTGTAGTCAATGGCTCAATGTCCAGTTGGAGACCAGTAATGAGTGGTGTCCCTCACGGATTGGTGTTGGCAGCAGTCTTCTTCAACATCTTTGTCAGTGACATGGACGGTGTGATTGAGTGCGCCCTCAGCAAGCTTGCCCATGACACCAAGCTGTGTGGTTCGGTTGATACACTGGTGGGAAGGGATGCCATCCAGAGGGACCTTGACACGCTTGTGAGGTGGGGTGGTGCCAACCTTATGAAGTTCAACCATGACAAGTGCATCAAAAGGAGCATGACCAGCAGGTCGAAGGAGGTGATCCTGCCCCTCTACTCTGCTCTCGTTGTGAGACCTCGCTTGGAGTATTGTGTGCAGTTCTGGTGTCCTCAACATAAAAAGGGCATGGAACTGCTGGAACAAATCCAGAGAAGGGGCATGAGGATGATCAGGGGACTGGAGCACCTCCCCTATGAAGGCAGGCTGAGAAAGTTGGGGCTGTGCAGCCTGGAGAAGAGAAGGCTGCGTGGAGACCTCATAGCAGCCTTCAAGTATCTGAAGGGGACCTATAAGGATACTTGGGAGGGACTCTTCATTAGGGACTGTAGTGACAGGACAAGGGGTAATGGGTTCAAACCTAAATAGGGGAAGTTTAGATTGCATCTAAGGAAGAAGTTCTTTACTGTAAAGGTGGTGAGGCACTGGAAGGGGTTGCCCAAGGAAGTTGTGAATGTTCCATCCCTGGCGGTGTTCAAGGGCAGGTTGGACAGAGCCTTGTGTGGGATGGTTTAGTGTGAGGTGTCCCTGCCCATGGCAAGGGGGTTGGAACTAGATGATCTTGAGGTCCTTTCCAACCCTAACTATTCTATGATTATATGATTAACTATTCAAGTTCATATCAACTACTTCCATAAATATAGATGTTTTCCATCCTTACTATTCTACTGTATAATGAGGATCACTTGTCTGTGGTGCAGTAGGATGCAGCATGTGAATATGAATGTGAAATCTACAGCCACTTCAGTAAGATGAATAACGAAGGTAGAAAAAATAATCCAGGCTCTCCATACACTTAACTTTAACCTGAAGTAATTGGCAGCTAATATCTTCAAAGATTTTATCTCTACTGAAGATGCTTATGGCCCTCAGAGGTTGTTAAAAAAGAAAAGAAATAATTATGTCTCAATCTTTGTCTCCTCAGTTCTCTATCTATAAATGGGAATAACATTGCCTCCTTATCTTAAGCTGATACTTAAAAAATAAGTGGATAAATGTATCAATGAAGTACCCACACTGAAGAGCAAGGTCATATCCAGGATATAATTAATAAATTTGTCTGCATTCCAGACTTTGGATTAGATAAAAAAAGCCTAAACAAGAATAGCTAAGTACCAAGAAATAGTGGATCATCATTCAAGGATAGAGAAAAAATAAAATTTTGCAGTGTGCTAGTATTATGATACATTACATCATGAAGATTAACACTTATTGCCAAGCTATGTTCACGTTTTATGTTTCATCAGTTCTTGCTTTGTATTCTTAAACTCCTTGTAACTTTGAGTGGGGCTGGCTCATAGATCAGAGAGAGGCCCTTAGGAGATGTCAGCTTGCTTGTTCCCTCCTCCTGCAGGTTCCTAGGGGAGAGTTAGGAGCTGGCCATGCCTGAGACACACCGTCCTGGCAGCAGACACCCTTGCCCGAAGGCCTTTGCAGGTAAACATGTGCTTACATTGGATGTCGGATCTTTTCCTGTGCATGTGTTCAATGGTTTTCTTACATCAGAAAAAATCAGAAACTTTGGGCATTCCAGTCTGAAAAGAATTACAATATTTACTGGATTTCTTTTTTTTAATGAATATAACTTAGTCAATTCTCCTAAAAAGGAGTACAGACTTGTTATTAATATATCAACATTGGAATGAAATAAGAAAGGTACAGATGTTGAAAACAGTATACAGAATGTGTGCATATGTCTAAAGTATTATAGAACTCTCAACTGTGAGTTCCACTGGTATCTGTATAATGACAAAGTGTAAAACTTCAGTATAAAAAATACCAAACTGTAAAAAGATAGGCCTTTTTTTCTCCATATATGTTATCTATATCACTATAAATTCATGTTAGCATGTTTTGTTAACCTTTTTCATGAGAATAAGATTTGTGTTGTCCAATTTATTATATTGATTACACAATGATGAACTGCTTTGGCCTTTTCAGTGTGCTGTTGTGGAATTGGTTATCCATTCCAGTTCATTACTACAACCTACTTTGGTTTAAACACAAAAGAAGTGGAGAAGAAAACAATAAAATGACATAGCTGTAGTAAGGTTAAAGAGCTATGCAGCATTAGACTAAAGTTGACAAGCACTGAAGTTTGTATTTCTCATTCTTATGACAAAGATGGTAATGGGAAGAGAAAGCAGCAGTATCTGATCCATTTTTAGGACAGTGATTTTAATTAAATTGGAAAGGATATAAAAGCAATCTGTTCTTATTATAATTTATATATCCTTATCATACGGCCCCTCCTCAATTCTTCTAATTGAGAGTCAGTATACCAGTGTAACCTTTGGACAGCAATTCTTTGGGAAACATGCAAGGTGATATGTACAGAGCTCTATGCTATAAAGTGGTTCATATATTTCTAAAGAGATTAATATCTACAGATATTAATATTCTAGATTCAGAGTGGTTTAAAGTACAGATAACAATTTTACTGCTTGATGTTCCCCAAAGTGAGCACATATGTCATATGAATCTTTTGTGAATCATTATTCACAGCATTTAAATAGAATTGATCTTTACTTTTGAGTGACCAATGATTCTAGATTCAGGATTTTCTGTCTTCCATTAATTAACTCAGACATTAACTTCTCTTAAGAAAATGTATTATAAAAGTGAAATGAAATGATAGGAATCAATCTTTTTTATCAGTGTGGTAATATGTAAAGTAACCCACTTCATAGAGAATAGAATGGAAATGTAGAACTGACTAAATATTTCACAATGAAAAATTAAATCTTGATTAATGAAGGTTTTTTGTTTTGGTTTTCATTTTGTTTGGGTTTTTTTTAGGCTGTCCTACACAGAAAATGCAAGTTTTTTATTATATTTATCATTATGATTTATACACTGGCATAAAGTTTAGTTTTCATAAATTAAATAAATGTAATGTTTGGCAAAGTAGTATCTTGTATCCCCTGCACATAAAGTTTTAAACAATTCCTGAGAATTAATGACTGACTGGCTACCATTTAAAGCCTCAGTCATGCAAACATTTTTAACATATAACACCTATAAGCATACGTACAAAAGATTATCCATGCTGACTTAGTTCAGCATCTTGCAGTAACCAGAAACAAAAGCTTATGTCAGAGCACAAGGAATAAGATGTTTTTACAAGTACAAGAAATGTATGTGGCATGAACAGTTTTGGTAGGAGGCTTGCCAGACTGGTCAAGGAGGCTTTAAACTAGATGTGTTGGGGGAGGGGGGCGTCATTCCATCCCAACACACCCAGTCAGTTGCCAGCACCTATAATAAATCCTCGGAACAATGTAGATATATTCCAGCTGCTCCAGCCAACGAGCCGGCTTCAATTGGAGCTCGTCTCAGATGCCTCTATACAAACGCCCGTAGCATGGGGAACAAACAAGAGGAATTAGAGATGTGTACACATCTACGGAAGTACGATATAATAGGCAGGCATCACAGAAACATGGTGGGATGGCTCCTATGACTGCAGTGTTGGAATGGAAGGTTACAGGCTCCTTAGAAAAGACAGGCCCGGCAGGCAGGGAGGGGTAATAGCCCTTTGTGTTAGGGATAGGCTGGAGAGTATGGAACTCTGTCTGGGGGCAGGTGAGCAGTTTACAGAGAGTTTGTGGGTCAGGGTTAAAAGGAGAACAGCCGTGGGAGACATTACTGTGGGGATCTGTTACAGGCCGCCTGATCAAGGAGACCCTGTGGATGAAGCCCTCTACAGACAGATAGGAAAAGCCTCATGCTCACAGGCCCTTGTTCTCATGGGGGATTTCAACCACCCTGACATCTGTTAGAACGATGGCACTGCACGGCACAAGCAATCCAGGAGGTTCCTTGATTGTGTGGAAGACAACTTCCTTCTGCAAGTAATAGAGAAGCCAACAAGGAGAGGTGCCATGCTTGACCTTGTGCTCACCAACAGGGAAGGGCTTGTTGAGAATGTGGTACTCCAGGGAAGCCTTGGATGCAGTGATCACGAGATGGTCAAATTTGAGATCCTCAGGAGAATGAGAAGAGCATTCAGCAAGCTCACTGCCCCAGACTTCAAAAGAGCAGACTATGGCCTCTTCAAGAGCCTGTTTAGTAAGGTTCCATGGGATATAGCCCTGGAGGGCAGGGGGGCCCAAAACTGTTGGTTGATATTCAAGGATCACCTGCTACAAGCTCAGGAGTGCTGCATCCCAACTAGAAGGAAGTGCGGCAGGAAGGCCAGGAGACCTCCTTGAATGGATAAGGAGCTGCTGAGGAAAATTCAAAGGAAAAAAGAGGCTTATAAAAAATGGAAGCAAAGACAGGCAGCCTGGGTAGAGTACAGGGATGTTGTCCGGGAAGCTAGGGACCAGGTTAGGAAGGCTAAGGCCCAGTTAGAATTAAACCTAGCCAGGGATGTTAAGGATAACAGGAAGGGATTCTACATGTACGTAGCAAACAAAAAACAGACTAGGGACAAAATAGGCCCCCTGAGGAAGCTTTCGGGAGATCTGGCTACGCAGGATTTGGAGAAGGCTGAGGTTCTGAATGACTTCTTCTCCTCGGTCTTCACTGGCAAAGGCTCTGACTGCACCACCCAGGTCTTAGAAGGTAGATGCAGGGACTGTGAGAATGAAGACCTTGGGCCCACTGTAGGAGAGGATCTGGTTCGAGACCATCTTAAGAACCTGAACATACGCAAGTCCATGGGACCTGATGAAATACATCCGCGGGTCGAGAAGGAGGTGGCAAGTGAAGTTGAAAAGCCACTGGCCATCATATTTGAAAAATCATGGCAGTCAGGTGAAGTTCCTGATGACTGGAAAAAGGGAAATATAACCCCCATTTTCAAGAAGGGGAAAATGGAAGACTCGGGGAATTACAGACAAGTCAGTCTCACCTCTGCCTGGTAAAATCTTGGAGCACATTCTCCTGGATGGCATGCTAAGACACATGAAAAACAACAAGGTGCTTGGTGACAGCCAGCATGGCTTCACTAAGGGGAAATCCTGCCTGACCAATTTGGTGGCCTTCCATGATGGCACTAAGGAACTGATGGACAGGGGTAGAGCAGTTGATATCATCTACCTGGACTTGTGCAAAGCGTTTGTCCCACACAACATCCTTCTCTCTAAATTGGAGAGACACCAATTTGATAGGTGGACCACTCAGTGGATAAAGAACTGGATGGATGGCCGCACACAAAGAGTTGTGGTCAATGGCTCAATGTCCGTCTGGAGACAAATAATGAGTGGTGTCCTTCAGGGGCAGGTGTTGGGACCAGTGTTGTTCAACATCTTTGTCAGTGACATGGACAGTGGGATTGAGTGCGCCCTCAGCAAGTTTGCCGATGACACCAAGCTGTGTGGTCCGGTTGATACGCTGGAGGGAAGGAATGCCATCCAGAGGGACCTTGACATGCTTGTGAGGTGGGCTGATGACAACCTCATGAAGTTCAACCATGACAAGTGCAAGGTCCTACACCTGGGTCGGAGCAATCCCAGGCACAGCTACAGATTGGACAAAGAAGGGATTCAGAGTGGCCCTGCGAAGAAGGACTTGGGGGTGCTGGTCGATGAGAAAATGAACATGAGCCGGCAGTGTGTGCTCTCAGCCCAGAAAGCCAACCGTATCCTGGGCTGAATCAAAAGGAGCGTGACCAGCAGGTCGAAGGAGGTGATCCTGCCCCTCTACTCTGCTCTTGTGAGACCTCCCCTGGAGTATTGTGGGCAGTTCTGGTGTCCTCAACATAAAAAGGACATGGAACTGCTGGAACAAGTCCAGAGGAGGGCCACGAGGATGATCAGGGGACTGGAGCACCTCCCGTATGAGGATAGCCTGAAGAAGTTGGGGCTGTTCAGCCTGGAGAAGAGAAGGCTGCGTGGGGACCTAATAGCAGCCTTGCAGTACCTGAAGGGGGCCTATAAGGATGCTGGGGAGGGACTCTTCGTCAGGGACTGTAGTAACAGGACAAGGGGTAACAGGTTAAAACTTAAACAGGGGAAGTTTAAATTGGATATAAGGAGGAAATTCTTCCCTGTTAGGGTGGTGAGGCACTGGAATGGGTTGCCCAGCGGGGTTGTGAGTGCTCCATCCCTGGGAGTGTTCAAGACCAGGTTGGATGAAGCCTTGGGTGGCATGGTTTAGTGTGAGGTGTCCCTGTCCATGGCAGGGGGGCTGGAACTGGATGATCTTGAGGTCCTTTCCAACCCTAACTATTCTATGATTCTATGATTCTATGAAATGATGAACACAAATGACATTTGAGAATGGCCTTAGATGCTGATGCAGCTGAATTTATAGCAGTCCTGCTGTTCCTAGACATATATGTAGCATAGCACTATAGCTTTTCTTTTCTCATGGGTGTGTGGATCATACTGTTTATGCCAGTCTGGTGTCAGCCTAATGTTGTTGTTGATGTCCTTTGCCTTCATAGTTTATAACAGCTCAGTTTGTTACTGTATGAGGACCTACCAAGTTAACTGGAAACATTGTAGGAGAAGAACAATTTCATTTTTTATCTGTGTTTAATGTACTTATCTTGTATTTAGCCTTACAAATCACAGTGTTTGGGTTGCAAGCAGCAATATACTATCATTTCTCTATTTTTTCATTTTAAAAGGGACAGTTTGCTTTAAAAGTTTCCTATTAGTAAATATTTGTCATGATAAAAAAAAACACGCATGTCTGTATATTATTAAATAAGTAAACAGATTTCTGGTTCATTTTGAAGTTCTGGTCAAAGTTTTTTTCATCATAGCTGAGGTCATCACTTTGTTTCTGACTGTGATGATGCTATATGAATTTGAAAGGTTAGCACAAACAGTATTAGTTTGCAGGGTGTGATGGACAATAACCATTTTACCAACAGTTTATCTATTTTGATTTATAAAGGTGGTGGGCCTGTGAAAAGCAGACTGTTGTTTGCTTTGTCTTGTACAGCCAGATCTTTTTGAGGGAAGATATGTTCCTTGAAAGCCATTGCACACACAAAGGAAGTAGATAGAAAGAAGGGGATGTACGAAAATGCAGGGAGATGGAGCACCCCAGAGTCAGGGGTACTTTGGAGAAGATCACGAAGCATGTCTGCATGTGACTAGGCTTCTGACAGGACTTAAAGAGGCTTTCTAAGGGCTTTTAAAGAGACTGTATAGAGTTTGTTGCAACACAGAAAAACAGTCAAGGCCATGATCTCAGGTCAAGCCTTGTGGAAGTGCTCACCTGAAAGGAAGCAGTAAGTGGACAAGATCCATCCAAATGCCCTTGGAGCTGGTTTAAGGTAACACAATAATGAAAAGAATCCCCCTCAAACTCTGGCCTGACATAGGGTCTTATTAATCTTTTGTCAGCTGAATAAGTTTAAGTTTGTATTTTGGGATCCTGAGATCTAAATGTCTGCTAGTGCCGGCTCGTCAAAAAAATTAGTGCTACAAAAGTGATTCCCAGGGGCATGTGGATCAAAAAGCGCTGTGAACCTGGTACGGGCTTTTTCAGGGAGAAAGAGGAGGTTACAACTCATGTGCATACATTTTGGTGCTGTGGAGTCTGAGACAGTTTTGGATAAGTGATTTGACTTTCAGCTGTAGTAACAGAAGGCCACAATTTAACTTAAATTTCCAGGTTCAATTCCTCCAGGTGATGACTTACTCAACTAATAATGAGGATGGAGATATAGTTCTGCTGGGATATACTTGCTAAATGCACCATTACTATAATGATTTGTAATTAGACACTAATAACCATATAAAATGCTAATAGAATAAATGTACTTGATATTTTTTCATGCTCCTGACAGAAGTCTTCTAGGCATGCCATTTTCTCAAGGGCGTGCTGAGCAAAAGCAGGCTAAATAAAAGAGTTGGGGCATGGCACTCACTTTCTGCTATTATTTCTCTTTTGAAAGGGAATTATTGGTGGTTTGAGGATCATTTTAAACAGATGAAAACAGGTGCTATTCTGTTCCCAGTCTTTACCCATGTGTCCTGCTGTCTTCCTTTTGTCTGCAGTAGCAATTAGCTATAGGGCTATGGCTCTGCTTGTCAAGAAAACGATACAGATAGAAATTAATACTCTTTTGTTACTGTAGATTACATTTTAATCTGTTTGTTCTTCCCCTGTGGCAGGACCAAACATTTAACGTGAGGATCTGGGGAAAGAGACAGGGAAAAGGACAAGATATTTCTTTTGGCAATGGTCTATGTCGGTATATAGAATCATAGAATCATAGAATAGTTAGGGTTGGAAAGGACCTCAAGATCATCTAGTTCCAACCCCCCTGCCACAGGCAGGGACACCTCACACTAAACCATCCCACCCAAGGCTTCATCCAGCCTGGTCTTGAACACTCCCAGGGATGGAGCACTCACAACCTCGCTGGGCAACCCATTCCAGTGCCTCACCACCCTAACAGGAAAGAATTTCCTCCTTATATCCAATTTAAACTTCCCCTGTTTAAGTTTTAACCCATTACCCCTTGTCCTGTTACTACAGTCCCTGACGAAGAGACCCTTCCCAGCATCCCTATAGGCCCCCTTCAGGTACTGGAAGGCTGCTATGAGGTCTCCACGCAGCCTTCTCTTCTCCAGGCTGAACAGCCCCAACTTCTTCAGGCTATCCTCATACGGGAGGTGCTCCAGTCCCCTGATCATCCTCGTGGCCCTCCTCTGGACTTGTTCCAGCAGTTCCATGTCCTTTTTATGTTGAGGACACCAGAACTGCACACAATACTCCAGGTGAGGTCTCATGAGGACAGAGTAGAGGGGCAGGATCACCTCTTTCTACCTGCTGGTCATGCTCCTTTTGATGCAGCCCAGGATACGGTTGGCTTTCTGGGCTGCGAGCGCACACTGAAGCCGGCTCATGTTCATTTTCTCATCGACCAGCACCCCCAAGTCCTTCTCTGCAGGGCCGCTCTGAATCTCTTCTTTGCCCAGTCTGTAGCTGTGCCTGGGATTGCTCTGACCCAGGTGTAGGACCTTGCAGTTGGCATGGTTGAACTTCATAAGGTTGGCATCAGCCCACCTCACAAGCATGTCAAGGTCCCTCTGGATGGCATCCCTTCCCTCCAGCGTATCAACCGGACCACACAGCTTGGTGTCATCGGCAAACTTGCTGAGGGCGCACTCAATCCCACTGTCCATGTCAGCGATGAAGATGTGTTGGTTTTACAGTGTTATGTCAACTTCAAGTTAATTTTCAACAGGAACCTGATTTAGAAGATAATAGTAGAGCAACTGAAAACTTTCTTCTTGTCTTAGTGTGCATGCTCCAGACTTGGTCACTGATGTTTTGTATAAGATACATGTCTTCTTTCATGTGTTCTTCTGTAATCTATGAAAAAAGCAAATGCATAGGTCCCTATGGCCTTTCTCCACTTTGCATGTCTGCATCCACCCATATGCTGGTACATGCACCTATGTATATTCCCTTCCCTTGTTTTACATTTGAATACTTGCAGGCCCAGTATACTCAGGGCTAGGTTCCCACACAAACTCTGTATCTCTAACCAAACCACGTTTCTTTTCAGTTTCTGTCCCACATTTTGATTTATTCCTTTTTTAAATATGCAGGTCAGCAATCTCCGGGTGTAGAGGTTTTCACAGCTTTGGTTGGTTTCCATGTCAGTTAACAGCTTGGTGTCATGTGTCTGTCTGATAATAAGGAGGACTGTGTACCTGACCTAGCCGCACTTTATTGTCTGTGGTTGATGTGATGACTAACTTTTTTATTACAGTTCTTACTCTGACACTGGAGACAATAAAAGGAACAAAGTTTATAGGGAAAAATAATGCCCTTTTTTAAATCACTTGTCATATTTAGGTTGATTTTTCCTGATGCTGTGTAATCTTCATTTAAAATAGAAAATCTAGATGTTTCTACTCAGAGTAAAAAAGGTGTCATAACTGGCACATTGTTTATGGATATGAGAAGAAAGGAAAAGTGTCGTGGTTTAAGCTGAATCCAGGACAAAAAGATAAGTCACATGCTAGTACTTTTCCTTTCAAATCTATGGCTAAACTACCATAGCTGCTCTTACACCTAGGATGTATGGAAGAGTAAAAGATCAGCGTCAAATCAGATAATCTTGTGCTAGCAGATATGTTTATAATCTTTCTGAATTTTTGTCATTAGATTATTAGTTCATTAGTTCATGGCCCTGGAAATACACTAAGAGGAAAAGAATGCTATATATACCTTTTGTACTGATCTGTTGATTCTCAAGACATTTAAATCTCTGTAAATGATTCAAAAACAATAGAAATGCATACTGGTCTGAATATTATAAAAGGTTTGGTTATATTCAGTGTGAGATTGAACGTCTTTTTGTACTTTCAGATCTGTAGCAACTTAGCAAAAGATTTTCTCAGATATACTAGCAATAACATGCCACCAGCATAACTTGTTATGTAGTGACACCACTTTTGTTGCTTATGTGAAATTTAAGGTTACCGTAAATCATCTATGCAAAAAATGTGAAACTTAGATTAAACAGTAAGAATAAGAGAAAGTCAGTGTTAACACTTTTGTTTTCCTCTGTATTAGTAATAGCTGGTGATTTGCATGATGCATGTGTCACTTATATGTGTTATTGGCTTGTAGGAGTTCTGCTTATTGGTTTTAGTGGTAAGCACAGACGCTGTGGCACAGTACAGGTGACATGAGGTTTTAAATAGGTAATATTCACAGGCATATAGAAACTTCCCAGCTCTGATTGCTTTCCCTTGTTGCGCACCTTGGGATAGAAGAAGACTCAGATTTTAAAATGTCAGGGACTGCAACTCTTAGCATCATAGAATCAACTAGGTTGGAAAAGACCTTTAAGATCATCAAGTCCAACCTTTACCCCAGGACAGCCAAGTCCACCATTAAGCCATATCACTAAAGGCCTCATCTACAAGGTTTTTGAATACTTCCAGGGACAGTGATTCCCTCACTTCCCTGGGAAGCCATCAGGCAGCTGGCTGTCATTTGAAATTCAGATTTCTCCACTGTGCCCCTACATAAGAAATTTAGAAAGCTGGGCTCCTGAAAATGAATGCCCAAGTGCCAGCAAGCTAAGACTTAAACTAGACAGGTGAAGAATCACCTGAAGTCTTCTCCCACTCCCTGGGCCTTGCATGCCTTAAGAAGACCTCCCCACCCAGCACCCATATTTTCACCTTCTTTCCTTTCCTCCTTCCTTGGGAGGTGTGATTTTTGATTGCTCTTAGGGAGTGGGAATGCCTGAAACATGCCTTCTTGATTTCTGCCTAATAGCTCAAGATGTTGGTGAGCTAGTCTGTTACAGGGGGACTGTAGCTACTGCCAGTATCAACATAATTTCAAATAATATATTGGCTAAAGTTGTGGTTTGCATACAGCCTGATTCAACTAGATCAAAGTGAGACATCACAATGATGTCAGTGCTTAGGAGTCTCTGAACAAGTGTAGAAAGAAATCTTTGCCTTCCTTAGGTATATGTGGACTTACAAAATCTTCAGGGTTAGGCAAAAGAGATACTGATGTTCCATTTTGGATTGATTATTTTTCTATTTTTTAATTTGATCCTAAATCTCAGTTTTCACTTGGAATGATAGCAGTGATAATATGAACTTTTTGAAAAATGTATTTTTCTCTGACCATGCTTTCTTGAAAACAACAAACCACAAAGGTAAGGCTGTTACCCCTGCCTGGTTAAATAAATAAAATTGGATCATTTTGACAAATTGACATAATAATGGTGTATCCCATAGAGTTATTCTGATGCTTTGTTACTATATTTGAAAAACCTGTTATGAGATTTTCAGATGCGTCATGAATAACACACAAATGGCTGCATTTTCAAAATAGAGCAAGCTACATAAAAGCTACATATTTGTTACAAGATTCAATCAGCTGAAGAGATTTATGAGCTGAACTACTAAGGTAAGAATATATAGTTAGACACAAGTTATAACTGATCTTGCCAAAAAAAGTGGCATTAACAAATTGATAATTAAATAAAAAGAATCTAAATGCTATATATTCCTTTTGTTACGTTCTAGCCTTGGCTGCATGAATTTGCAGAAAATTTTTTGAGTTATATTTAACGCCCACAAAAGACAAAGTCAAACTTTCCATTCACTTTAAAGGTAGGTGGATTTTTTTATTAGTCATTTTAGTAAAACCCAGTGATTTTCCTTCCAGCTTTGGGCTGCTAATGATCCTAGACTGTTCTGAGATATTTCAAAAAAGACTCACTAGAAGGAAAAGGCAAAAAAACTTGCACTGAAGGTGAGGAGACAGGAACTGCATCTCAGAGTCTTTGTAGAGGCAGATCTCCATCAGTGTTTGCTAAGGACACTAATGTACCTGATACTGATCCCTGTAAGTGGTATCAGCTTGACTGAGGGGCCGAGATTTATAATTATGATTAAAGTAGTGCTTGTCCCTGCACTGAAATGTTGCTGCTACATTGCGGAAATACAGCATTTAAATACTAAACGAATGAATTAAAAAACCTGGTTTCTCAGTATTTTTTCTTACAAGTACAAACTGAAAACTACTGAGATAATTTTGTTAAACATGCAGTTGATGGCAGAACCCTGCTTGAATTTAGTTTTTCTGAATGTGAGTTTTGTTGAAACTGATGCTTCCCTGTAAAAGGGCTTTCACCTCCACAGTATAATTAAAAATCCTCTAACAGCTACTAAGCTTATTTTGGGTTGAATATGCAGAGGAAGTTGGGGCTTTTCAGCCTGGAGAAGAGAAGGCTGCATGGAGACCTAATAGCAGCCTTCCAGTACCTGAAGGGGGCCTATAGGGATGCTGGGGAGGGACTCTTTGTCAGGGGCTGTAGTGACAGGACAAGGGGTAACGGGTTAAAACTTAAAGAGGGGAAGTTTAGATTGGATATAAGGAGGAAATTCTTTCCTGTTAGGGTGGTGAGATACTGGAATCGGTTGCCCAGGGAGGTTGTGAGTGCTCCATCCCTGTCGGTGTTCAAGGCCAGGTTGGATGAAACCTTGTGTGGGATGGTTTAGTGAGAGGTGTCCCTGTCCATGGCAGGGGGGTTGGAACTAGATGATCTTGAGGTCCTTTCCAACCCTAACTATTCTATGATTCTATGATTCTATGAAAAGATATGAAATGCTGGAAGATGTTTGAAAGATGTAAAATGTATGTTGCAAAATCTTAAAAAGCTATTTCTGAAATCACAACATTTATAAACAGCCAAGAATCTGCAGGGTTACTTGTACAGAGAAAAAGGTATACTTTCCAAATCACTGCTTTCACTGCCAATGAAGCAGACCTAAGATAATAGATTTAGAAGTAACAATAGCATCTAGCAGTGAAAAAGGTTACAGAAATCTGTAGCCTTTTGATGATTTACATGTGTTGTAAACTGCTTGGAGAAGAGACCATTTTATGTTGTGTTTCAGGAGTACCTCGGCACAAGGCACTCACTGGTGCCTGGAGGTTTATACAGTTTTGCAGTACAAATACTGATGGGAATAGCTACTAATTGTTCTTCTAAAATAAAAGCCATGAGCAGAAATAATTCTGCATTCCATCTGAAATGGATTAATGCAGCATAAATACCTCTGTACCTGCAAGGTTATATATCCAGTAAAAATGAAAAAGAGAAACTGCAACAGCACTTTACAGGAGTTTCACAGCTTTTGCTTGTTGTGACATCAGATGATCTGTCAGCATGTTTTTCCTTTAAATGTGTTTTCTTACATATGTAAATATGTGGTGGGTTGTACCTGCTGAAGTTAAATTCTTCTTGAAGCTTTGGAATGAATCAAATGTGGTTTGCAACATTACAATTTTACACACTGAGATATGACAACCAGCTGTCTATAGGGCTTCACATTGTTCAGCCCACAAATCAGGAAACATGGATTAACACAATGTAAAAAAAATCATCAGAATGATTTAAATGTACTGATGTAATGTTTTTTTCTAATGTGCGGTTAAAGGAGGGGTTATGTCATGATGTACTAGCCACTGACACTATCACATGGAAAATTAACTTCTGATCAAATGCTTCCAGATCAGATATTATAGGATTACATTAACTTGTGGGTTGTCTCAGTGGCGCCTCTTTCAGATGTAGATCTTCAGATGTCTTCATTTCAGTCAGTGTTTTTACTGGGTACAACAGTTCAACAGAGTTACACTCAGGATTAATTTGCTAGGTTGCTTTAAATGGCTTTCTTGCTCCATCAGAAAACATCTGATCATTCTAGTTCTTGTTATTATGGGTAAACCAAAATAACATGGCCATGTTTGCTAAAATTAGACATGAAGAAGGCAAATTAACTTACATTGAGTGGTGACTATGGTTATAGTGCTGCTGCTACTTAACTGAGCTTGAGCATCAGGCATTAAGTATCTTGAGAGAAGCTTATTAGCACAAACTTTCATTTGGTACAGCAAATCTTAGTATGATACTCTACAGTCCAGATTTTTCATTTTATCATCTAGTAGTTGTGTTGTGGTAGCCAGTAAGATGTGAGAATATAGACTGATCAAATTTGTAGTGAGGAAGTAATATCTTTTATTAGACAGAGGTAGAAGAAAGAGAAAAGATCATCAAAGCAATAAGAATAGTAGTCAGGCTTTCACTTTTGGAGTCCTGACTGTAAAACAACCTTGCTTATATTCAGATTTTGCCACCTAGGTTCTGCCTGATTCTCAGCCAGCAGCCAGACCATCTGTTTGCTAGCCCTGTCTAATCTTGTACCTTTGACAGTGCTTGGACTGGGTGCCTCATGCTGGGTACTCACACAATAGTTCAGACTACCTTGATCTGAGGAAGGGTGTAGGAGAAGGTTTGTGTTTTTGTGTAATAGTGTAAAGGGTAAACTCTTCCTGAGAAAACAGAAGGGATTCCCCTGGTTCCTGTATTCTAGCAAGGATGATCTTGCACCTCTGGAATGCTATAATCGCTAATATTGGTTATTCTGCTCTATCTGCCTAAGACATTTTGTCCATTGTGCATACAGCAATGGTCGAGTCACAGGTCTGGACACCAAGTCCGATGGTAGCTTAGGCTGAGTCCAGGTCCTAGCAGTTAGGGCAAGCATTTGATGAACAGTGCTTTTATGTTTAGATTCATATCCCAGGGCTGTATAAAAATGGAACCAACTATGGTCTAACACTCAATGTTCATATGTTTCAAGGAGTGGGATCAGAAACACTACTTGTAGTAGACTTTTCCTTGGTCTGCCTCAGGACTCATGGTTGTATGGTATCCTCTCTTCAACAGCAAGGGTAGACACAGACTAGAACTGGGGTTAGGGTACTCTTCTGCAATCCTTCTTAGGCTCTGTGGAGGAAATCAATGAACTCAAATTTTCCGTTTCTTGGTCAAACGAGCAAAAGTAAGGCAATTATACAAGATAGTGGCAGAAATCCCATTACTCAACATTTTCTTTATAAAGAGACATCTGTGCTCTGCGAGTTACCCGTGTGGTGGCCTGGATTCTGACAGGATGGAGGTGCTCCGCGTTGCCTGTTGGTTCCTTAGACATTCGCCAGGGAAAGAGAGAGCTTCTTTTAGGTGTCCTTACAGTGCCCTCTGGAGGTCTTCAGGGCCACCTACAAGTTGCCTTGGTGGGGAGCTTGTGCCTACACAGCTGTCCTTGAATTGGTAGAGCTGGGTATTAGTGATGATGCCCCAAACAAAGCATAGTAACTGAGGACTTTTGTTGAAGCCATACAGAATAAGGAACATCCAAATGAAAAAGAGAAGTATAGCCAAAATAAAAGGCAAAGAGAAAGTTCTTCTCCCAAGTTTGAGCACTGGGAGATGAGGGGTCAGAGTGGTGGGGAGTGTGGAGATAAGTGAAATGCGGAGCTGAAAGATGGGGAACGAATGATATGGAGGTGCATGCTGGGTGATGAATGAGTTGTGAGAAGCAGGTATTGGAAGACAGTGTCCTTGTAACTCACACTCATGCGGGTCATTAACGTGCTACTGTCCTACAGGTATAATAAGACACTTGCTGATGAATGTTTTCTGTATAGATCAATAGCTTACTCTACAGATGTCTTGTATTTTCCTATCTGCTAGTGTTTGAATATACTAAATAGTTCACCGTTCTCTCTCGTGGAGTAAAGCTAACTCTTAATGTGAATAACAGGTCTAATTAAATGGTCTATCTTAGGATTTGCCATTGTTGTGATTAATTTCTCCAAGGTGATCAACCTTAGCAGCCAAATCAAACAAACAAAAAAAAATAGTAAGTCTTAAGTTGAAATTACTTGGAATTTAATTAATGCATAATGATTCCCAGATGAGACTTACACACTTTCTCATACAAATTTGCAGTTTGTTTGTTAACTATGACACAGTTTGCCCATCTTTTAAGTGCATCTCAGATAAAGGATAGACTTTTTCATGCAGGGAAAAACATCTCACAAAAGCAGCTGAAAAGCCTCTCATATTATCCAGGCCAGTATAGGAATTTGATTGTTTCTTCACTCTAATCAAGTGTGTAGGGATCTGATTGTTTCTTCACTCTAATCAAGTGTGTATAACTTGCTCAGGGGAACTAAACAACTAAGAATTTTAATGTGAAAAGAAAATCTAAGTGTTGATTCTCAATAAGGCAAAGGTGAACTAAGGACAGCCTGTGCACAGAAGATGATGAGATTTAGGTGCCTACCTCCATTTTGTGTTTCTGAAAATCTTTGCTAAACTCGTGTTCTCTTGGCTTTCCAAGGAAGCTTTATCAAACAATCTGGCAAATCAGTTGCATTGTAAAGTAGTCAGGTTGGTGCAGCTCTGTGTGTGACAAAAGATCTGTGGTAAATTTTGCCTCTGTAATGATCTTGAGCTTTTCTAGTTGTACTTTTGCTAGCAGTGCTGGGATCTATTTCTGGGTGTTAGGGTTTTATAGTTGTTTGGTTATTGGGGTTTTGGTTGGTTGGGTTGGGTTTTTCTTGCATTAGGAATATTGTCTGCTTCATGTATTTAACAGGTGCCTTAAAAACAATGGACTGATTATTTTCTTAGATCTACTAGTCCAGAGTAATAGTCAAAATGATTGATTCACTTAAATTGTAAACTCAGAACATTTGGCAATCTACTTATCTGGGAAAAGTAGTAACATTGTCATTTTTTTCTGCTGCATATACAGCTTCTGAAGTTCCTCTACCACAACACACAGTTGCCTGTGATTTCTTTTCTCTTATTTTGGCATCGATTCATACTTCTTCATGAAATGTGTTTCAGCTTACACTAGAAAGAAGCAAAAGGAAAGCCACGTCTTTAAGGAAGGCAAAGTGTACTTGCAGAGAAAATACATGGAGTAACAGGAGGAATTATGTGTTTACTTTGCTGTCTTCACACAAACACTTTCATAAATATAATGAGGAGGAAGACATTGCTCTTGGCAAACAAACTTCTACCTAGCTCGAATATCTGGAAAAGTTTATGCTTTTCTTCTTGATCTCTCTCTTTTGTATGCTTTCATACTACACAGCAGAACAAATATGAGTTTCAAGGTGCTAAGAAGACAGAACACATAAGAGCATAGGCTTTGACAGAGGAATTCACTGGAAATGGCTGCCCCTAGCTACCTTTCACAGAGAAGGGGAGAGTTGCTTAGGTTTACGCTTGTGCTCCTAAGGGAAAGAAGTTACTGTTAGAAAGCAGATTTTAACAATAGATGAACTCACCCAAATGAAGGAAATTGCTGTCTTCTGCCTCCCTGGTTATTCCTGCTAAGGGAAAACACATTTCCCAAATTAGAGCTCTCAAGTGTTTTCTATATCTTGATAAAGACATTTGCTCATCTCCTTGCTATTAGAGGTTTCTTGGACCATTGCTTTTCTCTTTGTCAGATCGTTCTGAGGCTGAGAAAACTCTGTGGCAGCTGCTGGCATTGTTTAGATTGAAAAGTAATATAATGAATAATAGTCACATATTTTTTAACTGTCTTTTAATATGACTTAGAAGGTGGAACCAGGGAAGCTACCACCATGTGAACCAACACATCCAGCACAGGTCAGGGACAGCCTTTAGACTGAAACAAGTGATCTTTTTACCTAAAGGGCTTTCTCTGAAGTTTCAGGGGAGCAGAAAGCTAAGGGGAGTGGGGCCATTTTGGCAGAGCCTGTAGCATGGCTTATAGATGGAGGAGAAACACAGAAGCACTCTTTCTGTGTAAGCTGCTGGGAAAGCAGTAGCTATGTCTTCTAGAAGCAGTTTTTGGAAGATGTAGCCCTGCTGCTGAAGTAGAAGTGACTGTGGAGAAAGCTGAACCATGGCTGCCTCTTTTCCCCCAGTTCTCATAGCAGAACAGAGATGTAATTTTGCCTGTTCCCTATGCAGGCATCACTGAAAGAGGGAGAAAGTATTTTCCACCTTTGTTACCACTTCTGTATAACAGCCTGCTGAAAATGGCACAAATATAAAACAGAGAAAGACCATGATTTTTTTTTTCTAGTATTCTCTATATTATAGGAATTAAGCAGTGAACCTCTTGGAAAATAAAAGAAAACCAAAATACAGACATCAAATAATAAACATCACAGAGTGAGGGAGAGAACAGGATTATTTTTTTTCCCACATTTCATTTTCAAACAAAATATAAAATATTATTCTTGAGATAGATGTCCAATAAACTTGTTGCAGATGCACATAGCATTTCAATTTTGCAAAACTGGAAGATTCCTACTTTTAATTCAAGAAAAAGACTATATATTTGAGTTTAAATTTGGTTTTAAGTTGAATAACTGGTTGCTTTGATGTTGGTGAGCTCCTATTCCTTGGGAATGAAGCATAGACCAAAGTGACTGAATTTTAAAGTATTTTGATTTTGACAGAATTGTGTTTTCTGTTAGAGAATTGATTAGCTGAAGTTATTCTCACTGCCTGGGATGGTGTCACTTGAGTGAACAGAGTCCAGTAACTAAACTAATCACTTGAATAAGCAGTCTAACTGTTGGCAGTAGTAGGCAGCTCTTCCCTCTAGGGGAGAAAAGACTTCTTATGCTTTCAGTGTTCTAGCTTTTTCATGACAATGGAAGGATGAGTGTTCAGTGCAGCAAAATCCAGTGAAAAAAAATGTGCCTTCTACAGATTTTTAGAAAATTTTGTTCTTATTCATCCAGTTTCCTTCTCTTCTGTTCTACTCCAATGAAGTCATGCTTGCCATCCTTATTTATGTCTATCCCCGCCCTACACCCTCCTGCAGCCTTCCTGATCAGATAAAATGTTACCTATACTCACACTTCATGGCTCTGAATTTCTAATCAAGCAATGATTTACTGGTAAACAGTGGTATCCATAGTCTCAGTTCCCTCAATGAGTGGCACAGTAACAACAAGAGCAAGCAGCCCATTTGGCTACCAAAGAGAAATGTGTCCTCTACAGAGAAAAAAAAAATAATTCCCCCCTGATTCTAAATGAACATATCTATGTTTCTTGACATGTTGCAAACTGAGACTTTCAACGAATTATGATCTCATCACATTTTGATCGCTTGTACCAACGGATAGCAAAAGGCATGTAGTTGTCTGCTTATGTTTCTCTGTCAGGTGGAAAGCTTGGGCTATTGGAGCATATTGACAAAATGGGACTTGCTTCTTTTTTAAAAGTAGGGCTAAACAACTTAGTTTTCCCTATGCTCCTTCTGAGGGGAGGAGAAAGCTCTCAGTATTAGACAAATATCCAGTTTGGGAAGGTCTAAATATAAGGACAGAAAAACAAACAAACAAACAAACAAACAACAACAACAACAAAACAACTGGAAACTGAGGTGTTAAACAAAAAGTGTGGCCATACACTTGCTACCTCCATAATTACTCAGTAACTCCTATTTGTTACAGCCTTAGATTTCAAAGGCCACATACAGAAAATCTGAAGCTTCCCCCAAGTTCTGTACCACTGTGAGCCATTGGAATGACGTTATTCAGGTCACAATTAGTCCCTAACAAAATGAGGCTGGGCAAATTAGCTTTTTCATTCAGCAAAATACAGACGGTGGAAATAATTTGTCATGTATTTCGCCTTTTGTGAAGAGCTTCCTTGTATTCCAGGAAGGGATGTCACCCTGTAAACTAGTAACTTGCAATCTGTGATTTCTGATCCATGATGATAAAATGACTGTCCAGCAAAACATGCACGATGCTTGAAAACCCTCCTGCTACTATTGACTGTGCATGAGTCAGATTTACAACCTATCGCTTGATAAATCTGCACCTCAGATCCTGTATGCAGTTCTTATTCTCTTTGAATGAAGCAGCTAGGTAGCTAAGCCTGTTGTGCATGGCCTTCTGCACAAAAGGGTTCCTTGAGATTTCCGACCTCTAATCATCCTCAATTTCCCCAATATGGGAAAGCAAAATGATGTAACTGCCTGTTTTGTGATCCTCTCCTGTACTTGTACTGGAATCTTATTCCACTTACATTCAACTAAGTCTTTCCCACATAATGTGTCTCATCAGAAAAGGGCTTAGTTCACCAAAACAAGAGATTTCTTAAAGGATAATTGTGGAGGTTCAAATAGTGAAAACACTTGGAGACATATTAAATCATGCTAGATTATTCTGCCTTCATAAATAACTGTGACTGTCCTTTGTAAAGCACTTAAACTTGATTCTTCTCTAGAAATAATTTAGCAAGAATGAAATTCTACATATGAACTATAAATTATAAAATAATAAAAAAAAAGATGTCTCTTGCACTAGGAGCAGGTCACTGGGTGTGCACTAGTGCCAGACCACAATAAGTCAGCTAAAAAACCCCAACAGTCTTAGAATGATGATCTCCTGCAGTGAAATACAGGAGGAAATTCCCTTTGGGGCAGTGTTGCAAATGAAAGAATTCTGTCATTTGGAGAGGACTCCCAGAAAGTCTCTCCCAAGGGGGAAGGTTGGGAGCTGACCACAGACAGCTTTAGACAATCCATCTGTTCCCCATCGTAACACTATTTTGCCTTTCTGGTCTTACATTGCAACAATGGTGCTTGATTGAACAATATTTACCAGCAAGGTAAATGTCTTCATTTCAGTCAGTGTTTTTACTGGGTAATGTACATGTCAGGTCTAAATATGCAATGGGTACCTTAAAATTATGAGAAAACAGCTGTGTCTGCTCTGTTGGAGGAAAGCATGCAGGTGTAGAGAACAGGTTCAAACTTAAACAGGGGAAGTTTAGATTGGATATAAGGAAGAAATTCTTTACTGTTAGGGTGGTGAGGCACTGGAATCGGTTGCCCAAGGAAGTTGTGAATGCTCCATCCCTGGCAGTGTTCAAGGCCAGGCTGGAGAGAGCCTTGGGTGGCATGGTTTAGTGTGAGGTGTCCCTGCCCATGGCAGGGGGGTTGGAACTAGATGATCTTAAGGTCCTTCCAACCCTAACTATTCTGTGATTCTATGATTCTATGTTTGAATAGAACTGGACATCTGTAAATCGATGGGTCCGGATGGAATGCACCCACGGGTGCTGAGGGAGCTGGCGGAGGTCATTGCTAGGCCACTTTCCATCATCTTTGGTAAGTCGTGGGAAGCGGGCGAGGTGCCTGAGGATTGGCGGATGGCAAAGGTCACACCAATCTATAAGAAGGGCAAGAAGGAGGACCCGGGTAATTATAGACCGGTCAGCCTTACCTCCATCCCTGGAAAGATGATGGAACAACTTATTCTTGACTCCATCACTAGGCATATCAAGGATGAGGGGGTCATTAAGAACAGCCAACATGGTTTTATGAGGGGGAAGTCATGTATGACCAACCTTATAGCCTTCTATGAGGAAGTGACTAGGTGGAGGGATGATGGTAGAGCGGTAGATGTAGTTTTTCTTGATTTCAGTAAGGCATTTGATACTGTCTCCCACAGCATCCTCACAGATAAGCTAAGGAAGTGTGGGCTTGACGATCAAGTAGTGAGGTGGATCGAGAACTGGTTGAGAGGAAGAAGGCAGAGAGTTGTGGTCAATGGCGCAGAATCTAGCTGGAGGTCTGTGACTAGTGGAGTTCCTCAGGGGTCGGTGCTGGGACCGGTGCTGTTTAATATTTTCATCAATGACCTGGATGAGGGAACTGAGTGCACCCTCAGCAAGTTTGCTGATGACACAAAACTGGGAGGAGTGGCTGACACACCAGAGGACTGTGCTGCCATTCAGCGAGACCTGGACAGGCTGGAGAGTTGGGCGGGGAGAAACTGGATGAAATTTAACAAGGGCAAGTGTAGAGTCTTGCATCTGGGGAAGAACAACCCCATGTACCAGTACAGGTTGGGGGTTGACCTGCTGGAAAGTAGTGAAGGGGAAAGGGACCTGGGGGTCCTGGTGGATAGGAGGATGACCATGAGCCAGCAATGTGCTCTTGTGGCCAAGAAGGCAAATGGCATCTTAGGGTGCATTAGAAAGGGAGTGGTTAGTAGGTCAAGAGAGGTTCTCCTCCCCCTCTACTCAGCCTTGGTGAGGCCGCATCTGGAATATTGCGTCCAGTTCTGGGCCCCTCTGTTCAAGAAGGACAGGGAATTGCTTGAAGGAGTCCAGCGCAGAGCCACAAAGATGATTAAGGGAGTGGAACATCTCCCTTATGAGGAGAGGCTGAGGGAGCTGGGTCTCTTTAGCTTGGAGAAGAGGAGACTGAGGGGTGACCTCATCAATGTTTACAAATATGTAAAGGGTAGGTGTCAGGATGATGGAGCTAGGCTTTTTTCAGTGATATCCAGTGATAGGACAAGGGGCAATGGGTGTAAACTGGAACATAGGAAGCTCCACGTTAACATCAGGAAGAACTTCTTTACTGTAAGAGTGACAGAGCACTGGAACAGGTTGCCCAGGGGGGTTGTGGAGTCTCCTACACTGGAGATATTCAAGGCCCGCCTGGACAAGTTCCTGTGTGATGTACTGTAGGTTACCCTGCTCTTGCAGGGGGGTTGGACTAGATGATCTTTTTAGGTCCCTTCCAACCCTTGGGATTCTGTGATTCTGTGAACTCAGTAGTTCTACAGGCATTGAAGAAACAGAGGAAGCAGGATTGTTTTTCTGGAAGTCAGTATGTTCTATCTTGCTCCCTGTTGATTTTGGTAATGAGAGATGTGTGAATTTAAAGTGAGCTAACGAAATAACAGCCAAAAACTAGGCTTTATGCTGTTGGCCCTGGAGCTCTGTTATCCATCCCATGCCTACCTTGAGAACCATGTATTAAATTTCTTCATAAATTGGAAAAAGCATATGAACATATTCTAACCTGAGAGTGAAAGAGAAAAAAGGGGGAGACTGCTGCTGAAGGGCGTGTAGGCGTTTGGACGCTTGGATGACTCTTTCTCCTACCGACAGCAAAGTTGTCTGCAGAGGCTGCCAAGCCGAACAGCCGTTATCCGGCGCCGCAGCCGAGACAACGGTTTTCTCCTGCCACCTCGTGGTGCTTTGGTGAACCGGGAGTTGCGAAACCTGAACTGCTGGGACAGCTTCGTGCAGTAGGCGGTGAACGGGTGGCGCACCCCGCTTTAAATAAGGGCTCCCTGTCAAGGTTTGGGTCAGGCTATTTCTCCTCTTAACAAGTGCTTTACTGCACCCACTGGGATTGAAAAGTTCCCAGTTAGGGTAAATCTCTAGTCCAGTCTGCTAGAGCACACCTATTTCTCCATACAAAAGCAGAAACTGAAGTAGTTCACATCTAGTTTAATAGGAAAGGGAAATTCACAGAGAGAAATAATGGAAATTCTGCCTATAAATCAAATAGGCTTTGGGCAGGGCAGGAAGAGAGGGGTGCTGCAGGGTTTAGCAATACCTATGCTGAGTTGCTGGCAGAGGCTAATGGCAGACCTAGGAGACAAAGAGGAGGAAGGCAGAGGTTATAATTTTCATCATTCCTTTGGTTTATATCAGAGAAGTTCATTGGCTGCTGTTTGCTGTCACTTTACAATTTATGATACAAAAATTCCTACCATCCGGGTTCTTGAGACTAAATTAAGAAATAGAGTAAATGAGGTAAAAAAGATCCAGTTAAAAAAAAAATAAAAACTATTAGCAGAAGAAGAAATTGGTTCTTGGACAAAGTGGTACTGGCTTTGTTCTTCTGTGCTGGGTTGAAACTAACTGTAAAAAGGCTAAGAATGCATGCAAGAAATATCTTGGCAGGTTCTATGTACCTTCTTAATCCTTACCACATTAATAAGACAGTGGATACCACAGAGCTTAGAAACATATTACAGTGAATAGTGAGTGCAAATTGTAAGAAAAGGTAACTGCAAAATTATAAGGATATAATATTGTTTAGTTATTATCTTCAGGTCACACCCATTCAACTCCAATTGCTTTACAGTTGTAGTGGTTTAACCCCAGCCAGGAACTAAGCACCACACAGCTGCTTACTCATTCACCCTCCCTCCCAAGGTGGGATGGGGTGCAGAATCAGAAAAAGGTAAAACCTGTGGGTTGAGATAAAAACAGTTGGATATTTGAAATAAACTATAATAATAATAATAATGAAAAGGAATAAGAGAGTGGAGCAAACCCTGAGAAAAATACAAAATAAAAGCCCCAACTGATGCACAATGCAATTGCTCAGCATCCACTGGTCAACTGATAACCAGCCTGTTTCTGAGCAGCAGTTGGTGGTTCCTGTCCAATTCCTTCCAGTTTATATACTGAACATGATGTCGTATGACATAGAACATCCTTTCGGCTAGTTTGAGTCAACTGTCCTTGCCGTGCTCCCTTCTGACTTTTTGTGTCCCTCCCCACTGTCAGAACCTGAGAGACTGAAAAGCTCTTGATTTAGAGTAAGCACTACTTACCAACAGCTAAAACATCATTGTGTTATCAACATTCTCATTCTGAATCCAAATCACAGCACTATGCCAGCTACTAGGAAGAAAATTAACTCTATCCCAGCCAAAATCAGGACAATGGCATTTTGAAGTTACAGTTACTGTTATATGTAACCTTTGTATAAACTAGGGAAAGATTAATGTACGACATAAATGGATGCATAAAGTTACTTGACATAGAACTCCTAATTCAGATTACAGAAGATATAGAAGATAATCCTCTTTGTTTCACCCTTCATTTTCTGCATATGGAATGTGGAAAGGGAAATAAGTGGTGTTGACTTTGCCACCCCTATAAAAAGGGGAAAGAGGTAAGTATAAGGCAATGTGCTGAGAGGATTTATGGCAAACATAACAAGGGAAGAGTGAGTGAGGAGGTCCACTATTTCTCAGTCCAGTCTTCCCTCTTTACTGGGCAGAGCTCTCTGTTGCCTTGAATCTTCCATTTGGGAATTATCTGAGCTGGGACTGCTGCAATAACTTTCATAATTTTTTTGGAAAGCAGTTATTTCATATTTGAATATGGTTATTTCATTAGAAAAATTGTTAAAGCAAAACAATCCATCTGTCTTTTATCACCAACTGAAACACTGTGGTACAGTTCTCTCAGTTGTACTTGGCAGGGTTAATCCAGAAGACATTGTCTGAGATTCTTAAGAGGTGTAAGAAAATTAGAAGCAACATTTTTAGATTGCATTCGTAATGATAGTTAACAGTACACTTGCAGTACCACATGCTGTTGTCAGAGGTAATCTCTGATATAAAATTGAGAGAACTCCATTTCAATTTGCACTAAAAGTGTAGCACAATTTCAGCAATGTTGGGGAGCATCCTGGGAAGACAGAAGGACGTGAAGTTGTGTATCAATGAAACAAAGCCAACACCTAAGTCCTCTCATCTTTCCAGATTTATGTATTTTCTTATTAATGTCCTAAATAATGGAGACACCAGTGATGATATGATCAGGATAGGAATGGACTTGCTTCCAAGAGTATCTTCACTGGTGCTCTTCTGAGAATTGCTTCTGTTTCAGCCTCTTCTCTCTCCTCATGGGACACATGCATTTTGATCATGTTTGTCCTTGCTACTGATCTTCTTTACAACAAACCTTTCTTTTCTGTTTTCTTGCTTTACCCTTCCTGACAAACTTGTTATCCATACAAAGACAAACAGGGCAGTGCTCTAAGTGTCATCAAAACAAAAAGAAATAGTCCTGTAAGAGACAGGAAATGGTTGGGGAACATGAAAAATGAGAGATCTAGCTTGCTAAAACTCAATGTAAAGGTCAGAAGAAATAGTAATATAGAAATACTCAGGTGAATCATTTCAAAATTATTGTGTAAGAAAGGACAGGAGATAAAAGAATGTCAGAGAAGGGACTAAGAGCATTTGTGGAAGACAAAGAGTAGGTAAGATTAGTATCCTATGGAGATGTGTGGAAGTCTGTTGATAATTGAAGTTAACGTGAATGTTGACTTTAGCTGATAAAACCCAAATACATTCTGTTCCTTTCAGTTGTTGATAATTGTTATTCAGAGCTTACATCACTAACTCTAAAAATCAAGCTTTGACATTATGAAGGCTGTTCATGCAACCACAGTTCTGACCTTTGTGGTGTGATTTATTGGAATATTTTGGAAGCAAACATTTTCTACGTCCTAGCATTCATTCCCGTGTGAACATAAACCTTTCAGAGACAAGGAAATTCTAGCTTGGCATCAAATACTCTGGCGACGATTATGATCCAAGTCCTACAAAACAGAAAAAAGAAGATGAGCATAACCACTGCTTAAACAACATACCTGATATTAGCCTCCAACATCTTCTAGTCTCATTTTTCTTACAAGAGGTAGCATAATTTGGAGACATTGTGACAAGTGATGCATGACTTGTGACTCTTTATGGTATCTGTGTATGTACGTTATTTTCATTATCAAAGTGTCTTGAATTTAAGTGAATGAATAATGAACATCTATTGTTATAGTATACACTTCAATTCCATGCGAATATAGCAGTCACAAATAGCTGGTGATGGCTCCTGTGTCTATACTGAAAAGGATTTTTAAAACATTATGTTAAATAAACCTGTTGTCTTTCTTTCCATGAAATGCAGACTGTCATTCCACAGTACTAAAGGTTGTCCAAACACCTTTTCCTTTGAATTCAATAGCTTTTCCTTTGACTTCAGTGAAAGCAATTAGATTAATATGAAATAGTATTTAATTTTAGACGCAGAATTCATAAATATATACAGAATCTGCAATAGTATGTATTATATGTACACCAAAAATGTTATCGAATTTCTACGCAGGTACTGCTTTGAGTCTGCACAGTAAGGGGAATATGTAAAGATATCTACAGCACAGTTACCTCTGGAGGATTTTTTTGTTTGTTTTGTTTTTTTGTTGAACTACTATTGAATTGTAGAGGAATTAGCTCTGATAAAATATTTCCATCATGATCCCAAGGACTTAGCATTTTCTGCACTTCAAGGTCACATTTGACTTTTGGTGGCCTTATGGGTTAGAAAAAGAAATGACAGAGGTTGTTGGAAAGATGTGCAGATTGTTCTGCCAGCTCTTGATTCCCAGAGCAATACATGCTCAGGTAAAGAGGGTCATTACGTCAATAATTAGCTTGATTTTTCCAGGAAAAAAAAGTAATGTACATGTCAGGTCTAAATATGCAATGGGAACAAAATTCTGCAGTTATGCCAAGACTAACAAGTGATGGAAGTGGAGATCTATTTTTAAGATGAATAGGATCGTTTAGTACCCTCATTCAACATCTGATCCCATTTAACTTTTGATAAGGCTTTTTTTTATTGAACTCACATATGGATTTAATTTTCTCCCATATTAATCATAACTCTTACTTTTGTCTTTTTATTTTCAACCCTTTTTCCAATGTTTGACACATGCTTTTCTAATATATTTTTTTTCTATCTTTGCTTTCTCCTTGTTAAACTGAATGCAGGTTTATTGTATTTTATAAAGATAGATTACAGATACAATAGTATAAGGCAGAAATATTTTGACAGAATAAAGTGAGATTTAGTATTCTGCTCTCTTTGTTTTTTGTTTCAATAATATAGCATCACTTAAATTGAAAAGTATGCCTGAAATCCTTTTGTTACTCCCAATTGCTTTATTCTGGGCACACACAGAATTTACTACAGCAAAATCTTTGCTGAAGATGGTGTTCATCAGAAAAGTTGAAAGCAAAGGCTCCTGACACTGCAGAGCAATTCTGTTTTGTATCCCTAGTCCCCTTTTCAAGCCTTAATTCAATTCCTCAGTCAACCATTCTGTGTAATGAGACCTGGGGTGGAACTTTCCGTATTGATTTGTGTGAACTCTCTTCCTCTTGGGACTTATTTATTGTCTTTCTCCCTGTTTCACTCTCTATTTCTATTGTTTCCTATATCTTTATGTCTCCCTCTTTTTTGTGCTGTTTTATTTTTCCCCGCTGCTCACTGTGATAAGAACCAAGGCATTTTTTCCTTTTCCTAATTGTCTATGTGGAAAGACCTCTTTTCTATTCAATTTTATCTTCATGAATAAATAAATTTACATCGGGGTGAATTTTAAATGAAAAAGTATCTGACAATTATGTATTATGAGAAAGCCAATGAGCATTTCAAATTTTTAATGCTATTTCAGAGAATTCTAGAAAAATCTTGAAATATATGTGTTTGCTTAGCCTGTCCATCCCTAACACTGTGAGATTACTCAGTTCTTACATGCCTAGTTCATGTGAAAACTGGTGGAGAATTTCTAGTCCTTTTTTAATTTTTTTCTTTTTTTTTTTTTTTTTTTTTTGATGCTTTATCCAATATGGCATTGTTAAATGTAGATATTTTCCAAAATATCTCTTACATTTATGAGTCTATCTAAAACAAAATTGACTTTTATGAAAAAGATTACTGTTTTGAAAGTGAAATCTCACTAGATCTTTTTTTTGACATTACAACGTCATTACAGCAGTTGTGAAGATTTCCAAACCTGTTAACATCACTAAGAACCAGAATCACCAAGTAGTTCTAGTTTCTATTCAACCCCAGATTCTGTCCCTTTGTTTTCCTCAGCTCTGTGATGCATATAAAAATTCTAGGTATTTTGTATGTATACATAATAATAAACAGATTATTCTCAAATCTCTGTATTCCAGAAATAGATTGTTGCCACTGAATTTTCTTGACAGTTACTTTTGCTAGTTGTTACTGTGGTGGTGAAGAAGCTCCAGTAGCAGACTAAAATCTCATTGTGGTAGGAACCCTTCAAGTACACTATAAAAGTGCACTATAAATATCTTTTGTTCTAAAATGTTATGGTCTGCCCATTACCCTGACTAACATAGAGCAGTAGCCACTCTCATTTCATATTCTATTCCTTGTGGACTATAAACTAGGTCTCTCAGAAAGATTGGGACACTTTCTGTCTGACAGCAGCACAGAAATGATGTTAGTACTTTTTCACTGGGTACTAATTTGCTGGTAAATCCATGAAGCCAGCAAGGAATGAGAGCCTAAAACTGTGAAGGAAAAGGAAAAGGAGAACAAGTTATTAAGGAGCAGCAAAGAGGAATTACATGCTGAGGTTTAAAGAAAGACCTGTGAACAAATCTAGGAGTTAATAATGGATTAACACTGCTGGGATTGAGGGAGTTAGCTAAGGCTCAGTGAAGCTTCTGCTGGGTAGTCTTTAAAGGCATTATCTCACAAAAGATGAGCATTGCCATGGAAAATGTAAGCAAGAACTGCAGTTATTTGCATTAAAGCAGCATGACTAATCTGCAGGTTTTGCTGATCTAGGGTAGCACTGAGGTACCCAGCCTGATGCTAAAAAGGTTTATGTGCATTTCCAGCTCATGTGGATTGTTTCTGACTGCCTCTAAAGCTTGTGTTGCATGGCCCCCTTATTCTTACAAAGCTAAGCGAAGGAACAAGCAGTACACACTGGAGAGGATTTTTATATATTATAAAGTATTATATAAATGGGAAGGAAACTGGAACTCCAGTCAGTTTACTCGCATATGTGACTATATTAGTACCTTTCCAAAAGATGTAGAACCATCAATCTATAACAAAAATTTAAGTTTATTCTTCTGAAACATGATTTTTACTGGTTATTAATCCATGTTTTTTTTATGAATCTAAATACTGAATTTTATTTTTTTCCTTTGGATATAGTTTCTAAATGATAGCTAATCTAACCAAGCAGCAGTGCAGTGCCTTAGCTGAATGTGTTTGTGTATGAGTGCTTGAATTCTCACCTTTGAGTCATCTTCTCACCTGGACAGAACTAAAAGCATTAGCACTGTACTTTTCAGATGCTCTGCCTTAGGATGAGCACCTGTTGACCACGTTTCCAGTTTGTACCAGGGAAGGTGGTATTCTTTCACCATAAATAAGCAAATCATAGAATCATAGAACGGTTAGGGTTAGAAATAACCTTAAGTCTAGCTTAGATCTAGTTCCAACTGCCCTGCCATGGGCAGGGATGCCTCACACTAGACCAACTCATGCAAGGCTCTGTCCAGCTTGGCCTTGAACACGGCTGGGGATGGAGCATTTACCACTTCTTGGGGCAACCTGTTCCAGTGCCTCACCGCACTCACGGTAAAGAACTTCTTCCTTATATCTAACCCGAACTTCTCCTTGTCTTATCGCTACAGTCACTTTATCTGAACATTCAGTTTTCTGATGGATTTAAGACTCTCCTATCTTCTACATTTTCATACCTAGATTAAATGGTGGCTTCCAGGGTGCCTGGTTAAAGCAAAATTTTTATCAGCTCTGAGAAACTAATGCTACACTTAAAATAACTGTAGGAGACAGTAGAGACAAATGGTAGGAAACTCTTCTGTTTCAGCATAGACATCTGTAAGTCAGTTATCTAACTTGGTGCCAGCAGGGCTAGATTCCCTTCAGAAACACTTCCTGAGAATGATTCATCTCCATATAAGATAGATAAATTAAACAGTACCAAAGTTAGATGAGTCCCACGCTGAGTAAATTTATTTGTTGTTTGTTATTCAGGTCCCAAGATTTACTGCACCAGGGATGGCTAAAATAACTTTCTTCCATTTCCCCTCCACCCTCTCTGTTCTCAGTACGTATTTGCTGAGAAAAGGCACAAGGTCTCCTTTTGAATGTCAGTCTCGTTCCACTTTTGACCTTGACAATTGTCAGGGTCCAAAATCTGCAGACCATTTTGAATACTGTTGGTTGTGATGTTTGTTTTTTTGTGGTCCACATGGCAGAATTTGCCCTACACAGAATTTTAAGAGCTGTTTCTCTGGAAGCCCATGTTTCTTTCTTTGCAGCACTGCTATAAATTCACTGGGTGAAAAGGCTACGTTGCCACACAGAAGTAGTCACATTACATCTTCTTGTCCAGGATCCATATTTCCATTGTATTCTCTCCTTATGGACTTCCAGCTCTTCCATAAAGTAACCACTATTTGATGTACCACCTTTAAGGTATTTATACTCTGACATTACAATATCTTAAATGTTAGATACGAATGCATTTCCTAAAATAAAAATGCATGCAGTGACTAACAGGCTGTATTTCAAGATATACGTTCTACCTTCTATGGCAGGGCTGGCAGCTCTCGAGAGTGACTTGTCATCAAGTTAGGGATAGAAAAGCTTCAAGTTAATGGTTCCAGTTCAGTCATAGTTTGGAGATGTCATCTTTCAGAGAAGGGAGATGGAGCCGATCAGAGAATTGTCTCATGCAAAGCAGGGTCTCTCCTGTTAGCCACTGGGAGCCCCTGGGATACCACTGACACCTCTGTAGAAAGAGTGCTGGTCATGTCTGTGTTGTAGTTTAAGCCCAGCCCGCAACTCAGAACCACGCAGCCGCTCATTCACGCCCCCCTCCCCCCACCTTCTTATCCCTGCTCCCAGAGGGATGGGGAGGAGAATTGAAAGAATGTAACTCCCATGGGTTGAGATAAGAACAGCCCAGTAGCTAAGGTATAACACAAATCACTGCTGCTACCACCAATAATAATAATGATATGGGAAATAACAAGGGAAAAAGAATACAACTGCTCACCACCCACTGATGAATACCCTGACTGAGCAGTGATCTAGCCCTTCCAAGTAACTGCCCCCAGTTTATATACTGGGCATGACGTGCTGTGGTATGGAATACCTCTTCGGTTAGTTTGGGTCAGGTGTCCTGTCTCTGCTTCCTCCCGGCTTCCCCTCCTCCCTGTCAGACCATGAGACTCCGAAAGTCTTTGGTCAGAGTAAACATTACTGAGCAGCAACTAAAAACATCGGTGTTATCAGCGCTGTTCCCAGGCCAAAAGTTAAAACCACAGCACGGCACCAGCTACTAAGAAGGAGAAAAATGACTGCTACTGCTGAACCCAGGACACTGGAAGAGTCTCTCACTGCTGTCTGCAACCACAGTTTCCACATAAAGCCAAATTTGGAAGAAGCAATGTCACTTCCAACCCTCAAGTATGCAGCACACCAGTGGAAATTCTTTGTGTGCTGCCCTTGTCACCTCTGATACAGGCGGCACGTAGTGATGCCTGTTCGGTAGAGTTTTTCTATCTAGAGTATATTTGGACAAGGCTTGCCAAACTGTCTATCTGGTTCTCTATCATGATTTGCAAATTACTAAGAAAAGATAAGTTCAGACTCAGTAGTTTTTTTGGTTTTGTTGTGTTGTGGGTTTTTTTTTTCACAGTGTATGCATTTTTACAGGGCTGTCCAGGTGTCTAAGAACTGAAGGACAAAAGAACTGGAACAGAAATCAAAGCAAATAGAATAGAGAAATTCAGAATTTGCTCACTTACCACACTGTAAATGTGTTTATTGCACTGTCCTCATCACCACAGGTATATGAGCCCCCACAGAGCAAGCTGAAGTTCATGACCTTTATAATAAATTAGAGAAAACAAGAGGGGGGATTGTAAAATAAAGTACATTAATTCTTCAGTGTTGCCCCAGAAGGAACTTCTCAATGTGTTTCATTCTTTACTTCCTTTCATCCCTGTCTGCTTCAATTCCCAGTGCAGGGATCCTTTCTCATTACAGCAGCCACTCTGACTAAAAACTCATTGGATGAGGAGGATATCTCACTTCTCTACAAAGGCGAACACACACATCGCTACACCACCTCTGATCAGCATTGTGGTAGCCTCCTGCTGTTGATCATTCTCATTTGTTTAGTCACTGAGCACAGCAGGATTACTGGGGTGCTTAAAGTTAAACAGAAATGCAAATGTTTGCAATGCTAAGGCACAAGAGGCTTTTAAAAGAGCAGACTGTTACTTGCTTCTGCCATGACAGAATAATTTGGGGCATTTATTACTCAGCAAGGGAAGTATAGTCATCTTTCCTCCCAGTAGGATAGCTAGTAATAATAATAAGAAGAATCTGCTACTTCAAGGAAACTAGAGAACTACAGTCTAACAGACACAGTCTTTGTTCCTCAGTTTATAGTTGAGTACTTCGTGGATATGTTAAATCCACATTTATCTGCATTGTTCTGCCTAGAACTCATAGAGTCCAGGCTCCAGAAAGATGTGAACTGTTGATCTTCAGCCACTTAACGGTGTCCCAATTCTTGAGAGACCTGTGTCTCTCTAAATGGAAGGAGTTTTAAGTCCTTAGGGTTTTGTAAGTCCTTGAAGGGCTTGTTCTGTTTCTTTTTGGAATGAAGGAATTGTTATTTGTACTGTTTAATTTAATCTCAAACTGTCTTATTTGAAATTATACAGCTGAACTATTTGTCGAGAATAATTTTCTCACAGGTTTTGTAACTAGATGTTAATAAATTCATTCTGTGCTTCATATATCAACTTTTCTCTTTTGTAAAATTTATTTGGAATGCTAGGATACACGAGGAGAATAACTAAAAGAGACCTGTTAATATAGAAGTGTTTATCTTCATACAAAGTTTTATTATTTTTGTGACTATTTTCATAATATACCTCAGAATAATGTCGATGCAGCATGAGGTGAGAAGAAGATAAAGAGCAAAATAGAATTCAATGTTTTATAGATCAGCTAAGACTCTTACTCTTTTTATTCAGTAAGTTCAGTAGATGTAGGATTTCTAAAGGTTTATTGGTTTGGATCCCTTCCACCCTTTATCTGGTTTAAGAATTTTCCTAGGGTATCAGAATTAAGCCCACTGAACTCCATCACTCATGGGTAGCAATGCATCAGGTCAGCCAGAAACCTTGAACCCATTAGAAGGTGCTTCATATGTCAGAACAGTCTTTCTAGTGATATCTGATGAAGTATTTTATTTTTTAATTTGAATTTTGAAGGAGTATTTTGTATTTCAAAGCTCACCAATCAGAATTAACTTTCCACTGCCCACTACAGAGAGAAGCCTTTCATAATTTTCACAAAAGTCTGTACCTGGCCAGTGTAAGAAATCGTCCTCTACATTACATGAAAATATTTGTATCTTCATTCTTGTGAGGCTTATAGAAGTTACTGTTTCCCAGTTGGGTCATAAAAACAGTGAGGAGAGTCTTGTCTGATTTTTCTGTATGTTTGACGAAGTAAAGGTGAGCTCTTTAACATGAAGCAGAGGGACATTTTGAACATGCACACTTACTAACCGACAACTGAGCTCACTCCTTTTCTCAGCAAGAGCATTCTCTTTACACGTGTATTAATACTAAATTCTTTGACAGAAAAGAATCATGTTTCCAGTGCTTAAGTGTCATGAGATAATGGTATAATAATTGTAAAATGGCTCTTTTAACCTGCAGGTTTTATTTTAAAAAGTTTATAAAATGGAAAAAATAAAGAAAATACATGTACCGAATTTATTTTCATCTCTACTTTTCTCCTGATTTTGGTTTATATACTTTATATAGGATGCAAGAGGCAAGAACTCCTAACTGATCAGGGCTAGTGTTCATTGCATGCATAAAGATGGCTTACACATCTAAAATGTAGAATAATAACCTAGAGTGCAGGTGAGCACATGAAATAAAGGGACCATGTTGGTCTCCAACACCACAAGAGGAGCGGGTATTGTCTTCCTCTCTTAAGAGAGAAGAGCTGGCTGCTGTGTCATGATGCTCTCCCAGCAACTCCTGGCATGATCAGGGTAGGACCACATTAATATTTCCAAGAGTAGGAGACTGACCTGGCAGGATGAAGGGGTTCCCCAAGAAGGACTGAACTCTTGTCAAGGTCAGGTTTACTGCAGAGATGGCCTTGGATTTGTACAGTTTTAAATTCCAGTTAGCACTAATGGAAAACAATATGTTCTTGGAAGTGATTAAAATTCAGGCTGTATTTCTGACAAAGTTGGTTCTAGTTTCTTGGCTAAATTATAGCACAAGAAATTACAGTCTGGCCTACCTGCACCCACCTGTGGGTACAAGAGGATGAAGTAGCCTTCATTTCTACCTTAATATATTGCGTACTCTTCCTGGCAATGGTAGATGTGCTGCTTTCCAACCCAGAGGGGTCTATATTTCAGTGTGAGTGCAGTGATCCATATACTGTTATTATCACACTATACAACGCAATCTCTAAAGCACCTTGGGGTCCATCTCTCTTGGATGAAAGGCATTATAAAAATGAAAAGTATGTTCATAACAGTTTGCAGTAGGGTACTGCATTAGCCTCATTGGGCTACAGTGATGGATTAAGGGGAACTGAATGAGTTATGTACTTCCTTCTCAATGCATTCAGAGTGTGCATATATTAAGAACAGTTCTGGCAGACTCTGGCAGAAAGCTGAAAAGTCACAGGCAGGTAACCAGCTTTTGATAATAGCTCATTAACATTATTTGTCATACTCATAACTCTCTTCAAAGTACATGCAGAGATGGCAATTCACTGCTGGGCAGAGGGGAAAACAGCAGCAATGTAAGAAAGGAAAAGCAATTTTAGATGTACTTGACTGAAAGAAAGCTTGAAGAGCATTAGCCTTCTGAATTATTCATGAGTTTTTGAGACATCTTTAAGTGACTTAATGGGAGGTCATAGTTTGATCAGGGGGACAAAACTAAGAATAAGACACCATCTTTAGCCTCACAGCCTATAACTTTACTCCCAGCTGGCAGCAGTAAATATTTTTATGGAGTTAAGCTTCCTGTGGGACTATGTTAGCTTCAGTAAGACTTTTGCAGGGAGAGTTTCCCCGAGAGAGATGCACACAGGGAGGTCTGTTGGTGAGCAGATCGCAGACTTGGGAGATAGGAGAACTTGGTTTGTTATTTTTGCTCCAGTTCAGAAAGAGTGAGGACATCCCAGATGAGTTTTAGAAATACTTTTCTTTCATTATCTCATTAAAAGAAATCAAAAGTCTTGGGTTTGCTCCAGCCGGGAGCAGAGGATGTTTTTGTGACCTCAGCATGTTCTCCAGAGCAGGAAAACAAGTTTCCTGTTCCACTTTACTGTTCCCAGGCTGATAATTCTTGGCCAGGGACACAGTCAAATTGGCATCATATATATATAAAAAAGTATCTAACTAGTTCATAATAGGGATTGACTTTAATTAATATTAGACTTTTCCAAGTTGCATGTCAAAAACTGATTTATTTTCATTTTCTGGATGAGGAACAACTGAAATGTGGCTTTGCTGAGCACAGGAAAGTGCTTCACAAGGCACAAAGCAAACAGATGGATTGCACTGGAGTAAATCTGTATCCCAGATTCTCTCATCTGAGAAGGAAGCAACCTTCAGAAAGCTCCATGCACATCCCTGGCACAGCTGTCTGCTGAGGTTGTAAGCGGAAGAAAGTTGTGCTGTGACCTTTCCCTGTTCCTTGCCTTCCACATGGAGGAAATAAAATGTCCTTCCCCAGCTGACCTCTCCATGGCACTGGCAGGCAACAAAATGGGAGTGCGAAATGTCTTAACTCTTCTAACATCCCCATCTGGATATGTAGATCAGATCAGAAGCTGGCCTGCCCCACGTCAAAAAAAGGCCCAGTGAATTAAATATTGAGCAGTGTAATTTGTTCCCCTGCTGCATGTCTTTGTAAGTTTAGGTTCAATAACTATCTGTCAGCTATTTTTCTTTCATTTTCAACATATTCTAGAACTTTAATTTTCTGTCTTCTCAGCCTATCCATCATTCTCAAGATCCGCATGGTACATTTGTTGTTTAATTTTCATTTGTTCCTTCTCTTCCTCTACTTTTGACTCTTATTGATTTTTGTAACCTTCAGTTAATATTTCAGTATATTATTAGTTTGTGTGACATTTTGCAGTCCATGCAGTTAAATCACAACAGGCCTCTTGAAATTACTGGGCATGTAAGTCAAATAATTAATTTCACTTTCAAGAGGGAAACTGTTAGAAAACTAACACAGAAGCTTTCAACCCTGTGGAAGTTATCTTTTTGTGGCTCCAGTATACCTGGAAGAATGGCAAGGCTTCTTGGTTTAATTTTATTTATGTTACTGAGGTATTCTCATGAATACCTACTACATGTTACCTGCATATTTAGATGTTGACATAACTGAAAAATCATCCTCAATGTATTTATGTCCTGGCAAGAAAGCCAGACAGTGATGTTGGGACTCCTCATGCTGGATCAATGTATTTCCCTTTCACCAGCTGGGCCTCCACTGGCAGAGCAGCGTCTATTTATTTGTAACTCCATGGAGAGGAAGGGACAAGGAGCAACTAGGGAAGATTTTAATTACAAGTTTAGTACAGCAGAGATAATGTTATGGGACAGCTATGGTCATCTGTTTTGAGGCTTTGTGTTGTGAGTTTGAAGCTATTAATTAATGCTTTTACATCTGTGACATGGGAACATGCCACCTACAATACTCTTTCAGCCTTGAACTGATATGAGTATGGGGCATAAACACAGTATATATCTCTTCTTTCAGCATTATGTTGAATATTATCTTTCCCATTTACAAAGAACTGAACTCATATTTCTTATGACATGGATCTTGCACCAGCAATCTATAAAATTTTATTACATTATATAGCAGCTCTGTACACGCATAAAATTAGTTATGTATAAGTGCCTGAAGGAGAGGCAATTCTATTTCCAGTGCTAACATTGATGTTTTCTCCTTTTTGCCAATAGATGGCAATATGTTATAGACATGTGGAATTACATAGCTCAATTTTAACACTACTTTTTTTTCCAAAAGGCATTTTGAGACATTGATTGATCTGCATAGATACTAAATGCAGGAAAATCAAGCCATAAATTATTTAAAATCACCTTTTTCCTTTTTTCTTTTTTTTTTTTTTTTTCTTCTTTTTGTATGTGCTGCTGTTGTGGTTTAAACCAAGCTTGCAACTAAGTAGTACACAGCTGTTCAGTCACTCTACCATGTCAGTTTGGGGGAGAGTAAAAGTGAGAAAACTTGTGGGTTGAGATAAAGACAGTTTAATAGGTTGAGCAAAAGCTGTAAACGCAAGCAAAGCGAAACAAGGAATTCATTCACAACTCACCATTGGCAACCAGGTGTTCAGCCATCCCCAGGAACTCAGGGCTCCATCACACCTAGCGGTTACCTGGGAAGACAAACACCATACCCCTGAGAGCTAACCCCCCACCCCCCTTGTTTTTAGTTCCCCCACCTCTATATGCTGAGCATGATGCCATGTGGTATGGAATATCCCTTGGATCAGCTGGGGTCAGCTGCCCCAGCTGTGTCTCCTCCCAGCTTCTTGTGCTCCTCATACCACCCCACCAGCCTACTTGCTGGAGAGGAGCAGAAAAGGCCTTGGCTCTGTGTAAGCACTGCTCAGTAACTAAAACATTTCTGTGTTATCAACACTGTTTTCAGCACAACCCCAAAAAATAACCCCAAATGCAATGCTATGAAAAAATTAACTCTATCCCAGCCAAAACCAGCACATTCTCTATTTCAATGGAAATGTATTGCAGTGAAAACAGAACAAAAGAACTTTCTCCCAGATGCAATATTACATATAAATTTTAAGCAGAAGAATTACTACATAGTTCTTTCTTATGTGAGATTATAAATAGCCTATAATATAGTCACTGAAAATATTATGCAACATGTAAGGGCATTACAGTAAAATCATGAAAGAGAAGTATGAGAGAAGTATGATAAAGAAAAGGAAAAAAAAATATGGCTAGGGGGAGGGAAGGAGATTAATAGAGACTGAGGTTTATTTCAGGTTTTAGCAAGGTCTTCTCTGATAAAATGAGCCTTTATCCAGGTTGTTAAAATACTAGGATGTTAGAATACTCTGTTACCAATTGCTGAATGGTTGAACATGCTGAATGGTATGAAGAGGTGGTGGTGGAAAGTATTTCTGATTCCCTTATTTTCAGATTTGACCTTTGCTGATCCTTTACCTTTGCTCCAGCATCACTACTTAATTGCATTTTTTTTATAGGCTTCAGGAGAAAATGGGGCAAGAGTTTTACACCCATTATGACTCTTTCTTGGCATTGGAAATCTGCTAGAGGATGTGCAGCTGCTTTTCTGCACCCGTTGAGGAACTGCAGCTGTACAAGCTTATTGGAATAGACACTGAGCTGCACCACGGAATAGAGCCTTTTGTGTAACAAAATGCTGTTTGTGGACGTACTTTGTGTTGTTAGAAGAGACATAAATAGCAGCTTTGTAAATTAAAAGACAAAAATATTCAAAGTTCAAAAATAACATGTCCAGTTAACTCTCTGCATTCTACCAGCATTCATTTTTATTTTAAATGGAAAAAACCACCCGCAATAAGGTGAAATGATGGTCATTGTGATATTTAGCTAAATAATTATTTGTAATCTTGGGTTGTTTTTTTTTTTTTTTTGAGGAAACAAGTAATGAGATGGAAGTAATACAGACTTCTCCTTACTTTGGTAATTAGCCCCTACACACATGATAATTTTTTTTTTTCAATCAGATTGCTTATTTTAGTTGCAGCTGTTTGGATTTCACCAGATCTATATATGCTGCTGCTTGAGATGGTTTTGTAGTTGGAAGGGTTTAAAAAAAACCCACACTATTAGCATGTTTATTTGAAAGGATGTGATCAGGAAAGTATAAATTGAACTTGAAAATCTCATGGTCCATTAAAAAAAAAGCAACCCACAAACCATTTTTCAATACCTGTTAATTGTTTCTTCTGTATCAAATTTGCCCAGTTTAAATGTCCAGGAAATATTTTTTCTAAACTGCTTGCACTGAAAAGCAGATAAAATCTATTGTCTGAAGAGCAAGTCTCTGCTATTTTTACTTTGCAAGCTGCACCAAAACCAGAGATTACAGAACTGGAATTCAGCTGACAGGTTTGCTAATGGTGCATAACTTGAAATAAAAGAAAAGGAGGTTTTCTGTAGTAGTAACATATTGACTTTACAGAGCAGCCAGCTAGAGGTATTCTGGCAATTTTTGACAGGTCTAGGGTTTTAGAGCAGACTCATTAAAAAAATTAGTCTTGTTATTCAAAACTGGTTTAAAATTATCACAACCAGTTGGACTTGGAAAACTGAAATAGAATCTAAAGTTTCATGATATTTCCGATATATTAGTATCATAATTACTGATGATTTTAAAAATACGATTTCAGAAAATATCAAATATGAAGCATAATTAGGAAGAACACATTTTTTGAACTCCAAAGATGTCCACATTTTTAATTTTTTCACATGTTTAGATAAAAATGTATCATAATTTGAAAGATCCTGCAGTATATAGTACTGTAATCCTTAAATCATGGAGGGAAACAAGAAATATTACTTTACACTTACTGATTGAAAACAAATACACATTTTTATTTATTAAATTTTTAGTAAAAACAAACATAGCTAGTAATTTATCTGTAAATACATCAATGAAGAATCTATTCTTCATCTTACAGTAGTACAAAAGGAAATCCTGTTGAGCTGATTGCCTCCTATTCAATTTGTACAGTAGTACAAAAAGAAATTGAGCTGATTGCCTTCTATTCAATTTGGAGATAGAACATATGATTCCTAGTTCCCCTAAAATCCACTGTGTAGTATTTTGCTCCCTCAAACCATAGGGCTTTGCACATCACCATAACTCCAAACATTAGAGAGACATTAGTTTGTTATTTGGAAAGTGCCTATTCCTGCCCACATTTTTATGAAATTTGTGCAGCTGCTGTGCTGGGCACACACAATGACTCCAACACATCTGAAATGCACTGAGCTGCATTGTTAAATTATGTTTTTTCCAGGAGGCTCCACAGTAAGTGAAGCCCAGAAGGGCTTTGGTATATCTGGTGCTGTTTATCTTCTTGGGTCCATAAAGCCTGGACATTCTGAGGTCTTGTGGAGGGTGACATCCACGTTTCAAATTGCTGGGCATTGTTGTGTTGGCAGAAAGTGATGCAAGATTGTGGAACACAATACATTTCATCCTGCATCTCAACTTATTCCTCAGCTACATAAACTCTAGGCATGTCAGGGTAGATGGGGAGGATCAAAACAGGAAAAAGAAACAGATGTGAAGACTGCAGATAGTAATAAATTGAGCAGTATGCTCTCTTAGCAGGTTGAGGGACAAACCGTATATATGAGATGGGAATCCTTCCAACCGGGAACTTCATCTATTCTTCAAGACTGAGTCTTGCAAGGTGCCCTCACTCCAACGAGCAGATCGCTTAAACTCATTTCCCTGTGGGAGTACTTGCATGCTTAAAATTATGTGGTACTATACACAGTGCTGCATTAGAAAATGTAGAAGTGAATGAAATTGCTTTCAACATCTAAATCAATCATAACACATAGTGTTTCTGTGATTCTTGTAGCAAAAATGCTCTGCACCGGTGCATGTCACTGTCTGCACCCTGGCAGAGTATCTTAATGGTGCTGCAGATGAATCCTTGCAAAGGATATACGGGGAAAAATAGACCCATTTGTGAATCAAATTGGTACTCTCTTGTCATGTATCAAAAGATAAGCAAACAGTGCTTTTGAGGGTCTACCTCCCCTCCATAAAGCACCCACTAAACCAAACGAACCCCCTCCTGTAATTTATCTTGAATGTTTGTCCGATGTGTTTTATCATCAAAAGTCGTGCATCTCCAGTTCTTTTCTAGCTAGAACAACCAAGATAAAAATAGCAAATGTACAGTTAAAGCCATTGAGAAATATTGCTATGTTCATAAAATTTCTGGTTGTGTTGTTGCAAGTAGGAGAGTTGATAAATTGGGAAATCCCTGAAGCATATTTAGTACTCAGCACAGAAATTTTATTTATGTAGATAAATAACACTCCTTTAACATGGCAAATCTGTTAGAGTGAAAACTGTGTGGTTTCAGTTATTTGTAATGTGAGCATTTCAGAAGCGTAAGTACCAGTTTATGCAAATAGGTCCCAAACTCATCAGTTTTACCTACCTTATTATTGATATCTATCTTCATTGAAGCTACGTACTGAGTGCACTTCATTAAGGCTGACAAGCCAAAGGCTGCTCCTTCTCCCTGGGAATTGCCATCTTCTTTACAATGCAAAAGCCATTAAATGAGCCTTTTACAGTAAGTCAGCTCTCCCTGCTTCTCTCCCCCAGTGGGGGGTATTTTTTTTTTTGCTTGTTTGTTTTCCACAAATCCTGCTTAAAGAGACATGGTAAGATTCTTATAATGAAAAACATGGCACCTTTGTCGTTCCTCAGAGGAATGTACTTATTACCCAGGGTCCTAACTACACAGTATTAACTGTTACTGCACAGTATGTATGTATCCCTTTGCACATACACTTTTTTTAACATCTACTGGAAAGAAATGTTCAAATGTTCTTTTTTCTTCATTGTCTCTAAAAAGTTTTATTTTTTCCTACAACACTTTACTTTGCTTTTATTATATAGTGATATTTAAAGGTAAAACCAAGCAAAGTTCTCTATATAGAATGCTTTACTTATGACTGCTGGATGAAAGACATTTATTCACAGGTTTATTTTTTGTACAAGCTTTGCTAGAGCCTTTTCATAGAGGTTTATCGCTAGATCACTAAATGTATGGTCACATGTGAAAGAAGGACTTCTTTTAATGGACAGTCCAGCATCTTGGCTTCAGAGAAAAAGATTTTGTTCGAGTTGATATTAAAAAATAAATCCTGATGTAGATGGGTAGTACAAACCAATTTTTGTATTGTACAATCCAGGCTCCTCCCTGCCGTAAAAATCCACTCCTGTTCTTTCTTTGTTATGTGTGTACTTCTCTACGCTGCTCTAAATATATGTTTCTTTCTGTGGTTATATAATGACACATCAGCCACTAGAGTTCAAATAAGGTATTTGAGTTTTATTTTTTAACAACAGGTCTTATCAATATATACCAAGATATTCAACAACTGTTTTCTTCATGACGCTCTGCTCAAGCCCTGGATGCAAGCTCTTGTTCTTACTTCCTAGGCTGACCACATTAGAGACACTGCAAAGAATTGCAAAGACTCAGCTGGTGCTTTTGATGTAGATCTGAAACTTTGTCTTAATCTGTGAGGTGCTTTTGAAAGAATAGTACACCATTATTCAGTCAGGCTTTTTTCTATCATGATTTATCACCTGCAGACAGAAAGATTAGTTCAGATATCCTGATCTGCCAGGTGAGAACAGAGGCTGCAGTCCATGTGCTAACTTCCAAGGAGATGTTGATGTACTCTGCATGTCATTCTTTCAGGTAGCAATAACTATTCACAAGGAATTAAATGGCTTCTCAGACTGTAATGAAGCAAAGAGAATTTCAGATTAGGTCCCTGTAGTAGCAGGGAGGAGAGCAAATCACAAGTTGACTCCAATCGATTGATGTTTAGCTCAGCAATAAAAGCTCAGGGAAATGAGGATGAGGGGGCATTTGTGGTTACGGAATTTGGTGTTCCAAGTAATCACTATGCATACTGAGGCTGTCTACAAAAGCACTTTTGCTTTCTGTTGTCATGTTAACATTATGATTTTTTTTTTTTTAACTTTTCTCATAATTTTGTCCTTGGTGTCTCTTTTTATGATTGAGAAGTGGGGTTTTGGTTTTTAGGCTATAGTATTTTAGTTTTTGCAGATCAAAGGTGGTGTTTTTAAACAGTTTGCCATCAAGTTTCCAAACTTGAAGCTACATTGTGGGCAAAATTGCCCTCGAGAATTTGGCTCACACTGGCTTAGGTCACTGGTTTGGTATGTGATGCTCATTTTGCAGGTTAGCTGTCAATTTTAGATTTTTGATCTGTTTTACTGATGGTATGAATGTGTCCTTGTTAGGATCCCTGTTCAGGAAAGATCTTAAATATGAACATGATAATATTAACCCATTTCAGCACTTTTTTGAATGGAAACACTGGTGTAGTAACTCCTTAGGTCCTATGTAGATGACCTAGAAATGTATAAAAACTTCCTCGATAGTAGAATTCAGTTAAATTGCTGTTTGAAATACTGGTTTGTGTCTTTGAAATTAGAATATTAAACATCAGCCTGCATCTTGGAAGAGGCAATGCACTAACTGTGCTATTGCTCCTTAGCGCTAAAGAATTTCCTCAAATTGTAATATCACCTAATATATGGCACCAGGGAATGTGATTATCCCCTACTGAAAATGCTTTAAACCTCATCAAGGAGTATGCATAATCCACTGGCTCTGGAAGTAAATATTACAAGCTTACTCTCTGCATGCAATCTAATCCAAAGAATTTGAATGTAAAGAGACTGGAACCCTGAAAAAATAGTTAAGTATAATTAGATTTCTTTGCAGATTTCTGTTCCAGTACCTGTTCAGAGCTTGTCCATCATGATCTGTCACAGATTAATTTAATGAGTTCATTTAGTCCCTTCCCTTCCATGGTGTCCAAAGCAGCTTCCATTTATCTCAGTAAATTGAAGCCCTATCAAAAACATATTCACTTAAATATTACAGAAAGAAATTACTCATCTCATTGATTGAGTGTCCCTGCACTGCCTATAAGTCTACTTAAAGAAAAAAAGCATTATTGCACTTCAGAGGAACAGGCATCTATTTTAGTGAGAAAATTCCCTAAAGTGATGATGACTCTAGAATTTCATTCCTCTGTCACTATCGGGAATCAGAAAAGTTTTCTTTCTAATTAAGCTTGGAAATACTAAAGATGGAAACTTTACCACAACTGTAGGGGTTTCATCAAACGACAGAAACCTCCTTCTTTAAATCACTTTCATTTTTTCTTTTTTCCCATTGCATTTGATGTTACAGTTGAGTTTTGAAACACTGCAGAGTCACAGCTCTGTGAGAGCACAACAGATCAAAGACAAGAGTTCTGAGACAAGGTTAGTTTTGCTCAAGTCTTTTGTGAAACCTCTGGGTCATGCTGGGACGCCTCAGTAACTAACATCAGCGCTTGTGTAATCATTCTGGGTCTACCACTAATCAGTTACACCACATTGATATTTCTATTAATGAATCTCTACAAAAGCAGGAAAAAAAAAAAACCAACAGGAAGACATAACAACTCTCAACAATAAATGAGAAAAAATTGTCTTAGCACTTAACCCAGAAAGTCACTCTAACTTTCTGGTTTTATTTCTCCTCTTCAGTAGATTCATCCTTTTCTCAAGAAGTAGTTTCTTTATTTGCCCTTTCTTGATATGTTTCCATCCCTTCTTTTTCACAGGACTTCTCAGTTTTTTCATTTCTGTATATCTCCTGTAACACCTGAGTGTGGCTGGGCTGAGAGTCATATCAGGACAGCAACATCCTGTGGCCTTCTCTTTCAATAGCAAAACTCAATGCAGCTGAAGGCTTTCACTTGCTGAGACAGAAACTATATATAAAGCAAAGAGCTGAACACTCAGCATAAGGAAATTTAATTTTCTTAGGTAAGAAGATGTATTTGAATGAAATTCCAAACAACAAATCTAAAAATATTTGGAAGAAATATATAAATTAATCAGGATGACAAGATATTTTTCTGTAGGAGTTTAAAAATGATTTCCTGAATTATTTTGATATCTTTATTAATTAATCTTTTTTTCAAATTAATATTGTTCTTTGATATTCTGTACTGCATCTTTCTCAGATTTCTGTGACTGCTGGCATTATAGTGCTGTCTAGTCATGAGAAGAGAGAAATCAATTATCCGTATCATCCCCTAGCCGTACTCCTTTTGCTAATTGTTCATTTTCACTTCACAATTGCTTTTTCCCCTGCATGTTCCACAAGGAGTGTGTAAAGAATGCAGAACTCTTTTGGAATGGAAAAAAAATCCAAATACTTGACAAGACAGGATCTGTTGATCTCTATTGGCTAATACAGAAAACACTCTGGAGACTAAACAAGAGCATTAGTGAAAGCAGCATCAGGTTGGGATAAGCAACAAGAAGGTGAGAAAGGAAAAGTATGTGAAGACTGGCAGTATCAGAGGGGAAGCAATACAAAAAAGACAATGATTTTCGAAAGGAAGAGTCACAAGATGTGTGAGGAATATATATAAGATTCTATTCTGTTACAGATACTCTTGATGTGACGTTCAGGGTGGGTAGATATGGACTGTGGGTATGGAACCAAAGGAAGACTCTCAGTGCAGTAATGATTCCATTGTGAGACCTCAGCAAATGGGTAAATGAAACATTTAACTCTCTTGCTAATATTGGTGCTCATGGAAACTCTTTTAGGTGGCAAAAATTAGGTTCCACTGTAGCAGCTTTATGGCTTTTATTTTTTTTAAACAGTGTATTTGGTTTCAATGACAAGGATCTGGTAGCAGGGGGGATACAAGGGTAGCTTCTATGAGAATCTGATAGATACTTCCCCCATGTCTAATAGAGCCAATGCCAGTGGGATCCAAGATGGACCTGCCACTGGACAAGGTTGCATCAGCAATGGTGGTAGCACCTCTGGTGCTACTGCACAACAAAAAAAAATCACAAAAAGTTAACAAAAGTTACTGCACAACAGCACCTTCAGCCAAAAAGAAATGAGAATATGTGAGAGCAACAGCCTTGCAGAAACCCAGGTCAGTGAAGAAGGAAGGGAGGATGTGCTCCTGGCAACAGAGCAGAGATTCCACTGCAGCCCACGGTGCAGCCCCTGGTGAGGCAGCTGTGCCCCTGTAGCCCATGGAGGTCCATGGTGGAGCAGATCTCCACCTGCAGCCCAGGGAGGAACCCACACCAGACCAGGAGGATGCCCAAAGGAGGCGGTGACCCCAAGGGATCCCACACTGGAGCAGGGGAATTGTGAGGAGTCCTCCCCTGCGGAGGGAGTGGCAGTGACAAGGTGTGATGAACTGACCACAACCCCCATTTCCCAACCCCATACGCTGCTCAGGGTGGGTGGAGGAGGTAGAGAAAGGAGGTCTGAAGTTACGCCCAGGAAGAAGGGAGGGGTGGGGAGAAGGTGTTTTTAAGATTTGGTTTTATTTCTCATTATTCTGAGATTTGATTGGTAATAAATTAAATAAATTTCCCCCAAGTTGAGTCTGGTTTGCCCATGACGGTAACTGGTGAGTGACGTCCTCCTGTCCTTATCTTGACCCATGAGCCATTCATTACATTTTTTCTCCCTTGCCCAGCTGAGGAGGGCAGTGATAGATCAGCTTTGGTGGGCACTTGGCATGCAGCCAGGGTCAACCTACCACAAAAGGAAAAGCCTGAATTATGTATACTATTGGAAAACTGCTGGCCTATCTCATTCTTTGGTTTTCTCAAGAACAATGTCACAGTCATCTGACAAGTGACAATAAATTATTTAACATATTGTCCTATGTTCCCTCGTTAAATTAAAGAAGTGCTGTGCATTTGTAATTAAAATTAACCAACCCATGAGCAATCACTTTAAGAGAGAGATAAATAATAAAGAACCTGATTTATAGTAATCTGAGGAGTGAGGTACAAAGTGTTCACTTATCCTGGTCCCTCAAGTACTATATAAATAAACGCAAGGTCTTAGGTTTCAATGATCAAATGCCCAACTAGTGGCTTTGATAATAATTCAATGAATATGTATTATTTAGTTGTAGAGAAATAATTGATAAGAAGATAGAAATTTACAGAATATGATGTTTAGAACCTCTGCAAATAATTGCAAAACCTCATGTAAATTAGACTTAGAAATTTTTTCCTTTTAATAGCATCTTCTTCATCGTTTTTTTGTCTTTCACTACTGTGAATGTGTGCCAAAAGGTAAGCTTTACCTAAAAATTTGAACAATATCTTGCATTTTCTGTGACAGAATTTCTGAAGGTGTGGATCTGCATTTAAGCAATGAAAGCAGTGCTCCCCACACCACCAAAAGCCTCCTTTGTCTAACTCAGCCAAGCTTAGTATCAGACGTAAAGAAAGACTAGGTAGCCCTGCAGTCATTAGCAAAGATAAAACTACTACTACTTCCTACTACTTCCTTATGAAATATCAAGGAATCTTGTACAATTGATTAATGTGCGGCTTTTAATTGACAAAGAAGAGAGGAAATGTTCTCTGTTGCTGTACAGGCATATTAAGAGCAAAGATGACTTCTGGATGGTGTGGTATCCTTAAGGATTTCTTTGGGTGAGAGACAGCATTCTCCTGATAAATAAATCAGGGACTTTTACAAAAGCCACGTCAGGCTCATGCAGTGATTTCTTCTAAACTGCTTGTCCAGGCTTCGTTCTGTGGTGAAGATATGGGGAAGACTGGATGAAGCCATGAGCTAGGATGTCCTACTGCACAGCTATAGCCAGAGGACCTGGAAATAAGTATGCCAAGTCTGTGGTTTACGTAAGGGAGGGAAAGAGCTATTGTAGGAGTGTGTTGCAAGTGTCACGTAGATAAAGAGGTAGAGAGAACCTAGTTTTAAAATAGTGAGACAGTCAGTGAAGAAATATTTAACACATTAATGTGTTGTTAAAAAAAATTCTCGCTGTGTTTATTACTATTAGTGTTCTTGAGCCTAAACATATTTATTGAATAAAAAGGAAAAAGCCTGTATTTCTGGGTTATAGTAATATTTATTCTGTAAATTGTGCATGGCTTGCTTCTCACATTCTTTTACCCTGAATCGCTATCCTTAGCCTTATCCTTAGATTAAGGACAAATGCGTTTTCTGTTATCTCCATATGGCCATTCCAGTACTAATCCATCTCCTTGTTTAGCTGTTTTTCATTATTCTTTTTAATTATTTCTTTCTTGCCTACAACATTCAGTGAACCATTATCATAAAATATTAAGCTGTTTTTAGAAAAATACTTTTTCTGTGTTCAGTAAAACAAAGCTCCAAATATATTAATTTAAAGTCTTACTGAATTATGTCTTGATATGTTGAAAAGCCAGTGCATATGTCCATGTATATGTATTAACTTAATAGATACATCATGCATGAAACACTAGTCCTTAAAGAAGTGCAGGGAAGGGATGCCACCTCATGAATTTCAACAAGGACAAGTGCAAGATCCTGCATCTGGGTTGGGGCAATCCCAAGCACAACTACAGGCTGGAAGAAGAATGGATTGAGAGCAGCCCTGAGGAGAAAGACTTGTGAGTGCTGGTCAATGAGAAAATAAACATGAGCCAGCTTCAGTGTGCACTTGCAGCCCAGAAAGCCAACCGTATCCTGGGCTGCATGAAAAGGAGCATGACCAGCAGGTCGAAGGAGGTGATCCTGCCCCTCTACTCCACCCTTGTGAGACCCCACCTGGAGTACTGTGTACAGCTCTGGGGCCCCTAGCACAAGTGGGACATAGACCTGCTTGAGCAAGCCCAGAGAAGGGCCATGAAGATGATCAGAGAGTTGTAACACCGTTCCTATGAAGACAGGCTGAGATAGTTAGGGCTGTTCAGAAGGCTTCAGAAGAAGAACAACTTCCCTTCAGAAGGATCAGGGAAGACCTTATAGCAGCTTCCAGTACTTACAGGGTGTCTACAAGAAATCTGGAGAGGGACAGTTTACAGGGGTAAGTAGTGACAGCACAAGGGTGAATGGCTTTAAACTGAAAGAAGGTAGGTTTACATTAGATGTAAGGAAGTAGTTCTGTAATGTGGGGGTTGTGAGACACTGGAACAAGCTGGCCAGAGAAGCTGTGGTTTCCTTATCCCTGCTTTGAGCAACCTGCTCTAGTGGAAGGTGTCCCTATCCATGGCAGAGAGGTTAGAACTAGATGATTTCTTCCAACCCTAATCGTTCTATGACTCTATGAACTGCTTTCCAAATGCCAAAGAACCAAACCTTTCAATGCCTTTCTCACAGAGGTGTTAATTATTAATCATTTTTAATTGAGGAAGAATATAGAAAGAAAGGATTTAGATGTACTAATAAATTCTATGGCAAAATTGAGAAAAAAGTGGCTGATTCATAGACCCACCTCTTTCCAAGAACACTTCTGGCTTTTTCCACCTGCTGCAGTTTGATGAAGGTGTGCATACTTTTTTTTCCTTCAGAAACTGACAGATACGTATTGTAGGAAGAAAAACAAGTAAACAAACAGCCAAACAAAAAGATGGGAAAAATAATGTAATAGAAGCTGGTTTGTGAGCAATGGAACTAATAGTGTTTATTTCCCTGAGGTTTTCTGTCATGTCATCACTGCAATGCTTCTGGTTTCCACACATCACCTTACGCTTTCAGTGGGACAAGTATAGCTTGGGCTATAGCCAAGGCAGGTGAAAACCGCCTGCCACCATGCTGGAAGGGTAACAGATAAACTTTTATCACCCTCTCTTCAGAGGGAGATTCCAGATCTGCTGATTCTCATGAAGCTTATAAACACTCACCATCTTTTTTCCACTTAACACTGCTGAATTTCATTGATACTGACCATAAGTTTAAAAATTTTATATAGAAAGAAGGGAATGAGTGGGTGAGGAAGAAGTATAGCTGGGTAGCCTATTGGCAATAAGAAGCCATGCTAAAAAGCAAAATATTTTTACATACAAAAATTATTGTGTGAAGAAGTTTCCTCCATTTTTATAACTGAGATGAACAGACCTGTAACAGCAATTTCAACATGCTCCCTCCTAGCCACATGCTCACCAAACCACAATCAAAGTATTTCCAAATATGATGTCTTTTACTATTATTATTATTATTTTTGCTGCAGGAATTTCTGAAGACTCTCAATCACTCTTATTTAAAAAAAAACACCAATATCTGGAAAATCACAGTAGGCAGTTAAACAGTACTGAATATCTACTTCTTACTACTGCTTAGCTGGTACTGGGTGAAAAAGCCTCTGATTTTAGCTTTTGTTTGGCTATGCATGTTCTACCCTGGAGTCCTTTCCACTAAACTTCCTATCGCATATGCCAACTCTTTTCAGCCAAAAAAAATTGCAACAGAAAATGATGCAGTACATCCTCCAGAGCCTGCATAATGCAGACATTCAGAACTAAAATCCTTTTCTATGTTCTCTCAGGGGCAAAAAAGTGTGAACAACCAATGTGTGAAAGACTAATTTTTCTGTAATTTTCAACATCTAGAGGTATCTGGCTCAAGAATGTGCTGTTTATTTCAGAGATAAAATGATTATTTAGTTAACCCAGTTAAAGTCTGTAGCATCTTTAAACAAATGCTTCTGCAGTCTGGTATTTGAAACCTCCATAAGGATAAAATAAATTAATTTGGTTTCCTATCGGAAGAAACCAAGGTGCAGAAGAGCCAGATTTCTGTTTTTGATGAATTATTCATGCTACGGAAAAAGCCTCAATTTTAGCTTGCTCTTTTTTCACTCCTTTTTTTTTTTTTTTCCTCCCCTTTAGACAAACAAATTGTTTGCCTTAAATTAAAGGATAATCCTACCCCCTCCCACCCCTGCATCCTTTCAAATTCTTTCCTCTTCTCCCATTGCCACCTCTACCACAGATCTGCTATGATGTTTCATAGCAAAAGCAACTGAGGGGTGAACCATGTGCTTAAAGCTGTATACAGAGAACGGAAAAATAGGTCACTGCTTATCTAAGAAAGTATACTTCAATCACAATTCAATCCTGTTTTTCCACAAACAGTTAAGATTCAAACTTCAGCATTAAAAATAATGTAGCCCTGCTGGTTTGGCTTACTGAAAAGAATTTCAAACTAGCAATGCAATTGTGAGTAGACTACGTAAGTCCACTCATGCATTGGAAAACATATGCATTTAAGTAGGATTCTTTTCTGTGCTGGTGCAGATTATAAGGCTAACATAGAACTTTTCTTAAGAAGCTTAAATAAACTTGCTTTTCAGGATCACAGTCTCTAACTGTAAAACTAATGGTTTGAACACCAGGAGTTTCTAATAGCAGTAATAACAACAGTGAAGGGGTAGCCAAGAGCTCAGTTTCACAAAGTTCCCTTTGGTGAGAGCTGCCACACTGTTGTGAATAATATACCTAGCACCAATGTGAGAGTCGTGTTGAGAAACAAGATATTAGTCCTAAGGTAAGGGTTTGTTGCAGAGCTCAGCCATACAAATGCTCACTCCATCCTCGCTGTTGGGATGGGATACAGTACTTGAAGGGTAAAAGAGGCAAAACTCATGGGTTGAGATAAAGACTGTAGCCCCAGACTTCCTCCCTTTCTTTGTTTCTCCCTCAGTTTTTATCGCTGAGCATGACATCAGGTGGTATGGAATATTCTTTGGGTCAGTTGGAGTCAGCTGTCCCAGCCATGTCCCTTTCCAGCTGTCTGAACACCCCTAGCCTACTCACTTGTGGGGTGAGAAACACAAAATAAACACTGCTCAGCAATAATTAAACCAACCATGTGTTAGCATCACTGTCAGAAATACAAAACACAGCACCACATGACCTACTGTTAGGAAAATTAACTCTCCCCCCAGCCAAAACTGGTGCAGGTTTATTGGCCAAAGACAGAGATTATGACAAAGGTTACTGAAATGGTTTGGCTGTGATTACTGGAATATATTAAAAACCTGTTTAGGTTCAGTTCCTTTTTCACTTTAGTAAATGTTTAACATTTAATCAAACACAGACTTCAAAGATGATGTTATGTAGCTCCAAATAATGAAAGGAATGACCCTACTAGAGCAAAACAGAGACAGGCTGATCTAGTGCCGCCTAATCCTGTGAAGCTGAAGAAGGGAAGATATGACTAAGCACTACCGCAGCATTCAGTGGACTAGGAGGAAAATCTCTCAGGATGCAGGATAGTGGAAATTGTCTTTATTACTGTCTGGTGGCACGAATAATTTTAAGGGACAGTATAGTAATATTAATAGCTATGCAGGTGTGACACTTGATTATAAAGCAGAAGTTTTAGCCCATACTTTTTGCTTTTAAATGTTATCATTTAGCCGAACTAATATCAAGCTACATGTTTTGAGAAATGAATGTGGGAAGATCTGTCTGAATACTCTGTTCTTTAGCAGCAAACAAGAGAAAAATGAATGTAATCTGCTTTACAGTACTTTTGTCTTGCTGAAATAACCTTTTACCTTATTCTTATAGCAATGATATCATAAAGTATTTGCACAGCATTTATTTTTTTTTGTTCATCAAAGTGTTTCTGCATGGTTGCTCTCATATGATAGAGTGCCCATACAAATAGACATTTTTAAAAGGATACCTTAAGATTATTATGTACATAATAAAAACATAACAAGTAAAACAGCCAAACATTGTCAAAGTCTGATAAGTTAAAATATCTTTAAATACCTCAGTATTAAACGTACCAAGAGAGAATGAATGGATCTTTTGCACCTTCACATAACTATATTTTTCACTTGAATTTTCCTGGGCCACCTTGAGAGAATAAGACTCTTCAAAGAGTTTAATACTCTTCTTCATATATAAGATATAGTGAGATATGCTGCCATCCTCAGCTCTCACAGTATATTCGTATGATTGACTCTCAACTGGACCACTCTTTCTCCTCATCAAGGGCTTTTGAAATGAGACAAAGCAATCAAAAGTGTTAAGTTCTCTTTACTGTAAGAGTGACAGAGCACTGGAACAGGTTGCCCAGGGGGGTTGTGGAGTCTCCTACACTGGAGATATTCAAGGCCCGCCTGGACAAGTTCCTGTGTGATGTACTGTAGGTTACCCTGCTCTTGCAGGGGGGTTGGACTAGATGATCTTTTGAGGTCCCTTCCAACCCTTGGGATTCTGTGATTCTGTGATTCATTAAGACTATAACAATAAAGTATCATCCCTAGCCTATGAATGGAATAGAAGATAAAAATACTAGCAAAAAAACATTTGTTAGCTATTATTAATAAAGTATTATGGTATTAATGAAAACAGAGGAAGTTGCCAAGAAACTATATTTGGCTTTTTTTTTTTTTCTCTCTCTACTGTGCAAAAGACTAATCTTATAAACCATTAAGAATATCCTAGGCACTGTTCTATCTTAAATAAACAAGATGTGCTCTGAAAGCATGAAAGAAAAAGTCTCCATTGTAGATAAAATCAAATTAAGCTCAAGAATTATAATTGAAGCTGTTTGTGCCTCAAGAAAAGATTAAGCTATAAAATAAAGAAATTTAAAGGATAGCAAAATTTTTGAAGGGCAGATAAGGTCACCACAAAGAAAGGCAGCCAAAGTCATAAAGATGAAAACAGATTAACAGTCATGCAATAATTTAAAGAGCCAAGCACCTGGAGGAGAAAAAAAAAAAAAAAAAGAGAGAGAAAAAAAGAAGTGGAAAAGGTAATATGCCATCAAAAATGGACAAGAATAAAAGATTTAGGGATTATTATGAAAAGGTAGTATAATCTTCCACAAGGAACTCAAATAAACTCCCAACACATGTGACAAAAGCTAGATGCCAGGGAGACAAATGTCTAAAGACATTTAGACAATGCAAAAAAAGTAAAATACTCAGAGGGATTTGACAATGAGGTAGATATTTATGAGAGACCTTTTTTTTTAATATTCTTAGCAAACATGAGAAATTAATTCCTGTGTGCTGTACAATTTCAATGTCATGTTGCAGTATGATTGAGTACTACAAGATAACCTTTAAGCATAAAATTATGTCTTTATTAACACTATAATTCGAGGGATAAACCAAATTCCCATATTTTTTAAAATAGGTGATCAAAAATATGCATTAGGATCAGATTAGGACAAAAAACTTCTAGAAGAACTTAAAAGAAAAATATTTAATTTAATTATCAATATCTTTAAAACAAGAGCTTTAAAAATTTTGGTCCTAAAACTTTGACTGGAAGAAACTGGTTTTGTCCTGAAGCTTGCCTGTAGCAATGACTTCAATTTGCCACTGACAGTTGTTTAAATGCCTCTTTAACAGTATTATGGAGAGATGTTTCATCATGAATCATGCTCTGAAGCAGCTACATGGACATTATTTTCAGTCAAGGCTGGTGATAGAAAAGTGCTATCTAGAAGTGCTGGTTGTTACACTCTTTGCATGTCGAGTTAATGGTAGATGGAAATGAAGCAACTTAATGGTGTCCACTCTATTTCCTCTTATGTGTAAGACCTCAGCATGCTTCCATGATCTGCAGCCATGGGGTATATCAGCAGTAAATGAAGTAGGAGGTCTGAAGGACCCCAGGCATCCAGGACTCTTGTGAAGGTTTCTGGCCAGAAAAATGTTAACAGCTAGAGTTGCCTTTGAAACTATTTATAACAGAGATCTATATTTTATTGAATGTCATAAAGAACTACATGCTATTCACCAATTCAGTTTCTGTAACAGTGGCAAATAAAACTTTCCATGTTTATCTTAGTAAGACCCTTTAAAGTAAAGAACACTGTTAAATTAATTTTTTAACCTTGCTACTGAATTACAGAGTTTGATCTGAAGATGGAATTAAGCCCAAATCTGAAACACATACCTATTATGAAAAATGAAGTTGTTGACTAGACATAATTGTGCTGGGTCTAGTTTTCCTGGATTAGTGCATTAGACATAGGTCCTAATACAGCTCCGAAGTCAACACTGTGAATGTTTTATAAAACAACTTAACAAGGAGTTAGCCACGTTCCCTGAAGCTTTTTTAGTCATGACAGAAGTCTAAATACCCATAAAGATCTCATGAAAGAGTCAGGACCAAAATTTAGATGCTATGCAAACTTAGGCACTATATGGATTCAGAGGTCAGTGGAATAGGGAATTTATAGTCTGCATTTTGCGTTCACAAGCCCTTGTTCTCATGGGGGACTTCAGCCACCCTGATATCTGTTGCAGGGACGGTATGGCCCGGCACAAGCAGTCCAGGAGGTTCCTCGATTGTGTGGAAGACAACTTCCTCCTGCAAGTAATAAAGGAGCCGATAAGGAGAGGTGCCATGCTTGACCTCGTGCTCACCAACAAGGAAAGGTTGGTTGGAAATGTGATGCTCCAGGGCAGCCCTGGTTGCAGCGATCATGAGATGGTCAAATTTGAGATCCCCAGGACAGTGAGAAGAGCGTGCAGCAAGCTCACTGCCCTGGCCTTCAAGAGAGCAGACTTTGGCCTCTTCAGGAACCTGCTTAGTAAGGTTCCATGGGATACAGCCCTGGAGGGCAGGGGGGCCCAAGACTGTTGGTTGATATTCAAGGATCACCTGCTACAAGCTCAGGAGTGTTGCATCCCAAGAGGAAGGAAGTGCAGCAGGAGGGCCAGGAGACCTCCTTGGATGGATAAGGAGCTGCTGAGGAAAATTCAAAGGAAAAAAGAGGCTTATAAAAGGTGGGAGCAAGGACAGGTGGCCTGGGAAGAATACAGGGATGTTGTCCAAGGAAGCTAGGGACCAGGTTAGGAAAACTAAGGCCCAGATAGAATTGAACTTGGCTAGGGATGTTAAGGATAACAGGAAGGGATTCTGCAGGTATACTGTGAATAAAAGACAACCTAGGGACAACATATGCCCCCTGAGGAAGCTATCAGGAGAAGTGGCTACACAGGATTTGGAGAAGGCTGAGGTTCTGAATGACTTCTTTGCCTCAGTCTTCACTGGCAAATGCTCTGACCACACCACCCACGTCATGAAAGGCAGACGCAGGGACTGTGAGAATGAAGACCTTGGGCCCACTGTAGGAGAGGATCTGGTTCGAGACCATCTTAAGAACCTGAACATGCGCAAGTCCATGGGACCTGATGAAATCCATCCGCAGGTCGAGAAGGAGCTGGCAAGTGAAGTTGAAAAGCCACTGGCCATCATATTTGAAAAATCATGGCAGTCAGGTGAAGTTCCCGATGACTGGAAAATGGGAAATATAACCCCCATTTTCAAGAAGGGGAAAATGGAAGACCCGGGGAATTACAGACCAGTCAGTCTCACCTCTGTGCCTGGTAAAATCTTGGAGCAGATTCTCCTGGAAGGCATGCTAAGGCACATAAAAAACAACAAGGTGCTTGGTGACAGCCAGCATGGCTTCACTAAGGGGAAATCCTGCCTTACCAATCTGATGGCCTTCTATGATGGGGCTACAGAACTGATGGACAGGGGTAGAGCAGTTGATGTCATCTACCTGGACTTGTGCAAAGAGTTCGACACTGTCTCATACGACATCCTTGTTTCTAAATTGGAGAGACATCAATTTGATAGGTGGACCACTCAGTGGATAAAAAACTGTTTGGATGGCCGCATACAAAGAGTTGTGGTCGAAGACTCAATGTCCGTCTGGAGACCAGTAACGGGTGTTGTCCTTCAGGGACTGGTGTTGGGACTGGTCTTGTTCAACATCTTTGTCAGTGACAGGGACAGTGGGATTGAGTGCGCCCTCAGCAAGTTTGCCGATGACACCAAGCTGTGTAGTCCGGTTGATATGCTGGATGGAAGGGATACCATCCAGAGGGTCCATGACATGCTTGTGAACCTTATGAAGTTTAACCATGCCAAGTGCAAGGTCCTACACCTGGCTCAGAACAATCCCAGGCACAGCTACAGATTAGACAGAGAAATGATTCAGAGCAGCCCTGTAGAGAAGGACTTGGGGGTGTTGGTCAATGAGAAACTTAACATGAGCCGGCTTCAGTGTACACTCGCAGCCCAGAAAGCCAACCGTATCCTGGGCTGCATCAAAATGAGCGTGACCAGCAGGTCGAAGGAGGTGATCCTGCCCCTCTACTCTGCTCTTGTGAGACCTCACCTGGAGTATTGTGTGCAGTTAACATAAAAAGGACATGGAACTGTTGGAACAAGTCCAGAGGAGGGCCACAAGGATGATCAGGGGACTGGAGCACCTCCCGTGTGAAGACAGGCTGAGAAAGTTGGGGCTGTTCAGCCTGGAGAAGAGAAGGCTGCGTGGAGACCTCATAGCAGCCTTCCAGTACCTGAAGGGGGCCTACAAGGATGCTTGGGAGGGTCTCTTTGTCAGGGACTGTAGTGACAGACAAGGGGTAACGGGTTCAAACTTAAACAGGGGAAGTTTAGATTGGATCTAAGGAAGAAGTTCTTTCCTGTTAGGGTGGTGAGGCACTGTAATGGGTTGCCCAAGGAAGTTGTAAATGCTCCATCCCTGGCGGTGTTCAAGACCAGGTTGGACAGAGCCTTGGGTGGGATGGTTTAGTGTGAGGTGTCCCTACCCATAGCAGGGGGGTTGGAACTAGATGATCTTGAGGTCCTTTCCAACCCTAACTATTCTATGATTCTATGATTTTTTTGGAATGAGCATACCTGCATATGCTTAAAAATTGTTTAAAAGCCAAACAAAAATCTCTGCGATTTACTCATAATTATCTGGTTTCTGCACTGTTCAGATTATATTAGGTGTTGAACAGTGTAGGAATTCCCTCTATTCTCCAGGGTCCTGTCTGCTGCACAAACTGTTCAATCCATTCTGGAAGACTGTACTTATTCACAATTAGCCATTTTTCCTCTCCTGCAGTGTACTTTCTCATTTCACACCATTTGGGAGTTTTCATTCACCTATGCTGCACAGTCCATAAATATCACAGAGGCAGAAAATTCAAAGTGAAGAAAAAAGTTCTCTCATCTCAAGTGTATCATATCTTACAGTCCAAAATTTTCTACTCTGATATTCGATTTTGCTAAGGCAAGCAGTACAAAATCTGTTCAGAAAATATTCACCAATGGCATTCAGAGATGTTTCTGCTTTATTACTTCTCTGCAGACTGTGCTTCCTGTGTAACTATAGCCTCAAGATAGAAAATTGGTACATCCTGGAATAATAACACCATTTCAAAAACAATAATTGCTGACATTGTAATATTAACTGAGAGCTTACCAAAGCAATCTTACCTCTATCACATGTCTGTAGCATACTTCCATGAACTCTTGTTCTTTCAGTAGTATCCTTTCAATATATATTAACAAGATGGATGCTCTTAGCTTGACAGGAAAATCTTTTGTGGTTGCTAACTAGGAAAATTTGAAGTCAATGATCCTGTATTAATACAACAACTCATCAAACATCTCATCAAACTAGATGAGATGCAATGCTATAATTTGAAGAGCTGAATCCTTTAAGGCTGATAATAGAAGCTGTATATGTACAACTTTGTGAATAACTAGGCAAATTCTAGTTAATTTTTTTTCCAAAGAGTTCCTACTTGTGCTTATCACATGTAATTAGTAATGTCTGGAATCCCCTGAGTAAGTTTAATGAACAGTTTCTCACAAACTGATACAGCTAATAAAAGCTCAGCATTTATGAAGTATGAAAAGACACAGGTAGGTCAGATCACATAATCATGGAATCACAGAATAGTTTAGAGTAGAAGGGACTTCTGGAGATCATCTTGCCCACATGCCCTTGCTGACCATGTCCAAATGGCTCTTGAATATCTCTAGGGATAGAGACTCTGCAACAACTCTGTTCCAGTGTTCAGTCACCCTCATAATAAAAGTGTTTCCTGATGTTCCAATAGAACATACATGATAAGTGTGTTTCATTTTGTGCTCATTACCTGTTGTCCTGTTCCTAGGGACCACTGAAGAGAACCTGGCTCCAACCTCTCAACTCTCCTTGCAGCAGGTGCTTATACACATGGATAAGTGTGTTCTAGTCCTTTTATCACCTTACTGTCTGAACTCTCTCCAGTACGTCCTTATCTCTCTTGTTTTGCAAACCCAGAACTGGACACAGTAGTCCAGGTGTGGCCTCACCAGTACTGAGTAGAGAGGAAAGATCACCTCTCTCAGTCTGCTGGCAACCCTTTACCTAATGCAGCCCAGAATATCACTAGCCCCTTTTGCCACAAAGGCACATTGCTGGCTTATGCTCCACCCTGTCCTCCTCACCTGAGGGTCCAGGTATTCCTGAAAGCTAGTCTTGATAGTAAAGAATGAGGGGAACAACACATTTGGTACTTCAGGTCTATGTCCTGTGTAACCAGGTCACATTCAACAATGGTCTCACATTTTCCCTAGTCTTCCTTTAGTCACCTGTGTACTTGCAGAAGCTCTTCTTGTTGTCTTTGACATCCTTTACCAGATTCAACTCCAGGTGTGGGCCTTGGCTTTTCTAAGCTTGCACGCTCAGACAGTGTCCTTCAAGGTTAACTGTTCTTGCTTCCATTCCCTCTATGCTTCCTTTTTGTGTCTGAGTTTTGGCAGGAACTCCATGTCTATCTATGTAGGCCTCCTGACATTTTTGCTTGATTTCAATTTTTGCTTGATTTTTATCAACCAGCTTTCTCAGGCATCTCTTCCCCCAGGACTTTATCCTACAGAACTCTTTCCAGCACTTACCTGAAGAGACCAAAGTCTGCTCTCAAAGTCAAGCAAAGTGATCCTGGGTTTTTGCCCTGTTTTCTCCTCTCAGGATCCTGACGCCAATAGCATAGTTAAATAGCTAATATGAATGGTGTTGAGCAAACCCCAAATCAAAATCCATAAAACTGTATCTACAATTATAATAAGAGTATTAGCCATCTAACTACTTACAAAGTCACCCTTCCTTCCATACTTTTCTATCAGAAGGCATGCTAGTAACAGAGAGGGACCTATAAGGATACTTATAACACCACGGAGAAAATACTATATCCTCTCTGATATGACTTGAATTTTTTATGGAATGGTCTTTATATATTTTACAAATTTCCATAGTTTTGTTTTCCTAAACTTGAAAAAAAATAATTTAGAGCTCTTATTTTTCTGATTTAGATTACTCCTTTTCAAATGACTTGCAAAACTTGTTATCTAGAACCCACTCTTCCTTTTGTCCTGTGATCACATCATTACATCAATGCCTGTTTATGGGCAGTTTCCCCTCTAAAAGAGACGCTGTCTGGACTTCCAATTTAAATTTATTTTATTCCGCATGACCCTCCATATATTTGCATCCATGTTTATATAGTCTTCCATACCAGTACAAAGATAAATATAAATTCATCTCTATTTGTGTTTATGTATATAGGTACATTTACAGAGTGAAGAGTAATTGAGTCAGTTATTTTCACATTCTGTGAAAAGTCAAGATTGAACATTAGATGCAAAGGAAATAAAATATTCACCTAACTTGTTCCAATTACCTAAGTGATGAAGGTCTACAATAAGATTTTCAGTCCTGCATAACTGATTTATAAAGCACTTTGTTTCTCTTAATCTCAGTCCAAGAGGTTAATCAAAATTTCATTCCAATGGCATGGAGTTTGTGGATATTGACAGCTTGCAAGCATTTTCAATTTCAGGAATGTTAATTTTATGAGATTTTTTTCATTTACCCTTTCTATGACTAATAGATATGGTGGTTTTGATAGTGTTTTTCAACAGTTGTTATCCATCAGTGGTGTTAGATATATTTTACAGTTACTACTTTGTGAAAGGAGAGAAATAGTAACTATCTTAAAGATGCTTCCAGCAGTTTGATACACAGTATAGCCAAAACCTAAGTGGACTATGCCACCTAGGTAAGGAAGAGAAAGTTATTATTCTTCTTTGGTGTTTTGTCAGCGTTTGGGTTAGGAAACTAGATAGAGATCAGAAATATGACGTCCCAAATCAGAAAAGTCGAAAATAAGGATATTTGTTGTGGCAACATATTTTAGAATATAGTACCTATTGTCTATGTATTTATGATAAGCTGTATTTATCTATTTCACCTTTGATTTCCTGCTTTCTTATAAAGCCAGCAGTAGCTGAACACTTAATATTTGCACTGATAATTCTGTCCAGCAGTAGATGTAACACCACTTACTTTCTAATTCCAGTGGGTGTTCTCCTTTAATATTATCATCTCATTTTTACGTTGGCAACAACATTAGATACAAGGGTTCCACAAAAATTTAAGAATGATATTACCATAATTCCAATGGTCCTTTTGAACAGTTGTATCTGTATAATTGTTCATTATTAGGGTAATAAATGCATTGGCCATAAAGAAGAGTCCTGCCCAATCTAAGGATTGAGCTTGGACTGCAAATGGATGCAAGAATAAAAAAGACAGTAGGAATCTCTTGTAAAGACTATTTTACTGGGACTTTGGCGTAATATCCATGAAGCTATGCAGAGTCAAAAGACTAAGCACTACTCCCTTTTTTAATATAACAGAGAGAGATCAGAATGGCCTAGATGGTGAGCTAATGTGTTGCTGATTAAGATCAATACAAGATAACCTTCCCTCTCTTTCTCTAAGCCTAAAGATATGGAAGAGTAATAGTGGTTCAAAGCTTCTAGTGTCATTCTGAGTCGTGTGCAATTTATGAATGTGCAAAAGGCTTCAAAATCTCTGTGGTTCATCTGTACAAATTAGACAGCATTTTGGGGACTTTTTTTTTGTATAAGAACATCATAGCATTTTACATTGTAACAATTTTTTCTTTTAAACTGTAATTCACAACCATAGTTCTGCTCTCATTCTCTTATTATTTGCGATAACATGTAAAAAGACCAAAGAATATACTGAAGATTTTGTACATAATGCAGTAGTGAAGATCTTTCTATAGGAAATCATTAGAGCTTTCAAAGTGCAGGATAGCTTTTGAGAATCTATGACAGAACACCTTTTCTGTTATGTGCTTGGATTTCTCTACCATTTTCCAGAAAAGGTGAGTTATCATCTTTTGTCAAACATCATCCCCATCTTTTTAAGGTCCTGTTTCTTTGCTCCTGTCCTTTCCATTAAGGCCAAAGAAAACCTTTCTCTGATCTTATAGGATAAAACATTTCCAGATTTATTGTATGTTTTACTTCTGTTACAGTTTTGAGATTTGGATCTAACATGAATAAATTTGGCAAGTGAAAAAGAAATATTGAAGACTCTTAGTTTTGCTAGATATTCTTGGTTTGTTATCTGACTCAATCTATATCCTATCTATATCAATAATTTATTTTAAATATTGCATAAGAGAATTTTCTGACCATAGTTAAACATTTACTTTAATTTTAAAATATAACAGATGCCTAAAAATAATAAGTATCAATCTAGCCACATTTTAATAACTTCTTTTTTATTAATGGTTGTAAAATGTTCTGCTTTTAGAATAGTTACAGTTAATTTCTATCTTTATGCTTATTTATTTTTTCTCTCTCAGATTACAAGTTAGAAATCAGAATGTAGTCTATAAAAATATTCTAAAGTTTCGGTTCTATCCTATATTAGGTTTGAGGTAGTATGTGAGCAAAGCTGACGAGCCTCAAGTAAAATGCATAATCTCTATCTACCTGATTGACTATGATACATAAAGTGGGAATAAACAGCAGTTATAGCAGTTTCCCACCAAACCTTAATAACTCTTGTCACTTTTAAGTGTCTTTCTGAAGATTTAGTCTTTCTATCGAGTACTTCATCTAAGATGAAATTAAAGTCTGAGGCAACCACGATACACTCATGTACTCTGAAACAAACACTATCTGTTTTGCTCAGCAGAGTGGCCTGAAAATGCACAGAGTAGGAAGAATTTCTCACAGTTACTACCGATTCTGAACCTTTTCCTTTGGGGTTTTTTTTTTTTTTTTTTTTACTTTTTAATAGATTTTCCTATAAGAAAGTAAGTGGCAAAGAGAAGAAGAGGTGAATTTATTTATGGGTAATGGCTATTTGTGTATTTTTTTAGCAACTGTACAAAACTATTAGTCGTCAGTGTAGAAAATATAGCTACATTTAGAACACGAGGTACTACAACCAATGAATAAAATCTGAGGTAGGAGACAAGTCAGGCAGAAGACATCAGAAGCAGTAGAATTCGAAGAGTTTTCCTTAATATTTCTTAATCGTCTTATACTAGAAGTATGTTACAAGATTAAAATCCCTTGTACAAACATAAACAGGTTCAGACAAAAGAAACATTCATTAGGAAAGAACTCTTTGATAAGGCATAGTAATACAACCTCCTCTTTCAGTTCAGAGACTGGAGTAGGGAGGAAAGAAAACAATCCAAAATACTCTCAAAGGCACAGAGAAGACTCTATAAAATGTTATTAGCAACACTGTACAGTAACAAAGGGATAAACGGAAAGATTGTAAAAGCAGGAAGTTCAGAATTACCATGAAATATCAACCCATTCTCACACAGAGATGTTAGTCTTAAAACCTAGGGAAAAATGTGCACAAATCCACATCCAAAATGCAACACTTAGGCTCATCTCTCACAGAAATTAATGCAGATTAAAACTTTGCAGAAGCAAATCAATTTAAATTTATTATCTAGAAGTACTGGGTGCTGTCTGATTTATATATGCCCAATTTGTGCCATTCTTCATGTTCTTCATATTTGGCTGAATGATGTGCTTTAAATCACAACTCAAGCAAAAATAAATCACAGCCTTATGAGAGTTTCAATTTTTTTGAAGTGCATTTTGCCACACTTAAACCATATTCATTCTCTTGCTGCAAGTTTATGACACTAAACAACCAAAAAACCCCAGTTTTATTGCAGTGCAATTACGGGTTGGCATAGAACTCCATCCTTGTTTTCTTACGTTTTTGTCATCCATGACCTAAACATAATAAGCAGAAATACCAAAATAAGCCTGTGGCTATGTCATTCACTACTTATGCCTCCTACCTGTCATGATACGTATGTCAGTGGAGTGGTAAATTGAAACACCTAATGAGCGTGCATCCTTTACTGTTTAAATAGAAAATAGAACACTGAGTGCTAGGGGAAGGGACAGGGAAAAATAAACATGTTTAACTTAATATAGGCCTTCAAAGGAGATGGTATACTGCTTATATAATGTTATATTCTACACTGGAAATGAGTGCACAAATTCTGTTAAGGAGCTTTTGTGAGGAACGCAATCCTGGATTAGATAGTTTTAGTAATATACATTGAAAGTTCTTATATCACATATATGCTGGGATACATTTTAAAAGTGCAAGTTTGAAAGCTCTATAAGAAAAGTACTGGTGAATTTGTCTGTTTTTCAACAGCTTCAGAAAAGAGTCTTGCTGGAATTATCAATTAAGTTGCAATGGAGCTATGCTCACCAAAATACAAGAAACAGTACAACCAGCATGCATTTGAATATGGTTTGGCAGTTCTGAAGCATATTGTTTGAGATTTAGCTTCCTTACCTGAGAAACTTTGTTAGGTGCTGAATGAAACCAATAAATTCCCTGCATAATAAATAGAGAAAAGTAGTTGATTCCCAAAATAGGTCCTATCTGGCAAAGATTTGGCACCAAGGATGTAACCCATCTTGACCGTTAAGATCAACTAAGATTAAGGGTCTAGTCTAATAATCTGGGCTGGTTTACACACGTTGCAGAGAAAAAAATTCTTCCACGAAATAATTAGTCTTAAAGGTGGTATTTAATCTAGGGGGGACAAGCTGCTCATTTCTCTCCACTTGCTGCAGATGAACCCTAGCTCACTGGCATAGACAAGCCTTCTCGCTACTGAATAGTTAAAAGTAGGTGAGATGTCTCAAACCTGATATAAGCAGACATTCTTCTAGCAAGTTTCTAAGTTACATCTCTTCATTGATTATTTGCGACTTTAAGTACTTATTTTCAAGAACTCTCTCATGAAGTGTCTAAGATTTAGTCATAAAATTATCCATGCAGATTAAGCAGAATAGATTCCCCTCATTTTTTTTCTTATTATTCAGCTTGTTTAATTAGCATTTGTTTTATGAGCCATCACCAATAATATTTATACACAGGAAGTACAGATGAGTTCTCAAAATAAGGTCTGTCTCACACAGATGTATTCATGGCAAAAGTCAGATATAATGACTGATACCAGCTGGCTTTTCATTCTGTCATACCTTTTGATGTTGGATTTTTTTTTTTGGCTTCAGGCTTCTATTGTAACAAATCGATTCAACAGTGCATGGCTTGCATTGCATGCATAATAGCACATATTTCTGTGGCAGCTGAATGATGTATTTTAAGAGTGAGAGTTCATGGATGTGATTTGATCAATATATTTGCACTTATATAAGAAGTAGCATGATATAGTAGAGGTTTATTAAATTGAACAATTTAAATAAATTAGATTAAATTAAAATTAAGATAACGTCTTTCACATTTTTATAATTCTTTCTCTAGAAACTGGGAGCTATTCATGAAGCATATGCTATTACCTTCCCTCCTAATAATCTGCTCAGTAGAATTATGGCTCAGTTTTAGGTATCTCCTTTTCATCTAAACCTCAATAACTGAGAGATGCTGATAAAAACTGTAGAGTACTGCTTATTACGTTAGAAGAAAACACAAAATTCAGATAAGCTGTTCATTATCAAAACTAGAATCCCTGATTATTAGCTCTTCCTCTGCAGCTAAACATAGACAATATGGTGAGGGAGAGGTTAAAGGCAATGGCACTTGAAAGAAAAGAAGCAATTTTGTATCATTACTGCCTAGAAGTGCTGGGACAGGAAGGTCTGAAACCATCTCAGAGCATTTGAAAATGATCATTAGATCACTGGCAGCATTCATGATAAAAATAGATGCACGATGGAAACTCTGGAGAGACTTAATTCATACATTCATACACAGTATTTGCTCCTTTCCTGTGAGTTTGGCCTTGATATTTAGCCCCATCTATATTTTCTTTAAAACATTTTTGTACACTCCTCCTCCATTCAGATTCTGCTACGGAAGCCAGATTTCTGGGCTGGCAGAGACACAGAACAATAAAATGGCAAAACCACCCAATTGCATTGAATTTTAATCTTGCAGGTATTAAAGTAAACTCACATTGACAGAGCCCACCTTCTTGAATCAAAAATCAGCAGCAGATGTCTGTAAATGTCATTCAATGCATAATATAATAAATGCTGTATACTTTACATATTCACATTCAAAATTTTTCATAAACATTGGAGTTAGCAGCTGATGAGTAATAAGGAAAATCAACTCTAGTTTCACCCCAAGAAGCAATGTAATTTACAATTATGGGATATTTATATGCATTATTTATAGAGGTTTTCAAATACTACTGGTTGTCATTACTTTTAAAGGCTATTTTTCTACTTATAAAGAGGATCATTACAGCAGAGCTAGTCACAGCTGGCTTGGTTGCCTTTGCAAACAACCAATGTTTTTGTTCAGTCCTGGCTAAATCAGCCAGTAGGTGAAACTCATGACTAGGAAGTCAAAGCAACAACCTGCAGAGCTGGCATACTACATATAAACTGGTGGCCTGGCCAAGTGAAGAGTGCTGCTCTCTTGATGAATTTGAATGCATGCTGATTGACCACCTGATGGCCTAGGGGTATGCGAGCTCTACTTGGCTGCACCTGAAGTAATATAAATTGCCTTTGTAGGTTGAGTGGTTGTGTTGTGCTTATCTCTTTCTGGAGCAAACTTCTTCCAGTCCTTAGGATGGGAACTAGTTCAGAGAGGGAGATGACCTGAAGTAAATAGTAAGTAGTTCATTACATTAAAGAAGGATGTAGCATATGTGACCATGGGGAATTGCAAAACCACTCGCAGAGGTTATACCCTGATATTTCTGTGCTGGAGGACTTAGTAGCCAACTCTTCTGAACTGGGCATGCTGTTCTGCCTATTCTCCTGATATTGTGTTTTCTCCTTTTACTCCTTTTAACTTTCTTGTTTTTTGTGTAGGAAATACTTTGTCTGTGGGATCTGAGGTCAGATTATCTAGATTCACCTCAATGCATAGTGTGTGCAAAAGTCACCTGGATCTGCCTTGCTCCACAATTCCTGCAGCAGAGGCATAAATGGTTGCTACATCTCCCTGCCTGCAGCACTGATATATTTAGCAGGACAAGAAACTCACTCCTACATGTATTCTTACATCCTCCCATATTTTGCTTCCTTCTTCTTTCAAATGAAGGATTTCAGTCTGAACTTCCCTGGAGACTTTCATCTTTCAGGAATGTTTATATATAGGTGAAAGCAATACAGATATAGCTTTCTTATAATATAACCTTTTTTCCTCCAAAACTCAATGCATAAATTCTAGTTAACTCAAACTTCAAGAGATTATAGTTATTGAAGAGTCCGCAATGAGATTTTCTGAAAGCTGAACTTCTGCCAGCATTTCAAAGGCACTAAAAACTGGGTGCACTGTATTTGTTAGAAGTTATTAATAAACAATAGGGCATTAAGAAAGTGAACAGTTAACACAGAAACTAAAATGGGAACTCCAGAGATGTATAATGTTGTTAAGATAAAACTGTGTGAGAAAGTGTGACTTTGGAACTTTCTGGTATTAATTTTGAATTCTGTTATTGTTGTTACTGTTTGATATTGGTTCATTAACTGTACATGTTTTGCATATCATTTCCCTAAGCTAAAGAACAATAATCTAGGAAAATATGGCTTGTCAGTTTTGTAAATTCTTTTATTTGAAGCTAACTGACTGACGAATTCATAGCATTCCTGGTGGGGTCTCACAAGAGTGGAGTAGAGGCAGGAGAATCACCTCCCTTGACCTGCTAGTCATGCTTCTTTTGATGCAGCCCAGCTTACAGTTGGCTTTCTGACATGCAGGTGTGCACTGCCAGCTCATGTTGAGCTTCTCATCAACAAACACTCCCAAGTCTCCTCAGGGATGTTCACAATCCATTCTTCTCCCAGCCTGTATTTGTGCCTGTTATTGCCCTGACTCAGGTGCAGGATCTTGCACTTGGCCTTGTTGAACCACACGAGATTTGCTTAGGCCCTCCTCTGAAGCCTGTCAAGGTGTTTCTGGATGGCATTCCTTCCCTCCAGCATGTCAACTGCACGACATAATTTGGTGTTGTCAAAAAACTTGCTGAGGGTGCCCTCAATCCTACTGTCCATGTTGCCAACAAAGATGTTGAGCACTGCTAGTCGCAATACTGACCACTGAGGAATAACACTCTTCGCTGGTTTTCACTTAGACATTGAAGCCATTGATCACAACTTTTTGAGTGTGACCATCCAGCCAACTCCTTATGTACTGAGTGGCCCATCCATCAAATCCATGTCCCTCCAGTTTAGAAACAAGGATGTCATGTGGCACAATATCAAATCAGATAGTCCCTTACCTACCAAAATGGTAACCCTGTCAAAGAAGGACACCAGATTTGTCAGGCACATGAAACCATATTGGCTGTCACCAGCCACCCCTTTATTTTCCTCATGCCTTTAGTACCGTTTCCAGAAGGATCTGCTCCACAATTTTGGCAGGCACAGAGGTGAGACTGAATCCTCTTTTTACAGGTACACTAACCTACAAAACACACCAACCCTCATCCTGATGGTCATGTACAATCTAAGCTGGTAATATACTCAATGAAGCAATATCTGGGTATAACACATCTAACAGTGAAGCTGTGCTCTTCTTTACCCATGCCTTCAAGTGCACATTTAGGATTACATATTATTAAATCAGAATTTGATTGAAAGCTTTTGATGTGATGGGCTTCTGTCCATTTAGTTTTCTAATGGCAATACTGAAGCTTTTAAAAGGTTGGGGAGGGGGATCTGGGTTGTTTTGGGTTATTTTGTCCTACAGCTGCAGTTGGTCCTCACTGTTGAAAGGCTGCTTTCTTCAACATACCTTCAATGTATAGTTCTGTACTTTCCTATGTAACTCCCTTTTCAATGTGTGACACAGCTGCAGGCTCAGCATTTTCTGCAAATTTGCCACACACATGCTCGTGTAAGTTAATATTTTATGCTTGTGAGGTTTTGATGCCTTCTGTATCATGCTTCCTTCAATGTAGATTTTAACTGAATTCGTACCACCTCTCAGGCAATAACAAGTTCTGCCACTAAATCAAGTTTAGCTCACAAGTTTATTGGTTCTTTCTTGGCTTGGAGAAGAATGCAGCCCATATAAAATCATGTTCTCAATCATTTTCTCTGGGAAGGAAGTTATGGCCAATAAAAAAGCATTAGCAGTTGTGTGTAAATAACTTCAATATCTAGTTCAAGCTGAAGTTCAACTTGCAGTTATAGTACTTTGTTGGCTGATAATATAGTCAAAACCTCTGAGCGGTTATAAATCCACACATCATTGGATTCTTATTAATCTAATGATTGCTAATGAAGTGAATTTTGAGAATGGTGTTAGGTCACAAATAACATTCAAAATATGATATTTAATAACACAAACAATTTGCCAAAATGGCAGAGTTAAGGTTAGGTTAGTGTACAGTCTATCCTTGGTAGTCTTTTGAATTTGAATCTGCAATGATATGTTGTTATATATGAGACACAGCTATAGTAAACTAAATACTTTTTTTGTAAATATATGTTTTTATATACCTTAGTATTTACTTATCATAATTTTTTAGTCTGCTCATAGATTAAAAAAACCCAAACATGAATACCAGTTCAGTTTAGTCATGAATGCTCTTCTAACAGTTTCCCAGGAAAGTTAAAATGGATGTGTTTTCTCCCAAAAATTTGCATATAACTTTTCACACAGAATCTTAAAGTCAGCAATTACTTTGAGAGCAATTCCTAAACTGAATGAAGATGTCATTTTTGTAGAATTATTTTGGGTAGATATATAGTCTGCTTAAAATTCACAGTCTATGACCTTGGTGGAGGAACTAGAATTTGCGAATTGCATGTTTCTACACATTAGAAGAACTTCTCATAAAGTTGGAAGAGAAGCTGGTTAGGGTTTGTTTTGGTTTTTCACCAGTTAAATAAATGATCTGTAGTGGCATGACTGTTTAAAAGACCACCAATCTTGGTATCAAGGAACAATAAAAGTAAAGACTTCCTTGCTTACCTCTCCTAAGACAATGTAGGTGTTCTTCCTTAATGACTCCATTGACATTTACTGTTCGCAACTCATGCATTTCTAATAATCTCCATAAAATATCAGCATGTTCTCTAATGGGCACTTCTGGAAAACCACTTCAGCCTGTGCTGTCTGTGGCTGTGTGCCATTTCTCAACACTAGGCCACTGGGCTTCATAAAAAGGCTAACTCTATTCCTCTGTGTAAGAGCAAGTAGGGATGACCAGGTAGAGTAAATAGCCTGTACTATTAGAGCACCTCTGCTACAGTTACTTTTCTTTATTCCAACCCTTTCTCTTGGCGCATGTCCATGAAAAGAGGAGAAGAGCATTTCAGAATTGCAAAGTATAAAGGTTAATATATATATATATATGTTTGGGAGGAAAGTGTAGATTACCTGGATTTTGGTGTTTTTTATTGTGGCTAAAGCAAATGTTTGCAGAAGTGGCCAAGCACTAGTTCTTTGCTCCTAGGTCATATTTAAAAATTACTAAGTTTGAAATAAAAATAAGGAAGCTGGATTTCTCTAACAGGACAAGAAGCTTCGTATTCTCATGCTGCCAGATGCCAGATACGAGGGTCTCAAAGCAGGCTATCATTGATTTTATGAGTAAAATTTGGCATTGTGCTGCTATTGCATTGACATAATATTGTATATATACTTGGTAGGTTTTATGACTGAAAATTATGTATTTAGTGTAAGCAACACGGTGTTCTTCCAACAGTATGGACAGGCATTAACAAGTGCACACTATTTCCCATCTATTTCATAACTGCTGCCCTCCCTCGAGTCATTGGTAATATTCATATTTGCTTATTAACATTTCCTGCTAGTTGCCTGCATTAGAGTACATAGCAAAGTTGTGATTTACCTTCAGATAAGATGGATCTGTTTATGTGATATTGATATTCCTGTCTTGTTAAAGTTCTTACTATTTGCAAAAGAGGCAGATATTCCTCTTACAGTTCAGAGGAGATAAGCCCAAAATTATCACCACACACCTCCAAAAATAAAAAAAAAAATATAACTTCCTTTGCCACAGTTTCTGTAGCTGCTCTTCATAACAAACCGGCTCTGTAAAAAAGCCACTAGAGATCAGCAGTGCACACCTATATATATACATATATATGCATAGACAATACTGCAACTAAATACAGGTTGTTTAATTAACAACATTTGTCATCACTTCTCATTGTGACTTTGTTCTATACTTGCTGCATTCTTACAGGTACTCTAATCGTGCTGGAAACCTGCAACTATTGACATGGACAATATATACATCTATATTAACAATGCTCTTGAAAAAAATCTGATGTATTGGCAGTAAATTGTAGTAAGTACTATGAGAAAAGCTGGTTTTGAATTTTGTAACCTCTAATCATACTAAAGGCTGGTAATATTACAAATACATGACAATATATAGGGTAAGAAGCTGATCTCCTTTCCCCATGGTTGCATTGCTGTGTTGCAAAGACTGCAGTGTGTGATGTCACCTCCATTTGAGCAGCAGAAAACTGCTACACTGCCTTGTAGCCTCTGGGTTACCCTGGGAAGCATAAACCCAGTTTTATATATGTGAGTTGAGTCAGTAAACTTTACTGATCAATAGTTCTGCCATGACTTAAAAATCATATTTAAATCTAACAGTCGAAACTTTCCATAACTGCATACTTGGAAGCTGTTTACACTTTCAGTCTGCAGAAATCATAGCCTGCAAAAGGTACTCTGGGCTGAAGGTGACTTTGCTGGGGAAATGCATTAAAGAGACATTAGGTTTTACAATCTTATTGTAGATTTGGGGCTTATGGATGGTGTGTATTAAGGGTTTGTGATCATAACTCAGGTTCAGTCAAGCTATCTCCATTTTAAGTTAATCTGGAAGTGTATTGTGCAACAAAGAGTGATGACAATTACCATCATCATCAAAAACCCTGAATGTGGCCTAGCACCTCAAGAGGGTGAAACACCTCCTTCTAAAATTGTTGAGACTCCTCAGCTTCAAAAGATCATGTGTACTGTAATGTGAAGGTCTGTTTTACCTTGTGTTGACTACGAAAGGACTTTCACAGAATCCCAAGGGTTGGAAGGGACCTCAGAAGATCATCTAGTCCAACCCCTCTGCAAGAGCAGGGTAACCTACAGTACATCACACAGGAACTTGTCCAGGCCAAGGTACAAATTTAGTGAAATGAATCCCACTATGAGTCCCTGATGCTGATGTGGGGGAAAAAGGGGAAAGAGGAGAAAAACAAGTTCTAATACTGTTCTAACTAACTTATGACATAATGCTTACCATTAATGTGTTAAATACTGTTAATGATAAGAAAAATAATAACATATAACTGTCCATAGCATTGATGAGTTACTTCTGCAGCCTGGTGCACTTAGATAGATACACATCTTTAAATTTGTATTACAGAGATCTATGCATCTGTTTTTAATGATAGCCTTAGATCTGGCAACTTCAGTATTTCACAGCATCCTTGACAGATTCCATGTTCCTCCATTAGAATATTTAATTTTATGCAAAATAAATATTTTATAGTATGTAGGTGAATATACATCTCCTGCTGAAGTCTGACAGGAAATCTTTTGGGTGTGGCATGAGGTCTGACCTCCTAGGCTAAATACTGATGTAAATCAACAGCAATGCAAGGCAACTTTGGAAACTAAGTCGGGGGGTGGGGGGGGGGGGGGAGGGGAGCGTTACAGAAAACACCATTAGATCATCTGAAATTGCTATTTTAAGGAGAAACCATGGTTTCTCTTCACCCAAGCAAACGTTCAGCTGTGTAAAAAATAAGTAGTATTTCTTGTCATGTATTTCTCCAGGAATTTTGAGCTGCAAATACTGTATAAAATTTGTGAAACTCCATTAACTGTAGAATAAATAATAAAGGTAAACAGAATGGCTCTCATCAACTAATAACTAAAAAAACCCTACAGCTAGTGTATTTATTTTTGACATACCTAGCCAATAAACACTTTGTTCAGGATATAATTTTGATTCAAAGCATAATATTTAATGAACTATCTAATATATTAGACTTAGTTTTGAACTCAAGCTACCAGAATGATCTATTAAAACTTCTTGATTTAGATAGAAAACATATTTAAAAATGTCTGCAAATGTGTTTTCACTTCATGACACCTCTATAAGTGTCTCAATAGACTTGTGTATACTGAAAGTGAATCCATCACTGCTCCACCTTTTTAGCTGCTTTTCTTTTGGTTTAATTTTTTATTTAGCCATTATAGATTTTCTTTTTAAATAACCTTGCTCTTCATGGGGGCGTCTGCTTGTTATGTTTGGTAAAGTGTTCAAATAATGACAATTTTACTTTATCATAGAATCATAGAATAGGTAGGGTTGGAAAGGACCTTAAGATCATCTAGTTCCAACCCCCCTGCCATGGGCAGGGACACCTCACACTAAACCATGCCACCCAACACTCTATCCAACCTGTCCTTGAACACTGCCAGGGATGGAGCATTCACAACTTCCTTGGGCAACCCGTTCCAGTGCCTCACCACCCTCACAGGAAAGAATTTCCTCCTTATATCCAATCTAAACTTCCCCTGTTTAAGTTTGAACCCGTTACCCCTTATCCTGTCACTACAGTCCCTGACGAAGAGTCCCTCCCCAGCATCCCTATAGGCCCCCTTCAGGTACTGGAAGGCTGCTATGAGGTCTCCACGCAGCCTTCTCTTCTCCAGGCTGAACAGCCCCAACTTCCTCAGCCTATCCTCATGCAGGAGGTGCTCCAGTCCCCTGATCATCCTCGTGGCCCTCCTCTGGACTTGTTCCAGCAGTTCCATGTCCTTTTTATGTTGAGGACACCAGAACTGCATACAATACTCCAGGTGAGGTTTCACGAGAGCAGAGTAGAGGGGCAGGATCACCTCCTTCAACCTGCTGGTCACCCTCCTTTTGATGCAGCCCAGGATGTGGCTGCAAGCGCACACTGCCAGCTCATATTCATGTTCATTTTCTCATCAGTCTAGAAATCTGGAGTAGAATATTAATACTAGTGAATTACAATATACATACAAGACGTAATAACGAAGAAGGATGGTGTGAGGAAAAACATCATATTGTAATGTGCCCTGAGCATAAAAAATGCACACTAGTCTTGTAATAAAAGACGGTATATATGGCAAATTCAAGAAGATATGACCAATTAGTCAGTCTTTGTAATAACAAAGTTTAAAGAAATGGGAAATCTAGCAAAGCTCTTGGGCCTACTTTCAGAGAGAACGTAATTCTACAGAGAATAATATACCGTATTGTACTTTTTCTTCTTATACAGCTCAGAAAATGACATTAATCTCCAGCTGGTGAGGAGTGTACATATATATATATGCATATACATATTTAAAAATACTATATACACTGTAGTGATGATAATAAAGTTATTAGTATTAATTTTAACTATCCACATAGTATACCAATAACCAAAACACATTTTAAAGCCTTCAGATACTGAAATAGATCAGTGCAGAAATTTATAACTTCACTTGAATAAGGTGATAATGAAGTTTCTTGTGATGCATAGGAAATGAGCAGTGAGCTACTTCAGACAGCAGCTATGCCTGCTCCTTCCATGGGGAATGGACTATGTGAGTTTTATGTGACACAACCACAGAGCGCTTCAGGGGCCACATAAATGGGTGGTGTTAATGAGTAGATGATTTCAAGTTATTACCTCTCTAAATCAGATATGAAACCTGCTGTAAAGAAGCCATAGAAAAAATTGCAAGGAAAACTTTTAACTTGCTGTGCTTTATTTTATGTTTACTAGAAAACACCATGTTTTTCAGAAGCAAAGCTAAAACTGAGAGTAGCATGATCTTAACTTGTTTGGTTTGTCCCTCTGTATAAATAAAATAAAGAATCATCTTACCCTACCACTGTTTTTTTTTTTTATTTTTATTAATATAATTAATTTGCCACCTGTCTTTGCACTGCAAGCACTGAAGACAGCTTTAGAGAGCCGAAGAGTTGTAAGTCAGCCTGGTTGCATGCAGTATATCTGGTTGCAGCAGAAAATCTCTATTTTTTAACACTTACCACAGAGCATATGCTATAGTTTTTTTCTACTCTGGCATTTGAAATAAATAGTATGCTTATTAACTACCATAAGAGGGCTACGGATGAATGCTTGTCTGCCCATGCCAAAAGCATCAGCATCAATAAAAGGCTTTAGTCCACTTAGTATGTGACATAAATTTGTAGTTCTGTTTCATAATCCAGTCCAAGGTTACTGGTATCATAAAGACATGAGATATTACAGTAATTAGTCTACCCGTAGATATGTCTCAATTCTCTTCAGAAAACTTCAGTGGCATCCCACTGATTTTAAATTAGAATCTGCTTTTGGCCACAAAGATGGTTGATTTAGAGCGTTGTATTTCATCATCAGCAAAGAATGACGGCCCAATGAGGAAATTTAGAAGAGAATCTGTTGGGGGGGGGGGGGCGAAGGCTTGTGTGTTTTGGGGTTTGTTTTTTTTCACATATAAGTAGAGAATGAGAGAGGAAAAAATCTAATCATGTCAGAAAAAAAAAGATAAAAAAACAGTTGAGTTCTTCTGCATTTCAAAATACATGACTCATTGAAATCAGGTGGAGCTTTGATATCTGTATGTACTGCCTGATGCATCAGGGAGTTGAAGGAGAGCACTTTTCATGGCTTTACCAGCTCACTGAACTGACATTTCTTCTTCTGTATTCCTTCTACTTTGTTTTAGGGAGCACTTCAGATGGTAAGCTATAATTTTAAATTCTTGATGTGTTTCGAGCTGTTTAATATGAAATAGGGGCCAAAAAAGATTGTGTAAATCTGAAGGTCTGCAAGAATAAAGTTCTCAGATGAACTGTTAGATCCTGGCATTTCCTTCTGCCTTGTAGGCTTTCTCCCTTGCTTGTATGTCTGATGAAAGTCAAACAGACTTTTTAGAAGGGCAAGAATGCATGAATATGGCCAGATAATATGAAGACAAAAAACTGTCTTGAAATTTAGTAAGCAGATTGCAGAGGTAATATTAACTTGCTTTCATTCCTTGTCTGCTTCTCCAATTTGGAATAATGATCAATTTATTGAGGAATATTTTTTATCCCTAGTGAATTTTACAGAAAATATTTTTTATTGCAGAAAAATATTTCTGTACATGCTGAAATTAAATACTGAATTTTCTGATAATTTTCTTCTCTGCATGTGTGTAATCTAAGTTATCTTTATTGATATATATGGATCTATTTACAATATGTTTTGCACTCATTTGTAAAACAGAGAAAAGAAGATTGAAATCTCAATGTATCAATGATGTATTGTGATTTCAAAGTGCCCAAGCTACTCTTAATGGATATAAGACTATGACTATCAGATGTTATACGTAAAATACTTAAATATCAAATAGTTTTTTTCCCTCAAACGAGTTTAACAAGCTGCCACTGTTTCTCTAAAATGATACATGGTACCATGTAGCATATGATGGTGCTTATAACATTTGAATCTGAGCTGTAGTTCCAGGCCACACTTCTGACACAGCACGAGCAGAACTGATTTTCTTTTTTTTTTTTTCATGTTCATTTTTAAAATTACTTTAAATGCGTGGTCTTCTTTTCTTCGAGGGTATTATTTGATTTACTTAGGTTTGGGGTTTTAATTATTTATTTGTTTAACCGTATTGTTTGTTAGGATGCCCTTAGTATATTTTTGAGCTTGTGGAACAATTTCATTCACATTTAACAAAGTATGAAGTGATCTTAAAGAGGCCAAGTTCCTCTTTGGCTAAAAATAAGAGACCTAAATTGGTGCCAACTGCCTAGCAGAGGCTGCTGCTTTCACTTAGCCCAATACCAGACATCAAAATACATAGGATAGCCACAAGGGATGAGGCTTCTCTGTTTTGTATTAATCTTTGGCTTTTAATCACACCAAATGAATATATCTGTGCTACAAATTCCTCTCCTTGAACAACAGAATATGTGAGTTTTAAAGTTTTCCTTTATCAGATTTTAAAATTTAACTGAAAATTATATCTTGCTGAAATTTCTATCTTAATTGGAGGTTAAATATGGTCTCTGAAATACTTACTATATTCCTAAGTGTCTTTAAAAAACTGAAAGCAGCAACTCACTTTCTCCTTTGATAGACCTGTTAAGGAATTAAGTAACCTGAGGAGAGTGAACTAGTGCTGGAACTGTAAGGCCAGGTCTACACTAGATGGCACTTGAGGCTCCATTTATTAAGAATGTGTTGAATTGCAGAAGCTGGAGTTTTGATTCTTAACATTTTTTGTCTGTTCGACATGAGTCATTAGTAAATCTCAAATGGGATTTAATAATTCTCACACAAGTAGTAACACAGCAGGGAATAAATATTTCATATTGTTACACATATTAAAAACATCTTGGCATACTACATATGTCTCTGGAGTAGCTCTGTGGCACCCTCATGGAAGTCCTTTGGTATATTCTAGAAACACTATTGCTTAAGTAGGATTAATAATTGCCCTCAGACAATTTTCACACACTTCCTAATTTACTCTCATAGCACCTCTTGTTAGCTGGAAGTGATTTAAACAAACAGCCTTGGGGTGTGTGCACAGAGCTCAGCTGGAACAGTGATAATGTCTTTCAGAATGAAAGCTTGACTTGTACTAATGTCATCTTGGAATCAGACCTTTAAAAAAAAAAAGGCTTCTTTGCCGGCATCTGAAAGTATCTGAACTGAAAACACTCAGAATCTTTTATTTGTTTGGAAGGCACAGATGCTTTTTTCCTAGTATTTCTATTGCCATATTTTTTAATGTGGTGTTGGCCAAAGTATGGCAAATGCTTATGCTGGGCTGAAAAGACAGTGTGTTTTTTCCAGATTTGCTCTTCAGTGCTGATCAACTTGTTCTTTGGACACACACATGCACAGAGTTTTTTAAAATTCTAATGCATTTACTACAAGATATAGTAAAAGGTAATGCTGTACATATGATTGCTGAGTCTGAAGAAGCAAAATGTAATGAAGAGTAAATAAGAAAAGAGTGGGTTTTGTCCAGTGAAGGTAAGGTGCTGTCAATAACCCTTAAATGGTGTCTTGCATCATGGGGATGGGGGCATAGGTGGAGCAAATTCTCTTCTGGATGTTGTGACTGTGATTTTTTTGTAGATGCTTGGTACCTCTTCTGTGATTTCACCAGACATGTGATGTTTTATATGTATGGGATATGCATTCTCCACAGCATCCTATAATAGGGTAGAATCATAGAATAGTTAGTGTTGGAAAGGACCTTAAGATCATCTAGTTCCACCCCCCCTGCCATGGGCAGGGACATCTCCCACTGAACCAAGTCACCCAAGGCTCTGTCCAACCTGGCCTTGAACACTGCCAGGGATAGAGCATTCACAACCTCCCTGGGCAACCCCTTCCAGTGCCTCACCACCCTAACAGGAAAGAACTTCTTCCTTATACCCAATCTAAACTTCCCCTGTTTAAGTTTGAACCTGTTACCCCTTGTCCTGTCACTACAGTCCCTAATGAAGAGTCCCTCCCCAGCATCCCTATAGGCCCTCTTCAGATACTGGAAGGCTGCTATGAGGTCCCCACGCAGCCTTCTCTTCTCCAGGCTGAACAGCTCCAACTTCCTCAGCCTGTCTTCATATAGGAGGTGCTCCAGTCCCCTGATCATCCTCGTGGCCCTCCTCTGGACTTGTTCCAACAGTTGTATGTCCTTTTGATGTTGAGGACACCAGAACTGCACATAATACTCCAGGTGAGGTCTCACGAGAGCAGCGTAGAGGGGCAGGATCACCTCCTTCGACCTGCTGGTCACGCTCCTTTTGATGCAGCCCAGGATATGGCTGTCTTTTGGGCTGCAAGCGCACACTGAAGCCACCTCAAGTTCATTTTCTCATCAACCAACACCCCCAAGTCCTTCTCTGCAGGGCCGCTCTGAATCTCTTCTTTGCCCAATCTGTAGCTGTGCCTGGGATTGCTCTGACCCAGGTGTAAGACCTTGCACTTGGCATGGTTGAACTTCATAAGGTTGACATCAGCCCACCTCACAAGCATGTCAAGGTCCCTCTGGATGGCATCCCTTCCCTCCAGCGTATCAACCGGACCACACAGCTTGGTGTCATTGGCTAACTTGCTGTGGGCGCACTCAATCCCACTGTCCATGTCACCTACAAAAATGTTCATAGAGCTCATGAATCTCTCTATGTGGGTACTCTTTTAATGACCATTAATTGACAGCTGATGATTTTACATGACATGACTCTTGCACCATTCCTGGGAAACTGACACACTCAAATACCTCTCTGAAGTGCCTTTATACCAATACACATCGTATGGGAAATAAACAGGAAGAATTAGAGATCTATGTGCAGTCACACATTGCAATTACAGAGACATGGTGGGATAGTTCATGTCTGCAATGAAGCAGGGATATGCTGCTTGGGACAAAAGAAGGGTTGTTAGAGTATGCAGAAATGTGACAAGGAAAGCCAAGGACCATTTTGAGTTACATCTTCCTAAGGATGTCAAGGACAGCAATAAGAGCTTCTTGAAATGCTTCAATAATAAAATGCAAACTAGGCAAAATGCATCCTACTACTGAATGGAGTGGGGACCCAGGTCACAGAGGATGCAGAGAAGGCAGAGATACTGAATGCCTTCTTTGCTTCAGTATTCAATGCCAAGGGCAACTGTCAGGAATGCCTGACCCAGCAGGCCAGGGGGAAGGTCTGGGGTAAATAAGTCTTTCCTTTGGTTGAGGAGGATTGGATTAGTGATCATTTAGACAAACTTGACATCCACAAGTCCATGGACCCTGGTGGGGTGCACCAGGTGGTGTTGCGGGAGCTGGCAGACATCATTGCTAGGCCACTCCTGATCATCTTTGAAAGGTCATGGCAGTCAGGAAAGGTACCCAAGGACTGGAAGAAAGCAAATGTCACCACAGTCTCAAAAAGAGCAAGAAGGATGACCCTGGGAACTAAGCGAGGTGGACTGAGAACTGGCTGAAATGGCAGGTCTTAGCGCTGGGGTCAGGGCCACAGAGTATAGTTGGAGATCTGTAACCAGCAGCGTCCACTAAGACTCCAGTATTGTTCAACTGACTCATCAATGACTCGGATGAAGGGACGGAATGCCTCTTCAGCAAGTTTGCTGATGATACAAAACTGGGAGGAGTGGCTGGTACCCCAGAGTGCTGTGCTGTCTTGTCATTCAGAAGGAAGTAGACAGGCTGGAGAGATGGGCAGAAAGGAACTTTTTGGAATTCCACAAAAGTAAATAGAGGGTCCTGCACCTGGGGAGGAATAGCCCCATGCCCCAGTATAGGCTGGGGGCTGACCTGTGGGAAAGCAGCCCTGTGGAGAAGGACCTGGGGATCCTGGTGGATTACAAGTTGCCCATGAATCGGCAATGTGGTTTTGTGGCCAACAAGACCAATGGTATCCTGGGCTGCATTAGGAAGAGCATTGCCAGCAGGTCAAGGGAAATAATTCTCCTTCTACACTCAGCCATAATGAGGCCTCACCTGGAGTTCTGTGTCCAGTTCTAGGCTCTGCAGTACAAGAGAGACTTGCAGCTCCTGGATCAAGTCCTGCAAAGGGATATTGGAACAATTAAGTGTCTGAAGGACCTATCATGAGAAAAGGTCGAGTGAGTTGGTCCTGTTCAGCTTAGAGAAGAGAAGGCTCAGGGGGGGATCTGAATGTGTAGAATTGTCTGAAGGGAGAGTGTCAAGAGGATGGGCCCAGGCTTTTCTCAGATGCCAGACGATAGGACAGGAGGCAACAGGCATAAACTAAACATGATAAGTTCCACTTGAATATGCAGAATAACTTCTTGTGGTGGTGACTGAGCACTGGTATATTTTATCCAGAGAAGTTTTGGAGTCTCCTTTCCTGGAGGTATTCAACAGCCACTTGAACACAATCCTGAACAATGTGCTCTAGGTGACCCTGCTTGAGCAGGGAGGTTGGACTAGAATATCTCTGGTGATCCCTTGTGAACCTGGTGATCTCTGGTGAACCTCAGCCATTGTGTGATTCTCTGTACCCTTGAATCTCTAGTGTTATTGTGTACCTGTCCTCTGGAAGCACCTACTGTGCTCTCTGCTTGTGCTCTGCAGGAAAACTGTCACAAGGGCTTATTGCATGCATATTCAAATTAAGACAGACCTGCCCCCTGCTTTTCTTTATCATAAGCCTGCTGTGGGCCTCCTTCCACTTTAATCATCCACATGTTTAATGCAGAACAGATTCAGTTTCCACAGAACTAGATCTCAGAAGTGCTGAGCACAATCCCACAGAAAGTTAATGACAGTGTTAAGCACTTAGCAGTTCCAGAATATCACATCCCACATCCAATAAGCAGTTGTGCAAAGGCATTTATGCTTAGTAAGAGGAATAAGCATCCTTCAAAGTGAAGAACTGCATTTTGTAGGTGACTCTTAAAGCAAAATCTCTAATGGTGAGTTAGATCAAGTTTTCCATGGAGCATTAAATCTCTTTTATTAATAAAGAAATCAATTATCACACTCCAACAATTTACCATTAGCATTTGTTCTGCATCACTTAAAATGTTGAACGGTCATAATCATAAACAAAGAATTGAAACAAAGAAAAGCTGTACCCTAATTCCCCAAATAGTGCTTTAATTAAATTCCTCACAAAAAGAGGAACATCCACATTACAAAAAATAAAAAGTAACATAAATCTCAGGGTTCTTAGATGTTGCCTGAGCTATTAGCATTTCTGCTAGTTATTGTTGACATAACTTTTGTGTGTCAGGTACATGTTTTTAAAATGCACCTTTTATTCAACTCAAGGTAAGAATGAAGTTGGTATAAAAGTCTCCCAAGATGTGCCCTATAGCCTCTGCAAAGGTGGAAGTAATCTGCATGCTGTGCTTTAATCTATAGAGCACATTTCAGACGGTTAGTATTCTCGAAGATGAGAATGTTAATGCAACATTCTTCAGAAACAATACACGGCTCACCGAGACATCACAGCATGCTTTCAGATTGGGAAAGGGGGCAGGATTCTTAGGAGGCAAAGAGAAAAAAGGGCAAAGTCTGCATATCTACTAGTGCGTTTTCTACATCAAAGAATCACAGGCAGGAATGAATGGTTGGAAATGAATACATAAGATTGTAGCCATTAATTCCTTAAAGGATGCTTTATCCATCAAGGTTGGAAAGGAAAATCATGTTTTAATGCCCATTAATTAATATCGGTGAACTGGAAGATCCCTTTAGATTTTATGATAGACTAAACAAACTTAAAGTGTTGTCAATAAGAAAACATTACTAATGTTCAGTATAAGTTTGGTAGTTTCACACCATTGCTCTTTCAAATACTGTCTAGTACTTAATTATTTTTCATCATTCTTGGAATTTGCATCTTTTTGTGAAACTTATGAAAGCTTATGCAATGCTGAATTTTCTATGCATGGTTTGATGAGACAAGGTCATAAAAAGCATTAAAAGCATCAAAGCACACTTAAGCATTTTAGCAAAACAAAGTTTGCATCAACAACATTTCCAGTTTTCTTTTAAATAAATAATGACAGAACTCTCTATAGGCTGGCCTGGTGCTCAGGGTTAGCTGCTGTACTCTGCTGTACAGCTTTTATTCCCAGTTGAATCCATGGCAGAATGTTTGGGTATAGTCCGGATGCAGTTTGTTATCCCTAGCTGCACTCACATAGACTAGTTCTGGAACAGACAGTCACAAATGTGTTTCAGGTCTCTTACCCTCCAAGGCATGTTCCCAGAAATTAAACTGAACTCATATCATGTGTGGATAAATTAAAAGAAAGATCAAATCTTCCTTCCGTGTGCCATGGCTTCCCATTTTCACTAGCACAAACAAAGCAAATAACTTCCAGTATGTGTTGCCAAATATGAACTTTGGCTTGGGATACAGGGATACAACCCTTGGAAGGTTTTATATGGCAGTACCCACAGGGGACACTTGCTGTTAACTGGTATGTTTGGAAAAACAAATTTTGAATTATTTCAGTGGGAAATTGTGTGAAACACATAGGAACATTCAGTCTTGCTGTTAACAGGAATGTTTCTGTAGAAAACAAATAACGTCAGCACAGGTTTTGAGTCAGTGTTTTGGACTTTGAGCTTCAACTTCAGTGTTGTGTTCCAGTTACCAATATGCAAGGCCTTAATTACTGCATAAGTCTCTGACTCCAGCAGGGAGCTGAAACTATTCATGGCCCTGCAAACAATCTTAGAAACAAAAGAAATTGTTACAGAACCTGAATTAACACAAACATGCTCTAAAGAGTCTTGCTGGTTTGTAACAGAAGTGACACATTGCTGAATTGCATAATAATATAGGAGTTCTAAATAGCTTTACTCTTCTCATGATGGAGGATTTACTGCAATAAAGCTGTGCACTCAGAGTAATATGAAAATTAAAGTGTTGTGGATTGTAGTGCAGGACAGCTATGGTTCTGTGCTATATTTTTGTGTTTTAGTTCCCCCAAATTATGATTCACATACATAAATTAAAGAAGGGTGGAAAGAGGCTGAGTAAAAGCACTCAAGCTTCTTTGTCTTGTGATGGCAGTGTGGGATGCTTAAGGTGCATAGCCCCTGTAATTTGCTCACACAGTAGGCACAGAGGGATAAAGAGGCCTTTGCCAAGGGTGATTCAGAAGTTAAAAGTGAGCTGCTGTCTGGATATAACTTTCTCTGTTCTATAGCAGAGGAAACCAGGGTAGTCTGCTCTCGGTTTGCAGGGCTTGATATGATGAATGTTTGGAAGTGCATCTGGACCTTGCAAGAGGTTGGATTTTTTCTGGTTGCTTTGATTTTTGACAGCTTCTTAGGGCCAGCTTTCCTTTGTGAACTAGATTATGGGAAGTATTGCTCAGATTCACAGTATGAAAGTTTGTTTGCCCATTATACAGAGTGAGCAAAAGCTTTCAACACTAGGAAAAGACTCTGGTACTGAATTGAGTTTCTATTCCAATACCATTCATATTTAGCTTGTCAGCTATCATGACTCTTATTGTGATTCCCTGCTCCCATAAATTACACTATGGGACAAGGAAACATGAGTATCACCAAATAGTTTTGGTCAGTCAGTCAGTCAGTTTGTGGCACCTTCTTCCCTCTCACTGTCAAATGGATCTTCTGGTGTTTGCATATACGTAACAATTGGATGAAGGCTTAAATCCTTATGTTTAATCTTACACTTGTTTTACCATCTTATTTATGCTTCTGGTTTGTTCTCAGTTGCTTGTTTCGGGGGTTTTTAACAAAGGGAAAATTGGAAGATAATTGTCAAGAGTTAGTTTTAAAGATATATGTATGTCAGAAATTAATGCCACTTTTCCTCTTTAAGTGTATTCTGAAAAGGACTAAAGTTGCTTTTGAATTGATGTCCATTCACCAACTTCTATTAACATAAAATATTTTTGAATTTGTGAATGGAAAGTGTTATAAAACAAAATAAAATCCTGAATCCTTTCATGTTATTCTTTTAGAAAGACTATTAAGATCCGTATAATACTAAGTTTTCATTTGCCATCAGACTTAAATATTTGGTAAAAACCCTTTCAGAAGTGATACAGTTGTAATGTGATTGTGGTAAATCAGTAGTGGGCTTTGTGAAATATTTCACACAAACAAGATATAAACAAGATATAAACAGGGTTACTAAACTCGACTATAACAATCAATTTTACCACAATGGAATCAACCTCAGGTGCAATGGGAAAGCACTGTTTGATTATGAATATTGAGGATTCTATTTACCTTACCCTACGGTTGAATTTAGAGCCAGAGGAAGGCAGTAATACTTGATAATGCGTTTTCCCCCTGAACTGCATCATATATAGGTAAAGCCAAAAAATGGTATTGGCACAAGACTGGCATATTCTGGGGGACTAGAAATGTATATGTAGGCAAAGGTAAAGGATTATAAAGATTCTGACTATATAGGATTAGGTCAAGGTCATCCAGTAAAATTCAAGGAAGATGCAGTTGAATGGACATCAGAAATCCCTGAAATTCCAGCCTGGAAAAACTCTTCAGCTCTAGGTTGATATTCTTTCTGGAAAAGAGAGAGTTAATCCATCAAAACTGAGGAAACCCAAGCTCCTACTTGTTTTTCTTTCTTTGTTGTATAGTATTGGTTAATATTTATTTCTTTCAGTCTGGGTTGCCAAGCTGCCTCACTGAAGAGTAGCAGTTCAATGAACTCTACGGGTTTGTTTCATTTACAATTTGTCCTGTTCTGTGTCTTTTAGAAGCAACAAGAGTCAAATGCTTGGTGAAATTAAGAGATGGAGGGCTGTTTTTTAGTGGGTGGTCTTTTTCTTGTTTTTCTTTTTGTTTCTAGGTGAGGGCTTTAATCCTGGAAGAATCTATTGAGGAATTTGGTTTATTGGCAGCTATTTTTAATGACTATAAATCGTGGACTGGGAAAGGCTAATAATCTTGGGAAACTAGAAATATTTTGAAAGTAAGCCTTACTATTGCTTCTACGCAAGGTCAACAGTAAAAGACAATGGTGAGCAGATATACTCTTCTCTCTTGGGTGCTATTCCAGAAGCACACAAATATCACTAATGTGATGCTGTCTGTCAGTTGTTGTTCTGCAGAAAAGTCTGTGAAAAATCCTAACAAAACATTTGCATTTCTTCACCGGAAGTGAAAGGCAGAGGCCCAGTGTCTTAAAGGCTCCTAGTATGACAACAATTAGCTATCACTTCTCCAGGAATGATCCCTAGGTTTTAAATGGGCTATTCAAGATGTTTTTTCCTAAATTCAAAAAGTATATTGGACAGCAATTTTGAGAATTCTGGAGGCAGTTGTTGTAAGTATTTGTCAGAAAGATCTTGTGAAACAAAACCCATGAAATTATTTCGCCAAAGAAACTTAGTGGAAGATGTTACCTCTGTTTTCCACTTTGATGTTTATTTATTTGTTTATTTAAAGAAAAAAAAAAATTGTGTTCTTGCAGTTGTAGCTCAGGATGGTGCTCTGCAAGCAGAACTTGTGCCTCCTCCTTGTCTCTTGCTTTTATCTATGAACTTTTTTGTCTTCTCCTCCAACATAATGTGGGGGAGAAGACTTCATTTCTATTGCCCAGCTTTCTATTTTATAATATTTGCAGGAAATTAGGAATGGGGTATAAAAGTTAATCTCACCCTCTAACTTTAAAATGTATCGACAAATAACAGCCAAATTTGAGTGTGGCGGACAAATTAACCAACTAAACTATGTACTAAATCTGATTTCTGAGAATCAATAATCAGCCAGGAGACAGATGGTTTAAAACAGTGTAACTATGTTTAGAAAAGACAGTAAAGGAAATAAGTAATTATATCATGTTTCACTGTTTCTTTCACTCCAGGGCCTGATTTAGGTCTGTCAAGTTCAATTTATGAAGGCATTTTACCCTTTTTGATTGAAATTCTCTTGAATTCCCTTTTGGGATGATTGACACTCCTGTTTCATTTTTTTTTTTCCTAGTGATTCTTTAAAGCAAAAGAATTTCTAAGGAAACTACAGACCATTTTTTATTCTATTGTATAGAAGTTGTGTTTTATAGTGAGAGCTTTAAATAACTCCACATGGATTGGCATTCTTTAATTTCTCTAGACATGCTTCAGCAAGTTTTGTGTAATATAAAATTTACAGAGATTACAAAATCCCTCAAAATATTTACCCATTTCCAGCTGATGTAAATTGTTTCCAGCCATGATCCTAACTTGATTTTAAGGAATTCAAATAAGATGATCAAGATAATGAATTAAGTGAGGTTTTCCAGCCATTTTAGAAGAGACAGATGACAGGGGTCTAATGTAGGGTTCAGTAGTCCCTTCCATCATCAGTCAGCTGTGGCTCATGTGTGTCATAGTCTGAGGGTGGAGGTTACATTTCTTAAATAATTTCCTCAATGTGTGATTAAAGGATGAGGTTTTAATATCCTTCTTTACTCCCAAGCAAACTCAATGGCTATTCTAAGTAGGTCCTGAAATTAGGAGTTGGCTATTTGTTAATAACAACATGTTAAAATGTGGGTTTCCCCTGCTCTGCTCTGCTAAAAAAATAGCTTAAGGGTTCTGAAATAAAGCAAAATTTTATACTTAATTTCAATTATGTCCTTGGATGTGTATGCATGGCATTAAATTAACAAAGTTCTGATGCTGCATTACTTTTAGTTAACTGAGAATAGTTCACATACAAAACAAAATTAGTACTTCTAAGGTTGTTTTACTAGTTTTATAAAACCAAGTTTCCAACTTTGGGCTCTCCCTTTTATATTCTTTCTCATCAGAATTGTTAGCTTTCAAGCAAAAAAATGCAGTAAATGTTTATTTGCAATAAAAGGCCATACATCAGGAAATCAAAATAAGGTTTTATCAGAAAAAAATACCAAGGTGTAATAATGAAAAAGCAACAGTAATAATAGCAGTAAATGATGATAAGTATTCTGACTGATCAGAGGAAATTACATGAGACTAAAGCAAATGGTCTAAGAGCTGGCATAGTGTATGAACAGAAAATGGCGTGACTGTGAAAAGGAATAGAATGACCAACTAACAGGATGCAGTTCTTCTGGGTCCATGTTTAACAAAGAAGGTCCCATTGAAGGCCCACTGGGCTTTTTAAAATTCTAAAGACATTAAAACATGAATCTTGATTTTATGGCTATGCCTCAATGAACCATGCCTTGTAACAATATATCATGTCATGAAAAGACCTCACCAGTGTATAGTAACAATTTCTAATAGTAATAATTTCATTAAAACTGTTTTTCTGCTAAAAAGGTTGATGGCTACCAGCTGCTACATCTTGACTGTAAAGACAATCACAGCCCTTATTAAACCTTAAGTATGCCAAGCAGTTCCTTGAAGGTTTAGAAAAAAGAAATAATTATGCCTCTTTATGCCATAAAAGCATCTGGTGATAGGAGTGGTGAAGAAGGAGCTCCCCCTGAGGAACTGTGATGCAAGGCAGTATGCCTATGTCTCTAATTGCTAGCAAGGGATTAGCTTGTCAGCTGGAAATTGTGGATATACATGCACTGGACATAGGAATCCAGGAATGAGCAACAAGGAAGTAAAGAGATGGGGGTTTGCATGTAGGTAGCATTTTGAGGAGCAGATGTGGAGAATTCAGAGCTATAGAGCTGCTTGTTTCTATTCCTGCAGTATTTGGGGAAATAGTACTTTGTGATTTTTTTTTTAAGTAAATAAAGTTACATGAAATGTATGTTTGACTGATGTCTACAATTATCTCATTCCAATTGAAATAACCTTTCAAAACCCCAAATTACCACCAGTAGGCTTAGGTCGGAGAAGCAATGGTACTTTTTACTGCTGCATTTGCATTTCATATAATGTATCAGTACTGAAAGGACAGAGCTTTATTTTGTTCAGTGTATAATTATATGGGCCTAAATAAGCTTTTTCTTGTTGAGGCTACCAGTACAAACTTATGGTAATGAAGCTGCACAAGTGTGCTAAAGTACTTCTTGTTTAGGATTTAAATCCTCTCTCTGCCTAGCTCTCCAGGATGAAAAAAAATCAAAAGTACTAGGGATCTGACCTTACTTTTTCAACTTTGAAATGTGTGCTTACCAAGAGAATTGAAGAAATGAACACGTTTTGTAAGCTGTCATTCTGTACAAAGATTTACAGCTTTCCATTTCTATTTAGAATTAAAGAATGATGGTTGTAGTCATTTCCTGAAAAGTCCAATAGAACCAAAGTGGTGTGCACAGTTTATAATGAGAACTAAATGGAGCTTTCAAAATCACTGGTAGCTATGCATCTCTGTCAAGCTGTCACTTATCACACAATCAGGCCTCAAGAAGCTTAGCCAGAGAACGGTATTACAAAAATACATTCTTGAAGCCTTGCTCAAGAGTTTTCAGAAGAACATTGTCAGAAATGCTTTATTGCATTAGCCTGCTTATTGAAACCACAGTTACTATATAGTAGGCAAGTGTTTTTTGGACAAGTGTCAAAAGTCATAACTTCTACTATATGTATGAATTGTAATTAATTCAGACTTTCATGTTTAAATGATATTTCCCAATTGGTATGGTCTTTTAATACACATAGTTCAACATCAGCAATTAAAGGAGCTTTTTGTGTATCTCTTCTTACACTGCAGTAAATATTCCATTTGTACATAATCATGTGTTGTGGTTTAAGCCCAGCTGGCAACTCAGAACCACGCAGCCGCTCGCTCATTCCACCGATTCCTCCACCCACTCCCAGAGGGATAGGGAGTAGAATCAAAAGAATGTGACTCTCACGAACTGAGATATGAACAGCCCAGTAACTAAGGTATAACACAAACCACTACTGCTACCACCAATAATAATATTGATAAGGGTAATAACAAGGTAAGAAAATACAACAGCTCACCACCCACTGACTGATACCCAGCCCGACCCAAGCAGTGATCTAGCCCTTTCAGGTAACTGCCCCCAGTTTATATAGTGGGCATGACGTGCTGTGTTATGGAATACCTCTTGGTCAGTTTGGGTCAGGTGTCCTGTCTCTGCTTCCTCCTGGCTTCCCCTCCTCCCTGTCAGAGCATGAGACTCACAAAGTCTTTGGTCAGAGTAAGCATGACTTAGCAACAACTAAAAACATCAGTGTTATCAGAGCTGTTCCCAGGCTGAAAGTCAAAAACACAGCACTGCACCAGCCACTAAGAAGGAGAAAAAATGACTGCTAATGCTGAATCCATGACATCATGTTTGTTGAAAAGGACCTCTGCAAGTCATCCGGTCTAGCCTTCCTCTTGAAGCAGAAATATCATGAGCATTAGTCAGCTGTGGGTTTGCTTTAGGTGAATCTTGGAAACCTGAAAGGATAGAAATCCTGACTTTCTAAGGCTGCACCACAGTCCTGGTGAACCAGTTTTTCTAAAAATCTCACCTGAATGTCAGAACTGCAGTGTGTGGCTGGTGGTCTTTGCTGCTGCATCTGCTGCTTCATCATCTTTGTGATTCCTTTCAAGTAAATGTAGGCTGCTACTAGGAGGACCCTCAGTCCTTCTTCTCACAAGGTGATGCTAGCCCAGCTCCTTCAACCTCTCCCCTCATTGTCTAGATGCCTTAGGTAATGCCTTCCACTGCACCTCCTCCAGCTTTTCCACACCCCTCCTGAATGGAAGTAGAATAGGATTATAGCTTCTTTCAGTATGCTTGCTACCATTTTTTTAATGCAGTTCAGTAGGAGGTTTGCCTTCTGGAATGAGAACGCACAGCTTGTTTCACAGCAACAATTGTTGTACTGATGTGTGGGGTTGTTCCACCCCAGGTGCAGAAGTGGGAACACCTCTTTATTGAATACCACAAGGCTCCTGTCGACCCAGTTCTCATGTTTATTCTTGGCATTCTGAGTGGAAGTTCAACCTCGTGTTGACAGCCACTCCCCCCTCATTTAGTATGCCCTCTCTAAAATCTGTCCTGTGTCTTATTATCCAAATCACTGATGAAGACATCAAAACGTACAGGAGTCAGATTGGTCTCTGCAGTACCCTGCTCATCACCAGCCACCAGTAACTGATTGTTATTAGTTCTACAGGGACTAGCACTGTAACTCTGGCTTTTTTGGGCTCTAGGTAGCTTAAAAGGAAACTTCCTTTCAATTTCCAAGAATACTTTAAAATCCTTTTGAAAGAATATCAGAAGCCAGTAACAGAAAACAATTTCAGGGTTTGGTCCTCTGTAGGCTGAAAAATCAGGCCCTGTTTACATGTGGTCTAACTCATTAAGAAAGATTTAATTTTTCTCTTCAAAGAAAACCTGTCCCAAATAATGATACCTTTAAGGCTTCCAAAATATTATACAGAATGGAAGAAAAACACCAGAGTTTTAAAACTTTGTGAGTAAAACATTTTTTTTATTTTACATTTCCTTTTTGAGGGCTAGTGTTGCCACTGCTGCCCACAAGTATTTCTGCCTGCAGTTTAACTGACTTAGACATCTTGCTTTATGATTTGTCAGATATCTTTAAGTAATGTAAATTGCAGGTACAAAATTGTTTCCACAAAATTAGAACCCACACAAAACAAAGAACAAATCAAGGTCAGCTTGTCCTTTTCATTCTAAAAGCTGCTCTCATGTTTATTACTGCTATCTAGCTTTTTGTATATAATGCATATGAATCTTCACTTGCATTTACAATCTGAATGTTCAATAATAAGTGCAAGCAGCATAAACAGTAGGACTAGTAAAATTCAACACAGATTTATAGTGATCTCTATGGTGGGGACTATAATATGATTATATTCTCTAAAACAAGCTAAAAAACAGGAAAGAAGTTAGGTTTTCATCTTTCTTTCAAAGTCAATTCTCCTATGACACTCCCAATGTTGTCAGATTCCAGATCTAGAAATCTGTTTTGACTTCCTTGAAGAAGATGCCTTAGGGAGGAGTCTGAGAAGTGGCGACCCTTAGAGTCCAATTCCTTGCTGTGATGCCTCTGTGTGGTTCTTTCCTCTGTTTGGATCCCTGCTTGAAAAAGTATATATAAATGTTATATGCAAGTGTGGCTTTCTACAGGCTTTCTGAAAAATGGACCTGTAGAATATTCACTGTCATCTTCTTTTTGTCTGTACCTTTGTTCTGCAAATTTTAGCAATAATTGGTGATGTCTGAACATCACTTGGGGCCCTGAGTAATTTAGTCATGTGTAATAAGGTACTGCTTAAGCATTCAAACTTACATCATGGGCAAAATATGTTACCTAAACATCTGAAAATGCAAAATGACTTGAATGAAAATAATACTGCCTCAGATATTTTTTTTTCACTGAACAGAATGATGTCCCTGGAAGCTGAAACAAAGTGTATTTCTGCAAGGCCCTTGATGTGATCTATGCTGCTTAAGATCACTGTACTATTGGAAAAGCTATTAATGAGGGTGAGCTTTCAAGTTCATTGCCACCTGGACTTGCATCTGGCATCTCCAAAAAAATGATCCAGAGGGTTCTGCACGTTTTAAAACAACAACCATTGCTTTTATGTATAGCATACAGCTAGTTCTCCTTTTAGAGATAAACCTCCACCGGGCAACTTCAGCTGTTATTCACTTGCTTTTAAAGATGATAGAGTAACATTAAAGCCCTAAAGATAGTTTGGTGGCTACAAACTAAAATAATGAAAAAAAAACAAAGAAAAGGAATGGTCCCAATCTCTTTTGCTCCCTCTCTCACTTAATCCTGATAGGGTAAAATAAACTTTGAGAAGGAAGTTCATACATCTCTTTCTGTTTCTTTTATAGACTGCAGAATTGTCTGACTGGCTAAGAGTCAGCTAAGTTCTTGACAAAGTGATACAATCTTTTTAAAAAGACACTGTACTAGCTGCAAACATTTCAATGTTCAGTTCAAAGGTAAGAAATGGAAGCATGGGCAAATAAAACTGGGTCCAAATATTAATGTATTTTTCACCTAGTTAGAAGAAAATGTAAGGAAACCTATTCTGTATACCACCTCCAAGTCCTAGCCAAATCTGCAGGAAGACCCACTTTCATATCAGATATTGAAGAAGATGTTAGCCTTGTGCAATTTTTAATTTGTCCTTCACTACTGCCTTTTCAGTCTTGGTACCTGTCATTGGTAGCTGAAGTGTTATCTTGAAGCAGCTCAAACATTATACTCACATCACTGACAGGTGTTTTCTTCCAAAAAAGGTGAAAAATACAGTTGCCAGGTGATGATTTGAGTTCTCTTAAATATCTCTTATACTTTTTTATACCAGAATGCCACTCACCTACACTTTAGCATCTTCACTCCTATGAATTGAAGGAATTGCATAAGGTATTTTTTTTTTGAATGACTGCTTTATAAGTATCTTTTTGTCTGTGTGTTCCCCTGTCCTGTGGAGGCCTTTGCGTGCTTTCTCTCCTGCCTTTCTCATCTTTTGAATCTCTGTAGACACAGAATTTTTTTTTTGAGGTGAGTGAAGGAATATAAACCACAGTTTTTGCAACATACTCGTCTTATCATTGCATGTCTTGTGTGCCTAATCTGGGAAAAGTGTGGTAAATTCTACTATTAGCCTTGACAGTCAAAGGTGACTCTCATGTCAGCAGCCTATGTGGAGAGACCTCTGGTTGTGCCCAGAACTGTGAGCATTTTCAGATAGCATTTTCAGTCCACAGTAAGACACGTATACAACAGACAGATTTTTCAAAAGAATAAGCAAGAACCCAAAGAAAAAAATACTCTTGGATACGAACTATGGAAATCACTGACTAGTGTTAAAAAGAGCAAACAATTCAGCATAAATTAACACTGAGATCCTGAATAAGAATGTTCAGCTCTCACAATAGCTTCTACAAAAGCTTATGACACATGATAAAGCAGAGAAAAAAAATTTACCTGTAAGTAAAACACAGGGGAATAGACACAAAGATAATTCATAGAGAAGCACAAAGAACACATGAAGATAAAGCAAGCAAAAAATAAAAATCTGTGCACAAGTAAATTTAAAAGTATAAAGCAGTGATGACAGTATGCAAAGGCAGACCTGTGAGGTATGGAGAAAACTGCAATGGAAAATACTCTATCTATCTTTGGGTTAATTATAGCCTAAAACCCACTATGTCAGAGCAGGCAGACAAGAAGAAAAGCAATTCATCACATTGGGGACACAAACAAGTAGTTGAGGGATGGGATTTTGAATAAGTGTAACTAGTGCAGAAAAATAAAAGGTATGTAGAGCGTGCAGTAGCACAAAGCATAAGGACAAGTTAGCAGAATAAAAACAAACAGGTAATTGAAAGCCAGATAGAGAATGGTGTATGGATGACTGCTCTAGCCTGAAACAGCTTTCTGAGTTTTATTCGAGAAGCACACTGCAACTAAACAAAGACAAATTATAATTTAACTAAGAACATATTACCCTCAGAAGGATGTACATTAGATGTAGCAGAGCAAGGAAAATGCTCAGTCTGAAATTTCAGGTGCTGTGGAAAGCAAAGGAGCCATCCCTTTCAGCTAAATGAGTGAATTCATGAACTACCGACACTAAGCACAGGACAAACGATTCTCATGATAGACACTAAGGCAGAACAAAAGCATTCAGAAGAGCCAATGTGCTGCGGTAGCCTGCCAGCAGAACTCCTGTAGCATTCATCTGAAGAACTACCAGACCCTCCAACCACTTTATGCCTAGGGGAGGATGCAATGCCTCAGCAATCACAACACCTTTTCTCCTGAAGTGTTCAGAGTAATAGAGCAAAAAACCCAAACCAAAAGAAAACAAAAAAATAATGAAACAAGCTGGTAAAGAACATTGTTTAAGTCAGACTCCTCATGTTGTATGCACAGCAAGATAGCATTAAGAAACCAGTGCAGATACCTTTTCTTAAATTTAGGCAATTCGCATATGAAGAAGCACCCACTACCAAGTATTTACAATCCAAAAATATTAACTCATAAGGCAAGCACATTTACATAATACACATATATTTTCAAAGGTAGATATTGGCAAATAACACTGTATAAGGAGAGCAATTACCTGATAGGTGCATTTGAGATTATCTGTTTACAAATGTTGAGAATACTATTTGAAGTCTATTAAGATGACTGATCTCAATACATGTCAGAAGCCTCACAAGTGTGTTATAAATCAGTATTCAGCAGATGTTTTAAAAAAATAGAATGTATATAGCATTATCCTGGAGTGTTGCTACAATAACAGGTAGTGCCAAAACATGCCTTGTCATATTCTATGATATAGAAATATTACCATGTAAATGAAGGTTTATTCATACATTATAGTGCTGTGAAATGGGCCGTGGGCCCTCTCTCCTCCAAGGAGTGCTTGGCAGCTTCTGTATGAGATGCAGTATTGCCAGTAGAAAAAAAAAAAAGATAAATGCAAATTAGAAAGCTCTAACTCTGTTGTTTCCTTGAAAATGGCTTCAAGAAAAAGCTGTTCATAGGTGAAACATGCTTCTGCAGGGGTTTCTCAGAATACTCTACTACAGATTTTGATGACCACTTTCCACTCTGCCCCAAGGTGGAAAAATATGCAGACACCAAAACCAGTGAGATTGAGTGCACCCTCAGCAAGTCTGCTGACAACATGAAGCTGGGTGGTGCAGATGACACATTGAAGGGAAGGGATGCCATCCAAAGAGACCTTGACATGATTGGCACATGGGCCTGTGTAAACCTCAAGAAGTTCAACAAGGCCAAGTGCAAGGTTCTACACATGGGTGGGGGCAGTCCCAGACACAGCTACAGGTTGGGAGGAGACTGGATTCAGAGCAGCCCTGAGAAGAAAGACTTGGGGGTGTCAGTCGATGAGAAGCTCAACATGAGCCAGCCCAGAAAGCCAACGGTATGCGGGCTGCATCAAAAGAAGCATGACCAACAGCTGGAGGGAGGTGATCCTGCCCCTTTACTCCACTCTCCTGAGACCCCACCCGCAGTACTGTGTTCAGCTCTGGGGCTCCCAAAACAAGAGGTATGTGGACCTGCTAAAGTGAGTACAGAGTAGACCACAAAGATGATCAGAGGGTTGGAGACCCCTCCAGTGAAAAGAGGCTGAAAGAGTTGGGTTTGTTCAGCCTGGAGAAGAGAAGGCTCCAGGGACACCTTATAGTAGTCTTCCAGCACTTAAAGAGGGCCTAGAAGAAATCTGGAGAGAAACAAGTTACAGGATAAGGGGGAATAGCTTTAAACTGAAAGAGAGTAGATTTAGATCAGACATTAGGAAGAAATTCTTTACAAGAGGGTGGTGAGGCACTGGCAGAGGTTGCCCAGGGAAGCTGTGGTGGCCTCATCCCCGGACATGCTCAAGGCCAGCTTGGATGCGGCTTTGAGCAACCTGGTCTAGTGGAAGGTGTCTCTGTCCATGGCATGTGGGTTGGAATGAGATGATCTTTAAGGTCCATTCCAACCCAAACCATTTTATAATTCTATGATTCTGTGATACAGAGCAAGAAAGGTAGGAGGGTAAGCTAAAGAAGAAATAAAGCTTCAATAAATTAGTTTCTCTTTTTTTCAGTGTGCAAACAAGCCCACTCTTTAAAGTGTTCTGTGCACAGAGCACAGGCTATAACCTAATCTGGGCAAGTAGATGACAGAGCACATCTTTATTTTCCTGTCCAGCCCCACATACAGGTCATCTGCAAAATGTACTCTTCAAGAGTTGACAGCTGTAAGAACGTGAAATTTCTCCTGGTAGGATTTGAAAAGACTGTTCTTCCAGCACAGGACATTTTTCCTGGTTCACCACCTAATTATAGATAAATAATTTCTAATCTGCCTTGCATGCAGATTAATGTGCATCCCAGACTTTTAAAATTACTCAGTTACCCATATCTCCGTTTAGTTATTATGTATCATCAGGTAATCTGCAAGGTTAAGTATAAAAAAATATAGAAAGTGGCACAGACTTTTCCTCCACTAGGGCAGAATTATCTTTCAAAGTGCAATGTGTAGAGCTTTGTCCAGCTTCCTAGCAAATGTTATGTCACACAAGCCAGTGATTTACTGGGCACTGGTTTTTAGCAGCATTTTCTTGAAGTTTAGGTTGTCTGTCTGTCAGCTTCCAGCTGAGAGACGAAGGATAGAAGGTTAAAGCTGAGGGGAAAGAGCAGCTAAAAATTGTGAAGGAGTAGTATGGATAAAACTGAGGTTGCAAAGGCAAAAGGATAAACTGGGGTTATTACTGAATAACAGTATATAGGAATTTTGAAAAATAAAGCAAAACCCCAGGCTTTACTATTTCCTCTCCTACAGATGCTAGAGTGCAGCAGCTATTAGCTAACACAAATTCCACTGCCTCACAGCTATAAGCCTCTACCTATGCCACAACTGACTGTTTTCAAGAACAAAATTTAATTTGTTTCTATATCAAACTATTACATTGTTGTTTGGTTGTTTTTTTTTTTTTTTAATGGGAAAAACTGCTGTAGACTAAAAACCCCTCTTGATCTAGGGATTACCACTTGCTGGTACACCATGATTGCCATATTCTTCTCAGATTAGTACTTGTATTTTTCTTTAAGAAAGGTGCCATTCTTTGATTATAATGAAGCCAGATCTATGCTAAATTGCAAATTGATTTAGGAAAAGAGACTCTTCAGATGAAATTTCCTTTGTATTCTTTGATGGATAAACCATATTCAATTGTTTTGAAATTGCACTTGCATGAGTACGTGCGTGTTTTTTTACTAACAGTACTACTGTTTCAAACCTTAGTGTACAGCTAATTTTTCCCCTGATTTCTTGTGGCTGGATTTGATTATGATAACATCTTTGTTTCTCACAATTGCTATCACTATTTTTTCCTCTTATTCATCAAATTACATTAGTCAGTACGTAAATCAATATATGAAGTGTTCAAAATTTTCTGTATTCAAGAAATATTCACGCTTGATTACCTGTTTATGCGATGCACATTGCTGTCGTATGGTGATAAGGCCTACACTGTTAGGCCTCCAACCTGTGACAATAAAGTCACAGGAACTTTATGATTTATTTCAGAAGTTCCTACACAATACCTCTACAGTGGTAGAGAAACAAATCCTGAATGTGTAACAGCATTGCTCTAGCAGAGTTAAAGTAGATGTGATTGTTTTCCCTGGCTGATGGATCTGAGCAAGACAATGGCTGCAAAGCAAATCTCCTCACATACAGAAAATCTAAAATTATTTCAGCAGGGCTGAAGCACATATCCAATCAGTGAAGATCTGCCTTTCTGTGGTAAAAACAACAACAAACCACCAAAAAAAACCCAACTGTGATATAAGTTTTCTAAAAATAAATAAAAGCCAAACAAGCATACAAGCAAACAAACAAACAAACAAACAAACAAAAAAAATCTTGTGAAAAGACAAGGGTACTGGGAAGTTCTGTCAACTAAAATCTTCATACACATCATGGATTTGGGTTTGTTGCTACTTCAAAAAAGTTCTAAATTGGAAATAAATAGGAGTTCATCAAAGGTGAAATACCTTTTCTGTTTCTTTGTTTCATTTTGAAGTTAAAAATACAAGGCCATGCTCAACTAGCAATTACTTTCTCTGTTCAGAGCTGTGAAAATGCATTCTTGGAAGAACCTGTCCACCCACACTTTTATTATTTTTCTCTTTCTTCGTGACCCTAATTGCTGACACACTTCAAAGCTTTATACTAGCAATATAAGAAATGCAGGAGGTCAGGTCACCAAAATCTCCTTATGCATGGATAAAGCAAGTGAAATTTAATATATTTTTCAGCAGAAAGTTCCTGCTTATAACGACTTATGTTTAAATTTTACTTCATGATAGTTAATCTATCCAAGCATCCAACTATGATCAAATTCCATGCTGATTCTTTTTTTTTTTTTTTTTTCATTAGCTCATCCTTCCCTTTAAGGTTGATTGGTTTTCTGCACTAAGAATTCTTTTTAGCAGAATTATTCTGAAAGAGTTCATTATCTCTTTATCTTTATTCATTGTATTTTTTAAAGTGGCTAAAGTCAGCAAATAAATGATGGAAAGAATAAAGTTTTTTTTTAAGCAGAAATTAATGTATTTTTTTTCTAATATAATTGTAAAGGTCTTAATGAACTTAACAGTTCAATTTTTTATTCCACCTATTAGTGTTATTCTTTCATGTTTCATTGTCTTTTGATATTTTTCATTATCTTTTGTCAATTTGAGAGCTAGGTGGCTACTGTTATCTTCTGCATTTCATGAAAATGATAGGAAATAAACCAAAATTACTAAGGTTTCTGTTTTGCTTTGGTTTTAAAGGTGCACATGCATTTGAAGTCATACCTAAGAAAGTCCAAAAAAGTAAAAACCACAAGGAAACCTTTTCATTAAGTACCACTATGAAGCAACAGATATAAGTGTAAATGGCATCACTGACACTGGCCTTTTCAAGCGTTATGCTACATGATGTACTGTTCTGGCAATGTTATATGTACCTCCATATCACAGTGGGTATCTGGTCCAAAAGCTGGTGCACACATCTAAGATACATTGCTCCTGATTGCAAGTGCTCACTTGTACTACGCAGTTGATGTTTGAGTGGCCATGTGAGCACTAGGATGGTTGCTTCCCCAGGAGCTTATTTTTCCCCCAGTATAAAAACAGTCTTAGTTTTCATTGTACCTAAAACTGGATAACTTGTTCCTTACCATTTCCCTTACAAAACAAAATACCCATAGAGGAGCTAATGGGGCTTTTGGTGAATCGTCCGGTTTGCCCCCTACCCCAAGACAGGAGCATTCTTGACCAACGCCTTTCCAATTTATTTTAAAGACCTGTGATGGATAAAGCCACACAGTATTTTCAGGTAGGTCATGTCAGAGCTTCACTATTATTATCATCAGACAATTTTTCTCACCTGCAATGTAAATCTTTCTTCTTTGTAATTTAAGCTTTCTACTACAAGTATGAATAAGAGGTTATAATTTCCTGTTTGAAGTTACTTTTAATAGACTATAACTTAGAGAGCCTTTCAAGCATTGAATTAATGGATATTGTGGGATGGATGCTTTCTACTAAAAATTGGCTTTTCCCAATGCAAATTAGTTGAATAAAAAAAGAAAGTCAGATGCAATTATTTAATGCATTACACAGTTCTTTAGCTCATAGCATATAGCTTTGCACGCTGGAGATAGAGCTATTGAGATAACTGCAACAATATTAAGCCAGACTAGTAACAGAAACAGAATTTTACCCTATGTCATGGTTTAACCCCATGTCATGGTTTAACCCCAGATGGCAACTAAACATCACACAGCCACTTGAGTACTTCCCACTGGTGGGATGGGAAGAGAATCAGAAGAGCAAAAGCGAGAAAAATTGTGGAAAGGGATACGGTTTAACAGGTAAAGCAAAAACTGTGCATGCCAGTAAAGCAAAAGAAGGAATTCATTCACCACTTCCCAACATCAGGCAGGTGTTCAGCCCTCTCCAGGGCTCCGTCACATGTACCGGTGACTTGGGAAGACAAACACCATCACTCTTAACATTCCTCCCTTTCTTCCCCCAGCTTTATATGCTGCTCATTGCAGGGGGGTTGGACTAGATGACCTTTGAAGGTGCCTTCCAACACAAACCATTCTATTGTTCTATGATGTCATATAGTATGGAATATCCCTTAGGTCAGTTGGGGTCAGCTCTCCCCAGCTGTGTCACTTCCCAACTTCGTATGCACCTCCAGCCTACTCACCTGGCAGGGTGGTGTGAGGAACAGAAAGGGCCTTCATTCCATGTAAGCACAGCTCAGTGATAACTAAAACATCTCTGTATTATCACTGTTTTCAACACAAACATATAAACATATAAACATTGTTTTCAGCACAAATCCAAAGCATAACCCATACCAGATACCATGAAGAAAACTCTATCCCAGCCCATACCAGCATATTCTCCACCCTTACTCTATACCAGTCATGTATAATACATCCTCATTAACCACCACCCTCCTTTCCATTCTTTGATATAATACACAGATATCATTCCTCTAGTCTTTGGACCACCTCTTTAAAATTACTTTGAAATGTCCACAAATGTCCATTAAGTTCATAAGAGTCCGTGACTTTGAGCCCCATCTGTTGTGGTCACTTAGGACAGAAAAGGTGGTGTATTGTGTGGAGTTACTGGGCACCAAACCCAGCTCAGGTCAGGACACTGCTGCACTGCTTCCTGTAAGGCTTGTCTTCCAATGGTTCAGACAGTTTCTGCTGTAGTAATTCCCATAACATGCAGCTCAAAACCTGGTTAGAACAGTCTAAATGTACTTCCGTTATAATCTCCATCCCTGGTCCCTTTCAACGAGACTATTGTGTTTAACACTGCACTAAACTCTCCTCCTTGACCCTACTTGACTTATCCACAGACAGCAGACCCTCAGGGGTGTACCTTCTTCAAGTGGAACCTTATCTATGAGCCACAGTCTCTTAGGCAGTATACCTGCTGCAGCATAGACTTATCCACAGACATGGTCAGCTTGAGGTGAACCTGTCCCAGAGTGGCCACAATGTCTTCAGAGATATACCTGCTGCAGCATGGTCTTACCCATGGCTGCAGACCCTCCAGGGGTGCGCCTGCTCTATCATGGGCTTAACCATGGCCACGTGCTTTGAGGTGTTCCAGCATGACCTTGTGTGCAAACTCTGGTACTTCAAGGTGTACCTGCTGTGGCATGGACTTTTCCACAGCCACAGACACTTCGAGGTGTACCTTCTCCAGTGTGCACTTATCCTTGGCCACAGCCCTTTCAGAGGTATACTTTCTGCTGCACAGACATAGCCTTCAGACGTTTCAAGATGTAACTGATTTGGTGTGGATCTATCCACAGCCACAGACACTTATCCACAGCCACAGACACTTTGAGTTGTCCTCCTCCTATGTGGACTTGCCCACAGGTCACAGTCCCTCTGACTCAAGCCCATACTGGAGTTCCAGCCTGCCCAGTACACCAGCACAAGAAACAGCAATGAAGCCTTGGCCATCTGCCAGCCGAGGCACATGGCCATTGCTGTTATAAAAGTGCTCTCAGGCACTTTTCTTTATTATCTCAGTGAGATGATAAGCAGTACTGGCAGCTTGAGCAGGACATTAGGAATCAATAGTTTCCAAATGTCAATCCTATCTCTGAACTCGAAATAGATTGAATAGCAACCTCTTCCTAGTCCAATAGTTTTATTTCCACTTCCCTGCTACTGTATTTTTGTTGCGATTATTATTGTGATGTATTTTGTTGTTATTGTGGTAATGCATTCGGTCATAACTATCTGTTGATTCTTACTTTATTAAGATGTGCAATACTGTGAAACAGATCTGCAATGCACATTATTCTCACCAATTATTATCAAGTGCATTTTTGTTTACTGACTGTATGTCATGCTGGCATGTTTCCCCAAATGTAAGATACATATTGCTTAATTATACAGCTCTACTGGCATGCAAAATGCCAATTTAAAAACTCACATTATTTATTTGAGATTGTTTGTTTAACTGACAGTTCATGGACTGGCAATAACTGCAGATTATAGAAGCACTAGTAATGTGAATTAGTGTGGTAGAATAATAAAAAAAAGGTTTAGATTAAGATTTTCTCTGTTTCTGTCCCTTTGAGTCCCTTATGCAATTTTGCATGTCTCTGACAGAGTTCATGATGCGTTTACTTTTAACAATTTTGACAGCAACAGAAACAGTAATTCTCACAGTAGCACAATCTCAGGTCATTTAAGCTTCATGATTCACCGACATTCCCCATATCATTTCCCAAACAAAAAAATCAAATGGACATTTAATTAAAAAAGGATTCTATTTTTTATTTTTTGTAAGGGACAGTGTTATAGTAACTATACAGTTCCTTCAGCTTCCTCATCAAGTGGAATTCATTCTGCTATGATCAAGGGAAAAACTTTTGGTTTCTGTAGACTGGATGAAGTGTTTGGAGTAATGATTGGCAAATAATGACAGCAGGATGCAGAAAAAACAACTGTTTAATCTTCTTTCATGGAGTTATTAATACAGTATAGGAAGAAAAAGGGAGAAAATAGCACAGTTTATTATACATCACTGTTTATTACAATGGGAACACTGCTGTTCATTATCAAGATTTGACACTCCTTTTTACTAGGCACCCAATAAGATTTGACTTTGAGGACTCCTGATGATCTGTACTCTGTGTGAAGAGAAGTCTCCACTCACTGTTCTTCAGATAAGACACACAGTGAGTTCTGAGAAAAATATCCTGTCTCTTGTACCCTGAAAAGACATCTTTTGGGTGGTAATTGAAGAGCCCTGGCAGGCAAAGGTGGCTGGCTCACTCCTTTAGCTGAGCAGCACTGCCACCTGCATCTTCCCCACTTCATGGACTGGGGGCCAAAACCCACTGGGGCTGGACACAGGTTTATCCTCTTTAATGTATGTGGCAGTGGGAATGTGTGTGAAGAAAATAGCCACAGTGGGGCTTGCAGCATAGGGTATTTTCTGTTTCCTCTTTCAGTATCAGGTATAACTTCTGTAAGACCTCTTACTTGATACGCATAGTAAAGACAGTGGAGTAGAGCTTACATTTATCCCCTTATTCTCCAAAAGGAAGGCTTACATTGGTTTTGGTTTAGCATAGCTGGTGTTTACAGAAGAGCACACTGACTTTACACAGTGCTATGCATGGGACGTTTTGCATTGGCATAACTGTAAACGCAAGTGCATTAGCTCAGGGAGATCTGGAAAGAAAACTGCTATCAATCTGTGCAAATTTTATTTATTAGCTTAAAGCTCCTCCAGAGATCAGTTTTGCAGCAGCATGGAGATTAGGAAGATCAGCAGTATATCCTGTTGTGGGACTTACTAAAGCTTTGCAGGTACAAACCAGTGCTTTTAGCTGTGAGCTGCACATTGACAAATACTCCACTATATTTCAGGGAAACTTGACTGTACTTGTTCAATGAACATCACTTTCCCCAGGCTTTCACATTCTATTTCATGTCACTTTAGTGGACAATGTGGTAACCTAATTAATAGTGTCCATTAAGCTTCTAACTCACACAGCCAGTCATTCACAGTCTAGGAGGTTCCTCGAGTGCATTGATGATAATTTCTTAATGCAAATGGTGGACGTACCAACTAGGAGAGCAGCGCTGCTAGATTTAGTACTCGCCAACAAGGAGGGTGTGGTCGAAGTGGTGACGGTCAATGGCAGCCTTGGCTGCAGTGACCATGAGATGGTGGAGTTTAGGATCCTGTGTGGGAGGAATAGAATACCTAGCAAAGCCACAGTTCTGGATTTCCGAAGGGCCAACTTTGGCCTCTTCAGTCAACTGCTAAGGGAAGTCTCATGGGAAAGGGTACTAGGCGGTAAAGGGGCTCAAGATAGTTGGTTAGCATTCAAGGACCGCTTCTTCCAAGCTCAGGATCGGAGCGTCCCAATGAGTAGGAAGTCAAGTAAGGGATCTAGGAGACCGGCGTGGTTAAACAAGGAGCTGCTGGGCAAACTCAAGTGGAAAAGGAGAATCTATGGATTATGGAAGGAGGGGCTGGCCGCTTGGGAGGAATATAGGACAGTTGTTAGAGGATGTAGGGAGGCAATTAGGACAGCTAAGGCCTCCTTGGAACTCAATCTTGCTAAAGACAATAGAAAGACAATAGAAAGGGCTTCTTCAAATACATAGCAAATAAAACTAACACAAGAGGCAATATAGGCCCACTGCTGAACGAAGTGGGTGCCCTGGAGACAGAGGATATAAAGAAGGCAGAGGTGCTGAATGCCTTCTTTGCCTCTGTCTTTACTCCTGCAGACTCTCCCCGAGGGCCCCGGATTTCTATAGCCCCAGAAGGAGTCAGGACAAAGGAGGAGTTTGCTTTGGTAGATGAGGATTGGGTTAGGGATCAGCTATGCAATCTGGACATCTGTAAATCGATGGGTCCGGATGGAATGCACCCACGGGTGCTGAGGGAGCTGGCGGAGGTCACTGCTAGGCCACTCTCCATCATCTTTGGTAAGTCGTGGGAAACGGGCGAGGTGCCTGAGGATTGGCGGATGGCAAAGGTCACACCAATCTATAAGAAGGGCAAGAAGGAGGACCCGGGTAATTATAGACCGGTCAGCCTTACCTCCATCCCTGGAAAGATGATGGAACAACTTATTCTTGACTCCATCACTAGGCATATCAAGGATGAGGGGGTCATTAAGAACAGCCAACATGGTTTTATGAGGGGGAAGTCATGTATGACCAACCTTATAGCCTTCTATGAGGAAGTGACTAGGTGGAGGGATGATGGTAGAGCGGTAGATGTAGTTTTTCTTGATTTCAGTAAGGCATTTGATACTGTCTCCCACAGCATCCTCATAGATAAGCTAAGGAAGTGTGGGCTTGACGATCAAGTAGTGAGGTGGATCGAGAACTGGTTGAAAGGAAGAAGGCAGAGAGTTGTGGTCAATGGCGCAGAATCTAGCTGGAGGTCTGTGACTAGTGGAGTTCCTCAGGGGTCGGTGCTGGGACCGGTGCTGTTTAATATTTTCATCAACGACCTGGATGAGGGAACTGAGTGCACCCTCAGCAAGTTTGCTGATGACACAAAACTGGGAGGAGTGGCTGACACACCAGAGGACTGTGCTGCCATTCAGCGAGACCTGGACTGGCTGGAGAGTTGGGCGGGGAGAAACTTGATGAAATTTAACAAGGGCAAGTGTAGAGTCTTGCATCTGGGGAAGAACAACCCCATGTACCAGTACAGGCTGGGGGGTGACCTGCTGGAAAGTAGCGAAGGGGAAAGGGACCTGGGGGTCCTGGTGGATAGGAGGATGACCATGAGCCAGCAATGTGCTCTTGCGGCCAAGAAGGCAAATGGCATCTTAGGGTGCATTAGAAAGGGAGTGGTTAGTAGGTCAAGAGAGGTTCTCCTCCCCCTCTACTCAGCCTTGGTGAGGCCGCATCTGGAATATTGCGTCCAGTTCTGGGCCCCTCTGTTCAAGAAGGACAGGGAATTGCTTGAAGGAGTCCAGCGCAGAGCCACAAAGATGATTAAGGGAGTGGAACATCTCCCTTATGAGGAGAGGCTGAGGGAGCTGGGTCTCTTTAGCTTGGAGGAGACTGAGGGGTGACCTCATCAATGTTTACAAATATGTAAAGGGTAGGTGTCAGGATGATGGAGCTAGGCTTTTTTCAGTGATATCCAGTGATAGGACAAGGGGCAATGGGTGTAAACTGGAACATAGGAAGTTCCACGTTAACATCAGGAAGAACTTCTTTACTGTAAGAGTGACAGAGCACTGGAACAGGTTGCCCAGGGGGGTTGTGGAGTCTCCTACACTGGAGATATTCAAGGCCCACCTGGACAAGTTCCTGTGTGATGTACTGTAGGTTACCCTGCTCTTGCAGGGGGGTTGGACTAGATGATCTTTTTAGGTCCCTTCCAACCCTTGGGATTCTGTGATTCTGTGATTCTGTGATCTTTATGTTGCCACTGTGCATGCGTACTTCCCACAAGTCTGAAACTTAAGTTTCTTTGCTCAGTAGTTACATTATTTAGGGCCCAGTAATACATAAAAATAGCTTAGCATACTGTATTGATCTTCTGTGTATCTGCCAGTATTAGAAGAAATGAGCTACACATGGGTAAAACTGATGCAGTTGAAAAATAAATATTTAATAAAAGTACAGAATAGAAATATACTGAAGTAGCTACTAAAGAAATTAACAGCTTACTATATTTTCATGTGTATAGCCTATAGTTTCTGTTTCAAAATGCAATGAATCACATCAACATTCAGTGTTATTACTTCTTTATATATTTATTTGAATGATAAACAGTGAGACCTGCCTCACAGCTCTTGCTACTGTGTTCTTCCTGGCTCTGATCCCCCTAAGCTCTACTGTTCCTTAGACTCTTAACTTCTGTTATTTCATTTAGGTTTTTGCCTAAATGGTCAAAGGCTGGTTTCATTTTGATTTTAAAAATAAACAACGGTATAACAGGGATTTTTGCAGTGCTATTGAAAAAAGAGACATCTTATGATGTTACTCTTTCTGCACCTTTTTGCCAAATGGTGGACAAAAGTGCTGGATATACATTTTCTAAACAAAAACATCTGAGTCAGCATAATTACAGAGCAAACCATTAATAAAGACATAAAAGGTGGCTGAGGTTGTTCATTTGAGAACTCACTTGGGTAGTGTTGTATTGTCATATTTATCCACAGGGAGGACTGGGAGGGATTTTCAAAGAAATTAGTTATTTTCTGCTTGTGCATTTGTCTCCTGTGCTTAGCCATAGAGAAACCCTGTCTCAAAGGCTCACACAAATTAAGATTTGTGTCATCCAATTTTAGTCATATCAAAATTTGACATCTAAGCTTGTGTCCTTCACTGTGATCACAGGTATCCATCAGATGCATCTTCAGCACACATTTTAGGATGAAATAAAATTTAGCACTTTTTCTCTACAGTGTCCTTAGAAAGAAAGCCTAGAAAACTAGGACAGACTACTTAAAGGGACTAAATAAGCAAACAAAAATATCTCACTGAGAATTCTAAGTAGATAAAGTAATACTGAGCACAGCATATTTGAAACTTAAATCTCAGTAAGTAGGAAAAATAAAATCAGATTTGTTTCAACAATAGGAATAGGAGTTATTCAAAGAACACTGTTCTTAAATATACTTTTGTTACTTATTCTTGTCTTGGTGTGTAGTATGTAACTTATACACTACATTAAATGGAAAAAAAAGCCCCACTTCAATCTAAAATAAGTTGGCTGACTCAGTGGAAAATTCAGCAGTATTTTTCCCCCACTATGAATATAGTTTATAAATGGATAAGAATAGGGAAACACTATTGGTTTTGTAGTTTTGTAAAATATTAGACACTGGATTATAGTATTTCTCAAAGTTAAACTTGTAGCTGAAGGAGACCAAAACATCATTTTGTTTTGTCTATTTTTAATTCTGATAAAAATATGTCTTTAATTCATCCATGTGCTATAAAAATTTTATTACAGGTAAATGTATTGCAGAAATAATTAACTGCTGTGCCCAAAGAGCTTCCACTAACTTCTAAATATTTGTATGTTCATTTTAATTGCTAACTGTAACAGAGTAATTAATTTCAAGGAACTATACATAATGAGAAGTATGGGTTATATAAATCCTCACTGTGTTTTCTTTTATGTTGTTTGTGGGCTTTTTTAGGATGCAGCTTTTATCAGAACATACATTTTTTTTCCCCTCTGAAGTCCTTTTAGAGACTAATTCTTCCAGATTGTCTAAAACACATATTTTAATATTGCTTAGTTATATATACACATACATATATAAAATATGAATATATATATAAAACCTGCTGTATATATATATATAGCAGTTTATACCACATGAAGTCACCTAAATCTTGGGTTTTGAGAGATGCAATGTAATATAGGAAAACAAGGTACAATAATAACCATGGCAGAACAGCAGTGCAGAGTGTACGAGGTTCGAGTTGTGACAGTTTCACTTTGTTTAGTGCTGTCGCTGGAAAGAAATTAATTTGTAGCAGACAAATAGATTTCTAAATATTTATGAGTAATCCCCCTCAAGGCCTAACTGAATAATCATGGAAGGAATAAAATAAAAAACAAAACAAAACAAAACACTAAAGAAGAGAGTTGAACAGGAACAAGATAAAAGAATTACACAAGCACAAGAGAAACAACCTTATATCTCTGTCGTGGTTTAAACCCAACCACAAACCTCGTTTGCTCACTCCCCCCCTTCTTGCCCTCCCCCTGTTTCTGGAGGGACGAAGAGGAGAATCAAAAAAAATGCAACTCCCACGGGTTGAGATAAGAACAGTTTAGTAACTAAGGTATAACACAAATCACTGCTGCTACCACTAATAATAATAGTGCTAAAGGAAATAACAAGAGGAAAGAATACAACACCTCAACACCAGCCGACCGATAACTCGCCCCACTCCCCCCAGCCAAGCACTGACCGATACCTCCTCCAACCCTGCAGTCCCTCTAGCCCTTCTGGGTCACTCCCCGTTACATCCTGGGCATGACGTGCTATGGTATGGAATACCTCTTTGGCTAGCTTGGGTCAGGTGTCCTGTCTCTGCTTCCTCCCAGCCTCCCCTCCTCCCTGGCAGAGCACGAAGCTCAGAAAGTCCTTGGCCAGACCAAACATTCGAGCAGCAACTGAAAACATCGGCGTTATCAGCACTGTTCCCAGGCCAAAAGATCAAAACACAGCGCTGTACTAGCTCCTAAGAAGGAGAAAAATGACTGCTGCTGCTCAACCCAGGACAATCTCTTTCACAAGCGATTGCAACATGTAGAGGCTGGATATTCTATCCCAGGTAAACAGCTGAGTATCTGATACTTACCTATGCACACTACCTCCCACCCAGAATTAACCAAGTCTTTTTCCCTGTTCCATCAGTATAACAATACTAGATCAGAACAAACATCAGTGACTTGAAGAATCAATACGTGATTATGACTGACTGAAGGATGACAGGAGAAAAAGGCTAACCTTAAAGTGTACTGTGAGGCAGGTGGGTGCTACAAGGTACCCTGCAGACTCTGCAGCATATTACAGAGCACATCAAGCCGCTATCTTTTACTTCACTTTTAATCACCTGCTACCAGTTAAGTGCATTGGGGGAAAAGCTCCCTGGGTTCCCCAGGCTTCAAAACACCATCTTAGATTCAGGATGGCAAATTGGACTAAGAGAATGAGACACCTAGAAAGCACAAGAAGCCTGAAAGCTTGAATATCAACTGGTAAAATGCACAAATTATAGGGACATTTGAGCTCATAGCTTTTGCTAACTGGCCTGCATGAGTCAGCGCAACACATAAATCTCTCTGGTGCTCACTAAAGCAATTACTTAGAAGACAGCAGTTCTTTGGGAGAATGCTGTAGCCAAAAGGCTAGGCAGGTTTAGGGGATCCTCCATGCAGTCTGTCAGGGTTACCACAAAAAATTTACTGGCTTAAAAAGATTGTGGAGCTAGAAGGAAAGCAAGAGAAAGAAGCCTGCTACTGTGGCTTTAAGAGTTTAAGTCAACTCAAGGTTCTGATTCTTACTCCGCAGTTTCTTTCTCATTGCAAACCCTGTGAAGTGCAGTTCAAATAGTCTTAGGGCCAAACTTACAGACTCCAGTTTTCAGGTGTATGTCCTGACTCACTGACCTGTTTGCATTCACTTTCTCACTGCTCCCTGGGTCCAGGGGTCTGCTGTTCCCCATCTCACAGCGGCAAGCAACGCAGGGGCAAGTGGTTAGCAGCTCTGCTAACACAGAACAGTGAATCCCAGCATGTCTCATCTCTAGCTCTCATAACTTTCTTGTGGGCAGATAGAGAAGGTCCTCCTTGTGATAAATTAAATGCATTAAATCATAGAGCCTGCTTACTGAGATTTGATTATATAAATCATTCCTGGAGATAACTGAGGAACTACTTTGAAAGATTAATGTGCCTGGTATCTTATCCATAATCTGCAGTTAAAAATGAAAGATGTTCCTTTTCCTCTCTCATTGTATCTTATACTATTTGCCTAGTTTATGTTTATTTTAATTAATTTTAATGTTAATTTTAATGCTTCTCATATTTCCACTCCACAAAACTTTATGTCAAATGTAAGCCTGTTTATTCTTGCTAGAACAAATACATTAGCATACTTTAAAAAGTCTTAGAAAGTGTAGTGACTTTGACTTTATGAAATTTAAATGTACTGAAATGCATGATGCTTGCAATAAAAATTATTTTTATATTATTTTATTATATTATTTATTATTTCAATGTTGGCCTTTTCCAGCTTTTATATTGTCAAATGAATGTCTTTCCTTTCAATATAATAAAAACAGTATTTTTATCGAAATCTGTCCTTGCTTCTCTCCTCGTGAAAAATGGTCCATTGTGAATGAACAAATACAAGTAGGCTCTTCCTCAGTTACTAGTTCTGCATATATTTAGTTAATACATAATATGTTTATGTAAAAATCTCACAAGACTGTTGAAGTAAATTGTGTCTTACTTTAAATTATTTGTCACATATTAAACTAATGCTCTCATTTTGATTAAACATCCCATCCTTTTGCCATACAAATTCTGCATAAAGAGATTTTTAGTACAACAAATTGGCATTGATGTGCATAGGAGCTTTTGAAATCTCCATCATGGGAGGTCTTTAAGAACAGGTTTGTCAAACATCTGTCATGTAGTGATCCTGCCATGCACTAGAGGGATAATCATATAACCTCTTAAGGTCACTTCTAGGCAGTGAATCTGTTTTAGATGTGACTGGGACTGCTCCATTCATGAACTGTGTAAAAACCTGACCTGGAAATGGGAAATGGAAAAAGCATCTCAATCTTGTTTTGTTCTTTCTTTCCCTGCAGAAGGGAATCCTGCAACTGTGCTGTATGGGAAACTCATTGCAACGGGCTGGAAATTCTGCAATTTTTCAGAATCTGGTGGGGGTCATGTTTGCCCCATCTGTCTATGATTTCTGAGGATGAAACAAGTGTTCAATAATAATGATTTTTTTCTTATCCATTTCTATGTTATACATCTTGTGCGATGGTGTTTCTTTTAGAACAAAACATTTCCAGAGTAGATTTCAAAGAAAATTTTCCTAAATATTTTGTAAAAATTATTCATAATCTTGGCAATAACTATTTCTTTCATGCATTTCTTCAGATGTTTCTATGCCTTACTGTCAGGGTTAAATAGCTATAAACCATCACCCGGTCAATTGGTACAAAGTGGCACATGGCTGCAATAAGGGCTTTGTGAAAAAATATTATTAATATTACAGTGATACTTCTTCCATCTGTGAATCTCAACATGTGATACAGGAGAGAGCATCTGCAGTCTGGATATGGAGAAAACAAATAGTCAGAGGAAAGTGACTTATCCAAAGTCACCAAGTAGACTTGCAGCAGAACTGAGAGTAGGAACATCCGGACCTCCCAGAGCCACACTTCGGTATCTGATTAACAAAACTATGCTTCTTCCCTTGGTAACTTCAATATCAAAGTTCTTCCCCAACCCCTCCCCTTGTTTCCTTTTTCAGACATGAAATCCTTGCCCTCATGTTTATTCTAGAAGAAGTAGAGAAGAAAATAGGAACTTCTCTTCTGCTTTTTTGTTTTGTTTTGTTTGGTTTGGTTTTCCTTTGTTTTGTTTGGTTGATTGGCTGGTTTTTCTCTTTTTTTTTTTTTTTTTAATGACTAAGCGTGCATTGAAACAATCAGGAAGCAAAAGAAGAACAGAATAAACACTATATTCATATATATATGATAATTTAAAATATCCTGAATTAATTTGCTACCCTATCTTCCTGTACTTGACTGCAAATAAAATTACTTGCTTACTGGTTTTCGAGTTCCATATTTGTTTCTTGTGTCTTAAAATGTTCTTTGATTAGCTCATATGGACAGAAAACTGAATCAGCTAGATAGATATTTTTTTACTAGAAATTTAGATTAGCCAAATTGTTATCCAGTACTAAGGTGGCTTCTCTCTTGACTGATCCATGTAAATAACTTATAGTAAAAAGCTCACTCTTGACTATATTCTAGACTGAAATAATATCGCTTATCTTCAGTAGAAAAAATATAATTTTAAACTATGTATATCCTTCTGTAAATTATTATCTGTTGTGAGATGGAAAATTTTAAGCTCTTGTTCAATTTGTGTATAAAAGAATTGTCAAATGTGTCTTTTTTTTTTTTTTAAGTATAGATATGTTTCCTTTCTTTTGGCCTTTCTTTTCTTGGCCTAGGATTTATAGATATCAATATATTTTATGTGGAAAATGCATAGCAATATTCAGCTTTCAGTGTGCATTTTCTAATGACAGCCTTTCTATGCTTTCAAGTTTGACTTTTTTTCTTTTTCATTTTACAAATTTGTCCCTGTCCTATATTCTGGAATTAAAAAATTTCAATTAGCCATGTTCTGCCAACGGAAAGTTAATCAAAGTGAAGAATAAAGCAACCACCATGATTTTCGAAAATAGATTGAGAGATGTACCCCTGAAAGTCAGGAAACTCTTTGTTACAGTGTGCCTTGATTTTTCCTGTATATATTGTTCAGAACCATGTGTTCCCCTACCCGTGGAGTGGGAAAGATTACTCGTCTCCCATGTATTCATCTGTGTGGTTCACAGCTGTTGGTTTGGTGGTTTTTTTTTTTCATTGGTATTTCTCTAAATTCATACTGGATTCCAAATCAAATGCTTTTAAATATATACACCAAAACATTTATATAAATTATGTTTTTACTTATTTAAGCACTATATGAATATATATTTTGATATCTTTCTTATTACATTCAGATATAAGGATGGAAGGATAGCCGGTTAGAAGCTACTACACATATAGATTAAACAAACAAAATAAGAACAAAAAGCAAGAAAGAGAAAAATAAACTCCCAGATACACAAACCCCAGTAAATGGAAATAATATAGATGACAATAAAGATGCAACCTCACAGGTTGCTTATGACTGGTCCATTAAAAAACCTGTTCACATGTAGGACTTGCAAGATTCAGCCTGAACTTTAAAGCTGACAAGACGGGGGAAATAAGATTGTCATGAGTTTCAAAGGAAAGCATCTACCTATTACAAGATATTTGGAAGGGCATGTGGGCTTATGCAAAACTTTTCATGGGATATTGAAATGAGATGTTGTAAGATTTAAAGAAAAGGTAAAAGAAAAAGAAAGAGGGATTGGAGTAAATCAGGGAGGAACAAGTATGGGAGATTTAGAGAGGAAGGGGACAAAGGGTTCAGCTGGTCAGCATGTTTGTCTGGCCAAACCTTGTGGCTCATTACTGCAGTCTGTCCTCTCTTACTAAGTCTTAATTCTATTTTCTATGTAATCACACTTTCTGTTATGTATATGCATGTGTGATTCGTTAGCAACCTTCAAGCTGGACTACACAGTGAGCAAGGGGAAAACCACACCTGGAAAGACCCAGGGTCTGAGACAGTGTCTGGGTAAAAAAGCCTGAGGGCTGTATGTAGATACCAGACAAAGTTAAAGCTGGGTTTTGAGATTTCCAGGGAGTTTCAATGGTATTTCTTTTTAAGGAAACTGTGAATGTGGATATGCCTGTGAATCGAGAGAATGTGTGTGTACATAACCTTCAATGCTGATCAAAGGTCAAAAGAAATTCAGGATGAGGCCCTCAACATTTATGTTTATGTGAGTGTTGTTGGGAATATTTTGGGTGAGAGGCTTCTCTCTGCCTGTTCTAGGCAGTGTGGTCAGATGTGTGTTTTGTGTATGTATCTGAAACTTATAAATATACGCTCAGCCTTGTTATGAACCCAACCTGCACATGGGAACTGAGCAGAAAACAGACTAGGAAGGAAAATCCCTGTGGTCCTAGATTTGGTTTCTTTTGGCGGTTATAGTAAACAGACTTAAGAGATTGTTTTTCTTTTGAAATATTACTGTACCCTTCAGCATGCTGAAAGGCATACTTCATATATTTCGTTAGAACAAAATTTATTTCTTGTTCAGCCACGAGGTTCTGAGTAATTACCTGCCTAATCTGGTCTCACCAAGGTAATTTCTGGAAGAATTTATTAGGGTGCAGAAGTACAACATTTTGTCAGGTGATAATCTAAACGGGAAAATACTGTCTGCTGGGGAAAAGAAAAAATTAATATGTTTAGCACTATGCATTCAGGGACTTAGATATATATATATATATATATATAGTTATTTTGCTTAGGGTAATAGTTTGTAATTGTTTGAAAGCTGGAAATACCAAAGTGGGAGGTGATAGGATAGTGCAGGTGATACATTTCGGAAAACCAGCTGAAAAATCAAACAAGACTTGAGTTGGATGACTTGAGAGGTGCTTTGTCAGTGGGGTCAGTCTGTGCAGTGGAACATCCATCAGACCAAGGCAAAAGAAGTTCCTCTGCTTGAATGTTTTAAAGCTAGGTTAGACAAATCCCTTGAAAAATAGATGAAATGGAATAGATAGGCAATTTGATTTTTCTAGGTGCATTTGAAACATATGCTTCCAAGAAGTTGTAGTGCAGAAGTGAGACTCTTTTGTTGGCCAAGAATTTCAGAAGTGTCTGGTTTTAATCTGCTAAAACAGAACGGTCAAATAGGATCAGTAAGAACAAGGACTGGAATGCCGGAGATTTCAGCATATGCGAGCTACTGGTTTTCCATCACATCCACGCCTTTGAGGCTCTCTAGGTGGTAGTCACAAATTTAGTGGATTACTAATCCAATTGAAAAGAAAGAAACTAGTAAATTCCTGAAAATGCAAATGAGAATTTCCTCACCCTCAAGAAACACACAAATAGACAAAGAAACGTCAGTCCCTTTTAGCATTTCAGTTATACTGTTGTTGCAGTTAACAAACTCTTATTCTAGCCCTACATGCAAAAAGAGAAAAAAAATAATTACTATGGAGTATAGCGTTGCTTTAGTCTCGGCTAACTGGCACAGGATGGAGCTTGCCTTTTTACCTGACTAGTACTGCTTTGCAATAAAGAAACCTGCTAAATGTAAAGGATGCAAAAGCTTTTCTCCGCCTCCTCTCCTTGGCCAGGAGAAACAAATTGACCATTAATGATTAATGTACTAGGGTCAACAGTAGGAGTGGTTGAGAGAACCACAGAAAACAACTTCATGAGGCATTCTTCACCAAAGTGCGCATCCCCACAGATTTTGCAGTTCTTACCCAGCAATACAGGTTTTGGGGTTTGTTTTTTGGTTGGTTTTCTTTTTTTTTCAGAAGAGTCAAACTGAATGCTTCTTTAGGTTAAGCCTCCAAAAAGCTCACCTGCTCTAAGGGTTTTATATGATATCATATATCATATATCATATCAAGCCATGGAACTATCCAACATCTGAGGCTGGAAGCCACCTCACCCTGCCTGGTCTGACCCTCCTGCTGAAAACGATCAGCTGAAACAGGTTACACAGGACTGTGTTCAGCTGAGTTTTGAATAACTTAAAGGATGGAGACTCTGGGAAACCTGTTCCAATGTCCAATAAACCTTGCTGAAAGAAAGATATTTTCCCTTGTGCATAAAGAGAACTTCCTATAGTTCAGGTTTGCACATTTTCTCTTTTCCTGTTACTGGGCACCACTGACTGTGATTATTATTTTAAATAGGTTTTCTGTTCAGCTATCGATTGCATGAAAGAATAAAGAAGAAGGAAGTTCTAAGCCCTCAACATACTGTGATACGTGGAATAGTTGCTTTCTAACTAGGCCAACTTACTAATGTCATTTGTGCAGACAGATAGGGTACACACCTGTTTTGTTTAAGCAGCAAGGTTGTACTCTGCAAAGTGTTTTTTTTGAAGGCTGCATGGCAGATTTCTTATTAAAGTATAAAACTTTTGGCTGCATATGAAATCTTTATTCCTTCAAACACTTTGCTAGAAACATCAGCTGCCTCCTAACACAGATAAGTAGCATTTTCAACAGATTATTTTTATATTTTTTTAGACTTCTACATTTTTTCTGATAGTTCTGTAAGTTCTGCACTTTAAACTTATACTTGTTTTCTACCTACAATAAGTTGTTGTGTTTTTTTTTTTTTTTTTTTACCAATTTCATTATTTTAGCTTCATTTTCCCCCTTTTATTAACCATCTGACTTTTAGTGGTACCTTACTAAGTTTACTTGGCATGATTTGCATCGGAGGATAACTGCTAGTTTTGACAATTTTTTTTTACCTTTTCCTTTTTTCTGTTTTTACCTTTTCATTTAAATGAAGCATCATTCCACAAAATTCTGTGTAAAGATTCTTCCAGATTTCCATACAACACTGTAAAATTATAATAGAACAACCACGAAAGTTCCTTTGTACATCACTTCAGCTTTCATTACTTTTAACTGGAACTCTACATCAGATGTGCACCATTTTTGAGCACTTGGAAAAGAAAATGCAATGTGCAAACATAACTTTCAATTCTCATAAGGTTGTTATTAAAAATCTCTCTCTTATCTCTCTGCCATAAAAAAATCTGTTTCTCTGTCACTCCCTGTGATATAAAGTCTTAGATATCAAAGAATTTTGATAGCATCCCAGGAAAGATGGTTTACATTGCCAAGTCGTTGGAAAGACTGAGGAAATTACTGCTCAGGGCCCAACACTGAGATGTGGGGAGCCTTGGAGTTTATGCATAACACAGGTCAGGAAAGCTACGATGCATGTCTTTTATCAACCAGCTTATGTGGAAATCATAAAACTGAAACTTTTCATGTTTAAAAAGACTTATAACCCTCATTGTCAGAAGTTAGAGGCAAAGGCACCAACTTTTATTAGTCAGTACTTTAATGTAACCACTATTCTCTGCAGTTTAACTCACATATTACTAAATGCAGAGATTATAATATTATACAATACTGATTTGAAGAAATTGCCTTTCTGCCACTGAAATGTGTTTTCATTAGGTATTTGAAGGATAAGACCAGTTTGCCTTTAATCTGCAGAGGTACTGTCTTTACGAAGTGAGATGACATTGGCGGGTGGGGTATATTTTCTTTTTCTGGAAAATAAATCTTTAATTCCATATTCTGATGAAATTCCAGCCCCATTCAAGTCAGTAAGAACTTTGGCATTGACTTAAATAGTGTTATAATTTCACCTTCATTTTTAACTTTATCTTTCCTCAGGTAACTGTTCTGTCTTGAGGCTTTTGGCTTAATCTGTCTTTTAATAGTAGCACTAAAAGCTGAAAGAGGATTTTTTTCCAGTGTTAAAGTCTGACAAAAAGCAGGCATTAAATAGTAAGTAATAATTTTAAATCAATAAATGCATAACAATGACATATACCAAGACTGCTGCAGCTAATTCCACAAGGGAAAGATATCTTTGAGAAGAAAGACAATAATTCTAGCTTGTTTGGAATATGTTTTCAAAATCTTTTCAGTACTTCCAAGTAGACATACACAGTGAGCATATTCTTAGGCGTGACTGAGAAGATGAAGGTAAAGAAAAATTAATTAGGAATGGATAATCTGTAAGAACCTCAAGGTGAATTTCTTGATCTTTTCTAGTTATGATGACTCATCTGTGAGACAAAAATCATCTTACTTCAAATATTCCTGGCAATTCAGATAGCAAAATTATTCATTACTTCTTATTCTAAAATTCTGCACATTGTTTCTACAGACTGTTAAGCAGATACTCCACATTAGTCAGAGAGAAAATGTATTTCAATTGTATATGAAGACATTTCTATGTTAGCTTCAAAACAGGCATGCTGCCTTAAGACAAGTTTCTTTAGATGACTTCATGATGCATTTTAATTTGCCTTCTACAACAAAATTATAGATGAACTAATGCCAAATTGTTCTGAAAAATCATTTTTTTAAAGAAATTAACATTAGAAATGCCTTCATTTAGAAAATAATCTTTAAAAAGTCTTACACAAAACATGTACATAAATGCTTCATTAAGTAGCAATTAATGAAAACATTACAACACATGACAACCATTAATACCCAATGTAATTAATTTGACATTCACAGCACCACACATAGTGCAAAAGTGAATTCTGAAGTGTCTTGTCAGGTCCAGGTACTTACAAAACATAATTAATAAAATATAACAAAAGCAAATGCAGTCATTTTAGGAGAGCAAAATACTATTTGCAGTAATAAAGCTGACATTCGTACTTTATGTTAAGATTGTTCCGTAATATGTAGTGCATTAAATTTATTATTGTGATTGGAAGAAAACCCTTGCATACTGTGGGCTTTGGATATGCATTCAAGCCTGATATCTGTTTTATTCTTGTAAATCAAATAAGCAGAAACATTAAATACACATTTAACAATCATGCTACCACAGTGCTACAATTGCCTGACTTGTTTTTCTGATGGATTGAGATTAAACTCTATTTTTTATCAGATGAGGGTCTCTGACCTGGGTTTTTTTTTGAAGTTTGAAGGAGATTAAAAGAAACCAGGCTCATTGCTTTGATGTCCATACAAATGGCAACTAACAGACATGCCAGATGAAGACGGTGTTATCTTTGAAATGATGACCTGTTGACCACAACACATCCTGTGCATACTGCAGGCTGGCATTGTCTCACATCAAGAAAGTGCTTTGTTGGATCATTTTTTCACCCTCTTTATTCTACCTACTGCATCTGAGCCTGCATTTCTGTGAATATTTCTCAAATAATCTCCAACTCTTTCCTTTCAATCTACTCTTTTCTAGTGCTGGACTACCCTATCTGATTTTCTTATTAAGCATTTCATAGATTCATAGAATTATAAGTGGTTTGGGTTAGAAATTACCTTAAGGATCACCTGCTTTCCTGCTTATCCCCTACCATGGATGGGGATACTTTCTACTAGACCAGATTGCTCAAAGCACTGTCCAGCCTACACTGAACACTTCCAGGGATGGGGCAGCCACAACTTCTCTGGGCAACCTGTTCCAGTGCCTCACTATCCTCACAATAAAGCATTTCTTCTTAATATCTCATCTAAGTTTCAATGAGAAAATGAACATGAGCCGGCTTCAGTGTGCTCTCACAGCCCAGAAAGCCAACTGTATCTTGGGCTGCATCAAAAGAAGGGTGACCAGCAGGTCGAAGGAGGTGATCCTGCCCCTCTACTCTGCTCTTGTGAGACCTCACCTGGAGTATTGTGTGCAGTTCTGGTGTCCTCAACATAAAAAGGACATGGAACTGTTAGAACAAGTCCAGAGGAGGGCCATGAGCATGATCAGGGGACTGGAGCACCTCCCGTATGAAGATAGGCTGAGGAAGTTGGGGCTGTTCAGCATGGAGAAGAGAAGGCTGCATGGAGACCTCATAGCAGCCTTCCAGTATCTGAAGGGGGCCTATAGGGATGTTGGGGAGGGACTATTCATTAGAGACTGTAGTGACAGGACAAGGGGTAATGGGTTAAAACTTAAACAGGGGAAGTTTAGATCGGATATAAGGAAGAAGTTCTTTACTGTGAGGGTTGTGAGGCACTGGAATCGGTTTCCCAGGGAGGTTGTGAATGCTCCATCCCTGGCGGTGTTCAAGGCCAGGTTGGACAGAGCCTTGGTTGACTTGGTTCAGTGGGAGGTGTCCCTGCTCATGGCAGGGGGGTTGGAACTAGATGATCTTAAGGTTCTTTCCAACTCTAACTATTCTATGACTCTATGATTCTAAAACTACCTGTTATGTTGAAAACTGTTACACCTCATTATAGTACTGTACTTCCTAAAAATGAGTCCTTCCCTAACTTTCTTGTAGGCCCCTTTAAGTACTCGAAGGCTGCTCTAAGGTCTCACCAAAGCCATCTCTTTTCCAGGCTGAACAAGTCTCCCAGCCTTTCTTCGTAGGAGAGTGCTCCATACATCTGATCATTTCTGTGTCCCTCCTCAACTCACTCTGGTATGTCTATGTCCTTTTTCTGTTGGGGACCCCAGAGCTGCATTCAATACTCTGGGTGAGGCCTCATGAGGGTGGAGCAGACAGGGAGAATCCCCTCCCTTGACCTGCTGGTCATACTTCTTTTGGTGCAGCCCAGGATATGGTTGGCTTTCTGGGCTGCTAACTCACATTGCTAGCTCATATTCAGTTTTTCATCCACCAGTACCCCCAAGTATTTCGCATGACTGCTCTAAATCCACTCATTGCCCAGCCTACATCCCTACTTTGAGATAGCCCCACCCAAGTGCAGAACTTTGTACTTGGCATTGTTGAACTTCATGAGGTTCATACGGGCCCACCCCTGTAGCCTGTCAAGCTCCTTCTAGATTGCATCCTTCAGTCCCATCTGCAAACTTGCTGAGGGTGCACTCAATCCCACTGCCAATGTCCCTAACAAATGTGTACAGTTTAGTGTCAGGATAAAACTTCCAAACCCACTAGCTGGCAGTTTTCAATCTGGTTCATCACGTGACCTTACAAATAGGTATGCTTGCAAGGGGTATGGCATGGTATAGAGTGCATGAAAATGGGAATGAATGATTATATGATTTTTTGCTGCTGAATATGAAACCACAGATCACAAGATGGCATTCATAAATATTTTCATACTTTCCGTCAGAACTTCTTAATGCTATTATCTATGACTATTACTTGTGTTGTGGGAGTATATCAAGGTCCCTAAGGTACTGCAGAAATGCATAGTAAGGAACAATTCCAAACCCCAAAACTGACTAGCTTAATAGACAAGACAGACTGGAAACTAAGGCACAGAGAGGGAAAAATATTCTTTGTAAGGTCATACTGAAAGACTGTGAAAGATACTGAACAGAAAATGATACTGAAAGAAAATACTGAAAGGAAAATACTGAAAGAAAATTATTACTAGTCTCCAGCCAATGCCTAGCCTACTAAGCTATCAAACATCAGTGGGAATACTTCCAGCTGCATGTGGTAGGAATCTTCACTAGCAGTTCCCATTATTATCTGGTTATAGCAACTGAAATTTTTTCAAGTTTTCAATGTCAGCCAATAGATACAGAATTTTCATATCACATATTTTCTAAACTCTTCAATTACTATTTTAGTAAAGGATATCGTATTCTGAACGAGTTAAAAGGGAATAACCATAGTCAGGTGGGTAACATGCATGCAGTATTTTCATTATTACCTAATTAAAATTACCTAAGTAAAATTACCTAAGTAAATTGTCTAGTTGTATATAAAACACACTTTATCCAGTGACATTTCATTAAGCACTACACTAAGTTGCAGAAGGGCCCATGGAGCATCTATTAGAATATCTTTAAAAGTGACTTTTAAGAAGTACAAGAAAGATTGAAAAATAAATGATCGAAGGCCAATGAAGTGGAACAAGATTTAGAAAATATGCGCTCCTCTATTTTGCAAAATATATCCATCTTTTACAGCTCATGTGTTTCTCTATTGGTACAAAAATAGCATTTCAAGTTTCTTTTCCTTCTAATACAGTTTTGAAAACAATACTTCTTTTTTTTTCTTTACAAAAGATAACAAAATAGAGTACAAAACAAAATGTTGTTCCAGAGTGTATTACTGTGGCATATGAATTCGGTACAGAATAAATATAGATTTCAGAAGAAGTATAAGATGGAGTGAAAATTGCTACATGTTATGTAGAATAAAACAGCCATTGAGACACTTTGAGAAATACCTCATCTCACAAAAGCTTTCTTCTTGTTACTGACTTTTAAATTTTGAAGTCTTTTTCAAGGTTTATAGACAACAACACAGTTGCCAGCGGAAATTGGTATGAGACTGGTTGCATTGCAGCTTGCAACCAAAATATATTCCAGTATCATAATTGAACTAGCATTATCCTTCAGCTAGATGCTTTCAAGAAATGTCCCTAGTTTGAACTGGTAATGAGTAGAACAATTTCTACTGATCACAGGAAAGCATCTTCATGGCAGAGCAGCAAGAAAAATTCAGTGTAAATGTGAAAATTCTCTTCTGGTTACATCATTTTTAACACTACTTATTTAAAAATTACTTATTCAGAAAAGTATTTGCTCTCTAGCCAAGAAGTCTCCTCCTCTCCTGCCTTCCTGCCTCCCTCTCTCCCTCCCTCTCTTCCTTCCATCCTCCCCCCGTCCCTCCCTCTCTTCCTCCCTCCCTCCCTCCATCCCTCCCTCCCTCACTCCTTCCTTCCCTCCTTCCCTCCTTCCTTCCTTCCCTCTTTCCCTCCCTCCCTCCTTCCGTCTTTCCCTCCCTCCTTCCCTCCTTCCCTCCCTCCCTCCCTCCTTCCCTCCTTCCTTCCCTCCTTCCTTCCCTCCTTCCCTCCCTCCTTCCCTCCTTCCCTCCCTCCTTCCCTAGCATCAGGGCCAGAGGCTACTAAGGCATGTTCTCTGATGCCTTAGTCTTTTTGCCTCCAAACAGGATTTTTGCTCCAAATTACTTCAGGAGAATGATTCCCTACTCCCTTGAATTCCCAAACAGGATTTGAGAATAATTTTGAAGAGTAAGAATTAGCCAAAGGTGAACCAGAAACCACCATGCAAATTTAACACAGAAGAATTGAATGTTCTACTGTCAAAACTTTTGACCAGGTACTGTCTGCTTTACTGATGTAGATACTTCTGTAGGTGAGTTACAGCATGGAGATGAATTCCAACCAACAATTATACAGCACCTTAATTACTCTTCAGTGTTACAAAGAATAAAAAAAAATTAACATTCCTAGCTCCTTAAGTGCATCCTTAAGTGACTACACTGCTTTACAATTCTAGTCCTGAATTTCCAAGGTCATGAAAGCAATGTTTACTAGAACAAAGAAAATACTACATTTTCCAAAGCCACACTTAGCAGCTTAGTCAATGAAACATCCTTTTTTCTCATTAACCTCAGAGGGCTTGGCTCAGAAACTCAGACCTCTTTAATTAGTCTCAGGTTACAAACTAAAAATCAATAGTATTTTCAGAAGATAAAAATCCTGTTTAAAATATGCCATGGCACTTCGTAGTGTAACTTTTCTCAAAAGGAAAAAGCAGTCAGGCAAAGAGCTCTCCAATTTCATGCAGTAGCATTCCTTTTCTAGCAGTTATTAAATATTTCAGACAAGCAGGCTGATTATCTGCATGTTCATAGGTGATTTAGTACTTTCATAGGGAAAAGCAAACCACCAATAGGAATGTAACCTTTCAAAATCAGGTAAACCAAAATTGTTTCAACTTGACTACTTGAGTAGATTAAAAAAGGTCATGACTACAAGCAGAACATGGAAAATAAAACAAATAATCATCCATAAGAAAAATAAAATAAATAGTTATTTATCAGAAACTTATTACTTTTTCTCTTCTTACAGTGCAAAACCAGTTCAAGTTCATTATCTTACAAAATCTGATCATGCTTTCTACACTCATTACATCTAATGTTACAAGCCACACTGTATAGGTAATCTAAAAGTAATGATGCACATATTACTCAGGATTACAGCTGAGGTTAGTAGCTATGGGTTATGATTGCAAGAATAGAACCCTAAAACCTACAAAAGGTAGAGGCAGAAGAAACTGACTAATGCCACTGTCAACAGCATTATGAATGCATACATGTTTTCCATCAACAGCAAGCAGTGAATTAAGACATTGTAACAGCCATGAAAATACTGCAAACCGAATAAGGTTATCAAAGGTAAAAAGACAGTGCTAGTAAAAAAAACAAAACAAAACAAAAACTAAAGAAGCCCCCAGAGCATGTTAATTAGCTTTTAATTGAATAGCAGCATGTGACTAAGGTTTTGGGTGTGAACCTAGGAAGAACTGACTTAGAAGGATTTGATACTGAAGGAAAGGCTACACTAAAGTTCAATAGTCATTACTAAGGAGGAAGTTCTAGGCTTCTTTCCTAAAAAAAATACCCAAAGTAAAGAAACAGATGAAGAGAAAAAATGCAAATAAAATTAATTTCAAATCACATTTGAGTAGTTTAATCTTCTGGTTTATAAATTTTCTTTTAGTCTTATAATCTTTTTAGTATTTAAAAATTAATTCAGGAGAAAGTGAAGTAGTTTTAGTCCACCAAAGTCGACACTTTAAAAAAATGTTATGTGCACCAGCAAACATTTTGGGTGTCTGCAAGATGCAGCACTTTCAGAAATCTGAGGAGCTAGACCTGTTTCTGTTAGGCTTCTCACTAGCAAATGTCTTGGGAACTATTTTTAAGTTCTTTGGTGAGAGGAACAGTCTCTTGTGTCAGTGTCAGCTAGTTGTTCCCTTTTGAAAGAGATAAGAGGTAGCACATGGCTTTCATTAATCCCATGTTTTGAAAAAAGTCCCAAAAGCAGCTTGTTTGTTTTGCCTGTTGGTCATCTTAATATATGTTATTTTTCATCAATAAAATATTGTAATTAGATCTTCTAATCTGCTATTATGGATGCTATCCTGTAATGGAATACCTAAATCACCAAATAATATGAAGCAATATATCAATCGCTACACTCTTTCCTTTTCAGTTTCAAGCTATATTGTTTGCACACAGCCTGAGCTACTCAGCTAGTCAGTAACTTCTTACAATTTTTTCCAGTCTGAATGTACTTCTGCTGTACCTTGTGTTTTACTTTATAGTATGTAAATAATGATATATCCTACTTGCCATAAAATGTTAATTCAAATACACTCCATCTGGAAATACTCTCATTTATACTTATTCAAGTTCTCTAAATCTTAAGTGTTCCCACAGAAACTATTTTGCCGTGACTTTAACATAAGTCACCAAAATATTGTTATTCTGAAGCCTGGACAATTCCCTCTTAGCATGGTTGAACCTAATTTGCATATGCAGGTGGTTCAGGACATTGGCTGCTCTTAGACTTTTTAGTCATCAGCGTGCTTGTAGTAAGCGTGGGTAAAGCCCTTCCCATTCATTCACGAAGTCAAGCCATCATCATCATCATCACATAATTTTGTAGGGTCTAATTGCATATCTTAATAATATCTCTGGTCTCTAAGGGGACTGACACGCAAGATTTCCTAGATTATTAGGTTACTAAAATTACTGGAAATTAATTAAAATTGTGATTCAAGTTGAGCTTTAAGGCATGAGATTAAGAAATTTAAGAAGGAAAAGGCAATATTATTCAGAAGAATAAGGAAAAATAAAGGCAGCTAGACCAGGGAAATCTTATGAGAGATAAATGGTAAATGATGATGATATAATGAACTGGAGTTTTTTACTGACAAGCTACAGTCTGCAGGTGACACCTATGTATCATCCAGCCACACCTGACTACAAGTAGCACCAACTGCCCTTATTGCTAGAGGATGAGAAAAATGTTTAACAAAATTGCCCTTAGGAATGGCACAGTAAAAGAAGGTATTTGTAGACTTTTACAAAAAAGCCTTAAAACTTGCTATAAGTGATTTGTGTATGTAAATAGGTTTTTGTCTGTTTATAGGAATAAATATGGCCTTCTGAAAGATCTATATGTTTTCTAATTTACTTCAGTAAGAGTTTAAGGAACTGTGATGCTTGAAACTCACCACTAAAGTCTTGACTTATTGAGTAATAAGAGGTTTAATTTCTATCCCTTTTAAAAATTTAAAGATGTATTTGAATTTACAATTCTAACTACAGCAGATGGCTATCAGCAGGATTAAAAAAAATACAACACCAAAAACTGGTATAATGAGAACATTGTCAGAGGTATATTAGAAGCAGATCTGGAAAAATGCAGAAAGACATGCTGGAAAAAATGTTAATTTTGACATCATGAGCTAGAAACAGAGGAATAAAACTGGTAGAAAACTGTTTGTACCTACTGATATTATACCTGAGGGAAAGAATTGTGCTCAATTATGAGCCACAGCCATTAAGATAGAGAACAAAAGGAAGGTTGTTTGGACAAGCTCTAAACTAACTAGAAAACACATCCGAACTTTGGATTTGTAATTCCTCAGAATGTTACAAGGAGGAAGAAACATCTATATCTCAGGAAAACTGAGATATTGGGCACTAAGGAAAAGAAAGTAGCTGTGAGGTGGTCAGTTGGCTGGGAGGAAGTAGTCCTGCCAGGATCGTTCAGGTGATTCAGACACGGGGTAGGTGACCATACTAGAATGTATTTTAGAACGTCTGATAATTTTAACTTCTGCATACCTGAGATTTTATTTATTTTTCTGAGATTCAGCCTTCCTAGCCTGTGTCACAGAGTATATTTATTAATTTAAACAAAAGACCTTGCTAATTAAAATGGATAGGAGATAAGGGAGAATGAAGTACAGTTGTGGGGGTCTATTACAGACCTCCTGATCAGGACGAAGGAGTTGATGAGGCTTTCTACAGGCAACTGGAAGTAGCCTCACGACTACATGCCTTAGTCGTCGTGGGGGACTTTAACTACCCCGATATTTGCTGGAAGACTCACACAGCCAGTCATTCACAGTCTAGGAGGTTCCTCGAGTGCATTGATGATAATTTCTTAATGCAAATGGTGGACGTACCAACTAGGGGAGCAGCGCTGCTAGATTTAGTACTCGCCAACAAGGAGGGTTTGGTCGAAGTGGTGACGGTCAATGGCAGCCTTGGCTGCAGTGACCATGAGATGGTGGAGTTTAGGATCCTGTGTGGGAGGAATAGAATACCTAGCAAAGCCACAGTTCTGGATTTCCGAAGGGCCAACTTTGGCCTCTTCAGTCAACTGCTAAGGGAAGTCTCATGGGAAAGTGTACTAGGCGGTAAAGGGGCTCAAGATAGTTGGTTAGCATTCAAGGACCGCTTCTTCCAAGCTCAGGATCGGAGCGTCCCAATGAGTAGGAAGTCAAGTAAGGGATCTAGGAGACCGGCGTGGTTAAACAAGGAGCTGCTGGGCAAACTCAAGTGGAAAAGGAGAATCTATGGATTATGGAAGGAGGGGCTGGCCACTTGGGAGGAATATAGGACAGTTGTTAGAGGATGTAGGGGGGCAATTAGGACAGCTAAGGCCTCCTTGGAACTCAATCTTGCTAGTCGGGTTAAAGACAATAGAAAGGGCTTCTTCAAATACATAGCAAATAAAACTAACACAAGAGGCAATATAGGCCCACTGCTGAACGAAGTGGGTACCCTGGAGACAGAGGATATAAAGAAGGCAGAGGTGCTGAATGCCTTCTTTGCCTCTGTCTTTACTCCTGCAGACTCTCCCCGAGGGCCCCGGATTTCTATAGCCCCAGAAGGAGTCAGGACAAAGGAGGAGTTTGCTTTGGTAGATGAGGATTGGGTTAGGGATCAGCTATGCAAACTGGACATCTGTAAATCGATGGGTCCGGATGGAATGCACCCACGGGTGCTGAGGGAGCTGGCGGAGGTCATTGCTAGGCCACTCTCCATCATCTTTGGTAAGTCGTGGGAAACGGGCGAGGTGCCTGAGGATTGGCGGATGGCAAAGGTCACACCAATCTATAAGAAGGGCAAGAAGGAGGACCCGGGTAATTATAGACCGGTCAGCCTTACCTCCATCCCTGGAAAGATGATGGAACAACTTATTCTTGACTCCATCACTAGGCATATCAAGGATGAGGGGGTCATTAAGAACAGCCAACATGGTTTTATGAGGGGGAAGTCATGTATGACCAACCTTATAGCCTTCTATGAGGAAGTGACTAGGTGAAGGGATGATGGTAGAGCGGTAGATGTAGTTTTTCTTGATTTCAGTAAGGCATTTGATACTGTCTCCCACAGCATCCTCATAGATAAGCTAAGGAAGTGTGGGCTTGACGATCAAGTAGTGAGGTGGATCGAGAACTGGTTGAAAGGAAGAAGGCAGAGAGTTGTGGTCAATGGCGCAGAATCTAGCTGGAGGTCTGTGACTAGTGGAGTTCCTCAGGGGTCGGTGCTGGGACCGGTGCTGTTTAATATTTTCATCAATGACCTGGATGAGGGAACTGAGTGCACCCTCAGCAAGTTTGCTGATGACACAAAACTGGGAGGAGTGGCTGACACACCAGAGGACTGTGCTGTCATTCAGCGAGACCTGGACAGGCTGGAGAGTTGGGCGGGGAGAAACTTGATGAAATTTAACAAGGGCAAGTGTAGAGTCTTGCATCTGGGGAAGAACAACCCCATGTACCAGTACAGGTTGGGGGTTGACCTGCTGGAAAGTAGTGAAGGGGAAAGGGACCTGGGGGTCCTGGTGGATAGGAGGATGACCATGAGCCAGCAATGTGCTCTTGTGGCCAAGAAGGCAAATACATCTTAGGGTGCATTAGAAAGGGAGTGGTTAGTAGGTCAAGAGAGGTTCTCCTCCCCCTCTACTCAGCCTTGGTGAGGCCGCATCTGGAATATTGCGTCCAGTTCTGGGCCCCTCTGTTCAAGAAGGACAGGGAATTGCTTGAAGGAGTCCAGTGCAGAGCCACAAAGATGATTAATGGAGTGGAACATCTCCCTTATGAGGAGAGGCTGAGGGAGCTGGGTCTCTTTAGCTTGCAAAAGAGGAGACTGAGGGGTGACCTCATCAATGTTTACAAATATGTGAAGGGTAGGTGTCAGGATGATGGAGCTAGGCTTTTTTCAGTGATATCCAGTGATAGGACAAGGGGCAATGGGTGTAAACTGGAGCATAGGAAGTTCCACGTTAACATCAGGAAGAACTTCTTTACTGTAAGAGTGACCGAGCACTGGAACAGGTTGCCCAGGGGGGTTGTGGAGTCTCCTACACTGGAGATATTCAAGGCCCGCCTGGACAAGTTCCTGTGTGATGTACTGTAGGTTACCCTGCTCTTGCAGGGGGGTTGGACTAGATGATCTTTTGAGGTCCCTTCCAACCCTTGGGATTCTGTGATTCTGTGATCATAGTTGAGATAACACAGAACATTTCTGCCTCAAATTACATCCTTTTTTTCTGCTATGTGCATGCTATTATGACTATTCTTATGACAAAGACAAAAAAAATCAATGGGTTATTCTTGTGAACCAAGGACCTGGCTTGCACTGCACTTATCACAGGAACTCTGAAAAAGCAAAGTACGTAAGGACATAATTAACTTAAAATGAGTGACTCCAGTGCTCTGCTTTCACATATGAAAATGTTTCCAGAATGAAGTCAAAGAGAAAACACTTTTTGACTTTGACAGAAATTACTTTTCCCAATTCTTGTCACAGGGTATTGATAACATGTAATGCATCCTAATATTGACCAACGTATTTCTTAAGGAATGATAAACATTAACTATTCACTCTCATTTACTTCTATATGCGATCACAGACAGATTAAAATATTCACATGTCTGTTGCTTATAAAACAAGATAAAGTGTTTAACTGTATACGTACAAATTTTAAAGAGCTGATTGTACTTCTCAAATACTTATTAAACTGTTACACCTGTTGCATTAGGCTCATGTGTTGTCAAATGCATTAGAAAGTTTTCTCTTAACGACATGTAAATTTTTTCTGTAAAATCATCAAGAACTTTAGTACAAAGATATTTCCTTTCCCTTCTGTATTATCTTTCTGGTTTAGTTTCCTTTTAGTACCATGATCTCACTTTTTGCAACCTACATTCATGCAAAAGACTGATTCCTCCAAGAACTGAAACTGCTGAGCACTAAGAACTGAAACTCTGAAAACTAAGCCGAAAAACAGACAAAATAATGGCCAAGAATTCATTAGAGTCTTTATTTTGTGAGTAGCGATCATATATCTGAAGTTGATATTAAACTACAATGGTACATTTTGAGGCAAATAAGAGCTAATTACCCATTAATATTTTATTTTTTTCTAGTATTGAAAAATAAATACTGCAATGAAAGTCTGTTCACATGTCTGAAAACTAGTGCTGAAATCCCAACTGCAAAAATTTAGCTGCAGGTTTCCTTTGACAATTATGGTTGGGATTTAATTATGGCATCATAAATATTGCAGTTGTGAAAACTAGGAAAAAAAAAATGTTCAGAAACTGTCAAGGGCCCACTTTTGCTTTGGGATATGGCTTGCAATTTTTTCTCTGGAATCCTTGTAACCCTAGTTTGCACTGTGTCTCATTTTCAGCTGTTACAGATGCTTAATTTTTATCTTCTCCTCACAAATATGACCAGGAAATCTTAATCAGCTTCTGAACTGTGGTGTCAGAACCAAAAACAACATAAAGAAGAAAAAATCTGTGAAGACTTAATTGAATGCTCTTTGATTTTCTTTTGGACCTTTCTGTAATAATTGCAGGATTACTTTTTAAATAGTGCTGCATATGGCATCTTTTGGTATAGCAGGGTCTAGTAGCCACAATCAAACTTAGCTAACAGCTGCCCTTTAGGGAGATGCACTCATGATTTTCATTTCCTGCTCCCGTACCTTCTCCAGCGTGAGGAACTGGATTGACTGACAGGGCATCAACCCAGAAAACTCTTGGAATGAGATTCATTAAAGCAGATGTAGCTCCCTTCATCTGAACTAGTTGACTGATGTAATTTTGTACTTAGAGAAAATGTCTGGTTTAGAACATGATTCATTTGACTTTTTTAGACATTTATTTTGGTGTGAGATGACTCACAAGCAGAGTACTTATTTCTGTCCATTTACATTACCGAAAGTCTAGTCAACTAGTTCAGACGTAGATGTCTATATTTAACCTGATTGATCCTGCCCATGGATGCGAAATAATCCCTGCAAGGTTTGAAATTAACATCCATGGTTGTATTCAGGGAAAGAAGTAGAGTGAGAAAGTCATACACATCTAGAAAGAGCCTGCTGTGTATGAGAATTATTCTTTAAACCTGGGAAGAAATTTTATACCACTTAGCTCAGAATGAAAGACAGACTTAAGTGAGACTACAGGTGTCTGAAGGCTTTTAGCTGAGTGATTGCTTTTTAACTCCCCCTTTTTTTTTTTTTTGTGTAGTAAAATTTTATTACAGCTGCTAAATAAACCATGTCATTTTTCAAAGACCTTTCAGGAAGTTAATTTGTCTTTGCATCCCAAAGTGGATGTGTAACTGCCTGTAATCTAGAAACAAGGTGACAAGCTGCTGACATGTAGACACCATTTTGCCTAGGTATAAAAAAATTCAAAGACTAATTTCAAGACAAAGAACTAGAACTCAGCTGACCACTGGGAAGCACTTCAGAAGGAAGCGGCTTCCGAAAAATGTAACTATCTCCAAATATGAACAGATAGATTAGAAAACAATGCACATGACTAAATCAAATTCTGATTGCAACTCTTTCTGTTTTCTAGAGTTTTAGAAAATTTCCTAGTGTTTCAATAGAACATTGAGAGCCAATGCTCAATAAAAAGCTTGATCTGGTATCTTTTTCGTTGATCCAGTCACCTGAAAGCTTCTCTGATGGTCTGAGCAGGCAAAAGGTTTCACTGTTTAATTGAAGCTACAGATGTGTGCATGGAGCACATTGCCTTGTGCCTTGTCAGCCTCACTTACAGTGGAAAAGTCAAAAGGATGAAGGAGAAAGGCTGAGCACTGGCACATCACTGAATAGATCATCAGTTTCTTAGCAGGATTCCTGTTGTGGCTTTAGCCAGGTAGCATGATACAGATTAAGGATTTAGCATGAGCCAGGGACCATTTCCATCACACACATTGGGTGCCACCATTCTTTTTTGAGAGATAAAAGAAATAAATTGTATTTGATTCAATGCAGTTTATGGTGGCCTACTTAATCTTAAGGCCAGAGAAGAAAAATTTAGTTGTTTCCTGCACAATTATCAGCTTCATGGTTGTGTTTGTTTTTACTGTCCAGTGGTTTTGTTGTGTGGGTCATTATATTCATTTGAGTATTTTGGACTGGGACTGTAAATAGTCTAGAGAATATGCTTTTAGTTTTTTTGAGAAACTGAGTCTGGGTTTCTTACAAAACACAGTAATATACTTAGAAGCTCAAAGGGACATCAAAATGGGTAGCTGTGTCTGGTATGCCTAAGGCTGACTGATTTATGCGTGTCTGCCTGTGTCTACCTTGCATTAGTAAATCTGTCAAGGATTAAGTCTGGGTAATCAGAAATAGTTAGGCTTTAGAAATAAACCCAAATTGCTGCATGGGACTGAAACAACAGTGACACTTTAAAAGGTGTTTTGTTAAATGTTTATAATATTGTTTCACCTATTATTTCTCCTGTGGGACTTCTACAGAAATAATTACTTTCGTGGCATTACTACTGTATAGCTCTGTGACATTATGTGCAAATTTTACTACACACTTACATCACAGGTACAGACTTTCTGGAGTCAGGAGCCTTGTAAAAATCATAAGGTTTGCCTTTTATCAATTTTGGTCACAAGTTTATGAGACAGAGTGAGCATATAAATCTAATCCCCCATTAGATTGGGAATTTGAGTCATTAGAACACCCAATTTGCTTCCAATGGAAAACTATAGAAATTTAAATGGAAAAATAAAAATAAGATAGCATGTTTTCATAAAAACAGACATAAGGGCAATTTTTTACCTAAAATGAAGTCTTAACAAGTTCTAATAATTCTATTAGTTTTAATTGTCTCAACTATGTAATAGGTCTAATACTTTTAGAATATTGTAAGGCAAAATGTAACCTAGGTTTGAATTAGTTTAGCCTGTTTGTAAAAATGTAATTTTCCTTTCAGCCCAAATGCATCGATACAGAATTATAGTTGATAATGTACATCTGTACTTCAGTGTAAATAAAGCTATAAAGGGATTTTAAGGATCTCCAGAACATGTTTTATTAATTCAAAATACAATCATCAGACACTCTGGGTTAAAGTTAGATGTAAACTAAATACCAGAATGTTTAATGAAAACACTTGCAAATGACACTGCTTATTCCTTTTATTTCTGCATATTATCATTATTTGGATGTATTGGTTTTCCAGCCATTATAATAGTAGTTTCACTTTTTCTTTTTAATTTATTTTATTTTACTGAATATGTCATTTAAAGGCAGAATTAATGTTGTGCATACATATGAAATTATACACATTTGGACAAAATATGTATTTGCTCCTGAGCTTCCACTGTGCCAGCAGCTATTACCAACCTGTGACTGCAGTTCTTTGTGCTTTTGGGTTTATTAAACAGCTTTTGTGTGTTTGTACAGTACTTAGATCCATGGTGTCTTTTATTCTACCTTGAAACAAACCAGCTTATCACTTTTCATTCTAATACTAATTGTGAACTCTAGCATGCAACATTATCAAACTATATTTTGAAATCAGGAACTGAACATATGTAATCATTTGTAATCAGGAGGTTTTATCTGTAAAATACAAAGTAAAAATTTTACTATATAGAAGAGTCTCTCATAGATAAATGGCATTCAGTCCATACAAATTAATTTCCTGCCTAAGACATATAATATTTTTAATTTTTCTTATGTTAGTATTTCATGCAGTTTAATCAAAGATAATGTAAGATTTCTATTCTCTTGCAGATTTTAATAATCCTCGTAGAATAAAAGCTTACCTTATAGTAGAAGTAAGTCAAGTATTTCTTAATCTTTCTTGTTCACTTTTGAGAGCCAGTGGTCAATAAAAAGCAGAGGTTAGAGGAAAGCAAGACAAATAAAACACAACTCAAACCTGGATGTTTGTAACTTAGTCCCTCTTTTTATTTTCTGAAAAAGAGTCATTGAGGGTGGCTTATAGTATTCCTTTATGCTTTATACACGTGTCTGAAAAAACACATTCACCTGGTTTTCGGTGATTTTGCCAGTTTAAGAAAAATTCAGTTCAGCTACTGCAAGAAGTTGTTTTATGAATTGTTCATTAGTTAATCAAAGAAATCAATTTTACTGAAAGAACAGGATATAGAGCAGAAGATCATTAGCTCTCTTGTTTTTCCAGTTGTCTAAATGAAATACTTCATGCTGACAAAAAAAGGAAAGATATTTGAAATTTGTATCAGGAATCTAGTCGAAGAGCAGGTATAGAGAAAAAAAAAATCTGGGATGATGAAGGAAGTGACTGATGAATAGAAGCAGTCAATTAGGAAAAAAAATAACAAAAAAAGGAAATCTTCCACTAATGTGGCTATTTCTTGCATGATTCCTAAGGATAAGTTTCTAGTCTTTTGTTCTTTGGTATCTTCACAAACAGATCATAAAAATATTGCCAACAAATTTAAAAAAATCATAAAAACAAGTGGAGGAGGAAGTAATGCCAGGTCATATCAGCTGAACCGTCACCCTGCATGGGTAGCTGGCCTCATGATTTGTGCTTTAATTCAAATAAATACAAAGAAAGACATGAACCTGGACACAGGAAAAGGGTCATATTTGTAGCACGAGAGGGCTACCAGTACTGTGGAAAACAATGACTTCAAAGGTCAAGGAGCAGCCATATGAGAGAACATAGGAAGCATGGATTTTCAGTATGTGCAAGTGTGCTTCTATTATTTCACAGATAAAATAGGAAACATCAGATGTAAATTGGAAGAGATTTTTACCTTTGTAGGCACTCTGGAAATCATTATTTCTGTAGTGTCCATTTTTGGTAACTGTACCTCAAGAAATTATTATTAACTATTATAAGTGTTTCAGAAGAGAAAAGAAATAGTACTAGATGAACAAATAACTTTTTCTTATTTATGAATCAGGAATTGTCAAAGGAACTACCAGAGCCTGCTGTAATGATTAAAACCAGAATTTTGCTTTTAGAAAAGCTGAATTTCAGTATAAAAATAGACACTTGATTTACCCTTGGGTGTCATCTACAATATATTTTATCTTATCTTCATGCATCTATGGCTCCTGAACTAGACAGTGGGTTTTGTTTGCTTGCTTTTTCCTTGGTTTAAGAGCAAAAAGTAAAGTCTTTACCAAGTTAAGATTCACTTTCAGATTCTGTGATGATAGAAAGGGGACTATCAAAAAAACCTATCCTTGGCATCATGATAGATAAATTCATACACAAGTAGGTAAGAATGACCCCTCTGAAAGTTTCAGGGGCTTTAAATGATTAAAATGTTCTAATAATATTAGGCAAAGTTTATGATTAAATGTTAATTTTGCTTAAATGAAAAAAAAAAGGTAAAGCAAATATTTTTTCACATGAGGTTGATTCATAGGATATGAATTTACTACCGGGTCTTGTAAAAGAAGTCTAAATATCACCTTTCTTTTGTCCACATTTCTTCTTTCTCTTTAGTAGATCTTCTTCTCTCCCATCGCATTTCTCAGTCTCTCAGCCTGCCAGAGTTTAGCTGTTATTTTTGTTACCTGTTGTCACTTACTTTCTCACCATTTCCACTTGGTGCCTAATAACACTGTCATAACTTCAGACTAAAATATAGAATAGGAAAGAGAGAATAAATCTTTTTCACATTCCATAGTTTCTGTAGGCGTTGCTACCTCAACCTCCTGAGGCTCACTATTCATGCTGTCTTGAAGGTGATAAGCCTTAGGATGATTCAGCAAAGCCGGTCTTTGAGAAAATTCTTGTAGAAGGGCTTCCTGAAGAAGGAGGCAAGAATGCTGTTATGTAGTGGCTTTGCAGTTGAACCTAAGACATACTTTCATGTTAGAGCAATCATCCTTTTAAATTTCAAATACTGGTTTTTGCTCACTCACACTGATGAAAAGCTGTGTGGATGCAAGTGGGAAATGAATGGCTGATGAAGCTTTTTGACAAGTGAAACAGATTAACTTCAAGACAGAGCAGAACTGATATGAGGGATAGGGAAGATGGGATGAGTGAATGGAGCAATATCAAAATGATTCATGATCAGTGTCATTGTTTAAGACCAGACGGTAAGTCAGCCACGCAGCCTTCTCGCTCACTGCCCCCTTTCTGACACCACCCCCATATCCCCTGCCTCCCGGAGGGATGGGGCGGAGAATCAAAAGAATGTAACTCCCACTGGCTGAGATAAGTACAGCCCAGTAACTAAGGTATAACACAAATCACTACTGCTAACACTAATGATAATAATGGTAAGGGTAATAACAAGGGAAGAGAATAAAATACCACTTGTTGATACCTAGCCCGACCAAGCAGTGAACCAGCCCTTCTGAGTAACTCTCAGTTACATCCTGGGCATGATGTGCTTTGGTATGGAATACCTCTTTGGCTGGTTTGGGTCAGGTGTTCTGTCTCCGCTTCCTCCCGGCTTCTCCTCCTCCCTGGCAGAGCATGAGACTCAGAAAGTCCTTGGTCAGACTAAACATTATTAAGCAGTAACTAAAAACATCTTTGTTTTCAGTGCTGTTCCCAGGCTCAAAGTCAAAAAACACAGTGCTGCACCAGCTACTAAGAAGAAGAAAAAAGGGCTGCTACTGCTGAACCCAGGACAATCAGTCCATATCCAATGGACTTAATGCAGTTCAAGTGTTCCTGAATTACAACCAAGGTATTTGTATTAGCTCATGCTGTTGTTTGATGTGGCCAGACATTCACCTGTGAGTACATAACTTGATTACCTCAACACTTAATTCTATTTCAGTAAGAGTTAAGTATTAATCCTGAAACAGGTGTGCACTATGTGGTGTAGACAAATGAGAACAGATTTGTAGTGTGATCAGTTGATGCTATTATGCCAGTAACTACTTTGCATATATTTCAGAAGGTCTTTGTTTCTGACTAATTCTAGCCCATTTTTATGTACTGAATGCTCCATGAGCTGGTGGAGCACATCATACGCAGTTCTGGAGCACATCTAGTTCAGTTCCACCTGATTTCATCCAGCTCATGGCAATCAAGGGTCATTGTGTGATGTGAACTGAAGCATGGTAGGTGACCAGAGGTGACTAGGAAATTAATTTGAAACATGAACTCCTGTTCTGAACTGAAACACTAAGGGAGACATCATCAATGTGTACCAAGAATACAAATCATATTTGTATGTCACAAATCATATTTTCTGCTCTGACTGCATTACAGGTCTCAGTACTGAAACAACAAATGCTTGCAGTAAAGGGGAATGGAAAATGCTAAAAGTCCCTAAACCCTTACCAATCAGCCAGATGGGTAATGCTATCGACATTTCACTTGCCAGATCATTATAAAGTTTTTAAAACATATCTGAAGAATATGGAGTTCAAGGATAGAGAGATGTAGATATTTATGCATCATTGTTTTTTTCAAAAGAGGAGATGCTTGAACAAAATATTATTAAATGAGATAACAATTTGTGCTAGGCTATATTTATACTAATTTTTAAATGGAGAATGCTGTATACATTGGATTATTACATACCCTTGCGTGGAATGTATTTTATTTCCTTAAATGTCCTTTGTGTACCAGGTTTTGCACTCAACCCATTGTGGGCGCCATAAACTACTTTATACTCCAATGATAACTTACATTCATAACAACAGAGTTAAGTTTTGCAGTCTTTAAGCCTTTGGAAAAGAAATGCTACAGTTTTCAAAGAACCATTTTGGAATTTTGACTTGTGCCTTTTATAAAGAAATAAATAAAACCAAACATTTAATGAAAGAATACATCTTTCTGAAACATTAACGTAATTAAAATGGTTCACCTCCTAGTCTCTGCAAGTCAATAAAATCACAGTCATTAGAGCTGAAGAAGCTATCTACAGGCTATCTGTAAAAATTAATGTACGATATTGAACAGTTTATAGGAAAAAGCAGCTAATTAAGTGTGTCCAATCTCATTTAATACATTCCATTTGTCTGTGAAATCATATCAAACGAGTTCTAAAAGTTATGGACTTTATTATTTATTATTCTTTTTACCTTATGATGTAATATATAAAAATGTTTCATTAAGGATGAATGAATTTATTTCTCATAGAGATGCTCATGTTCAGATTCTTTAGGCTTTAATCTGAGTATCAAGGCAGTATACTGTAGGGTTAATTTAGCTTCTTTATCTCCCAAATATTGCAGAGCAGAGCACTTTTCTGTCAACACCAAGACTGATTAGTATGCCTTGATAGAAGTTCCTTAGAAGATCAGACATACGAGTATAAATAAGCACTCGGTCTCTAGAAGAAAATTATAGTGCATCATGCAGATAACATTGGTAATTATTCAGAATGCCTTTACCTGTTGAGGAACCAAACTAAGGAATCCTAAAATAAAATACATACACAGCATAATTTGCAGTAGTTATAGACTATTTACTTGAGGAACACTTTGTTCAGCAGTAATTATCTTCTAGAATACTTTATGACTAGTTTATTCTTAGTCAAAAGCATAATGAAGTGAATTTTATGACTATCATTCTTTCATTAGAGCAAAGAGGAATTTAGAATTACCATATCTCAGATTGGCAGCAATGTGAAAAAATACTGATTTGAAATCTGAGCATAAATGTTAGCACATAAAAGTGCTTCTGTGACTTCAGAGTCAAGTATACTTTTCATGTTTAGGAACGGGTTATTCTTCTGTTCACAGAGCAGTAATGTGTTGATCAAGCACATTACAAGTCTTTTTCTATGTAGGATAAACTTGCCATTCCTTTTACTACTTCTAGCAAGAAGAGGTTACACGCATTCAGATTGTGGCATATCAAGACATGGATTTGAGTTGGTGAGGAGACTCAAATCCTAATCGAGACTCAAATCCAACTTTATTACAATCAAGCCCTTTTCATCCCTTTGTTTGGTACTTTCCCAACCCGCACAAGCAGCCACGTTCAATCTCATTAGCCCCTGCAAAAACTTCCAGGCAAATAGTCCAATAACAATGCTGCAGACCTTCTCACAACCCCCACATCCCCTGGCCTCCAACTGAGATTCCCACCCCACCATCCTGGCCCACCCCACCAGGGCTTGCTTTTCAACCTTCCCTGTCCTTCAGAGTTCCAACTCATCGCCCCAGGGGTTGTTAAGCATTAAGGCCTCAGAGCTCATTCCCAAACTGTTTTTAATGCAAATGTTATCACCTTCACTCCCCACATGAGACCTTTTCAAAAGTTCTAGTAAAGTACAGATGGGTTTTAAAACCTCACTCAAGATAACCAGCCTTGATGATGTTTCTCTTAACATGACTTTAAAACACTTCTTATTTTAGAGAACTATTTAATTGCTGCCCTGTTCACAGGTATATGAACCTGGCATAGGACTTGCAGTAAGGATTATTATAATACAGTGTGTGACTCAGGCCAGTTTATTCACTAGAAATTATACTGCTACAAAATAACTACATCTGAAAACCTATCAGGTCCACCTGTAAAAAATTATTTTAGTGTCCTAGGTAGCTGGAATGATTGTTTTCACTTTTGAGAAACTACATTATTAAATAAAATCAAATGGTCTGAACTATTGCATTTGTCTTCTCAACTGTGTATGTTTATGCATTCTCTGACTATAAAAACACCCAACTATCATTTCACGTCTACATAGGCCTGCTGGCAACTTTGATGGTCTCAGTCTGGATGACAGATTTTTTGCGGTGGTATGAAAGAATGACTTCTCCTAAGCCAGATTTAATCAATGTCATCAAAAGTTGGTGGGCCTTTTGCTAGCTTTACTGGAGAGTCTGGATAAAGAACCAGAGGAAAATGTATCTTGAATTAGACTGAAGAGGAAAGCCTCACTAAGCTGCATATGAAATCAGAAAATGGTGCTTAGTCTTGTTTAGTAAATAAGTACCTTATTTAGGTATTTCAGCCTTCAGCAGAGAAGCTCAGGACATGGTAGACTCATTTAAGTTCGAAGTTAGCCCCTTTACTTATCTTGCAAATGAGCAGACATAGAATTTACATTCCCATAATATGCAGTTCAACAAAATGTATATAAAAACCAAAACCATGACAAGTCTTACCTACACGTTATTTCACTGTTTTGGAAAAGGGAAATCCAGATTCAAATTTGTCATGGGGGAAAACTTCTCAAGTTGTGTGGTTTAAATCAAACTAACTTCAAAATGATTTATTGATTTATTAATAAAAGATACTTAGCTGACAGTAGCTAAATTATACAGTCAGGATTAATATCAATAATACAACAGAGAAACTACAACGCTGGATGCTTAAAAACTTTGTAAGCACCTACAAATCTCTGAACACCCTTCTAAGATTTATGTTCTAATTAGCTCTGCCATCACACACACACAGACACACAGAGTTATGTGCACAGCCTGTACATGCACAGGCTGTGTGGGATAGAAGTGCATGTTCCCTCTCTCCTCTGCCCTATTTGCACATCCGTCTCTTAGCAGACATGGACACTATCAACCATGTGAACACATGGTTCTCTGCTGTTTAGTTTATAGAACAAGAGCACCCATCCAGATATCTCTTTTTTGGAACTAGAGGGAGCATAAAGGTGCCCACAAGACATGATACCTAAATGGGGCTTATTAGCTGCTGTGCAATAGACCAAAATAGTCCTCATCTGGTTTTTGCACGACTCTGCTTTACTATGAAGACAAAGAAACTCAAAATTTCTGGCATGGCAGTTGGGTGTATGGGATAGGCATCCATTGGTGTATATAATTTTCAACAGTCTATTTTTGGGCATAGATTCCTCACCACAGCTAAACATTAGGCACCACACTGCAGAGCTCTTTTAGCAGAGCTGTTGCTTCCACAGAGGCTTAGAGCTAGGCTGTACCTGTATTTTGCGTGAAAGGCTGAGCAGTAGGCTCTTACCCTTGACCCTCTATTTGGCATGTTCAAGCAGTGTCAGACATAACAGTATTGTGTGCAGAACTTGACGGTGACTTTTATTATATACAGAGCAATTTACATTTGAATTCAACCAAATAACCCTATTTTCCTTTGAAAAATCTCATTAATAATGGCATTATTTGTTATGCATAATAAGGTTTAATTGCACTTTTTAAAGCCCCACAGCACTTACGTTAAACCAATTTTAATCAAAATGGCAAGTCAATGGGTGTCAGAACAAATTGCACTTGCAGATTTTTATACCACTATTGTTTTTACTTAATATTTTAAATGGTGCTTTATATGAAAGCGTTTTCTGTTTACCAAAATTATTATGCAAAGAAGTTAAGTGTTTTAACATGCATGCAGAGGGCATTTAAATGACATTTTAAATCAGATCAATTTGGAAAACTGTATACCACTTATTTATAAGAATACAGACTGGAAAAATACTGTGCGCTACAACCCAAATTGCATTTTTATATGGGAAAAACAATATTTGGAGTCTCATCCCCAATCCGAAAGGGGGACCCAAGTAATCAATTTTAAAGTGCTGCTTCCCATTCCAAAGTTATCCTCATATCCTATCTCAGCTTTCAAGATCATTTACAATCTTGTCTAAGTGTTCCATCCATAAATCCCTAGCCAAATATTCTAGCATTTTTCAAAACAAGATGCTGTCTACATAAAAGATCATGTAGATGCAGGGTTAATAAGAGAAAGTCCAACAGGCAGCTGCTCAGAGGAGTTACCTTTTATCAGTGAGTGACTTTGATTTTATTACAGCTTCCTTCTTTGAGTTTATTACAGCTTCCTTCTTTGAGTTAAAAGGTAGTCTTTCCTAGGGCTTTGACAAATCTGGCGAGTTAGCAAATCTGACATTTTGGTGTGGTTTTGGAGTGTGAAATCTATTCGCTGTCTCACTAACAAAGTGAACACTGATAATTTTAAGTCTAGCTTCACAACTTACCTAAATGTATGATCATAGCCCATATATAATGGTCTTCCTTTGACCAGTGATAGTGATCTCTGTTCATAAATCCTGAACATCTAAAAGTTTGTCAACATCTTGAGCAGCTGAGTAGAGATGGGGATGTTTGCTTCCCTTAGTCTCCTGGCTACGTTAATGGGTATACAGCCTAGGATGCAGTTAGCCTATTGTGCTGTCTGGGTTTAGTCCTCCAGCTTGTATCAAGAAGATTCCAGGGACGCTTTTGTCAGAGCTTTTGCCCACCAGGCAGTGCCCAGCCTGTATGTCCTGGGTTCAGCAGTAACAGTCATTTTTTTCCTTCTTAGTAGCTAGTGCAGTGCTATGTTTTCATTTTTTGGCTTGGGAAGAGAGCTGATAATGCTGATGTTTTTAGTTGCTGCTCAAATGTTTGGTCTGGCCAAGGACTTTCTGAGCTTCGTGCTCTTCCAGGGAGGAGGAGAGGCTGGGAGAAAGCAGAGACAGGACACCTGACCCAAACTGACCAAAGAGGTATTCCATACCACAGCACGGCATGCCCAGGATGTAACTGGGAGTTACCCAGAAGGGCTGGGAGGACTGCAGGGTTGGACGAGCTATCGGTCGGTGCTTGGCTGGGGGGAGTGGGGCAAGTTATTGGTCAGCTGGTGTTGAGGTGTTGTATTCTTTCCTCTTGTTATTTCCTTTATCATTATTATTATTGGTGGTAGCAGTAGTGATTTGTGTTATACCTTAGTTACTAAACTGTTCTTATCTCAACCAGTGGGAGTTGCATTCTTTTCGATTCTCCTCTCCGTCCCTCCAGGAGCAGGGGGAGGGCAAGAAGGGGTGGGGAGTGAGTGAACGAGGTTTGTGGTTGCGTTTAAACCACAACACTGTACCACCACAGGGTGATATGTAACATGTGACACTTGATATGTGATATGTATATGTATATGCATATGTGTAGTATGCAATATGTATATGCATTATATAATTCTACAGAGAATTAAAAATCTATAGAACTGTGATATGTCTGCCATTGTGGGAAGTTAATTGTTAGCATGAAACCCCAAAAAATTTTTTTCATAAGCATATTTTTCCAATACTGGCAGATGAGATGAAATCAGTGCTGCAGAAATATTCATCTTCATGGGCAACTATGCTATTAAGAATAACAATTACAGCATCACGGTTGAGCATTCCCAATAGGCCTACCCCTGAAAGTACCAGTATTGATACATACAATGTCATAGAAAGTATCCTCACAAGCCTTAACATGCAGTCGCCAGTACTGATGGGAAATCAAGTAAGTGAATTGCTTATTTAGATGTGAAGCTTGTTACTACAGGAAGAAATTCAAGCTCTCAAAATTAAAACTACCAAAAATGATTGAATATTCCTTTAAATTGCTAGGAATTATTACAGCGAAAAACAACATAAATATGGAAATATAAGGCATGGTCCTTTAAGTGGAATACCAGTCTAAAACCATTAAAGAACAAAAAAAAAAAAACAGAAAAGTTAAATCAATTTCATACCATTCCTTTGAGCCAATGTAACAATTTCTCTAAGAAAAATCAACTATTCAGACAGAAATTTTGAAGGAGGATATTGTATACAATTTTCTCAGATACCTCAAAAAAAGAAAAAAAAAAGAGGTCATTCTCCCATATTTCTGCAAGAGCCAAAATACTGAGAGCAAAGTAAGGAATAACATCTATCAAGGAACCTCATCACACACAGCAGGTAAATGTCTTTCTTATTAGACAAACAACAACATTATTAAATACAAGGGGATGCAGACATTCATTCATACTGAGCCTCAAGCCATCAGGAGTTGGTGGCAGTGGTGATTATATCAATGGAATCTATTATAATGTTCCCTTTAGTGCTCTCTTCTGACTAGCTGACTTTAATAATCATAAACTCCAGGACACTATTCGTGAAATAGCTATTACCATTGAACTTTACCTCTGTAAGTAAATATGTACTTAATGAAAAACTCCTCTGGGGCGGGAGTCTGAAAATGTGGTGGCTTTTGTCTGTCTTGCAAAGATATTTCTCTTTAGTAGATGGCATTGTGGGAATTCATACATTTCATTTTCTCTCAATACAGTTATCAGTTATGAAGTCATCAAATAAATGCCATCAAAATTATTCTGCCATTAACAGAACAGTGATAGGTCTGCCATAAAACCACAAACACAAACTTACTTGACCTTTAGTTATAAACCTACTTCTACATGTAGATGCCTCAAGCAAGGCTAAAACTAGATTTGGTTGAGTTTACTCTTTGAGTGAGTAGGTTGATATTTTGGTTTGGTTCAGTCCTTGTTGAACAGAAATCAGGAGCTGGAATATTTTTAAGTGTTAGGGAATTCAGCTGTAAATCAGGATGCCAAGGGTTCAAGTGAAAACAATTCACCTGCTGTTCTGCATTCTGTGAATACAAAATAGGATCAAGCTTTACCAAGAAATGTGGCTTGAGGTAGAGCACATGGGTGATAGCAAATCTTAGTGACCAGGGCTTACTCTGAAATGTCTGTCCTTTCCCACTTCATGGATTAGAAGAATATTTGGATAATCTGAAAATTCTGAGCTCTGAGAATTGAATTAAGTTTCGTCCAGTACTAATGCAGCTGTCTCTGCAAATCAAGCTATCTTCTGTATTTGTGTCCTAAGTGACAAGTCCCTCTTCTTCCTCCAGAAGCATTTCTCTCTCATAGGAGGCCATTTCTAGAGGGCACAAGGTAAAAGTTAGATGATACCAGCCTTCTCGGCTGCCTCTTCCCTGGACCAGCCCCCTCAAGACGGCATTTTCATGTGTCTTTTTCTGATATCTGTCACAGCTGCATGTGTCTCCAGATTTAATATCACTCCTTGTGAATTGATTCCCTGGAGCTTCATGTTGCTTTAATTTTCAGCTGCCTAAATTTCTGGTGGAATGGATAAAAGGGACAACGTAGGTGGCAAATTCAAGCCAGTCCCTCCTGCTATGAAAGCTAAGAAAGTTCAGTTGGAATGTGTGAATACATCTAGCAGCAGTGGAAAGCAATAAGCTCCACAAAACAGGATCTCCCATTCAATTTATATTTTATGTTGTTCAGGAATGAGCTGTATAGCTTTCCTGGAAAGTTGCCAGAATCTGAATTACATTATCTGTACTGATTTAAAGGGCATATCTGGGAGTGGCAGTGTGAAAATGTTCTGTGCTGGGAAGTAAGTCCTAAAATTATATTGTTTGAGAATGTAAAGAGTCATTGCTGCCCCTCTGTGTTTAAGAATTCTGTACACCATAGATTTATCATTCAAAATCATCATTACTTATAATTTTAAGAACACATTGCTGCATTCTGCAGCACTTATTCACTCTGCGTGCTGGTGGATACAGTGAACAGAGCAGCAGCTATATCAATTTTTCTACCTTTGTCTCTTTAGAAAGGTCTGCATGAGAGAAATGATGCCTGTCATATCCCAAAGAAAAGTTTTTCTAACACAATTCATTCAAAACTTGTCAAAACAGAAAGGAACTGATTAACATCCAGCAGACTTCTTATAATTTATACTTTTGTGTGCTCTGGCCATTGCTAGTGCAGAACAAGTCAGGGAACAGCCAGAAGCTGGAACAGTTCAAGTGTCTTCAACTTTTTCTCAGCTGAATAAGCCTGTATTTACTGGATGTTATAAAGGAGATACAGCACCTATTCTTCCTTCAGCCGTCTTTCTTTCCTCATTCATCCTGTTTGCTCAGGAGGTCATATAACAGGAAAAGTTGTTTGGTTGCATAACTGTGGCATTGCAATTTCAGCTGTGGAGCAAGGACCAGGCTTAGTAGGCACTGATCCTTATCTCACAAAAACTTTAGTCTGGAGTTCTTCATTCGTAGGGCTTTTGAAGTCTTTCTTATGTGAATAGCGATGAGAGACAGTGGCTTAGAAAATTGCCTTTTAAGGATTTTTTGCTTAGTTTCTCTCTCTTTTTTTGCCTACATCAGGAACAGCGACAATAACTTTATGGTAATTTTGATATGGAAATTTTCATGGTAGTTATGACCGTGAAACTCCTGCAGAGTTCAGAAATAAAGATATTAGGAGTTTCTTCACAGACTCGATTCCCATCATATTGCCATGCACTGATGCACACAGTATCTCTGTAAGGTCATGAAACATTATTGATTACCATTCCTGTTCTATTTTTCAGGAACTGAGGTGGAAATTAGATTATCTGAGGTCGCAGAGGCAGAACTCTGGCTTGTTCCCTTATGTTTTATATTCAAGATTGTCCTTTAACCACAGCTAAAGCAATTTTCTTTTTATTTCCTAAACAAAATGTAAACTCCACCCCATTTTTACTGTAAGGTATTTAAATGGTTCATAAGGACAAAAAGTCCTTCATAGATGTGAATGTAGGTCAAACTCTGGACCACTCCTGAGAGGCAAAACTATAGCAAGTTTAGTGTTTTCATACAGGCTTGTGCAAATTTTGTCTGGGTGGAGTGAGTATAAGTGAGGAAATGTGCAGCCTGGATTCAGTTCTTCCTTACCTCCAAGCAAGCTGCTTCTGGGTTCACTTCCAGTGATGTGGAGGGCTAAGGACTGCTCCTGGCCTTGCTTTGTGTTGCAGTCATAAGCTTATGGGAAGGACTTGTATTTGACTGAAGCATCAGTAACACCGGAAAACCTTTTCCTACCATGCAAACACTGCTCATCAATAACTAAAACATCACTGAATTATTAACACTGCTTCCAGCACAAATCCAAAATAGCCCATACTAGTTAGTATGAAGAAAATTAACCCTATCCCAGATAAAGTCAACATACTTCCACACTTCTGCTCTAGTTTGTCTGTTCACTCAAAGAATGCATGTAATTTTCCCATGAATGTAGCTTGCAGTGTTTTTAAAATATAAAAGAATGTGAACATACTCAAGTTTTAATAAAAGCTACACTTTTCTGAATGTAGACATACTTTTGTTGTTTTCTACTGTCATCATGGATTGTTTAGGCCCCCTCAAAAAAGATCCATGTTTCAGACTACTCAATGTAGCAGTTGGTACCAATTCCTACTATTCCTTGAAAGAGTTCTTGTGGAGAACAACAAATCATTGGAAAGCATATATGCTTAATTTTGCTTTAGTAAATAATAATATGAAGCCTTAAGGTAAGAATATTTGATTTTGATTCTATTTGTGGTGGTGATTACTAAAGAGACAAAAAATAGGAAGACAGAATTCATGTATAGCAGTTATACCTTACGGTATAAAGATATGAAATTTATTATTTTTCTCTAAAATAAAATAAACCAATTTCCTGCTCCAGAATGCTTCTGATTTGAATCCTAAAATTCCATGTGTTGTATAGCATTCCATGTTTGATGGTGGAAAATTCTTCATACTGTAGCAGGAAAGCAGTGTAGGCCCAAATCCTTAACTACTCTTTTAGTCAAGGTATTCCCCCTAAGTTTTTCGAACTAGGAATATAAGCTTATAGTATCTTTAGCATTTCATTAGAATTAAAAACAGACATGGAGGTTGTTGAGAGATGTCTGATGAGCTTTATTTTAAGAGTAAAATATGACACAAGAATACAGATCTATACCCTTCTAGACCAGCATGCAGAAGCTAAGAGAGATATTTTAGGTCTTTTCAGACAGTGATAGATACTAAAAAACTGAGTCAGCTCAGTGGCTAGAATGGTAATTTAGCCCTGATATGCCTGCTTACATCCACTGAAATATCTAAATGTTTCAAACCAAATCCTTCCATTAGAGTTGATTTGTCTTTCTCCTCAAATAGTGTCATTCTCCATTCATATCTCAGTTTTGAAAATCAATCTTTTCTTTGTAATCCTAAAATTAAAGGTACAGTAAATCCTTCAGCAAGATGTCTGAATGGAACCTGATCACCGGTAGTAAGCATCTCACTGAAATAAAAGAATGAAAAGCAATCGTTGTGCAAGGCTGCAACAAAAACTATACTGTATTAGAATTCCAGAAAGATAACCTCATATAGCCAAGGTGAAACTAATGGCTGGCACTGCACATATTGGTGCACTCTTTTTATGTTTTAAGATTATATAAATCAAATTTAAATTAAACATCTGTTTATGGAAATATTGCAGCTCTTCCCTTGAACTCATTCATTGTTAGAGCAAGAGAAAGCAAAGTGAGTTAGAATGAAAGGTAGAAAGATAATACAACTCCCTTTCTAAATTTTTAGGCAACTGTAATCATAACAAAATGTTATAAATTTTTTAGTGTCTCTAGTTCAGAAGATGGGTGTACTGGAATTAAAGGAATGATCCTGTCTCCAAATCAACAGAATTACATGATGGTAGCTACTAAGACAGATTGATAAAATATTTTAAAGATGGGAAAAGTAAAGTAGGACAAAAAGTACATGAAGGCAAATTACTAGCATAGGGAAAAAAAGAGCCAAAAAGATTCCTTAGTTTGAGAATAGCAGTTACTCAAGTGGTAGCGCACAGTTCTTGCAATAGCAGACTTGACAGATTTCCTATGGCCATGAGCAAGATGTAATGAATCAGTGGTGAAATCTAGGTAATCCACTTCCCTTCCTTAGGAAGACCGGCTGAGTACATTTTTCAGTTGGCTTATCATTGGAAAAATTATGCTGTAGGATGTCCCTGATATGTCATGGGAAAAGTTCTTATTGATGCTCAGGGACAATTCAGCAAAAGACTCAGTGATATTTCTCATGATCATTGCAATTTCCTTACTGCATTAATTCCACAGTATCCCTGCTTCTTGTGGATGTCTGATATAATATCAGACTCAACCTTATGGCTGTCAATTTTAGTGTAAATCCCATTTTTATTACTGTTGGTTTTGCATTGCTCTTTCAAGGCTTTTAAAAAGAAGCTGGCAGTCATCTGTATATTTAGATTGATTAAGATTTCAAATTATATTTTTTCCACTTTTTCTTATTTATTTTTATTCAGACTCTGATTAATCCCTCAAGTAATGCATTACGTAAAAAGAAATACGTGGAGTATCAGGTCCAATTCTTGGTTCCCTGGTGCAAAAAAAGATATGGACTTGCTGGAGTGAGCCCAGTGCAGGGTCACAGAGATCATGAAAATATTGGAGTATTTCTCCTATGAGGAAATGCTGAGAGAACTGGAGTTGTTTAGCCTAGAGAAGACTAGAGGAAACACCCAGTGAGAGGGAAGAAAGATGCAGGACAGGACAAGGCATGATTGGCACAAAGTAAAAACATGACATTTCATCCAATCATAAGAACATTTTTTTTCCTGTTGGGGTGACAGCGTTGGAACCGGTTGCCCAGGGAGATATTCAAAACTGACTCGACAGTCTTGGGTGACCTGTTTTAAGTGATCCTGTTGGAATAATGGAGTTAGAGTAGAAGGGCTTCTCAAATCCACATCAACCTCAACAATTCTGTGAAAAAATGGATGGGCAAATATACGGCAATTACAAAGTTTAATTAAAGGAACGCTTCTGTACTTTAACAAACGTGCATAAACAAGCCCAGCTAGATTTATTATACCTTTCAGTGAAAGCTATAATTTAATAGAACAAAGCTGAATAGAAGGAATGACCCAGTAGACTTTGAATGAGAAGGCAAACAGAAAGTGCAAACTTTAACATCCGGTCTTTAGAAACAGTTTCCTTGCACAGTCCTTGAATCTGAAACATAAATGCAATAATACTGTACATCACAATGTTATCCTGACAGGACTGGTTTTAGAATAAGGCATTAGCTTCGTCATGGGACTGCTCTGTCAAAAAATAACAATAAATATGAACAATGAAATGCACCCTAGCAGTAATACAGGAAGCCAGAACTAGACCCATGATCTGTCAACCCCTGTTTTGCTTGCTAAGCTACAGGAATTGCTTGTTTGTCCCATGTCACTGACCCTCTGACTCTTGCATTCTTCTTTCTAAAATAATTCAGTTGTAGCTGGAGAAGTGAGACAGAGTAGGTATCACTTTTGCTTGCCCCTTCTCTTCCTCACACTGTAATTTATGTGTTAGAGTATTCTTTTGACAAATGGGAGGTGAGATTTCAGCACTGAGGTGAGCCAGATCTGTTTTCTGAATAAAAATCTTAATCATCAAGCTTTAATGCACCATTGCTGTTTTGAAAAAGAGCAAATACAGATTACCTATATTGTCCTTCTAAGAAAAGGACTGTTCTGGAGAAAACAGAATTTAAGCAGTGCTTAAGGATGTGCTCTGTATATTTCCTCATGGAAATTTATCCTATTGCCTCTGAGTATTTTGTTATCCAAACAATTAGATTTTGCCACTGAAGAAACTCCCTTCAGTGAATAAAAATCGTGGTATATATTAAAGAGGAGAGGAATATCTGCAGAGGGGTGGCTTAATTAGAGTGACATAGTGGCTTAAATATAGTAAGACATTTATCTTTTATTCCATTGTATAGAGGTAAGATTTTTGAAGGAAAAGACTTGTAGGAAAGCTGGAAATAAGAAGAAATAAAATCTTTCATTTACCAACATGTCTTTAACGGCATATAAGCATGGGAAAAGAAGTTCAGATAAATACTGGAAGTTCTGAGTACAACAGGTTATTTACTCTTTCCTACAAAATTAAGGAATATATATAGTAAGCAACAAACTTACAGCAGTACCTTGCCGAACAAAGGAAAAGAAAAAATCTCTGGCTTAAATACCAGAGGATAACTCTAGCAACTGTGCCAGGAGCTGAATGTCTAGCTCTGTTCTATTCTGCTTTCCATAGTCCTTGAAGCAAAATAAAGACCAGCGCAGGAGAGGCTAGTATTTAGTTGTGTTTGCTGCTGGCTGTGATGAGTGTTAAGGGCCAGTTCCAAGACCAAAGATATCCATTTTTGGTTGGTTTTTGTTTTTTGGGGTTATGAAAGAATGAATTTGTTGCTCAGTTTTTTGGTTGTTTTTTTGTTGTTGTTGTTTGTTTTTTGGTGTTTTTTTTTTTTTTTTTTGTTGGTTGTTGGTTTGGTTTTGAGTTTTTTGTTGTTTTTATTTCCAGTAAACTGTACTACTTGTGGGTTTTTTTTTGTGGCGATTTAAAAGCTCTATGGTAACACCAGCTGTCTCTTCTATCTACCCTGCAAAGCAGACAATGAATTTGGTTTATTTGAAACCGCAGGAAGCTACTGCTACTGGAAAGTGCTGTCCTTGGTGTCTGCATGTTTCTGTGTTTATCAAAATACTGTGTAAATAGATACTATATGCACTTCAGATATATATAATGTGAAATGGATGCTAAAAGTGTTCAGCTACATTACAGGCATGCTGAGAGATCAGTATTATATATTTGTTTATTTATGTGCAGAATATGTAAGTAGTGCAAATATGTTTGTACATATGTGTGTTTGTATATCAGACTCGTCGAACAGCTGAGGTCAGAAAAGATCCCTGGAGTCCAGCTCTGCTGCCCATAGTAGTGTCAGCTAGAGCAATTTGCTCATGTATATGTCAGCTTGGTTTTTATTATTACCAAGGACAGACATCCAAAAACCTCTTAGTAATCTCTTCCAGGAGGAACAAGCTTGTAAGATTGCAAAGAATGGGTATAGAAGGGGTCAGCTGAGTGTAAGTGAACGGCTATTCAGCATGCCTGTCTGGCCAAGCCGTGAACCTCATTACAGTCTGTCCTCTCTTTGCATTAGATCCTATTTCAGACTACGTGCTGTGCAATGCTACTGTCTAATCTGTATGTGAGTATGTTTGTGTGAGAGGTTCATTAGAAGACTTTGGGCTGTAATAGCTGGTAAGTAGGTTAAACCACCACCTGGAAAGACCAGTTTTCACATACTCAAAATGTACTCACACTTGTACTGATGTCTATTTTCTCACTGCAGTATTCCACCACTGATTTCAGTGTAGAGTTTGAAGCACAATAGCTCTCAATATCTTGCCTTTCTGCTTCCTAGCCAGGTCTTCCCATTCCATATTGCCTAAATGCAAAATATTCTTGTCAGAGGTTAATTTGACCACATTTTTTTCCAGGCCATTTTTCCTGTTTGTCAAAATAATTTTGAATTCTAGCCCTGTCTCACTCTTAAATTCCAATGACTTTACATACTCTTCCATCATATTGGTCATTAATGAGAATATTCAATTATATTCAGCTCAGAACAGATCTCATCAAAACCATAAGCTCTACTGGATGTCTCCAATTGTAACAATAAATATTGGTTAGGGTTTAACTGGAAGCTGCATACTGGCAGGGCCAGCAAACACTGCATTAGCAGAAGAGATTAAGCTTATTGGTGGTATATGATGAGCTATAGCATTTTGTATTTTATCAGTTGTTCTGGCTTCTCAGTTTTCTTTGTGATCCATACTTATTCTCAATCCTGCAGCACAGTTTTTCAAATAATTTATTGCTTATGGATAAGAAAAAAAGGTGGGGTTTTGCTGGATATTTTTTTTAATATCAGGCAGTATAAGTAAGCATTCCAGGTTTTAGGATGGGATATTGGGACAGTAAAACTGTTATGATTTTTCTATGGAAGGCTAGAAATTTAACTTAGTTTTTTTTTTTTTATCAGATGCTACATGGCAGAAAGTTTGCAGGATAAACCTACTTTGTACCAAATTAGTATACATTAAAAAAAAAATCAATATGGTTTTATTAGATTGCCATTTTTCAGGATGAAGTAATATACGGAGAAAGTCAAATATTCAGAAACATTCATTTTAGATATAAATATGCAACATCTTTTTAAAATAGTCAAGTAATTTGTATGATGAATGAGTGGTGTTGTATTCTGGCAGTTTATAAAACTATGTTGTCTTCTTTTGGGTTCCCAAAGGGAATTTGATTTCTTTTGAAAAAGTCATCTTTTGTCATAAGTGTAGGAGACCTGGATACCATTCCTAGGCAACTTAGAAAGCCCAGCTCAGGAGGGTGCCTTGCTCAAGGCGATCTGACAGGCCATTTGGCAGGCAAAAGTGGAATACTGCTGCTTAGGTCTTACTAAGCACCAGTGACTTTCTTTTATTGATTCTCTGTCTTACAGCCTACTTTCTATAAGGTTTACTTTGACATCTTACAAACTAGACATCATGATGCTTTACTGTTGTACCAAACAAATTCATCTCCCTCTAAGAAGAATTATTTTTCAAATTATGATTGCAATCACCATATTACTCCTTATTAACAGAAGTAAATTAAATCTGTATATCACCTACCCTGTGTTAAAAATATGCTGAAATTATAGCATAGGTCAGGGTCTAACACCCTTTCAGAGGACTGTAGACTTTGGACTTGGAGGCAAAGACGTCACCCATTGCATATTCCTTCTATCTATCTCACCTTTCATATTGTACTCCTTCTTGATCGTGGTTTTTTCAATAGTTTGTCCTTTTTTTTTTTAATGGAAAAAAGTACTGAATATGCTTAAAATTTCTGCTTTTCCATTTTGAACTGACTTTGGAGTAAGTATTAGCCCTTTTCTTAGAATTAAGAGAGTTAGGAAAATTCCAAGATTATTCTAATACATAAAAGTCAAGCCCAAAGAGCAGAAGAACACAGATTATTCTGTATTTTAAATACTGAGAGGTTTCCTGCAGCAGTATGTCAAATAGAATCATAGAAACTTAGAATCATTTAGGTTGGAAAAAACTGTCAAGATTTTTGGGTTCGATCATTAACCATGCACTGCTACGTCCACCACTAAACCATGTTCCTAACTGCCACATCTACACACCTTTTAAATACCTCCAGGGGTGGCAGCACAACCATGTCATTGGAACAGGGCAGCCTGTTCCAATACTTGGCAACTCTTTGGTGAAGAAGTTTTTCCTAATATACAATCTAATGCTCCTCTAGTTCAACCTGAGGCCATTTCCTCTTATCCTATTTCTCATTACTTGGGAGAAGACACCGACACCCACCTCACTGCAACCTCCAAAGGTAGTTGTAAAGACAAATAGGGTCTTCCTTGAGTCTTTTCTCCGGACTAAACAATGCTAGCTCCCTCAGCTGTTCCTCATCAGACTTGTGCTCCAGACCCTTCACGAGCTTTGTTGTTTTCCTCTGGACCTGCTCCAGCACCTCAATATCTCTCTTGAAGTGAGGGGCCCAGAATCAAATGCAGTATTAGAGGTGCAGCCTCACCAGTGCCGAGTCAGGGGGCTTCCCTGACCCTGCTGGCTATGCGATTGCTGATACAGGCCAGGATGCAGTGGCCTTGGCTGCCTGGGCACAAGCTGGCTCATGTTCCGTGGCTGTCAGTCAGCACCTACAGGTCCACCAGCATCTTTCCAGCCAGTCTTCCCCAAGCCTGTAGCGGTGCATGGGGTTGCTATGACCCAAGTGCAGGACCCAGCACTGAGCTTTGTTAAAACTTATACAGTTGGCCTCAGACCATCGATCCAGCCTGTCCAGATCCCTCTGTAGATCCTTCAAATAGATTCAGCAGTAATTAAATTAATTAAAACTACACTTCTCCTTCTGGAGAAAAAAAAATGATAAATGAGTTAAGTAAAGACCCCTCAGAATATATTAACATTAGTTTAAAAGGTCTGAAAGGTACTGTTGTGTCAGTTTTATACATAGTAAAAGGCTAAATAATCTAATGTCTAAATAAACGCTCTAAAATAATGTCTAAACAAATGTGCTCTAAACCAGTGTACTCTAAACCAACGTACTGGTGAGAAGGAAAGCCAACTGATTAAACATGACACATAAATAACTGTGTAGAGGTGGAAATTCAGTTAAGCACATAAACCATAAAATGTGCTGCTGAAAGATAACAAGGTACTAAATAACAAAGAAAAACAGCTTAAAAAATAAATCTGGGTTCAACAATGTGACTGTCCTGGGGATGCTAGGAGGAGAAACAATAACATAAGCTTTCAGAGCCAGGCTCAAAGGATTTTAGGATATAAACACAAGGGAGGTCTCCTATGCAGAAACCTACTCTGTCAGAAACAAGTGAAAGCAGCTCAGTTGCGGTGAGGGGAAAAGTTCTGAGTTTGTGCTTAGAGATACCATGAGACAGATGGGGTTATCCTATGAATCACAGCAAGGGTTTCTCTTTGAAGGACAAACCTCGCTTTTCCTCCTAAAAACATGTCCAGAGGCAAGGACTGTGCATTTTGAGGCTCTGGAAGGATCCTGTTGATGAAACAGGAGACTTGTCACCTTTCTGTCTCCTGGAATCACATGAGCAGACTTTTATCATTGTGGTGGATAAGTCTTAAAAAACCCCAAGCATATAAGATAGAATGAATTGGGTGTGAATCAATCACTCTTGTGCTGTTAATAAGAAAGAGATATGCGCGGTAAAATCAGAACCCATATCTGCTATGTAATTATTGCACATCTTGGGATGGTCCATTAATAACGGTAGGTCCCATTAAGTCCAAAATATATATCAGGCCTAGCTATAGATTTAGATGAGTTTTGGTTGAAATCCATATTTTTCCTCTAGTTTCTAGATTTTTTAGTTTGCTAGTCAAACTCGTGACTGTGTAGAAATAAGTACATAAAATAAGAAGACTTAAAGCATAAAAACTTAAGAAAATATAAGTAGATATTTGTCACTGACTTTAGGCTACATATCTTTATTTTATTTTTGTCCATCAATAGTAAAGTATATATGATATTATGTGGTTTATTCATAGGACCATATATAGAAATAAGTTAGATTCTTGAAGAGCTAACAGACTAATGTCCACAGAGTCCTGTGGTAACTGATAAATGGTAATTAATTGTATGAATTAACAGTGAGTTTTCTAAGAACAGTTGCTTTAACTGCCTCTTGTAGTCTTTTCCCTTAGCACTATGAAGCTTTTTATAATATCTTTGTGTGTTTTATTACTAATATATCTAACATGGAAAAGCACTACACATTTTTGTGGTATAATTCTATCAGCAGAACATCACTGGTTTGCATGTTAGAAATTTGACTATAGTTTAAGTTTGCACAGAATTGATTGCATGCTTTGAAAACTTGACAGAATAAAGCACTGTATTTGGTTTCCTGGTGTGCAGGTGGTTTTATTTATTTATTTGTTTGTTTTGCAAGCATTTTTACAGCTACTGTGAATTCATGAAAAATATAGTGAATCAAAACATTCCATAAAATTTAGCATGAAAATTCATGCCACAGGTCCATTATTTAGCATTTGCTTTTCATCATTCTCTTATTTTAAAATATTCACTTACTCATACAGCATCTGACTTAGGTGAACAAACAACCAAACAGCAGAAATTGCAAGAGATTGCTATTTTCTGATAGAACAGTCAGAATAAATGATTTACTAATAAACCATAGTCTGAAAGTTGTTTGTGCAATGCTCCAGCTAATGGTAACAAACTATGCATAAATAAATATATCATAGAATCATAGAATAGTTAGGGTTGGAAAGGACCTTAACATCATCTAGTTCCAACCCCCCTGCCATGGGCAGGGACACCTCACACTAAACCATCTCACCCAAGGCTTCATCCAACCTGGCCTTGAACACTGCCAGGGATGGAGCATTCACAACCTCCCTGGGCAACCTATTCCAGTGCCTCACCACCCTAACAGGAAAGAAGTCAGGGTCTGTTTGCAAATAATTCATTATGCAGAAACAGGCAAAACTAGAGATACTAATTTGTAATGAAGTTTTCTATCAGCTATAAAGTAATAAGAAATAGTCTAGGCTGAAGAATAATGGTTATGATCCCATAATATTTAAACAGAGAAGCTTTAGAAAAGAGTCATAAAATCATAGAATCATAGAATATTTAGAGTTGGAAAGGACCTTAAGATCACCTAGTTCCAACTCCCCTACCATGGTCAGGGACACCTCACACTAAACCGTCTCACCCAAGGCTCTGTCCAGCCTGGCCTTGAACACTGCCAGGGATGGAGCATTCACAACTTCCTTGGGCAAAATGATAATGATGAGAATTAAGAGTTTGGAACGAATGGTGTTATTCACAAATGTATGTGATTCAAGGCCTCAACATAAATTTTCTCCCATTTTTTGGGGACTTTGAGACCAGCCCATGTTCAGAACAAAGGATAGATGACAACTGCTAATAGGGCTGAGTTCTAACAATGCTTTTTATTGCTGTATCTTTTTTTTAAAAGAGTAATTCGCTTTGGGGTTTATAACTTTGGCATTCCTTTTTCTCCAGCTGTTTGTTTGTTGTTGTTGTTGTTGCTAATATTTTGATGTTCAGTATAATGAAACTATGTTAGTACATTCTTTAATCTTTGACTCTGTCTATAATCTCAGACATTATGCATGCACTTGCACAACAGGCTGTTAGAAAGGATATGTTCTGCCTTAATGTAATAACCAGCACAGCATCCTATATAAATTAGTGCCCTAGGAAGATCATGCTTGCTTTTTTCCTTTCCCATGAATATGCATCACTTGTGCTGCAGCAAGAATTCAGGATATAACTATATCATTATAACTATCATTTCCTTAAACTTTTTAAAACTAAACATATGCCTATGCATTCAGTAGATAGCTGGTTTGTAAACTATTTGATGCCATCAGTTCACATGGGTTGTGGCCTCCAACCATTGTATTTTGCATAGTGTGTCTGCATCTTTTTTTAACTGGGCATCACATCTGAAAAGACATATCTACATGTTTATATTTAAGGACTTTCACCGTCCTGTTAGAGGAAATTGTGCTATTTACATGTAAGTTCTTAACCTCTTGGAATAGCTACTTAAGGTTAAGTAAGCTGATTCTTCCATACCTTGTTGCAATTGAATTCACATTATATTATGAAAGAAAACAAACAAACAAAAACAAACACAAAAAACCAAAACCACCCCCCCAAAAAAAAACCCACAAAAAAAAAAAAAAAGAAAACCAACAAAAAAAACCAGCAAAAAGCCCATAACATGTATAACGAATTAAGTCAAATTATTAGTTGCAACCCTGAGTTATGCTGTGCACTGAAGATTCAAATATTTGTACCACAGTTAAAAAAAATAAAAAGTTTATGAAGTTAGTTACTTTTACATCTGGTGTTTGTTGCCACTGATTAGCTTCCAATCCCAGCATCTTCAGAAAAATGTACAAGAGAATTTTATACTGGCAGTTGCATTTGAAGAAACACTATTCTGATTAGTGTCATTATCAACTTCATCACTATTATTGTAATTACAGTTACTGTTGTTACTCTTAGAAGTAGCATAGCCTAACCTCATTAAGTGACTATTGGATATTGGAAAGCAAAGAGAGCTTTAAGAAAATGTTTCCTTTTCTATATTAAGTTTCATGTAGTGTGTCTGTATCTTGACCCTTGGAGCTGTATGCCCTACATTTCATCTTGGAGAGTTCTGGCATATATAATATTCCCATTTTCATTTAGAAACTAAATAGCAACCCAGACACAACACTAAATCTGTCCCCTCACAGTGCCATATAATAATAGAGAGATAAGCTCTTTATAAAGTAAAATATAACAGTGACATAATAGCCATGTGTCACTGCATGAAAAGATTGGATCATAAAACTTTATGACCATTCCTGTTACTTTAACAGAAGAGCTTAGCCAGGACACAGAAGTCATGAGAGACTGCCACTATGTTAGCTTTTATTTAAAAGTATGCTACAAAAAAAAAAAAAAAAAAATCAAACCATTTACTATTCTGATTCCCTTTTATTAGAAAAAAAACTTTATTAAGCATTTTGAAAATAATAGTAACTTCTTTGCAACATGAATCATTTGGACACCAAAGAAATTTTAAAATAGCTTTCTGTCTTGGTTCAGAGAGGCCCTTTTTCACTGTTTTAAGACTTACTGCAGAGTGCCATCAGCAGTGTCTTTATTTTATAACTTCAAGAATACAACATAAGGATCTTGAACTGGTTAACACAGAAATAATTGTATGAATTGGTATGGCATTTCCCAAGAGTTGATGTGCCTAATCAAGTTGTGATCTGATATCTTGAATCTGACAAAGAAACACAGCACTCAAGACTAGTGTAAAGATTTCTGGAGCACACGCTGAAATCCTCTCTAGCTGTCACCTCTCATTCTTGTAATGAGAGCTTTGAGACCATAAAATGAAGTGTCTGTTATTTCTGTGAGCTGCTTCTCATGTTGAGGAATTGTTAACTTTGATGTTCAGTAAAGGTAGCTAGCATATTGACATTTAAATTATTTAACTTCTCTTCAAAATAAGTGACTTTTCTTTTTTTCTTAATATGCTTCAATAAAAATTTAAAATACATCAAGGACCCGCTTTATTAGCATTGCCATGCAATATCTCAGCAATAATAGCGCTTAATTCTGATTTTCCTAGACTATAATTAGGATAAAATAAGAATGATTACATTCACAAAGTGAGAATGGCAGTGAAATTGGCTTATGTAGCTCTTTTTTGTCCGTTATACCTCCGGTCATTTATTTAGTGCTGATTGTGAAGCCAGTTGAGGCAAATTACCAATCAAATGGATAACTTTGAAACAATATTGGCTTCAACAGTAGCGCTAATGATTTTTTGTAAATATGTATATATGGGTACTGTACATAAACTGAAGGTCAGGAAATGTTTCTTATGGAAACCAGTTCTGGGGAAAACCTGTTCTGTTTCTCCAGGATCATTCAGGCTCAGTGCCTGGGGCTTTCTAATTATAAAGATATAAAAAACTTGTCAACATTAGTGTTAAAATGATGGAAAAAAAGAGTAATAAGGGCACTGTATTCAATTTCCCCTTCAAGACTTCAAACATGCTTAGTATTAAAGTGAAAAGAGTCACATTGAAATATTATATAATAGAATTATAGCTGTCCTTATTAAATCTAATTGCTGCAAATTAATTAACTTATCTGACTATTAAAGAAATCAACCATTTTGACATAAAAGAGGAGAGAATGCTAACTGCCAGATTAAGTATCAAACTTTCTTTCCTATACTTATATCAAGATGTATTGTGAGATCTCATAGCTGAAGCTGTTTAAAGAAAGCAAGTCCACATTATCATCTCTCATGTTACCAGTTCAGATCTTCAGTGAATGGATTATTTCAGAAAGCATAAGAATTGGAACGCTTAATTTCCCAATTCTTGCAACTTCTGGTGGACAGACACTGCAATGGAACATGAGCATTCCCTACTCTTTTTGTATCAAATAACATGGAGAATTCAGAGTGTTTTAAATGCACAGGAACATTTTCTGTTGATTCGGTTGACAAATATTTTGGTGCAAAAGGATTCTTTTGTCTAAGGGCAAAACTTACAAGAAATTTGCTGCCTCACATTTCTCGTTTTTCAAACAGATCTGAGTAGAAGAGGAATACTGCTATGGAAAAGAGACAAGGAACCATGAATAAAAGAATTTATTTTTCTATTTCAAAATAAAAATGTTTAACTGTGGTATGTTTGTCCCATTGTGTCTTGTTCCATGTCCAAAAGTAAAAGTACAGTAAAAGCATCTGTACGAAGTAGTTAAATTTAGCCTGTACTGAGATATTCTTAGTCATCTCCTCAATTGTTATCATTGCTATTAGGCAAAAATGTGCTCTTACCAATCTCCTTTTATGATTTTAAAATCCCTCTTAGGTGATTTTAACTGATGTTCTTGCCACTACATCTTTGGTGTCTCAAAATTTGTTTTCAGAGAAGGATATAGAATGAATTCTATCTAATTAAAAAGCCTATTTTTTCCCCTAAATTTTAGGGTCTAGAAGCAATCACCCTAGATTGAAGTGACTAAGTCAAGGTTCCCTGTCTGGATAGCAAACCGAGGCAAGTGTTTTTCAGGTCCTCCAAAGGAAGACCTTCTTCTGTGGAAATAATGGATACTGCTGTTAGTGGATACTAAGAGTGGTGTCTCAATTTTGCATTTCAAGTGGGCAGACTGTTAGTCAACAGACTAACATTCCTCATACTTACATTCTGCTAAAATCATCAATGCGACATTTGAAGTTGGAATGAAATGCTCATGCAAGGTTTCTAAAGAATTATAAAACTATTTTGTGTCATGGAGGGAGCCATCAGCTGGCAGATAAATGAAGACTAGAAAGCAAAATTTGGAAGTATACACAAATTGAATTTTAACTTTTATCTAAGCAAATGTTATTATCTTCCTTGTCAAAAAGCATCCTTTCTGTTCCTTTTAGATTGACCACTTCCTGTAGTTCCCAATCAGTTTGTGAAATAAGTGGCATCAACCCATACCCTGTGTGTTGCTTAACAATTAACCACCTGTCTATATAGACACTTTCCACCTAAAATGCCTGATTAATTGGTATGTAAGGTGACAAGATTATCCATTCACAAGATAGCATAGATGGCAGATTTCTTGTATGTTTAATGCAGTTTTAAATGGATAGAAAAATAACAAGTTTGTCTCCACCATTTCATGAGGCAGAACCACACACAGCATGTACTCACTGATGATGAAATGATTGGAGAAAGAATGGACTATGCTGATCTAGAATACTACCTGAAACACATAAGGCATCTCAAGAAATCTATTTGTCAATGAAAGTTCCACATGTGGTTTAAATAAAAGTGTATATAAACGTTTGTCTTTCATGTTTGCTTATTTGATAGTATATTTTATTTATAAAAAACTGGTATACACAAGCACTATTTTAAATGGCAATACAAGAGGTAAAATGCAGTGGCGTACTACTTTATGGGGAACAATTAATTATGCCTACATATACTTGATTAAGGTGACTTTGTTAAGTCTTAAAGTTAAGACAACTTTTTGCTGCTTGATTTTTCCTGAACTTTTCATTGTTTCACTGAGACTTAAAAGTCAAAAATCATACTTTAAGAGGAATATACCACTTAGATTTATTACAGCCACACAGATTTTTTTATTGCAGTCTGAATTGATTCCTGACAGAAATGTGAGCATGGGATTTTTTTCTGAAATGCTCAATGGTATCACATGATTTATCCCCATCAAAAAAATAAGTGATTTTGGTTTAAACTTTTTTGTTGTTTCTTCATACACACAGTTCATCTGGTGGTACTTATTTCTTTTTACATAAATTCTAATATGAACTCTGAAAAGTTTAATGACTATATTGTCCAAGCTTGGTTATGATTTTGACTGATACTTTGTACTGGTAAACATCTGGATGTTATACAAAACACAGTTATATGATGGGACAGTGTGCAGTAGAAAAGGACTGGATTCATTGACTCTTGCCTTCCCATATTCTTTCAGTATGTATTATATTCAATCACATCATTGCTTATTGATAAAGATGAAAACATCCTGAGGAGACCAGCCTCAGATCTGTCTATTCCTATTAAGTGATCTAATGAGTAGGCTTGAGAAACATAGTTCCTATTTCTTTTATCTACTATTTTTTTCTGTTCTAATCAGAAAGAAACAGCTTCAGTAGAGGTAGTGCACAGAAACCTGCATCGCCTTTTCCACTTAGTCTGTAAACTAGGGTTTGAGGAAGTTTTGAAAAGTGTAAGATGTGTTATTTCCAACTCAGGCAGAGTGAGAAATAAAATTTCAGTTTGCTAGTTCCTGGTTCCAACCACCAGAGTTGTATGAAATGGTGCAGCAACTGCTGCTTCAAGTCATTGACACCATAGGAGTTTAGGTAAATCTTGCTTTGGCAAGGTTATGCAAACAAATATAAATCCATAAAAAATAGACCATCACTTTTTCAATATTTTAATTTGTGAGTGACAGAAGAGTGCAAGAGTCTCCTTGATACTCAGGGGGTTTTGCCACTAAGATGAGTTCAATTATTAGATTTGTGCTTGTGCATGCAGCAGAGGAGAGAGAACGCGTAGCCGGCAAAGAAGCTGAGCAATCACCATGGCTCTGCCAGTCCTCTGCTCACTGTTTGATAGAAGTATGGGCCGTTCTTGGCAGGATATCACTGTTTATCACAAGATTACCTCCTTGATGCGAAGGAGTATAGTCTGTGTCTAAAAAGTGGCACTGTACAGTGTCTTCAATGGTACTGCAAGATCCATAGTAGTAGATTTAATGCATGCATTTTCATTTCTGTTCCACTATGCATCTACCTAGTCTTTGTAGCCTTTTGCATCCAAAAAGATAGAGTTGTTTGGTTTTGAGTTTTATTTGTTTGGTTTGGTTTGGGTTTTTATTATTTTTGGTTTTTTTTATTTTTTATTAAAATATATATAAAAATATTTCTAGCATTGTAAGAAACCAGAAGGCTGTTTTTTTTGAATTTTTTTGTCTCTATTTGCTTTCTTGTGCTGGAGACAATAACCAGTTTAGTAACACTGAAACATAAATCACCTTCAGCAGCAAATGATTGTTTTTGCTTTCCAATCAACTCTACGTAAATATCAAACTTATTTTTTAGCAGAACAACCTTGTGGAGACATTATTTTCTTTTTAATGCTTATTTAGCCCATGGAAAGAAGATTTATTCTACATTATGGAAAGATTTTGATGCTTATATTATTTTTCATAGAAGACAGATATTTCACTGATGATATAATATTCTCTCTCAGAATGGAATCATTGCTATCCTATCTATGAAACTCCTCTAAGAGTGCATGTTTATTCATTTTAACTAGAAATATGCTGAAAAAACTTGCTGAAAGTTCCACACAATTAGGGTAGTTTGTTCTGTTCATATGTAGATATCTAAACAGCTGTTAGTATATAAATGATGCACTAATGCATTAGTTACATTTTTTCCACATAATTTTCAACTAATATGTAAAGCATTGCATGAAGGGGCAAAGATTTTATAGTAATTTCATTTTCATCTGAGTCGCAGACATTGGCCTGATGCTCCAGGTGTTGATTTTTGATTTCCCTTATGCTTTCCAGACACGTTCACTTTTTGCCTTCAAGTAAACATGGCTATTTTGTGAGGTGATCAGTATTTCAACCCATGTAAGAGGAGAACTAAAACAGACACCATCAAGTTTCTGTATAATATATGCATTATCCAGCAAATTTTGCCCTGAGACATACCTATACTACACTATCTACTTAAAAGGAATTTTTTGTCCCAGTGTTTTTATTTCTTAACTTTTTTTCCAAAATCTTGGTTAAATATAAGCATTTTATGAGGTAATGCCTGGAGGTTCCTGTCAATCTTTATTGTGTCACCTTATAAGCCTGAAATAATTTTCTGAGTTAAGAATTCCTGTTCTTTTTGATAAGCTTCACCTTCCTCTTTTAAACATTGAGACTGAAAAAATATCTGCTTGCAAAGCTTATGAATTTTCAGATCCCTCACAATTTTTTATAATGCAAAATAAAATGGAATATTCAAATCCATGCTTCTGTTACTTATTCATTACATTTTCTACATTGACATATAATTTAATTATGAACTTGAAAAATTTTCTGCCCTCTACCTATAATAAAACTGAGCAATGACTGCATAAGTTCTTAATATAGTGTCAAGCACTCTGTTCTCCACCTGAAATATTAAAATCATAGAATCATAGAATAGTTAGGGTTGGAAAAGGCCTTAAGATCATCTAGTTCCAACCCCCCAGCCATGAGCAGGGACACCTCACACTAAACCATCTCACCCAAGGCTTCATCCAACCTGACCTTGAACAATGCCAGGGATAGAGCATTCACAGCTTCCCTGGGCAAACCATTCCAGTGCCTCACCACCCTCACAGGAAAGAATTTCTTCCTTACATCCAATCTAAACTTCCCCTGTTTAAGTTAGAACCTGTTACCCCTTGTTTTGTCACTACAGTCCCTGATGAAGAGTCCCTCCCCAGCATTCCTATAGGCCCCCATCAGATACTGGAAGGCTGCTGGAGGTCTCCTCTTCTGCAGGCTGAACAGCCCCAACTTTCTCAGCCTATCTTCATAGAGGAGGTGCTCCAGTCCCCTGATCATCTTTGTAGCCCTCCTCTGGACTTGTTCCAGCAGTTCCATGTCCTTTTTATGTTGAGGACACCAGAACTGAACACAATACTTCAAGTGAGGTCTCACAAGAGGGGCAGGATCACCTCCTTTGACCTGCTGGTCACACTCCTTTTGATGCAGCCCAGGATACGGTTGGCTTTCTGGGCTGCGAGCGCACACTGCCGGCTCATGTTCATTTTCTCATCGACCAGCACCCCCAAGTCCTTCTCCACTGGGCTGCTCTGAATCTCTTCTCTGTCCAGTCTGTAGCTGTGCCTGGGATTGCTCTGACCCAGGTGTAGGACCTTGCACTTGTCATGGTTGAACTTCATAAGGTTGGCATCAGCCCACCTCACAAGCGTGTCAAGGTCCCTCTGGATGGCATCCCTTCCCTCCAGCGTATCAACCGGACCACACAGCTTGGTGTCATCGGCAAACTTGCTGAGGGTGCACTCAATCCCACTGTCCATGTCAGCGACGCAGGGGTTAAACAAGACCGGTCCCAACACCGATCCCTGAGGGACACCACTCGTTACCGGTCTCCAGCTGGACATTAAGCCATTGACCACAACTCTTTGTGTGCGGCCATCCAGCCAATTCTTTATCCACTGAGTGGTCCATCCATCAAATTGATGTCTCTCCAGTTTAGAGACAAGGATGTCGTGTGGGACAGTGTCGAACGCTTTGCACAAGTCCAGGTAGATGACATCAACTGCTCTACTCCTGTCCATCAGTTCTGTAGCCCCATCATAGAAGGCCACCAGATTGGTCAGGCAGGATTTCCCCTTAGTGAAGCCATGCTGGCTGTTACCAAGCACCTTGCTGCTTTTCATGTGCCTTAGCATGCCTTCCAGGAGATAGTGCTCCAAGATTTTGCCAGGCACAGAGGTGAGACTGACTGGTCTGTAATTCTCTGGGTCTTCCATTTTCCCCTTCTTGAAAATGGGGGTTATATTTCCCTTTTTCCAGTCATCAGGAACTTCACCTGACTGCCATGATTTTTCAAATATGATGGACTGTGGCTTAGCAAATTCATTCACCAGCTATGTGATGATATTTGCAAAGTGATCCCTTTACTGTCATGCAGTATATCTTTTAGGGTGTTTGCTTCTCCTTTTGATTCTATTTGTAGAACAAGATTTGGAGATGTACAGAACAGAAATAAGGAGAACAACATAAATAATGAGAAGCAGAAGCAAATTAGGATGCCAAAACGCTCAGGCTTAAAAATGGTTTGCCCCTCTCTCCCCAGAATGTGGACTAGAAAAGATGATTCTGAGTAAAAAATAAACAAGTAGTTCTGTCTTCACTCAGACTACAGATAGTTCTCTCTAAGTCAGTCAAAACTCTCCAAAAGTTTTTGAGCTTTAAATGCAACTATGAATTCTGAAATTTTCATAACCCACAGCATCTTTTGAGCTTAATAAAAGGCTTAATGACAGGCCAACCACCCAGAATAGTTCAGCCCAGGACATGAGCAACGATGCTAGGGAGAGAATAACACAACAGTTTCTCCTTGCTATATCTTCCTAGTTTCTGGAAATACTGACTTTGGCTCTGTGCAATTGTCTAAAATACAAATAATTGCCACATTGTTTCTGTAAAAACGAAGTCTACCTGAAGCGCTGGTAGCAAAGTTGAACTTCTGTTAAAGTCATATTCTTTCCTCTCTGAAAGGATTTATTTCTGAGTCTCTTTTGAAATTAGGTAGCAAGTGCAAATTTGTAAAATGCATATCTCCTTTTCTGCAGACAGCTTTCTGTAAACAGCTTCTCTGCATTGTTTCCTCTTAAAATCCTCTAAGGGTTCCTCAGTTCTACTGTCACAGAGATTACTCTCTTTACAGATACATTAGACCCATCCTAGTTGATTGACAGTGTAATCCGCATTTTTATATGATTGGATGGCAGTGTTCAGGAGTATGTCTTTTATACAGAGGCCAGTGATAAATCTCACATTTTCAATCCTGATAAGACTGGGAAATTGGCTCTACATTTTATTGTTTTTTTTTTTTTTTTTTTTTGTACTTGGGTACATTTTTAAACTTGGTTCAAGTTTTCAAGAAATCTCGGTAACCACTTTGGGCTCCTTTAAGTATTCTCATTAAAGGATTTTGGATTTCAGGATTTCGATTGATTTGTTATGATGGCTATGATGGATATAAAGTGAATTGTCATTTGCATTCCAATTGCTATTAAAAAGAAATCCTGCTTCATTCACTTCAGTGGACAAATCTAACCAGATTGTGAATGCATCTTTGCCTTTAAATTCAGCAAGGTGAGTCAGTGTCCTCATGTTCTAGTTTCATGAATACACTATGTGTCCCACATTTAGGTGTGTTAAGATCATCTTCCTCATTCAGGAATATTTCAGTGATAACAGATGGTATGAATGATTTAATACACTAATCAACACCCCCAAATTTTGCCATTAGAATATTTGGAATAAAATGAAGTTTTTCCAACAAGGAACTTTTAAATATTTAGGAAAGATATACAAAATATACAATAACAAATGCCAAATTCTTCATCCAGGATGGAGTAACACTGGGTGCAAGTGCAAAATAGGAGAGGAGTGGCTGGAAAGCAGCCCTGCAGAAAGGGATAAGGGGGTACTGGTTGACAGCAGGCTCAATACAAATCAGCAGTGTGCACTTACAGCCAAGGGGGGAAACCACATCCTGGGGTATGGCAAACATGGTATAACCAGGCAGTCAAAAGACATTATTAACCCACTCTATTCATTGTGATGTGGCCTCACCTTGAATACTGTGTGCAGTTTTGGCCCCTTCAATTTAAGAAGGGTGTGAAGGTCCTTGAATGCACCCAGAAGAGGGCAAAAAAGCTGGTGAAAGGGCTGGAAGGTATGCCCTGTGAGGAGCAGCTGAGGACTTTGGGTTTGCTTAGTTTGGAGAAAAGGAGGCAGAAGGAGAACCTCATTGTTCTCTACAGCTCTCCTCAAGGAGGGGACCTGGATAGGGAGGTGCTGAGGACTTCTTAGCAGTGGGAATGTTCAAAGTTGTGCCAAGGGAGGTTTAGACTTGACATGAGGAAATATTTACTTACCAAGTGGGTGGTCAAACACCCTTCTGGGTAGATGGCCAGTGCCCCAAACCTGTCACTGTTTAAAAGGCATTTGGACAATGCTCTTAATAACATGCTTTTGGGGTTGCTTGTAGGTTTGGGGTTTGGTTTTTGGTTTTTGTTTTTGTTTGTTTGTTTTTAGGACAGATCCGGTAGGGAGTAAATCCAGGCTTCATAGTCTGAAGTTTAAGTTGGGTGAGATAAATGTAGGTACGAAAGAACCAGAGAACACGTATATGCACCCAAAGGTGTCTATTTTCCTACAATTGAGGAATCAGTTAAAAAAAACCACAAAACTTAAAAATAAAATAAACATAAACCTGAAAAAGTAAATATGAGTCTCAGGTAAGTCTAATCCATGTTTGCATTGACTTGTGATATCTGCTATCAGTTGCTTTACAGAGATGCAGCTGTCTCTGCAGCATGCTCAGTTATGGCTTATTTAAGACCAATGAAGTCTTCTTGTAGCATAACTTTTTGATCAGATTTTACACACGTATTCTCAGCTGAAACCATGCAAATTGGAAGCCTCCCACAGACACTGATAGAAATAGGAATGATTTTTTTTGTGCTGCTGCTTCTACTGCTTCCACTATACATTCAAGAACATAAAAACTTTAGGAGTCTTGTAAGTGTAAATGTCACAGATACTGCAAGCATTTTAATTGAGCTGTTCTTATCCTAATATTCCTAATGTTTTCTGAAGCCATGTTGTTGCTCAGACAGGAGAGAGATACCTAAGCCATGTATATTATAGAAAAGCAGATGAACATCAGAGTCATTGGTCTCTTTCAAGCTTTGCAGGTAATATTGCTGATTAGACAATCATTTTGCAATGCTTTTATCCAATTATTTGAAGCTTCAATGTATCACAGTGATGGCATTGATTTTCAGATGGGTTTTTTTGGTGTTTTAAATCAGGTATCCCATTTCCAGGTGCAGCCAGTTCCTTATGATTCAAAGGAAGGTGAACAACTATGTCTCTCCTGTCTGAACAGCAGCACTGCATGTTAGGATGACTGATCAGGACCAGCTGCATCAGAAAAAAAAAAAAAAGCAGGTTTTTAAAAGTGAAACTCTTAAGTGAAAGGGAATGTTTTGCTGTGCTGCTTTCCTTAAGAGGTGGGAATGCAATGACAGTACACTAATATCCAGAAAACAAGTATTTTATTGAAAATTTTCTGATGAAATATAGTACAAGAAGAGATTCCTTTTTATAAACAGATCTAGCAGTGCATGGGCTTTAGGAGTTTATGTGACTGTTAATATAGCTCAGACCAAACAAAATCTCTAGGCTTTCCATTCTGCAAACACTGTTGCATGCCCTAATATATTTACTTTTTAAAAGAACTTCTTGATATTCATAATTTTGACCACCCACTAATTATTTAATTTCTTATTTTTGTATATATGAGGATATTAATAGAGTAGTATGCATCCTGAGGTCAGGATAGATTGTAACATAAGTCATTCTTTTAGCAGCAACACACTTGCAACCTAATAGAAAAAAAATCCATTGTTGCAAGTTGTATACACATGCTTAATTTTAGTGAAAAAATCTCTCTAAATCATGGAGTTTTGTTCTTCAGTAAAATCTGCATATCTTTTTCATAAAGCTATGTTTCTACTAGATTGTGTTTTAAACCACAATAGGCAGCTTAGCCGCATACATCTGCCCATTAGCTTCCTGCCGTTAGATGAGGGAGGGAATCAAAAAGGTGAAAGGAACAAAATTCAAGGATTGATATAAAGACAGTTTAATAGGTAAAGCAAAAGCTGCATGTGCAAGCAAAGCAAAATAAGGAATTCATTCACCACTTCCCACTGGCAGGCAGGTGTGCATCCCTCTCCAGCAAAACAGGGCTCTATCATGTGTAATGGTGACTTGGGAAGACAAATGCCATCACTTCGAAAGTCGTTAGTTCCCCCCCCGTCTCCCCCCCCGCCTTCTTCCCTAGTTTTATATGTTGAGCATGACACCATATGGTATAGAATATTCCTTGGGTCAGCTGGGATCAGCTGTCCCAGCAGTGTTCCCTCCCAGCTTCTTGTGTCTCCCAGCCTACTCGATGGTGGGGTGCTTTAAGATGTAAAATAGACCTTGACTCTGTGTAAGCACTGCTCAACAGCAGTTAGAACATCAGTGTGTTATCAATCAGTACTGTTTTGCTCATAAATCCAAAACGTACATACAAGTTTCTATGAAGAATAGTAACCCTATCCCAGCCCAAACCAGTACATACTGGAAAATTAAACAGTGACAGACAGTGTTGCTGGAGCTAACATGTAGACCAATCTTCTATATTGCTAATGTCTTCCAGTCATCTATACTGTTATATTACTAGTACTATCTTTAGTATCCTTTTAATGTAAGCCAAACAAACTATTCCTGGGCATTCAAACACCTTGGAGAAGCATTTCCTTGGTCCAAAGACCATTTCCCAGCAGATAGTTTGGACACTTTTTTAGATTCTGTGATCAATACTGGCTGAAACAAGCTGTTCAACATCAATTATCCTCCAAGTCAGAGAAGGGACTCAGGCTTGTTATAGGCTATGTGGTCTTGTGAATATATGGAATGCAGTCTGCTAATGACTTTAATTTGCAATGTGCTTTGTTGCTTGTGATTCATGTGTTCTACGTGTTGTCGGTCACCCTTCTTAGGCTAGAGTTAATCTTAGCTGCGGTGTAGATTTCTAAAATGGTTCAGGGTAAGCCACCATTTCTGGAAAGGAAGAAACCTGAAATTTCTTTTTAGTGTCAGGAACCAGCTGCTTCTTGAAGATTATAAAACTGGTTGAACTTTAGTATGACTCTGCATAAAAGTTGCTAAAGTTGCTTCAATAAAGGAAATCAGATCACAAATAACTTGAAAGTTTACATGAAATCCACAGGTTGCTAGTTCTATGTTCTCAGGTTCTTGCCACCTGAGTTTCTCGATGGGTAGTAGAAGTGCATATGACAATGTACAATCATTTTATTGCTGCTAGTTGAATGTTTGTAATGGGTGGGAACCCAGCTGAAGGTTGATTCCCTCCTGACTGAAAGACATAACAAAGTATGTTGTTTGCCACAGTATATTCCAGAGAGTATATGTTTGTGTTCATCATGACTGTTTGTCAGAAAGAGACAGGAAAACAGGTGTACAACTGTTCTATGACCTTCATACTTAGCTACACTGGGAAGCCTGGTTAACACTCTCAGAGTGGACATCAGTGAAATGATGAGAAACTGCACAGTTCCACGTCCCGCAGTCCTACACAGAGATCTGGCATAAAGCCAGTTGTTTTGATAAGAGTATAAAATTGGGACTCTCCTCTGCCCATGAAAGAAGACGCTCCGATGGGTGAACGCATCGTGCAGGAATTTTCAGAGTTACCTGAGACTCCTGGCATCAGCTGCAATGGGGTTTCCCAGCTGGAAGTGTGGGCTTGGATGGTGATTCAGAGGTAACTGGTGATTTATTTCTTCTTAATCTCTGTTCTCTCTATACAGCAGAGATTTAATGCATAGCTAACTTTCTTCAGTACTTATATACCTACATCTCCGATTTGCTTTCTTGTACTTATTCACTATATATATAGATACTTACCTAATTCACATTATTGTGCTTGCTTTAGTGTGCTTATTGGCTTTAGTGTGCTTGTTTAATAAACTCTGCATATTATACAGCTGATGTGTGGTCACTTTGTAGCATACCCTGTCTGTCAGCAGAGCAATGTTTGGTTTACAGTTCTTCAAGCAACCTTGACTCACATGTCCCTAAATTTTGCATGTGCCCAATGCCAGTATACAATATTTAATGGATATAATCAAAACCATTACACCAGTATCCTAGGTTAAGCTCTTTTTATCCTCTAAAATGTCTTTCTCAGAAAATTTTTGACAGTCATGATTTTTTTCAAGAATTACAGCCAGCTTCTCAGACAAAATTAACTTGAATCAATTGACAAACAAAAAACCAGGATCAAGGGTTTCTTTGATGACACTGTGTAAAACTAACGCATGCCTAGCATCTGTCCAGTTAAAACTAAAATTGCTTTCCAAGAAACCCACTAGCCATAGTTATGTCTCAGGGGTCCAGAGAAATGGGACTGGCAGTGCATCCTGCACTTGAGGTCTGTGAATCTGATTCTCTGTCAGTCAAAGGTCTTATTTGGTAGCTACACATCAATTTTTTTAGAGGAGAGAAAAAGTGGTATGGAGGATTAGGGCTTTATCTGCTTGTCTGACTTTATCTCTTAAGGCACCTGAAGATTTCAAGAGTAAATTCATTTTCCAGATGTAAACTGTTATGGAAATCTGGATTAATAACTGATGAAGATTCTCCTCTACATACTGCATGTTCTACTATGCAGGGAGTTGCTCAAAGTTTGATGGGATCAAAAGAAAGCCTATTCATGTCTGAGCAGCTGGAAGATGATAGTAATGTGAATGAGCATGAGTAACACACACATAAATAAGAGTTTACGTCCTCAGACTGTTAATATGACTTTACATATAGGTTACAGTATCTGTAGTCAGGACAGCTGGCTGTAAGGCTTCGTAATTTCTGTGGCTGGTGTGCTTTTATCACAGCTTGCTCTTTTAACAAGTCTCACTGTATCCATTGGAAAGGCACTTGCTTTGAAGGCTGGACATATCACAATAGTTTCACAATAGTTTACAGCATAAGAGTTAATAAATTGCAACATTCTCATTTAAACTATTCTTCTCTTAAAGCAGATAAGCATTAGTACCCTCTATATTCATTCCTTTTCTCAGCTGCACAATTTGCTAAGGGCTTTGGGGAATTATCTATAGTAACTCTCAAGGCTCTTTCTTAGTATTCATCAAAAGAGTTACTTCCTTTTTAAAGCTCCTCTTTCTTCATTGTTTGGTACAGTACATGATTTCTTAGACTCATTTGTTTGTGTTTAATTGCTGATTTATGCAAATATTCCACAAATAATTTCTCACCTCCTCCAGAGCTGTTAATTAGTTACCCTTTCATACAATTTCAATTTAATTGCAGCACACTTGCTAATTGTCTCTATGTCAGTGGTTGCATGTTTAGTTTCAGCAATTCCTATGTCTCTCTCAAGTACTTCTTAAGAATATTTCAAAATACATGACCCAAAATGTGTGTTTTCCCAAGCATGGCATTATTATTAACTCAATTATTCCATGCTGATGTAACTCTACCTCAAGGATGGCATATTAGCCTAGGGGAGCAGTTCTGATTCTCAACTGTTCATCCACACGAATATTTATGAATTTGAACAAAGCAGAACTAAGACTTTCTAAGGTCAAAACATTTTTGCATCTTCCTTCTGTGGTAAAGCATTGGGTCATTTTTTTCCTTAGTATTGTATCTAAGCACAATTTCATTGCCTCAACACTGTTTAGTGACAATTCCCTTTTGTTTTGCATTTTTTTCTGTCTCTCCATTCTTGTGCAAGAAAACTCTAAAAAGTCACATTCTGTGTGGTCCCATACAGAGACCAGAAGCTATAAATATCTGTTCTTACCATCTCTACAAGTGCTGAATTTTCCTGGATGATTGCTTTCAGTATTTATTTTCTACTGCACTTTGCTTTAAACTCAGATCTTTTATTGTGCTTTTATGATTAGCCACATCTTTGTTTCTGGAATTCTGCTTTATACAAAAGATGATATTTTCTTTCAAAAGATGCACTGGGTGACGCTAAATGCCTGTAGCCCTTTTTTTCCTCAATAGCTCTGTGTATAGCTTACATCTTTTAAGCCTGTCATCCTGATTACCATGGTTTTGCCACATAACATCTGAGACAAAGCTGATCAATAGAATAATGGTTACTGCGCTGCAGTCTGTGGGGTGGATTTGCAACCTGGCCTCCATAAAGTTGTCATCATCAATAGCAAGGGAATGGTTGCACAGCTGATTTGCAGTTCTCAGTGTGTGTTAATTAAATTTGTAATATAGCTGCTAGGCAGCCAGATTTGCAGCCCTCCTGGACAGCGCTCATGTTGCAGTTCAAAATATTGTAATTAAATTGAGGCACAATGACTAACACATATATACAAAATTAACATGATTCCACTTTCTCTTTTTAGGTTAAGCAAGCCATCTGAATGCCAAACTACTGTTCCAAAATCCCCCCTTCTTCTCTTATTCTGTGTAACTTTACCTGCTGTTGGGCAATTAGGTTTCAAAGGGCAGAGCCTAAAAATCTATTCCCATATCAGTCATCAATCAAGCAATCTCACTGGAATTGCAGCTCTCAGGACTGACCTTCAACAACAGTAAGTCATAAAGAAAAAGCTGTAATAGAATAGTTTCATATTGTTTTATTTAAGAAATGCCTGTGAAACACCTGATTCAAACCCAGCTATAAATCTAGGTTGGGATAGAATCAGAAGAGGAAATTTCTAAAATTGCATTTTAACACAAATCTCACATCTTTTTGGTTACATCTAAACTGTGGGGTTTTGTTTTTTTTGTTGTTTTGGGTGGGGTTTTTTTGTTGTTTTAGTTTGGTTTTGTGAATGTGTTTTGTTATTACTTCTCTGTGAAGGCAATTTTTTTAATTTGTTCAAATACTAATATTTGGCTGTCTGTACCCATGTGTGTTATGACTGCTTTCCAAATTATAAATACGAATCACAAGGAACAGCAAACCTCAGAAGCAACTGAACCCAGTAATTAGCAGCCCTAAGAAACAGTGGTCTGATGGGGTGTTTGAGATAGAGTGAAGTTATGCAGTCACCCTTTCACTGTAAAGTCTTTGCACATACTCTATTCAGTCAGTGATGCGTGCATTTGGGTGAAAGAAGACTCAGACCCATGAATCAACTCAGGGATGGCTGAGTGTGTGTCTCTTGTCCTGTGGTTGGGTAAATGTAACAGAGAAAAGTGTTAACATCTCTTTTTTCCCTGGAATGATAACAGAAGGGAGGAACAATGCTCTGAATTTTTGTAATGCCGCTCAGTCGTTTGAACACAGGTTTGGTGACAGCTGGGCATAAGTGGCTGCTATCCCTATGCCTTTACTTAGTCTGCTTATCTTTGAATGAATGATGTTACTAGGGACTAGGATCTGCCACCCTGTTTAAGTAACATATACCCACTGGGAAGTGTAAATGAAATGCAGTGATGGGATCTCCTCCTCTTTTTCAGAAGACATCACCATGTGGGAAAGCCCCTTAAGCGACCTGAACACCTTTTGGAAACCCATACATCACTTATCTCTCCATTTGGCAGCTTTCTGAGGCAGTAACAGTATTCTTAACAAAGAGCAAGAAGAGGACAAAGCAGCCTACCTCAGCCCCTTCCATTGTCCATCACAACACTGGAGAGAATTTGAAGGTAGTTTAATCCCTGTTCTGTGCAAGGGCTGAGAAGAAGGGTGTTTGCTAAGACACGATATTGATGGGTGGCCTCAGACTGAAGGGAGACTGGTCAGCTTGGGCTCTGCAGTGCAATAAAGCCAGCTATAAAATTACCATGATCCTATCTTAGATCCTGGTAACATCAGCACTTGATACTGATATTGTGGGTTGCTGCTACAGTTTGCTAATAAAAGCAGCACATTTAAGTATACTGCTACTGTTGTTAAGTGTTACTGCCCACCATTGGTCTGCAACTACTGTAAGTCTAGGACTACAGGAGGTGAATCTCCTGCCTGCAACCCCTAGGGGTAAGTGGTGCTGAAACGGAAACCATAGCACTGATCAGGACAGAAGGTGTGCAGATGTCTGGTTTGCAGATCTTATAAAGGAGCAACTGTGGGTCTTAGTGTGAATCCCAACGTCACCTTTAGTAACACATCACAGATAGAGGTTAAGACTTACTTTAGAGGTAACCTCAAGAGGAATGCAGAAGAGAGATCATTCCTCTAATTGCAGATGACATTTGGCAGAAGCAATCCTGGAAAAGTGAGAGAGTTCAACATAAAAGCTTTGCAACAGCTGGTCAAGGATCAGCAGAAAGAAAAGCAGGTGTTTGACTCACCATTTCTTTACAGGGCTTAGGTCTAAAAAATGTGGCTTTCATATCTTAAATGTCTGAATGGAAACTGAATACTGCCACTGGGGACTCTCAGATTCTTATTCACTGCACTCAAAACATTTCAGTTGCCTCTGCAAGACAGCCTATCACAAAACATATTTCATACATTGCACTGTATAAATATATTAACTAGTCGGACTTGTTGATTAGACTTATCTCTATTGAATAGTTAAACTAATGTTGGCAATAATTTATAAGAATGCAATGATTCTAAATTTGTTTACAAAAAATATTCATTAGTCAATTGAAACAACTAACAAACTGCTGAACAACGTAAAGAGATTGAATTTGTGTATAATCTGTTAGTCATTAATAATTTGATTTGCTCTAGTTTTTTAGTTACATGTGCTAAAATGTTAAACATTATGTACATTGTTATAACGTACTTACACGTGTGTTTATGCTGGAGAAGGTCCTCATTTTTGAGCTAACTATACAAACCAAGAGGCAATGAAGCTAGGTATTACATGGTACTTTAACTTGTATAATTGTGGTAGTATTTATAGGACATAAATAACTCCATTATTACTAGATTTTTGTGAATTACATTCTACCTTATAACAATCACACTATTACAGAGTCATTATATTCATTAAATTATTTGTGCACTACAAAACCAGGTTTTCTTGTGCTTTGGGTTGGCATAATGCACAAAATCTAACACAGATTCTGCTTCTTACTGAAGTGGCTCAGATCTGACACTTATTCTGCATTAGAACAGAAGGATATAGATAGATTATATAGATATATATCTAGGTATAGGTATAGATAGCTATAGCTATAGATATAGCTATAGATATAGCTATAGATATATAGACAGGTATACAGATATATACATGTAGATCTAGATTTAGATATAGATATAGATTATATAAATATAGATATAGATATATAGAATCATAGAATAGTTAGGGTTGGAAAGGACCTCAAGATCATCTAGTTCCAATCCCCCTGCCATGGGCAGGGACACCTCACACTAAACCATGCCACCCAAGGCTTCATCCAACCTGGCCCTGAACACTGCCAGGGATGAAGCCCTCACAACCTCCCTGGGCAACCAGTTCCAGTGCCTCACCACCCTAAGAGGAAAGAACTTCCTCCTTGATCAAGCGGCCTGTAACAGATCCCCACAGTAATGTCTCCCACGGCTGTTTTCCCTTTAACCCTGACCCACAAACTCTCTGTAAACTGCTCACCTGCCCCCAGACAGAGCTCCATACTCTCCAGCCTATCCCTAACATAAATAGCAACTCCCCCCTCCCCGCCTGCCAGGCCTGTCTTTTCTAAAGAGCCTGTAACCTTCCATTCCAACACTCCAGTCACAGGAGCCATCCCACCATGTTTCTGTGATGCCTATTATATCATACCCCTGCAGACGTGCACACATCTCTAATTCCTCTTGTTTGTTCCCCATGCTATGGGTGTTTGTATAGAGGCATCTGAGCCGAGCTCCAAATGAAGCTGTCTCGTTGGCTGGAGCAGCTGGAATATTATCTACATTGTTCCAAGCATTTATTATAGGTGTTGGCAACTGACTGGGTGTGTTGGGATGGAATGATGCCCCCCTCCCCCAACACATCTATATAGATGGTATAGATACCAATATAGATATATAGATAGATAGATATAGATATAGATGATATAAATATAGATATAGATGGTATAGATATATAGATAGATATAGATAGATGAGCTATAGATACAGATGATCTATAAATATAAATCATCTATAGCAGTAGATTATACAGAGGTTTGTCTAAATACATATACATTCCTAAAATTTGTCTGTTTCCTCACCAGTCTACTACATGGGAAGCCTTAACCTCTAGAACACTCAGCTGCAGGCTTGCACAGTGAACGAAACGATAGTTTGAAAATAAAGGGGATTATCTTTGGATAATTCAAGATGCAATACCATCACATTTTATGTGCATAGCGGTATTGCCAATTGTATGCCCACCATCTTGCTAAATTTAAAGAGAATATAATGGATGTCTTGCATTTCACCTTAGGAAAGAGAAAAAATTCTACTGTTAGTGTAACACATGCACATAGCAGTGCTGTGAGGGTTTTGTTTTTCAGTAAAAGTTTAGTCTATAATAAACTGATATTTTGCAATATATACTGTGAAGAATATGAAGTAGATGCCAAAAGATGCCAGATAGCCTGCAGAGATCTGCAAATTTCTTTTATTATTTTATTCTGCTGGCAAAACTGGCAAGTACCTCAGAGATGTATTGTTTTACTCCTTGCTTACTGGCATTCCTCATTTGTTGCATTATACAGCTGTGCAGTTGTGTCTCTACTGACACCAGGAAGCTGATTAAACCAGCTGGTTTGTGGTTTCTACTGGTCATAGCTGAGTATATCCTGTTATGTAACATATGGCATTTTAGAGCAGTGTTTTCACAGAGCTTAGGAAACAGGGATAGGCTCATGGTGTGTTCATTTGCTGAAGCATGTGTTTGTCCTCACTTCTAAACTGACTGGTTGTGAAAGTCTTGTTTAAGGCTCTTCTTTACGATGATTTTCCATAGTGCTTACTAAAGTGATTTTACATCTTGTTGGCAGTTCTTTGCTGACATCCTTTGCCTTCCAGCTGTTTTGCTAAAATAGGTCAGTACCAGATAATTCTCAGACAGTATGCCATTTCTGCCATGACAAAGATTAATATAGCCTAGATGTCTTTCTGGTCTGCGACCCCTCTCCCTTTCCTACAGAAATAGGTAAAAAAAATATATATTTTTAAGGCTTTTTTTTTTTTAATGTAGTTTGGCAGTAAAATTATGCTCATGTCTTAGACTTTCTATATCACTTCACTTTTCTTGACTTTTTGTTTTAAGTAGGTCTCTACAATGTGATCATTTCTATTGTGAAGTAATTTTTAAAATACTATTACCTTTGTCATATTTGATTTCTTTTAGTTTATGTGTTAATGAGAACTGTTTGTTACTTGATATCTTATAAGTCAATTGCTATATTTAGTGCAGACAATTTCCTATTCATGTAGAGCACAATTTTCATCCGCATTTCAAGCATAGGTTTTAGTGATTCTTTGTTTCTACAATTATGTTCTCAAACTTGGAGCAATCTTTGTTCTCTTTTTTTCTCTTATATATAGAAGAATTTATCACTCATTTTATTATTAGGACTGCAAATAGTAGTATAGCATTCAACTTATGTACGTCACTGCATATCGAATTATGACTGATTAAAACTTTTTTTTTGTGTAATACATATATTATTAGACAATCATAGAATCATAGAATAGTTAGGGTTGGAAAGGACCTCAAGATCACCTAGGTCCAACCCCCATGCCATAGGCAGGGACACCTCTCACTAAACCATCCCACACAAGGCTTCATCCAACCTGTCCTTGAACACTGACAGGGATGGAGCACTCACAAACTCCCTGGGCAACCCATTCCAGTGCCTCACCACCCTAACAGGAAAGAATTTCCTCCTTATATCCAATCTAAACTTCTCCTGTTTAAGTTTTACCCATCACCCCTTGTCCTGTCACTACAGTCCCTGACAAAGAGACCCTCCCCAGCATCCCTATAGGCCCGCTTCAGGTACTGGAAGACTGCTATGAGGTCTCCACAAAGCCTTCTCTTCTCCAGGCTGAACAGCCCCAACTTTCTCAACCTATCTTCATATGGGAGGTGCTCCAGTCCCCTGATCATCCTCGTGGTCCTCCTCTGGACTTGTTCCAACAGTTCCATGTCCTTTTTATGTTGAGGACACCAGAACTGCACACAATACTCCAGGGGAGGTCTCACAAGAGCAGAGTAGAGGGGCAGGATCACCTCCTTCGACCTGCTGGTCACGCTCCTTTTGATGCAGCCCAGGATACGGTTGGCTTTCTGGGCAGAGAGCGCACACTGCCAGCTCATGTTCATTTTCTCATTGGCCAGCACCCCCAAGTCCTTCTCTGCAGGGCCGCTCTGAATCTCTTCTTTGCCCAATCTGTAGCTGTGCCTGGGATTGCTTCCACCCAGGTGTTGGACCTTGCACTTGTCATGGTTGAACTTCATGAGGTTGGCATCAGCCCACCTCACAAGCGTGTCAAGGTCCCTCTGCATGGCATCCCTTCCCTCCACCATATCAACCGGACCACACAGCTTGGTGTCATCGGGAAACTTGCTGAGGGCGCACTCAATCCCACTGTCCATGTCAGTGATGAAGATGTTAAACAAGACTGGTCCCAACACTGATCCCTGAGGGACACCACTCATTACCGGTCTGCAGCCGGACATTGAGCCATTGACCACAACTCTTTACATGCAGCCATCCAGCCAGTTCTTTATCCACTGAGTGGTCCATCCATCAAATTGGTATCTCTCCAATTTAGAGAGAATGATGTCGTGTGGGACAGTGTCAAACGCTTTGCACAAGTCCAGGTAGATGACATCAACTGCTTTACCCTTGTCCATCAGTTCTGTAGCCCCATCATAGAAGGCCACCAGATTGGTCAGGCAGGATTTCCCCTTAGTGAAGCCATGCTGGCTGTCGCCAAACACCTTGTTTTTCCTGTGCCTTAGCATGCTGTCCAGGAGAATGTGCTCCAAGATTTTACCAGGCACAGAGGTGAGACTGACTGCTCTGTAATTCAAACCGGCCGTCAACGGCCACTCTCGATCAGTTGCTGAGGTGAGTAGCTTGAGAGAGGATGCCTGCAACACCGGAGCGGAGAGGGGAGAGATCAGCATCCAGGAGCCTCACCTCAGAGCGACAAGAGCCACTGAGGAGGGAGCCTCATGTCCTCAACAGGACTTGCCCAGGACTTGGAAGCTCAGCTCCCGCGAGGGGCTGACTCACAGGGGGCGGAGCCAGGAGGAGTGGCACCAGCTGGGAGTGGCTAAAAAACCTTCCCAGGGAGCGCGGCGACCAGAGCCGGCAAACAGAGAGCGTCGAGGCAGAGGGTCAAGGCAGTTTGCGCGGCAGTTTGCGCGGCAGTTCGCGCGGGCAGGCGAGCAGGCAGGGAAGCGTTCTAACCGCCTCATCGAGAGGACTCGCCTGGAGTACAGGAGGGGGACGGAGTGCTGAGAGACGTAGACGGATTGATTGACCAGATATATCATGGTTACAACACGATCGAAAGCTGTAGTGAGTACTAATGTGGGTATCCAGACTGAGCCTTCCTGCAGACATGCAGCTGTGCAGGTCTCTGGCTGCAGCGAATGCCTGAGCCTGGCACTTGTATTGGAGGGAGCCAGTGATACTGCTTGTGTTCACTGTGAGCAAATAAATGACCTGCTCAGGCAGGTGGCTGAACTGAGGGAGGAGGTAGAAAGGTTGAGAGCCATTAGAGAGTGTGAAAGTGAAATAGATTGGTGGAGCCACACCCTAAGGCAAGGGCAGAGGGAAGTGGTTCAACAAGTTATGGATCCCCTTCCCTCCTACCATCAGACAGAAGGAGAGAGCTTAATGGACAAGGATGGCTGGAGGGAGGTTCCTCCTCGGAGAGGTAAGCGAAAACCCTCACAATCCCTTCCTCCCTCCCAATTGCCCTTGAATAACAGGTACGAGGTCTAGGAAATTCAGGGCCAGGTGAATGGAGATGGTGAGGCAAATCTATCTAGTGAGTCACCCAGGGCTAGTCACTCACCCCCATGCCTCAGAACTTCCCCAACCAAGAAGAAAAGAAGAGTAATTATGGTGGGTGACTCCCTTCCGAGGAGTACAGAAGGGCCCATTTGTCGACCGGATCCATCCCACAGGGAGGTCTGCTGCCTGCCTGGGGCTCGGATTAGGGATGTTAAAAAGAAACTCTCTGAACTGGTGCAGCCATCTGACTACTATCCGCTGATGGTTTTTCAGGTTGGCAGTGACGAAATTATTACGAGGAACGTAAGGGCAATGAAGAGAGACTTCAGGGCCCTGGGACGGCTGGTTAAAGGGTCTGGAGCGCAAGTGGTGTTTGCCTCCATACCTGTTGCAAGCGAGGGTGAAGGGATATATAAGAAGACTCTGCAGGTTAATGTATGGCTACGTGACTGGTGCCAAAGGCAGGGGTTTGGGTTTTTCAGTCACGGGCTGCTGAATGGGACACCTGGTTTGCTGGTGACAGGCGGGATACACCAGTCCCAGAGAAAAAAAAGGGTTTTGGGGCAGGAGTTAGCAGGGCTTATTGACAGGGCTTTAAACTAGTTATGAAGGGGGGAGGGGATTTAACTGGGCCTGTTGGGGACAAGCCCAAGAGGAACATGCTAGGGATTGAAGGATGGCGGGCTAAGGAGGACTATCAATCTCTTGTTTCACTTGTGGGAAAGGATAGCTTTTTAGACCCTGTTCCGCAGGGGAAAAAGGGTACTAGGACTCGCTCCCTGAAATGCCTGTACACCAATGCACGCAGCATGGGGAATAAACAGGAGGAGTTAGAAGTCTGTGTGCAGGCTAAAGGTTGTGATCTAGTGGCAATTACAGAGACATGGTGGGACAGTTCACATGACTGGAATGTGGTCATGGATGGCTATGTCCTTTTTAGGAAAGATAGGTCAGCGAAGCGAGGTGGTGGAGTTGCTCTTTATGTGAGAGAGCAACTAGAATGTATTGAGTTCTGTCCGGGGTCGGATGAGGAGCAAGTGGAATGTCTGTGGGTACGAATTAAGGGACAGACTGGCACGGGTGATACGGTTGTGGGGGTCTATTATAGACCTCCTGATCAGGACGAAGGAGTTGATGAGGCTTTCTACAGGCAACTGGAAGTAGCCTCGCGACTACATGCCTTAGTCGTCGTGGGGGATTTTAACTACCCCGATATTTGCTGGAAGACTCACACAGCCAGTCATTCACAGTCTAGGAGGTTCCTCGAGTGCATGGATGATAATTTCTTAATGCAAATGGTGGACGTACCAACTAGGAGAGCAGCACTGCTAGATTTAGTTACTCTTTTCAGTGATATCCAGTGATAGGACAAGGGGCAATGGGTGTAAACTGGAGCATAGGAAGTTCCACGTTAACATCAGGAAGAACTTCTTTACTGTAAGAGTGACAGAGCACTGGAACAGGTTGCCCAGGGGGGTTGTGGCGTCTCCTACACTGGAGATATTCAAGGCCTGCCTGGACAAGTTCCTGTGTGATGTACTGTAGGTTACGCTGCTCTTGCAGGGGGGTTGGACTAGATGGTCTTTTGAGGTCCCTTCCAACCCTTGGGATTCTGTGATTCTGTGATTTTCCCCTTCTTGAAAATGGGGGTTATATTTCCCTTTTTCCGGTCATCGGGAACTTCACCTGACTGCCATGATTTTTCAAATACGATGGCCAGTGGCTTAGCAACTTCATTCGCCAGATCCTTCAGGTCCCGCGGATGGATTTCATCAGGTCCCACGGACCTGTGTGTGTTCAGATTTTGAAGATGGTCTCGAACCAGATCCTCTCCTACAGTGGGCCTGTCACGAAAGGAAGACTTGGACGACTCAATATGAGTTAACAGCAAGCTTCGTTTATTGGGCTTCTACCTTCTGTTAATATAACAGTAAATATGCAAATACTAGGCACTTGATTGGTTCTGGCACAAATAAGGCATTGTGTAAGCTCTACATTCTTGCAGCTACACCGTGCACCCCCCCACCATCCTCCTTCTCATGCACTTATCACTTAGTGTACTTGGCTGTGATTGGTCATAGTATGTTGCTGCTTGCCGGTGTCCTTCAGTTCCTCATTATCTGGCGTGAGAAGTCTGCACCATGTTCTACACAGATGTCTTGTTTCAGCTCGTTGATGGGAACGTGACCTTTTGACCTTTTTCGACAAGCCAATCCTCCACATGGGCCCAAGGTCTTCATTCTCACAGTCCCTGCGTCTGCCTTCTAAGACTTGAGTGGTGCAGTCAGAGCCTTTGCCAGTGAAGACCGAGGCAAAGAAGTCATTCAGAACCTCAGCCTTCTCCAAATCCTGTGTAGCCAGTTCTCCCGAAAGCTTCCTCAGGGGGCCTATGTTGTCCCTAGTCTGTTTTTTGTTTGCTACATACCTGTAGAATCCCTTCCTGTTATCCTTAACATCCCTGGCTAGGTTTAATTCTAACTGGGCCTTAGCCTTCCTAACCTGGTCCCTGGCTTCCCGGACAACATCCCTATACTCTACCCAGGCCGCCTGTCCTTGCTTCCATTTTTTATAAGCCTCATGCTTCTCTTGTTTTTTTTTGGTTTTTTTTTTTGCCTTGCAGCTATTTCTTGGCATGACAAATTCTACAATTTAGATATATGTACCTTCACTCATGAATAATCAAGGACTCTTCACTTATCATTTCTCTAGGGGTTCTTGTCTTACTGATTTAAATTCTTCAAACTATAAAGCTGCTACCTCATTCCTTTTCCTCCTAAACAATCCTTTCTGTAGGATGATATATCCTTCAACATTTGTCTGTACTGATATTCATTTCACCATTAAATTTCATTTGAACCCTTTTGCACTCCACTTCTATTTACAACTTTGTTTTTAACAATTAGTATAGCCGTGATCACTTTGTCAGACTGGATGGAATTGTTTTTGTCTGGGAGTGCAAACTTAGGTCCCAGCTGCAGGCTTAAATGTCCATTAGCTGGAAAATTCATACAAGTAACAAAATTCCACTAGGTGTTCTTCAGAGAATTCTCTTTTACTTGTTTCAAAATTAAGTTTGCATCATTGATTGAATTCAGACAACTAAAGTTTTTTTGGCTCTGAAGTATCCTCATATAACAGACGTATTTATGCAGTAGCCTAAAACACCTGTGCATTCTTCTGTCTCCTCAGTTATACTGCAGTCCTTCCTCATAGAGAACAGAAAATTGTTCTGTGAAAATGGCAATAGCTGTTGAATTAATTCCTCTTGGAAATCCTAACAGGCTGACAAAATACTAGATCTTCCAATTCTCTTTATTTACTCTTGCAAATAGATTTACAAAATCTTGTTGGCTTCAGTACCTAAGGAAAAAAATCTATCTCCTGCAATGTATTTCTGAGATTTGACAAGTTCTTCCTAAAGGTTTTCCCATTGTACCCAAACATTTATTTGCATTTATAGATTCATTTTGGGCAGTTTGCATGATATGTGAGTTTTCTTCCCTATCAGAAGGGAAGAAAATGTTTTTCATAAATATCCTGCTTCTGACACTAGGTATTTCCATGATCTGATGAGGTCATTGAAATGGTGGTTAAAAAAGCTTACTTTTTTTTAGATTTAACTGGTTCACTTACATTCTGGAAGACAAAGTCACTGCTATCTAACAAGGCTGAAAAAATTTAATCTTAGGGATTCAATAGAAGATAATATTTGCCCTTTCTTCACAGTTTGTATCTTTGTACTGAAAAGAGAGATGTTACGCTTTTTGCCAGCAGAGAAGATGAAATGACTTTCCTTGAAGCCAAAAAAGAAATCAGAGGTATTATCACATATTCGTTAGTTTTTCTACTAGACTCATTTTTCTTTTCAGCAATAGGATGGGAGTACTTTCTGAGAGAGAACAATAATGGTCAATAATGGATTACAATTCTGCAGGCTGACTCTCCAATTCTTTCAATGCTCTTAGTAACCTTGTAGGTAAAACTGTAGTTTGATTCATGTAACTAAGAATAGCCAACAGAATTAGCCTTTAGGAGTTGTTCTATTGCTATTACTCATTCAGGTGGTCATGCTGACTTCAAAGGGGCTACAGAGGCCTATGCATTATTCAGTAAGGCCTGAAAGATTGAGCCTTTAAACTTTTACTGCAATACACTAAAGAGTTGGGTTTTTTTAAGATATTTTAATGATGACGTTTAGCAGAAGTGTCTATGTTAGATATTTGATTCCAAAATAGCCCTATGAGGTAGACAAGAATTAAGCATTGTGCTGTTATCTCTCTCTTACAAGCAGAAAAAAAAATAAAGTGACTTCTCCAGTGCAGGATGCAGGTTGAGTAACTTTGAAGGACAAATTAAAACAAAGGAATTGCTGCTTCAGTTTTTAACATTATATGCAAAAACATACATGTCAGTTTAGGGTTTTTTTTTCTTGGTTTTGTCCTGGGTTCAGCAGTAGCAGCCATTAAACTATAAGTATTACCTGAAAGCTGATTTAAGCTTTTTCCAATTAATATAGTAAAAAAAAATTCAATCACTGTTACCTCCATCTCTCCTTTCAGTTTCCTTTTCAGCCACAGGCAAGATGAACAGCTCTGACGTAGGCACACTGCCTGCCAGAGCAGGGGATCCTGCATATAGGAAGGGTTTTCTGATCCGGGAAACCCCAGGAGAGTAGAGACACTCTAGGAGCTGGAAGCTTGAACAAAAACAGGTGATGGCTGCTACCTCACACTCCCACAAAGGCAGCCCTAAGAAGTACTGGGTTCGTGTGTGAAGGTTTTGGTAGCAGAGAGTCTGCTGGGGTGGTTTCTGTGACAGGCTAAGAGAAGCTTCCCCCATGTCCAATAAAGCCAACGCTAGCCAGCTCCAAGACGGACCTGCAACTGGCCAGGGCCAAACCCATCAACAACAGAGACGGCACCTCTGAGATAGCATAGTTAAGATGAAAAAGTTGCTGCACAACAGCAGCTGCAGCAGGAGAGGGGAATAAGAATATGAAAGAGAAACACCTGTGAAGACACCAAGGTGTTTACGCATGGGCCTGTGTAAACCTCATGAAGTTCAACAAGGCCAAGTGCAAGGTCCTGCACATGGGTGGAGGCAACCCCAAGCACAGCTACAGCCTGGCAGAGAACGGATTGATAGCAGACCTGAGGAGGAAGACTTGGGGGTGTTGGTTGACAAGAAATACAACATGAACCATCAGTGTGTGCTTGCAGCCCAGAAACCATCCATACACTGGGCTGCATTCAAAAGAGCATGACCAGCAGGTTGAGGGAGGTGACTCTACCCCTCTACTCTGCTCTTGTGAGACTCCACTTGGAGCACTACATTCAGCTCTAAGGTTCCTCACATAAGAAGGACATGGACTTGTTTGAGATAATCCGGAGGAGGGCCACAAAATGCTCCAAGGGCTGGAGCACCTTTTCTATAGACAGGCTGAGAGAGTTGGGATTCTTCAGCCTGAGGAAGAGAAGGCTCCAGGGAGACCTTACAGCAGCCTTCCAGCACCTAAAGGGGACCTACAGGGAAACTGAGGAAGGAGTTTTTCAACGGTATGTAGTGATAAGATAAGGAAGCATGGCTATAAACTGAAAGAGGGTAGGTTTAGACGACATTTTATGCAAAAGCTCTTTGCTGTGTGAGTGGTGAGACACAGGTTTCCCAGAGAAGCTGTGGCTGCCTACCCCTGGAAGTGCTCAAGGTCAGGCTGGACAGGGCTTTGAGTAACCTGGTCTAACAGAAGGTGTCCCTATGGTAGCGTGGTTGGAAGCAGGTGGCCTTTGAGGTCCCTTCAAACCCAAATCATAATCCTATATGAGCTTGCCAAGTATTGGTCTTTTGCTTTGGGAGATATAGACAGAGGTAGTAAATAGTGCCTTGTCACTTATCCTTTGATAAAATGTCCGAGTGTTTGAAATTATATACTCACATGTGTGCAGCAGCATCTGACTTTTACAATGGTCACTGAAAGCCATCAACTTTGGCTGGGACAAAACAAGTGTCTCTGCTAAGTAGAGACATGGCACCATCCTTTTTGATCAAAACAGCTGTGGTCTGTTTCGTAGCCAAAGAGCAGACAGCGTTCAGTGAATCCTAGTTCTTTTCAGGTTTTCATATACTGAATAAAAACACACTATGAAAACATTGCTAACAATATCAGCAACCAAAGACTTTATGCAGCCAAATATTTGCTTCTTTCTAATATTAGTACCTGTGACCTAGCAGTAGTACTGTCATGGTTTCAGCTGGGATAAAATTAATTTTCTTCTTAGTAGTTGATACAGTGTTGTGCTTTGGATTTAGTGCTTTCCTTCTTTCTGGACATAATAGAATTTCATGTCATTTAAATTTTATTATTATATTCTGTAAATAATATATATTTTTATTGCATAAAATGTTCGTATTTCCACCTGGGTTTTTTGGTGTCTTTGGGTCAAATTCAGGCTTGATGTAAGACAGTAGCACAGTTTTGACAGTTATTCTCTTATGCCTACACTAGCCAGTGGCTCCTATGTTAATAAATCACAATCTCATTTTTCACTGCTTGTAGTGATGTTTGGTACCAAATTGATCAAATGTCAGTTACCCAGTTAAAAGCTGTAAGACTGCACATCTTCTGGAGAAAATGCTATTTGCTCCATCTCTATCTGTTAGAGCATTCAGCAGGAGAGCTAACTAAATGACAGTACTTTTCAGCTGAAATGGTCTCACAAACTAGTGCAAATTGAATGTTTGCTTCCAGCAGAGAGTCTTCCATTGCTCTTAGTCTCTGTTTTTACATGCAGGGGATTCCAAAAGCAAAGAACTTCTACTATCTTTCACATACTTCTGTATTATAGGGTTATATCATTTTGATTTCATAGAATAAAGTCTGAGTTTGGAAAAATACATTCTAACTTAGAGCAGTTCTGAGCTCAGCTTGTGCTTGGTTCTTCTGCTTTCACTCAACTATCCAAAAATTTGGTGTTTATTCAATAGTGAGGTGTTTCTGTAACGGCGTAGTTCACAGTTCATTCTGAAACAATGTTTTTACATTATGTATGCTCTTTGTTTCCCACTGGATAAGTGTATAATTATACCAAGAATACATTAAAAGAGGAAATACTATTTAATCTTTTGCAGACTTATGGAATTATATGTTATTCGGTGACCTAAAAACTAAGGAGTGTCAGAATACGAGATCATACACTACACTGGAGCAGAAGTTAGTATGTTACAGATTTATGCTACAGATTTCTGAACCAGATGCTGGCAAGATTTTTAAATAAGTGAAAATAAGTCAGACCAAATGCTTAAATTTTTTCCTGATTCACCAATATACTTGAACTGCATGAAATACAGTGTATTTCATGTGTATAGCAAAAAAAAAAAAAATATATATATATATAAGAAGGATTACTACTGATAATCAAGTAATTTATTATTAATAACCTGATTAGGCTTGAGGGGATAATATCAGCTTTTGAAAATAAATGAGGAAATTATAAGAATGTGTTTGAGAAGGAAATAAAATTTTCATCTGTCAAGAATTAATTCTTCAAAATAGTTAGCTGATGCTCATATGTATTACTCAGTTCAAAACAACAGCACACTTCACAATATTTCTTGGTACTGCAATATGTTAACTGATTTTTTGTTCTATCTTGGATAACTTAGTCAATGTCAATAAAGGCAATTTAACTTGATTTTTTTTATAAGAAATATGCTATCAGATGTTAGTGTTTATTGAGAAAATGTGAAAATAGGCTTTTTATTAAGAAACATTTGTAATAGTCACTCAGTTTACTAACGGTAAATTTCCATGTTCAACTTAGAGTGATTGTTTACATAAGTTGTTCATTTGCACAAAGGTTTCAGGTTATTAAGGCGTATTGATGCTGTGGAATCAAATAACCATCACCAAGGATTCGATTCATCTCACCCAATATTAGATTTCTGCAATGTGTATCCATGTATCCATGTAGTCTAACTCTGTCATCTTAAATGCACTTTTTAGTCAGTGGAGAGAGTCACCACTTTTATGGAAGGGTGCATGTGACATATTTTTAGCATCTTCGGTAAGATGACATTCATTTCACATCCTAAGTTCCACTGGCAATATTTACTAGGGATTCATCATTTATAAAGCAAACTGATTCATATGTAATCATCTGCTCTGTGAATATCCACATTTAATGAGAAGAATTCTACCAAAGAAATGAGCAACTTTGTCACTGTCTATGTCGGTCAGGGGAGATACTACATTTTCTGAGGTGTATTCAATTGTTCTTTTTAGAGAATTACATGAGAGAGCCTACTGATCCGGACAGGCCCACGTCTGTGAACCTGCTAATCTCACCCAGTAAGTGATGGAGAGGATTTGGGCTCTAAAATAGTTTGGATGCTTGGAAAAGTATTGTCTGGTCACAGTGCTCTGTGTTACTGCCTTATTAACTAACATCATCACAGATATTAGCTATTACATACAGAAGTGCCAAAACTAAGAGGAACATAGTCTTCATCTGTCTCTCCTCGCCTATATGCTTTAACATGGGCAAAACCAGTATCTCATCTACTTCTGTTAGATTCACTAGTCATACAACTGAGTCATCAGAGAAAAAAGAACAGTTCAATATCTTACGATAATGATGATTAAAAGCTGATCCAATTTAATAACTGTAACTATCTGAAAGTAAAAAGACTGTTCTAAATCACCTACCTAAGCTCTGTCCTTGATCATATTAATCTTAGAAATTATCTCAAAGAGTTATAAATTGCATATAATCATCCTTCTCTCTATCTATTAATTAAAGATGGAATATGAACTACATGCTTAATTTTCATGGTGTGAAAAGTAAGTGAAAATATTCCAGAGTATTATTCTCTGGTTCATTAGATGTGAGTTGCAAAAGGCACATGAATGGTCCATTCTGATCCTTAGGAAAACAAGGAAACCTGTGAAAAAATCATCATAGTTAAATAGGGGATTGACAGTGGAGTTCCAATACAAAGAAACAATGTAGAAACAAGAACAGGCAGAAAGGGAAGAATTTAGAAACACTGTCTAGGCATGACAAAATGTTGCTAGGAAAGCCAGAGCTCATGTAAAGTTGATATTTGCAGCTGAAATTGCATCAAGGACAAGATCTTCCATTAGTACAATAGTAGGCAAATGCTGAACAAGCAAAATATAAGCCTATTGCTGAATGGGACAGGTAATGTAGTGAAGATGGACACTGCCTAATACTAGTAGTATGGAGGAAGTAGTGCAGTATGGCCCTATCAAGTTCGCAGATGTAAACAAAAGAACTGTCAATATGCTGGAGAACTGTGGTGCTATTCAAAACAGACAGGCTAGAGAAATAGGCTGACAGAAATCTAACGAGTTCAACAAGGACAAATTAGAAGTCTTGCACCTGGAAAAGATGAAACCCTTTGCAGCAGCACAAGCCAGGACTGATTGACTGGTGCAGCTCTGGAAAAGGCCCATGGGATTCTGGTGGGCAGCAAGCAGCATGAGCCAGCAGTGCACCACTACAGGAAGGCAGGGATTCAGGACCTCAGACTGCATATAAGAAAAATATTCCCTTGTGAGGACAGTTGGAAGAGGTTGACTGGAAAGGCTGTACAGGCTGCCTCTTTACAGATTTTCAAGCACTGAGCAATTTGGTCTGACTTCAGCATTGGCCAGGCTTTAAGCAGGAGGTTGGACTGAAGACCTGCTAAGATCCCCCCCAGCCTGAATAATCCTGTGATCTTATAATTATCTTTTTCATACAAAGGAAATCCTCATAACTGAATAGCTGAATATCTCTCTACTCTTTTCAATAACATGAAAAAAACACCTTCAGAAAAAGGGTAGCAAATACCTATGATGCTCAGGAATAGGTAGGACTTTTTCTTTGACTGTCCTTCATTTTAAATGTCTGTCAAAAAAGATAATTTTTTACCCCAGTGCCAAGATTTGGTTCAATTCCCAGTTGGGTTCTTCCTTACTTGTTAGCTTTCCAATATAGTTCAGAAATTCTTTCCATTCTCTCAGCTGTTTTATGCCCCAAGCACAGAGATCCTTTATCACTGGTCTGTAGCTCTCATGCATGTCTTCATATATGTCTGAATAGATGAGGGAATACAGGGGCATGAATGTAGCACTGGAAGGAAATTTAGTGATGAGCTGATGCACTAATGAAATTAGAAACAGATGAAAAAGACAGAAGTCACCTCTGTTACGCTTAGTCATGAGATAACTTTAGAAAACTACTGGCAACAATTAGGAATAAGGTGAAGAGCCTTATCTCACTCACACTGTACCAACAGTACAATGTTTATCTTTGAAGCAAGCACCAATATATAACACATTCTCATTATAATAATATATCTCATCTGCCTATTTTACTGCTTGTGAAAATAGGGTAAGTGTATTTAATTCCAATTTCCCAAATTGTCAATAAATGGTAATCAGTGAGATTATGAGTCTGAAAATTTACATATTTATAGGAAAAGTGATGTGATTAAGATGAGCCTTCTTTTAACACATACTGCTGTCTTTTAACAATGAAAGTAAATGCTACAGACAATATTTTAAAGTTAATTATATTGTCTAAGGACCTACCAGCCATTAAGTGCATTTATTAACCTTTATACCACTCCTGAGAAGTATGAAAGTGCTGCTATCCCAACACTAAAGATAGTGAATTCAGCCACACACAGATTGAACTCCAGCATTACAGTAAAAATCAGTGGTGGAGCGAGGAACTGAAACTATGAGGGTGCACTCAATCCCACTGTCCATGTTGTCGACAGAGATGTTAAACAGGACTGGCCCCAATACCATCCCTTGAGGAACACTGCTCATCACTGGTCTCCACTTGGACATTGCGCTGTTGACAACTCTTTGAGTGTGACCATCTAGCCAATTCCTTATCTGTTGATTAGTCCATATGTCAAATTCATGTCCCCCAGTGAAGTCAACTTACTGGCTGGACTGGAAGATATTAATTTATGCTGTTTTTCAGGTGTTCTCCTGCTGACTTGTGATTCTTCTCCAGACTCTGGGCATCTCCTACTGGCACTGGCATCACACTGGTAGAAGTGGGATGGATTGAAGTTCCCCTCCTCTGGCACCTTTATTTTAAAACCCAGAGTTTCCATGTTTACCTCATTTTTCTCTGTTCTGTTCAAGGGTAGGCAGAGATAAGCAAAGGTAACACCCAAGAAATAGGTTTGAATTGTAGACTAGAAGTCTACAAGTGTCTATTAGTCTACAGTGTAGGCTAACAGTGACCTATTAAATGAAAAACAACCAAAATCCTCAAGAAGGTTGTATCACTTGCAACTCGGTGATATCTTGCTTTTTTTTTTTTTTTTTTTTTTTCTGACTGTAATTATACTGGATGTGGTACATCCTTATAACTAATTTAGATGTTTGATATTTTCCATGCTTTTGCTTTTTTGTGTTATCTCATTCCTATGTTACTGTGTATGTCATAAGAAATAGAATGTGTAAGATTTCCTGAAAATGTTAGTGTTTCACTAAGGAGGTAGGAGAGAGCAGCTGCTACCCAAGGTTAGTTTAACATCCTTCTACATATTTTCATTTCCCCATCTTTAAACATCAATTTTGACTTTCACATAATTCCACTTACATATCTGAAGAAAACCACTCTGTTTTCTAGACATGTTTTTCACTCAGCCTACTTTGTTCTGTTCTTCCATTGCCATCTAAACACCCTGTTCTTTCTGTTCTTTGAGGTTCCATTCCATTTTTATGAATCCTGCTGCCTCTTCTGCTGAGCCATGTAGTTTATCTGCATTATGTGTCTCAATAGGAGCACTGTAGCAATTGACTGGTAGTCAGTCAATAGTTCAACAATTGGTAGGGAACAGCTGAGCACCGAATCATTGATTTTCTCCCCACTGATGCCTTCACAGCTGGTTACCTTTTAGTGTGCCATTACAAATAAAGGGAGATAGAAAATGGAGACTCAATATATCTATTTTATATATAGATAAAATATCACCTATTTACATGTTTAACAACTGCCCATTCCAAGGAAAAAATCAGATAAAAAATTGTTTTGGCAGCTTGAGCACAGTCAACAAGGCAGAACATATATCAAAGGGAAGAATTACATCAGATAATGAAATCCATTAACTCTAATATTGAAAAATGTTGGGAATTTTTTGCAGAGCTGTTGATCAACAAACTCCAAAGAACTTAAATAATGAGTTTGAATCAATTTTATTAATTCTGCTATTTTTTAATTATTTTTTTCTTTAGAATAGGAAAAAAAATCAAACTTTTACATTTCCGTACATATATCCATACATGAGTATGACATAATCTACTTTGATACTTGATTCATATTTTTTTTAGATACATATATTTCAGAAGTCTAAAACCTTCATTTTAGGCCCAGAGTTTCAGAAAAAGAAAATAATCAGTAACTAGTCACATGAAATACTGAAAAATCTTCCCCTGTCTTGCAGCATAAGTGAACGAGTGAGATCTGTAACTGATTGGAAAAATCCCTTTGTAGAGAAAACAAAACCTCTCCAAGAATGTTATTCCTGATTCCACTTTCTGTAAACATTAACTTTAGATGGAGCTTGCACTTTTAAACTTATGGTTTAAGTTTTGGACATATTTTTGTTTAAATTAAGTTAGATGAGATGAGAAGAATGCCTGGATAATCTGGTGGCCTTTTACAATGGAGTGGCTGTTGGCGGATAAGGGAAGAGCAGATGATGTCATCTACCTTTGCTTCTAAAAGGCTTTTGGCATGATCCCACATATCATCCTTATCTTTACATTGGAGAGATATGGATTTGATGATACTCTATACAAGTCCAAAGAACCAGAATGAATGGCTCAATGTCCAAATGGAGATCAATAATAAGTGGTATCCTTCAGGGGTCCACAGTGGGACTTGTACAGTTTGATAACTTTATTAATGTTGGCAGTGTGACTGAGTATCCTCTGCAAGTTTGCAGATGATGCCAAGCTGAATGCTTCTTGGGGTAAGGGATGTCAATTAAAGAGACCTTGGCAGGCTTCAGAAGTGTGTCAGTGCAGCCCTTGTGAAATTCAACACCATCTTGTGCAGGATCCTGCACCTGCATCAGGGCAATCACCATTAACAGTACAGACTAGGCAATTACTTGATTGAAAGCAGCACTGCAGAGATGAACTTGAGGATATTGATAGATAAAAAATTGGATTTGAGCTATCAGTGTGAGCTCAAATTCCAGAAAGCTAATTGTACGTTGGACTGTATCAGAAGCATGAACAACAGATCAAGGGAAGTGATTCTGCACATCTCTATTCCCCTCTCATGAGACCCCAAGTGGAGTACTGCATGCAGTTCTGGTGTCCACTGTACAAGAAAGACATGGGTCTGCTAGAGCAGGTCCAGAGGAAGGCATGGGTGAAGATAAGGGCAGGAAGAGATCAGACACCAATTACCATAAAGACTCACTTGGGAAAAAAATAATTTAGCTTATTACCAATAAAATCAGAATAGGATAATGACAAGTAAAAAACGTCTTTCCCCCTCACCCCTCCCTTCTTCCTGGGCTCAAATTCACTCCCAGATTCTCTACCTCCTCCCCTCAACTGCACAGGGGGATTGGGAGTGGGTCAGTCCATCACTCCTTGTTTCTGCCACTCCTTCCTCCTCAGGGGAGGACTCCTCACACTCTTCCCCTGCTCCAGCATGGGGTCCTTCCCACAGGAGACAGTCCACCATGGACTCTTCCAATGTGAGTCCTTCTCATGGGCTGCAGTTCTTCATAAACTGCTCTAGCGTTGGTCCCTTCCATGTTAACTTTTTGACTGTTATTGGCAGTAGTTCTTATCCAGATGTCATCTAAATGGCAGTAAATTTCATATAAAACAGCAGGTTGGAAACACTCATAGTCAGAAAGATTCAGGAAAGACTGTTGGTATGACTCTTGACATTCACTAAAGGGAAACTGTAAGAGGTCACCAGACCATCTTGGTTATTGTTAGCTGGAAATTATTGCAGGAATCTCTTACAATCAAATAAAGCATATAATCCATAACTATACTTAGGCTCACACAATAAGCAGCAAGTTCTGACTTCTAATACATCTATTTTTTAAGGTTACTGAAACACATAATGTAATGAATGTGTTGATGACAGAACTAAATAGATCAAAATTCTTTATGCTTTACTTAATCAGATTTAAAGCAATATGCACTGGCATGTTTTTCCTTTAGACATATACAATATAGATGGTAAAAGATAAAAGCTTATCTATATTCCATTTATATTTAACGCAACATATTATGTATTAAGAACTTAAGGGCATGTTTCTAACATCTATATTACTATGCAATTAATTTTGTCATTAAAAAATCAGTTTCTTTGTGTCTTTTCTTGAATTGCTCTGACCTTTTCTTGCCTGCTTTCTTTAAGCTTCTCTTTCCCTTTCTTCCTTTGCTTCCCTACATTCAAGTCACATAACCATCAATTTAATACTAAATGTTTCTATTTGTCATAGAAAATTTGTCTTTTTAAAACATAACTATAGAAATCTGAAAAGTGAAATTATTCAGAACCATAATTTGTCTCTGCTCTTTGTCAGTTCCATATAATATAGTGGGTTTATTATATAAAGAAGGATGCAGAAGAACAATGCCTCTTGGACATAGATTCCTGTAATAGTAATAGTAATAACAGTAATAGTAGTAATGGCAATGGCAATATCAATAGCAATAATAATATTCCTTTTCAGACTTTTTTTGTGATTGTTTCTACTAACAGTACTAACCCCTACCCACTAAACTTTCTGTTCTCAGAGGTTCGCCTGCATATGGGATAGCAGGGCAAGAGGGGGCTCTCAATCCTCTAAGGCACTTCCACAGGTGTGTAAGGCACTGAACGACAGACTGATTCAGATGCTCAGTCAGAGCTGCTTTGTTAATAGCTTAATAATAGTTCTTTTTTGTTCTTTTTTTTTTTTTTTTTTTGAGCATGTTATACATTAAGTTGCAGAAAGTATCAAAAAAGAAAAAGATAATTTGCTAATTTACAGAATGGACACCTGCTTTTTGGTTTTCGCTGTCTTTCAGATTTGCAACCTAGTTATTAATTAAGACTCAAAGACTTTCTGGATGAGTTCTTGCTGTCACTGCTATCGCGAAAGTAGTCCTTAGTGAATAGTAATAAAGCCAGATTACTCAGGAATTCATTACTGCATGATGAAATTTCTGTTAGTTCTAATAATGGATTACCACTTTGTTTACAAATGGACCTTCACTATCCAAGAACAGCCCAATGTTATATAGAAGCTAAACATTGACAGACTTTTCAGATATTTTCAAAACTAACCGATTCTGAATGTTGCATATAGTTGATACCAGTGGTAAAGAAAGGAGAATGAACTAACAAGAAGTCAGTGAACAGTGGATCACAGTCAGGTCCTGTTCTTACATAATTTATCCATGAATAATACAGGAAAAAAAAATAAAAGGAGACACAGACAGGCTAATTTAGAATGGTCTTAAACCACAGTTTCAGGGTAGAGAAAAAATGCAGGGGAAAAAAACACAGACCCTTCTGATGGTATATGTCCTTAAAATTATCCTAGACTGCAGTGTTCTCTTGAAGGAAACTTGTAATTATTAATGAGCTATTTTTTTAAAAGAAATGCTATTATTTAAAAACATCTGAAATGAAGTAACTGTTGGGCTACCTGGTATTAAATTACATATAAAATAACAAAAAGTGCTAAAGTGTGGTGAAAGAAAATCAATAAAGTGCATATTCAGTTTAGACCTTGAGGTTCTCTTGGAAGCACCTCTATAGGATTGAAGAGATGAAAAATATTTCAATGTAGAATAACTGAGATGTAAATCTGTTTGGTAAGTATGCATGTAATAAAAAGGAAAAAAGTGACTAGTTATTGCAAATAGAAACAAATAAAGTAGGTTACAAAATCTTGGGTATTCTTCTTTGTCAACCAAAATAGTATGCATTTTTGTGTTTTGATTTGATTTGATTTGGTTGTTTGCTTGTTATATTGAGGAGCAGTGCCATCTTATTACTCAGTCCCTGAAGCTCTTCCTTGAAAAAAAATGTCTCTTGCATTGATTATTAGAACTGACTGAGAAATTTTTGAAGAAAAAATGTTCTGTCCCTGAAAAGTTTTAAATTTAGCCTTGTGCTCGCTGTGATTTTGGAAATTATTTTGTTTGTTTGTTTGGTTGGTTGGTTTTGTTATTCCATTTGCAGGCTTCCATTTGGCTTGAGAAAGAAATCCATCCTAACTTGGTTATTAATTCAGTGCTTAACTCACTCCCTTGAAAACTCTATTTTATAGAAATTTTGTTATGTCTGATTCAGGTAAAATATTAAAACAAGATTTTCACGTATCATAGGTGAAAGCCCTGGTTAATGAATAAAGAAATTCCAGAATAAAAAAAAGAATGCCACTACCAGGAAGTAGAAGAGATCAAACAGAAATAATGTAAGTGTAGAGAGCACTGATGTGTAGTTTTTCAGGGCCAAATGCAAATCAGTGTGCAAAACTGAACCTTCATTCCCATTCTTCTGTACCTCAGATGGATGCTCAGGTGAATGTTCTGGGCCGTTCTGGGTGTCTGTCAATTTATTTGGGCATTTTTCATTATTTTAAATGTCTAATTTTAATTCTACAAAGAAATATATTTCAATATTTGAACATGTATCTCAAAATGGAGCTGGCACCTACTTCAGCCTTTTAAAAAAACTGTATCATTTAGACTTCATAATCCTCAAGTATGATTCTACAAAAGCTAGAAGTAATTCATAAATATCTTGTTAATAATGGCACAAACATCATAGACTAATTCACTGACTGCTCTTCTTCTTAAAAGTCATCCTGGGTATCAAGATGAAAACAGTTACCAGAAGAAATAAAGCATTTGCGGGCTTCCTAAGTCATAAGTAGATTCTACCTTCCAGCGTATCCTATAAATGTGTTTATTGTCTTTTGCTGTAAGCCATAATATTCTCACAGATAGTATTTTTTCCATACAGAAAATTAAACTTGTGTTTCTTAAAATAAATTCAACACAAACAGCATATAAGCATTTTCAAGAAGGGGAAAATGGAAGACCCAGGGAATTACAGACCAGTCAGTCTCACCTCTGTGCCTGGTAAAATCTTGGAGCACATTCTCCTGGACAGCATGCTAAGGCACGTGAAAAACAACAAGGTGCTTGGTGACAGCCAGCACGGCTGGACCACTCGGTGGATAAAGAACTGGCTGGATGGCCACATACAAAGAATTGTGGTCAATGGCTCAATGTCCAGCTGGAGACCAGTAACGAGTGGTGTCCCTCAGGGATCGGTGTTGGGACTGGTCTTGTTTAACATCTCCATCACTGACATGGTCAGTGGGATTGAGTGCGCCCTCAGCAAGTTTGCCGATGACACAAAGCTGTGTGGTCCGGTTGATATGGTGGAGGGAAGGGATGCCATCCAGAGGGACCTTGACACGCTTGTGAGGTGGGCTGATGCCAACCTCATGAAGTTCAACCATGACAAGTGCAAGGTCCTACACCTGGGTCGGAGCAATCCCAAACACAGCTACAGATTGGGCAGAGAAGAGATTCAGAGCAGCCCTGCGGAGAAGGACTTGGGGGTGCTGGTCGATGAGAAAATGAATATGAGCCAGCTTCAGTGTGCGCTCTCAGCCCAGAAAGCCAACCGTATCCTGGGCTGCATCAAAAGGAGCATGACCAGCAGGTCAAAAGAGGTGATCCTGCCCATCTACTCTGCTCTTGTGAGACCTCCCCTGGAGTATTGTGTGCAGTTCTGGTGTCCTCAACATAAAAAGGACATGGAACTGCTGGAACAAGTCCAGAGGAGGGCCACGAGGATGATCAGGGGACTGGAGTACCTCCCGTATGAAGACAGGCTGAGGAAGTTGGGGCTGTTCAGCCTGGAGAAGAGAAGGCTGTGTGGAGACCTCATAGCAGCCTTCCAGTACCTGAAGGGGGACTATAGGGATGCTGTGGAGGGTCTCTTCGTCAGGGACTGTAGTGACAGGACAAGGGGTAACGGGTTAAAACTTAAACAGGGGAATTTTAGATTGGATGTAAGGAGGAACTTCTTTCCTATTAGGGTGGTGAGGCACTGGAATCGGTTGCCCAGGGGGGTTGTGAGTGCTCCATCCCTGTCAGTGTTCAAGGTCAGGTTGGATGAAGCCTTGGGTGGGATAGTTTAGTGTGAGGTGTCCCTGCCTGTGGCAGGGGGGCTGGAACTAGATGATCTTGAGGTCCTTTCCAACCCTAACTATTCTATGATTCTACGATTTTCTTTATGTACTCTAAGAAAGATACTCCCCTTTAATAGGCAGAGTTCCGTTTCTGCTACCTTTACACATGCTGAAGGAAGAAGCCAGGATTTTTCACATATTAATTATACTTTTAAAGGCATAAATTGAATAATAAAAATTCTAGATTGAAAAGGGTAGTTTTATTCATTACTCAAGGCCAAAAACTCCAGCTGCATAAAAGTAGAATGATTGCATTTATTCTCAAAATTATACAACCATCTGTGTTTCAACTGAGCCATAAGCACAAGATCTAGGAAATAGTGATTTCTATATAAGAAATTTGGAGATTATGAGAAAGTGTATCTACCAAAGTACCCATAGTCTATACTACACTGTTTCTGTTCATGGTAGGGAGGTATTACACCCCTGCTCTGTAGATAAGCAGGCTGTTTATTAACTTTATGAAGGTGCCTTACCCTTGTCACTTATCTGAGACAGATACTCTGTGTAAAGTTATGTTTACCTAGGAACAACAAAGAATATGAAGAGATTTTTTTTTTTTTGAGGTATTTGTCTCTCTCAAGTTTAGATTGAAGACAGAACATGACCTCCAAAGTTTAGAATAATTGTCTCCTATCTTACCACTACACTAGGAGATAAAAATCAGTATATAAAATGCAGCTATTAAAAACATTTATATAAGAAATTAGTTTGGGCACATAAGACTGAAATAATATTTATTATATCTTGCATTAACTTGACAAATAAACCAGAAATAATGGTTATTATAGATGACAATAAACTCATTCAGGGATGGTTTTGAACGTTACTCTTGTTCCCAAAGCTCTCCTAAAAGTAAACACTTTTTTTTCAATATTAAACTTTAGATATACCATGTATCTGAAAGAAGCAAGCACTTACAAGAGGATCATTAATCACAGGCCAATCTTTTCCCAGAAGCTGTCAGTCTGTTTACATGCTTCAGAGTTGCTGTCTAATCTCTACATGTCCTTAATAAAAAGTACATGTACTTAATAAAAGCGAAAAGTAGTTGTGATGTGCTTCTGCTAAAATACAGTGAAACTTATAAAAACATTTTTTAAGGTATTTTTTTAGTAGAAAAAAACCCAAACCACCGCAACAGAAAGAATAGCATAGCATGATTTACCTTGGCATATCATAGCACAGCACAGAATAAAGTAAGATTTTTAGAGAAATGCAATTGGAATTGAAACACAAGCAAAATAATTGTTATACATAGCATTATTTTGGAAAAGTTAAATACAAAATTATTTCCTGGGTGAATGCTTTATTGCTGCCAGAATGCCTTGTGACAGCTGTAGCATGGTGTTCATGTTTTCAATATTTTCAGACTATTCTTTATACATATGCATGTATCTGAAGTGAGACATATGATGGAAAGGGAAAAGCTGTACTTTTTTAGCTGAAAGCCAATACCAGTTCATCAATAAGTGGACAACACTAATTCAGAAAAACTGATCGTTGATATACTTAACTTGGAATTTGGAAAGAGAAGAGGGATTGTGGAACAACCTCTCAGAAAAAAAAAAAATAACCAAAGAAAAAAATAAAACTACTGTCATGAACATTATGATAATAGTTAATAACATCACAGAATGCACTTCCTTCTACAGAGAGGAAGTTTCTTTCCTGATGTATGCTTTGTTGCCATCACTGATTTGCTTTTTCTCTGATACGACCTGTTTTCCTATCCTTCTCATACCTTTTTGTAAGTAGACACAATGTATGGAAGAGATCTGGTCTGTAGTTTTAAATGGAAGTACAGTAGTACAAAACTGAACTATAATTCATATTGCTGCAGACATGTGCGTGCAGACACATGCAGTGGAAGAGCTGGCTGCAAGACCACAGAAACTGGTCCACCAGGAACATGTAATATGTGACATGAACAGGGGTACTCCCCCCCTCTTCACAAAAGGGGAAAAAGTAATCACCAAGAGACACACCACCAGGGAGATATTGCCATGAGGATGACTCCAGAAGGATACCTCCATGAGGACACTTTCTACCAATGACTACTACAGACCCTGAAGGACACCCGCCATGAGACATCGCCATGAGGGCAACACCATGAGACACCTTCCAAGGGGTACCTTCGAGGGGACTCCAGAAGGATGCCTCCATGTGGACACACACTGCCGACGGACTCGTGGAGGACACTCTGCTCTGATACTACGAGACGATGAAACCTGAAGAACTCCCATCATCGACGACAACAGTTTCCTGAGACACCGCTGGATCCACAGGGGTGACTATGTCTCTCTTTCTCTGTACCCCGAATTCTTGCTTCATTTTCTACCTTTTTTGCAATCTGTAGCCTAAGCTACAACTTCATTACAGAAAATTCTAACAACTGAACACTTCAGATGATTGAATCACAGCACTGGGTACGATCCCTGCCACTTTGTAATTTACTAGCATAGATGTAGCCTAAATGAATGCCCCTAGGTAGAATACTAACGACACCAACATACTTGGTGTCAGAAAGTTGATGCTACCTGCAGAGAAGCAGTTCCCACAGCCACAGATACCATTCAAACCTCATCAAGATACAGAAATAGCTCATTAATGAGAGACTTGACTAAATTTGGGGAAATATAGCTTCCAAAACCTATTTTATGTCATCTGGGCTGAGGTTAGAGCTGATATTTCCTAATAGTATGACTTGGTCTGCATATTACTAAGTTGTTGGAGTGTGCAACCCTAAGTAATAAAAACCAAGTTTGTTAATTTTTTTTTTAATATTAGTAAATTTTCAATCTCAGTCTTCCAAATACATACTGTATTTATAAGGAATCCTGTTCATTACACTTTCTAATGTATTTTTTTTATTTAATCCAGAAGACTGGATTGATTTATAATACATATTAGTATATTCTGTATGTTAGAATGTATTAAAACAAAAGGGACTGGAAAAGCTATAACCCTTACTAAATTATAGCTTGCTGGTCAAGGGTGATGAAGAGGGTCAAAGATACATGTTAATTTCTGCATATATGCATATATGTATCCTTTGTGTTGACATAAAGATAGTAAAAATTGGCCCTTTAACTGGTTTCCATTGGAATTGTCCATTGTGCTAAAAAGGTTTGAGCTCTCCAGTTCTACAGATGGTTTTGCTTTTGTTGGTCACATACACCTGTGGTCTGAATAAATAAAACATCAGTCAGACTGACTGATGGACTAAGTAAATTCAAAACAGTTTATAGAGCCTGAGAACAGTGAAAGACTGGGTGTTATGATGATCAGTTAAAGATGGAGAGGTATCAACCACATCATATGCAACTGAATATAAGAGTTGGTTTGGGTTGGGTTGGTTTTTTTCATTTTCTGGCAAGGAACAGGTTTCAGATGCTGATGACTTTAATTTTCTGCAAATTAATATTTGACATAAATATCTTAAGTCATTCCCTGGATGAATTTGCTGATCCAATTACATATTTTAGTGATTTGGGAGGGAGTTTACTCTTACATGTCATAGTATGCTGATTTTTTTTTTTTTCACACGCTTTACTAAATGAGTGTTAAGCGTCATTTTACATCCTTGGTATTTAAGTAGCTTTGTCTTTCTGTATGCACCAATGAATAATGACGATCATACTTTTACTGTTTTGCTATGAGTTAAACCTCCTGTAGGTAGATTTCTGTAGCCAAGATCACTCCAGTTTATTAAAAGTTCTTCATGTTTTCAAAGAGTTCCTATAATGCCATCCATAACTAATAAAGTTCAGACATGAAGTGGAAAAAGAAGTTCTTTATGCAATCATGTAACAATCAAAAGGGAAAGAAAAATGTGTTTTGTCTGGGGTAAAGATAAAAGATATTCTGAATAAATCCATGTAATTCTGCAGAGTCTTTACAATATAAATTACTGAAGTCTGACTGATGTAAGTTTTTAGTAGGTCAACAGTTGGTCAAATTATTACTTTCTTCTTCATGACTGTTATTTCATTGATCCTAGAAAAAATATCCAGCTGAAAACATTCTTTATTAGGTTTGTGTGGCCAGGTTTTGAGGGGGGTGCGGGTACATGAGTGCTTTCTGTAAGAAGCTGACAGAAGCTTCCCCTGTGTCTGACAGAGCCAGTGCCAGATGTCTCCAGTATGGACCCACAACTGGCTAAGGCTGAGACTGTTAGTGATGGTGGTAGCTCCTCTGGGTTAACATATATCAGAAGGGGAAAAAGTTATTGTGCAGGAGCAGCTGCATCTGGGAGAAGTGAAAGCGTATGAAAGAAACAACCCTGCAGACACCCAGGTCAGTGAAACAGGAGAGGAGGAGGTGCTCCAGGTGCTGGAGCAGAGATTCCCCTGCATCCTGCAGTACAGACCATGGTGAGGCAGCTGTGTCCCTGCAGCCCATGGAGGTCCATGGTGGAGCAGATCTCCACCTGCAGCCTAGGGAGGACCCCATGCTGGAGCAGGGGCATGCCTAAAGGAGGATGTAACCCGATGCAAAGCCTGTGTTGGAACAGGTTCCTGGTAGGACCTGTGGCCCCATGGAGAGGGGAGCCCATGCTAGAGCAGGTTTGCTGCAGGACTTGTGACCCTACAGGGGACCCACGATGGAGCAGCCTGCTCCTGAAGGACTACACCCTTGGAAGAGACCCACACTGGAGCAGTGTGTTCCTGAAGGGCTGCACCCATGGAAGGGACCCACGCTGGAGCAGTTCATGAAGAACTGCAGCCCCTGGGAAGGACTCACATTGGAGAAGTTCATGGAGGACTGTCTCTTGTGGGAGGGACCCCACACTGGAGCAGGGGAAGTGTGAGGAGTCCTCCCCTGAAGAGGAATGGGTGGCAGAGACATGTGATGAACTGACCACAACCCCCATTTCCTGTCCTTCTGCACAGCCTGATGGGAGAAGGTAGAGAATCTGGGAGTGAAGCTGAGCCCAGGAAGAAAGGAGAGGTGCAGGGAAAGATGTTTTTAAGACTTGTTTTTTATTTGTTGTTATCATATTCTGACTTTATTGGTAATAAGCTAAATTGATTCCTTCCCAAGTTGAATATGTTTTGCCCATGATGATAACTGGTGGCTGACGTCTCCCTGCCATTACCTCTATCCATAAGTCTTTAATTGTATTTTTCCTTGTCTGTCCAGTTGACAAAGAGATTGCTGGAGCAGCCTTGGTGGGCACCTGGTGTCCAGCCAGGGTCAACCTATCATACATTCTCAACAGTTGTATTGATCTGTGAATATGTAAGGGTGGAAAATTTCTGTACTCTGATGTACTTGAGGCATAAAATTTGCTATTCTGGACCGCCTATGACTTAGAAGCCTACAGCAGCATAAAATGGATTATATGAGTATACATTTCAGTGGATTGTAAAAGCCTTTTAGCTCCGTAGTCAAATACCAATATAGATACTAACTCTAAATAAGCTTGTTAAATATTGCACTAACTTTTCAAGGATTATATGACAACAAAATGTGTTTTCAGAATTTCTCCATATAAGAAAGAGACACATCTTAGAATGGGCCTAATTTTCAGAAAGTGTGACATATCCATCCTTTGAAAATAAAGTTCCTCTAATGGATTAGCAGGATGAGCACCCAGAAAATTCTAAAATAATGAATAATTAAATAAGGGGTGAGGGAAGAGCAGGGGGAGGAAGGAAAGTTTAGTTCCTTGAAATTGCTTCAGATAAGTAAGAAGAAACCATATTATAAAGCATGAAGTAAACAGAAAATAGCATTAATTGGAATAATGCTGATTCCTAGTTTTTCTAAATGTTGTTGGGTACTGCAGCTTATGGCACTATAATTATTTTTTTGCATAATTTCTATTCAGAATAATCTCCAAATGTATTGTAATATAGGACATCTTAACGGCAAATTGATGTGCAGTCAGTAGGTATGATATGAAAAACAAGGTGAGCAAAAAGTTGGAAATATAAATACAACAATTAAGTATCTCATGTATAAATGTATACAGACATACTAAAAACTATGTGTGTATATATATATATATACATATCCCACATATGCATAGCCTGTTATATGAAGTGTTTGCCCATATGAAGTAGTGTGTTTTCAGAAGATTAAAAATTAGCTAGGTTTCTAGTGCATTATCTCAGTGTTTGCAGGTACCCACATATGCATAGCCTGTTATATGAAGTGTTTGCCCATATGAAGTAGTGTGTTTAAAAATTAGCTAGGTTTCTAGTGCATTATCTCAGTGTTTGCAGGTATTCCTAGTAGAAAGAAGAGAGAGGCTTAGATAACACAGCAAAAGCTAATAAAGTTATCTAAAAGTAGTGTATTTTAAGGCTGATTGCTTAATGTATCCAGATCCTTTCCAAAGCCATTTTATTTACAACCATGTTTACTACATTTGCACATTTAAGATTGCAATATTACTTTTAATATCTGTTGGGTTTGTCATGGTTGATAGAAAAGCTTGTTTTGGTGTGTCTTTATAGTTTTTTTAGATATGTAGCATCAAATCAGGGATCAATGACCTGAAATTTATTTCATCTAATTGTAGGGAAGGACAGCTAAAAGGATACCTACTTTCAGACTGTTATCAGGATCTTTTCAGTGATTTACTGTTCTGCCCCTCCCCGGACATCCAAACAAAGGGAAAAAGATGGATTATTTAGCCTAGTCTAAACAACACTAATGAGAGCTATTTACATAGCCAGAGTGAGAGGCATCCCGGAGGAGAAGGAACTGAAGACCATAACAATCCCTGCAGTGTGTTCTGGTTCCATATACTCACTCCAGGCCAAGGGGAATGTGAGATGATGCTCTTCATGTATGCTGTGGCTGCCCTGAGGCAGAAGGCTTGCGGAAGCTGTGCGATTTAGCAGCACTTTGCCCCTTTCAGCAAGTGTTGTTAGGCAGAAGCACTGTAAATAGCTTGCTGGGACTTTGTTTCTGATGTGGTCATTAACATTTTCTTCCACTTTCATGAATTTTCTCTGTCCTCTCACAATCAGGCTTTCTGTTCTGCTCATCATCCAGATAATTCTTTTCTCTTCCTTCTCCAGTGCAGATTCATTGGGTTTGATAATAAATGATGAAAAATGTATAGCAATTCAGATGAGTTTTCAGTGGCAACTTCCACAGCTGCATTACTTCTTAAATACTGTGCTCAGAGAAATCTTTTATAATGCAGATGGCATGTGGTACATGATTAATCTTGCTTTTTTTACTTTGGTATCATTCTGGAGATGACATCATGCTATGCCTGATAGTTAATTAGAGGTCTTTCTCCTGTTCAAAAAAATAAGGAGGCATGTAGATGAAACAATTCAACATAATAATTAGTTGTTGCTATCTTGTGATGGTGTTTCTGCCATTTTAAATATAAAACATATTTGACTCTTTTTGACAAAGCTGTGAGGATGCGTTTTATTTCAGTTGAATTTATATGTCTGGGTGTAACCTTTGGGGCAATTTATCTCATCTGTTGTTGATCCTTTCTTCCTTATTTCCAAAGGTGTACCTTACTGCCTCCCAGGAGAACTCAGGGTCATGAGTGAAGATATTAGATACAGAAGATACTCAGGCAGTCAAACAACTCACTCTAAACCAACTTTTTCGAAAGAACCTGAAAGACTTGAAATCCTAAATCCTAGGTTTTTTCAGTGACACCAATAGCAAGCCCACCCTGCATGTTTAAATAAAACTTATTTTGAGGACTACTCTAAGAATCAGAAGCACTGGGAGGTGTGATGCAAAGTTCTCCAGTATCTGGGGACAAGTATTCACACCACAGAGCAACTGTGTATTATAAAAATGTGGCATCATACATTGAGAAGTAGTATTGTTACGTTTTACCAAACAATTTACATAGGTTGTGTATTCTGTGTTCTGCAACATTTCGTCTCCACGGAAGACCGCTACATAATATTGTATATCCACCTCAGGAAGGCATACTGTGTTAAACCATGTTACATTTTATCATACAGACACGTCATTATAGAATCATAGAATCATTTAGCCTGGAAAAGACCTTTAAGATCACCAAGTCCAGCCCCTAACCCAGCACTGCCAAGTCCATCACTGAACCACATCCCCTAAGTGCCACATCTACATGTCTTTTAAATACCTCCAGGGATGGCAACACAACCACATTCCTGAGCAGCCTGTTCCAATGCTTGACAGCCCTTTCAATGAAGAAATTTTTCCTGGTATCCAATCTAAACTTCCTATGGAGCAACTTGAGGCCACTTCTTCTTGTCCTATTGCTTGTTACTTGGGAGAAGAGACTGATCCCCACCTCACTACAACCTCCTTTCAAGTGGTTGTAGAGTGATAAGGTCTCCCCTCAGCCTTCTCTTCTCCAGGCTAAACAACATTCACCAGCTTCACTGACCTTCTCTGGACCCACTCCAGTACCTCAATGTCTCTCTTGCAGTGAGGGGCCCAGAACTTAACACAGGATTTGAGGTGCAACCTCACCAGTGCCAAGTACAGGGAGATGATCACTGCCCTAGTCTTGATGCCCACACTATTGCTGATATAGGCCAGGATGCTCTTGGCCTTCTTGGCTGCCTAGGCACAACCTGGCTCATGTTCAGCCAGCATCTCATTTACTGTGTGAGAACACACATGGCTGATTCTATAGAGATGCAAGGAAAACAAATACTCAGTTTAAAGTGAATTACTTATGCACATTCTCACACTGATGAATAAAATGATCACTAATTCCTAAATTAAACTAGTGTAGTCTAAGAATACACTAAATTTGAGGACTCCTTTCCCAGATCCATTTTATTTGTCTCGGACATTTGTCCGGTCCCACCTGGCGGGTCTGGGGCAACTGATCTTTTATCACACTGGACGGTAAATGCACAAGGCCTCCAGAGATTGAAAACTGAAACAATTTATTTTACTCCTCCCTAAAACTGTGTCGGGAGGAACAAAACTCTTGACAAGCTCGTATTCTTAGGGCCAACATAGAAAAGATAGAAAACAAAGAAACAGACTCACCACCCCATGGGTCCAGCGATGTACTCTTGCTCAGAGAGTTGCAGTCCCCTCAGTCAATGGCTCTGCTAAGGCCTGGAACAGAAGGCATCAAGTGGCTCATGTTCAATAGCAAATTTCAAAGTTTAGGACATAAGTCGAAGTTAGACTCATTGAAGAGTTAAGCCCCTCCAGAAGGTTTTTCATCCTGTTCAAATATAGGTGTCTAAGATCGGTGTGATAAATTGCCATCTGTCTCTTTCTATTCAGAGCAGATGACTAGTTGAAAGTATGTGCCAGACTGTTACATAAACAGATACATTAAATGAATTTCAGGAAAAGTTTAAGCTTTGGCATCAAAACTCTCCATACATCTAAGCTTCAGCTTCTAGACATGTTGAGAAGGGAGTCAGTCTTGACCACACCTAATTTACATATTATCAGAATAAGTAAACGAGGCACCCCTTTTCTCATTTTGACTGATGGGCTCATGAAGGTAGAATTGGAGAGAAAGTGTTACATGAAAGGCACTGAAAGACTCATTTGGGATGCTGTACGTAACTGTCACTGAAATTCTGAAACCCTCATTTACTTCATATCCTCCCTAAATAGCCAGCTCAGTTCAATAAGCAGTTCTTTGGAAATCAGCCTAAGGTTTCTTTCTTTTTCAAGATGTTAGGTGGACTGGTAAGATAGATGTGGAATATTAGAATCACACCATTTGTCTGTCCCAAAACATCCCCAGACCATAAAAAAATGCCTAGGGAAATTCCTACCTTTTGTTAACTTTCACCATCAGTTAAAAAGCTTCATGCATCATGGATTAGGAAAACCAGAAACACCAGTGAGTAACAAAAATCCTCTGTGAAACTTGTCTATTACCTCTCAGGATATAAGAAAAAAAATGTTGAAAAAAGTTATTTTTTTTTTTTTTTTTTTTTTTTTAACACGTTGAGTTCTTAATAGGGCAGGACTCTGAAGCTCATCTTAAGACTCACCTTATTGTAGACACCATGCTATAATTTCATCTACCTTGTAATTCTTCAAAGGCTATTACTTTATCTTACATTGATGCATACACACCTACAATATACACAAATGCATCTAAGCTACCTATCCTAGAGCCCCTTTACAGGAACTGGAAAGAATGGATACAATTACTCTCTTATACAGGCTGTGTATTCCTGTAAATATTAACTTTAGAGTGAGATAAATGACACCTTTGCAGTGCCTATGCTATGTCTCTTATTGTCTGTAAAGGGTGCTTGGGGTGCTTGTTCCATTAAACACATCCACATGTTCTCTGATGAATCCCATAACCAATGTAGGAAGCCAAATTATAAAAAATGTTTGGGGCTTTTTATTATTATTATTTTAGCACTTGAAGACTCTAAACTGACATTTTGTCCTTGCACTAAACTGCTTTGAACTGCCATGGACATTCCTTGCACAAACATATCTGTTGTGTTATTACAAGAATCTTAGTACTAAAATGTAGTTGATGACTTGTTAAAAGACATGGATTGTCCACTGTTTAAGCCATCCGAATCAAAACTTGGCATTGATGATTCAGATATAAGAGTTGTGAAGTAATATCACACTATTTTTTGGTGTTGTGAAAGGTGTCATCTTCAACATGAAATAGAAAAGTGTAAAATAGATCACATATGAGTACTAAAAATCTGGTCATGATTCTGTTAACTACCTAGCTAAGTTATGACAGCATATGTCAGTCCTGCTAACAATCTATTGGAAGGTAACCAGCCCTAAACAACATTGTTCAAAGCAGCTGCTGCAGAGGTCACAGAATCATAGAATTGATATTTGTAAGGGATTGCTGTAGGTCATGCAGTTCAGCTCGCATTTGAAGCAGAACCTCTGTCAATAATAGAACAGGTCACCTGAAGCTTTATCCCACTAAGCGTTGAATACCACCACTAAAGCTGGAAGTTTTTCTTCAGCTGGTTTAACAAATCTGCTGTAGTGCTGCATTACCTTCCTAATGATGAATATTTTCCTAAATGTCTAACCTGAACCATTCAATACACCATTTGTTCTCATCCACCTTGGTTTTACCATCATTTATTTACTGAACAGAGTTCTACTCTCTTGTCTATAACTGCCCTTCAGGTAACTGCAGCTCACCTTATGAGCTGCAGCTCACCCAAGGCTGCAAGCTCACCGTTTAGTCTGCTTGTTGGCAGACTGAACAAGCCTAGCTCTTGTCGATGGCTGTTTTTATTTCCAAGAATGTGAATAATCGTCAGAATAATGGTCCAAATAATGGAGATTAATGAGATCATAAGACTAGAAGTGACCTCATTTAGCCTGTCCATTCTGCTGCAAGTAAGATCAATTGAACCTATACTACTCTTGACGGATTATTTCTCTAATCTAAACATTTCCAATGATGGAAGCTCTCTGGCTTCCCTCTTTAGAGACAAACTGAGATTTCTAGTACAATTTGTTACAGAATGCAAAATTTGGTAGGTTTGGGGGGCCAGGGTATTTTCTTCTGTCACAGCCCCATAGCTGCAGGGCTGTTACAATTTCATGTCTCAGCTTGAGTCAACAGTGAGGATGACCACATCCTCTCCATCGGCACGCACACTACAAATGGCACATAAAGTCTTACCACCTGCATAAACACAGTGAACAATACCAAAGGCTCAGTCCTGTTCCCCCCCTCCTGCAGATTAGAGTTAAAGCTTGCTAGTAGAAGACATACACACATTTATATACACATGGGATCTTTCCTGTAGCTGGACATTCAGTTCACCTAGTTGATGGCTACCAGACCCTGGTTGTAAACCAGAGCTGAGTCCTCTCAGCCACCAGCTTCCTACTCCAGGAGGTTGTCACATAGACATTTTCTTCCAATACTCAGCTTTAACTTCTCTAGCATGTATACACAGAACTTCAGACAGGAAATGCATCCACCCCAAAGATAGTTAGAAAGATTTAATAAGAATATAGACTGGAGTACAGTGATCATATGTGCAGGGCTTTCCAGATAAGCTTACTGGCCAGCCACTTGTTTACAGGCAATTGCCCCCTCTTATCACCCTTTTTTTGCTCTATTTTTCCTCACTGATCCACCGTGAGAACTCACTTTATCATTTTTGGTCCTTGCCGTAAACTTATTTTATGTTCCCACAATTAGCTTAGACATGTCATAATAGGTTTTGCACAATCTGCATATTCTCTTCCTACTGCATCCCATGATAAGTCCTACATCTCTTTAGGCAGTAACTCCTTTAGTTTTGATGGCCTTCCAGAGAGATTCTTCTCTTGATGCATCTTGGTAGGTTTCACGGCAGGGGCAGTGATCTAGTTATTCTCTTGGTTTTGGAGTATTTTATCCAGTGTGCTCCTGATTAGGTTCCTACAATTTCTTCACCTGTTGTCCTTTGATCCTTGCCAGGTCTTTCTGTTCACTGTGATTAACCTTTACTCACTTAACCTAAGAGAATTCACTAACCATGGAGAGCCATTCAAACATGAGACACATCACAGTAAACTGCTGTCAGTACGAAAAATTATACTAAATGGTGCAGTGAAAATTTTTTCAGGCTTGTTTTAGATGAAAAATAGAAAATATTTTATCCCAAAGGTGTTCTTCATTGGCTGGAAAACAAGTGAAATAATATCAAGGTAAAAAAAAAGAGCATAACTGCATTGAACAAAACCTACATTCATTGAGCATATCAAGCACTGTATGATACCTGAAGAAGCATCAAATGTTTTTAGAGAAATATTTCTAAAATTAGTGCTTAAAATATTTCCAAGATTTGTATTAAAATACATATTGTACAGAAAAAGACATGTAAGAATGCACCTCGCTGAATTTGCCGCCAGCTGAGTAAGCTGAAGATCATAAAGCCACTGCTTTATCCTCACATTTTGATCACTTTCACTCCTGTGCAAACCTACAATAGCTGCCCAAATGATTTAATTGCTCTAATCCTGACTCTTGCTTTCATTCCACTTTTCTTAATACTCTTTGTTGCTGCTTTCGTGGTGATCATTTAGGCTGCTTGCATTCCATGTAAAATGATTATACTGGGACATCTTCAGGGCGTAGAAACTTGCATTTAACATTTTCTACAAAGCATTCACCAAATATTTGAAAGAATTTTGGCATGGTTATAAGTAAAACTAAATGTAAACACTCAGGCATACATTTACTAGGTTCTTTTCTAAACTAATATGAGAAATAATGCTTGGGGAGTTTTGTTGTTTTATTTAGAAAAAATCAAGTCAGCGTTGTGTTCCTATTGTTCAAAACAGTTTTTCAATCAAAAAAACAGTGTGCAGAAGAAAATAAGCCAGGGGAGAATATTCTGAAATGGAGCTCCATTTAGAGGATTCAGCAATAAACTCAAGGGGCTTTTTATTTAGATATGGCAGACTCAATTAGCATCTCATTAGCAATAAGCTGTATAAATAGGCATATTCAGCAAAGAGGGAAAAAAGTCAATAGTCTGCTGGCAGCCACTCAGTATCCCAGCACCAAGCTTTCAGCGCATATAGAAGCTCTAATTAGAAGCTTGTCCATGTGCATGCATCAGTCATTAACTGCCTCTTTACTGAAAGGCAATAATGAATTGAGCCCTTTAATCTGACATTAATAAATTGCCACCATTTTAAGAGGCATTTGAATGTAAAATAGTGATGTTCGTTATCAAAATTATGTTTGATGGGTTGGGTTTGTTCTGCCTTATTGAGAGGGATAATTTTCATATTGTTAGGGCTCCTTCCAAAAAACAGGTTTGGATGCTTATGGTTTCTCCCACAGAACTTTAAATGGGAGCCTAGATCTGTGAAGAGCAACACTATAAACTACAGATGTGTGTATGATGATGTAATGACATGTTTCCTGCCTCTTGTGGTTATGCATGCTAAAGTGTTTGAACATGACTTGAAGGTATGCCTAGGGAGAAAACCACTTATGTCCCCATTATAACATTCCTTCTGTACAACCTGAGACCATCAGGAGGAAATCAGGTCCTTATATATGGAAAATATATGACAAACACTTTGGGCCTAGGCAAGCCCTCTATCCCTTGTTCTGAGTTACTTTCCTATTTTGCTAGGTTTTATTCCAACTATGTTTCATCTTATGTATGAAACAAATGACAAAACAGACTATCATGCTTCATAAATATGGCAGAAGAAATCAGTCTTTGGGTCCTAAGCCACATGTTGGTCACTAAACAAGGGTCAAAACTGGGCTATTTGGAGCTACATCATGCCACTAATGAGGCTGTGCAAAGATTGATAGGTAATATGGTCCCCACTCTGGTACAAAGGCAACTCTACTACATAGTGCAGTGGAAGACACAGAAACTTTTACAGTTTTCGTTTTGTGAAATACTCTCAGAAACTCTTCTCTTTGGCTTTAGTTATGTGACGGGTATTCTTTGTGTCATTAGGAGTCCATACAACTACATGAGTGGGTTCACATGGCCAATTAGCGACCCTTGCATTAGAGAATGAAAACTTAGAACAAGCAAGTTAATGAAACAGAGCTGTTATGGTATACATAAAAAACTGAACAACTTCCTGACCAGGAAGTAAAGATAAATGCTAAATTGCCCAAGTTCAAAGCAAGTAAACTGTATTCATCCATGACTGTAACACAACAGTAAAAATGTACTCACTGAAACTGCACAATAGCAAACAGGACTTTTTGCCAAACTAGATCTACCTAACAGGCAAAGTCAACTCCATTATGGAGAAATATCATAATGTTATCTTCAAATATTAAAAATTCATATAAAACCCCATACTTCTATGCCTCAACTATTTAGCAAAATAAATTTAACAAAGCATTAGAGAAATATTGTGACACTAAAATGAGAGAAAACTGCTTATCTACCTTTTCTTGCATTTCCTTAGTGAATCGCCAATTCATTAGAATTAGAAGCTGTGTACATTCAAGTATGATTATTGGAAACCATGTTTCTAATACCATGAGCACAACACTTATTTGCCAATTTATCTTATATAAATTTTCCCCTTTTTTGAACATCTTTTCCAAAGAAATAACATCATAATCATTGTCTATTTTTTCATAATAGTATTTCCAGTCCCTATGACAAACTGAATAACTGCATAAAATATTGTATTCTGTACAGACATGTTTTCCTCCTTTTACTCCATGTGACAGTATTATGTATAAGGTGTATCAAGAACTGTTTCCCTATATCGGTTTGCGTTGTACTAAGTGTATTCTTATCTCCAGAGCACCACTGCAGACAGTTTTTCTAGGCCAAACATTTCTCACTTAAATGTTTTTTGTATACACTTTCCACAGTTTTTTATGGAGATTATGCCATAGATTTCTACAGAAGAAATACGTTTTTTTCTAGTGATTAAATATATATGGATAAGATAGAAAAAAATGTTTTATGCCCTTTGCATTTTCTTCAGCTATCATAAAGCTATTGGATGGTCAATGGATATCAAATTATATAAAATTGAATTTATTTAGTTGGGTGATCCAGAAGACAAGTTTTGAACTATGAACTGAAGAAAAAGTGGATCTGACACATTTTCCTTGCCAGCTCATATCAGCTCCATTTTATTTTATTTTAGCCTGACTTTGATATATAGACTAGAGGCTCTTATAACAGGCGAATGTGTAAAACAATGAACCTCACATTCTGTGGAGCTTCAGTTGTGCTGATCTCAATGCAAACATTAAATATGTTTAGCTTATAAAAATGATTTATTAATTTAGATAAGATATTCAGGGAAGTTACTTAGGATATTTTAATTCATCAAGTAATTTAGTGTCATTTAAGATGAGGTTCTAAGTAGAAACTAGTAGTGATTTTATGTGGAAGTTAAATAATAATTGCACTTGGCTTTTGTTTTACCTATGTCAACTAATATACCCTCTCAGAAATATTTTGTCCTTGGATTTTCAAGGTGGAACAGAGAAAAGCTTATAGACCTAAATCCACTTTAAGTCAATATTCTTAATTAAAATCTATTTCACTAATAGTCTGTCTAATCCTTGGCAGTGCTTTATCTCACTAAAGATTCAGCAGATGTGACAGAGAATTAAAATCAGACAGCTGAAGCAGCTACAGCCACCAGTCAATCTCCCACCCTGCCCTTCTAGTAGATGCCTGATGTCTTGAGAAGAAAGTTTCTAACCCAGCATTTTAAAAACCAAGTAAATTTCTAAGCTAACATACTGAATAGAACTAATCCTACTTTCTGCTTAAGAGAGTGAAAACTTTAGCATTGCAGGACCTGCTACACAAATAGCACAAATAACAGACATCTGTACCTGGGTAATAATATCTGTGAATGAATGTCAGAGATGGCTAGGGTGTTAACAAATTTATCCAACTGATTTCCACCTGCAGCTATGTGCTGCCGTGTGCCGTATTCAGACCTCTGAATAGAACAAAATGCTTGTGAAGCATTCTTGTTGTAGAGGTCCACTCAGAAAAATAACTTTTTTGTTGTAAATATTCTGCCTTTAGACATCTTCTGTTTGAGGAATCATGTATTGCCAGTTCTGACTACCTAATCCTAACTACATGTATTTCAGAAATATATTCCCAAATTTCTTTATATATATAATATATATATAATATATATGTATATATTTTATATATCTATGCATATATTATATATATTTTATTTATATAATACCCAAGATCCTGTGAAAATGTGTAGATTCTACACAGACATTGTTATAATTTGTTATAAAAAACCAACAATTAACTCTTAAAGGTATTATATTGTCATGACTTTTTTCATCTGAAGTTGGATTAGTCAAATATGGATATGTCCTTTGTGGGTTACTGTATTATTCCTTTTTTAGATTGTAATAATGTCTCTGTTTAATGCATATCGAATTTATAACATACCCCATCAAAATGATATTGTCTCTGCTGGAAAACCCTTAAAGGAATGCATCAGGCAAAATTTAGTGTTCTGCAGTGTTGTTGTCTATATTTAAGCTTTTTATTTTACTTCCTTTATGGACAATGAAGACAAATAAGCACTACTAAGAATGTCTTCTCTTTACTACAGAGGCTCCTGATTATTTATTTATGACTTAAGTTAGACAGCTAGATAGATTGCATGAAAGAGCTCCAGAAGTGCTTATTTATCTTCATGGGTAATAAAAGTCTGGGATGACTAGTTAAGATATAGGCACTTACATTATGAAATTTAGTAGAAGAATTGTGCCGTATTGGTAAAAATATGTCAGTTTTAATGTCCCCTACCAGCTGAGGTTTCCTCTTCAGTCAGTAGAAAGAAGGCAGTGCTTCCTTAAGGATCTTGGAGATCATTCACAGTTTTCTTAGGGTAGGATAAATTGTTGAACTGGCATCTGAAAACCACCATTTATTGCCACTGTCTTGAGGGAATTTAGTAAACAGCTGAACATCATAATATTTCAGTTTTCAGGTAGGTGTTAAGGGAGATGAATCTTAATAATTCAAATTTTAATGTTTATTTTTCCATTTTTCTTAATCACTGTCTATTTGAAATACATTTCCATGATTCCTTAATAATACTTCAAGACTCTATACAAGCTATCATAAACTTATATAAATGTTGTTTCTGAGTTTTCTGTGCTCTTACCAGTTTGTATCTAAACATAACATTTTCAGGTGTTGTTCTGTGAAGTTCTTCAGGAATTCTTCTGTTGGTTTCATACATTTGATGACTATTGAACACAAATATCTTCCAGTATTTCCAAAGCTAAAATTAATTTTATTTAGTTTTTTAATTATAAATTAAGTGGCAATTACAGGACAAATAATGTCATTACTTTTCCTGTAAATGAATTTATAATATTCTTCATATTGAAAAAATATCAAAGAATCATGCAAAAAAACTTGTTCAATTAAAAAAAGTATTCCAAATGCAGGAGACCTTACTTTGGTGTTCATGTGATGAAAACCAGAAGATAAAAATGCACTTTAGTAGGAATAAAACTATAAAAGCTGAGTTAAACCTCTAAAAAATGTTTCCTAATTATAAATGTAATTATTCCTGGCTTAGTGCATACTTTGGGTTTTTTTCATTATTTCTGTAATTCAACATTATAAATTTAGAAAAACAACTGGTTTTCTAATGACTTTTGCTTCAGATGAGAAAAAGTGTATTTAGCCTATGACTGTAGATGATGCTGGCCATGTTAGAAAAGTCAGTAAATCTCTTTATTTAAATTGTCATCTCAAAGAAAAAAAATGCTTATTTATATAATTTAAAATAATAAACCTCTTTCTAGGTCTGTAGTTACAGTATTTATAGATGTTTGCTGTATGATGCAGAGAAATTCCATCAGCATTCAAACAATTATAGAACAAAAGTTTACTCTTCAGGTTTCTTCCTGGTTTTAGGATGTAAGCTTTTAGTCTTCTCCAAAAGCTGATTCAACTATACTAGGACTGGTCAGTCAAAAAAATTTAAGTTACTTTTGGACACAAGTGCAGAATCAGTCTCACAGCTCTGAATGATGTGCTCTAAACCATGCATTTTTGAGGACTATCCGAGTAGTGTTTGAGGTAATAAAAAATTTTTTAAAAGCTTTTTAGGCAATATAGAGCTACAATATAGAAACCCAGCAAACATACGTTACAGGGGATGTCATATACCTTCATAACACATCATCTATCTCCATATATTAACAAAGTGTACATTACAATAGTCAAAGCTTAATATAACAGATTTATGGAAAACAATGATAAAATACATGTTTGGAAGGAAGCATCCTCCAGGTTTTTTCTGAGATCATTTAGCATTTTGGTTGTCTAAACCGAGCTTCATTCAGCACATTTATACTTACTTGATTCTCTGCTAGATATTGGCTAAGATACCAAACTCTACAATCAGACAAATTCGGGATAAATGGGGTACACCTGCAACAGTAAATTACACAGAATGAGAAATTGGATTACCTATACTGTTACTTTGTTATTAGAGAGGTCCCTGTCACGGATTTGGCTGAGGTGAAATAGAACTATACAAATATTTCCCATACTCAGTTTGAGAGTTAGTATGTATGATTAGGCAGGGACCTTTCCATAATAGTGTCTTGAATGTACCACCTTGTTTTGGCTAGTAAAAGTGTTTAATAATGTGGATATGCCCAAACTGTGCCAGTTGGACTCCACAGACCCTGGCTTGTTTCAGTTTACTGATATCTATAGCTGCTATGAAAGATGTGATTTGAAGGATAAATGAGTTTAATCAGTTGAGTCAGCCCAAAGAAGAACCAGAAAATGTTTCTGGTATCAGAGAGAGGAAAGGAAGTACAGAAAAGGAGGAAGGGAAGAGGGAGATTCAGAGAAGGAAGAAGTGACATGTCTTCTTTGGCAATCATGGATTCTTAAAATGGCTCAGCTAGTTATGAAACCTCAGCTCAGCACACACCTTTACAGTGAAAGTAGAGCTTACTAAATATTTTGCATTTTATATTTGACTTTTACAGTGTATACTTGTTTAATTACAAGATGCCTCCAGGAAAAGAGGATATGAGTGAAGATATAATTATATTCCGTAACAAATATGTGAGCTACTGAACCATGAGCTTTCCTTATTCAGAGTGAATTTTTCTTGGACTGTCTTTTAAAATAAGGATAAACAATGGTGCTGGAAATTTTGATGTCACAAAAAGGAGTGCCCCAACCACATGGTAACTACTAATTGTCACTAAAATGTCTGCTCTGTGCTTCTCTTCAGTCATCTGATGCACATTCCAATATCCTAGCCCTGTGTCCTAAGTTTGTTGAAGATCCCTGGCCCTTCCTGGGAAACTGAATTTAAGTAGACACAGACACATACAAATACCAGGGTGAAGTGGAGGTAAGGTAGCCTGTGACAGATATTAGACTAGTTTGGAAGAGAAGAAGAGGAAGCTTGGTTGGGGAAGTGCATAAATGTGCCATACCCTTTGACCCCAGAAGCAGTTTTGCTGTCCTGGGACAACTGAGACTTATTGTAACTGAGGTTTTTTTTTAAAGCTGAGGAAAGGCTAACAAGCTCCTAGTGCAGAAGAGAGACAGAGCCATATGTAGGCAGTCATCTTGCTCACATGCAGGGGTACCAGCATTGCAATGCAGAACCAAGAAACAGGAAGGGCAGAGGAGGGAAGAGCAGTCTGGGGCCTAGAAAAATGGGTGCTCTGAGAATGCGGGGTCAAATAAAGTATGGGTATGCTGCAGGACCTCATGCACAGAGTATGCTCAGCTTAGTATGCTGCAGATTTCCTCTGACTGGATTACCACTGTATGACACAAACGGTAAAAATATTTTCCCTCTGATTCCTGAACCTGGCTAAACAGGAAAGGACGAGACACAGCTCTTGCAATTCATAAATATTTATTGTAAATTTATTCTATTCTTTAAAAAATATTGAAGAGTGTACTGTTTAGTCAGTCCCTCTGATACCCAGTATATTTTTATTTTCCTATTTTACGATTCAGATTAGTTTAATCGAATGAGAAGAATAGTCTATTTCATATTTTGTCTTTGTAACTAGGTCTTTCAAGTCAACAATGTAAAAACATGAAAAAAAGACCTTCCATCTCCCTAGACAGCTTACTGTCTGTATTCAAACAACTTGAAAGTCAGTCACTGAATTCTATATAAATTCAGAAAAGTAGATTTCACTTAGAGGAAATTGTATTTTAGAACAAGTCTAGAAATAGCTGAACTCACTGGGCAAATTTTTTATAAACCACAAAACAAAATCAATTTTATCGCAGCTGTGGCAGTTGCATATATTAAAGAGACAGGACCATTTAGTCTGGGCATTTTCGAGCTGTGAAGACAACACCTTTTGAAACAGGACTATCAGGCAAAGTTCAAACAACTTTCAATATCATAGAAAAGATGTCTTTAATGCATTATTTAAGTAGTAGGTAGGAAACAATCTTTTTATGAGGTGTCAGTTAAAATATATTCAATGGTAGGAATGACAATGCTTCAGGAAAACTTAGAAAGACTCTGTAAAAAGTGAAGAAAATGAGACTTCATGTGAGGAACCTGCCACAGACAAGTAATATAGTCCTAAGTCTCATTTTTAAAGACACTCATCTTTCTAAGTTATCTGTTGTCCTTCAGGTTCAGAATTCAAAGTTGGTTTTCTAAGAAAGAATAAAAGGGAGGAGTGTTTTTGTGAACAAGTACATAATAAAACTGCAAGGAGTGACACGTTAGAATGCCTTTGAAGCATATTTGTTGACCTCCTGAAAAAAAATCCAAAACCGAACCGTGGAGGTTATGATTCATTACACTAGCAAAGTACAAGTTAGAAATCAGGTCTGTGCTAGTGATCTTGGATCTTTTCAAAGGTAATAAAGAAAGATAAAAAACTGGAGAACTGCTCATCCCATTTATCTGAAACATTTGGCTATGATGGAATGAATTTCTTTTCGTAGTGTCAGTATTTATCTTACAGATGCTTCTTTCTCCTATACCTTTGCAGCTCTACTGATTCCAGTACAGTCTGTTCCTACTTATGGCATTAGAAAGTTCCGAAAAATGGAAAGTATACTTATAAATCTGAAGTGCACTTATAAACACTTTAGTAATTCTGTAAAGTAAAATTTTCCTTAACATATAGTAAAAAGGTATGTGACAGATACGTATCTACCTTTTAACTGGAAAATACATTTTGTTCTGTCCTTGGCATTTTCTTAACTAGCCTTGTGCACACAAATTGGTTTTGGGATTGCTCACATAAGTAATTACTATTTTTTAGAATCTTTGTGTGCTTCTCACACCTTAACTGATAGCTAATTTTCTTTTAGAAACACTAACCAATGTATTTTCTCTTTTCCTTAGCATAGCCAGTTGCTATCAAGCCAAATTGGAAGGGAGGGAAAGGTATATAGTATATAAGCATGGTGAATGGCTATACAACCTTTTTAAACCAAATATTAACCTTAAAATCGTCTTGCTCAATGCCAAGAACCTCAAGCAATCCTATAAAAAAAAGAGTTTATGTGATTTATAAAAAGAAAATAGACTGTGCACTGTATGCTTTTATCTCTTCAGACAGTAATTATTAGGAGCATATTTTGTATTGCTGAGTTTCTTCCAAAGAAATCTCTAAACCATGCAGTGCAGCAACCAACCTTTCTATGGCAGAAAAGGGTGCTGTTTTGTGGCTTATTAAACTTCCTTGGTAGATATCTGTGAAAATATTTTTTACAGTTTTGAGGATGGCTTCTCATATTTTACACTGCTTTAATGCACTTGTTTTCCCTGAATAGTTTTCTTCATTAAAAAAAAGTACCGCAACAACAAAGTTAGCCATTTATTTCAGATGTTATTATATCCATATCTTCCCTTACAATTTTCCACACAATTATCCTGACTTTTTTTTTTTTTTGTGATCCCACACTTTTAATTTATCCTATAAAGCACCGATAAAGTATTGAAGTACACATGCCCTTGTTTTACTAAGATGTAAAGAAAAAGTTTCTTTCTCAAGCTGTATGGGAAGTTTTTGATAGAAAACAACCTAAATACAAACTATTTGTTGGTGACATAGCCATAGTGTCATAATGTGTTTAAAACATTATCTTCAGTTTTTCTTGTAATATTTTCACTTCTTTTCAGACTGTTCCTACATGCATGCTATTAAGAGCATAAGCTTTAAAACTGAGAATTCTTTTTTTACTGGAATTGTCTGCCATGTGGCTCTGCTTATAAATTGTGCTCTGGTAATAAGTAATGACAACCATGAGTACAAGCAGAGTCTTAGAAGTATTCATTTTCAGAGAACTTACGAGAGTTCTCAGTGACCCAAACAAGTAATTGGTACAAGAAAAGTGAGAGACCAGGCCTTCGTATGCCACAGATCTGGCTCACTAGAAAGGAGATGGATGAAAAGCACTTTCAGGAATAATGTATGTGTATACATATAATATGTGTAACGTGTATTACTTTCTGAAAAAAGATTTATTGAAAGTTTATTTGAAGAAATAGACTGCCTGAAAAACACAGAAACTGATGCTGGAGCCCATGTTGAACCATCAGGAATTAGTGAAAAAGAAAATCTAGACTACATCAAAATACTTATCCCTTTGTCCCCAGAGTTTGCAATAATAAGCTTCTAATACTGTAAAGAAATATCGGTCACACTGGAAAATAAAGGGGTGCAAAAATGCAGTAATTTTGGTGCAAAGAAAATGCAGAGAACTGTGAAAAGTATGAACAAATGAGTATATTTGAATATCAGCATCTAAGTGGCTTAAACAGATTCACTTTACGGCCAACCAAGTGAAAAAAAAAAAAAAAAAAAAAGAAAAAAGGCACTTTCAGGGACAGTAAATGTTATCCTAAAATAAATGTGAAAAACATATCAAGTAAACTATCATTCTGTTGCTCCAGTTAATATCTGTTTCTATAACCAGCACCTAACTTAACTATGATGTGCACTGGAAAGTGAGACTCAGCTGAAGGTTAAGAACCTCAGATTTGTATATCTGCACAGAGGTATGCAATGTGTCTCTCACTCTCAGTGATGAAGTTCTTATTGGTACTGTGACTGGAGCTTGGAAAACAATTTGTCTTATTATTAAGCAGACTATAACAGTAATTAAATTGTTTGAAAGTAATTATTTAGTTCATCTTGAGCTGCTGTGAGTTTTCCAGGATATTCATATATGGCTCACAGTTATAAAAAGAAAACATAGGAGACAAAGGCCTCTAGGAACATCAGTCTGAGATAATATTGAGTATACAAGACCAATTGAAATTGCACTGAATGCTCATGTTTAGCGAACTGAACCACGGCTGTAATGGAGAACGGCTGAACATCCACTCTAGGATATGACTAAACTTTGATTCGAAATTCACTTCAGTTGTTAATCCAAAGACATAAAATACCATTTGAAATGTCCTACAGCTTCTGGCTTCCATCTGCCTTTCCAACAAGGCATCTACGCCCCATAAGTCTTGAGCTGTATCTGCCAGTCCTGTGTAAGCTCACACGCACTTCGCACAGGTTTAGATGCTTTCAGACAAACATCTCTGTTTGAATGCTTTTGTCTTGAACTGTATCCTACCACAGACATCTAAAGTTTGGTGAGATGATGGACATTGTCCTGTATCTTTCTTTTCTTCATTGTTACAGTCAGTTCTGAAGTATCAAATCGTTTGACAAATGTAGATGAAACATCTGACCTACGTGAATGTAATTACCTCTAAACTCTACCAAGATCAATGCTGCTTTCAGACAAGAGTATATAAGAAGGCTGAATAAAAGGAGAATGGGGTCAAATTTGTTTAAGTAGGCTTAATTTCAGTAATCTATCATTTGCCTTTCCCTTATCTCCTCGTTTGAATGGGTTAGTAAAAATTATTTTTTTTTTCTAGAAAAAATTTCAAGACTCACTATGATTCATAGGTTATAAAGATGATCTATGTTCTTTTTTTTTAATGTTGTGTAGCACATTTTAATGCTATAACTTAAATATTTAGGAGTACATTTTCAGATTTTCATTTTATTTTAATGCAAATTTAGGGTCCAGCTGAAGGACCATTAATTCAATTTCAGCTCATGAAAATCTGCAAATATATGTCTAATTTGAATCCTGCCTTTAAATCTCATTATTTTTAGTGGTATTTAAGCATACTTGTGTGCTTCTGGATGTAATTTCTAAGTGCAATTTCTACTGAACATACAAAAATAATATCCTAATGTCTTTCCTCTTCCAAGTTTATATTCTGTTGTGTAAGCATTTTCATTGAAAAAAAAAGAAATTGCATGCAGATGACTAATTTTATTGGTTTCATATGAATGATTTCAGGCATAAATCTTAGGCTAAATTGCAGGTGCAAATTAACCAAAGTAAGTTATTGTACAAATATGAAGCTGAAACTAGAAACAATTAGTTCTGAATTGTACTAAGAATTCAGGGTGTGAGAACATGCAGAGCATGGGTGAACTGAACTGCATCCTCACACTGCTTGTGCATTGTTCCTACCTGTATTGTAAGAAGGCATCTGACGCACACTGCTGTACTCAGTAGTACAATCCTCTGGCTAGCTAAAACAGTGTTATATCAGTTAAATCAGTTTTATGCTGGAAGAGCTATGGAAAGATACCACAGAATAAACCTCAACCCTGTCATAAACCTCAGACTTTTAATTTTAAGATAAATACCAAGGGAATTGTAAGATCTATGTGGTCTAAATTGTGTATGAGAAAATATGGTGCCTAAAATATTTAGCCTAAATAAGATGCCTGCATTTATTGTTTTTAGAGCTCATGTTAAACTTACTGAAAAATAGTTTTGTGATTAATTCAAAACATTGATGTCGCACTTATGTACCAAGAAAAATAGTGTATATCCAGCCCCCACTTCCCCTATCATTTTCTGATATATATTTTTCCTAAGTTCACAATCAAGATAATCTGTAACTATAAAGCAGATCCTGAATCCCTTGCGTACTGTCTGTAAAACATCTCTCCTCTGTCCTGTAGGTCTGGTAATTTTTGTTCATTGCTTATTTTAGGTTGCCATTGTGATCTATTCAGAATTCAATTTACCTCATTTCCCTAGATCAAAAATCACAACAGATATTAAATGTACTATGAGTATTTTTTAAACCCTTTAGTACAGCATGGCTATGTTCTCTGAACTAATTGTGAAAATGTGATCTTTGTCTCTTTTTTTTGATGGATGCTTAAATTTTAGTAATCCCAGGCTACACATGATCCCCTTAGACTCCCTTTAAAACCAATGGGAGAATAAAGACATCTCAAAAGGTGGTTCATTTGACCTTGTCCAAATCTTCATTTCAGGAATATACATATCTTCCTTTAAATGTGCCAGTTTCTCTCAATTATATAAAAACTTATATATAAATTTTATATATATTTATATAAATTATATAAAAAGAACTAATGTTACTAGCTGACAGGCATATGTCTACTTTAAGTCATACCAATCCCAGCCTAGCTGTCTAGTGCAATTTATTGTTTTATTAATCCTTTTCCCTTTAGTATTCAATGGTTCATGCTTTGTTGCTGTGACTTGCAATTAATTAATTAATTAATTAAATAAATAAATAAATAAATAAATAAATAGAATCCTTCTACTAGAATTTCACAGGCACAGGCACTAACATACTAAAAAATGACAAAGGACCCTACCTGCCTTATTGGACAAATCATTTAAGCCATATGTGCTTAATTTTGCAGTGTGTGAAAAGGAATTACATGCTTGCACAGTAAATAAACTTTCTTAATCTTTTAGTAGGTTTGTGCCAACGTAGCCAATTTAAAAATTAATAATGTATATATAATCCTATACTAAGTAAGAACTATGCAGCTCTTTAGGCCGCCTGTTGCATTACTGCATGCTCCTTCTTATAGAACTCATACATTCCAGTTTTCCCCTTTTTTGTGGTTGATGAAGGAAGTATGTTCCATTTACACATTCTATATAGTTCACATTCCTTTTACACAATTGCACATTTAGCATATTTTCAAAACGCTAGTATATTAACACTTGACTTAAGCAATCCAGGAGGCTCCTCGATCGTGTGGAAGAGAACTTCCTTCTGCAAGTAATAGAGGATCCAACAAGGAGAATTGCCATGCTTGAACTCATCCTCACCAACAGGGAAGGGCTGATTGGAAATGTGGTGCTCCAGGGCAGCCTTGGATGCAGCAATCACGAGAAGGTTGAATTCGAGCTCCTCAGGACAGTGAGAAGAGCATGCAGCAAGCTCACTGCCCTGGCCTTCAAGAGAGCAGACTTCGGCCTCTTTAGGAACCTGCTTAGTAAGGTTCCATGGAAAATAGTGCTAGAGGGCAGGGGGGGCCCAAGACTGTTGGTTGATATTCAAGGATCACCTGTTACAAGCTCAGGAGCATTGCATCCCAACTAGAAGGAAGTGCAGCAGGAGGGCCAGGAGACCTCCTTGGATGGACAAGCAGCTGCTGAGGAAAATTCAAAGGAAAGAAGAGGCTTATAAAAGGTGGAAGCAAGGACAAGCAGCCTGGGAAGAATAAAAGGATGTTGTATGGGAAGCGAGGAACCAGGTTAGGAAAGCTAAGGCCCATTTAGAATTAAACTTGGCTAGGGATGTTAAGGATAACAGGAAGGGATTCTAGAGGTACGTAGCAAATAAAAGACTAGGGACAACGTAGGCCCCCTCTAGAAGTTACCAGGAGAACTGGCTGCACAGGATTTGGAGAAGGCTGAGGTTCTGAATGACTTCTTTGCCTCGGTCTTCACTGGCAAAGGCTCTGACCACACCACCTATGTCTTGGAAGGCAGACGCAGGGATTGTGAGAATGAAGACCTTGGGCCCACTGTAGGAGAGGATCTGGTTCGAGACCATCCTAAAAACCTGATCGTACACAAGTCCATGGGACCTGATGAAATGTATCCGCGGGTCTTGAAGGAGCTGGTGGGAAGGAGCTGGAGGGAAGGGATGCCATCCATAGGGACCTTGACACGCTTGTAAGGTGGGCTGATGCCAATCTCATGAAGTTAAAGCATGACATATGCAAGGTCCTACACCTGGGTCGGAGCAATCCCAGGCACAGCTACAGACTGGGCAAAGAAGAGATTCAGAGCAGCCCTGCAGAGAAGGACTTGGGGGTGCTGGTCGATGAGAAAATGAACATGAGCCAGCTTCGGTGTGTGCTCGGAGCCCAGAAAGCCAACCGTATCCTGGGCTGCATCAAAAGGAGCGTGACCAGCAGGTCGAAGGAGGTGATCCTGCCCCTCTACTCTGCTCTTGTGAGACCTCACCTGGAGTATTGTGTGCAGTTCTGGTGTCCTCAATACAAGAAGAACATGGAGCTGTTGGAGCAAGTCCAGAGGAGGGCCATGAGGATGATCAGGGGACTGGAGCACCTCCCGTATGAAGACAGGCTGAGAAAGTTGCAGCTATTCAGCCTGGAGAAGAGAAGGCTGTGTGGAGACCTCATAGCGGCTTTCCAGTATCTGAAGGGGGCCTATAAGGATACTGGGGAGGGACTCTTCATCAGGGACTGTAGCAACAGGAGAAGGGGTAATGGGTTAAAACTTAAACAGGGGGAGTTTAGATGGGATATAAGGAAGAAATTCTTTCCTGTTAGGGTGGTGAGGCACTAGAATGGGTTGCCCAGGGAGGTTGTGAATGCTCCATCCCTGGCAGTGTTCAAGGCCAGGCCGGACGAAGCCTTGGGCGGTATGGTTTAGTGTGAGATGTCCTTGCCCATGGCAGGGGGGGTTGGAACTAAATGATCTTAAGGTCCTTTCCAACCCTAAGTATTCTATGATTCTATGATTCTATGACTTCAACAGGGATAGTGTGACGCACACAAGGTACCTGTATATTGAACACATCCCCACTTTCCTGTAAGGAAGAGAAAGCCTTCAAGTGTAGTTGTAGATGTCCTAAACTTCCGTGTAATCCAAGATACCCTGCCCAAGCTGCCACCCCAGAATGAGGAAGAGACTCATAGAAAACAAAAAAGAACACGAAAATTTTCCAAAATCCAGGGTAACACTACCTAGGGAGTTGTGGAAAAGGGTCCATGTCATGGTTGAAGCCCAGCCATAACTCAGAACCACGCAGACGCTCGCTCACTCCCTCCCCCTTCCTCCCACCCCACTCCCAGAGGGATGGGGAAGAGAATCAAAAGAATGTAGCTCCTACTGGCTGAGATGAGAACAGTCCAGTAACTAAGGTATAACACAAACCACTACTGCTACCACCAGTAATAATAATGATGAGGGAAATAACAAGGGAAAAGAATACAACCACTTACCACTCGCTGACCGATACCCAGCCCAACCAAGAAGTAATCTAACCCTTCCAGGTAACTGCCCCCAGCATGACATAGTATGGTATGAAATACCTCTTTGGTTAGTTTGGGTCAGGTGTCCTGTCTCTGCTTCCTCCCGGCCTCCCCTCCTCCCTCGCAGAGCATGAAACTCCTTGGTCAGTGTAAACATTACTGAGCAGCAACTAAAAACATTGGTGTTATCAATGTTGTTCTCAGGCTGAAAGTCGAAAACACAGCACTGCACCAGCTACTAAGAAGGAGAAAAATGACTGCTACTGCTGAAACCAGGACAGTCCATGATTTAAGAGCTCAGACTGATGAGACTTACAGGTTTGTATGCCACTCCTGACAGCCTAGGGGATTCAGCAGCAGGAGTTCTGCAGACAGAGACAAGCAGCAAGTAACGAGGCAGCCTCTACATCCCATTGCTGCTTCTCTGAGCCATTCATCCCTCAAGTAATTTAATAAGTGTTCCATTAAGAAAAAGTGGATGCCTATGATTCTCTGCTGCAAGGTATAGCGCACAAAGCTTCAAAGAGGGCTCATAATGATTTTTTTTTTTTTAGTCTCTGTGCAATACTATAATCTCTCATACATGCTTTTTTTTTTTTTTGGACAAGAAAAAGAGGGGGAAAATGCTTTTTGCAAGACAGGTGCAGGAGATACTTTTTCTGAAACTTGTGTTTTATCAGGCATGGATTGCATCTTTAAAGCAAAAATGTCACAGGCACCAATCATTCTGAAACATTATTAAAAATCTCTGGGTTTGCTCTCAATTGTGCCTCTGAGGTTTCATTTCAGCTTTGAAACTTTATCTGTTCAGTGATACCTTTTTCAGGACATTTTGATTGTCAAAATAATACATTGAAGATTTGGTTTGCTTTATCATTTCTTTTTAGAAGTGTTCATTTTGTAGGGTTTTATTAGTAAATCACCTCCAAGAGTAATGCTTAAAGATACTGAAATTGAAGTTATCTAAGTTTTATCCACTTAAAATAAAAACCTTTATTTTTACTTCAGGTTGTCTAAGAAAAATATTTCTTTCTGGTCGTCATGATGAATAAAAGAACCCCTCACTTTTAAACATGTGCTCATTCATTCCCTCCTTCTCTCATTAATTAATATATATATTACTATAAATAAGAAATACAAAGAAGACTAAGTGGACAAAAGAGCGCTGTTTCTCTTCTTCCCATTCTTAATACATTCACAAAAGAACTGTAGAAAGCTGTTAAATTCTCTTTGGAAACTTCATATTAAGATTTTTTTTTTTTTTGTGGGTGGATGAATGATAGCTTTGACAGACTGCATCTTCTGAACTATGTGCAATACTATAGCTTTAGGAATTCTTTCTTGTTGATGTCAGCATTACAAATGTACATTAGTACTATGTTGTAACACAAAAGCTAGAGATAGGCAAAGAAATCATGAAGAATTATAAAAAAAAAAAAAAAAAAGCTTAAACTTGATTTTCAAGTAAAAAAACAGGAGAAATAAGGAAATAAGGGGGTCCCCTGCACCTGGAAGACTTCTTGTAATTCAGTAAAAACCAGCAACCTGAGAAATGTCAGGTCTTGCCTTTTTAAAGAGGATGACTGCATCCAGACTCACTACTAAATTCAAACTATAAAATGGGGGAGTGCTACTTGGAACGTCCAAGTGCCAGTCAGACACTAGTCTCACAATTTAATTGTGCTTGGAGACCTGTGTTGGCATTGTGTAGTTTCCTAATATATGAGTAGCCAAAACATCTCTGTGCTTCCACAAGAAGAGCAATGTTTTGTATATGTCAGAGAAATTCCTTTCCAAAACCCAGGCACCTTCTCCCTTGTAGTGACAATTTGCAAGTTGACAGGAAAAATTATCTAGACTGGATTTCAAAAGTGTCCTCCGAGTCTGTGATTCAGAGATGCCACCATATACTACCTGATTCAGTTTAACTCGATTCCAAGTATGCCTCCTTCAACCATGTATGTCTGCTCCCCAAAGTGACTAGACAGCCTTAATCATAACTCACGACACTTGGGGTTGGAGGTCAGTGTTTTGGGGTTTGGGATGTTTTGGGTTTTTTTGTTTTGTTTTGTTTTGTTTGGTTTTTTTTTTTTTTCCCGTTGATTGCTCTATAAATCTAAACATCTAAACATCCTGTGTCTTCATGAGCACCTGAAACAAACTTTATTTTTTATCTTTGGTGCTTTTGTTTGTTTGTTTGCTTGCTTCCCAAATCCCACTAATATTGGCATTTATAAAGGGTATTAGACAGTTCTGATGCATACTCTCAACCTTGCATATATATACATAGACCCCCACCACACAGACCCAGCTGTCTATACCTCTACTGAATGAACAATTCTGTTGCTCCAACGCTAGCTGTTAAACTGCCACACACTATAAGCCTAGTATAGTATATTAAAGGAAACTGGTGACAATTACATTCTTACCCTGGGCTTGGAATTGCAGAAAACTGGGTGCTGCCTGGTGACCAATGAAGTTCTTCCTGCAGTGGTGCAGGTCAGGCACATGTGAGCAAGATCAGTCATCCTTCTCCATGCATCTAACGCTTACCTTCAGAGGGAATATAAAAATATATCACTTGTAAGTCACAATGCTTAAATGTGGTGTACCATAGAATCTGAAAATGTCAACCCAAAACCCTGTAGAATGATAACATGATGCTTATAGTACTGGCCACTAAGGGCATCACAGTAATCCAGCTAGAAGTGATTCAGGGTAATAATCATGGGGTTTTTTTCATGTTTCTGACAACAGACAAAACATTTCTTAACTGTGGATCTGTAGCTCTATAGTAAAAGGACTTTTTATCATGGAATTTAAACTAGTAAAAAAAGTTTCATTATTACAAAAAGCATACTAAACATTAAAAAAAAAGATAAAATTATAGGTCATTCATTAAAGTTGGGGGTTTGTGTTTAGTTTATAAAAATGTAAAAATATTTACATTGCTTCCCTGAATCTTATTTTGGGATGTTTTCAGTGTTCTTTCTCCTGTAGTTTTTATATCCACCGTTATATTTTTTTTAAGATTCTGAAATGGATTCAGGAAAACTTTCAAAAGCTATTGGCTTTGGCTTTGAGATGGCACAAATCTCTACGAATTATGTGATACAGTGTACTCTTCAGCAGCTCACATGAGCATTTAACCCTGGACTGCATAGACTCATGGCAAAAATATGGTAGAGGACAATATGCTTCTTCCCTTGCAATGTTTTTTCAGTCCTTAATATCTTCTACTCAGCCTGTGTATCTCATACATATAGATTATTGATTAAGGTTTACAAAATCTAACTTACTGGATGCATTTTCAGTGCTTAAATGGCACTGAAAGCTATATACTTCTAAAGAAAGCTCTTACATGAACCTTTTTGACACAAGCTTCAAGATGGTAAGAAATACAGATATGAGCATACTATGTATGATGTCTATAAAAATCAGTAGCATGCTGGGAATTGTGATATGATAAGAACTTTTACACAGTTAATTGATTTTTTAGTATGCAATTTCTAAATTAAGATATGCCTAAAATATTTAGTTCAGCTTAAAATATTTCATAAAGGTAGACAGAATCATAGAATCATAGAATACTTAGGGTTGGAAAGGACATTAAGATCATCTAGTTCCAAACCCCAGGCCATGGGTAGAGACATCTCACACTAAACCGTACCACCCAAGACTACGTCCAGCCTGGAACTGAACACCACCAGGGATGGAGCATTCACAACCCCCCTGGGCAACCAGTTCCAGTGCCTCACCACACTCACAGTAGAGAGCTTCTTCCTTATATCCAATCTAAACTTCCCCTGTTTAAGTTTTAACCTGTTACACCTCATCCTGTTGCTACAGTCCCTGATGAAGAGTCCCTCCCCAGCATCCCTATAGGCCCCCTTCAGATACTGGAAGGCTGCTATGAGGTCTCCAGGCAGCCTTCTCTTCTCCAGGCTGAACAGCCCCAACTTTCTCAGCCTGTCTTCATACGGGAGGTGCTCCAGTCCCCTGATCATCCTCACGGCCCTCTTCCGGACCTGTTCCAACAGTTCCGTGTCCTTTTTATGTTGAGGACACCAGAACTGCACACAATACTCCAGGTGAGGTCTCACGAGAGCAGAGTAGAGGGGCAGGATCATCTCCTTCGACCTGCTGGTCACGCTTCTTTTGATGCAGCCCACGATACGGTTGGCTTTCTGGGCTGCGAGCGCACACCGCAGCCGGCTCATGTTCATTTTCTCATCGATCAGCACACCCAGGTCCTTCTCCGCAGGGCTGCTCTGAATCTCTTCTTTGCCCAGTCTGTAGCTGTGCCTGGGATTGCTCCGACCCAGGTGTAGGACCTTGCACTTGTCATGGTTGAACTTCATGAGTTTGGCATCAGCCCACCTCACAAGTGTGTCAAGGTCCCTCTGGATGGCATCCCTTCCCTCCAGCGTATCAACCGGACCACACAGCTTGGTGTCATTGGCAAACTTGCTGAGGGCACACTCAATCCCACTGTCCATGTCACGGACAAAGATGTTGAACAAGACCGGTCCCAACACCGATTCCTGAGGGACACCACTCGTTACTGGTCTCCAGCTGGACACTGAGGCATTGACCACAACTCTTTGTGTGCAGCCATCCAGCCAGTTCTTTATCCACTGAGTGGTCCACCTATCAAATTGATGTCTCTCCAATTTATAGACAAGGATGTTGTGTGGGACAGTGTCAAACGCTTTGCACAAGTCCAGCTAGATCACATCAACTGCTCTACCCCTGTCCATCAGTTCCTTAGTCCCATTATAGAAGGCCAGATCTTCTGTCCAGGAAGAGAAGAATTAGGTGAAATTTTATTTAAGTTGATTTACTGAAACAGCAGTAGACTATACTGACAGCCTTTTAAACCTGACATGTTTAGATAATGTTTCATTTGCCTTCTCATAAACCACCAGTGTGAGTCAAAACTAGACATAGCCAGTCTCCTTAAACTGAAAGGAAGAAGATGGAGTTGAGGAAAAAAAATGCTATAAAATGTTCAGGCATTTCATTTGGACTCAGTAATGACTTGTTAACCTCCAGGTTTGAGGACTCTGTAAATGAAAAATTGTTGAGTTGGCAGCTTAGCTTTGTTCAGGTAAAGCTTGTTGTTTTCACTGTAAGCCTGTCTCAAGTTTAAAGTAGATTTAAAGGTTCATAGCAAACAGCTAGTTCTTTTACTTCCACAGAGATAATAAATCCAAATAAAGTGGTGTGTACCTGCAAGTCTTTGGATAACAGTATTTTGGAAATGACTGAAGCTGGGCTATGCTTTCTACATACAAGAGTCAGTTTGAAGGAGCAGTACTGTTAAGTGTTGGAAAAAGAGGTTTGCTATCCTTATGAGTGCTACTAGAAACTAGCTAGGTGGTGGGAGAAAAGTAAACAATTTAGAGGAATGGTATATTATTAATGTTTACTGGGTATTCATACATTTACAAGCATATATATATGGTGTGTATACATATAAGTATGTGAGATACTTTTGTGTGATCTCTCTGTGGAATTTATTTTTGTTCTCTTATTTTCCCAGATATGAAAAAGCTAAATTTCAATATTTAAAGGTCTTTATCATAGGTTATATAAAGTTGAATTCACACAAGAGCTATATTGAGGTGCTGGAGAGTGTCCAAAGAAGGGCAACAAAGCTGGTGAAGAGTCTAGAACACAAGTCCTATGAGGGAACAGGGGTTGTGTAGCCTTGGAAAAACGAGGCTCAGAGGAGACCTTATCGCTCTCTACAACTACCTGAAAGGAGGCTGTAGTGAGGTAGGGGTTTATCTCTTCTCCCAACTAACAATCAACAGATCTAGAACAAACAGCTTTAAGTTGCGCCAGGGGAGGTTTAGATTGGATATTAGGAACAATTCCTTCATCAAAACGGTTGCTTAGGGAAGTGATTGAGTCACCATCCCTGGAGGTTTTTAAAAGATATGTGGATGTGGATCTTAAGGACATGAGCTGTTGCTGCGACTTTGGCTAGGATCCCAGGGTTTTATTAATTCACTGTGTGTTGCTCATCTGCCAGGAGCAGTCTGACTTCTACGATGGAATGTAATTTCTTGCATGAAAATAAATGTTCCATGGATCAAGTGAAAGGTTAAAACTGTAAGTTTACAGTTATATGATGCTACGGGTACTGCCTTCATGTGGTATATCTGTGCAGAGCGAAGGTGTCATAAATAGCCCTCTGTATGAGGAAGAAATAGACGCACTCCATGAACAAATTCTCATGAGCCAAGTTATCCCTCTGATCTCTCTCATTTCATTAATTTTTAATTTCACCATTATGAATGCATCTGTACTATCATGTCATGGCCCAGCAGCCCATACCACTTGCCTGCTGCTGACATCACTGTTTGCACTCATGAAGAAACTTAAATAAGGAGAATGGAGGAGGGGATAGCATTGGCAGTACACTAAAGTTTATCCCTGTTTGTAGTAGGGATAAGGGCAAACACAAGCAATTTGTGATGTCTTTCTTACTCACAGACTTATTAAAGTACCTCAGCAAACCTTGCAAGCACAAGACAAGCACTGACCTAATTGATAGGGAGCTGATTTTCAGGACACAAACTTGGCAGGGGTTACCAGTCATCACATCTGTGAAACAGTCTGTGTGATAATGACTCTCCTTTACTGATCTTCTGTTTTATTTTCTTCTTCTACACTGAATGCTTCTGAACAGTTACTTTCATTTTCAGGAGGTTGTTCAGTTCTGTTACATTATTTATCATAACATCCACCAGAAAAAAAAAGAAAAATAAAATAGAGGAAGATTTGAGAAGTCCACAGCTGGCAAAGGAATGACCTGTTCTATCTAGTCAAATAGGTTGTTCTCACAGAGCATACCATAAACATACAGAGGAGACTGAATGATGAAAACAATTTATGTGAAAGAAGAAGAGGTGAATGAGGACGTCATGTGGCAAAAGGAGATTTTGTATTACTTGGAGAAGTTAAGTGACTAATGCTTGTCCACTACTACACCTAGAGCACTCCCATAGGCATCAGAAGAAAAAATTAGGCAGTTCTACAAAAAATACCAAAGGTCTTATTATGGATACATAATTAAATTGTAGAAAACACTGCCACAGAATGGTGCAGATTCCACGAATTTAAACAGCTTGTATTTAAAAAATAGCTAGGAAAGAATAAATCCATAAATGTCGAAATTTCAGTGCAAGCTTTGGTTCTGGAGAACCCTTTAGGTTGCAGATTGTACAAAAGAGGGAGATGAATATTTGGAATGTGCAGGGAAATTATCACTTGTAGTCTGCTTTTTTACCTAAACACTTCCTATTAGTCATGGGTAAAAGAAGGATGCTGAATTCATCTGCTGCTCTATCTCAGTACATAGATTCTTACACTCTCTCAGTATCAAGGAAATGTCTCCCTCCCACATGTAGGTGAAGCTCAGTGTTCTGCAGTATCAGCTCACTCAAAACCCATTTCCAGATCCCACCAAAATCTGTTTGAATATTCTAGATATCTAGACATTTATAGATATTAGATGAACAGATAACTACAGAGCAAACTCTTAATGTTACTGTTTCCCAATGAACAGAATAAAAGATACCTTCTTATATTGATGCATTTCCTATTGGAGTAAAGTCAGGCTTCAGACTTTTTTTATTACATTTCCCCTCCCAAACTTCTCAGTAAATGTGTGATTGAAGATAAGTTCTCTTCCATATTGACAGTCTAACAAACTGTCATTAAATGACTTTCAGGATTTATAATTTCACTATAAGAAGTCTTTGCATGCTGCTGGATGCAATTTGAATGTTAAGTTCAAATCTGGGTGTCAGATGAAGGGGGTCTTTAAACCAGCAAGGGGCTTTACACCACACACACCCTGTAAGGGGAAAGATTTCACTCCTTCACCTGAAGTTTGTTAGGTTTGTTAACACCCTAGGAAAGATGAGACCCTTGAGCCCGTTTTAGCCTGTTAGAGCCCTCCACAGGCACTCCGCTGTACAGCACTCTATGAATGAAGCATGAATGAAGAAGACCCAGAGGATGTTAACTCTATCATTGTAATGCAGAGCTAGTTAATCTGAAGTCAGTTCTTTACTATCAGCAAAACCTTAGCATTTGGGCATTGCAAATGTTAATAAAAATAACAGTTAATATATATTTCTGAATCAGATCAGAGAGGTAATCATCCTCAGTGGGGCAAGATGGAAAATATGAACGCCATAGTCTGACAAATTTGATGGCTGTCTTCTCCTCTAACCCCTTGTGATAACAGTGAGACATTTCCAAATGTTTTTGAGAGGTCTTTGTGGAACAAGCACTGGAAAAGAAAAAACTCTCCAATCCTCAAAAATTGCCAATCTGACGCTAAAACAGACAAAGAATAAGGGATGTAAATATGAACCCTACATACCCTATTATTTGTTTTTTTGCCTTAAAGAGAAAATCTACTTTGGATGTAAGGAACCTTCCTAATGAAATTTTCACTGAATCTAATCCTCTTTCACAAAGTGTGTTGGCAAAAGCTAACTGAGAATTTTACAAGTAAAAGCAGTGTAGTCCTTTTTTCCTTATTTCTTTTTTAATCATCTTTGATGTTAATGATCCTTAGCCACAAATGAAGCTTGAAATCAATATGAACATAAAATATCCAGTTCATGATCTTTTCAAATTGTCATATTGTCTAAAGAATATGTATTAACCATAATCACTGAAGCATAAGTTTTGCATGGATTATAAAGTTTATATATTTCACAGGAGACACTGCTGTTACTCATCCCAGTTTTATATCAGGGTTTTATACAAGTTCAAGTCCATTGACTTTACTGGAGTTTCTCCAAGTTTACGCCAGTTCAAATGAGAGCAAGCAAGACTGACAAACAATAATAAGTATTCTTTCTGCAGTTAGGCAAAATAATTTTTGACAATAATATGTTTCAATAAAGATTTTTTTTTCCTAAAAATTTCTCTACCTTAAGGGAATTTCACACTAGAGAGCAACTTCATTATACAACTTCCGCGCTTAAATTATTTCCAATTAGTTTATTCAAAGAAGAGCTATTTAGAACATGTGTTATTTTGAAGGATCCTGCTACAAAAAAAAAAAAAAAAAAAAATATACACATATATGTATATTTACTGGATTTGTGCTTGTATACTTAGATTTTTTATCCTGTGTCCTACAGTTTGCTATCACAAAGTGTCAAAAAACATCAAATAATTTGTCTCCTCCATTTCCTCCTGGGTCTTGCTCTCTTGATATTTGGTATTGCAGCATATTAACTGTTGGACATTATTTTTGAGTGAACTATCTATTTCCTGTGGAACAGGTTCTATTTTGGTGATAGGTCACTTCTGACACTGCTCCTAAGGATGATATGAAGTTTTTACACCCAGAGTGATGCCATTCACCTATGTATTTTATCACATTATTCCAGAAGTGCTTTTTGCAGTGTTCCCACTCACATACCCTCGTGATATTTCCTAACACATCTAATTTATATAATTTTTACTTTAATATAAAAATATCATTTTGGTAGTTTGACAGTGCACATATGATTTTACACCCTCTGCATAAAAAATCATAGAAAACCAAATCTTTATCTATTTTGGTCTCAATACTTCCATGCATTATATAAAAAATGTGGAAAAAAATACAATTACAGTGGCTGTACTGCGACATTAAGGGTAACTGCTCAAGTGCTGTAGAATGATCAAGCACATATGGCTCAAGGCAAACACCCTTTAAACCAGACAGCCTGAGTTCTTGTGTCAGAACATTTGACCTGAGCCTGAGCTGTACTATAATAATTATTTCAATACATATACTTTCTTTCCTTTTTCTGACCTTTAGCCTAGTTCTTTGTGGTTTGGTTTTAGTGTTATGATTATCTTACCAGTGACTGAATAGTCATTAAATTGCCTGCTGACATTTAGTAGAAAAGCTTGGCAAAGGCATCTACCAGATTTTTCTTTATAGAAATGCTTATTCAGTTAAGAGAGAGTTTGTGGGTCAGGGTTAAAGGGAGAACAGCAATGGGGGACATTACTGTGGGGAATTGTTACAGACTGCCTGATCAAGAGGACTCTGTGGATGAAGCACTCTACAGACAGGTAGGAAAAGCCTCACGCTCGCAGGCCCTTGCTCTCATGGGGGATTTCAACCACCCTGACATCTGTAGGAACGATGGCATTGCACGGCACAAGCAATCCAGGAGGTTCCTCGATTGTGTGGAAGACAACTTCCTTCTCTTAGCAATAGAGGAGCCAACAAGGAGAGGTGCCATGCTTGACCTTGTGCTCACCAACAGGGAAGGGCTGGTAGGAAATCTGATGCTCCAGGGTCCCCCTAGCTGTAGTGAACATGAGATGGTCAAGTCTGAGATCCTCAGGACAGTGAGAAGAGCGCGCAGCAAGCTCACTGCCCTGGCCTTCAAGAGAGCAGACTTTGGCCTCTTCAGGAGCCTGCTTAGTAAGGTTCCATGGGATATAGCCCTGGAGGGCAGGGGGGCCCAAGACTGTTGGTTGATATTCAAGGATCACCTACTACAAGCTCAGGAATATTGCATCCCAAGTGGAAGGAAGCGCAGCAGGAGGCCCAGGAGACCTCCTTGGATGGACAAGCAGCTGCTGAGGAAAATTCAAAGGAAAGAAGAGGCTTATAAAAGGTGGAAGCAAGGACAGGCGGCCTAGGAAGAATACAGAGATGTTATCTGGGAAGCTAGGGACCAGGTCAGGGATGCTAAGGCCCAGTTAGAGTTAAACTTGTCTAGGGATGTGAAAGATAACAAGAAGGGATTCTATAGGCACACTGCAAATAAAAGACAGACTAGGGACAGTGTAGGCCCCCTCCAGAAGCCATCAGAACTCGCTACCCTGGATTTGGAGAAGAATGAGGTTCTGAATGACTTCTTTGCCTCAGTCTTCACTGGCAAATACTCTGACCACACCACCCATGTCTTGGAAGGCAGATGCAGGGACTGTGAGAATGAAGACCTTGGGCCCACTGTAGGAGAGGATCTGGTTCAAGACCATCTTAAGAACCTGAACATACACAAGTCCATGGGACCTGATGAAATGCATCCGCAGGCCCTGAAGCAGCTGGTGAATGAAGTCGCTAAGCTACTGTCCATTATATTTAAAAATTCATGGCAGTCACGTGAAGTTCCTGACGACTGGAAAAAGGGAAATATAAACCCCATTTTCAAGGAGGGGAAAATGGGTGACCTGGGAAACTACAGACCAGCCAGTCTCACCTCTGTGCCTGGCAAATTCTTGGAGCAGATTCTCCTGGAAGGCATGCTAAGGCACATGAAAAACAACAAGGTGCTTGGTGACAGCCAGCATGGCTTCCCTGAGAGGAAATCCTGCCTGACCAATTAGGTGGCCTTCTATGATGGGACTACAGAACTGATGGACAGGGGTAGAGCAGTGGACATCATCTACCTGGACTTGTGCAAAGCGTTCGACATTGTCCCACACGACATCCTTGTCTCTAAATTGGAGAGACATCAATTTGATAGGTGGACCACTTGGTGCATAAAGAACTGGCTGGATGGCCCTACACAAAGAGAACTCACTTGGAGTATTGTGTACAGTTCTGGTGTCCTCAACATAAAAAGGACATGGAACTGTTGGAACAAGTCCACAAGAGGGCCACGAGGATGATCAGGGGACTGGAGCACCTCCCATATGAAGACAGGCTTAAGAAGCTGGGGCTGTTCAGCCTGGAGAAGAGAAGGCTGCGTGGAGACCTCATAGCAGCCTTCCAGTATCTGAAGGGGGCTTATAAGGATGCTCAGGAAGGACTCTTCATTAGGAAGTGTAGTGATAGGACGAGGGGTAACAGGCTCAAACTGAAACAGGAGAAGTTTAGATTGGATATAAGAAGAAGTTCTTTACTGTGAGGGTGGTGAGGCACTGGAATGGGTTGTCCAAGGAAGTTGCAGATGCTCCATCCCTAGCCGTCTTCAAGGCCAGGTTGGACGTAGTCTTGGGTGGCATGGTTTAGTGTGAGGTGTTCCTGCCCATGGCATGGAAGTTAGAACTTGATGATCTTAAGGTCCTTTACAACTCTAACTATTCTATGATTCTATGATTTTGGAGACAAATGAAAGGAAGGGCTCTGAACACCCTTTGTGAGTTTAGCTATTTGCACTGTCTGGACTTCAACAGTTAGCTGCCTTTGGCACAAATTTGGGTGTCATTTACAGCTTTAAAAGTGCAGTTTTGACTGTGAATTAAATCAAATTAATCTACCACAAGCAAGATTTTTGAAGGAGCATAAATAGTATTTCATTGTAGGTCCATAGATACTAATGTTTGTACATAGTACAGCTGTTCAGTGCCTCCATACAAAAAAAAAAAAAAAAGAAATACCACTAAAGCATTGCAATCCTGTTTGTCTCTGTCACATTTACATCCATAAATATACGTTGTGTAACTAACATACTACTGAATCAGCCTTGGTTTTAGAAAAAATCTTGACTGCAGCTCCTGGCAGTAGGAGAACTCTTAAGAGAAGGAATAACTACATGGTTATCTTTTTATAAAGCTATAAAGCCCTGATGTTAGTTTGAAGTATGTTTCATTCGTACACAGGCATGGACAGCTTTCTCACCGCATTTATTCTTTTGTGGGTTCATCAGCAGTTTCTGTTTACTCTTTTTCTCTTTGCTGTTGTTTTGTTTTTTTTTTTTTCCTGATGTATATCAACTGGTTCAAAAGGTATCATCCCCCCAAAAGGTGAAAATGCTACAACATTTAAGAGCCTACCTCAATACTTTTTCAGTTACAAGTTTGAAAACCTTTTTTATTATATAAACAAAACTATTGTACCTGTGACCTCATGTGACCATTGATGAAATCAATTCATCATCTCCAGCATTGTTTAGAGTGGTCAGAAAAAAACAGTGAACAGCATTTTCAAAACAGCAGTCATAAAGGACTGATACCCAGGGTTTTAGGAAACTAACATGAGATTTGGCCAGATATAGGTGCTAAAGTGTAAAGCACTATATCATCCCACAGATGTTCATATTTTCACAAAGCAATTTTGTTAGCACAACAGTTCTGTTTGTACAAGGACCCAGAACTGACACTATTCAGACTAAATATTTTGGAACTTACAGGTAAATTCAACTAATATCTTGAAGTCAGATGTTTCTTTGTCTTTGTTGACTTAAAAATTCACTATTTTACATGCAAGTAGACAGGACCTAAAACATCACTAGCATTGTATTTTATGTAAACTTAAGTCAGCCTGTACCTTCTATCTTTCCATTAAAAACTATTGAGAATAATAATTACAAAATGTGGAAAACCTCAGTTCAGTGTTCCCTTATTAGTTCTCCATCTTCCAGTAGAAAATGCTTCAGATGGAGGCATTGAAGAATAGAAGCCGTGCTTCAGTACAGGAGATTTAGGTTCACTGAGGAAGAGAAGAGCGGCTCTATTCTTTACAGAAGCAGTTAACTCACCTGAAAAAGGAAGACTTGAATTTCAAGTTTTGCTCTCAAGATTGTTAATTTATTTTATACTTTGACTACTAATTGCTCGTGTTTATATTGTTCTTTGCTGTTAAGGTGGGGGGCGGGGGGAGAAGAAGAGAATTAGTGTGAAATTCATCTCCTTTCAGTCAAGGATTAGACATCTGAGCTGTAAGGGTGGCAGGGGTGTATAAATTAGACCCACTACTTTATTCCCCTTACTGACTGCATAGTCATGCTGGATATTGTGAGTTTCAATTTTTTATTTTTTTTTTTTTTTCCAATGCTTTACAGAGGTAGCTCAGGTATACGTGTCAGAAATTAGGAGCTTAAAAGACAGTGGCTATGCTAAATTTACAGGTACCTAAATCTCTTTCGCAGTTTAGCTCTGAAATACCTTTCATCTTCAGATATCCTAAGGTGCTTAAGGGGAACAAAAAATTCATTATCACTTCTGTCTCTAACTAGATGTTAAAGTTCAACCATCCTAAAATCTATACTGCTCCATAAAGAAATCTGAAGACAAAGAGTCTGAAGGATAAATTTAAGACTATGTGCTAAATCTTTAGTTAATTAAACTTAGATTAATCACATAAATTGCATCCGAATGTGATTGTACTGACACAAATTAGAAATGTATTGGTTTATGTTCCCATTGTGGCTAAATCTGTCAATAACATTCAGAGTATCATAGAATCATAGATTGGTTAGGGTTAAAACGTAACTTAAGATCATCTAGTTCCAAACCCTGTGCCATGGGGAGGGACACCTCACACTAGACTATGTTGTCCAAGGCTCTGTCATCTTTTTGTTCATGTGCTCTAGCATGGGTTCCAGGAGAATCTGCTCCATGATCCTGACAGGCAGAGAGGTGACACTGACTGGTCTGTAGTTCCTCTCAGGTACTAGCTGTTCTAGTGCAAAATGTGAATGCTTCTGTTCAAACACAGAATTTTTTTATTGAAAGTAATTCCCTCAGAATGCACAATGTGACATTCCTGACTAAAAATATACCTTGAATGTCACAGAAGCTGACGTGTCTTCCTTTTAAAGCCCCAGATCTGAGTTATCTGGGTGCATAAATATCCGTGTTTCCTTAGAAGAAAGGAATAGCTGTCATGAACACAGTGAAAGACTGAAATTTGACATAATGCAATCCTATAAATACATAATCTAAGCCCTCCTTTTTCATACTTTTTAAATGTCCATTTATTTTGAACATTAAGGATTAAGAATACTTATACAATTTTACTTGTATTTTTTTAATATTTCTGTTCTGTTGATTGTCTTGTCGATTGAACTCTGGCAAAGTCCTAAATTTGGCAGTAGGTTTTAAACCAGTCTATTTCCCCTCTGTGAAAAGCCCCAGTTTCTCAGCATATTTTCAATATTCCTGTTCTTGCTTTTTGATTATTTTCTGTGTTTAAACAATAAATAAAAATAAAAACAATAATAAGAGGAAAAATAATTTACAAGTTCTCCTTACACAGTTTCCTACCTTCTCTCTGTCCACTTCAATTCTTTTTCGTCCCTGCTTACTTGAAGCAAAAGGTAGGAAATGTTGAAGCTGCATAGAAGAAATTGATTTTGGCAGGCCAGAAATAAACAGATAACTGTTTCATCCATCCTATGCCCATGATGGTGCTAATTCACATCCTCTCTCCCAGCCATCTACCACACTTCTTAAAACTTAATATTTCATAGAAATTTAGTATCTTTTAAAACTTAAGCCACCTGTCAAATCTGTTGAAAATGCCCACTGAGATCAAGTTATTAAAGGAAACTGAAAAATGTAGAGAGCAACAGATGGACAAAAAGACAGAGCTATTATGTGTTACTCACTTAGGAAATTATATTAAAAGTCCAGTTTGAAATTAGCTAGTTATTTTCAGCTGGTATGTAGTGCTGTTTGCATTCCATAAAATGTTTATTCGACTTTTGAACACTAACTGCAGCTTATTGCCTATCATTAAATCTGCAACAGAATATCTTCCCAATAAATAATATGTTGAAACATGAAAATTTTAGTACAAAGAAATTGTTATTTGCCTCTAAAAAATTGAAGTAGTAATTATCTCTCCTTAGCTATGTTAGCAGACATATTTTGCACTTCCTTAGCTAGACAATCTAGCTTGGTTGTCTCATTTTATCTACAGGAAAAAATTTCTTAACTCCATCAGCATATGTTTCATGGTTTATATTTAGGGAAAGCAGAGCTAAAACTCAGAGTGACATCAAAATTGAGCCCTACAATTACGGCACATGCACTTAGAAAAAGTAACTTATTAAGGGAGAGTGCTCTTTCTGACTAATACAAAAATATAATTGACAAGGAATAAATCTTAAGACTGTTTTTGTTTCCTGATGGCTTTAGCTTGTACTTCATGTGGTAATTTATCTTCCTTTTTTTCCATGTCTTCAAAGCATCAAATAATCTATCAACTAGGAATAGTAGCAGGAACTATGGATGCTGTTGAAATCTTTCACTAATGATTTTGAGAAGGAGCAAAATGGAATAATCTGTATTTCTGAAACAAATCTTTGCCTATGTATTTTATGTGTCATTATTAGTAGAAACTCTAACTAAAATGTAAAAAATATCTAAATTCTCCCAGTAAATTCTTAGGAAGTTTACTTTGAGAAAGCTTATCTTGGTTATAGTTAATTTGTCTTATTCTGCAAGTTTAAGCAATTATTTTCATGCAATTATTCTTAAATATTTTATCCTTACTTCCCTTCCCCAAGCCTTATTTAAATTAAACCTCAATTGGGTTTTAGTCACTTGTATTAAAGGAATATCAAATGAGATTGCAAATGAGAACACTAAGTATACTAAGGGGTAGTAACACTTTTACTATATTTCATCTAATTTAGTGAAAATTTTGCCAATTCTAAACAAATCCTCTCATTTTTGCCTTTATAATATCAATAGAAAAATTGCACATTAGACCAGACTGTAACTAGAACAGTTTAATTCAGAAAGGTTAGTGGAAGTTAATTACAATACAGAAACTCCTCTAAGACTTGGCTTTGCATGGATTGGCTGGATTGAGTGGGAAGTTTCACCCAATTTCTCTAGCTTGCAACTACTGATTTAACAAAAACCATTATTGTCTGTAATTCACACTGTGTTAAGTTAAAGTGTTTTAGGGTTTTTCATGTCTAACTTGTAAGTGGAAAGAAAAACAATACTAATTATTGTTTACCTAAATTTAACTGGTATTTGTGCATGTATGTATTTACATTAAAATTGGTGAATAAAAGTACATAAATGAAGAAAATACAGGCACACTATAATTTAAAAGTCTTAGTATATGAAATAAGAGTTATAAAATTGGCACCAGGTTATGTAAGTCCAATTAAAAAGTTTAGGAACCATAAAAGTCTGCTTTTCAGACTTGCATTGAATGCTTTTCTCTTCTTTAACTAGAAGAGAAATCTCACTGGTATTAGCAAAGGCAAATAGAAGTTACTTTTATTGTGAGTGAAGAGACACTGCTGCCTCCCATCACTAGAAACATGATCTAGGGTCCCAGAAGATACGGCTTAATTGATAAAACATTAGTGTGATAGAGAGCATTTGTCAAAAGTTACACTTGTGAACTTACTAGAACTTAATTTAATGAAAATGAGCTGAAGTTTGGGGTTTATGTTTTTTTGAACTGCTGCTTCCTTAAAAAAAGTTCTATTTTTCCCTGCTATTTTTTATCTATAATTTGTAACATTTTTGTATTTTACAGTGTAAAATACCTCTTTTTTTTTTTTTTTTAATAGATTGTTCTGAATCCAGTGGCAAACGTAATTTAGCTTTTTATTAAGAATAATCTCTTGGTAGTTCTGGTCTTCTAATGAAGTATTATTATGGATGTGATTTGATTTTAACTTACTCTTGTAATTATTTCCTCAAAAGCTACTGCGTCTTTACATATCCTAGCAGTTTCAGGTTTCTAATATGCTCTCATGTATTTTCATTCACCTGCAGTGAAGTCAGGCTCCATGGTCACAATTACTACAATGCTGAAAATTATACTTTTCTTCAAAATTATCAGTGAGGAGCTATACAGTTACAGAGTTATAAAATCATAGAAATATCAGAAGGAGGGAGTATCAGAAAGAGGAAATATCCAAAGTTCACGGAGGCCAGTTTTGTCCAAAACCAATAAACCACCCTAAGAAGTGCATATTTAATCTTTCTTTCAGAAATAAGGATGAAAGGATATTTCACCCAGCCCCACTGGATGTCATTTCAGGTTTCAGCTGCTCCTGTAATAAGTCAGGTTTTTCTAAAAATCAATGCAAATGTTTGTTGAAAATTAAATAAGTTGCTTCAAATATTCATAAAAAATAATTTTAAATCTGAAACATGAATGTATTGCTATAGCATTTTCCTCTCTATACTGATAAAAAGCAATTCCTTACCTTCCACTGTAGACCACAGTTTTTCATCTTGTTGTTCTGCTATTGTCTCTCTAAGTAATCCACATGATTTTGTAAATGTGAGAACTCATGACACGCTTCAGCTGAAGGCTCACTAAAGCAAACAGTAATTCCTTTATCGAATGGATAATATTCACATTCCAGAACAAGGTATTATTGGTTTTTTTATTTACTTTATTGACATGATGTGATGTAGTAGAAAGTCTGTTTTGTTGATGTTTTCTTTTGGTGGCAGGGGAAGGGAACGGGTTGGGGGTGTTGGGGAAGTGGTCCTGACATACTCCTGCCTAGCCAGTTCTCTGTTTTCTCTTTTCTCTATTTATTCCCTTTATATGTATATGTCTGTTTGTTCTACTCTTTGTTTAACCCTGGACCTATCTGTATTCAAAACATAATTTCAGAGTGAAAGAAAGTGACAGATTTTAGAGAAGAGGTTTTCGACTAGTGGGTGGTTCCATTAAGTCCATTAAACTTTTAGTTTACTTATGATAATGCCTGCTGAAAATGTGTCAAAATGTCTTTTAGAGTCAAGATACATTAATTACCTTTACTGTTTCCATTTCCTACTAGGCCAGGTGTTCTATCAGGGCAAGAAATTAATCCAGTTTGACATGATGTTCTTAATACATCTAGGCTTGCTGTTTTTCTTAATCAGCTCACTATTATCTAGCTTCTTGCAAGCAGTCTGTTTAAAGATTTCCTCTACAGTTTTCCTAAGAATCAGGCACAATGCTCGTTTGCTAATTCATCCTTTATCCTGTTTTGAGAAATACATAGAATCATAGAATGGCTAGGGTTGGAAAGGAGCTTAAGCTCATTCAGTTCCAAACCCCCCTGCCATGGGCAAGGATGCCTCACACTAAACCGTGTCTCCCAAGACTCTGTCCAGTCTGGCCTTGAGCACTGTCAGAGATGAAGCATTTGTTGCTTCTTTGGGCAACTTGTTCCAGTGCCTCACCACTTTCACAGTAAAGAACTTCTTCCTTATGTCTAACCTGAACTTTCCTGGGCTATCTCCCTTCTCTTACATGGTATGTCCCCTACTTGCTACAAACTTTTGGAAGATATTTATTAATGTCACAGTGATTTATGTCATTACGTTTTTAAGTATTCTGGATTGAGTATCGTATGATCACTGTATTTATCTTTTTTAACCAAGACCCTGCTTTTAAACATGACAATGTCAGAGCAGATATCCATACTTCAGCCTGTGGAGGACTCTATCCTGGAGCTGGTGGATATGTCCTGTAGGAAGCTGTGATCCCATGGAAAGTCCATGCTGGAGCAGGCTTCTGGAAGAAGCTGCAGCTCATGGAGTGGGGTCCATATAGGAGCAGGTGAGAGTAACTTATGGGAGATCTGCCTGTGTTTATCTCAACCCATGAGTTATTTTTTAATCTTATTTTCTCCCCCAGGCCTGCTGAGGAGGGAGAGAGGCAGAGCAGTACAGTGGTGGCCTGGCAGCCGCCAGAATAGCCTTTAAAGGAATCACTGAAATTCTGGATCAGAGAGATGAATCTTTAAAGGAGTTCTTACTCATTCACTAGAAAACAAGGAGTAACACACAGTCCTCAAAATGCTACATCTTTAACAGAAATTTGTTGTGATGCATAAGATACATTCCAATTTTACACAATTTTAATTGAAATTCTGGTAACGCATGATAACTAGTATTTGGCTGCTGCTGAAATCCAGTCATTCTGACATGATCACAGAATTATGTGCAGGGGGATTAAAAATAATAACCATTATTTAGAATATCCATTTGCCTGGTCTCGCTCCATTTAGAATAAAAAATTGAAGACAAAGGTAGAAATATATTGCATGTATTTTAGCTACCTATTAAGAAGCATCACCTTCAAAAGAGGCTTCAAGTCTAATGACAAAGGGATTCTGAATAGCTAGCTTAGACCAGTTATCACTTTTAAAACTGGTAACATTAAGTGAAATAAATCTCACTTGAGGCTTTTGCAGAAGCAGAATGAGGACTTCGCCTACGGGTTTCTTTCAATGGCAATCTGTTAAAATAAATCCTTGAAAGTCCTGCACCTTTTTCAGTCTTTCTGGTCTCTCTCATAAAGAAGATTTAAAAGGAAGTAAGATTTAAAAGGATTTAAAATTATGGAAGAACATTTCACAGTCTAGTAATTTAGGTATCAAGGAGGAAATGAAATTTAAAAATATTCATCATTTTAAAGTTGAAAGGTGAAGTTAATCATGTAATCTGGCATCCTATAGAATAGATATTCATCCATTTACACCTATACATTTACCCAAAAAATTTGTTTGACCATGATTTGTTTGATGTTCTGTAAAGAATTCTGTTTATGAAGACTTCAATCCACCATTCCAGTAGGTAGTTGGTTCCAATGATTAAGAAATTTCAAATTCATTGTGAGCAATCACTGTAAGGATTATAACATCAGAAGATACATTTGATCTTCTGGAAAAAGAAAAAAAATATTTATATTATCATCTTGGAACCATGTGCAAGAAAAAGAAGATATTGCAGAGGATGAAGATAAATATTGCTGGAATGCAAAATTCAGCAAGTAGGATCCATTTGCCATTGAGAAGGCATAATAAAGTTTACTCTTTAAGGCTTAGCTATCTCCCAAAGGTAATTAATATAAATCTAAAAGAAAGTTATAAAGCAGATAAGATTAATTCCATTCTGGAGGTACTTTTTTATCTACAATTGCTACACAGGAAATGCAGTTAGGATTTTGAAACTTCAAATGACCAAAATTAGAAGACAATAGTCTTAATCAGTGAAAGCATGTAATTGACATATAACAAAAACAATAGTAACATTGGTGGTTTCAGTACTTCGGCATGCTGAAAATTATTATGGGGAGATCATAATTTCATTGTTAAAAGCACTGCATTGATAAAAATTAACTGTAAATAGCAAATAGCTAAGTTTTGTTCATTCCTCCCTTTCCTGTGAAAGGAAGGTAATACCTTTTAAATATTCTTAAATGTAGCATACTTTTTATAATTGTTACAATTGACTGTGTTAATGCATACTATTTGTAAAGTGTCAAAATCTAGTCTTATTTCTTTTTTCTTTTTTTTTTTAGCTAGATGGGAGAATATGCACATGGAACCAAACATTGATGAAAAAGATGGTTCATCCAGCTTGGAGGTGTCACTGAGGTTAAGTCAGCCTACACCCTGAGTCAAAACTGCTTCCATAAAATAATAGATGTATCACTGTCATAAAAGACTGTCTCTTGAGGGGTACAAAAAGCCCACTATGCAGACTGGACCCACTTCTTATGACAGTTTGCTGCCTCCATGGGGCCTGGGTTAAAGATTGGGTTAAAGATTGGGTTAAAGATGTGAGGAGAAAACTTCCCACCCTGGTACAGCCCTCAGATTGTTATCCTTATTGATTATTTATTTTTCAGGCAGGCAGAGATGAAGTTGCAACAAGAAGTCTAGGGAATGAAGAGAGTTTTCAGGGCCTTGGGATAATTGGTTAAGGGATCAGGGAACAAGCAGTGTTCTCCTCTGTTCTTCCGGATGCAGGGAATAATGAGGAAAAAAACAGGAAGACCCAGCAGGCCAATACCTGGCTCCAAAGCTGGTGTCACTGGCAGAATTTTTTGGATTTTGATCATGGGTTGGTCTACATGACACCAGGCTTGCTGGTACAGGGTCATGGTGTACCATGGGTACACCTGCCTCAGAGCTGGAAATGAATCTCTGCACAGGAGTTCACAGGGCCAACTTTCGAAAGACTGGTTGCAACCACTCTCTTTTTAAGCCTCAGAATCACATTCCAGAAGCACACTTATATAAAGTTCCTGTGATCCAAGAAGGCTGTCCAGAATACGTAACTATTTAACATGGAAAGTGCAGTACAGACTTGTATGCTATACAGCCTCTTCAAAGTTTTCTACTGTATAACATTTCTATGATAATTTTCATCAGGAAGGACTAAGGTTTCAAGATGCATCGATTACTTTAGATATTCAAATTATGAAAGGTACCCTACGGAAATAAAATAATCTGCCCCAGGTTCTGCAGTTCCAAAATAATGACTTTGTAATACTATAAATCACTTAATGGATGTAATCAACAATGATCAAATGGAAAGGAGATGGGCTGTCATGTTCAGTAAAACTATTGGTTCACCTACTAAACAATACTTGATCACTGCACTTTACTCTTCATGATTACTTGAATTACAGGCACCCATACATACTACTTATACCAAAAGCTGCTTTATAGTAATTTTATTTTAATAATCTTTTCTTCCCTCTTATAGCTTCCCTTTTATTACACAAGTTGCCAAGCAATAAAATATTTTTTCATCTAATTTTTATGTCTTTTATAAGGTTCACTTACTGACCTCAATGGAATTTTGGTCTAAGATATGAATAAAATCAAGGTAATAACTTTCATTTACCCTGTTCTTTAGGCTTCTGAACTGAAGGTAAATATATCAAGCTTCAGTCAATTTGGATATATTTTTTAGGCCAGTTGTAACCAAATATAAACTCAGAAGAGGCAGCCATAACTGATTGTTAACATTTTCACTAAAAAAAGAAAAATATTCTTCTCTGAGGTTCAGATGGATACTCATTTAAAAGCTGCTTATCACATCCTTAATTTGCTACTAAATTACAGCACCACATTCCAACAGCAATTAACATTTCTGCAATATCCCATAATAAATAAAGGCTCCTGAGAAGTATTTATTTATAAAAGAAATAGATTCTTTTTTGTATTATCTAAATTCTAGAAAATATTGTTTTTTGTGGGCTTCAGTGTATTGTATCATCCATTTTTACTTGCTTGCCCTAGTTTCTTTATCCATTAGATTATGCCGCTTTCTGATGATGTAGTACAACAAAGAGACAGACTCTCTCATGTAATTCTATTACTTAGAAGATCAGGTGAAGTTATTTTTCCTGATCATAAGATTAATATAGTGAAAATTAATATTCTAAAAATAGCTTCCTGTCTTGCTCTGTAAATACCTCAATTTAAAATTTATGTCTTCCTTTCAAGGCTTCTCACAAGTTCCTGTACCAGTGCTAGCTCACACTGGGACAATCTGGACTGGTTTTGGTTTACTCAGCTTTCACTTTGTCTTTCCATGTTGCAGTTGACCTCAGAGACAGACAAGCCCTTTCAGAGAGCCATTAACCTGAATTGTGTTTTAGTCTCTTTTCAGATACAATTAATATTGCTAGTACACCTTCCCCTTCAACCCCCACTGCATTTTTAAGGAAATGTTGGGTAAGTAACTCAAAATTAAACTTAAAATGAGAAACTGACATTGTCAGGTAAAATCCACTCCTTGCCTCCCTGTTTCTCCTGAGGAGCTCCCTTCCCCAGCCATTCTTGCTGCCAATCTGCAGACACCCAGACAATGTCAAAAACCAGAACTGAAGTTCAACCCCAGATCCAGCTGGGAGGCCATAGCCATGAGTGAATGAAGGGCATGGTCAGACGCAAGGGTGAGAGCCAAGCTGAAACACAGCCCCCAGCTGGCGGATGGTCCTGGTGGGCATTTCACCAGCCTGGCTCACAGAGCTCATTCCACCCACATTTTCTAGTATTCCCCAATGCTGACGGCAGCTAGCAATGTATACTGTATGTTTGCTTAATAAATGGGACATAAAACATACCAATTTTTCCTTACTATAAAATTGCAATCTTATTTTTCATTTTCAAAGTTGCATTCTGGTTTGCTTGTTTTTTTTTTCTCGATTTTGACCTGTCTGGTTATATTCCTTGATGGCTTTCACTCGTCCGTTTTGCTATTTTTTAGGAAATACATACAAATACCATATTGTATGATGCTGTCTTTGTAGAAGTACAATTAAACATTTAAGTAGTTGTCGTGGCTTAAACTCAGCCAAGCAGTCTCTCTCTCACTCTCCCCTTTCCTTCTCCCACTCCTGGAGGGATGGGGAGGAGAATCAAAAGAATGTAACTCCCACGGGTTGAGATAAGAAAAATCCAGTAATTAAGGTATAACACAAACCACTAATGCTACCACCAATAATAATAATGATAAGGGAAATAACAGGGGAAGAGAATACAACCGCTCACCACCCGCCGATTGATACCCAGCTGGACCCGAGCAGTGATCTAGCCCTTCCAGGTAACTGCCCCCCAGTTTATATACAGCGCACGATGTGCTGTGGTATGGAATACCTCTTTGGTTAGTTTGGGTCAGGTGTCCTGTCTCTGCTTTCTCCTGGCTTCCCCTCCTTCCTGGAAGAGTAGGAGAATCAGAAAGTCCTTGGTCAGAGTAAATATTACTGAGCAACAACTAAAAACATTGGTGTTATCAGCGTTGTTCCTAGGCTGAAAGTCAAAACCACAGCCCTGCACCAGCTACTAAGAAGGAGAAAAAATGACTGCTACTGTTGAACCCAAGACATTAGTACAAATAGAAATGTAACCGATGGACTATATATGTGAAAATATCGCAAAGATAATGCCCTGCAATGTAGCTCTTATACCTCAGCAACAAAGCACTTTAATAATAGTTATCTATGGAGATGTATCCTACACTCCAGTGTGTTAGCAAATTCTAACCCATGGACTTTAAAATAGAAAAATAAGAGAAACAGTTTTCTCCATCTGTTGAATTCTCTTATGCTACTTCAATTAACTCAACTTACTCAAGTACTTCAAGTAACTCTTCATTTTTTTTGAAACAATTATTCCCACAGTATCTCATAGAAATAACACATTTGCAAATATTATTATTCTATTTCCTGTAATAGAAGTTAAATAACCATTCTGGGTGTTCAAGGTATATTTATTCCAACGTTAAGAGTAAATTGTGTTAAAATTTTCTCAAGGGATAAAATTAGTGTCAGTATCAGTATCTCCTCATTTTACCTCTTTAAGTTAACACAATTTCAAAAATAGCGAGATGCAGCGTGACTGAACTAGCAAACTCATATTCAGTAACAAGTGCAGATATAGGAACAGTCTTTTCTGTTTGGTAATTATTAATCAAATGGTCTTCAGAGAATGTTATGGATAGAGTGGTACACTTTGCTTGTTTGATTGATGGCTTGGCTTCACAAACGAAGATTTGGGAAGGGCTTTACCCATGCCTACTACAATCTTGATTGACCAATGTCCTGAACCGCCTGCATGCAGGGTTGGGTCTGTGGCTTCCAGTGCACCTTATCACCTGCTGTTTCATCCCTCACCGTGTAAGTGTGAGAAAAGCCTTCAGGCCTGCGCAAGAAAGAGAGAAGTAACAATATGTATATTGATATAAACCAGAGATTCAATAAAGTTTGATGGTAAAAGCAACATTGGTTAACAAGATTCAATGGCAAAGTAGACTTGACTGTAGAGGACAGGGTCAGACAAAACTCTCAGGAAGACTTACCCATTGAGTCATGAGTTTCAGCAAGTGCTCCCCTGCATTCTAAACTTCTCAAAGGGGATTTTTAGGTGTGGCTGGATCCAGACTTAGTCCCAGACTTGTTCAGTGATTTATGGCTAAAGGATTTTAGGTACACACTCAATCCTTTATATCACTTAGCTAGGATTTCTGAGTCTAGCATGCTATTAATCACTTACTGAGAATCTGTTGCAGCAAGGAATCTCTCAACCTCAAGGAGTAATCTTAAGAGACATCCTTATTCAAGTAGAGATCCTGGTATGCAGCCCACTGCCATGCAGGAGACCTCAACAAGCCCTGGGCTTGTCCACTACTTATGAAGTACAATGACTTACTTGTAGTCATATTTGCACACCAGCCATATTTCTATTGGTGCATGGTCAATTAGCCCTCAACTGTTAAGAAAGATTTATGATCCTTAGCTATTGTATTGTTACCTGTCTTCCCAGAGCCTATCCTAAGCCAGATGCAGCCATCACGGTCACCACTGGTGTCTATTGCTTAAGCAGAAAAGGCGTGGGGAGAGCATGACACACGCCATAACAGAGAAACAAATTACAAAAATTGTTTTAAAGAACTGAAATAACAATATAGGAATAAACACAACAAGAGCATATTGAATGCTATTGTGCACAAAAAAAAATCTGAATTTTGTTGTGCCACATGATATAAAAAGTTCGACATTAGGCATTTCACTTTATAAATGTCTGGATGTTAAAAACTGTAAAAGGTGCAAAAAAATCTTTGAGGGATAAACCTTCTGCAATGAGCATCATAATGAGCTCTACCTATGCAGCTTATCAAAAGACTGAGAGGTAACTTCATAGCAGTATATAAATATCCTTACACAGAAAGAGCACTAGATACCAAGGGCTAAAAAAGCTATCAGGGAAAACGAAATAAGTATTGAAAGTTTATACCAAATATATTTAAATATTGAGGTAAAGGATTTAAAAAAAACCCAACAACTAAACAAAAATAATAAATAATTGTAATAAAGTACCAAGAAAGATGTTGCGTCCTCACATACTTTGATAGTCCAATAACTGGATATATTTTCAAAATATATGCTCTAGACAAATAGCAGGACAAATTCTATGGCCTGTGATATATCTATATATCACAGGCTGTCACAGGAGGTCAGACAGAATTACTGAATGTTCCCCATTGTCCTTTCATTTTATGAATCTGTTTTATAGTCTTGGTGAGTAGGGCACTGCAAGGTGCAGACATCTATTTATGAATCCAGTTACAGGAACATGAACTATAGAAAATGCAGAAATAGAGAGAGTAGCGAATAGAAAGGTAGATATGATACTCGAATGCTGCGATTTACCATGCATAAGGAAATGAGGTAGCAATATCCAGGAATAGCAGTTATACATGCCTGATGATATTTTTATCCCTAACATATATTTACTGTGATAACTTTAATTGCATTATCATGCTTTTATTTTAACAAGACTACTGCCTCATTCACTCTGCACAGAAAATTGTGAATGAGGTAGCTAAGTCAAATTTAACTTAATCCTAACTACTTAATGGATTGTATTCTGCCTTGTGCATAGTTTAGCAGCAAATCTGCATGCCGAGTGCTTAAAGTTGTTCCCAGTAATACCTTTGGATTTCTGAAATGCCTTATTAATCAGATTCATTTCAGATTTTTTATTATGGGAAATACGAATACAATTTGAAAAAAACTAATTATAGGTTCAAAGGATTATTTTGGATTCATCTAAAGTGAGTCTCTTTTTATATATTTTGTTTGTTATTCAAATTATACACTCAGGTAGGGTCTTGTGGATTTATTATTTTGTATTCATATGCATAAAGAGGTTTTGGAAACAAGTACAAGGAATTTAACCAAAACTGATGAATTGTCCTTATCCCATAAGGTTGCAAAACAAAACCAATAGTGAATTTTTAGGGAACAGTTTAGAAATGTCTGTTTATTGGCAAAGCATATACATGATATTTGGCCTAAATAATGAGGAAGAGAAAGAATAGTAAGCACCAGTGGTGAAAGACAAGAAGGTGACTAGAATTATCTCACATGGATTTATTGTAGGCACACTGTCTGACAAAAAAAAGTCTGACAAAACTAACAGGTTTCTCTGACAAGGTGACTGTGAATGAAGGGAAAACAGGATGCTATTTACTTTGACTTAATGGTGCATTATGATTTGGATAGGTGAATTATACAATAGATGGATCACTGGTTGTTGCAATGCGGTACAAAGTCGATCGGGTAATACACTTTACTGCCTTTATTAATGACATGAACAAGGCGGTGGAATGTACCTACAGAAAAACTGGGCAGTAAAAAACTTGAGACTGGTTGGATACTGTGGAAGAAACAGTCATTATTCAGCTGAACCTTGACAGTCTGTAGAAATAGTTTGAGAGCAATTTAAATTTGAGAAAAAAAAAATATAAAATTCAGCTCCAGGGCTAGAATAATCCCAAGCTTCTGCATGGGCCAGACATGAGAAAACTGAGAGAACAGGATCTTATTGCTGTCCTTCATTACCCAGTGAGAGGCTGTAGAGAAAACAGAGCCGGACTCTGCTGGGAGATGCATATTAAAAAGGCAACAAGCACAAGATGCAGCATGAGAAATTATGATTAGATGTAGTAAAACCCAACTTTCATAGTGAGGGAAGTCAAATGCTGGACCAAATTGGCTGAGGAATCTCCATTTTTGGAAATTTTCAAAACCCAACTGGAGAAGAACTGTATCTAGTACTGATGTAGTCGGTCCAGGTTTGAGTGGCGATTGAACTGGATTATCTCCAGAGATCTCTTCCAAACTGAATTATTCTGTGATTCTGTATTCATCACCATCATGGAATATGGTCTTCAAGTACAGATCTTCAAGAAACATTCTACTATTTTTACGTTAAAAAACAATAAAAAGAGGACCAAAAAGAGCAAATCTTAAGGGATTACCCTTCAGAAGTTTAGCCAGAGATCGAGTAACGAGCTTATTATTCCAAGCATTTAGTGAAGGGCAATTTTTAATTCTATTGAAGTTTTGGCTAAAATTTGGGGAAAGTGGCTGGGTTAGAATATATGGCTTCTCTGCTGTTCAGGAAGTAAGGCTTCATATGCATGACTTGCAAGTAAATAGAAAACTGCTCAATTTTTAATCAAAAGAACATTATTCATGTTGTGTGATCATTTATGACAGGTGGGAGGAATCCAGAGTTTGCAGCACCTTTATTTCCTTATTGAATACAGAAGGCACACAGGCTGTTGGCTAGCAATTCGTGCTTTCATAGTCAGTGAAATTAATTTAGGTCTTACTGTCCAAACTGTCAGTCTCCTCTTTTGCAAGCTAAAGAGACCCAGCTCCCTCAGCCTCTCCTCATAAGGGAGATGTTCCACTCCCTTAATCATCTTTGTGGCTCTGCGCTGGACTCCTTCAAGCAATTCCCTGTCCTTCTTGAACAGAGGGGCCCAGAACTGGACGCAATATTCCAGATGCGGCCTCACCAAGGCTGAGTAGAGGGGGAGGAGAACCTCTCTTGACCTACTAACCACTCCCTTTCTAATGCACCCTAAGATGCCATTTGCCTTCTTGGCCACAAGAGCACATTGCTGGCTCATGGTCATCCTCCTGTCCACCAGGACCCCCAGGTCCCTTTCCCCTTCACTACTTTCCAGCAGGTCAACCCCCAACCTGTACTGGTACATGGGGTTGTTCTTCCCCAGATGCAAGACTCTACACTTGCCCTTGTTAAATTTCATCAAGTTTCTCCCCGCCCAACTCTCCAGCCTGTCCAGGTCTCGCTGAATGGCAGCACAGTCCTCTGGTGTGTCAGCCACTCCTCCCAGTTTTGTGTCATCAGCAAACTTGCTGAGGGTGCACTCAGTTCCCTCATCCAGGTCATTGATGAAAATATTAAACAGCACCGGTCCCAGCACCGACCCCTGAGGAACTCCACTAGTCACAGACCTCCAGCTAGATTCTGCGCCATTGACCACAACTCTCTGCCTTCTTCCTTTCAACCAGTTCTCGATCCACCTCACTACTTGATCGTCAAGCCCACACTTCCTTAGCTTATCTATGAGGATGCTGTGGGAGACAGTATCAAATGCCTTACTGAAATCAAGAAAAACTACATCTACCGCTCTACCATCATCCCTCCACCTAGTCACTTCCTCATAGAAGGCTATAAGGTTGGGTGTCAGGATGATGGAGCTAGGCTTTTTTCAGTGATATCCAGTGATAGGACAAGGGGCAATGGGTGTAAACTGGAACATAGGAAGTTCCACGTTAACATCAGGAAGAACTTCTTTACTGTAAGAGTGACAGAGCACTGGAACAGGTTGCCCAGGGGGGTTGTGGAGTCTCCTACACTGGAGATATTCAAGGCCCGCCTGGACAAGTTCCTGTGTGATGTACTGTAGGTTACCCTGCTCTTGCAGGGGGGTTGGACTAGATGATCTTTTTAGGTCCCTTCCAACCCTTGGGATTCTGTGATTCTGTGATAATCACAGTCATATTCTTATCATTGGATTCTGTGATTCTTATACCCACAACAGCCTATTTCATTAGTACTTCTGCCCTGTACTGTTGCAGCAGCTGTGAAACTATACTGCTTTAGTCTCTGATAATCTAGTTTTGAATTAATATCCTGCAGAAGTGCAAATTCTGAATCTCTATAGACCAAGGAATTAAATAACCTTGCAAATTGAAGGGAGAAAAACACAAGCAAAGCCTTGGAATGTATCATTATTAACAACAGGACACATTTCTAGTTTAATAGCTTATTCTGTAGAGTCTCATTTGAAGATAGTAACCATATATTGTATTTTTCAGTAGCAGTGCTGAGATTTGAATCTCTTACAACTGTAAGTTTATCCTCTGTTTTTATTTTCTCTCTTCTTCAATTCATTGAAAATTCCTAAGCAGATCATGATTTTATCCTGGGTTTTTTTCTTACTACAGTTTTGCCAGTGAATTCCTTTGCAACAAAGCCTGCTCAGAATATATACTTATGGCTTAAGAAAATTGGGAAATTCCTCGAGTAAAAGGAATTCAACCAAATTTGTGAACAGAAAAGCATTTTAGGTTCTTGTTGATTAACGCTTGGAGCTGCTCATAGAAAGCTAAACCAGCAAAACCTAAAACCTAAAACACAAAATCAGTAAACTAATGTTGGATATGACTTAAAGCAAATAGAATAAAAAACATAATTAAAACAAACAAACAAAAACAAACAACGAAAAAAACACCAGCCAACCAACCAAACACACAAAGAGTCTACCAGCAACAATGAGAAAGAAATTAAGTCCCTCTGGATGGCAGTACGACCTCTGGCATATCAACCACTTCTCCCAGTTTTATGTCATCTGCAAACTTGCTGCAGGTACACTCTGCCCTCTTATCCAGATCAGCAACTAAGACATTAAACAGTATTGGGTGCAGTTCTGTCTCCTGGGGTACATTGCTTCTATTATACAATCAAACCCAATGTTCAAAAGTTTCTGCTTTACTAATTGTGTTCTTATTTAAAAATATTTCTAGTAAATTATGACTAAAGGGAGGATGATCTTCTAGAAGCAAGATATAACAGCTGAGAGATGGCTAGTATCAATGATAAAACCTCAACTAAACCTTTTTGGTTAATATATCTCACCTTGACCTGGTGAGTGCCAGCCAGGACTGAGAAGGATTTTTCATGCATTTTGGAAAGCAAAAACTGAAAAAGCCATTGACAAGCTATGGAACAAGGTCAGGACTATGGTTACTATTAACTGACAGGCACTCCATAGTGGGACAAATATTACAGGAATTAGAAGCAAGCTTCCTAGGCTTCAAACTGCCAGTGTGTGACCATCATCAAAATGTGCAACAACTACACAAAATGTACAGCACTGTGGGACACTAGATTTCCTGTGTGTCTTAGTACAGATAATAGCTTTAGAATCATCGAATCATAGAACAGTTAGGGTTGGAAAGGACCTTAAGATCTTCTAGTTCCAACCCCCCTGCCATGGACAGGGACACCTCACACTAAACCATCCCGCACAAGGCTTCATCCAACCTGGCCTTGAACACCGCCGGGGATGGAGCACTCACAACCTCCCTGGGCAACCAGTTCCAGTGCCTCACCACCCTAAAAGGAAAGAACTTCCTCCTTATAGCCAATCTAAACTTCCCCTGTTTAAGTTTTAACCCGTTACCCCTTGTCCTGTCACTACAGTCCCTAATGAAGAGTCCCTCCCCAGCATCCCTATAGGCCCTCTTCAGGTACTGGAAGGCTGCTATTAGGTCTCCATGCAGCCTTCTCTTTTCCAGGCTGAACAGCCCCAACATTCTCAGCCTATCTTCATACAGGAAGTGCTCCAGTCCCCTGATCATCCTCGTGGCCCTCCTCTGGACTTGTTCCAACAGTTGCATGTCCTTTTTTTGTTGAGGACACCAGAACTGCCCACAATACTCCAGGTGAGGTCTCACAAGAGCAGAGTAAGAGGGGCAGGATCACCTCCTTTGACCTGCTGGTCACGCTCCTTTTGATGCAGCCCAGGATACGGTTGGCTTTCTGGGCTGCAAGCGCACACTGAAGTTGGCTCATGTTCATTTTCTCATCAACCAGCACCCCCAAGTCCTTCTCTGCAGGGCTGCTCTGAATCTCTTCTTTGCCCAGTCTGTAGCTGTGCCTGGGATTGCTCTGACCCAGGTGTAGGACCTTGTGTTTGTCATGATTGAACTTCATAAGGTTGACATCAGCCCACCTCACAAGCGTTTCAAGGTCCCTCTGGATGGCATCCCTTCCCTCCAGTGTATCAACCAAACCACACAGCTTGGTGTCATCGGCAAACTTGCTGAGGACGCATTCAATCCCACTGTCCATGTCACAGACAAAGATGTTAAACAAGATCTGTTCCACCACTGATCCCTGAGGGACACCACTCGTTATACTTTAAACATCGATTTAAGGGTGTTCTGTCAGCATGACTGAAACAGACATGCAATCTGAAGTGAGCTAGAGACAAAAATGGAAAAGATTTGCAAAACGCATTTATTTTTAACTGATAGAGAGGAACTCCTCATACAGCTTTTTAAGGCACAGCCTTTTACAGATGCTGATGAAAAAATTGAGAATAAAATTACTGACAGGACTTTCTGCAGAAAAGGGAGTAAAACACTTGTTCAAGCTGCCTCCAAATACCTTTTAGTTATCTGATGCAGATCAGATCTCCATTCCACAAAAGTGGGAATCACACGGCTTGTTAAAGAACACCGGAATGCCAAATTTCAAGTCCTCTCTATTACTTGTAAGAAATCTAACCATTTCTAAAAGTAATCTTCACCATGATCATTTTAAGGTGCCTCATTTTGGTTTTGGGGGGAATTTGTTTGTTTGCCTGTTCTCTCTGAAAACACATATACGCACACAGAGAACGTCGAAAACCTTCAAAAATCTCATTCTGAGTTACATTTTAGGAATGGAAAATTTGAACCACGTAGTTCAGTTAATAAAAACTCAGAAAAGAGATTTTTTATTAGAAGTAATGTATAATGTAGTAGCATGTGGTGCTGTCAGGTGTTATATTTGTGAATTCATTACATCTGACTTAATTTGGTGGAAACTTTATAATAATCACTTAAACTGCAACTGTCAGGAGAGAAAAAAGATTGTCAATTTTCAATCTACTATTTAAATAGAAGTATTACATCAAGTTAAATCATTTATGTTCAGCCTGCATTAATTTCTGCAGTTTGAATGGAGAAAATATTTGTGATGCAAATAAAATAAGTGTGATGACTAGTAATGTGACACTGGGAATTCTCTGAACTGCTTTTGAACTCTGTTGTGGTTCAGAAAAAGTGGACAGTATACTTATTGCACATGGCAGTGTCAGTAAAGTAATACATATTAAGTGTGTCCCCACAGGGAAAGAAGAGAATTTTCATTAATATGAGCTAAGTACCTGGGGTTATTTAAGAGTTTTCTTCTTTTCAACTTTGAGAAGCAGAATTAAAACTAAAGTTGACATAGAGGCACTGAATCTAATTAAGAAAAGCCTTTCTGCTGAAGAAATTTCCGAATACTGGCAAATTAGATTATTTAAGCAGTGCAAGAAATTCATAAGAACAGCTAAAGGACACCTCTTTAAAATTAAACTAACATTGCTAAAGATGAAGTACATAATGACATTGCCTGCCAGAGGAAATGTGGATGTAGCCTTCAAAGACAGAACTGTGGCTTTAATTGCAACAAATCACTTTACAAAATTATATGCTTATTTTCTTGGGGGGGGTGGGGAACAAACAAAAACCAAAGCCAAAACTGTGTCAACTCACAGAATATGTAAGACCTGGTTCCTAAGACTTCTGTCAGCTGGAAATGTATTGTATGCTGAAAGACCACAAAGGGACTACTTCAGACTGTGAAACTATTAATTTAATTCAGAAATTTTTGCACTTTATGCATCACTACCAGTATTAGCTCTTTATTTATCACATGTACTGATGGCACAATTAAGTGTATAAATATATTGCAGCACACGTTTTTTTTCAAGTGAGAGTCTAATAATTTCATATAATGTTAAAACACATGCCTAAAGAGGGAAGATAACTCAATGTATTTATACATCAAGATTTAAAAGATGTATTTTTAAATACCTAATGAAAATCAGTATTCTTTTTCCTTTTGAAATAGAAATAAAGCCTGAGTTGCTGCAAAAATTAATAAATTAAATACTGACTGAATTTCCAGATTTGAAGACCGATGTCTTCATCTAGATGAAGACCTGGTTGTTCTGCTGACCATGAAAAAAAAGACATAATGTGGCTCTTAGCTTTGTAAGTTCCTTGCCATTTTATTGCTTCTTGTCCTTTACTTATATACAGGAAAGCTTTTATATAACATGCGTATATACTACTGAATGGGTGGCCTTAATATTTGTCAAATTTTGCACCAACTCCCTTGACTATTGACTTTTCAAGCTGTAGTAGAAGCGGGCACACAAGAGGTGATCTTTGAGGTTGCCTTCTATTTCTTGCTAGTATTACTCTATTTTATTCCCTGGAGTTTGATGCTTTGTCATCTGTCTTCACTTTTTAGAATTATTTTTGTCTCTGTCAACTTCTTATTTATCCTACTCTTCTGAATGCATCCAAAGCTTACCTTCAATTTTATGCATGCTAGAAAAACAAATGGGAGCCAGGCCAAGGTTCATCAAAATATAATATTGGAACCCCAGCAAAATGGCAGCCCATCAGAACTCTTTGCCAATGTCTCTCACAGCTGGAATTATTGTTTTATATTAACCAAATATGAATTTAGAGTAAAAACTTTATTATTATTAAACAAACCTGATAAAATAATTTTTACTTATTTTGTAAGTAAGTAATGGCTTCTTTTTTGCTTTCAGATTACTTCCTGGTGCCACCAGAGAAAATACTTCTGTTTTCCAATGTTTGTGGAAAATAACCTTCTCCCAGATTGTAAGAAGCTCACCTTAAAACAGAAAATAATATGCTCACCATGAGAGAAAAGAAAAAATACTAGGGGAAAATGGCACACAGGTTTTAATACAAACATCCTGGCTTCACTTACCATACAGGGGACCATAACCCAAATTTAATGTGTTTATCTATCTCTCACCTATGTGGTGAGTTACTTCAGTTATTTTTTAATTTAGATCCATTGTTTTATATCTTGAAAGCTTATTTATTCATTCCCAGTATTTTCTTCCCTTGTTTGCTGTATGCATTTGAACTAGCTCATGGATTTCAAGCACTATGCTTGTTATTAGCGGGGCAGATTTCTTCAAAATACAGCTGCAGTCTGTAATGCATAAAAGAAACATTTTACCCTTCAACTTTGTGTTTAACACCCATGCCCAAGGAGGTTGTCTGACGCATGGAGACATGACATTGACACTTGAAGAGAGTGTCTTGACACTGTGCATTTGTTTTCTATTTATATTGACAGATTTAGGAAATATCAGAGGGCAACATAATGCTTCATCCATAGCTGAGATTTCTAAGAGTTTGGTTTCTAAGAGTTAGAGCAAAGAAATATATCAGTGGGGAGGCTGCCTTGGCTATATTTGCCTCAAATGCAAAATGATGCTGAAGTAACCTCCATGAGAATAAATGTACAGTCTGTCAGAGATCAAGCATCACAGTTTCTTTGCTGCATTCCTAGCTACACAATTTACAGAGGAAACTCATGCAGATCTTTAGAAAAGTAGGCACTATGGGATCCTCCTCAATGTGATTCTTGTAGAACAGTAGTGCTTTTAGTGACAGCAAGAATAAGCAAGCACTCAATTGAATAAAACCCCACCTTTTTTTTTCCTTGTTCAGAGATACTCTGTATAACCACTTACAGAATCTTTCCTTCCTTTCTTTCAAGGTCCCTAAGAATCTGCGCCTGAGAGGGATTTTGAAGGATACTTCACTCTCTTCTATGAAAACAAAACTGGAAGTATACTATCGTGCTTTCAGCTGAGATTAATTTTCTTTTAAGTTAATAATTTTAAAGTTAAAAATAATTCTAAGTTAATTTTCTTTCTAGCAGCTAGTACAAAATAATGCTGATAACACACCTGTCCTGGGTTCAGCAGCAGCAATCATTTTAATTCTTCTTAGTAGCTGGTGCAGTGCTGTGTTTTTGACTTTCAGCCTGGGAACAGCGCTGATAACACCAATGTTTTTAGTTGTTGCTCAGTAATATTTACTCTGACCAAGGACTTTCTGATTCTCCTACTCTTCCAGGAAGGAGGGGAAGCCAGGAGGAAGCAGAGACAGGACACCTGACCCAAACTAACCAAAGAGGTATTCCATACCACAGCACGTCATGCCCAGGATGTAAACTGGGGGCAGTTACCCGGAAGGGTTAGATCACTTCTTGGTCGGGCTGGGTATCAGTCAGCGGGTGATGAGCAGTTGTATTCTCTTCCCTTGTTATTTCCCTTATCATTATTATTATTGGTGGTAGCATTAGTGGTTTGTGTTATACCTTAGTTACTGGGCTGTTCTTACCTCAACCCGTGGGAGTTACATTCTTTCGATTCTCCTCCCCATTCCTCTGGGAGCAGGGGGAGGAAGGAGGGGGTAGTGAGCGAGTGGCTACATGGTCCTGGATTGCCAGCTGGGCCTAAACCACGACACCACCAATGTTGTAGTTGTTGCTCAGTAATGCTTACCCTGATCAACCACATTTCAGTTTTTTACTCGGCCAGTAAGGAGGGACACAAGGACCTGGGAATGAGCAGAGACAGGACATCTGACCCAAACTAGCCAAAGGGGTATTCCATACCACAGCACGTCGTGCCCAGAATATAAACTGGGGGAGTTTGCCAGGAGACCCTGGTTGCTGCTTGAGGAAGGGGTGGGTATTGGTCAGTCAGTGGTGAGCAAATGCATTGTGCATTATTTGTTTTGTATTCTTTTTATCTTTTTTTTTTCCTCTTCCTTTTCTGTCCTATTGAACTCTCTTTATCTCAACCCGTGAGTTTTACCTTTTTTTGATTCTCTCTTCCATCCCACTGTGGGAGAGGAAGGAAATGACTCTCGTGTTTTTCTGCCTGCCAGGTTAAACCGCAATATATAGAAATGGAAGTGCACCAAGGATGCAGCCAGATCAGATCCTACCCCTCAAACAAAAACAAAGCCAAAACCACTTTCCCCAGCTATATGTTATACCCTATCATGTGTACATAAAATGTATGGTGCATTTCACAGTAAGCATTTCCCAGTGAAGTTACTCACCTTTAAATTTCCACCCAGGTATTATTAAAAATAAAAATCCATAATTGAGTGGAATGGCTGTATTAATTTGCTTTCTTATTAAAGGAATACTGTTTTCTTCCAGGTTCACCCTGTGTATGATTCTGAGCTGACCTATTTTCTCTAAGTTCTGAGACCTTTATGACATGCCGTAACTCAAAGTATCACAGTACCACTTGCAAAAAACAATGTTCATCCCTTGGGTGGATTGATTTTTGGTCTTGGCAGTAAGTCTGATAAAGATTGATTACAAAACTCTTTTTGGATATTGGGTGTTGCAGGCACAATAATTCATAAGGTCAAAAGTGTGTGACCTGGACTTTGTCTAACGTTTTCATTGTATACCACAATCCTTTATTTTTATCTTTGTGAAAAGCTTTGCAATTCTTATTTTGTTGTCAAAATAAATGTCATTAATAGATATTAAGTAGAATAATATTTTTCTTTTATGTATATGCTTATTCTAAATGTCTACAATGCACTTGACAGTTGAAGGATGATGTATTGGTTTCTTCTCTAGTTTTAACTGTAAAACTGCAAGGCAGCTGGCTGGCTGAGCATCTGCAGATTCAAGATAGGTAGCCTCTATGAAAGAAATGGATTTTCTCTTTCTCTCTGATGGGACTATTGTTCAGACAAAGTTAATAACATCCTATAGCAGCATTTAAAAATTTTCAACACTACTGTACATCTCTGTCTAAATTAAAATAAACTGTATTAAGAAAAAATCCCATAGGCTTATATTCAGGATTGGATATTACTCACAAGAATGTGTATCCATTTTCTTCACATTCCTGAGGATAAAAAGACTTCATAAAAAAGTGCATTACAACAGTGCCTTTGAAATAGTTATTAGGCTTTATAGAAGGATTGTGCAACTAATTTTAATTTTTAATTTCAGCAGAATGGTTGTATCACAGAATGTTTTGGGCTCTATTTTGGTTTCTAAAACAATTTTGTCAAATGGATTTTGACAAAAATCTTGAATTAGGATTCATCCTATCTAAATTTACGTAGCTAGTACAGACTTCCTTTCTATTCTGAAGAGAGAGAGAGACCTGTGTTCTGGACAGTAACTCACACTCTTGGGCACAGTGAGACAAGCTACATAGATTACGTAAGTCTGGTGTAGTAAACATGGTTACTGTCAGTGTTTCAGCCTACATTTCATAGATGCATGAATGAAGAAAGAGTGGAATAGCGCTCTTCATTCTGGAGATCTCCAAATAACCTGCAGATTACCAATAACTTGATAACTGACTGTGATAACTGATTGTCTTAATAGGATGTATTGGCCAGGGAAAAAAGAGTGAATGTGCCCATGTCTCCTCTGACCTTAAAATTATGAACTCTTAATACTTCCCTTTTGGAAAAAAAAAAAAAAAAAAAACCCAAACAGTAATTCTACCTACTGCAAACACAATTGCTGCAATTAAGGACCAAGGACTGGCGTCGAAAAACAGCAGTCTTAGATTAAGTCAAATCCAAACTGTAACAGCTGAAAAGATCTACTGAATATTAGTCTTAATTGTGCTAGTCTAGGCTGGGTTCAAATGCTTTCTCAGCAGAGGAGTAAATAATGTGTGGACTTTATTATTCTAGTTGCTGAGAAGTATTGATATTTACCATGATAAAAATGATTCATCTGTGAAAACACAAGTCCATATCAGCTACTGCATTGTAAAGGAGCTGTCAAGGGGAATAAGATGATCAAAGGTGAGCAGAAATCCTTACAAATATGGTACTGATTATTAGTTCATTTTATACTGGAGAGATTAAAGGATATAACTCAGAACCTTTATTACAGAGTTCATATGCATTTAGAAGTTTAGGAGTTCTTGTTTCCCTTTAGAATATTACTAGATGTTGAACCAACACTTACCTGGTGCTTGTACTCATACACATATATATTTTGTTGAAAACAGGACTGTGTAAGTCAGCATTTCTTAGACCTTTACATTTATATGCAGTTATTATGTCCACACTCCTATTTCAGCCAATCTCATTCTAAGAATAACCCAGAATATGTTGTCTATATTTCAAAGAAGGTAACATATAAAGATGTGGGTTCAGTTGCAAGAAAAATGTGTCTTACACACAGATTTTCCCAAATAATACCACACCAAGAAACTCTGCTGTATCTACGCTATCAATCACAAGTGTAAAGGTCTTGCTGTTACCTGTATTTCAGAGGTAAATTTACAAATCCCCAAATTTGCCTGTATTCTGTGTCATATTTTGAAACTAGCATTGTTAGAGTGAAAGAGAAACAAAAATTTGCCAACTACTGCTGATTAAGCAAAAAATGTCAAATTAACAGATTTTATCTAATGAATGCTTCTATCCTGAAAAATCTACTGGCTGTATTAGGTTCGGTTTCCCTCAAAGCAGTCCAGGTCCCGTATCATCTTTGGATGACAGTTTTTCATCTGTGGCAAGCCTGTCATTTTATAACTCTCAGGTTGAAGCTGTTTTTGATGTGAATGTTTTCTCATCCATCTGGCCAGAGTCAATCCATGCGCCATTTTTGCTCTCCAGTGCCCTTGTAGCACAGAACCAGCAGATAGATATGATTAGTCTAAAAGACTCTATAATATCTTTTTTATTCTGATCTATTTAAATACATATAACTCTATTTACATATATAATTCTATAAATTATATACATATTTACATATATATAAATATATATTGTATATATGTATATATGAGTCTATAAATTCTATTTAAATTAAGGTTTGATTTTTTTTTTTTCTGTTTAGGTCCCTGCCGATCACTGGACTCAATTTTAATGTCCTGCTCAATATCAACCAAGTCTATTTCCTTTTCTAGGTGAAGACAATGCACACAGGCCAGCTGCAAGCTGAAAATAGGGCTCAATTTTCAACATAAAGTATTTGTAGATCATCATTACAGTATCTTTGTGCCTGTGCGTTCTGCTTTCCTCCTTCTATCTTTTCATGTGAACATTTACACATGATTCTTAAAGGAACATTAAAATACTTCATTAAATAAAACTTGACTTAGGGAGGAAAATAATGTTGTTTTGATCAACAAAAAAGCACTAACTTTGAACCATAGAGTTTAAAACCTTAATTCTGGTACTGCAGCTTTATTCTAGAAACAAAAGGCTACTGTAAGTCACTCTCAGCACCGGAATCGGCAGTCTTAAAGCAGACCTCTTACATTCTTGACAACATGCAATAAAAAACATCAAATAGTACTGTAACCACACAGCAAGAGATCATTTTTAAAAGCTTGCAAACAGCTGAAAATAAAAACAGACTTTGAAAATCCTTTTTCTTTTGAAAGTGTTTTTTTTTTTCAGTCATAACTTCTGTGTAACAGCTTCTAAGTGTGAGTCAGATATCACAGACTTCTTAAAAACTATGTGACCACAGCAAAAAAATTATGTGTTTTTTTATTTCTAGTTGATATTTAACATGCTTAGGAGCCCAGAGAAAGGTCTTCATTGTTCTGGTGCTCACCTGGTATTCCTGTTTTCTCCATACTTCTGACTGCATCAGAGATGTTAATTTAAACTCTCCTACTAAGTTCATATAACTGTGCCAGAGAGAACCATACCCTGTGAAGGAGGTTATGGGCAGCTGCCAAATTCCCCAGACTCCTGCACCTGCTGGGTGCTGGAGCCCATCTGGCCATGCTTGTTGTCCTGCCTTGTGTTCCTGTTTACGTGTTAAGCTAGTAGCAAAGTTGAGTGTGTATTCCAGATAGACACACACACACTACATAGTAATCACATGTGTACAGGTACCCAACTCACCTTCCTCCTCTCCAGAAGGTCAGGATTGAGGTTCACTAAGCACAACACACGTCCATAATATCCATGTTCAGAAGCGCATACATAATCATGAATCACCTCAATATCTGCACAGCTTCTCAGCCTGTCTAATGTCCAGATGTAGATCGTGGGCCCCTTGGTCAGTATTCAACTTTCCGACCCACCACTTGCTATTACCTTGTGAACTGCGCATCCAAAGGATTAAATTCACTGCGGAAGTGTAAACACAGCCCAGTCCCTCCAATTGATGGCACATAGGTCTATGAGCCTGATTCCTTGCTGGTGCTTGGACCTTAGTGCTCAGGTAAGGCACAGAATGAGATGACACAGAGCAAAACACTAAAGGATTTCATAAGCAGATTGCACAGACTGCAGTGATCAGGCACAAGGCACAGCCAGAGAACTGCAGTGATCTTCAACCTGCTTGCATGCAACGGTCCCTTTATTCCACTTCTGTTTTTTTTATCTAAGTTTGTTTCTCCCTGGTCAACCCTCATTCTTCCCTCCCCTTCTCTGTCTTTGACCTTCCCCTGAGCCCCCTCAAATATCCCATAATACTCATGGTTATCCTTTTTCCCCACTCTTTCCAATTACAAAGCTCAGGCTGACCTCACTGAAAGCTGTTCTTGAGTGGTTCTTCTCACAGCTCGTCAGTCAGGGGCTGAAGAGCTCTAGTCATGCCTACTGTGTACTTGTCACCTGCTTTTTTATGACTGATTTTTCAGCCCTGAGAAGCAAAGACTGAGGAGACCTTACTGTGGCCTTTCAACGTTTAAATGACACTTATAAAAAAGATCAAAACAAACTGCTTAGCAGGGTCTGTAGCAGTAGGACAAGGGGTAATGGCTTTAAAAGTAAAGAGAGTGGATTTAAACTAAACATAAGGAAGAAATTTTTTACGCTGATATTAGTGACACGGTTTGCCCAGGGAGCTGGTAGATGTTCCATCCCTGGAAACATTCAAGGTCAGGTTGGATAGGGCTTCAAGCAACCAGGTCTAGCAAGGGTTTGGACTAGATGACCTTCAACCCAAACTGTTCTATAATTCTATGATTTTGTGACAGAGATTATAGAATTTCTTAGCATTAATTCTCAGATATAGAGGATTTTGCCTTTTTGCTAAAAAAGGCAGAAAATCAGAAAAAAAGTAATAATAGTGGTGGAGTAACCATTCTGGCTTATAAACTACTTAAGCGGTCTTTTACTTTCAGTTGAACCTTAAATTTAAATTAGAAATTACAATTATTATTTTTTTTTTACATTGGTCCTAGCATTCCTCCTCCTGACAGACAGGAAATTTCACTTTGTTATAAGCATAATGCAATAAGTGCAAAGAGAAATCATTATGGATACACAATACATCCTCTGGTTGTTTATACCCAGCCCCAAACCTTCCATTTCAGAAAGGCGGTTACCCTGTAAAAAGCACATTCTTAAGAATCCTGACAGAGTCCATCTACAAACCTAGTAATTGAAATACTTGGAACTGCACAGATATAATCAACTAGAGCTTGCTTTCAGAACAAAAATTTAGGAAATAATTCAGCAGGTGGGTACTAGCGGACATAAATCAAACCCAGCACACTTGAAGTCTGTTAGCACAGCAGGGCAAAAAAGTTTCAAAAATCTGTTCCTGTCACTATGTAGATAAGAGCTGAAGAGCAGATTTGTTGATTAAGAGGGTGACAGTTGGTTTTGTAGATTTTCATATCACTCTAACCTGTATCTCAAGAGTTCCCAACGAAATTCGAATGAAGCTGAAAGCTACAGGAGAAACTGTTTCAGATATGAAAAGGATCAAAACACAAAAAACAAACCCAAACCATTTTAATCACTATGTCCCTCAGGGACTGGTGTTGGGACAGGTGTTGTTCAACATCTTTGTCCGTGACATGGACAGTGGGATTGAGTGCGCCCTCAGCAAGTTTATCCATGACACCAAGCTGTGTGGTTTGGTTGAGACACTGGAAAGAAGGAATGACATCCAGAGGGACCTTGACATGCTTCTGAGGTGGGCTGATGCCAACCTTATGAAGCTTAACCATGCCAAGTGCAAGGTCCTACACCTGGGTCGGAGCAATCCCAGGCACACTTACAGGTTGGGCAAAGAAGAGATTCAGAGCGGCCCTGCAGAGAAGGACTTGGGGGTGTTGGTTGATGAGAAAACAAACGTGAGCCGGCTTCAGTGTGCGCTCGCAGCCCAGAAAGCCAACCGTATCCTGGGCTGCATCAAAAGGAGCGTGACCAGCAGGTCAAAGGAGGTGATCCTGCCCCTCTTACTCTGCTCTTGTGAGACCTCACCTGGAGTATTGTGTACAGTTCTGGTGTCTTCAACATAAAAAGGACATGCAACTGTTGGAGCAAGTCCAGAGAAGGGGCACGAGGATGATGAGGGGACTGGAGCACCTCCTGTATGAAGATAGGCTGAGAATGTTGGGGCTGTTCAGCCTGGAGAAGAGAAGGCTGCGTGGAGACCTCATAGCAGCCTTCCAGTACCTGAAGGGGGCCTACAAGGATGCTGGGGAGGGACTCTTCGTCAGGGACCGTAGTGACAGGACAAGGGGTAATAAGTTAAAACTTAAGCAGGGGAAGTTCAGATTGGATATCAGGAAGAAATTCTTTCCTGTTAGGGTGGTGAGGCACTGGAATGGGTTGCCCAGGGAGGTGGTGAATGCTCCATCCCTGGCAGTGTTCAAGGCCATGTTTGACAGAGCCTTGGGCTGCATGCTTTAGTGTGAGGTGTCCCTGCCCATGGCAGGGGGGTTGGAACTAGACGATCTTAAGTTCCTTTCCAATCCTAACTATTCTATGATTCTATGACTCTTCATTAGGGACTGTAGTGACAGGACAAAGGGTAACGGGTTCAAACTTAAACAGGGGAAGTTTAGATTGGATATAAGGAAGAAATTCTTTACTGTAAGGGTGATGAGGCACTGGAATGGGTTGCCCAAGGAAATTGTGAATGCTCCATCCCTGGCAGTGCTCAAGGCCAGACTGGACAGAGCCTTGGGTGACATGGTTCAGTGTGAGGTGTCACTGCCCATCACAGGAGGGTTGGAACTAGATGATCTTAAGGTCCTTTCCAACCCTAACTATTCTATGAGTCTATTATGAGATTGGATAGTCGAAGTGAAAAGAAAAAAATCCTTTTCTGGCTATACTGGTAACTATGACAACATTCTCTCAGATGCTTTGTTTCTGCCTTAAGAGTTTACATATCAATATATCTGTTTTTATCAGTATAATTGTAAAGGGTTGTAAAGTGTGTAGTTGCTTTTCTGGCTGTTTTCTTATTATCTAGCTAATAGTTTTGATTAGAATGGCAGAAGTATTTAGGTGGTCTTGATTAAGATTTTTTTAATTTCATTCTATTGGGATCTGACAGTACTAAGATGCCTGAATGCTGAGCAGCAGCACAAAACAACAGTCCAAACTGAGGTGACAGGCACCAACACACAATAACAAAGGAAGCCTTTAATACTGTCTTTAAGCCTTAGTCCATACCCTCCAACAATTTTCTGTCTTGTTTGAATATCTCACCAGAAGTCTAAAATACCCATATTTGTGCAATTAAAGACATACTGAAACCAAATTTCAAATAGTTTTAACTGGAAATGTTTCTAAAGCTGCCAGAAAGAGTAACTGTTGTGTGTCTGTCCTTATGAATTATTTTTCTAACCTATTTTCACTTATTTTCTTCTTTCATTTTGAAGAGGTAAAAACATTGTCAGGGCCTTTGCTTTCTAGTTTTGCAGGTATTCTTCTCCCCAGAATGAATGTCCTCCCTTTCACCTTTTCTTATATGTGAACCTGATCCAGCTAAGAAAAATTATTTATACTCAAATTTTTCATTTACATTTATATTAAATCATTAAAACGTGGACAAACTCATTACTGGCTTTAAAAGCAAGAAAGGAATATTTTTTAGGGTCTGAAAAAAAAAAAAAAGAGGGGTATTTCACAGCAACCTATTTAGTTCAGTGGTTGTAGAAAAGAAAATAACAGAGACTGAGTTGAGATAAAAAAAACAAAACTTGCACAATCAGGTTAGCCTGCTAGTAAAAATGTTTCTCTATGTTATTAGTAAGGCAGAAAGACCATAATAATTTTATTCAAATTGTGAAGAGATAACATTAAAGGTTCCGAGATAGTTGTTCCTCTGAGGTTCTGAGATAGTAATTCATCAGAATGGGCTTAATTTCTGCTATCCTTAATGCCATTTTGAAAATACAGAAGTTCTTTAATCAGTTTCACCTGTAAATCCATGATGAGTAGGAGGAATGTTATATTTTTAACTTTAGACAACTGATATTTATGAGCCATAATATTCTACAGGGGTTTAAATATTAGAATTTAATCTCTTTAACAGGAAAAAATGGGGAAAAAAAAAAACAAAACACCAAAAACCCAAAACCCAGCCTCCCCTGGCATGATTGTTTAGAATAGTTCTGGATATGTAAGTTGTATTTGATAGTGAGAATTCTCTTTTTATACTATACTCTGAATTTTAAATGTGGGCACAATTACCTCCTTTTACCTCTATATTGAAATCGAGTCCATAGGCACACTAGGAATATCCTTGTACCTAGTATTTAACCAAATTTGAGACCCCCTATTTAATTTAAATAGAATACCACTGAAAAAAGATATGATAATTCTTTCACACATCAGTTTTCAAATCTATCCTTTAATGGTAATAGCAATACCTGCCTGATCAGGCAGATGATTAATTCTTTTGTAAAAGAAAGGGTCTCTCACTATTAATTGAGAAGACAGAAAAGTTCATATCAGGAGTAGAAAGCTTTCTAGAGAAATGGCAAAAGCCCTAAGTTTGGAGAGAGAAATCACTGACTTCTATGTTAGGACCATCAACACAGCAAGTGATTGATACAGAGGCAAGAGAGTTTGTTTAAACTAGGGCAAGCTGAAACATGTGCAGAAGCTTTCAACTGCTTGTGTTCTTGAAGATTCATGAATCCAGCTGTACATAGAAATGATGCTTTGAGGCAGAGTCCACTTAATCTGCTAATGATTAAAGTCCCGCACCTGTGTTGGGGCAATACCAGGCACAGCTACAGAATGGGCAGAGAAGAGATTCAGAGCGGCCCTGCAGAGAAGGACTTGGGTTGGATGATGAGAAACTCAACATGAGCCGGCTTCAGTGTGCGCTCGCAGCCCAAAAAGCCAACCGTATCCTGGGCTGCATCAAAAGGAGCGTGACCAGCAAGTCGAAAGAGATGATCTTGCCCCTGATCTTGCTCTTATGAGACCTCACCTGGAGTATTGTGTGCAGTTCTGGTGTCCTCAACATAAAAAGGACATGGAACTGTTGGAGCAAGTCCAGAGGAGGGCCACGAGGATGATCAGGGGACTGGAGCACCTCCTGTATGAAGACAGGCTGAGAATGTTGGGGCTGTTCAGCCTGGAGAAGAGAAGGCTGAATGGAGACCTCATAGCAGCCTTCCAGTACCTGAAGGGGGCCTACAAGGATGCTGGAGAAGGACTCTTCATCAGAGACCACAGCGAAAGGACAAGGGGTAAAGGGTTCATTTTAAGCAGGGGAGGTTCAGGTTAGGTATAAGGAAGAAGTTCTTTACTGTGATTGTGGCGAGGCACTGGAAGAGGCTGCCCAGGGAAGTTGCAAATGTTCCATCCCTGGCAATGTTCCAGGCCAGGTTGGAGAGAGCCTTGGGTGGCATGGTCTAGTGTGAGGTGTCCCTGCCAATGCATTGGGATTGGAACCGGATGATGTTAAGGTCCTTTCAAACCCTAACCATTCTATGATTCTATGAGCATCAAAAACCCTTGAGATTTTTAAAGTAAGCAAGACATGAGAGCACTTTTATTGTTGTGAACAGTATTACTCCAAAGCAAGCATGTCTCAGAGGCTGATGCACTGCCACTTACTCTTGTCATGTAAACTTTGCAATCACATGTCATAGTTCCAGAAAACACATGAAAAACAGCCAAGCAAATGTTCAGAGGCTTCAGCTCTACAAACAGCTGAATGTCAGATGCTTTATAACTTTGTAGTAAAAGCTGAGATCATATTAGCTTTTCGACTGAGAATTTATTCCTGCTTTTTTTAGAAGTCAATTAAAAATACCACTGTTTTATGAGAAAGCCTATTTAGTACTGAAATTATTTTGTGTAACTTGTATTTTTATGTCATCTTTCCATTCTTTCTTTAATCCTAAAATTCTGTTAACTGCTTAAACTCACAAATCATCTTGAATCCCTATAATCTTTCATCATATATATACATATAATTACTTTTCAGTAGATATTTTCTTTCAGGTCTTTTTTTGCAGAGGATTAATGTGCATTTCTTAAAGCATAATGCTAAAAATTCCTTATTTCTACTTCCATTTTTTGATAGTTATGATTTGAAGGTAGTTAGGAGGGTGGTATAAAACCCTTTCAGCTCAACTCACTTTTTATCAGTTTTATTACTTACTCTTTATCGAACTGAGTCTTGTCAATCTGTCTCCAGCCTTGCTTTCTATATCCTGAAGGATTCATGTTTATCACATTCTGCCTTTGAGGCCTACTTGGTATTTAGCAATAAAAGGTTCCACTGTCAGTTGCTTATAGTTTTCCCAATAATCTAACTCTCTAGGTTGATATTCTTTATGCTTGCCACAAAATTAATATCTTTGGGAGAAAAAATAAAATTGATTTGTTTACAAGTAGGTCTATATGGCATGCCAATCATGTAAAAAAATGTTCGGTGTTAAATAATATATCATAATTCACAGGGAGAAGAGGAAGACTCATTCATATATTTTTATACTCTATACAAATGTCAATCAGTCCAAAAGCATTTAAGAACTGTAAAAATATAATTAAATGTATCAGTCTTGAAGTGTGTCTACAAAACTGTAGTCACAGAAATCCCATAGAAGAAGAATGAGCAGAAGCAGTCTTCATCCTGAGAAGCTGGATGTGGTATAAATAACCTTTTATTGCAATGTGGTACGTTTCTGAAAGTGTACATGTTTATGTATGTGGAATGTCAGTATCAGGAAATTCACTAATTTGAAGTTGGCCAAACTAGAATGCATTTCTAGTGAAAGACAATTTGAATACTCTCTACCCTTCATTTGATGTGATTTCCTCCTTTGCCTTTCATGATCTGAGGCAGTAATGGGACTCTATCTATTAACAGATGGCATTTCTCCAACTATCGTGTGAACATACATTGAGATTTGATTTTTTACTAGTCTTTTAATATTCCTGGTGTCATTCATCTGGCATTTTGTTCTTTTTCCACAAAACAGCAGCTGATTATTTTACCTACACACAATATCAGTCAAAATCATTTATTACAAATGATGGCTTAGTGGACTTGGCATTCCAATGTAAAGGTTGAACTTGATGATCTTAAAGGTCTTTTCCAACCTAGTCAATTCTATGATACTATGATCTTATGTTAAAGTCATATGGTTTATGTGCACCCAAATAAGCCTCCTCCATCCTTAATTCAACCAAGCATAAATATAGGGCAGCATAAATGTTAACAGGAATTTTAGGGATATTAATTATTTGTTAATTGCAAGGGTTTAGAATATTAAAAGGTTCTCCAGAAATAGTATCAGTCATCCAGAATTAATATTATTCTTGGGACAATACTTCTACTAGTTTTGGTAGTGGGTAGCTGCAGAGGTGGCTTCTGTGAAAAGATGCCAAAAGCTGTCTCAATGTTAGACAGAGCCAGTTCCCACTACAAGATGGATCTGCTGCTGGCCAAAGCTCAGCTAGTCAGTGACATTGTTGGTGTCTCTGTGATGACAGATTTAAGAAAGAGTTAAATAGCTACACAACAGCAGCCATGAGAGAGGAGTGAGAATATGTGACAGCAACAGCCCTGCAGACACCCAGGTCAGGTAAGAAGGGGCAGAGGTGGTCCGGGCACTGGACCAGAGATTCCCCTGCAGTTCATGGTCATAAATGACTGTCTCCCATGGGTGAGACCCCACACTGGAGCAGGGGAAGAACAGGAGGAAGGAGCTGCAGGGACAATGTGATATGAACTGACCACAGCCGCCATTCCCTGACAGCTGTACTGCTTGGGGGAATAAAAGAAGTCATGAGTGAAGTTAATCCCAAGAAGAAGGGAAGGGTAAGGGTTATTTTAGACTTGTTCTTATTTCTCACTATCTTGCTCTTTTCTCCAAGTCCAGTTTGTTTTGTCCATGATGGTAATTGGTAACTGATCTCCCTGTCTTTATTTTGACTCACGAGGTTTTCATCATACTTCAGAGTGGGAAGTCATAGAGTGCCTGGATGGGCACCAAAAGGTCAGTGATCAACCCATCACACTCTTACTCTGCATCTTTTCTGTGTCGAAGGTTTCCTATATTTGAAGGGTTCAAAACCCAACCGTATAAAGCCCTGAGCAGTCTGATCTAGTATCATAGAAGTCCCTGTTTTGAGCAGAAGGTTGGACTAGCGATCTCCTGAGGTTCTTTCTGACCCAAATTATTCTCTGATTTATGATTCTAAAAAGAAAGTGCAAACAATCATGAAACAGCAATTAAAAGATCAAGTTAAAGTTGGTTTTTTTGTTCATTTTTTTTTTCAGGACAACAAAAGCTAATCAACAGTGAGCTTCTGCCTACCTTTTCCCATATGCCATGGTTAACTGAAATTTTCTTTTTTTTTATAATAGCCTAAGTACTGACAGATTTAGTGGTTTGTGGACTGTGAGTAGGAGAGCCATGGAAACCAGACTTAAATGCATTATGAACCAATTAACCTGTAAGAACATCGTGTACTGCTGAGTTCTGTGGTCAGAACTGAACAGAGATAACCTTAAAAACACACAACAGGCAAGGTCAATGATCCACATGCTGTTCCCAATGTTGTCTTTATCTTAATAATTTTTTTTACTTATAATTGCAACAAATTAAATGACGGGAAAAAACCTCCAGTTTTTGCTACTATTTCCTTAATAATGAGATATGGGGTAACCAGCTATTTAATCCCAGCTGCTTAGATGTAAGTACAATTCTGTAGGTGCAGTTGAGATGAATAATTTTTTTAAAATCAAGTAATTAAAACTTTGGCAGCTTTGTCCCTCTTCAATTTACAAACCATTTCTTTGAAAATGCTCTGAGCATTGTCTTTTCCTTCACTTTTACATCAGCAGAGGTCATGTCATTTCAACCAACAAATGACCAACACCATTTATTCTCGTCTGCTGAGAGTCCTTCAGTTTCATTCCTTTTGCTCATCAGCTGCAGTGAGCACAGCATGTTAAGATAGGTCTGTTTTCTCTGTGACACTTGAACAGCACTGAAGGGAGGCAAAAATCTGCAGCCTTTCTTTCCCATGAGCAGGTACAGCTGTTTTGTGGGTTTTTTTTCCCTAAATGGTGAAGTCACCTACACATTTGCGCAAGTTGACACACTTTTTAAAAAGTTGGGGGAAAATGTAAGATTAAACATAGGCAAGATTTTCTGATTTCTACATGACATCCTTGTTTCTAAATTGGAGAGACATCAATTTGATAGGCGAACCACTCGGTGGGTAAAGAACTGGCTGGATGGCTGCAAGCCACTTGTTGTTAATGGCTCAGTGTTCAGTTGGAGACCAGTAACGAGTGGTGTCCGTCAGGGATAGGTGTTGGGACCAGTCTTGTTTAACATCTTTGTCTGTGACATGGGCAGTGGGATTGAGTGCACCCTCAGCAAGTTTGCCCATGACACCAAGCTGTGTGGTTTAGTTGATACGCTGGAGGGAAGGGATGCCATCCAGAGGGACCTTGACACGCTTGTGAGGTGGGCTGATGCCAACCTTATGAAGTTCAACCATGACAAGAGCAAGGTCCTACACCTGGGTTGGAGCAATCCCAGGCACACCTACAGACTGGGCAGAGAAGAGATTCAGAGCAGCCCTGCAGAGAAGGACTTGGGGGTGTTGGTTGATGAGAAAACAAACATGAGCCAGCTTCAGTGTGTGCTCACAGCCCAGAAAGCCAACCGTATCGTGGGCTGCACCAGCAGGTCGAAGGAGGTTATCCTGCCCCTCTACTCTGCTCTTGTGAGACCTCACCTGGAGTATTGCGGTTCTGGTGTCTTCAACATTAAAAGGACATGGAACTGTTGGAGCAAGTCCAGAGGAGGGCCATGAGGATGATCAGGGGACTGGAGCACCTCCCGTATGAAGACAGGCTGAGAAAGTTGGGGCTGTTCAGCCTGGAGAAGAGAAGGCTGCGTGGAGACCTCATAGCAGCCTTCCAGTACCTGAAGGGGGGCTATAGCGATGGTGGGGATGGACTACTCATTAGGGACTGTAGCGATAGGACAAGGGGTAATGGGTTAAAACTTAAACAGGGGAAGTTTAGATTGGATATAAGGAAGAAATTCTTTCCTGTTAGGGTGGTGAGGCACTGGAATGGGTTGCCCAGGGAAGTTGTGAATGCTCCATCCCTGGCAGTGCTCAAGGCAAGACTTGAGTGACATGGTCTAGTGTGAGGTGTCCCTGCCCATGGCAGGGGGGTTGGAACTAGATTATCTTAAGGTCGTTTCCACCCCTAACTGTTCTATAATTCTATTTACTATTCTCGGAACAGTAAATCTCCCCCTTTTCTCAGGGAAATTATAGAAGTTTTATGGAACAGAAGAAAAATAGCTTTCCTTTCCCAAAGCCAGTTGTCTCCCAGTACTGATTTTGCTGCATCTGTCCTGATTCCCTAGTTAGTAAGTCTCACACAGTTTTGCTATTCCTGCTTCCACAATCTGACTGTTTCACGTCTAGGTACATCACTGTAGGTCTAAGAAACACACATCTGTATTCCACATACCTTTTTTTTTTTTCATTTAGCTATGCTTGCAATGGTTTTTCAGATGCACCCCTTTCCCTTAAGAATAGCTCAGATAGAAGATCCTTAATGATGATTTATAGTTCCCTTCCAAAACCTTAACAACCAATCTTGTGTGACCCCATTTCACAGAGCTGTGCGCAGTCCTCATGACCTTGCCACTGTTTGTTTTCTCCTTTTGAAGAGGCATTTTCTTTAACACTAGCCACCTCAATCACAACCTCTAATCAATTTGTTATGGGAAATAAATTAGGAAAAGAAATCCGGAACCTCTGTCACAACACTGATGGCTATCTTTACTTTCCCTTCCCATTCCTGTTTCAGTATACTTGTGTATTCCCTGTATATTCTTACAAGCCTACAAGAAAGGGAGGCAGTTGCTTTTGCTGATTCATGGTCTGTTGATCAGGATGTCAGTACCAGCATAAGAGAGGCCCTGTGTTCTTTCAGTTATAACAGAGTTCTAACTCTGTTCTTATAACTGTATGCAGTGGGAGATTCGTACTACTGCTTTACATAACACATGTAAAACATAGGATACAATGTGATAAATTCCAAAGTAGTTATTCTTTCTCTCTGCCTAAAGGTTACTGTGACAATAAGACTACTGTACTCCCTCAAAAAACCAAACCAACACAAACAAAAATGAATAAGTAAAAAAGTGGCCATCAACAAAGAAACAATGCAGTCTGTCATATTTAAGATACAGTATGCCTGAAATACAGTTAATTTGTTAACACTAAACTACAAAACTGAAAGTGAGGAAACAGAAGAAAAAAACTCCATGGACAGGGAAAGTTACCAGCTTCTCTAGAGAGCTTGATATGAAGTCAGTGAGGTCAAGTACCAATTTTGCAACAATGGCACTTCCTTGATGAGAAAATGTAGTATGTGTGTGCGCTTTCAGGTAGTAGAGCATCCTGATATGTTTTTTATCTTTTAGCTATTGACCCTTGTGTAAGCAGGACATTAGAAATGGCAAATGATGCATTTGTCTTCTTGGTTACGTAATATGTAAAATTTCCCTGGAAGGGCAGAATGTGGGAGATTCAGGCAGTGAAATAGTTAAAAGCTGCAGAAAAATGGATGAATACAAACTTTTGTAGATTAACTACAGGTTTGCACATACATCCCTCAGTTCACAATCACTGTGTTCTTTCAAAATATCTTTTAATAAATAGATAATATTTACAAAAAGTGTTACTTGATGTCTGATCATTTTTTAATGGTGGATGAAAGGACGTTTATTAATTTATTTTTGAACACGATTTTATAGAGCATATTGAACATACAAGAACATAATTTTCTTATGGCTTGGTACAAAGATGAAAAAAAAAATCTATCATCTGGATACACATTCCTGGTGATACTGTACATCATAAACCTCCAGTAATGATGTATAAGGCAATTCAAAGGCTCCAAAAACATGAACAATCAGGTCAAATTTGACCCTACTGCAGCTGTGTGAGTTTGTACAAGGTGGTTGGTGTACAAACCGTAAAAGAAAATTGGGTTAGAAATTATACTACATTCTGAAGTAACCAAACACTCAGCAAGCCTGCGAATTTTACAGATATTTTGTTGTGATATTAAACAGAGTGTAGAGAAGCAAAATTTGGTGATTCTGTGTTTTTAGGAACTGAACACAGTAGTGTTCTAATATGAGGTATTTTATTTCAGTGGTTTGGTAGATATTATGCTCCCCCACAGATACAAATCCTTTTCATGCACAGGCAAGCATTTAATACAATTTACATAAGAATGGTTTAAAGATAAAAAATAACATTCATTAGTGAGTCCTAGAGCCTGGAGAAACCCCTATTTGGTATTCCCCCATCTCTGTATATCCAGTGCAATATATATAAAAAAAAAAAGCAGCCCAATTCCAGTGTTAGCACTTAATTCTTTAGAAGATGATATCCCTGGGAAACTCATGCAGACTTTTATAATTTGTTCCATTAGAAGCAGAATAAGAATCCCTGCCACCTCTGGAATAATACAGAATTCTAGTGGAGTATACACTTTTCATATGCACTCTCTTCTCTGTGCTTTTATACATGCACAAACAAATACGCATAAATGAATTTCTATATCAACAGAAACCAAATTATGTAATTAGTTTATATAAAAATTCATATACCAGTAACACTGTTAATAAACTGCAGAATATGAGTTACCAGTCTTTTGGGCATTGCTCTTAGCTGTCTGAACATGTGAATGCATTTGCAGTAGTTTCCATTCTTTTAATATTGGTATAACATTCCCAAAATGCCACAGGCTTGAAGAACAGGAAAAATATGGCCTGTCAAGGTCACACTGATAATTTAACACAATTATTTAATAAGACAAGGAGTAATGGCTTTAAAATGAAAAATGGTAGATTTTAGGAAGAAATTCTTTACTCTGAAAGCTGGCAAGAAACTGGAACAGTTTGACCAGAGAAGTTGTGGCTGCCCCATCCTTGGAAGTGCCGGGTTGGATGAAGCTTTGAGGAATCCGGTCTAGTGGAAAGTGTTCCTGCCTATGGCAGGGGGGTTGGAACTAGATGATATTTAAGGTCCCTTCCAACCAAAACCATTCTACAATTCTATGTCCTAAGAATATTGCTTATGACGACAAAAATGCAAAAATGTATTTAGTCCTATGTTAGATATCTCGGGTATAAATTTTAGAGCAGATCATAGTTCAGAGATGTCCAAATAATATAGAATTACCTGTAGAAAGTATCTGCAAAAAACAGTCCTTTGAATACTTTTTAACTTGAATCCTAATACTGTTGGAGTCACTACAGCCACATAAATTATTACTGATTCATACTGCCTAACCATTGTGGTGTGCATGAATTCACTCCCACTGCCAGCTTTCTTTATGTGTATCTGTGAATAGAATCTGTGTTATATCTGGGACCTAGTAATGCAGTTGTAAGTGATTCTTCAAAATCAATGTGAAATACAGGTTTGGTTATTCTCTGAGATGTGACTTAATAATTTAATCTAGAAATATGGATAAAATTAAAGATGAGAAAATTGGGATATGAAAAAAATCTACAATTTGTTAGAAGTGAATATTGCTGTATATTGTTTGATAGGAAACTTCTTGAACTTTTCATTATCATTTTACATGTGTAAAAGGAAACAGGAAATAAATTAATCCCCTGCTTATTTGCATAGGTTATTAAACCCTTTATCATGACAACCTTTATCTTGCTGCTTCTTTTTTTGTTTTGTTTTGTTTTGTTTTGTCTTGTCTTGGTTTTGGGTACAAATTACTTCTGCAGTGTCATGGTTTAAACCCAACCACAAACCTCGTTCACTCACTCCTCCCCCTTCTTGCCCTCCCCCTACTCCTGGAGGGACAGAGAGGAGAATCGAAAAGAACGCAACTCCCATGGGTTGAGATAAGAACAGTTTAGTAACTAAGGTATAACACAAACCACTGCTGCTACCACCAATAATAGTAATGATAAAAGAAATAACAAGAGGAAAAAATATAACACCTCAACACCAGCCAACCAATAACTTGCCCTACTTCCCCCAGCCGAGCACCGACTGATACCTCGTCCAACCCTGCAGTCCCCAGCCCTTCCGGGGTAACTCCGCGTTACATCCTGGGCATGCCGTGCTGTGGTATGGAACACCTCTTTGGTCAGTTTGGGTCAGGTGTCCTGTCTCTGCTTCCTCCCAGCCTCCCCTCCTCCCTGGCAGAGCATGAGGCTCACAAAGTCCTTGGCCACACCAAACATTTGAGCAGCAACTGAAAACATCAGCGTTATCAGCTCTCTTCCCAGGCCAAAAAATGAAAACATAGCACTGCACTAGCTACTAAGAAGGAGAAAATGACTGCTACTGCTGAACCCAGGACATGCAGGTATAACTGACGCCTGTGAGTTATTGTGAATATAGATTGTAATAAATTTCAGAAAAGAAAACAGCCAGCAGCATAGAGATACTGGTTAGAGACAAAGTAAATCCCATGCTTAAATCCATAGCCTAAGGTTAAGACAAGTGACTTTGCCTCCCAGCAGGATTCTTCTGCTTAAGGTATTTGCTTAGCTTCTGTTTATAGTTCTTGCCTATCAGTAAAATATGGGCAGCCGGGTTTCACAGGGGTAATTGCATCTATTCCATTCACACAAAACCAGAAGCTGACTTCTATGTTTTGAGTAACTGTGCTGAGTATCTATATAATCCCTTATACCTGGCAAGGTGTTAGGAGGATAATCGCAGTAAAAATGGGAGATGATTAGACACCATGATCAAGCAAGTTATGTAAACACAGATAGGTCAGAGTCCAGCTTTTTTTTGGAATTCAGAAGTTGCTGAGGAAATCCGACAACAGTATCTTCAATATTGCAATCCAAACAAAAAAGCTTTAAAAACGCTACATTAAAATAGTTCAAAGAATTAAGGATGTGGGTAACCTAATGAGTATGTTCAGAATAATAGACAGTCCCTAATATAAACAAAGTAGCGCAAGTGCCATTTAAAAATTGAGACTGATGATTTTAAAACTACATATTTTTTTCCCCCTTAAAGATAATTTAATAGTAAACAGGAAAACATATGGCTGGAAACAATAATTTCAGGAGTCAGTAATTTTATGGAATGAATAACTGATTTTCTTAGAAAAATAGACAATATGAAGTTTGTTTATTTTGGATTCAGTTTTGAATATTTTTCTGCTAGAGCTATCAGTTAAAAGTTGTCATTGTCACTTGCTTTTCATACCATGACAGATGGACTTTCTTTCAATCAAATCTAAGAAAAAAAATCCTTCTTGTTTCTCCATTAAAAATACATACAGTCCTATAGATGGGAATACTACAATATGAATAAAGGAAAACATGAGATTTTAAAATTAAATCCTATTACTGACTGTTTAAGGTTCACACTTAATTTATGAATGCAGTATAAGTACTTTGCTTAAGCAAAAAAGTTATGTTATTCCATACCACAGCACGTCATGCCCAGGGAGGTAACTGGGAGTTACCCGGAAGGGCACGGTCTCTCTTTGGGGGGCTCGAACTCATTCGGCGGTGGTATCGTATTCTCTTGTTATTTTCTCTTAGCATTATTATCATTGGTGGTAGCAGCAGTGATTTGTGTTATACCTTAGTTACTGGGGTGTTCTTATCTCAACCCATGGGAGTTACATTCTCTTGATTCTCCTCCCCATCCCTCTGCGAGCAAGGGGGGGGGGGGGGGGGGTGAGTGAACAAGCTTTTGTGGTTGGGTTTAAACCACGACAATCTCCCATGAAAAAGAGCAGGGATTTGAAGCAGGACCTCCCACACCATTCAAAAGCAAGACTTATGAGCAAAGGCTGAATTCACTTTGTTTGTTCGGTTTGGAGAAGCTTGACCTCATGAGAGTCTACATTTTCCTCAAGGTGAGCAGCAGAGAGGGAGGTGCTGATGTCTCTTTGGTACAAGCAATGGGAAATGAGGAAATGGAATGAAGCTGCATCAGGGGAAGATGAGACTGGTCATGAGGAAAATGTTCTTCACTGACAGGGTGGTCAGTCACTGAAACAGGCTCCCTAGGGAAGTGGTCACATGGCCTGTCAGAGCTTGAGAAGCACCTGGAAGATATTTAGTAAAATGGTTTAGTTCTAGGTAATCCTGCGAGAAGCAGAGTTGGACTCAATGATTCTCATTGGGTCCTTTCCATCTTGAGATATTCTATGATTCTACCACTGATCTTTGAATTTGAGTGTGCAGGTGTGTTTCTCTTTTCTTAATATTTCCAAACAATTCACTTCAGTTTCTCAAGGTTAGGGAAAAGTAGATATAGGAAATGTTCTCATGTTCTCATGTTCTCATGTTCTTGCAAATCCATAAGCTTCCTTCAAATCCATATATAGGTCTAACACTCCAGGTCTGGAAAAGCATAATTCTTCAGTGACAAAATTTAAGTTCCTAATTTTTTATTATGCAATGTAAAGCTATGTAGAAATTCTTGAGCTAATCACAGAAGCAGTAGGATCAGCTGATATAGTCATTCTCGGGTTTCCTCTCTACAGTTGCTGGCTAAATTCAGAGCTCAGCCCCAAGTCCCAGTTTCCTGACTACCTCCTTGGCTCATGCTGAGGCAAATATGCACCTACAGACATAACAGACAAGACTACACCAGATCCAGCTCTTTTTGTACCCTACCCTACCTAAACAGGCTCTCCATCTTCAAATGCCCTTGCACACTCTCACAATATACCTCATAGCTTGATACCCTCTCTTTAACTCCATAAAAAGTGTCTTAAATGGGCATCTATTCTTTGTACACTGTATTTTGGACTGGAGGTACTCACCTTGAACAGAGTGCATTTTTCTTACTCTGGCTGTTGGCCTGAGGGTTAGATGTGTCATCTTGATGAATACTCCGTGTTGTCCTAAAGGACTAGCAAGAAGGGGAAAATGAAGCTCAGTTCAGCATCACTGCTTTTAGCACTAAAGCTCACTTACTTATGACCAGTTATCTCAGCGCAGCACTGTGCTGCTAAAATACAACAGTGGGCTAACAGAATATTAGATGAAGCCATAATTATGCAAAGCATTTCAGCATTCCATTTGCTGAGCTAAGGACTCAATATTATACTGCTACAGCACATGGTCATATCTTGCAAAAAGTTCCTGTTTCCTTAGATCAGTCCAGCTATTACTAATTCAGATACTAATGATGCTTCTTGAAATAGCTGAACTATGGTTTTGCAGAGATAGTTCTAGGGTTTTTTTTTCTAATAACTGACCACAAAAATACAGACTTTTTTACTTTTCTTCATTGATGACAATTTTAAACCCAATTTTGTTCTATTTCAGAGACCCCTCTGAACCTATTAAACTTATTCATGAGCTATTCTGCATAGGCTGTTTATTCCACTACGATGAAGTAGGTTATCTTTAAATGATAAGCTCATGGATATATAGTATGCAACTGATGTAAAACCAACAAACAAACAAACAAAATCCCCATAAGAAGTAGAAAAGAAAAACAGATGAACAGTGAAATCTAAACAATTCAACTCCTACACAGCTGCCTTGAGTGTATCTCAGGGAGAAATAATTAGTGTTAATCAGATCTAAAGAAAATCCCTTCCAGAATTATTAACTTTTTTTTTTTCCTTTTTATATCACCAATAACATGACTAGTTTTATCATTATTTTTGTAGGTAAAAGCATAAAACATAAAAACATACACCATGTTATGGAGGCATATGAAAAGCAAAGGCTTAAAATCCTTTATGTCATCTGAAAATGCAATTACTAATAATGAATACCATTGCTAAGGAAAATGTAATTTGAGACTTACTAGAAACAAGAAGAAAAAAAGAAGTAAAAAAAGTCAAAACCCTGTTAGTATGAAAAGAACCAGTTCTGAAGGAGGAAAAACATAGTCTCAGTGCAATACTGAATGTTACTAAAGTAAAAGCCACCAACGCAGATAATTAACAGTGCTCAGAATCACCTTCTCTGAACATACCTTTTGTTTTAGTCTTATAAAGTAGCAGGCAGAGCTTTATATAATACTTCTATCTCCAGAAGGTTTCTTTAGGAAATATTAATAGATGTTCCAGTACTCTTCATGGTTTACACATAAGCTGTCATTCTTCAGAACAGAAACAATGAGCTGCATAATGCAGTCATAGAAATTAAGGCTTCAAAGTGTCTTCAGGAGATTATCTGGTCTAGGTCACAGCTCAGAGGCATAACTAAATGGGTTTAGAACAGGTCTGACAGAATGCTATTTTCATTTTCTGAATGTCTGTTTTAAGTAAGGTCTAATGTTGTGAATTAAACAGTCTCCCTAGGTAATGTGTTTAACTATGATTTCCTAATCTATATCAAGTATATTTTGAATTAATTTAAGCTCATTATTTTTATTAAATATTTTTATTATGCATGTCTACTCTTTGCAGATGTAAAGCACTACTTTCACTATCTGTTTCAAAAAAAGCTTTTTTTATGGTTTTGATGATTATAATTGTATTCTTAAATCTTTTTCCTAGTCCTTCATTGGTGGTCTTTTCTAAATGCCTTTTTAGCAGAAGAACAATGTTCACTGCACATAATATTTACCATAAGTTTTGAAAAACCCTCAGGCAGTTTGCATGTTCATAACTCATTTGGGTGAAAAAAATCAGCCCTCTCCAAAATGTTGGCAACTTAGTTAAGAGATCAGATTATGTCAGATTATTATGGTTCATAGCTTGAGACAGGCAAAATTGACACTTGACAGGAGACTGAAAAGGAAATGTATCTTTGGTACCAAAATGATTCATTATCAGTCCTTCATGATAAGCAATGCATCTTAAATAGAAACATCAAATTTTAATCTTGCCTCTCTACTGTATAGCAATAATTCAGCTAACTATTCATGTGATTTTCCCATCTTTTTTACTAGCTGTGAATGCTGCATCCCTGGCAGCGGTCAAGGACAGGTGACATGGTTTAGTGGGAGGTGTCCCTGCCCATGGCAGGGGGGTTGAAACTAGATGATCTTAAGGTCCTTTCCAACCCTAACTATTCTATGATTCTATGACAAATTGCCAAATAGGAAGTATTACTTTAATTGCTATGAACTACAGCTATAACATCTGCCTTTGATTTGCATAGCAGGTGATTATAAAATAGTTATTTCTTTGAGAAAATGCTGAATACATTCAAAATTTACAGTTGCCAGAATCAGTTACTTAGCTGCACATCACTGTCAAATGTTTCTATAGAATTTAATTGTGAATTGTTCACAAAGAACATGAAGAGATATCTGCTAACATACTACGGCTACAACTATGTTAGCAAACAAGGCAACATCAGGGTCTGTCCTCTCTGCTTAATCACATTTCTTTGCTACTAGTAAAATCTGCATCCATTAAGATACAGTAGTCAAACACTTTTTTTTTTTTTTTTTTTAGTTGTAAGAATTCATTCCACATACATATATTTTGGTCTCCAAAATTGATAAATAGACTTTTTCTAGATGCATTTTGATATTAGCTTGAACAGCTCCTGTTTCAGTTGCTTTATAATGCACATAAAGGTTGCTATGGCCGTTACATTCTCAACCAAAAAAAATATATTCTGTGACTATCTTTCAAGGTGCCTGTAGTTTTGCTTTTTCTTTTTTTCCAGAGAAATACACATGGACTGATTTATACTTAAATTAAAAATACTGCTGTTTTAAAAAATTAAATAACTGTGATACAATAACAGATGCCTAGAAACAGAAAGTATTCCAGAAGATTGTATGCAACAGTAGTAATCAACTTTACAGTTATGTTAATTTCTCACAATATAAACCATGTCAGGGTACCTCTATAAGAAAGAATCTTTTATTTAGTAAAATGCCAAATCATGCAATTAGAGAAAATATTATGATTGAAACACGATTCATGTCTATTGTGTGATTCACATTCATTATTATGATTAAGCACACTGAATGTTTTCTAATAATACTGATCCTAACTACTGAATATTTTAAATATTTATTCACATATGGGTTTTTTTTCAAGTGTGTATATATATATATATATATATATATATATAGTCAACCAAACTGACAGCTGATCTTATAATGCAGATCAGCAGTTCTAAAATGTCTCACTAAAGGTTTCTGCATCTAGCTGGGTCAATCCTTTACTGTGCAAGTTACATTCAAGTTCATATAAATTTATCTCCTTTTTACTTCTCCGCAGGTTTGTTCAACCACCTGCTGAATTCAGTGGCCTATACCATCTGTTAAACTGGAGTCCAAGTCTTCCCTCAACAGCAAAACTCTCCCAATATCCACACTGTAAACATCCAAGTTCACATTAAAAGGCTTCCTCATGCTATATTCCAGAGGCTGTTCAGCGATTTGGGCTGTGTCTAGACTATTAAAGAAAAAGGCCAGACACAGGGGTAAGGACTGGTATATGATTTTCCTTATCACCGAATAGCTTGATTAAAAAATGGCTAGGTTTTGGCTTGGCCACAGATTTCATCCTACCCTGTGACTGATCATGATTAGTGTTAGCCAACAGCTTTTCTCAACAGGCAGCTTGAACAGGACTGTACAGTTTTGCAGGAGAGTGGGGAGATTAGCTGCATTAGCACAAACCCTGTACTTGGAAACTCTGTGTACTGCTGTCTTCTGATAAGGACTTAACACAGAAATACTCAGACATCATCGATATCTGAGTTCCAGCATTCACTTCGCCAACAAAGCCTGAGTTATACCTGGGCTGCAACCAACACTGCAGACAAAAAACGCAAGTAGGGTCTTGGTCCTCAGCCTAGTCTTCAGATCTTCTCTTCACTTGGTGATGGAAATATTGCCAAGGGCTCCTTTGTTGAATTCAACGTATTTTTTAATCTGAACCCCAAATTCTCAGAATCTCACAGGACTGCTGTCAAATGTGGTAAAAATGTTTCCAAAACAAAAAACACTGAAACAAGCTCCTAGAGGCCACTGGATTTATTTTGCTTTCAGTGTTTAAAAGCTATCTGTTTGTCTTGGAGTTAAAAACTGAAAACCCATGAATTAAATCTAATTCAAGCTGTTGAGCTATTTTACTTGAAATATAGGCACTTATCTGTAATGGGGGAGATACCAGTGACATTAAAAGCAATGAGGGGTTAATTATGATGATTCAAATGTAAAAAAAAAAAAAAAGAAAAAAGTGTATTTGTAATCAAGAATTATTTGTTCATTCTTGGTAAAGTAACACTTCCCTTTAAAAATCCTGTATGAGTTAGTCCATTTTAGCCAAAGAAATGCCTACTGCCTACCAAAAGGTATTCAGCTCTGTTGGCAGTTAGCACAGCACAGAATTGCCAGCCTGAAAATTACACTGCAGCCTGTGTACACAGTGTTTCTTTATGGCTGAAGTGAAATGATCCTCACTAGTACGGATTATAAGTGCTCCCATTTTTATTTTTTTTTTTTAGTGTGCTTTGGGATAGCAGCCTTTTCTCCAGAATTATAGATTTTTGTAACATTTCTTGTCCTCATATTTGCTGTAAGGATATAATTAAACTGCATCTTCATTTCAACTCTGACAGATAATCAGTTATGAGTGCTTCCATCTAGAAGAGTGCCTTTACATATGGAGTTTTTACTTTGATTTAGAATCATAATAGATTTTTCATGTCTTAAAATTCCTTGCTGCATTTCGTACCACATTCCTCACATGGATGTAGTAACTTACAAGAGCACGATTAGGAGAATCAGCAAGTCTAACTTTTATAGTTACCACAATTCTAGCTCAGAGACACAATCTGACATCAAGATAGATAAGTTGCAGGTTTTTGCATTTCATGATGGGATTCTATGAAATGTCTGATCCAAAATTGCTTTGGTCAGGTTAACCAAGGCCTTCCTACTTTGCCTAAAATCCACACACTTCTGTATAGGTCTACTTGGCATACATTTAAGATTTGCATTTAGAATCTGAAATTTGCTTGAAAGCAGTTCAGTAATTGATGTAAGAATGGATTTGCAATTATTACTCAGAGTTGAGTGTTCAGCTACTTTCATCTGACCTCACTTGGAGTACTGTGTGCAGTTCTTGCGTCCTCAACATAAAAAGGACATATAACTGTTGAAGCAAGTCCAGAGGAGGGCCACAAAGATGATCAAGGGGCTAGAGCACCTCCTGTATGAAGACAGGCTGAGAAAGTTGGGGCTGTTCAGCCTGGAGAAGAGAAGGCTGCGTGGGGACCTCATAGCAGCCTTCCAGTATCTGAAGGGGGCCCGTAAGGATGCTGGAGAAGGACTCTTCATCAGGTACTGCAGTGACAGGACAAGGGGTAATGGGTTCAATTTAAACAGGGGAAGTTCAGGTTAGATATAAGGAAAAAGCTATTTACTGTAAGGGTGGTGAGGCACTGGAACGGGTTGCCCAGGGAGGTTGTGAGTGCTCCATCTCTGGCAGTGTTTGAGGCCAGGTTGGACAGAGCCTTGAGAAATAACAGTCTAGTGTGAGGTGTCCCTGCTCATGGCAGAGGGGTTGGAACTAGATGATCTTAAGGTCCTTTCCAACCCTGACTATTCTATGATTCTATGTTCATGAATAAAAAGAAATGTTCTTCCTCTTGCATTTTTAAAACTTTGTATTCCCCATTCCACGGCTGTAGAAAACAGGTCATGCAATAACATCAGTTCATCATACTCTAGAATTCTTACAGTCCAGTGTCTCTCTAGAATGTAGGAAAAAATCTAGTTCTTCAGGAGGATAAGCATCTAGATCTACAAAGGTCTCTCTAGTTTTGTTAATATGAACTGATTGCCTACTTAATATACTTACATTGCAGGCAATTATTTTTATGCTGTGTCCATATTGTCAATCCAACAAAGTTCCTTTCCTTTCCTACCTCAAAGATTTTATTTGATTTTTCATGTGACAACATTACACTACTGCCATGATTTTCTGGAATAGTGCTTCATTAACCATTCTGTTCTAATGTTACTTGTCTTTTTTTTATCTTGCTATTTCATCACTGCTGTATCTTATACATTTTTGCCTTGCAAATAGTTTTGTATGCATGTTATCACATCTATTAGTTTCCTTCTAAGGCTTCTACTCATCCAGCATTCCTAATGCATCTACTTCTTATCTTGTGATGTAAGATTAATGGCAGATTGTGTTGTACATGAATTATAAAGACTGTGAGTATGTGCAGCACACAAAAAGCCAGACTGAATCACATGAAACTAAACATAATCTGTTCCAAATAATAGCCTGGATATTTTTTGCTGCAAAGCTGAAAGCAAATATGCTGGAAGCAAGTGTTTTAAGTAAAAGGGCTGGAAGGAGTAACATTTATTTGTGAATTTTTATTTAGTAAAAAGCTATTTGCCTGCTTCTTTTTCTGCCTGCATGATCTTGAGGATAGTCTGGAAAAAATGTGTATCCTGTTTCTATATTTTTAGGAACCATTTCTTTCAGAATAAGTGAACAGTTTACACTAAACATAAGAAAATTGTGACTGAATTTCCGAGCATTTCCATGAACAGTCACCTCTTAAAAATCTGTGGACAGTATTCACCTGAAATTCATTACTAAACAGTATTCATCTGAAATGCATTACTAAAGATTCTCACATTTTGTGTGCCCTAGGAACTTCGCATACAAAACTGAACTGAGCCCTGTCTTAATCGGAATTATTATAGGGACGGATTTGCCTTCTGCAGTTTGACGTTTGAGCTGTTTTCACCTTGAAATTGTAACCTTGTGCGTTTTTTCTTTCATTCAGGGGGGCTTGTACTGGATAGCTCTATTAAGTTAAAATGCAAACTCTTTCCTTTTCCACTGTACTGCCATTTGAGTAGCAATTGATGCAGGAAAACTTGGGAACATGGCTGGGGCAGTCTGATGGTCAAAACCACTTTAGAAGAAGAAATATTTTTTCCCTACCTTCTTGGAGGAGGTGGACTTCTGCATTCAAGTATTTGAGGAGGAAAGAACTATTGTGAGGCTGGTCATGCAGTTCCCAAGAGAATGGATGGAAGAGCCGATGTTAGACTATGCTGAGAGATTAGATGTGTTTTTTGATTAAACCACACTGTGTCCAGGATTGTGACTGTTACTAAGATAAGGAAGAAATTCCATGAGAATATATGATGTCTAAAGTGTCAAGCTCCTTAGCATACATTAGAAAAAAAAATCCCAAACCCCACAGAAATATAAAAAACCCAAGTAATTTGAAAATTTAATATGAATGAAATTCTAAATATCCCTGATACAATTGATGTTATTGTACCTTTGCTATTTTAAGATTTCTAAACCTACATACAATTTTTTGAGCTCACATGGGGGGGTTGACAAATACTACTTTCAGATTTTTAAAGATTTTTTTGGTAGCTACTTATTAAACCAGCAACTTGACAATGTAGATGCATCACTGTATTCTTGCAGTCTATTTTTTAAGACTGTCAAACAAGAATCATATTTCTTTATATCAGATTATGTATTCAGAGTTCAAGCTCATTAAGATTTGTAATATTTTCCTTTCAAAAAATGAAACAAACTAACACTGTCTTCAGTCATCAAAATCTTCACATTTCTATTTATGGCACAGATTAAAGACTCAGAAGGGTCTGTTCAGTGGAGCTATGCAGTTTTTGCTTATAGAGCTTGCTGCTGGAACAGTTCGGGTTGCCCATGTTCTATATTAATCTTCATTATTTCTGAATAGAAAGGGGAGAGGAATAACATCAGACATGGCAAGATCCCTCTGACCCTAACCCAGGACAATATTTGCCTGTACTATAGCTATGTTGCTTTGCCTCTCCTGCTCGCTTTCAGTGTTTTCTTCCTATTTTATACATACTCATAGCTATCCTGTGTCCTTCACTTTTCCCAGCATGACTCTCCTCTTCTGCATCTGACATTTCTGCCTATCTATCTGACACATTCTCCTCACATGCATGTGCATAATTTCTCACATGTGGCATCATAGCCTAATCTCAAAAGCCAAATTTATTTTCCTTGTCATGCTTATGGAATTAATTATGGAGGTATAATTCTCTAGTCATACTTCTTCACCAGTAACAGAATAACTTTGCTGTCAGAAATGGTGTTTTTCCACGGTCATATGAATGTAAACACATTTAAAACTTTTTTGATCCTTTTCACTGAATTCCTCACCTGATTTGTATGGACAAAATCATAGTGAGCACAGAGCGTCAGGGTTAAAAATGAGATGTAGCTCTGTAGCTCTGTAGTTTTATAAGTTATATTCCATGGCAGCTGATGACAGGACCTTATTCCTGCTCTGCTTGAAATTTGTTTCCTACCCCTTTATTTTTCCTGTCTTCTGTGCATCTTATGTTTCTTTTAGTTTCTTTTCTTACTTTTCACAGTATGTACAGTATACGCAGTGGGTATTACAGCTGTACTGTAGATGTCACATATTTAGACAGTGATCCCTGAAGACCACCTCATCCACTGTACGTTGTACATAATATGTCCTTTATTCATTACTTATAAATTGCAAACAAATAGCTAAAGTTCTAAGCATGCCCCTCAGTTCCTGTTTGCCTGATGTAATCTATCTGTATTTGGCTTCTGCAAAGTACTTTGCCTGCTGCCCACCTGTTGTTCTAACACTGCCTAGGAATTCAGCAAAAAAAAAAAAAAAAAAAGTACAAAAATCCCTTAAGGTAATGCTTCCTGACCTTTCAGTTACTTCAATAATGAACTGCTCTTTAATTTTTCCAAATACAGTTTTCAGACCATTTGGGTGACATTTTGAATCGTAATGCCAAAGAACATGTTTAATTGATAATGCAAACAGAGCTGATAAACTAAGATTCCTAAAGTTTAAACTAAGATTTGCTAAAGTATACCCAGAAGCTGAAAGACAGCAATCACTGTATTATCAGCGTTGCCCTAATGGTCACGTTAGGCATTTAGAATGGGTTGCTAATTAGGCCATCAAGAGTGCAGGGATTCACTTGTAACACCTCAGGGTTAAAGACATTCCAGATGACAGACACATTTTTGGCTACCTCTGGAAATAAAAATGTTAACCATCTTCACTGATTTTAAACTGCAGTTGACAGGATCTGAAAATAAAATAAATATCTGACCCTTGTCATATTGAATTTAACTGCTAGTTGGGCAAAAGTTTAAGAGTGGGAAGAGTGAGTCTTCACTAATATTCACACGTTTACGGCTTATCAGCACCTGAGTATGCATAGGGTTTTTACAAGAAGACATTGAGAATACAAGACCTTGAAGAAGGGTTTGAAACCCTAAAAACTTGTCTGTTTTTTCAATTGTTATTTGTCTTAAGAACTCCATACGTAGCTTTCCCTTCAAATAAAGTTTCAGTTCAAGAAAACACCTGCTTATAACAGGACTTCTGTTGAAGTAATGAGACATTACAACCTAGTAGAAACAGTTCGCTGCCAGCACATTGGGGTTGATATCCCAAAATGGAGCAAAAGAAACTCGGATTCTGGCATCCACTTTATAGATGCTTTATAGAAAAGAGAGATCCTTTTCAGGACATGCTTTGTCAGACCCATTGGCACCCTTGAATTTTTTATACAAATGGCATAGAAGAAACAAACTTGGGATTGTGATTCCTGAATATGAAGAGACATGTCTCCTGGACGTTCAGGTCTGAGAGTGAGACAGAAATGAGACACAGTGATCCTTTCATGAACATGATTAATTTGATCTAATACAGATGATTAATTAAGCCCTTAACACCAAGTGATATAATACAGGCTTTCATATGCTGCAGTCTTGAGAGCTGCTCCTAGAAGCAGCTGACTCAAGCTAACAGCTCACTGTTTGGGTACCTCACCTCTTTCAGCACTTCAGCTCCATTCCAGCCGAAAAGAAAGCTGCTCACATTTTTCCTGGTTTATTTTCCTCTGGCCATGTAAGTTTAACTGGCTCACTTGAGGGGTCTAGCAAAATGAATGAGTGCAGCTAAGAGCAGCAGATAAATAGATGGAACAAGAGGGTATGAACTCCACATTTTGGTAACAGCAAGTTGTTTGATTTGTCTGCCGTAAATAGGGTTTATGTCTGCACATCCAACAGCTGTATTTCCTGTGCACATTTGTAGAGGTGGAACTTAACACCTTTATAGTTATTTGGGGGACAATTATTATTGTTTGAGAAGGAATAATTGCAAGGAAAAACATATACTTGGTGTCTTTGTTCTTCACTCTTTTTAAAAAAAAAGCACTAGAGATACATACCAAAAAACCTAATAGAAAGACTGATCACAGGGTTGTTCTCTTTATTGTAGTTGCTTATAACTTTTGCTTACTCCTCAAATATCTTCAGCATCAAGTGAAATACTAGTGATATAGAAGTTCAACAATCCAGTGATATTCTAGCAAAGTTTCATTTCAAGCAGGCCAGCCTGCTCTTTTTAAAGGTGGCGGTGGCAGTGTAGCAACAATACTCACCTTCAAGTCTACAACTGGTCTAAGTATACTCAGTCCCATTTTCCCTGTGGAAATGCTGTAAGGATATTCCTGGCAGCCAGCTGGGAAAGGAAAAGGACTGCAACAAATCTCTCAATACAACATAATTTTTACAAGGGGTTAGAAGGACCTGAGCCACTAGTGGAAAGAAACTTTACGAGGGCATTGGAGATGACCTCTCGTGTGTCCCTACCTGACTTGCTTTTGGCACTAGTGAGCATTTTGAAGAAGTCTTCAGGTAAAAAAACTTTCTCAAGCCAAATGCCCTGATCTTATATTACAAAGAAGACAAAGGCACCAGCATCTCTACTCTGTGTAGCAGGATATTCTTATGAGCTGAAATATCTCAGTGTTCAGGTTATAACCAAAAAGAAAAGAAGAATTGCTACATAATCCCTTGGAAGAGAAACTATTGAAACTTTTAGAAAAATGTTCAGGGACACTCTTACTTTGAGGAAGCTCCAGAAAGAGATAACCAAAAACCTATTATAGCTACCTACATAGTGTTACTTCATATTTCTTCTGTCCCAAATTGTGTTTTTCACTGAGAAAATAATATATATCTACATCTGTACAGGGAACACATGTTAAAGTTGATGTTAAAAAGTCATGACTATTTTAGTCAAAATGACTATGCATCAGCAGGTCAAGGGAGGCAATTCTCCCCCTCTATTCCACTCTCGTGAGACCCTACCTGGAGTACTGTGTCCAGCTCCATGACCCACGTTAGAAGGACACTGACCTGTTGGAGGAAGCCCACAAGAGGGCTGCAAAGATGCTCAGAGGGCTGGAGCACTGAGAGAGTTGGGCCTTTTCAAGTCTGAATAAGAGAAGTCTTAGGGGAGATCTTATAGTAGCTTTCCAATGCATAAAGGGGGCCTACAAGAAATCTTGAAAGGGACTTTTTACAAGGATATGTAGTGATAGGGCAAAGGGGAATGTCTTTACACTGAAAGAGGGTAGATTTAGATTAGATATTAGCAAAAGATTCTTCACTGCGAGAGTGGTGAGACACTGGAACAGGCTGACCAGAGAAGTTGTGGCGGCCTCACCCCTGGAAGTGTTCAAGGCCAGGCTGGATGGGGCTTTGATCAACCTGGTCTAGTGGAAGGTGTCCCTGCCCATGGCAGGGAGGTTAGAACTAGATGAGCTTTAATGTCCCTTCAAACCCAAACCATTCTATTATTCTATGATATAATGACATCAGGAAGACTGGTTTTCTACGTCATTAATAATAAAAGAATCCTTTCCAGAAACATGCTCACTACTGGGCAGTGCTGACTTTTTTCTCTCTTTCTCTCTTTTGTTTTTGTGTGCGTACATGAAGCAACGGGTATCTGAAAGCAACAAGTGACAAAGAAGATTAAAAGCAATTTCAAAGCAATGAATGCTAACATATAATTTATGCATTCAAATACTTTATTATCAGACTCTCTAACTTGTGTTATTTAAAATTGATCTTTCAAGATACTGTTGCCTCAAGAACTGTTGTCTTCTTCTGCAGTACCCCATCTCCATTTCAGCCTCTCCTCGTTTCACCCCGATTTTCTCAGTTATTTTCTGACTTTTTAGAAAACACACACAAGAAGCAGAAACACATTATTCACATTATAAAGTTGAAACTTTTCCGAGCTTTCAGAGTAAAGAGACAGATTTCTCTATAATCGTATTTTGGAAAATGCTTCTTATGTCTTTTCTGTTTATGCAGAATATATAAAAGCCATTCTGAATTTTTAAAAGTCCTTCTTTCTCAAAATGTATATGCCTGAAAGAATCATAATGTACTTGATTAAGTAGCATATAATATCTGTAATCTTGGCAACTCACAAACTCTCTGAAAGAGTTCATTTTGTGCCAGGTTCAAAGCATAGGAAGTTGTAAGGGTTATAACGAGAGGAAGGTGATGACTCTCCCAGTAAAGTTACATTTAAAAAATATATAAAGTCTTCAAGGCTATTTATTCAATAGAAGTAGTCTTGTATTTTCACATATAAGAATAAACCTTGATGAGTTTGATTACACGGGAATTACCTCTTTTCCCACTGATTTTAGCTGAGTCAGTAGGTAATCCAGTTGAAATCAAGGAATCCACAAGGAATTCACCTCAGTTGGTACAGGACACAGAGGTAGCTGTTGAAAATGTTTTAAAATTAATGTCAATTTGCTGACTTTAGCTGCTGTGCTAAGACCAACGATTATTGTGACAAACAGGCATGCTGACAAAAACTGCTCCCTGTCTTTGTTCTCAGCTATCTGACAAGAAAAAGGGAAGAAAGATTACTTCTCTGTCACATGACAGGAGGTGTAGTCAGTTGACTGAAGCATTTCCTGCTGTAATTACCTACAGGGATGTTATTTCATTATATTCTTTAGAGAGTTTCTAGTGGTGCAGTAGACATGAGAGTGGAACACACAAAATCACTGTGGTAATGGATTTCAGTCATGAATTCTCTCTTCCTTTGTCCCACATAGACACTGTTAAAAAGGTTAAGAGTTTTGATTGATTTTTCATTCATTTAATCTTTTTCCATGCAGCCCAAAACATTAATTTTAACATTTCAAATAAACTGTGAAATAAATGATAACTATATTTTATTAAAATTTCTTTTCTTTGTCATAAATGCGATAATTTTTTTTAAATCATTAGCTCCGGAGGGGCATGATTTTGTGAATATTAAAAATGCAGATTATCCTACTTAGGTACATTCTGTAAAAGATTACCTTTTAATGACTCATTAAAGCAGCAATAAGGCCATAAGAAATATTTAACAACCTTGTTGAGATGGTATTCTTCTTCCAGTAGCTGTCTTGAGTCAGGGAAGCAGAGCAGCAGCGTAATTTCCAGCAAAATGTGACATGTCAGATTTTTGATTTCTGTGATAGAGTAATGTCATTAAAAGTAAACCTTCCAGTTGAAATAAGGAGCAGAAATGAAGGCTAGATTACAAAAGACTGCTTAGAGTGATAGGAACTAATATTTATGTGGTATATTTTGCATAGTTAACTTTCAGTTGAAATGTTTTTCACATTCCAGCACTGCTACACAAGGAGGCCATAAAAACACTGGTCCTCTTCATGAACACTGTCTGGAATCTCTGCAAATCATCTATCTGACTATTCCAGTTACAGTTCCTGCCTTTTCCTAGAACTATAGAACAGCACAGGTTGGAAGGGACATTTGAGCCATCCTTTCGTGGAAAAGAGCACAGATGAGATTATCTAGCACCCTGTCTAATCATGTCTTGAAAACATCCAGTGATGGTAACTCTACCACATCTCTGGGGAAGCTATTCCTGGGAATGGCTGCTCTTACTCGATTTTTTTTTTTCTTATGTCAAGACAAAAACTCTCCCTGAGAGTCTCTCTCAGCTTGTATCTGTTGCTGCTTGTCTTCTCCATGTAGCTCTTTGTGAACGGACAGCCTCCATCCTCTTTGTAGCCTGTCTTAAGTACAAGGATTCTGTGATGAGGTCTCTTCTGAGCATTCTTTACTCCAGGGGAAAAAGGAACTAACCCTTCATCTTTCTTCATGGTCCTCTGGGCTCTTTTACATCTACCCACATCTTTCTTGAACTGGGGGGACCAGAACTGGACGCAGTACTCCAGGTCCAGACTGACAAATGCTTAGTGGAGTGGGATGATCATGTCTTTATCTGTGTTAGTAATGCCTGTGTGAATGCAGCCCAGGATCTGATTTGCCATTACTGCTGCAGCAGTGCATGGATGACTCACGTTCAGTTTTTTGTTCACCCCAGGTCACTTTAAGCAAAGCTGCTCTGCAGTCATACAGATCCTAACCTGTTCTGTGCTCCTTTTTTGTCTGCACTTCTCTTTGTTAAACTTCATACTGTTCTTACTAGCTCACTCTTCCAACATGTCCAGATTCTTTCTGTAAGATGTCTCTCCCTTTTGAGATACACACCTCACCATCCAGTTTGGTGTCATTAGTAAACTTGGTGAGGGTGTTTTTGATCCCATCATCCGAATAATTTATGAAGATGTTGAACAGTGTGAGCCTAGTATCAATCCCTAGGGACTCTAACTTGTGACAGATTGCCAGCATGGGTAACAATAACTGATCACCACTCTGAATGCTGCCAATTTCCTATGCATCCCGCTGCCCCTTTTCTTATATTAAGGTGGTTTGGTTTATTGTTTTTTTTTTACCTCTGCAAATCAAGTGATCTAAGATTCAGTCTTATTTTTCAGTCTTATCTTCAAATGGAGATGCTCTTCCAAGACAGTGCTAGAATTAAAACAACATGAAAGGCTGCTGTGTCTAAGTGTCTTTCACCTGCCATACCAGCTGGAGGGTCAGTGCATCTACTCTTCTAAAACTACATTTTTAGATTACAGTTACTACAAGAGCTGTGAACAGGATACATAGGAGTGTTTTTTAAGCCTAAATTTTAAAGAAGCAGATTATTCATCAAATGATACTACACCCTAATTAGCTGCAGTGTCTAAAATATCGTAGTTTGTGGTAAGTTTAATTTATCTATATTTTGCTTCTATTAATTTATAGATATATTAAGGGAAAGTAGTTCAGAATTAAAGAAAATCATTATAGAAGCCAATAGGCTTATACAGAACTTGTTGTGACTACAGAGTTCTAAAATAGTATGCAATACATCTTATAATGTATATATGTGACAGTATATATGTATATACCAGTGACATATAATGTAATATATCAAGCCATTATATACTACTGTTCATAGTATTCTTACCAGTAAATGACAGGCAAAGTTAGAAGCTATTTGCTGTTTTCAATATTATCTTCTAACATAATACTGTACCACTATTTTTCTTAGATTTAGTTGAAAACTTTCTTAACTGGACTAAAATAACATCTGAATGATACTTAATGGCTTGTAAACTAATAATCATTGTTACATGTAATGATTTTGGCTTGTATTTTTCAGCACACAAGTTAAAGATCAGTTTAGCAATAAATCTCTTCTAATTCTACACTGTTTCTCCTGGTTCAGGTTATTGTGTTAAAACTGTAACAACTAGTGGAAGAAAACAGCAGAACTGAAAACCACAAACTTTGGTTTGAGGCTATGTCAGAGAAGTCAAAGCAAAATAAGAATTCTTTGAATGCTCCCCTGTTCCGGTATACCCTCAGAGAAGCGTGAGGGTGTAACTTATAAAGGAGAAATGCAGCCCACCAACACAATAAATTAAAAAAGCCCAGGTCTGCACATCTGTGGAGTTACCGCAATCTTGTAGAAGTGTTTTTTATCATTGAGGACACTGTGTAGAAAAAAATATTGTTGATTCAAACCATCCTATGCAATTTCTGTGAGAAAAGAAGGATGATGTGCATCTCCTGGCTCCAGCCCAGGCCTTTCATTTATTCTCAACTTTTTCCACTAAGGAAATAATTTTGACATATGGAGCTAGTACTTTTTCAGGTAACCATCTTGTTTCACTTCTGAGAACAACTTTCCTTTCTATGTAATATGGTCCTTTGAAAGCTTTATGATGAAAGTGAACGTGAACTACTCTATAAAATATGACAGGTAGTACATACTATGGAGAGGAGAGTAATATTCTGTGGGCAACTTCCCCCGCAACCAAAAATAAATGCCCTGCTACAATAAAGATAAAAGCTTCTGTGGTGGATGAACATATGAAAAAGGACATCTGTGAGTCCCAGGTGTAGAAACTCCCTTTGCAACTATTTAGGAAAGCAAATGTGTCTATCATCTGCTCTGCACACTGATCAATGCCATGTACTGCTGTGCCTTCCAGCAAATTCCTGATCTGTGGACTGTGCTATAGCACTGTAACTCTTTCCAATAGAGGAAGAGCCATGCCTGGGGATATCTGAAGTCAGAAGTATCTCCTGTTACTGCTGCTGTTACTACAATCACAACAACTACTACTACTGCAATTATGACTACTGCTACTGTAGTAATAGTAGTTTCAATTTATCTGGCTACTACATTTTTCTCTAAAGATGAAATGGAAATGTAGCTTGGTTTTATAGCATTGCCCCTGTCTGGAAATGTGCCCTTTTAGACCTCTGCAGGGAAATTTATTTTTGTATATGTCTATCCTCAGTCAAAAAACGAATTAGGCTGCACTTTTTTCCTGTTGGTAAGAATCACAATTGCTGTGTTTTCTGAAGTTTTTTCTTTCTGTGCTTCTATTCTTCATCTGTTTAAAGGGACTGATCTTATGTTCCCACTTTACAAGCATCCTGAGAAAAGAAAAAAAAAAAAAAGTCTTGTAACAACAGGGCTTTATGAGAAAATGAGTAAGAGAAAAAAATAAATCTGAGAATTATAATGAAGTGTACTTTTGGTTTTAGTATTTCATCTGGCTCTTAATAGGATGTGTATTTTGCTTGGAACATAGGTTTGAAAAAGATAGCAAATCTTTTTGAAGAGCAACAACATGATCACAGATGTAAATGTCTACAGTGTATAATAAAGACAAAAGGAACTAAATAAATAAACAATAGTTAATGTTTTAGATACAAATGGAGCACGGTATTCCTCATCACTAAAATGGAAGTGTAAGTGCCATTCCCACAGCATGGGAAGACAGTGTTTGTTTGTTTCCACTTCATATTTCCCTAAGGACTCTTTGCTCCGCCAGTATAATTAGGATGACATTTGGAGCTGCTGTATTTCAATGCAAGAGTAAAAGACACTGTGCAGCTTGACAAGAGATTATGATGTCAAGTCAATTGCTGCTGCAATATCAATATTTATACCCTTGCTATTTGTGTCTTTTTTAATTTTTGTTCTTTTTTCTTTCCATTACACATAGAATAATATCTGAAAACTATCTTGCTGTTGCAAAGTATTTCTTTTTGCTTCAGACATCCTTGCTTTTTTTGCTGTTATTTTGGATCTTACATCCATTCCATTCTCAGGTGAATTTTATTTAACCTTTTCACTAGTGCAATTACTTTCATAGAATGAATTCTCAATTGATCTAGCACAGCATTTCTAATGACTTCTGTATCTTAATTCATTAAAGAGTGATCTCAGGACCATAACGATATTTTTTTGAGTTTTAATTTCTTCACTAATGGTGAATATAATGGATAAATACAATGGATATGTATAGTGAATAAAATGCGTATATACAATGGGTATGTATTCATTATTAGAGAAGTAATTAAAACTCAAAAAATATTGTTATTATTCAGATACAGAACTCATTAGAAATGCTTTACTAGATCAGTTGAAGTCCAGGACTTGCCCTTAAACAGGCAACACTTGCCAGCATTACCTGAGATTCCTGAAAGCCTATTTTTGTGAAAAGAAAGAGTTGTGGTTAATAACTCTTCCATGCTTTCTTTTTAAAACATAGCAGAAAACATTTACCCTGGAGTCAGATCATCAGGATGTCCTGATGAATGTTTCAGCATTATTTCTGTGAAATAATGCAATAACAGCAAACAACAGCAATGCAGATGCTGAGTTTCAGAGCCAGCAGTGAAGCAGTAACATTTAATTGATGCTAGTTTAGCCTGATTAATTTTCTTTTATATTTGCTTGTTTTTAGTGTAGAAAACAGAAGTATAATTATGTTTGGTAATACGTTTTTTCTAAGAGAATGTTTCACTTTTTTAGAGATATATATTTGTCATTTTATAAGTAGATCTATCTCATACCGGAGGACAGTATCATTGGTAGTTTATTTTTCAACAGGATCATAAAATCATTCTACCAATTTAAAGGTGCATTTGCTCCTCTTTGAGAATTATGTTTATTTCTTAAAAAAAAAAAACAAAAACAAGAACTTTTTGATGTATGATCTGGTTAACTTTTTATCACATCGCTAGATGGCAGTGTCCCTTCCAGCCTTTATTTGTGTTTCTACACCTTTCCAAGATATTTAATTGTGATTCCTAATTATTCAACTTCTATTAACCATTAACATGCATAATATTAATATCAAATTTACTTATCTTTACTAAATATAAGGTAAATATAAAAGGAAATAATATTTTTCTCTATTTACTTGTAAGTTTATAGGTATTTATTGTTGCCCTATTTTAAAGCGAGCTTTATGTCTGATGCAGTATATCAGAATGATGAGGTCAACTTATGAAAGAGTTGAATATCGCTGAAATAAACTGTTCTAAATTCATATTTGTCTTGTTATGTTTTTAGCATTCACTTTCACTTAATAGCTGTTTGCATCCAGCTCCAGATCTCGAAAATTATAACTTTTTAATAATATTTTTTTAATGCATAAAAAGAGAGATAGGGGAGGGTCAGAAAGAAAGAGGATAGTGGACCCTCAGAGTTAACAGCCTTACACTATATTATGGTCTATTCTAAACCAACTGGTGCTAGCAGAGTCTCAGACAGGTATTTATAAATACAGCCTAGTGAGGCTGTGCTCCCATTATGCTGCTTAAGAAAGAGACATCTTCTTCCAGAAGACAACTGCCATGGTTATGGATGGACTTGAAAGCAGCTCAGCTGGGGCATTTAAGAGTTGGGCAGCCAGAATATGCTGTCTGTCTCAAATGCCTCTGGCAAGACAGACACTTCCAGAGGCTTATTGTGTGCTGGGACAGCAATTCACTCATAGCCTTGGGGCAAACCCGTTCACCCATTTTAGATAGCTTGCTTATGATGTGTCATGTAAACTGTGAAGACACCTGTCTTTCTCTATTAGAAGCTATATTAAACACACCATCAAATCTTTTAGATATCTAGAAGTTTTCAGGGAAAAACAAACAAACAAACAAACAACAACAACAACAACAACAAAAAAAAAAAACCTTTAAATTAGACTTCTCTCCATTGATTAAAATTTATTACAGAGGAAACTTAAGCTAAGTTTGAGCTAAGCTTAAGCCCTGAATGTCCCCAGGAGTTTTAAATTATTCTGTAAGTATGCAGTAGCAACAGTGTATCTGCTTCTTTACCAAAGAAGAACATCTGACATTCATCATTTGTTCAAGTCCCACTAGAGAAAAACATAACAAAAGCAATTCTGAGTTACTGCTCTTCTTACTCTGAACACGGATGTTTCCCTTTTTTGTGTCAACTAAAATGTGACTACTCCTGTCTATGAAGTTTTGTGCGCTGTCATAATTAGGGCATCGTCACAGCTGGGTGGAGCAACTCTGAAACTATATACAATTTGGCAACAGTCTAAATAATTATGTTATTATCGCAATATAAGCAATGAGAACTACATAAAGAAATCATAAGTTTTAGCATGACTCATTGTACTGGAATAAGTTAAAAATGAAAGTGAAGCTTTCAGGTTGTGAAACTGGACGCTGCTACCTCCAAAAATTATATTGAGGACTTCAGTCCTTTATTTGGTTTGATTCAGAGAAATATCCAGGAATTTACCAACAAAGTTTTAAGTTGGCAAGCAGGTATTCTTTATTGCGGTGCTAGGAGACATAGGGGAAAGCTCCTCCAAGCGTGTCTCTGCCTGGCATCAACCAGGCTGTGACGATATTGTCTTTAAACATACACACTCATTAGATTACATGCATTGCATCATACTTCTTAGACAACGCCTCCTGTATGCATACAAAAATGTGGTAGTGGGCTTTCGGAATTTCTTCATCACTTTGTTCTAAGATCATTGTTATATCAGTAACCACCAGGTGTTTCTGGCAAAGCTTATCTTAGTAATTTTCATTTTCTCTATAGTTGCTAAAAAAGCCCAAGGTTCTTGAGGTTACTTATTTACAACCCTATTCTCCAATCAATCCTATTCTTCAATCAACCCCATTCTTTAGGTCCAACACCTGTCTCAGTCACTTCAGATAACAGAATTGCATGGTCTCTAAAAACTTCCAAAAACTCTAATAACTTCCAAAAGTCACGATTCAAAACAGTATTTGCACAGTCAATGTTATTAAAAAGATTAAAATACACCTTTGATTGGGTAAATTAAGGTAACTTCATGACTTATGCATATTTTGTGAATATTTGCACTTAATTGCTCAGTGTTTGAAATTTTGGCTTTATGAATGAATTTACCTATTTGTGAAAACCTTTGAAATTGTAATGATTCATATGCAAATAAAACTTTGCATATAAATAATAATATGCAAATGGACTTAAACTTTCAAACTGGATTTACTACAGGCAAAATTCCCTAATTTTTACTAAAGTTCCTATTTAAAAAATAGGCTACTTTCAAAGGTTATATATATTACTGGATTTTATGGGATAGTGGGCAAATGAAATACTGTTAAGGAACGTCAGCATGCAAGAAGCCACCTTAACAGCCCTAAAAGTTACCTTGCCTCCAGGCCATGTTAAAAGGGGTTTCAGTACTTACCTGAAGATGGTTTGTTGGTTTTTTTTAAATACAAACTTGGTTTTGTTCTTTTGTTGCCTAGAGGTTGTTGATATCACTGTTTATATCCAATTTATTAGTCATTTTTGAGTCACCTTTTCCTTCATGTTAACCTTTCTCTATGCAATTTTATAAAGACAATCCATTTAAATTTTACTATTATGTTGTGAAATTAGATACAAATATAACTTCTAAAAATAAGGCTTGTCTTTTTTGCCTCCTCTAATTATAACTGAGTCTACATAGGAGGTGAATGAATTTTTGTTTCTCTTCTATCTTACAAGAAAAGACTCCTGGAGATTGATTTAGGACAAAAACTAAAAATAATAGCAAGACTAGAATCAAGGGTCATTATTGTGCCATTTATGTTACCAGTCATCTATTAGAGGAACATTTATTCACTATTAATGATGGGGAAGTGAAATATTTTCACATACTTTGATAGAATTAATTTACTTTTGAGGTGCTTTCAACTGCATTTCTATAACTGGCTATGGAGTCATAGAAGCATAAAACCTTTGTTCTGGGAGTGGCATATAACCCATTAAACCAACCCACGTTTCTATTCTTACTTTTTTTAATGTGGAGTAATCCTACCTCTTGCAAACTGATGTTGACAATTATTTTACAGGGACAAATCCATATTTTCCCTCTTCATAGAAGCAGTGGGCTCAGTTCTACTTGCAGGCTGGAAGGGCGCTGGGGAAAGAATGGATTTTTGCACTTTTGTAACAAGTAAGGAAAAATTAGTAGCATTGTAAATCTCCACTTAACATCAAAGGATCAGTGATTGCATGAAGATTTTATTCTTGGCTCTTTTAATTACGTTTTTTCTTTCTCTCATTGCCCAGTATTCTAGAATCTCTCTAAGCATCTGCTGCAGCATCTTTTACGCCTTTAGGTTTCTTTAATAGAAACTATTTTCATGAGCATCAACTCCTAATCTGTTGCAGAGGCCTGTAAACTACCAAGCTCATTTCTATTACTGCCTTTCCTCATGGCTGCCCCATGATTACATCCAAAAGATTCTTTGGCTGGTTCATTTATTTTATTCTCACCTACATAACACCATGTTGATGTGAGAGCTGATAAACAAATGCATAAGTGAAGCAGTTTGGAATGGGGCTAAGTAGGAAGTGTGAAACATTTCATGTTACTGAAAAGCTGGCAAGGTGACTTTAGTTGTACCTCCTAGGAAGAGATCATGAAGGCTTTGGGGCAAATAAAGACTACTTTGAGTACTGATTTTTTACCAGGAGTGTTTAGGCAGGTTGGTTTTGTTTAGTTTATGATGTGGAACTATCTCAGTCATAAACATGGAGAGAAAAAGGTAATTATATGATATAATATTAAGGACAATATATTCCAGTTTAATAGAATCTTTGGGTGCTTTGGGAAAGAGAAGTCTCTTTTGCAGACTGAAGTTCCCAGATGCAGTAGGTAATCAATTTCATTCGAACCTGTGTGACTACCTGTGACTACCTTAATAAGTAAGATTTTGTCAGAACATTTTCATAACTAGAACTGCATAATTATAAGTTAGGAGTGTTTTTCTGATATATAGCTCTCTGTGCTTCTCTTTCTGGTAAAGAGATTATGTTGAGATAACTTTATGCTTAGCACATACAGGAGTCTAAGAGCTACAAGCGTTTTCTCCACATGTACATTTACTAATCCTCTGAAAGAACAAAAGACTCTTCTGATACTTTCTGCTGTAACTTTTTTAATTACTTCGTTAGAGGCAAGCGGCACAATATGGCAGCATTGAACCACAAAGATGGAAATAAAATTACAAAGTATTTGATCATGAATGTTCACAAACCAGGCCAGATTTTCACATAAAAATATGTAGGCCTTGTGTTGCCTTTATCCTTTCACTTACAGAAGAGATTACTGAAATTCTGCACGTTAAACAATTAGTGAATTCAGGATATTTAAATGCCGGACTCACTTGCCACTTTAGGTGATCTGTTCTCCTAAAGAGAGAATGATAAAGCTATTGTTAAAGTATATTTTGCAAGTAATTAAAAAGAACTTCCCTCATAAGCACATGCTTGTTGGTCCAATGTCACAACACTTTGTGCAATAACTAGAAAGGGAAATAAACACTGTGTTATCAGAAAAGTTCACACTTAGAGGCAAGTTATTTTCTTACACAGTTGTTGAATAAGCACTGCAACTGAAAAAAACCTAACAGCCATATCCACCTCATTCACTGGCATAAGCCACGAGTAACTGTTATTTAAAAAAACACTCCAGGAAAAGAAAAGAGTTTTCTGATCTCAGCTATATAAAAGCAATAGCCTTAGCTGTTGGCAAGAATAAGTACAAAGTGGTCCTATGATAAATTTGGCAGACCATCTTACTATTTCACTGCTCAGTGTGTTTGAGGAAAGTCACCAGATAGTTGCTATGTGTTTTGCCTTGTATTCAGTCATTTACTCTGTGTATCTGAGCTATCAAAGGAAAGTCTAAAATATGGACGTGTGTTGAGGGAAGTAAACACTCAGAAAATAATTCTCTTAGCCTTAACTAATCACAACTAAAATATGTGAAATATGATATTTTCTGACATCTACAACATTTAGACCAAAGTCTGTTCTTGTGGCTGTTGTCACAGTATCAGCTAAGAAAAATCAAACTACTGTTTAATTTTACTGCAGCATTTGTCTGTCAACTGGTTTCTTTCTTATATGCTTATTTGCATCCTGAAATTTTGGTATTGATGAAGAACTCAATTTGATCTAGTAGCTGATGCAAGAGAGTAGTTATCAATTGCATTTATATTATTATTTGCCTTTGATGTTAGGGCGGCTACTGGAACTGGCCAGTTTACCCACAGGGGCTAATTACCATTTGCTACTTCATTGAAGCTGATTATGGAATCCAATGTCTAAAAGATACCTGGAGGGTCCCTTTTAATAATCTTGTTTGTCATGACACTTCTTTCATGTGCTGAATAATTTGCTTACTCAGCTATTTGCTTGGAAGATTTAATGCCGTTTTCTCTATATTGAAAGAAGTATTCCCATGATCAATGTAAAACCAGAAAATCATTTTAAAAGGTAGCAGTTCATGATCTTGTATTCATTTTCAGTATTTGGGTCCAGGTAGGCTAAAATAGAGAAAAGGAATCCATATGATAATGTAGTCAAGGAATTAATATTATGTTTTCTGGTATGCCATACGTTTCCACTATACAATACACATTCACAGAGTTACCTAATGGTGTCTATGGACCGTATCTAGCACAACTGCCTGACATTTACAATATTGATTCTGGTTGCCAAAATCGTAGTTTACCCATAAATTGTTTCCTGCCTTTCTTTTATTGCGTCCAGTTCTGGGCCCCTCTGTTCAAGAAGGACAGGGAATTGCTTGAAGGAGTCCAGCGCAGAGCCACAAAGATGATTAAGGGAGTGGAACATCTCCCTTATGAGGAGAGGCTGAGGGAGCTGGGTCTCTTTAGCTTGGAGAAGAGGAGACTGAGGGGTGACCTCATCAATGTTTACAAATATGTAAAGGGTAGGTGTCAGGATGATGGAGCTAGGCTTTTTTCAGTGATATCCAGTGATAGGACAAGGGGCAATGGGTGTAAACTGGAACATAGGAAGTTCCACGTTAACATCAGGAAGAACTTCTTTACTGTAAGAGTGACAGAGCACTGGAACAGGCTGCCCAGGGGGGTTGTGGAGTCTCCTACACTGGAGATATTCAAGGCCCGCCTGGACAAGTTCCTGTGTGATGTACTGTAGGTTACCCTGCTCTTGCAGGGGGGTTGGACTAGATGATCTTTTGAGGTCCCTTCCAACCCTTGGGATTCTGTGATTCTGTGATTCTGTGATTCCTAGTTTCCTTATGTTGATTTCACCCCCCCTATATTCAGTTCAAGAATTTAATCCCACCTGTTTTAGAATTTCATTTACTTCTAAGTGTGAAGTGTAAAGGAACTAGTGGGTGCCTCCTTTCCTCCCAGTGAAGTGCCATAGATGCTATTGGAGTCTTCTAGAAGAAACATGTTTTCTAAGTCTATGCACAAAAACTGTAAATGAATTTAGAGTAATTGATCCAAATGTAAAAGGTTTTTTTTTTGCTTATATTCAAAGTGCAAAATGAGCATATATTTTTTGGAAGCAACTGTAATTGTGTATTTTATTGTATAGTGTAATGTCATCATCTTCAGTCAATCTACATATATATCTTTTGGGTTTGTGTTTGCTCATCTCTTTAATGAAGCTGCTTTAAGACTTGAATGCTTGTTACTGTGTTTTAATCAAGACTTCTAAACATTCAAGTAGTGTTGTTTTGGTTTGTTTTTTCTTTTAAGTCTGCTTCTAGTTGGAGGAATTTCTTTAAAATTCCAGGTGCAGTAGATACTTTTTGGTTTACTTCTTCAAACTTTGGGAATAGCATTATCTTTTCAGGTTTGGTGTGGGTTTTTTCAGTTGTTGTACACCTAATACTGGGGACTCAGAGACTAAATTTCAGACATTAGCTGCATACCCACAAATCTTTTAAAATCTCTTTCTAAACTCACCTCAAAGCTCAAAAATATTTACCTTAGTATGTGTGCTGTTTAAAGAAGTTATTCTGGGAAGCAGTAAATAACATAATATTCTTGGGATTTGTTTATATCACCCAATGTATTTGAACAGAATTTTAACTAATAAACTTTACAGGAATTAGGTACCTCTAAGTTCATTAAGTCCCTGGATAAAAAAAGGAGAATCCTTTCTGACATTTCGTATACAGAATACTGCCATCTCCTAGTCTATAGGCAAGTAAGAAATTGTGACCTGAGCTTTTTTACACCACTTTATATTACTTGTGTTAAACTAACCCCTTATCATTCCTACCATATTTATTTTACTTCTTCAATATTTGTTAGTTTTTGTCCTTTTGACCACAATCTCTTGGAGACAAGGACTGACATTTATTCCGGTATAATGGAGTTTCAGCTAGGCACACCTTTGGGTGTTATTGAAAAACAGTATCTGTTCAGAAAAACAGTATCTGTTCAGAAAAACTGAATACAACAGTATTAAGATGAATTGTTTTATGTGGCATAATTATTATAACATATATAATGAGCACATTGTAATTACAGACTATGATGACAGCAGTGAGCACAGAAGCATAGCATTTTCAGGGGATAGATGACCAACTGAATATTTGCTGAAAGTTATGATTTTTTTCCTTTTTTTTCATTTTAATTTCTATCTATAGATCAATTGCAATGTTTATTCTTCTCCTTTGGCAATTTTTTTTTTTGTAATAAATGAATCCCTGCAGGCTTTTTGCATGCACAGTGCAATTGTTAGGATTATATTATCTGTCTTAATAGGGCAAAAGGCTTGTTGGACAAGAAGTTAGACAAAGCATGTTCTAAACATCAACTCACAAGCTTCCCTACAGATGGAAGTTAGGACCCTAGATTGAGATATAGATTCCAGAAAACAATAGTGTTCAAATCTGTGAGGGTAGCCAGAGCAGAATCAATAAATGTTTTCAGTGAAGTATTACTGATGTTGACTAATTAAGGATCTTGCTTTCCGTGCTTACTTGGACAACTCTAGCACTATTACATTTTCTGAGGAAGTAAGTACCTGGAAGAGAAACAAATGCACTTTGATGAAAATGTGTTACAAAAAACCATCCACTTTTGCATTCTGCACGTGCTTTTGGTTTTAAATCTCAAAATGGATTTGAAAAGAAAGGAGACATATAGAAAGAAAAGGCACAGTCTGTGTAACAGAAATAAATATTGTGTTAGTGCTTCCCCTCCATTTAAGAAAAAAAAGGCCTTTAAAAGTATTCAGCATTGCTTTGTGCTTTAGCTTTACATACAGGATTATTGATGGTTTAGATTCAAAGAAGGGACGAATTTAAAAACCTAATCAGTTTCTGCCAGTGTGCCTAACCACAGTTCAGTCAGTTTAGTCTAGTCTGTGCAGTCAGCACAGTGTGTCTCTGCTTTAAAACTTACAGGAAGAGGGTGGAGGGTGTCCCTTTCCCCCCACTTTTTGTCTTAAAGTACATTATCCTGTAAAAAATATTGCATGACACTTTCAAAACAACCTTTTCCCCTGACAGGTAAAAATGGTGGGGACAGCAGCGAGGCAGTTGGTCATCAATTAAATGGAAAGCTGCAATGTCAGTACATTCAATGTGTCTCAGAAGGACTTGCAAGCTAAAGGAAACACAAAAGAAAAAGTAATATAGACCTGTAACTACTGACTTTATATTACATTACAGAGCTAGAATGATCTCATGCCTGATTGCCATCAAAAGAGAAAGTGGGGACTTGTCCCATCTACACCCAGCCCCCTGTTTGTAGCCTCTTTGAGCTGAGACAGAAATTTGTTTGGTAAGGAAATTCTGGGAGCTAAGATAACAGAAAGATGCTAGCTACCTTTTTCTACAGGCTTAGTCTTTGGCTGTTGTAGCGATACTGTGAAAATGCCAATGAGAATGGGAGGCTGAGGGACCAAGCGATTAGATCGGAGAGACTGACTGAAGTTCAGGAGTGATGCGTAGACTAAGTCCTTTTCTTGCTAAATATACTCAGTCCTGACACTTATAAAAATGACACAAAGACTATCAACTTTAGCATAGGAAAGACTCTAATCCAAACCAAGAAACAGATAAGTAAGACAGTGATCCTGTGCATGCACCTGTTTTCCTTGTGAATAGCTAAACATTACTGCCTTTTCTTTTACCCCTCAGTTTTTAATAGACAATGGAATCTTAATATGTCTGAACACTCCACAATGTAGAGCCCTTATTTCTATTTACTTCAAAAAGGTGATATAATTAGTATTCAGTGCAAAGTCTGCCCTGGCTTGGAAAGGCACAGGTGTCACAAAGGCGGCACAGGAAACATATTTCATTGAGCTCTGTACTTCCTTCTACATATAAGAGCAGAAGGAGGGCACTTTCTTCTGGTTCTTCAGATAATTCTGAGGAGCTCAGAGCAAGCCCTCAGCTTTGCTGCTTGCAAGAAGCATGGAGAGCTCGCATATCAGAAGAGAAAGCCATTCAAGTTCAAAAATGTAGTATGATTATATGAGCAGGTCTGAAGTGCTGAAACTCTTGAAATTTATATGGCTAGGAAACAAAAATCCTTACCTTAATTGCAAGTCCTCTTGAGTGCACAAATAAGCTGCTAAACCAATGGAAAATCAGCAGAACAGAAATATATCTTGCGAGAGAATAATAGCAGTGAGAATGTTGAAACTTTTCTTCCATGTGCTATGCTATTTCATTTGTACAACACAATAAGAGACTGAATCAGCCTGTAATTCTCTCTGCTTAAGATTTGCATGCAGCACTTGAAACCACTGCTTCACTTGTCAAATTTTCCCATTAAGTACTGAATATTATTAAACTGTAGGAAGAGAACACTGCAGTTTGTCGGCAAAATTGCAAATATGGGTAATGTGTGTGAGATCATCAACATTTATTTTGCTCTAAAGTTTTAAATGGCCTAAAAAACCTGATGAGAACTTGAATATCTCTAAATTAGATTTCACAGAGCATGAAAAAGCAGCTAGCTAAAGAAGAGTGACACAAAGAAAGGAAGTTGGAGATTTAAGCTCCTGTACATTCAAGCATGTTTCCTCACAGTAGAGTATTGCGTTACAGAGCACTTTTTGATGGACCGCCATAATAAGTGAGAATTCCAGTCATATGAGACACATTAACTTACTGCCAGAATACATTTTAAAAAGTAATAAAATACTATGTGGCACATCTGGGATATGTTACTTCCTGTTCACAACACTGCTGGTCAGGCCTCCTGCTGCAAGAGAAAGAGGGTTCCTATAACCAGAATGATGATGGTGCATGAATTCTTTCTTGTGTATCAGCAAAAGGAGCACAAGCACCTTACTTGTGCTTAACCTCTCTTTTCAGACTTGCTTTTGATCTCAAATTATGGTATTATTAATATCCAACTGATAACAAAATATGTCCCCACCCCCATCCTATCTAAACAAGGTTATGAATTAAATTTTCATCTTCTATTGAAAAGGGAGAGATGTAGAAGACAAACAAATGCATCACAGATCCTACACACAAAAATTGGCATTATTTGGTTGTTTCCTTATAGTTTTAACCAACTCCACATAGATTTATTTTCTTTTTCCTGCAGATGACAAGAGATCTATATTCTCTTCTCTACAACTTCAGCAAGAGCAGTGGGTAAGGTGGCATGGTAGTAGACCAAGCTCTAGCCCGTGAGTAGACTATCTTTTAGTTCAATAACCAGTGTGGACATAAGCCCAGTGAGGAGGAAGAAGACACCAAACCTAGCTCTCCATCTTCCCAAGTTTTCAATCCTGCCACCAGGACTTTGTATGGAACCAAACAGGTGCATTAGCACTGTCTCAGATGGAAAGCACCTGTCAGCACATAAAGGCTTCTACCAGGGCTACATGTTGAATCTGTGCACACACACAGTTATAATGAGAGTGAGATCTGTATGACTGGGAATTTACAAGAACTTAAAAATTTTTGAGGGTATCATGGATACTGAATAAATACTATCACTAGAGCTGCATTTTGTGGAGGACTTTATTGTGTTTAGACATCAGCATTCTGTCTCATTTCCATTTTAGACGGACACAATGCTCTATGAAGAACCTCTGAGATCATGCTGAAAAAGACAGTTTGCTTCATGGTAGAGAATCCTGAAGAAACCAAAAATTAAGATTTTCAAGCAATAATACTGTTACTGGACTGCAATCACTAGAACATCTTTGAAAGTGCAGTCAGGACTAACGTACCAAGCCCTCTTCAAAGGAAACAAGAGCTAGTCTCCTGAAGTCAACAAAACCCACTTTTAAGTTGTGTGTAAATTCATGGAATCGTAGAATAGTTGGAAAGGACTTTAAGATCATCTAGTTCCAACCACCCTGCCATGGGCAGGGACACTCACCCAGTCCCATGTCAGCTTCCCATGATCCAGACCCTAAGGAAGGCAAAGCCTATACCCTCCCCATAGATTGGGGCTCAGCAGCTCTTTTCCACAGAGTAATTCCTGGAAAAAACAGCCCCAGGTGAGGATCTGAAGCTGGTGGGATGCTGTCCACCAAGAACTGATACATCAGATCTTGTTTTGCTTTGTATTTTTGCAGTTCACAGCTTTGGTGTACTCCAAACCACAGAAGTAGTGCAGCACGGTGCCCTGACACTTAAGAGGACAATTAAAACTGTCCTCCTGGCATAGCTGCAGTTTATTAATGTGCTTTTGCTTAAAATAAATATATTCAGTATGCTCTCCAGAGAACAATCAACCAAAAAATGAACTGTGCAAAACATTTATTCCAAAACTCTGTATCGTATCAGTCTCACCTGGTTTAGAATAATACAAACCCAAACTGGCCTATAGCTCCAATGTGTCGTGATGGAAGAGTTGATTCTGGTTCACTATATGTGTGTGAGAATTATGGTGTCGAGTACACACCTCATACATATTTCACTTCCATAGATATTTCCTCGATCTGTTTCCATCAACATCTGTGCTTCTTTCTCTTCTCCATTATTATGTATGCTATACATAATAATACATAATACTGCATCTACTTTAATAACCCACAGCTAAACTGCAACCCAATTTACACTGGTTTATGCTTGAAGTAATGCTTGCATTACATTTACTATATAGCTTATACCTTAGTAAATAAAAACATGAAATTTCAAGTGTTCACAGAAGTAACTAACCTTATTAAATAGAGACATCTTTATTACTGAAACGGTGTATATCAGCATCTTTCAAGAGTACTTCCATCAAACACTTATTTTTATTTTTACTTGGTCTGCAATGCACATTTGGCACAATAAGATAACTCTTTGCTCTGGAATATTAAGCAAATCTTCAAATTCTTCATTGTAATAAATTTTCTTAACTGCACCATACATCAGTCCAAGGGAAGATTCAGCAGGAACTGCTTTTACTTGTACTGAGTCCCTGTTATAAATACCTTGGATATTGCCACAAATCCTTCAGGATTTTTCCCTTATAAATACTTGAGAGAATGATTCAGCTGCTTTGGAAATCAACAGCAGATTTTCTGTAAAAAAACCCAATTACTGATCATTGGTTAAAAACCATTTTATATTAATGGGGAGATGTCCCTATAGCTCACCAAGGACAAACTGTACTAGTAACTAAAGTATTGTAACCAGTAACTAAAGAGTAATATGGGCACAGTATGACATCCCAGTTCTGCTAAATCGATCTAGGCATAGCCAACAGGCATAGGCCAGCTGTCTCTCTCTGCCTGCCTGTTTCCATTTTTGATATGGGGTCAACCATGAGCTAAGAGACCTTATTCAACAAGCAGTCTGGATGTCAGCAAACTCTTTGGGTACCAGGGTGCAAACATGGTCTACCAGCTAGTACCAAAGCAAAAGAAGGGTTGCCGGGCTGTTAGTTGTCTGTAAAAATGTGTCCTTCGCAAGTGGAAAGGTAACAACGAATCAACCATACTGTGGCTGGTGTATGGCAGTCCTTTAAAATACATTTTTCTTGCCTATAATTTAACTAAGTGGTTCAGTGAACTGGTTCCTGCAGAAGCGCCTTGGTCATATGCTATGGACAGATTCCAAAGAGAAAATATGCTTTTAATATTTATGTAAAAAGAAAGTTAAAATATAATAGCTCCAATCTCCAAAATGGGTTTAATTTCTTTTTAATGCTCTTGAAGAGTTGCCAAGATTTAAATTGAACTTCTGAACTCCATTCTGGTTTGCAGAATATGGTATTAGCCAATGCAATCCCATAGGAAATAAAAAAGTTTAGGATCTGTTCATTAATAAAAAACATTCTAAGCTATGTTTGCTCTGTGCAAATTTGAAATACAGTTCATGCAAACACTCCAAAGCAATTTTTCTGTTCATATATTGTATCATAATTATGCTATACATAAGAGATTAGGATTTAAAATGCAGATAAGGAAATACTTTTCATTCACTACATAACATTTTCGTAGAAAGCCTCTGTTTAAAATACACATTATTTCAGAATTACAGGCTTTGTGCTCAGTGATACCGCTGCACAAGGAGGTATCCTTTGCTTACAAATTCTCAATGATGCTGAGGAATAATAGCCTTTCTCTGCTCTCTTCCTTTCTGTGTACAACCTTATACAGTCCCAACACCAGAACATAAGGGGAGGAGCATCATGTCATGGCAAAGCTGTGATTTATCTTACTGCTGGAATAACTAAAAGCTACGTCTAACTGAATGGACTCCACTATGGTTATTACAGGTGCGAAAGAGGTCTTTACACACTTTGCTCTCTAACAGTAAAACCTGTCACTTTGTGGCTTGCAGACTTTGGATATTCTCCCATTTAGGGCTTCAATGGGCTCTGGAGCAGTGGTGAAGGGGAAGATAAATGTGAGATTTCTCCCATAGAAAAGCTGTGAACAATCAACATTTGCAATGCATTTGGGAACAGTGCATTTTCAGAATTACAAGAGATTGGTTATATATCCTGAGGGAATGGACTTGGAGAATCTAAAAGCATTTTTAGCTCTAGTCTGGAATTCAGTATGTCCACATTATGCAGCCCTAGAGAATGTTTTGAATACCTTGTATATAAGATTTCATTCATTGCACTGTTTCTAGGATTTAAAAATAGCTTCTGTAGACAGGTGAAACAGCTGTTCGCTTTCCACTGTTGTTTCTATATGCACAGCAAATGTTTTTCAATATCCATTCCATAGTTGTGACTAGGACAGACTCTTATTAACATGGGCCATAGCTCCTTTCCAATCTCAGTGCCTGAGTTTATGTGAGAATGGGAGGACATGGGTGGAGGGCAGGGAGGGGTCATGCAGTTGGGCTCATCCAAGGACAAATCCACAGTGTGGCAAAGCGTGTACCAAATACCAGTGCTTGGAAAATCATTCCAGGGCCCATTGTACAGACTTAAGACAATGGGCCGCTACACTTTCATACAAACAAGTCAAGAGTGGGCAAACCTTTCATAGTTTTCAGATCATATTGGAGAAAAGGTTCACAGCTTTCACTGTTGGAAACGAAAGACATATTATATATATACATACATACATACAATGTACCATCACAATATTGAACTTTGTTGGATTCAAAACTAGCTATTACCTCTTATGAAACAGCCCTTTTTAGTTGAGCTAATCAAAGGAAATTTCCTGTCAAAGAAAGCAAAAGCAGGAAACTAACATATCCATATCTTCCTGAGTTTCAATTATATCTTCTGGTTTGTAGATCTACCTTCACAGGTTATGTACACTAAAGTCAAGTTACTTATAATGTTAAAATAAAATATTTTTGTCCAGATTAGAGAATGCATTCCTGTGGAAAATATTTATAGGAAAAAGTAACATTTTTCAGAAAAAAAAAAAAAGGAAGAAAACACTTTAAAATTTTCTGTTTGAATATTGGCTGAAATCTCTGTAATAAAAAATGCTCACAAGAGCAGTCAGGAAAATCATGTTGCTGTCTTCCACAGTTATGCTAGGAATAACTGGGAGAAGAATCTTATTTGCTAAATCTAAAAATGCCATTAAAAAAAAATTCTTGTGGAAGAAGAAAATGGTATTCAGCAGTGACAACTGTTTTCATGGATTTTTTTTTTTTAATTATTTTTTAGGTTGGTATGTTTTTCTCTAAGCCTTTTTAAAATCAATATTAAAGCTATGTAAAACCAACACTGCAAGAAGATTTTTACCGTGAAGGGAAATTATTTCTTCATCTTCTTTTCAGAAAAGTATAAGAAAATTACTCAAACCAAAAAAATCCCAGAACAAAACAATAAATAAAAGGCACACACACACACACAAAAGGATAAAGTTTCATCACAAACTGAGGTCACACATAGGAAAATAAAGCCTGGAAAACCAGTATTTTTTCAGAGTTATATATAGCTTGAAGTTCATACTGAAAAAGACCTTTAAATGGAAGTGGTTATACAACCATATCTCAACACTACTGCTATATATATAAAGTCATCTATGACATTAACATTCACATTTAAGTTAATATTCTTGGAAAACTTACAACATAATTAATTTAATATTGTGTTAGAAATTGTAATTTTTGGAATTCCCTGAATACTGGGTTCACAGTGATGAGATAATCAGGTCAGAATCAACTTGCTGTATATTTTTAATCCTAAACAGAAAATATCTGAAAGAAAAATTGAAATCAAAAGAAAGAAACAAAACAAAAAGCACCAGAGGGGATAAAATGTCTTTAAAATTCTAGTTCAAATTAAGACAATGATAAAATTCTTATAGGGCCAGAATTTCTCCTGTGTTTTTTCAACTCCTGGTGAATATATTAAGGCCTGAATTTTCAGAAGGTTGCTGCTACTAAATCACCAGTGTAAGCAACCAGATTATCAAAAGACCTCAGTAGGTGATACAAAACAGATTTTTTGAAAATATTCTAGTCCATCTTTCACTAATCCTATGTCAAATTACTCTCTGACCTTGAAGAGTACCAGATAATCTCTACAGCAGTAATCACCACCTATATTTGATTGTGTCAAACAATTAATGTGTTGAGCTTGTAATTAAAATATAATGAATTACAGAGTGAAAATATTGTTGTTGTGGTTTAAACGAAGTCAGCCATAAATCACGGAGTTGTTCATTCACTCCCCACCTTCTTGCCCTCCCCCTACTCCCGGAGGCATGGAGAGGAGAATCGAAAAGAATGCAACTCCCACGGGTTGAGATAAGAACAGTTTAGTAACTAAGGTATAACACAAATCACTACTGCTACCACCAATAATAATAATGATAAAGGAAATAACAAGGGAAGAGAATACAACACCTCAGCACCAGCCAACCCATAACTCGCCCAACTCCACCCGACCGAGCATGGACTGATACCTAGTCCAACCCTGCAGTCTCTTAACCCTTCCGGGTAACTCTCCATTACATCCTGGGCATGACGTGCTGTTGTATGGAATACCTCTTTGGCTAGTTTGGGTCAGGTGTCCTGTCTCTGCTTCCTCCCGGCTTCCCCTCCTCCCTGGCAGAGCATGAGGCTCACAAAGTCCTTGGTCAGACTAAAACATTTGTGTTATCAGCCCCGTTCCCAGGCCAAAAGTCAAAACACAGTGCTGCACCAGCTACTAAGAAGGAGAAAAATGACTGCTACTGCTGAACCCAGGACAACTGTTTTGTCACTCTTGCCATTAGTAAACTATTTAGTGTGAAATGCATTATAGTATTTCTATTTAATCAGACAAGCTTAAGGGAAAGATGCCTTCTATTCTTATGCCTCATTTTTCTTATTCAGGTGCTACCAGGACTGCAGAACACAACCAGCTCTTACCTCCTGAGAAAACACTTCATAGTTTGACTGAACCACTGTAGCTACATAATGGTAAACTCAGCAGTGCTAAGACATATTCATTGACTTTGAAATCAGTGAACAGGGCTCACTCATACTACCACTGTTAATCTCCAAAATGCATTAGCTACATCTGAACCACCTAAAGAAATGGTTCCTGGCCTGTGCTAACTCCTGAGCATGCTTGAGAGTTTTGGAGACATCACAGATTTGTCCAAGTCAAAACAGCATCTGAGTCTGTCAAATAAAAATTTGACAGCCTGGACAACTATTTTTCAGTTCTGGACCCATTCACTATTTACAAATACAGATATAGCAAATATGTCTCAATATGCATGTGCTTATAGAACCATAATCTCTTAATGGCAATGAAACAGGACACCCTAGGTTACATGATCTTTATCTGCTTTTTCCTTCTTTGGCCTTTACTGGTCATGTATTCCCCACACTTTTCTTCATCTAGCTTAAAACCTCCACACATCCTGGACAAGCAGGTGCTTTTTTAAAAACACTTCTTTCTCTACTTCTTTGCTTTCCCTGCCATTTTTATAAAGGCTAACCACAAGCATTATCTTACTGCAGTATTTTCCCCTCATTAACCTCATTCATTAACCTTTGAAGAGCCTCCCTTTCCTCCTGAGTAACTGTGCAGCTAACAGGCTGCAGATGGTGGTTGAGATGCTCTAGGTCATTCCTAAGAGTTTGTCAGGTAAAGCATACTCTTTTCCCAAACTTAATTAGACCTTTATAACAAAAGATTATAAAAACAGACGAGTAGACAGTAGATGCCATTGCTTTTCTTATGAATTGTTTTCAGTATGTCCAAACCAATGTGATTTAGGGGTCAGCATCCCCATTAAGTTACTCCCTTTCTTTAAATACTGTGAACCACTGTGACATATCATTCAATGCAAATTTCAGATCAATAGCAGCATATGCTGCATCATTAAAACTGATCAACAGTTCTCATTTTTAAACAAAATTTATCTAACTTAACCAATTTTCCACTTTCCTGCAAAGCTGCTTTCTTCTCTTTTGTAGCTCAGAACACCTGGACATAATTTTGTCCTAGATATAGGAATTAATATGACCCTTAAGCATCTGTTGTAAAATGAAAGTATCCTGTAGCTTGGACATTGTCTTGGGGGGAGGGGGGAATGACAAGAAAACAAACAAAAAAACCCAAACCCCAAAAACAAACAACAAAAAATCCCCAGAAAATTGTAGACTTCTGAAGTTAATAAATCTTTGAACCATTTAGGGAACATTCTGGGTCACAGGTACTGCTTTACAAAACATTCTAGCAAAGAAAATCAAATCTCTGTATGATTTGGTGAGGCTTACAAGGTTTACCTATAGTTGTAATTATGCACTGAGTAAAGCACAAAGCGCTCCGTGTGCTGCTGGCCTTAAGGTTTTATGCAAGAAAAAAGAACCTAGTTTTACAGAATTTCATAAACTTATTGTATTCTCTGTGTGTGTGTATGTATATATACAGAACCTACATATTTTCTATATGTATAGATGTTCTATAAACGTATAAGCATATATTCACACACACACAGTGTAAACATACTTCTCTGCTCACAAACATATACATAGCAACGTATATAAAGAATATATGTATGCAAAAAAACATGCATAGATACATAAACTTACAGGTGCACTTCACTTTGCTATTGATTTCTGATGATTCATTTATATACTTGTCTTTGTTCGAGTGTTCATACACATCAGACACATTTATCTATCCACCTAGCCACCCATCTGCTGCCCCCTGTTCTCCATAATGACTATGGTCATTAGCAGTTCACTCCTCTTACTGCAGTTATCTGCAGTAAATGAAAATGGAACATCCCGATAGGCTGTCATAACTGTAAAGTAAAACTCTTGCAAACCACATATATGGTAGACAGAATCTTTTCTTTTGTGAATAGTTTCCTTGAATCCACAATGATTATTCAAAGCAGGTAACATTTTTCCTGGGAGGTGAGGTGGGAGGGGAGTCACCTAAAAGCAGTAGGAGGCAAAACACCTGGAAACACCCAGTACTGACCTTGTTCAGCCTAAATCCAGATGTCCTTGTGTTGAATTCAAGTCTTTGTCTTCAGGACAAAAGAGATTTTGTCACTCGCTGTGTCATAATCCAGTCTCTGGTCTGCTCCTGTGCACTGAGGCCATGTGTTCCTCTCCCAGCACAGCACTCACTGAGTAGTGCTTTTAACAAAAGCAAGCACTGACTTCGAAATTCCACATAATCACACATTTTGGTGAGATGGATTATAAAATATATCTTACTATATCTCAGAGTGAGAAAAGATGCTTTCATATGCAAATTTTCAAATAATTAATATTTTTAGCTTAATAACATAGAATCATAGAATAGTTAGGGTTGGAAAGGACCTTAAGATCATCTAGTTCTAACTCCCTGCCATGGGCAGGGACACCTCACACTAAACCCTGTCACCCAAGGCTCTGCCCAACTTGGCTTTGAACAGGAAGATTTCCAGCCTGGAACACATCTCAAGAAAAAGAAATATATATTCTGCACATGGGCATTTCCTTGTTTACAGCTTTGGAAATCTGAACTACAGCATCCCAGACAGTACTAACAAATGATACTAAAAGACAACTGCTTTGCTCAGGTTTCCATGATTTTTCTAGTAAAACATTAAGTAAACTTGGTCCATATTCTTAGGCTACATGTTCACCCCACACACCATGAAAAGAGCTACACTACTTGTAGTTTGCTGACTAACCTGCTGGTAGCAGCTTACCTGGGGACACCTTTCAAATCCTTTAGGTATGTGCACAACCTGTATGTTGTTATGACTCCCCACAAACATCCTTCACAATGCCAGCCCTTCTTGAACATGATTCTAGAAGCTGCTTCACCACCAGAGGTTTTCCCCTTCCTCCCTTGGTGGTGCTAGGAACACATCCCTTGATCATGCAGACCTTGTACAAAACTAAGCTAAAAGCAAAGATGGATCAGCAGTGCTACAGAACAACTGGGGTGGAGAGAGAACTTGCATGCCCCAAACAGTATTCAAATTTTAGCCTCAAAGGACCAGGATGCTCCATCTTCCCTGGTGTTCTTAGCATCACAAATACACACCTGCCTTGGAGTGGGTATTTCTGCTTACTACAGAAGCTGGTCACATAAGCCTGGGACACTCCACACAGCATTTATGCTATCACTTTGCCACATTCTGCCTTTAGCACCCTGCCCACCCCGCTAAATACTGATCAGGCCTTGGTGAGAGACAGTCAGCTCACTTATGCAGTTGAAGTTTCAGTGTTGTGTTAGCAGAGACCAAGCAGCTATGGAAGAGATGACAGGAACAACTGCAATAACAACATGGTTAGGACTAGTTTGAGTGTTGCAACTCTGCTTAGATCAGGACTGGGCAGGCAACCTCAGTACACAGCGTTGGTTTTGGCAGCCAACACCCTCACTGCTTATGCCACACATAGAGGGTTGCCACAGGGGCAGCTTCCTCAGCCCCACATAAGGAAGAGCAGAGGTGGTTTGGATCAGCAGGTTGAGCTGCTGGCAGGGCTGTGTGCCTCCACAGAAAGTGAAACTACACTCACTGAGAGCACGAGAGGCTGGGCAAGGAAGAATGAGACAAGATGGCACATGTCCCAGCAATCAGCAAATAGCCAGCACTGTCTTCTAGCAGTGTAAGAGGCCCCTGGCAAGTAACTGCTCCAGATACACCAGCGATGGTGAGAACAAGGCAGTTGATTTACCTATACTACAAAGTTCAGCTGCCTCACTAAGCAAACAGCCTCATTCATCTACCAAGCAGACACCAAGAGCTCTGCTCTTCTATACATTAAGCAGCTAGCATTAGCATGGCCACCTGAGACCTATCAGAAAAGGCTTCTGTCCAAGGAAGCCAGGAGCATGTCATCATACAATGCTGCTAGGACTTGCAACCACTAAGAATCAGCTTGTCTGTACCAACAGAGCATTCCAACATTGCTCTCCTTGGGATAATTCAGACTGCAGATTTCTAGCTACTTTTGCAGTGTATGTGTTCTTGTTTCCAGAAAAAGTGGGTATTTCTTATTTCATTAGAAATGCAAATTTTTTCAGACTTTCTAGCTTAATAATAGATTTGTTCTAGACATTGTTGCAGAGCTCCTTTAAAAGCAGAAAAGACATTTTAAAACATCTTTATCAGTAAGTATATACAAACCTTTTATCAAAAGTTTACAGATTATTTAATATCCTTCAGGAGATATAATTTTGTCTATTAAAAAAAAAAAAAGTCACAAAACTTTGAGTTTTCCTCCATGTCTAATATGTAAAACAGCAGTACTCTGAGCTGTGGCAAGAGGTTTTTTCCCTGTTACTTTGTTACAAATTCTTGGAGCAAATTCTCCAACTCATAATGCAACACCTATTTCTCAAGATTGCTAATAATTACTTTGTCTTCAAAGAAATTAGAAAATGAAAATCAAACCTTCATCATTGTTTACTCATGTAAAACTGTTTCTTTTCAAACTTCTGTTTTCTTCTGATGTCCAGGACAGATTTTAGAATTTGCTTGTTACTCTGTGCACTTCTAGGATACATAATATTTCATTTGCTTTCCCCTAAGAAAGAATCAGTGTCTCTTGTTGATTACATGTTTACCATTAAATTGAATTTAACATCAAAGTTTCACTCTTTAAAACATCACTCTTATTTATTATAATTAAAACAAGAATATTTGGCATGCTCAAGCCATTTACAAAATTTATATGTACATATACAGAACACATCTAATTAGAAAGAAGTTGTACTGAATCTCAAAGAGGTTTAAAAAACATATCTTAATATTCTGCACATGTGGATTTTCTGTCAGCATTGGTCCTTCTTGATAGGCTGGTAGCAATGTATATTTGTAGTTGTATGTTCTATTATTTATAAAAATTGTCTTTTCCAATAAATAACATTTTATGCACCCAGACATTTCACAAGACACATGCAATATAAGTCTAGAGAAAACAGGAAAAATACTATGCAACACAAGATATTTCCTGACCTAAAAGCAGTTATTTTATTTAAAAATATTTAGTTGGTTTTCTTGCAATTTGATGAAAGAAGTATGGCTCTGTTTACACAGACACCTGTGGTAATAGTCTTTCCTGTCCAAAACAGAGCAGCATAACTTTAAGGTTTAGAAAGTCTGAGCTTGACATTGCATGAATTCTGTACAAAATCATCTGCAAAATGGGAAGACTTGGTACGATAAAGGCGGCCCCTTAGGTATGACAGAAATAAAGGTAAAATAAAGTCACTTCTGCAGCTGTTAAAATCAGTTTGGGTCTACGTGGCAGCTCCACAAATCTTCAAAATCTTCCCGTACGCACCCAAAGATCGAGACCTCAGTAGTGGTGCCTTGAAATACGATCCCTGTAAAGTGGATTTGGAATGCCTCGTTTCTTTGAGCAAAATCTCAGACAAATAAATTTTCTCATACAGTAACTGTTGCAAGCCATAATATAATTCCACATTCTATAGTTCCATTCTGTCGTGGTTTAAACACAGTGGGCAGCGAAGTAATACACAGCTGCTCACTGCTCCTTCCCCCACCTTCCAGAGGAATAGGGAAGAGAAAAAAGGTTGAGATAAGAATAGCTTAATAAGAATAGCTTAATAATGGAATAAGAGTAGAATAATAATAATAATACTATAGTAATATTAATAATACTATAGAATAATAATAATGGGAAAGAGAGAAGGAGAGAGAGGAATGAAAAAATCCTGCCCCCTGAAAAAACACCCAAATGATAAACAGTACAATTACCACATGCAAAATGATGCCAAGCTGGCCCCTGAGCAGTGATGGGAGCTCCCGGCCAGCTCTCCCAAGTTTATATACTGAGCAGGATGTTCCATGGTATGGGATCCCCTTTGGCTAGTTCAGGTCAGGTGTCCTGTCTCTGCTCCATCCTGGCTTCTTGTGCTCCTCCTCACTGGTAGAGCACAAGAGACTGAAAAGTCCTTGATCAGGGTAAGTGCTACTGAGCAACAAGAACACCAGTGTATTATCAACATCGCCCTCTGATGGGATGAGAAGATAATCAAAAGGGTAAAACAATGAAAACTCACAGTTTGAGATAAAGACAGTTTAATAGGTAAGATAAAAGTTGTGCATGTAAGCAAAGCAAAACAAGGAATTCATTTACCACTCCCCATTATCAGGTAGGTGTACAGCCAGCCCCAGGAAAGCAGGGCTTCACCACATGTAATAGTTACATGGGAAGACAAATGACATCACTCTGAAAGTGTGGCCTCTCACTTCTTTCTTCCTTCCCCAGCTTTATGTGATGAGCATGACCGTAGATGGTGTGGAGTAACCCTTGGGTCAGTTGGGATCAGCTGTTTCTGCTGCGTCCCCTCCCAGCTCCTTGTGCACCCACAGCCCACTTGCTGGTGGGATGGTATGAGGAGCAGAAGAGGTCTTGGCTCTGTGTAAGCACTGCTCAGCAATAATGAAAACATTCCTGTATAATCAACATTGTTTTAAGCACAAATCCAAAACACAGTCCCATACCAGCTACCCAGAAGAATGTTAACTCTATCCCAGTTAAAACCAGCACTCTGATGGATATCATCTATAAGGAAAGAGAATTTGTAACTGAAAGGACCAGAAACATAAATCATAAAATAGATCACACCTTCTTGTCCTTACAGCAATTAACACAATATTCCAGCCATGATTAAGGGTTTTAAATACTCTCAGGAACCCATTCATAGAGCATCCTCTTCAGTTAGGAAAAAAGAGAAGTGTACCCTGAGTGTTATTATGATTACTGTTATTGCTACCAGAAAAATACAACAGTAGCAAATACATACGCAGACAATTAGAAGAACTATCAATTAAAATAGTCTGTTGAATAGGATATACAAATAAAACAAAATGCTTTATGAAAATATTGTGATTCTGAGTATATCTGAAGCTGAAAATCTTACACCTAGGAAGTAGATGCCACACTTATAAAAGTAAGTTCACTGTATTTCATCCTCCTGGTCTTGCTCGGATACTACAATACAGCCATTTTTTTGATCGTTACATAGAAATGCAACATACAAAACCAAGGAGGTTAATCCAGATTTTTTTTAGTATTTTCTGTGTAACCTTGAGTTTAACTATTTTACACATAATTCCTAAGTCTACATAAAGAGCATTGAATTATGTATCTGTATTACTAAGACATTTTGAAACTCCATTGCACAGTGCACAACAAACATAAAGATCCTTAACTGAAAGAATTTATAAACATGCAAGTATTTTTTTCATTATTAATACTCTCTAGTTGGCAAATTCTCTACTAGGGCTGCAGTCTAGAACATAACATTTACCAGCTGTTTAAGCATCAGTTATCTGCTCAGCACCAGGGGCTGCTTTCCTTTTCAGTAGTGCTTTGCAAACTTTATGACTCCCTTCTGTCATTTCCTGTACCAAAATGCTTGCTGACACAGATCACTTTTGCATGTACTTAAGCACACTGAGGATTTTCAGGTTATTTATGTCAAGTCTCAAGTCTTCAAGCTTATGGCCCGTTCTATGAGCTCTATCCTTTTTCCTGATACATGCCATTTCTGGTTTGTTTGGTTTATTTTCCATAGTATGTTTTCAGAGTTTAGCAAGTCTTGTAAAAGTTGCCTCATGCTGTCAATTTTTAACAGAACAGTAATAGCAGGTTGGGGTTAAAAATGACCCTGGATTGTAAGTAGTCTATACATTGTCTGAAAGACCATCCCTGCTGAAAAGTAACAATGACATGCTGAAGAAGCTTCCAGGAGGATGCTCGGTCACCTTTCTTCATTGTGACATCTCAGGGGAGGTGTGTCTTTTTAATTAGTCACTAAATGATAGAAATGAAGTCAGCACTGAAATAAAACACTGAATTCAGTGCAAGTAGATCTGGAAATTAATTTGGCCCAAAATATTCTGACAGATCTTATGCCTGTTAACAAGTTTTTGCTCTATTCTTTAGATTATATCCATTATGATGGAGTTTATGGTTGGGGCAGTGATCAGGCGAAAATGTGACAGGTGTCTACAGACTGAGCAAGTCTTCATTCAGAGGAAGAGTCACAGTCCTAGGAGTGACCGTGGGGAGGTCTCTTGGGTTCAGACTTTGTGGGAGAACAGACTGTCTACAAAGGCCTCTAGAAAAAGGCTGATGGCTGAAGCTTGTCTTTATGGTCTGTGAACCACTTCTTTCACTTGAGCTGGAACAACCCCAATCCACTTATGACAAGCAGATGCCGCCTGCCAGGGAGATGCTGGGCAGGGTACAGGGGAGGAGCAGGGTGTGAGGAGCCAATGATGTCCTCACCCCAAGCAGCCCCCAGTCCTACAAGAGAGGTGGAGCAAGCCCAGGTTGGTGGATGAGGGTCAGTCACAGCCCTGCAAGGGCAGACCACCTTGCTGTAGCACATAAGTCCAAGGTTCGCAGGGACATCATGGAAGCAAGCAGAAGGGCAGCCTAAACACAGTCATGCAGTTGAGGGGATGGCCCCAACTACCAAATCCTGGGGGTGCTGGGGTTGGTGTAGCAGTCCAGGCACAACTTGCTTACACAAGTGATCCCAATCAAAAGTTTGGTCATTTATCAGTAGAAAATTACATCTTGGAAAATAACCTCTCAATCAATGATCTCTCACTCTCAGACAGAGCTAGAAGACCCTTGGGAAGGCGAGCCTGAGAATTCAAACACATCACTACTGTGGATGCCAAATCACGGGCTTCATAAAGTTATGGCTTTGTGATGTATTGAAATTTCTTCTCACTTTCTCATTCTTTTAATGCCCATATATTCTGCATCCTGTCCTGTGCTGTATGCTAAAAAACTCCCTGATCTCTTTGTCATAGAAAATAGCCACCTAATTTCTCCCCTTATTTAAATCCTCACTGCTTCAAATGTGCAACTTACTTACATTTTTTCTTTCAATAATCTAAATGATAAAATTCATAAAAATATAAAAACTTGACATTTAGGTCTGAAGTTTGTGGCTTTTCTTTCAGACTTGAAGAAAAGTCTGCTGTGCTAAAAAAAATTATCTATTTTTATCACTCAATAAAGTATTTCCTTTACCTGCAAATCTCATCTTGCTTATAGTTACGGAAAGACTCGGGTTTCTATTAACATCTGAACCACATTTTCTCTTAATAACTGCATTATCAGCAGAGATAGTGTAGAACCTTGAATGAGGCTCCTGAGAAGAAGAAAGGGAGGCAGTATCCAGGCTGGCTGCCAGACTGCATGAGCTCCATTTTAGAAACAGTCTTTTTTTGGTGCCTTGTCTTACAATAAGTTTATGTGCTAAAGCATTTCTGGATTATGTGCTTGAAGCACATAGCTAGTCTTTGATAGAGCCTTTATCCAAAAGTTGGTCTGCATAGATTGCATTATTGTCTTCTCTTGCAGTTTAGAGTATACTCATTAACTCATTAATTGTTTCTCAGAGACAGGTAAAGTTAAGTTATTCCAGTTTAACTTAGTGAGATTTTTCATAGATCAAAAAGCCATGGAGTTGAATACAGAGCTGTGGGCATATATGCAGTGATTCTAGGAGAAAACAATTACTGAACAAATAACATCACTACCATCAGCAGCAAATCCATCTTACTAGGGACATCAGCAGGTTTTGTGCTACTTTTCTGACCATTAATGTTAGTCACACAGTAAAACACATGATATTTAACTTTCATTTATGTTTGACATTACCTCAGTAAAATAACCTCTAACAACTATGTAACAATTAAATGGCCATCTAAGAGGAATATGGCAAATAGGAAAAACATTTAAGGGCTAATCTGATACTTACTGTAAACTGTTCAAATTTATTCAGCGAGCAAGAAAGATGACTTTTTAAGATTTCTTCTTTTGTCCTAGTTAATTTCCCTTCTCTCTCAGTGTTGGTTCAGGTAAGTTTTCATCTATATACAGGAGATGGTCATAAATTCATTTACTTTTAAATCCAAATTGAGTTAGACTCATCACTGTAGATTCTGTTTTGATGCTCAATGAAATCATGATTCAAATTAGAGAGCTGATAACACGGTCATGTCATGACTCAAAAAGAAGCTGGGACCTTGCTGGATCATTGTTCTAAGCAGAGCTGAAGTACAACAGAAAATGTTATTTAAAACAAGCTAAAAGACTTATCAACTAATGAACTTCTAGTTTTTTAGTTAAGGTATTGCTCAAAAGAAAAAGCAAAGTGAAAAGAAGTGTGAAAGAACAAATCATAGACAAAGTAAAGAAAGTGAGTGAAAGCAAATAAAATATCATCTGGGTTTTTGAACACTGTAGTGGCTGAACAGGGGAATCTGGCTGAGTGAATGCATGCTCTGTTGTGCAGTGAGAAAGCATACTGCAGTAAAACTAGGGCTCAGGCAATTCTCTGTATTGAGACACAGTGCCTTAGGCAAGCTCCAAGCAATGATTCTGTCCTCATATAATTATTCAGGTAAAAAAGAAAGTTCTAAGCAATGCATGAACAGACAGAAATATGACTACCAAAAGAAATGAATCTGTATGCAGTAATTTTCAGGAGTGCAAAAGGGTGCAACAAAGACAATTTACAAATGAGAAAGTGGGAGAATGAGGGAAATACAATATTCTGTTCTCTTTCAAGTCAGTAATTAAACAACACTTAGAAAAGCAGTTAATTAAAAGAAATCATTGAGATTCCCCATTTGTCTTAATGCAGATAATCAGTAACCTTTTCAGCAGTAAGTATCAGAATGAAGAAAACTGACTACAGAACTAGACTGTTCAGTGGATGAGTAATTGTTTGGATGGTCACACCCAGAGGAAGGTGGTCAATGGCTCAGTGTCCAGGTAGCTACTGGTACAAACGGTGTCCTTAAAGGAATCATACAGGGACCAGCAATGTTTAGTATCCTGATCAATGACATAACACAGTGGGATCAATTGCACCCTCAGCAAGTTTGCAGATGACACGAAGCTGAGTGATGCCATTGACATGCCTGGGGAAAAGGATGACATCCAGAGGGACCTGGATAAGCTTGAGAAGTGAGTCCATGTGAACCTTATGAAGTTCAAAAAGGCCAAGTGCAAGGTCCTGCACCTGGATCAGGACAAACTCCAGTTCTCAGTCATGGTGAAGGATGAAGGGACTGACAGAAACCCTGCAGAGGACTTGTCAGTACTGGTGGATGAAGAACTGGACTTGACCAAGCAACTTGTACTTGCAGCTCAGAAAGCCAACAGTATGCTGAGCTGCATCAAAAGGACTGTGACCAGCAAGTAGAAGGAGGGGATTCTCCCCCTCTGCTCTTGTGAGATCCCATCTGCAGTAGTGTGTTCAGCTCTGGAGTCCTTGGCAGAGGAAAGACATGGACCTGTTGGAGAGGGTCCAGAGGAAGGCCACAAGAATAATCAGATGGATTCTCCTGTGAAGACAGGCTGAGAGAATTGGGCTTGATCAGCCTGTAGAAGAGAAGGGTCTGGAGAGACCTTATTGCAGCCTTTCAGTACTTAAAGGGTGCTTGTAAAAAAGATGGGTAAAAACTGTTTAATACAGCTTGTTGCAATAGGAGGTTGCAAAGGCTAGATGGGGCTCTGAGAAACCTGATTTAGTTGAAGATTTCCCTGATCATTGCAAAGGGCGTGGATTAGATGACCTTTAAATGTCCCTTCCAATATAAAACATTCCATGATTCTATACATACTGGAATGGGTATCCAAGAATAAGATGTTCATATAATATACTTTTACCTTTAAGCAAGTTTGAAAATAAATTTTAAACTCTTTTTTTTTAATCTTACATCCAGTTTATAAATGTTTGCCTTTAATGCAGGGCTTGCATTGACACCTATGCACTGGTGTATTTTTAATAAACCTCCTATTACTATTGTGTTAGAGAGCATTGGCTCAAAAAAGAATACACAAATTACTTTATCGAACCCAATACTCTTCAGTTTTACAGTCTGACATTTACAGGGCTTACTACTTGCTTTGAAAATCACCTATTCAATATTTTATTCAAAGTTGAGTTTACAATAACTAACACTTAGGCACATCCTTCAAAACAAAATATAAATAGTCATGATACAAAATTTATACACAAAAATTTGCTGAGTTTCAGATTCACTGTAAACCTTATACAATTTATAGTCAGTAAAAGGTAGGTCTCTGAGAATTCTCCTAAGTGTGACTATGTTGTGTATTTACAACAAAAAAACAAAAAAAAAAAAAGGAAAAAAAAGAAATTGCATATTATCACTTTAAACACAATAAAAATAATCCTCAGTATCACCTAGAATTCACAAAGGATAGGTGCAGAAATAGAGTGAGCAAAGAGACTTTTCATAATGATATTGACTCAGGTTTGTACTTTGTTTTTTTCTTGTGAAAAAGTCTTCCATTTGACTTTGATTTAAATGTATACCTCACCTCCCAGCCTGAAGAGATAAAGCCATTAGGACATGGTGTTCTGCAACCTCATTCTCTTTTGTGTCTTTGGCTGTTGGAACTGCCATTCCTCCACTGTCATAGTCTAAAGAGGCAGCATAAAATCAGACTGGCTTTTCACCTTCTGGCAACTGAGAGCCTAGTTGCAACAATCTAATATTGCAAGAATACATATTCTGATAAATGACTGAACCACTGGTGTCTGTGCCTTACTGCATGGTGGCTGTGACCTATAAAGAATGTTGTATGTTTTATTTTCTGTAAGAAGTCAAAACTATTTCTTCTATGTGAAGATGAATGAGTTGCTCAAGTGGAAGATGTGATTCACAGATCATAAAGCCAAGACAGATCCTATTTATAGTCTGAGACTCTGAAGACTTATTGGGTCATCATACAAACCCCTCAGACACAGTAGAGAATTGGCTACCAAGGTACAAGATATTAAAAACTGCAGAGGAGGATGGAAAGGAAAGCATGTTTTCGTAGGGATTGGACTAGATTAGATTAGATTAGATGGCTGCATACAGTGGTGCATCTTCCCCCTCATCCTCTGGGCTGTTTTAGGAACTCAGGAATTCCCTGAGTTGTGCAGTAAAGCGTCCCTTGACCATACCAGGAACTCTTGCATGGCTAAGTACCAGACTGTACCAGGGATTCCTGTTCCATGACTAAAATAAGAAGCAAGAGCAAGGATATCAGTCATCCCCTGCTAGCCTCAGAACACTCCTTTACTTGATCGTAGCCCAAGTGGAACGGTATCATTATTATCAGAGTTTTGTAAAATTTCTAGCAATTATCAACTCGGGTTGTTGCCAGGATGGAAATGTAATAGCAAAATCTAATCATCTTGTGACCCTATAGACAGTGGTCCTAAGTGAGACCCTTTGAGATCTCCTGGATGACAGGAGACTGCAACCAGCATCTCCCTCTGAGTAGGACACCTCTTAGAGCACACAAACTCTGTCTGCAAAATTAGAGAACAGTCACTGAAAACTGATGATAGCATCTGGGCTGAAGTCTGCCCACTGTCGTCAACCCTCCCTTATCAAATGCCAATATTCGATGTGAGTATTTCATTGAACTTGAGAGGAATTTTTAACAGGTACCTTCAGATGTCTTTGTGTCTGTGTACATGTGTGTGTATAAATTGATATAGCAAGTGTAGTAAATTCTGTGGACTCACTTCATAAATGTTAAGATTTACCTTAAAACAGCATACTGCTACTAGATGAAAGCCATGTAAAAATCTCTTCTGTGTTGAACTGGTACACCTCTAACCCTTCAGATACAAACTGGTGACCAAGTTGGAAACTAAGACTTGATCTAGCCATACTTAGGTTCCACCAAGAGTTTAGAAAGCAAGGGGGTTCTATCCTGAACCTTGTGACTGAACAGGAGGATCTCCCTTAACATTTTGTGCCTTTGATCTCTGTATTAATCTTTTTATCTTGATTTCACCTCAAATTTCCTTTGTATGTTTCATCCACATAATAAGTACTAGGGTGAACCTTGCCATCGAACTTTGTTAAGTCACACTTTAATAAAATCATAGAGTCATTATTTGAATGACTAAATCCCTTCTTTTCGTGACACTACAAGAGCTGTCATATATTATAAAATCAGTCCTGTGGCAAAAGAAGTATTCTGTGATACATAGCTTCCAAGTTGTAGCTTATTAGCTATATGTTTGAACACGCTTGATTGTATTCTTCATTAGACCTATAGAGGTAAACTCGATGGCTCATGCAAAACTTGTCATTTTAACTAGTGTGCTTGTTAACACTAGTACACTCATGCCAATCACATTCTTATTTTCTCTCCACTGGTATCCTGACTGCTCAGTTCCTCTTCCCTGCCTATTTATTGCTTGCTTGTGGTGTTTATTTACAAACAAGGATCACATCTAAAAACCACTGATCAGTGTTAATACCCTGCCAGCACTGCTGTCAGAAGGTGAGTGACTTTTCTTTCTCCATCTCTGCATCTGCTTCCTAGTGCTGACACAAAGATTTGTATAGCCAGCAGTTAAAATCTGTACAAACACCTGACATTCAAACCTAAGACCTGGATTTCTAAAGTCAGTCAATACCTGAATGCGCAGTTAGACGTGCAGGCTTCTTTTGAAAACGCTGGTAGATTCTTTTTTTTTGTCTCTCTGAGATTAAACACGTTTCACAATTCAGCCCTTCATCTACTAATATTCAAGGTTTAAGCTTTAACTTCTGCATCTGCTGTTCGTCTTGTCTAGAGACCAACAGACAAAATATACATGGTAACATGAGTGTTTGCCAATACATGTCAATATACTGTACGCAAAATTAATTCTCAGAGAGATTTTACTTTTTTTTTTATTTTATTTTCCAAAGGTTTTCAATCACCTTGGCTATACAGCTACAGCAGTTTTGTTAAACATTGTTTAAATCAGTCATTCGCAGCACATTACATTGTAGTGGAGCCTGTCAAATGTTGGAGTCCATCACAATAAATCTTATGCACATTACACTGAACTGTGTCATCTAGGGACTAGAGTGTAATGTGAATGTCAAATTGTCATCTACGGTTACAATTCCTAAGGGAAGTAGTGGGAGCCCCATTGTTAGAATAATTTAAAATGAGACTGGGCAAACACTAGAAAATTATACTGTGGGGAACAATCTCACTTTGGCAGGAAAGAAGAAATAATAGGGTCTTTTTCTGTCTTCAACTTTTGTTAACCTATGAGACATGACATGGTAGGTTTTGAGTTTTCTGTACATTACACAGTTTAATAGACCTCTATTGTGCAGTAGTTTTTGCTTTTTATGTAGTGTCATGTAGAGACAGCACCATCAATTTACACAATTTATGGTTCCAAACCTTTTGGATCACCTTTTGTTGTTCTATAAAGGGATTATTATTGAAAAATTTTGAATATTTTAAAACTTATGTGGAAATCTTTTCTACTGCAATAATCTTCAATTGAAATTCAAATTAAATATAGGCAAGCTAATGCAGAAGCTGGAAAAATATATGCTTGATACAAAATACATAATTCGTACTATTCTGTCATTATTAAATACAGTTACTAAGCACAAGGACAAAAATGCAAACATAAAAGTCTAGAAAATAAATAGTAAAATTTTAAAAGCATATCTATATATATATACAATAGATATGATTCATATATATATACACAATACACAAATTACTGTATATAAAATATATATGCATAAGAAGTATGAAGCATGTGTATAGAATGTTCCAGGCAGTACAAATTTATTTTGGTTTACTTCAAGATCTCTCTCATAACATGATAAGTGCAGAGTCGCAGGGCAGGTAACCAACTGTTTCATAGGTATGTTAAAGATTACTGGTTTAAGCACAGTCTTGATTTCTTAGGTTGCAAGCACTCACTCACTTGCCTTGCTAATTCAACATGTTTGTAGATTACTGGAGATTTGTGTCTTGGAGAAGGCAAACTGGGCTGTTGCCCAGAACAGCAGACTATCAGAAATGGAGAGGACATCCCAGATAAGTGACATCCATACTACTGGTTTCCATTTTGTCTTGACTTAAGTAATTGCATATAAAGAGCTTAATTGTTCTTTCTACTGATGTCTCTAAGGTTTTGGGTGTACAAGATGGTAACTAGTTTTATGGGAAGTATTCTACAAGCAGCAGTGGCAGTCACTCTATATGTAGTATTATCTGTTTAATCAGCAAAACAACACCCATTTATCTGAACACTCATCTCAAACCTGAGACACTGCAGGTCATCTTTTTCCATACTGAAGAGCCTTTAAATGGCTCTGTCTCATACTAATGAAAACCATATATATATATTTCAAATTTTACATGTTTGGACTCTGTGATTATCACAAATATTTTTTATACAGTAATTACGACAAACCGATACAAAATGTGAACAGAAATTCTGAGTGGAATACATCTCACTTGCCTTTAGAAATCTGTAATGCAGGTGTTTCCACTGAGATGTTGCTCACCTAAAATTTGTTTCAGATACACTGCAGAGAAAAAAAAATATTTGATGAAAAGGATTTATCTGATTTATCTGAACATCAGTATTGGAATGAAAAGATCTGCCTTTGCAGAGTGCCTTTGCCTATTGAGCATGAACGGTCCACGGCTGAAGAGTTCAGAATCTGCACTGCACTTGGTCACCTGAACATTTTTTTTTTTTTATTTTGACATAAAGGTATTTTATATCGGTGTGATTAAGCTTAATTTCTTACTGCAACAAGATACATTGATAAGACTCCACAACCTCCTTGGGCAACTTATTCCAGTGCTTAGTCACCTTCACAGTAAAAAAGCATTTCCTGATATTCAGATTGACCCTCCCATGTTTCAGTTTGTGCCCACTGATTCTGGTCCTGTCATTGGCATTGTTGAGAAGGCCCTGGATCTCTTCTTTGCTCCCTCCCTTCAGATATTTGTATACATTGATAAGATTCCCTCCAAGCCTTATTTTCTTCGTGATAACCAGCTTCAGCTCTCCCAGCCTTTCCTCATATATGAGGTGCTGAGTCACCTATAACCATCCCTGTGGCACTTTGTTACAGTATGTCCATGTCTCTCTTGTACTGAGGAGCCCAGAACAGGACACAGTACTCCATGTATGGCCTCACCACTGCTGAGTAAAGGGATAGGGATCACCTCCCTCAACCTGCTGGCAACACTAGCTGCCAGTGGCAAACACTTCCTTGTCTTTAGACTGAAGAAGCTCCGTCAACATTAGTAGAGAGTAGCTATGTTCCCAGTATCTGCATGAAATAAAGAAGTCTATGCTGTGATACAAGGTGAAAAAAAAACCCCACACAAACTAGTAGATGGTTGTTCAGACAACCCTACAAACAGGACTGTGGTTGTTCAGACAACCCTACCCACAGGGGAATGGAGGAAAGACTAACATTGCTACTGTTGATTTCCCTTTTACTTCAACAATCCGGTAATTTTGTTTCTGTAGGGCCTGGCATGTTAGGCCAGAAGTGCTTGGAAAGGACAGTAAAAATGGAGCAAAATACATAATGCATGGAGTCTCCTCAGCCTGATTTGTTTGGGCATTCATCTTATGGAAATGGAGCAGGAAGAATTATTGTGCTACTGTTGAAAATTCTGAATAATGCCATCAAAAGGATTTTTTTTTTTTCCTTCATTCCTGGGTCATAAAAATTTATTTCTGCTTAAACAACTGAGAAGTCTTGCTGTAGACTTCTTGGATAGCTGTGATAGAAAATCCAACAGTAGGATGCCAGGAACTGGAGTAGAATGAAGGAAACAAGGAGGTTGCATCTATTCTAGGCAAGACCTCAAGCCAGGCAGTACAATATAGTACGCATTCATACAGCTAAGATCTTTTCTCCCACAAAAAGAGTAGCTTCAGCCGACCCATAATGTAGATTTGTAGAATGATTTGTAGATAGCACATTGTAGGTAGCACATTCTACCTCCCCAGATATATGATGATTCTGCTGGGAATGCAAACTTTGGCATGCTCCCAAGCTATTATAGTTAAATAATATAAACAATGTCAGTCTGCATGGTGGTATTGAAGCCTAGCTTCAAAACAGAACCTGAGGAGAGAAGAGAATAAAAGCCAAACCCAAACACCAGGCTTTAGGGAAAAACATTTTGGAAAGTACAGAAAACAGAAAAAACAGGAATCAAACTTCTTCCTTTTTCCAGTCCATGTACTGGCACAGCTCAAACAGAAATACTGTGCTATACAAGAGGCCTTACTCTAGAAAAAAGACAGGTAAGTCTTTGTTGCATTCAAATTTTGAATGAGATGACAGAAGACTTCCTCCCACTGCCCCCCAACAGTAGGAAGCAGGCTGTGTAGTTTTTGGCAGTCAGTCATGGCCAGGAAATATTTTTGTATTAAGATAATGTAATTTGGCTGCCTTGATAGAGAGCTGACAAAATTTAAGTGTAATGCATAGAGGGCTGGCTAAATTTTATTTTAAATTAGTTGTAAAGTTGACTGAGGAAATATTAAGGAGTAATGTTTGACATACATAGGGATAAAGACTGGTGCAGAGAGATTATATAAGTATCTACAGGTAGATTATGTGCTGAAGCTAGAAATTGGAGCTGCTTTTTCAGGTAGGATTACTTAGAGCTCCAAAGTGTCCCTTCCTCTTTGTTTCCACTGCAGTGAGTGCATGAAAAACTCATGAAGAAAATTTTCTCTTCTCCTGCTGTGCTATTTTCAGGAAGATGCTAAGTGAACAGAGACAGCTTTGTCAACTTTAAAGAACTGTGAAGTAAAGAATCGTGCTACAGACACAGGAATAAGTCCAGGGTAAAGGAAGCTGTTGAAAGCCTACTGACCTTTGCAATTGGCAGAAACAATATTTTGGGGACAGTTGCAATGAGTAAACCCATACCTCATATTGATTCAAGCTAGGCTTAGAGACAGAATTCACACTCTGGTCCCAGGAGTACAAAACCTACAGTCTCCTAATACGAATGGAGCTACATTACGTGATGAAAATAACAGTTCTTTAACTCCTTCTTTTCCTGTCAGAGCATAGGAGAGCACCAATTCTTCTTTCACCCTTTCTATTCACAATCTGGTATTTTTTCCACAAATTGTCAAAAGATTTATCCTGCATCATCATCTATGACTAGAGGACATTATCCTGCTGCTGCTTACTTAATCAAAGAGAAACATTTTTCCTCCTGTCACTAACTAGTTCAGAACTTAATGAAAACATTAGTATGTCTGATTATATCTTCCTGTTACACAATGTAAGATAAGCAACTGAGTCCTCAGAAGCATGATGTGGTTAGATTAATACAAGCTTTCACTTGGAAGTGTGAAAAAGTTTAGAATGCTTTGGCATTATCCAGTTAGCCTCTAACAGTGAAGATTGATCATGATTGCGAAATAGCAATCATGATTGATACATGGCATGCCTAATTACTGGGCATATCTATATGAGAACACTTCAGGATTGTAAGCAAGGTCATCATTCAGAGAAAAAGAAAGAAACAAAAACCACACAACAAACAAAACACACAAAAGCAAACAAAACCCCCAAACAAAACACAGCATCAGTTGAGCAAAGCACGTATTACATTTTTCAGTTTGAATTAAAAGGAAAGAGCTGACAGGGAGCAAACTCACTAAAACATAGCCTGCATGGAGATTCTATGGCAATTGAATAAGTTCTGTAGGGAGTGAAATACATTGTTGACCCATAAACCACGGTTTTTATTGAGAGGGGTTAAACAAGTTACATACAGAAAAAAACCCACAAACAGTCAAGGGCAACTGTCTTTTATCATAACAGCTAAAATGTTACAGAGTTAAAATTATTTCAGCTATTGCCACGTCTTTTGCAGATTTAGTATGTACATGTTTTTAGAGGTTAAAAAATATAAGCAGTGAACTAGGATAAAATTAAGCAGAGGCAAGAACTGGCCAGCTCCATGTTAACTGACAATAACACTCCGTACATAAAAGGCCAGGTTTGTTTTCTATTCTCAAGTAAAAAAGCAAAAAAGTAAATTAATAAACATTAAATGCACATGCTAGTTGTTTATTATCAGAAAAGGTAATTCTGGTATTCACTTGCATTGACTAATTGCTCTAAACTTAAGTCAGTGTGATTGAACTTAATGGAATTTCACAAGAACTAAATGGAGTGTTACCATTTGCCAACATTCTTATCAAATGCTTCTGCTCTCTCCAAAAGCCTTCCTTCTCATCAAAGCTTATCTGGCTCATTTCTTGATGTCAAGGCCCAAATTTATTAAGTCACTATAAGCAAAGCAATTTATCTAAAGTTATCTGTAACTCCTGCTATATGTACTGTTCCTTGTAACCTGTTACGAAATACCTACCATGCCAAATTTTCTCAGAATGCAGCATTAAGAACATAAAATTTATTAAAGATCCTATGCCAACTCTGAAAGCAACTTGTTTAACCTTCTTGAATATTTTGTTTTGTTTTCCCAGAAAAATAACTGAAGGTAGTTTCACATGCCTTTTCACATCCTCACAGTGCATTAAATCTTCTTTACAATGGCATTCTGTACCTTTAGATGTGAAAGAATGCATAATGGCATTCAGATAAGCAAGAATTTAAGTACATGCCTTACTTTCAGCATAAGACTCATCCTATGAATTATAGCCTCTCTGGAAAGACTCCTGGGAAATGTTATGTAGTATCAATTGTAAAGATATAGTTGCCTTTGTTCCTTATCTTTTGAAATCATCTAAGTTATTTCACCTAAGATACATCTACTTCATAATAACTTTCAGCAATCAGTACTGATTACAGCTAGTGAACACAATTATGCTTTCCATTCTTTATTTCAGTGAATTGTGAGTTTGTATTATTAATAATTATCATTATGCCCATTCTCACATAGGGACTGAGGCATTGTAAGTTCAAAACAATTGTTAACAGCTACCTACAGACAAATGGGAAAGCACTTGAATAACATCTGTGTATACAGTCTCAGCCCAATAACCTGCCCTGTCTCTCTAATCACATCACTTGACAGGCCTTCAAAGCAATATTCCTGGAAATCAATCTATCTCACCTGTTTCTTCAGCCTGAAAATAGACGGTTCCCACGATTTCATTTACAGGATACTTAGCCATGGAGATGATCCTGCTTTTGGCTGGGATGTAGTTTTTCTCCCTAGTAGCTGGTACAGAGCTGTGTTTTGGCTGTAGGCTTAGAATGACATTGGTAACACACACAGATGTTTTAGTTGTTTCTCAGTAATGCTAGTTTGGGTCAGGTATTCTGCCTCTGCTCCATCCCAGCTTCTTGTGCCCCTCCTCATTTGCAGAGCATGAGAGACTGAAACGTCCTTGATCAGGGTGAGTGCTACTGAGCAGCAGCTAACAAATCAGTGTGCTATCAGCACTGTTCTCAGACTAAATTTAAAACACAGCATTGCACCAGATACTAAGAAGAAAAATAACTCATTACAGATGAAATCAGGATGTGCTTTTAAGGATACCACTGCACAACATAGGCTTCTGAGGAGAAATGCCTTTATTTTATGTCTTACTCTCTACTCCCAAATATTTAGTTACTATGATAGCATGTGTATGAATGTGACATTAGTACAAAATAAGAATAGGCCTTCAGGCCTATATTCTTATGTGCCATCAAATAAAACAGCTTCTCTGCTTGTTGCAAGGAGCTGGAGTAGTGTTTCCTTTTTTTTTCCTCCTTTGCAATGACAGATCTGTAGAACTGTGTAATTTAGAAGGGTGGAACATCTATCACAGTGGGACTGAGCATTATTTTTATTATGCCGATTAGAGTGTAATGTCACTGTCATTCTGTATCAATGGAATGATTTTTCATATGTGGAAGAGAGATTAATATAGTTTCAGTATATGTTTAAAGGTACAGCCAGCCCTCATTTATTTTCTAGAAGGTGTTGACTAAATTTGGAGAGAGAGATAGACAAAAAAACCCTAAGGCAATACAATGACTTCTATATACTACTATGTCTGTAATGAACAAAAGTGCTCACCAGTGTTATACTGAATATAATGATAAAACCTTAATTCTATAGTACATCATGTTGAATCTTATCCTCTTCTCATAGGAATGGCCATCTCACACTCTTTAGTGCATTTTAAATTTCACTGTGTGAGGTAGAAAATTACCGATACTTTTATCTTACATGAAAGGCTAAATCGTAGAAGTAAAGTATTTAAATATATTTAAGACAGTTGCAGATGCAAATAGAAGCGTACTGAGATTTTTTGAGAAGTGCTTTAATTCAGTGTGTTTACCTTGGCAATAAAAAGGTAAGGATGAGTGGCATTCACCTGACTAATTTCAACAGTAAAATGTAGATGCCTAATTCTGAACTAGTCAATTCTTCTACAGTCATAACAGAAAAATAGGCATCGGCAGATGGTAATTCATTTGAGCTACCTTCCACGTGTATTTTTGAGAAATCTTTTGATGGTACTTACTCTTAAGTAAGCCCACAAGACTAGATCAGATTTAGAGATGACGAACACCTAAGTATTGGTCCGGATGTTCTTCTCAATAATAATTACCTTTTTAGTGAACAAGAGAGACAAAATTCTCCAGATGACAATTAATCCCAGATAACTGTTTTAGGAGGATCCTCTGTCGCTCTTTGGTCTCTATGTAGTGAGACTGCTTAATTAGCCTAAGCTAAATGCTAATTTTTAACTGCTAAAATTAGGGTATATTAATTCTATCTAAAGCTACTTATCCATGAAGTGTTTGCTGGCTTGTGGTTTAATTATCCTGATATGGAAATAGCAGAGCTCACACCTCTACACTGTCAAAAGCTCTATCATAAGATATTTTCCTTTGAAATTCTTTTCTACTACTAATAAAGGAGAAAATATCATATGGGCTTCACCTTTTCTACCTGACAAGTTTCCACTCTACTGCTTGCTGAAAAACTGCTAAAGAAAACAAGGATTTTCCAACTGACAAGCTTGAAATTCGGATCTTAAGTTCATAATGAAGTCTTTAAATAAATAGTTCAATTAAAAAAAAAAAGGGGGGGAAAAACACCTCTCTCAGGGATGTCAATGAGAGTCTTTATCTTTCTTTGAAGATAAAACTACTTGTCTTGTTCATAAATAATGTATGGCCTCTGCAGTGAAAACTAAAAATGTTAACTGCTTGATTCAGGAACACAAGGCAATAGTGTGATTTACTGTATTAGATCATTTTTTTCAGCCTTGAAAATGGAAATGTGTCCCTTTATTTGTAGGCAAACACACTGAACATGTGCACCTCATTTGGCTTCTAGAACAAGTGCCTCTAAGGAGTAATACCTCTCCTGAGATTGCAGAATAGTTCTACTGTGTGCAGTTCTGGTGTCCTCAATACAAGAAGAACATGGAGCTGTTGGAGCAAGTCCAGAGGAGGGCCATGAGGATGATCAGGGGACTGGAGCACCTCCCGTATGAAGACAGGCTGAGAAAGCTGGGGCTCTTCAGCCTGGAGAAGAGACAGTTGAGTGGAGACCTCATAGCAGCCTTCCAGTATCTGAAAGGGGCCTACAAGGATGCTGGGGAGAGACTTTTTATTAGGGACTGTAGTAGTAGGACAACCAGTAATGGGTTTAAACTTAAACAGGGGAAGTTCAGGTTAGATATAGGGAAGAAGTAATTTACTGTAAGGGTTGTGAAGCAGTGGAACCAAAAAAGGTTGCCCAAAGAAATGGTAAATGCTCCATCCCTGGCAGTGTTCAAGACCAGGTTGAACAGAGCCTTGGGTGACATGGTCTAGGGTGAGGTGTCCCTGCCCACAGCAGGGGGGTTGAAACTAGACGATCTTAAGGTCCTTTCCGACCCTAACCATTCTATGATTCTCTGTGACTGTCCTGGGTTCAGCTGTAACAGTTATTTTTCTCCTTCTTAGTAGCTGGTGAAGTGCTGTTTTCAACTTCAGTCTGTGGACACTGCTGATAACACACCAATGTTTTAGTTGCTGCTCAGTAGTGCTCACCCCAAGCAAGGACTTTTCGGTCCCTCATGCTGGAGGGGCACAAGAAGTCAGAAGGAGGCAGAGACAGGACACCTGACCCAAACTAGCCAAAGGGGTATTCCACACCACAGCACGTCATGCTCAGTATATAAACTGGGAGAAGTTACCCAGAAGGCCCAGATAGCTGTTTGGGTAGGGTTTGGTATTGGTTGTCGGGTGGTGAGTGGTTGTATTCTCTCCCCCTGTTATTTCTCTTATCATTATTATGGCAGTAGTAGTAGTTTTGTTTTATACTTTAGTTATTGGACTGTTCTTATCTTAAACTATGGGGTTTACATTATTTTGATTCTCCTCCCCATTCCCCCAGGAGCTTTGGGGAAAGAAGGAGAGGACTGAGCAAGGGGCTGTGTGGTTCCAAATTATCGTCTGGGCTTAAACCACAACAGCAACTCTTGAGGATGTGTCTGTGCTGGAATCCACCTTTGCACCAAAACGTCCATAACCTTAAGTATATAGACTTTGAGTACAGCACCTTTTTTTTCTCTTCAGAACTTTTCAAAGGCTCAGATTAAGAAATGCGCATTCAGGGACCCTACAGGACAGATTTGAAATGACTGGTGAATTTGCTTCTTGCTTTTATCCTGTCAAATATATTTTACTTTCTTTTTGTAAAAAGTGAACTCTTTAAAAACAAAAAGACAACAGCAATTTTTCTATTTATACTATACAATACTTTTTCTTCTGTGACTTTGTCTAATCTTTTTTTGTCTAGTATCTCGTATGTCTCGTTTAAACTCTTTAATTTTTCTTTTTTTTTCTAAACCTGTCAGTGTTATTTTCATGTGAAATTGAATAGATTTTACATCAGGAGAAGAGAATAATTGTATCTATTCACCTTCTCTGTGTCACTCATAATTTTCATGTCTTCTACAGAATCTCAGTTGTGTCTTTTCAAGGTTATAGGGTCCCAGTCCATTTACTCATTCATCATACCAAAGCTATTCCATTACTTTGATAATTCTTGTTGCCCTTTTCTGTCTTTCTTATTCTACTGTACTTTTTAGATAGATGGTCCAGATAGATTCTAGAAACATGCATGAGAAAGGCAGAAAATAGATTAACACAGAATTATTTTTTTTCTTCCTTCAAGTCAATGATGACTTTTAGTCTGCTTTTTTGACCACTATGAAATGCTAATGCAATGCTTAGACACATTTTAACAAAAAAAAAACAACCAACCAAACAAACAAAAAAAACCCAACACATTATTGCCCATAAATCAAACAAAAAACCAATATAATATTTTCTATATATCAGAGACTGCCAACTCGGAGGGAGGGATTAAGCTGGACAATAGACATATATGTCATGGTTTAAATCCAGTTGGTAACTAAGCACCACACAGCCTCTTGCTCACTACACTTAACTCCTTACTGGGATGGGAAAGAAAGTTGGAAAAACAGAAAAAAAAACAAAAAATGGTAAAACCTGTAGGTTGAGACACGGACAGTTTAACAACTGAAATAAAGTAAAAAATAATGCAACATTATAATGATGACAACAAAACAGGAACAAAAGAGAAAGAGGAACAGAACAACCCCAAGTGATACACAATACAACTGCTCACCACCAAATGACTGATACCCAGCCCATCCCTGAGCACTAATCACTGGCTGCCACTAGTTTATATACTGGGAATGACATGATGTGGTATGGAATGCCCCTTTGGCTAATTCAGGTCAGGTGTCCTTTCTCTGCTTCCGGCTGTCTTCTTGTGCACTCCTTATTGGCTGAGCATGAGAGACTGAAAAGTCCTTGATCAAGGTAGAGCATTACTGAGCAAAAACTAAAACACTGGTGTGTTACCAGCATTATTCTCAGACTAAATCCAAAACACGTAGCTAACTGTACGAGATACTAGGAAGAAAATTAAGTCTATTCCAGCTGAAATCAGAACAGCTGAAACCAGAACAATACATACATTATATATTACCACCCTATTACCACCATAGTATGTATAACTACCTTGATATCTGTTGGAGGAAGAGTACGGCCCAGTACAAGCAATCCAACAGGTTCCTCGATTATGTGGAAGACAACTTCCTCCTGCAAGTAACAGAGGAGACGACAAGGAGAGGTGCCGTGCTTGACCTCGTCCTCACCAATAACGAAGGGGTGGTTGGAAATGTGACTCTCCAGGGCAGCCTTGGTTGCAGCGATCATGAGATGGTCAAATTTTAGATCCTCAGGACAGTGAGAAGAGCATGCAGCAAGCTCACTGCCCTGGACTTCAAGGGAGCAGACTTTGGCCTCTTCAGGAACCTGCATAGTAAGTTTCCATGGGATATAGCCCTAGAAGGCAGGGGGGCCCAAGGCTGTTGGTTGATATTCAAGGATCACCTACTACAAGCCCAGGAGTGTTGCATCCCAAGTGGAAGGAAGTGCAGCAGGAGGGCCAGGAGACGTCCTTGTATGGATAAGGAGCTGCTGAGGAAACTTCGAAGATAAAAGAAGGCTTATAAAAGGCAGAAGCAAGGGCAGGCAGCCTGGGAAGAATACAGGGATGTTGTCTGGGAAGCTAGGGATTGGATCAGGGAAGCTAAGGCCCAGATAGAATTAAACTTCTCTGGGGATGTTAAAGATAACAGGAAGGTATTCTATAGGTACATTGCAAATAAAAGACAGACTAGGGACAATGTAGGCCTGCTCCAGAAGCTATCAGGAGAACTTGCTACCCTGGGTTTGGAGAAGAATGAAGTTCTTAATGACTTCTTTGCCTCAGTCTTCACTGGCAAATACTCTGACCACACCACCCAAGTCTTGGAAGGCAGACGCAGGGACTGTGAGAATGAAGACCTTGGGCCCACTGTAGGAGAGGATCTGGTTCGAGAACATCTTAAGAACCCGAATGCACATAAGTCCATGGGACCTGATGAAATGCATCCGCGGGTCCTGAAGGAGCAGGCAAATGAAGTTGCTAAGCCACTGTCCATTGTATTTGAAAAATCATGGCAGTCAGGTGAAGTTCCTCATGACTGGAAAAAGGGAAATAAAAGCCCATTTTCAAGAAGAGGAAAAAGGATGACCCGGGGAAGCACAGAGCAGTCAGTCTCACCTCTGAGCCTGGCAAAATCTTGGAGCACATTCTCCTGGAAGGCATGTTAAGGCACATGAAAAACAACGAGGTGCTTGGTGACAGCCAGCATGACTTCACTAAGGGGAAATCCTTCCTGACCAATTTGGTGGCCTTCTATGATGGGGTTATGGAACTGATGGACAGGGGTAGAGCAGTCAGTGTCATCTACCTGGACATGTGAAAAGCATTCACACTGTCATGCATGACATCCTTGTCTCTAAATTGCAGAGACATCAATTTGATAGGTGGACCACTCGGTGTATAAAGAACTGGATGGATGGCTGCATGCAAAGAGTCATGTTCAATGGCTCAATGTCCAGCTGAAGACCTGGTGTCCCCCAGGGATCGGTGTTGGGACTGGTCTTGTTCAACGTCTTTGTCGGTGACATGGACATAGGGATTGAGTGCGCCCTCAGCAAGTATGCCGATGACACCAAGCTGTGTGGTTCGGTTGGTACGCTAGAGGGAAGGAATGTCATCCAGAGGGACCTTGACACACTTGTGAGGTGGGCTGATGCCACCCTTAGGAAGTTTAAGCATGCCAAGTGCAAGGTTCTGCACCTGGGTTGGAGCAATCCCAGGAACTGCTACAGGTTGGGCAGAGAAGAGATTCTGAGTAGCCTTGAAGAGAAGGACTTGGGGGTGTTGGTTGATGAGAAAATGAACATGAGCCGGCTTCAGTGTGAGCTCACAGCCCAGGAAGACAACCGCATCCTGGGCTGCATCAAAAGGAGCGTGACCAGCAGGTCAAAGGAGGTGATCCTGCCCCTCTACTCTGCTCTCGTGAGACCTCACTTGGAATATTGTGTACAGTTCTGGTGTCCTCAACCAAAAAAGGACATGGAACTGTTGGAACTAGTGCAGAGGAGGGCCCCAAGGATGATCGGGGGACTGGAGCACCTCCCGTATGAAGACAGGCTGAGGAAGTTGGGGCTTTTCAGCCTGGAGAAGAGAAGGCTGCGTGGGGACCTCATAACAGCCTTCCAGTATCTGAAGGGGGCGTACAAAGATGTTGGGGAGGGACTCTTCATTAGGGGCAGTAGTGATAGGACAAGGGGTAACAGGTTAAAACTTAAACAAAGGAAGTTTAGATTGGATATAAGGAAGAAATACTTTACTGTGAGTGTGGTGAGGCACTGGAATGGGTTGCCCAGGGAGGTTGTGAGTGCTTCATCCCTGGCAGTGTTCAAGGCCAGGTTGGACAGAGCCTTGAGTGACATGGTCTAAGTGAAAGGTGTCCTTGCCCATGGCAAGAGGGTTGGAACTAGATGATCTTAAGGTCCTTTCCAACCCTAACTCTTCTATGATTTTATGATTCTATGATTTGATATCATTGCCTCAGACTGCTTTCATAGCTAATTTAAAATGTAGATTTTGTGAGGGCATGGTTGATCTCACCTACTACTACTGTCTACTTAGACACAGACTTTATGATTACAAGAATTGTGACCTGGCTATATCCATTTCTCCTTCTATAGGGACTGCAATGAGTCTGGACAATGAGCTCTGACATAGACATCTGCTGTAGTTAGACACATCTGATGGTAAGTCTCACTGAAAAGTTCAGCACCAGAAATATACTTTCAATTTTTGTTTTGGTCTTGTTTTTTGCCCTGAACTTTCTCATTTATTTCTTTTGGGCCTCAAACTCTCACTTTATTAAATTTCTGCAATGCTAGACTAAATTTTTGATTTCTATTAATTATCCAGCATAATTTCCTTGTTTATCCATAATTTCAGGGTGGGGAGGGGTAGGGGGGAAACAGCAACAGAATACTGGTAACAACACAATAAAGAAATTTATAAAATTTCCTGTATCATTTGTAATGCATTATGGTCACATGAAGTAGGAGAAGCAGTATTTAAAAAAGAAAACAAACAAACCACCAAACAGACAAACAAACAAAATCTCAAAGGCTTACAAAAAATTAAATGTTAAGCAGTCTTTTCAAAAGATACAGCTTACTTTCTTCCAATTATATGCTTTAGATCCTGTAAACACTCTTGATAGAAATAAATTCTGTCTGACTCTAACTATGATATAGCTTACAGTTTACACAGCTCATTAGTAATACAGGGGACAGAGGAAACTGGTAACTTTGGACCTACAAGACCTACAAATCTATTCAGTTAGAATTATATGAAGTACATAAAATGGACTATGTTTAATATTTTAACTAAATTGTATTTGGAACCCTATTGCTTTTGAACTTAAACATGTTTGACAACTTTAAGGATTTTCTGTTTGAAAAATGCCAGCTTTTAGTTTCCTTCCATGTGTTCCACGTTTGGAGGTCAGACAACAGAATTTAACACTTGAGTAAAATCATCACTTACACTGGCAGCTGGAAGGATGCAACAAAGTGCAGTGACATTTACAAATATTTTGGTTGCCAGGGATGATTAGATGCCCTGGTTAGTCAGAAAAGTGCATATTGTTTCTTTGTAGCAACTGTAAAAGAGTCAGTCATCAGATTATATGTGCTCAGTAGAAAAGGATAAAATAAAGATGAAATATCTAGCCCAGAAATATGATAAATGAAATCTCAGGCACTAACTTGCTTGGCCTGCTTTCTCAATGCCTGAAACTGTAAGCAGAACTTACATTATCAAAGTGATAATGAAACTCTACAGTACCAGTTTTCTAGAAATTTTGTTTATCAAACACGTCAAATGAGATCAAACCACAAGGATTAATGATAAAGCTTTGTTTCAAGTTTAGGTACATGTATAGGATTTATCTCTCCATAGCTTAGGCACTTAAGGTGAGGTGTCTAGCCTACACCAGTGATTTAGGCTCCTTCCACAGCACATGGTTTTACTCCCTGAAGAGTCTGTGCCCTTCCATGACTCCATTCAAGCCGTACAAGACACCCACTACTTTTTCATGACTCTAGTAAGGCTACTACTCTGCAGTTTCTGATTCTCCCCATTTGCCTCCCATTCTGCTGTCTTTCACATGCCAGCATGTGACGTGTGCCTTCAGTCATGCTGTTTTCTCACCAGAGTTGTGGGAGAATATTCCACCACACTGTATTCCACTATCCTCCTTCCCTCTGTTCTCCATTTTGGTCTTTGAATTCCTTCCCTCAACGCATTTTAGTTAACATCATCTTCATCAGATGGTAAGTCTGCTGGTGAAGATGCTGCTAACCATTTTTGTCAAACGGATCCTGTCTTACCCCAGCAATCCATGTTTCTTAAAAAGGTCTTTGTGATCAGGAAAGCCCATATACCCTCCCTGCCACACAATACCATGATGACATACAAAGCTGCATCTGCTCCTACTCGACCTTTCCTTTTCACTGGCAGGCCCAGGGAATACACAAGACGGGCTTCCATGCCTTTCATCTTGACCCATGGAATTCTGTGGTCATTGCTAGCACACTCCACATCTTTCTGGACAGTACTGTTGGAGTCCTTATGGATGGGCAGCAACGGGTGGCCTGAAGGCCTCTTGGCAGTCTCTCAAAACACAGTAAATTTCAGCAATGACCTATTACCTTTGCCTGGTGCCACTGCTTCTTGCCCACAAATCAAGCGCAACTGACCTAGAAGCCTCCTGGGCAGAGTTTTGTCTTTTATACCTACCACAGTTCTATACTTTGTCAGTGACATTTGCAAATCTAGAAATAGCCTTCCTGTTGCTGGAAGTCACAAGCTTCCAACTTACACTCCCGTGGGAGTCTGTCTCCGTAACACCCTCCACGCAGCCAAGATAGTCCAGAGCAGAAGCTCAAGGCCTCGTGGGTGCTCCATTGCACACACCAACTGCCAAATTCCCATCTACCCACTCCGGTCACTATTTAAACATGAAATTATTGAAGAGGTGTTATTTGAATAGCAAACTCACACAGGCCTTCTCTGAATCATGGTCAAGCTCAGAGTTTACAGCCTAAAAACATTTTACTTACTTGGGTGAAAGTTACTTTAAAAGTATCTGAGCCTCTGGAATAAAGGCCATGCCTAACTGTACTGTACCTCGGAATTTTCTGCTTGTTTCTCTACAAGGAATACATTATCTTCTGGCTGACCTGAGAATTTCAAAGTGTATGATGCAGCTGCAAAACACAGAGGCATATTCCTTCTACCTCACCTCCTCAAATGTAAAATTAACATATAATAAATGATATATGACAGCAGAAATTGTATATGTATTAAAATGTGTATTATTTCAAATGTTAACAGACTTTATTGCATGTGTTTCTCCTGATGAAAGAATTACAAGTGTCAATCACATTCCTAAACACGTAAGTAGAACCTAGTATCTCAGGCAGACAAAAAGGATGCATTACAACCCTTTCATAGTTTTCTTAGAATTAAATATGTTTTCTTTTTGCAGAAGATTACAAGCTGCTTTTATGTAGCAAGACTGGGTGGCACTATCTGCCTCCTGCATGTAGGTGTTCTTACTATTTTGCATTCATGGGCATTTTACAGCAGCAGCTCTGCAAGTAGACGATACTTAGTGACTTGTCCAGTTTTTAAAGAACTAGTTTTGTAGCATGCAAAGCACCAATTGTCCCTCTGTCCAGATGTTTTGTGCAGATGGTATACTATTTTCTGGGAGGCATAAATAAAAAGTCTCAGTCTGAGTGCATATGTATGCATAGCTCAAAGACTGGGCTTAAGTCTCCTTTACCCTTGCCTAACTAGTTCTGAAAGTTATTTTGAACTTTTCTTTCTCAGACGACTTCAGTTAAAACAAAAACTATTAGATTGAGGATGCTCGGAATTCTTGATGTCCTGAGACTATCTTTCTAAAATTTAACATTATCCATCAATGATTTCCTTGACTGTGATGAACAGGTTCTGTTTTCATGAACATTAGGTAATATTAAATAATGAAACACAAATGAGCTCAAGCACCTGAATAAAAGAAATCTGTCAAAATAATATGCTTCATCCTTCTGAGTTTCTGTGACTATTCTGTCATCTGTATTTTTTACGTTGGAGGTGAGGGGAGATCATGAGAGGACAGCAGGGCCGGCCATGAGGGAAAATCAGGAGGGGAGAAGTGGGCAGTCCAGAGGGGAGATTGTGAGGGGACAAAAGAGATGGCCATAAGGGAAGAGCAGGGGCAGCCGTGAAAGGAGATCTTGAGGGTGGGGTGGAATGGTTATGACGTGCATGGGGAAACTGAGGGGACAGGAGTGAGAGCCATGAGAGATCAGGGGAGATCTTGAGGGCAGAACAGGGGCAGCCATAAGGGGAGATCATGAGGGGAGAGGTGGGACAGTCATGAGGAGGGATTGTGAGGCGACAGGAGAGGCAGCCATGAGGGGTGAGGGAAAATTATGAGGGGACAAGAGAGGCAGCCATGAGGGGTGAGGAAACATCATGAGGGGACAGGAGAGACAGCCATGAAGGAAGATCATGAGAAGAGAGGCGGGGCAGCCATGAGGGAAGATTATGAGGGGACAGGTGGGGTCATTAGGTGCAAGGAGACAGGAGGGAGAGCCATGAGAGATGAAGGGAGATCCTGAGGGAAAAACAGAGGCAGCCATGAGGGAAGATCATGACAGAAGAGATGGGGTGGTCATGAGGGGTGAGGGGAGATCTTGAGGGGAGAGGAGGTGCAGCCATGGGCTGAGGGGTGGTCGTGAGGAGTAGGGGCAGCAGCTATAGAGTGTGAGCCACTACAAGAGGACAGATGAGGGGTGGCTGTGACTGGAGATAGAATCATAGAATAGTTAGGGTTGGAAAGGACCTTAAGATCATCTAGTTCCAACCCCCCTGCCATGGACAGGGACACCTCACACTAAACCATCCCACACAAGGCTTCATCCAACCTGGCCTTGAACACCGCCAGGGATGGAGCACTCACAACCCCCCTGGGCAACCCAATTCCAGTGCCTCACCACCCTAACAGAAAAGAATTTCCTCCTTATATCCAATTTAAACTTCCCCTGTTTAAGTTTGAACCCGTTACCCCTTGTCCAGTCACTACAGTCCCTGACGAAGAGTCCCTCCCCAGCATCCCTATAGGCCCCCTTCAGATACTGGAAGGCTGCTATGAGGTCTCCATGCAGCCTTCTCTTCTCCAGGCTGAACAGCCCCAACTTCCTCAGCCTGTCTTCATACGGGAGGTGCTCCAGTCCCCTGATCATCCTCATGGCCCTCCTCTGGACTTGTTCCAACAGTTCCATGTCCTTTTTATGTTGAGGACACCAGAACTGCACACAATACTCCAAGTGGGGTCTCACAAGAGCAGAGTAGATCATGAGAAGCAGCCATGAGAGGAGATCAGTTTGCCCTTTGTGACATGGTTTAGTGGTGGACTTGATAGTCTTGGGCTCGATGACCTTAACAGTCTTTTCCATCCTAAATGATTCTGTGATTGGCCATAATAGATCTACTCACATATACACCCATTCATTAGTTCAAACATATATACTTTAACCAAGTGTTGGAATGCTAACATAATGCTATGACTATTCTGTTGACCTATTCAGTATAGGATCATGTTTCTTTTGAAATGCATTAGCAAAGGTCACACTTCATATGAACAGCAGGTATGATATAAAATGAACAGTGGCCTGAGTTCAGCAGTCGCAGTCATTTTTAATCCTTCTTAGTAGCTGGTGCAGCGCTGTATTTTTGACTTTCGGTCTGGGAACAGAGCTGATAACACCGATGTTTTTAGTTACTGCTCAAATGTTTTAGTCTGACCAAGGACTTTGTGAGCCTCATACTCTGCCAGGCAGGAGGGGAAGCCAGGAGCAAGCAGAGACAGGACACCTGACCCAAACCAGTCAAAGAGGTATTCCATAGCACAGTACGTCATGCCCAGGATGCAACTGAGTTACCCAGAAGGGCCAGTGCACTGCTCGGTCAGGCTGGGTATCAAAGGGGTGGTATTGTATTCTCTTCCCTTGTTATTTCCCTTATCATTAGTAGTGGTAGCAGCAGTGATTTGTGTTATACCTTAGTTACTGGACTGCTCTTATCTCAACCCGTGGGAGTTACATTCTTTCAACTCTCCTCCCTGTCCCTCCGCTGGGTGGGGGTGGGGGGTAGAAAGTGGGGGAGAGAGCGAGCAGGCTGTGTGTCTTATTGACTGCACTTAAACCACAACAAACAGTTTTCTCCATTCTTATTTATAGCTAGGGGACACAGTTAAATTAAGTCTTGCCCACAGTGAAGAACTAAGATTCTGCAGTATAACTAAATTCCAGCCCTTTTAACTGGAGGCCTTGCAGGTATTGTCTCAATGCAGAAATTGACTGGTGACCACAGAAGGAAATGAAGTAACTCTGAGAATCAGGACAAGAGGTCTGAATCACTGATTGAACTTTAGGACTTTAAACTCTATCTTTCTTAATAAAGATGGAAGTGGGAAGTGTTGATGATACACTGATTCAGTTATTATCAGTAAACAATTTAATAATAGCCTTTTTCTAATAAGCCTTTACATTACATAATTTTAGAAGTTGTCTAACATCCTCTAACTTACTTGATTGAGCAATTATTATTTAAATTTGATCCCAGTTATATATTGTCAAGCAATTAATGTAGCTCTTTGTATGAATTTGAACATGTAACATGAAAAAACGACATTATTTCTACCCACGTGGATAGATGCAAAAACTAAGGCATGGCAACTAAGGCATGGCACAGAACAACCAAAAGTTTCATTCCTTTTGACATGCATTCCATGTTTTTTTTTCTTAATCCTCTTCAAAGCTCTTTTCTGTCTTGTTGCCCTCAACCTGGTTAACATTATTTTCATAGAATCATAGAATAGTTAGGGTTGGAAAGGACCTCAAGATCATCTAGTTCCAACCCCCCTGCCATGGACAGGGACACCTCACACTAAACCATCCCACACAAGGCTTCATCCAACCTGGCCTTGAACACCGCCAGGGATGGAGCACTCACAACCCCCCTGGGCAACCCATTCCAGTGTCTCACCACCCTAACAGGAAAGAATTTCCTCCTTATATCCGATTTAAACTTCCCCTGTTTAAGTTTGAACCCGTTACCCCGTGTCCAGTCACTACAGTCCCTGACGAAGAGTCCCTCCCCAGCATCCCTATAGGCCCCCTTCAGGTACTGTAAGGCTGCTATTTTGGAAATAATGATTGTGATATACCACCAGACCTGTAGGATTTACCAATTAGCCTGTCCATTTGCTCTTTGCTATTGGAAAATAATCCAAAAAAGGTTCGTTTTTAATTGTGGAAAACCATGTCTTTCTAAAAGCACAAGAGAATCTTAATTTAGGAGAATGGTCATAACTAACAAAAAATTTGACCAATATTTAAGTGGGACAGCATAATTCTAATGATATTAAGAAACAACTGCAATACAACTCTCTTTTTTTCTTTTTTGGAAAGACAAGAGAAGGAAGTTCTACGCTGACTGAATTTAGTGGAAATTCTGAAAACAATGTACATTTCACTCTTTCTAGATTTTTCCACTTTAACCTTTTTATTTTGTAACATCTAAAAAGTTAATCATCACACATGTTCAAAGCTGTTCTATTAGAATTTAAGTGTAAAGAGTGAGACAGCGTTATAATTTCAGCTATTTTGTTGAAAGAGGTCTCTCTTAAGAGACATTACCTGCACCAATATAAAAGAAAAAACAAAACACACACCAAGAGCAATAATAGAAGTTTTTATTTTTTGTTTGCTTTGGTTTTGGTTGTTCTGTTGTGGGTTTGTCTGTGGTTTGTTTGTTGTTTTTTTTGAGGTTTTTTGTTTTAAATCAGAAGTACAAGTCTTAATTAAGGTATAAACTGCAGGCTTTGGGGTGTTTTGGTTTGGTTAAAAAATAAATTTAAAAGTTCATAGGTATTAAGACAGGTGACATTTTAGTGTGGTTTTTTTTTCCTCTGCTTTAGAAAATAAATGCTTCAGTGAAGCATTTTGAACCTCCTTAACTTCTTTGCACTTTTCCACTTAATGACAGCTTCTTCCTACTGCAGTTAGCCTTACAATAATCTCTTCATGTCAATACTTGTGGGCAACTTGGACAAGCTAGGTGCTGTTAGTGTTTGTGCCATAAAAGCCCTTGTCATATAAAGTTAGAATTGTACACTTTACGTTTGTATTCAGACAGTTAAAACACCAGCTGCTCACTGCTGGAGGCAATATATAGTTTATTTCTCTTTCAATCATGATCGCCAGCACTTCTTAGGGAGGCAGCTTGAAGAATGATGGCCATTAATATAAATTTGAAGTCAGAGAAAAAGATTAACACAGAAAATTTTCATGCTTGTGCCAGCAAACATTGACAAACCCCTGTGATTTAAAATACCTCCCTGACAGTTTTGATTATAATTAAATCACAGACATATGGGAAGCAAATAACTGAATGTCATTTGAGCTGTCTGAGTAGCAAAGAGAAGTTTTAGAAGCAAAGAAATGGGAAATTTGTTTCCTATTCAATGTCACTTCTCTTGTTTGTTCCCTGTTCTTTGCTTTGGCAACTGATCCAGCAGAGTTACCAATATTTATTAATAATATTTATTAATGTGAAAAGTAAAGAGATTCCAACTGTTTACAAAAGAATTTGTATTAAATTTGTAGCTCAGAATTATAACCAATTATATTTTCTGGGAAGATACTCAGGACTCTAGAGAAACAGGACCTGTTTACCAGATTGGAATGAAATCTGGACTGCTTGCTTGATCAGCAGTTTCTTGAAAACAATCTATTTCTTACAAATGTATATAACAAGAAGAATATGGTCTGATTGCCTTTGTTTACAAAGTGTCATTATTAATTCAGTTCTGAAGAGATTTAAAGTATGTAGCAATGAATAAAACAGCTGTGCTGATGACTATAGAGATGGAAAGAATCAATAACTGTTTTTTAAAAATAATAAAATTATACAATTTTATCTTAAAATTCTTTAAACACACTGTTAGAATAACCCCAAAACAAACTTATAAAGGTAGAGGAAAAAGATGGAAATCTGTAACTCAGGATAATACAAGAAGAGTAGAAGACTCAAGTAAACAGGTTGTCTAGGTGATTTGCTGTCTAGATGATTTGCTTTGGTATGCAAATTAATTGCATCCACAAATTCAGAACAGTATGTTTCTGAAAAGTCGCTCAATGATTGTTTAATTTCAGAGTCTTCATTACGTAAAGACAAACAAAAGACCTCAGGAAAATTATTACAAAAAAAAAAAAAAAAGAAACTGATATTATGAAAGAAGATTAATAAATTAAATGACAATACTCTGTTTAATAAGCCTCTGAAGACAAAGGGAAACCTGTACCAGATGATCCCAGTCAGTGCAATGATGCTAACAGAATTTAGTTTTGCTGCCCTGAGGGTGAGCTACAAGGTAGTCTTTGTCCCTGGCCAGGGAAAAATTTAGCTTGTGCTAATGACAAAATGGGTTCCAGGTAAAATAAAGGGAAGGCAAGCAAAAATGGTAAGGAGGGACTAAGACCGCCTTAAGGTACAGGAATGCATCAAGGGCAGACGGAATTATGGATTCACTCAAGTGGATCAAGAAGGACCAAATGGGCAGTTAGAGCTGTGGCAGGGAAATAAAGTATGAAATCTTTCTGAAAAGCAAGAAAACAATAGTCAGATGAATTGTTTAGGAGAACAAGTAGATGGAACAGTCAACTTGATGAGTGGCAAGTAATTCAGAGAGAGAATACTTAAGACTGAATTTTAAGACTGAGCATTCCCCAGGAAAAGAAGTTACATTTAGGATAGAAAGAATCTTGAGGCTAGAGTCTCATTACCACTGAAGTCTAAAAGCTGATATTTAAATATTTCGTTTTTTCAAATGTCATATTTTAAGTATGCTTTGAAGTGCTTTTCTGATGTCCATTAAATTATATGAGTGAAGCTAAGAATCAAATTTTCTCTGCTTCCATGTGGGAGGTTAAATTCCTGGATAAAGGAGCATCTAAGTTGAGACAAACTGGTTACCATAATATAGCATTCCAATAGCTATTGCACACTTTTTCCCCCATGCAAAACCATGGATATATAACCTTGAAATAAGTATAGAGTAAAAGCAGACAAATTGGCAGTGACCACAGAGCACTGGAGAAGTTTGAACTCATAATTCAGCTCCATATGAAGCAGTTGCACATATATCCATGCCATGATATAGAATCATAGAATAGATAGGGCTGGAAAGGACCTTAAGATCATTTAGTTCCAACCCCCATGCCATGGGCAAGGACACCTCACACTTAGACCATGTCACCCAAGGCTCTGTCCAACCCGGCCTGGAACACCCCCAGGGATGGAGCATTAACAACTTCCCTGGGCAACCCATTCCAGTGCCTCACCACACTCACAGAAAAGAATTTCTTCCTTACATCCAAACTAAACTTCCCCTGTTTAAGTTTTAACCTGTTACCCCTTTTCCTGTCCTACAGCCCCCAATGAATAGTCCCTCGGCAACACCGTGGCTCCACACAGCCTTCTCGTCTCCAGGCTGAAAAGCCCCAGCTTTCTCAGCCTATCTTCATACGGGAGGTGCTCCAGTCCCCTGATCATCCTCGGGGCCCTACTCTGGACTTCTTCCAACAGTTCCATGTCCTTTTTTGGTTGAGGACACCAGAACTGTACACAATATTCCAAGTGAGGTCTCACGAGAGCAGAGTAGAGGGGCAGGATCACCTCCTTTGACCTGCTGGTCACGCTCCTTTTGATGCAGCCCAGGATGCGGTTGTCTTCCTGGGCTGTGAGCTCACACTGAAGCCGGCTCATGTTCATTTTCTCATCAACCAACACCCCCAAGTCCTTCTCTTCAAGGCTACTCAGAATCTCTTCTCTGACCAACCTGTAGCAGTGCCTGGGATTGCTCCAACCCAGGTGCAGAACTTGCACTTGGCATGCTTAAACTTCCTAAGGGTGGCATCAGCCCACCTCACAAGTGTGTCAAGGTCCCTCCGGATGGCATTCCTTCCCTCTAGCGTATCAACCGAACCACACAGCTTGGTGTCATCAGCAAACTTGCTGAGGGCGCACTCAATCCCTCTGTCCATGTCAACAACAAAGATGTTGAACAAAACCGGTCCCAACACCAGTCCCTGAGGGACACCACTTGTTACTGGTCTCCAGTTGGACATTGAGCCATTGAACACGACTCTTCACATGCGGCCATGCACCCAGTTCTTTATCCACCGAGTGGTCTACCTATCAAATTGATGTATCTCCAATTTAGAGACAAGGATGTCATGCACGACAGTGTCGAACGCTTTTCGCATGCCCAGGTAGATGACATCGACTGGTCTACCCCTGTCCATCAGTTAAATAGCCACATCATAGGAGGCCACCAAATTAGTCTGGAAGGACTTGCATATGTTCAGGTTCTTAAGATGGTCTCGAACCAGATCCTCTCCTACAGTGGGCCCAAGGTCTTCATTCTCACAGTCCCTGCATCTGCCTTCCAAGAATTGGGTGGTGTGGTCAGGGCATTTGCCAGTGAAGACTGAGGCAAAAAGGTTGTTGAGAACCTCGTCCTTCTCCAAACCCAGGGTAGCAAGTTCTCCTGATAGCTTCTGGAGAGGTCCCACATTGCCCCTAGTCTGTCTTTTATTCGCAAAGTACCTATAGAATCCCTCCCTGTTATCTTTAACATCCCTAGAGACATTTAATTCTAACTTGGCCTTAGCTTTCCTAACCTGGTCCCTGGCTTCCCAGACAACATCGCTGTATTCTTCCCAGGCCGCCTGTCCTTGCTTCCACCTTTTATAAGCCTCTTTTTGTCTTCGAAGTTTCCTCAGCAGCTCCTTATCTATCCAAGGAGGTCTCCTCCCCCTTCTGCTGCACTTCCTTCCGCTTAGGATGCAACACTCCTGGGCTTGTAGTAGGTGATCCTTGAATATCAACCAACAGTCTTGGGTCCCCCTGCCTTCTAGGGCTATATCCCATTGAAGCTTACTATGCAGGTTCCCGAAGAGGTCAAAGTCTGCTCCCTTGAAGTCCAGGGCAGTGAGCTTACTGCACTCTCTTCTCACTGTCCTGAGGACCTCGAAGTCAAGCATCTCAAGTTCACTGCAACCAAGGCTGCCCTAGAGAGTCACATTTCCAATCAGCCCTTTGTTATTGGTGACCGCAAGGTCAAGCATGGCATCTCTCTTTCCTTGGTCCTCTATTACTTGCAGAAGGAAGGTGTCTTTCACACAAATTATTTTATTATATATTGTAATAAAATATATATAATAAATATATATACCCACTGATAATATATACATTATCAGTGGGTCCAGTCCAATGCTTTCCATTTTTTCGAGATGTCCTTCAGCATGTAGCCCAAAATTCCAAGATCTGATAGAACCATTGCTACTATTTAACTTATCTGGGAAACAAAAAGTAACAACCTCTTTCCAAGTCTTCCTCACTTACTGTTACCAGACATTGTTGTGTTTTTTTTTAACCTCATTGCATAGTAGGATTATTCTAATCCTACTTTCATTGTAGTAAAACTAGTTTGTACAGTCCCTTACATCCTACTGTTCTTAGCTTTTGCTTTCTGTGTACTACCTTCTTAATTTCTATCATCCTACCTCTCCAGATAAACCATCCAACAATTTGATACTGACCCAAACCATTACCGAGGTAATACACTACAACATGCATTCTTTTCCAGTTTTTGTCTATTTAATCTTGTATGAAAAAAAACAAAATTAGAGTATGACATATAAAAAGATGTTATATCAGAATGTAAAAATAGATAACTCTGAGTAAGCAAACTGCTGATTCCTTTTTGGTGCGGCTGTTTTACTGATAGGAATAAATCAAACACTTATGTTAATCTGCAGTTTTGAGGGTTGGCATTCTAATGATTTTCTCTAGTAGCATTATGGCTGGACTCAAATCATACAGCTTGCTCTCATATATGCTACTCTTGTCTTTCTAAATGCTGTTCATAGTTGACATATCTAGTCTTCATCTAGAAATTGCTTTCTTTCTGTGCACCAGAGATGTAGTAACTTCAGAGAAGGCAAGGTTAATACCAATGGATTCTTAAACATGAAAAAAATAAAAAAGGCAGACTTTGGCTGGTTTAGGAGCCTGGTTGGAGGCAGTCCTGAAGGGCAAAAGAGTCTAGGAAGGCTAGACATTCTTCAAGAATGAAATTTTAATGGCAGAAAAGCAGCCTGTCCCCGTATGCTGAAAGACAAGCTGGCAGGGAAGAATTCCAGCCGATGCTGTCTCTTCAGCCACGTTGGAACTCAGGAAATTAAAAAAGGAGAGTTTACAACCTTAGGTAAAAATAATACTTTTTTTTTGGGGGGTAGCTTTATGCATAAATAATACACATTGGCAACACGGACAGTGGGATTGAATGCAGTCTCAGTAAGTTTGGCTTTTAGGTTGGAAATGATCTCTGTAAGTCAAAAACACATTCTTCAAAGCCAGTTAACTCAGGAACAGTTCTTGGGATTTTACCACAAGAAGTATCTTACATCATTATGAAATATATTTTTTCAGTGAAATAAATAATGGTTTTAAATATACTTTCCATATGTCAAGCTAAAGTCTCACCTGGACAACTATTTGTTGCAGTGTGCTTTTATCAGTGAACTGCTGTGTATGCTCCTTTTAATGGTCTCTAAGGTAAAGGACTTTTGAATTCCTGTTTCTTAAGAAAGCAGCTATGCCATGAATTAGAGCAAATAAATGTCCATAAGTGACTTTACAACTGCCGCCTTTCAAGTTTGTGGACATTTTTTCATTTCTTTAATAGATACACAGTAGCTTCATGAGGGTTCTTTCAAACTCTAACCATTCCATGGTTACAGTCATTTTGCTTATAGAAATAGGTTAGAAATGGTTCCCTTATGTCCCTTCTGAGAAAGGCTGAGAAATGGGGATCCAGATCTTTATTATGAGACATCTGCTACGTTTAGTTGCTTTTTGTTCACTAGATTGACCTCAGAAAAGTATTTCATTGACTCAGCCTCAGGGGGTCTGCCACACTGCCACTTCAATCAAATACATGCTCAAAAGGCAAAATATGCAGTGATAAACCAAAGGACAAAGTAACCCGTTACATGAGAAAAACATTTCATGAAACATGGAAACATTAATAAGCAATTCTTTTGAATATTTAAATAAACAATGGATCCACAGTGGAAGGTGCTGAAACTTAAAATGCAGTACCTCAATAGGAATGGAGTGTTGCCTACTTTTTCTAGAGCCAACTGTGCAATTAATATTTCTAGAAAAATGTTTTTTGGAAAAGCCTTCATCATTTTTCACTTTACTGCAAAGAAGAAATGCATATGTAAGTTTCTAATACTTGAATTTGGTGAGGACATACATTCCAATTGTTCTGATGTATACTTCACATTTAATACATAGGTAGAATTTTCATGCATGCATAATGAAACTGCCCAAGTATTAATATTTATGGGCTATCCATGTATCCAGAGATAAAAATAATTACAGGTTAGAAGTTATCATTTGACCCAACGGTTATCCAGCTTGACATTGTGATTAATGGAATTTACACAAAGGGGTGGTTCTTTGCTGCTTCAGATAAATCCTATTATGTTCACTTGTCACTAGCCAAGTATTGAAACAAATGAATAATAATTTACAATTCAAATAGGGAATATGTGATCATATAAACCTAGCTCAGAAAGAATAAGAAAATAACTCTTAAGTGCATATATCCTAACCCCCCTGCTATCAGAAGACTTATATCATCTGCATATATAATGACATGAAAATATAAAACTCATAAGGGATGGCAAAAAAAACCCAAACAAAAACCAGGAAGGAAGTGCAGCAGGAGGGCTAGGAAACCTCCTTGGATAGGTAAGTAGGTGCTGAGAAAACTTAGAGGGGAAAAGGGAAAAAAGAGGCTTATAAAAGGTGGAAGCAAGGACAAGCAGCCGGAGAATAATACAGGGATGTTGTATGGGAAGCTAGGGATCAGATCAGGGAAGCTAAGGCCCAGATAGAATTAAACTTCTCTGGGGATGTTAAAGATAACAGGAAGGGATTCTATAGGTACATTGCAAATAAAAGACAGACTAGGGACAATGCAGGCCTGCTCCAGAAGCTATCAGGAGAACTTGCTACCCTGGGTTTGGAGAAGAATGAGGTTCTTAATGACTTCTTTGCCTCAGTCTTCACTGGCAAATACTCTGACCACACCACCCAAGTCTTGGAAGGCAGACGCAGGGACTGTGAGAATGAAGACCTTGGGCCCACTGTAGGAGAGGATCTGGTTCGAGACCATCTAAAGAACCCGAACAAACATAAGTCCATTAGACCTGATGAAATGCATCCGCAGGTCAAGAAGGAGCTGGTAAATGAAGTTGCTAAGCCACTGTCCATCATATTTGAAAAATCATGGCAGTCAGGTGAAGTTCCTCATGACTAGAAAAAGGGAAATAAAAGCCCATTTTCAAGAAGAGGAAAAAGGATGACCCGGGAAAGCACAGAGCAGTCAATCTCACCTCTGAGCCTGGCAAAATCTTGGAGCAGATTCTCCTGGAAGGCATGTTAAGGCACATGAAAAACAACAAGGTGCTTGGTGACAGCCAGCATGACTTCACTAAGGGGAAATCCTTCCTGACCAATTTGGTGGCCTTCTATGATGGGGTTATGGAACTGATGGACAGGGGTGGAGCAGCTGATGTCATCTACCTGGATATGCAAAAGGCATTCAACACTGTCGTGCATGACATCCTTGTCTCTAAATTGCAGAGACATCAATTTTGATAGGTGGACCACTCGGTGGATAAAGAACTGGATGGATTATTCTCGCTTTCTCTCCTGGGTTGTGATAAGCATGGGGCAATTTATCCAGAAAATATTTAATGCAGTACTATCTAATCCTTGTGTTTTCCAAAGAAAATGTACAAGGCTATATGTAAGTGTCTCAAAAACTGTTCAAGAAATGAGCTATGACCACTGTTTCACATCAATGTTAAAAAGTTGTGAAAAGGCCAACTAGATTGTACTAGAAATAGATTTTCAGTAAAGGTATCATTAATACCATTACAGAAAGTCCTGAAAGTACAGCATACTTCGTGTAATTTTGAATTTGCATTTTCACATTTTTAATTACGTTTTAACACATTAGACTGTGGGCAGAACCTATCAGTGGTAAGTCAGTTTGGACCTAGATACAAAAAAATAAAGAAAAAATATAAAAAAAAAAACCAAAAAAATAATCACATTTTGGATGGAAAGTACTGGCACCACAAAGAGCTAACAGCTGCCGCAGTGCTGCTCCATGTGTTGCAGGCTGAGGCAATGTTAAATTCTGAGATAAGGGTCTTACACAGAAATCTGAAGCAAGGGAGGATGCCTCCTGATCTGAGTAAAAGGAAAGTGTCCCAGCTTGCACAAAACCAGAAAGTGGCAGATGCTCCTGGAGAGCAAAAAAAGAATGGAAAAATGTTATGAGCCTGTCGTGAGATCCACCAAAGCTTCAATGTGCTATAGCAGAACAGGTGTAAGTATTTGAACAAAATTAAAATGTCATATGCTTTTTAAGCAAACTTAACCCAACAGTGAGAAGTTACACAAGGCCAATATTTTGTCTCAGCATCATATTATACTCAATAGCATCTTTTATTAAACATACTGTATCCTAAGGTGCTACCATCTTGTGTCACTACTCTCTTGGAAAGGAATAAAAGCTGTGCACTCAATTTTTCTAGTATAAAATACTCCCTGAAAAAATATCACTGATCTGTTAACATACCAGTAGCACACGTTGGTAAAATGGGGAAAAATCCCACATGTGCCTAGGATCAATGGCAATGCCAAAGCCTGTAGATCCTACCTGGGCATGACAAGGTTAGGCTATAAATGAAAAAAAAAAAAAGATCTCTATCCAACAGTGAGGTTCTGTGACAACATTTCACTAAGTTTTGGAAAGGTATAAACTACTTTTTAAAATGATTTGTTTTTAAAGAGATCACTTGGCCTGTTTGTCATGGTAGAGACACAAATCTAGAGGCTGAATTTTCTATCTTTTCAGTAAAAGATTATTCCTGACAGAATTTTAGACTACGTTTATATATTACATGAAAATGGGCTTTATCTACTTTTCCCAGTAATTTTGCTTTTGATACAATTATATGTATACATGCTTTGCTTCTTTGAAGGTAAAGAAACTCTTCTAGGAGGCTTTCATCTCTATTTTGTATACAGTCATTACATAAATAACATAGAGACTTTTTTTTTTTGTGATATCCTGACAAAAATTAGTTTGTTCAACTGTACTAATAACACAGTGCCAGCGGTCAGTAATTTCATGAGAGCATTTTATTGCCATCAGAGGAAACAGAATTGGATAATCAGTACCTTAAGGGAAATATATGAGTGCTATAATTTAGTTCCTAAGTGACCTGGCAATTAATAACCAATAATGATGAGGGCCAAAGAGCAAAAAGGTAATATATACTGTACATGATTTCAGGAACAAGACTATGTGAAAAGGGGACAATTCTCAGGGATCTTATAAGCCAACAGAGAATTCTTTAATAGTTCTGCATCTGTAAGTGATTTCTGCTCTATGAAAGAGAGTAAGAAAGATAATCTTCATCATTTTCTGATGATTACATAAATAATGTTAAACAATTTTTCATATCTGGCAGTTGCAAAGCTCAGCAGTTTGAGCATAGTGTTATCTTACATTTGTACAAACCGTGGCATGCCTTAACGATAGTGCTATAAAATATGTTAAAGTAGAAATGCATATTTGGTGACAGGAAGGAGCTCTTAATGCTTGTTGTAGCCATATTAGAACCAATGTGAGGACATATGCCTGTGCCTTCACATATTTCTATATTACAAAACTGCAGTATTTACTGATCTTCCCATACTATCACTGTATGTGACACTGACCCAACTGAACAGGAAATAAGTTTTTCTCTTTCCACACAAGACAAAAGCAGTTAGAAGTCATAAGATTAACCCTTTAGGAAATGCTGCTTCAGTTCCAACACAATTTGTGAACATACAACAGACGTAAAAAAAAAAGGCAATTCTTTTTTCTAACTATTGGTTATATCATACCTACACATCCTGAAAACTTCCCAAGCCTAATTTTTTTTTTTTAATGGATTTCAAGGAAGAAAATACATTTACCTTGATGGTCAGCAGTACTAAGAATTGAAGGCTGATTTCTTCTTGTTCAGTATTCTCGTACTAAATAGTCCCTTATTGTAGTATCACCACTTTCACCCCCTGGCTGCTAGGCATCCCCATCTCCGCTTCAGCAATTAATTCTCCCTTCCATTCATTTTGCTGCACAGCTGACTAGTGGCAGATTTTGCATTACTTCCTGCCTTCTCCAGTGTCCTTCATCACCCCAACAGTCTCCATCCATGGAAATTTTCAAAACCAAACAGGAAATGATGTTGAGCAACCCGGTTAAGTTGAGCCTGCTTTGAGCAGGAGTGATGGACTAATCTCCAAATGTCCCTTCTAATCGCATAAAATTTGTAATTCTGTAAATAGAATCATAGAATATTTAGGGTTGGAAAGGACCTCAAGATCATCTAGTTCCAACCCCACTGCCATGGGCAGGGACACCTCACACTTAGACTATGTCACCCAAGGCTCTGTCCAACTTGGCTTGGAATACCCCCAGGGATGAAGCATTCACAGCTTCCTTGGGCAACCCATTACAGTGCCTCACCACACTCATAGTAAAGAACTTCTTTATATCCAATCTAAACTTCCCCTGTTTAAGTTTTAACCTGTTACCCCTTGTCCTGTCACTACAGTTCCTAATGAAGAGTCCATCCCCAGCATCCCTGTAGGCCCCCTTCAGATGCTGAAAGACTGCTATGAGGTCTCCATGCAGCCTTCTCCATGCTGAACAGCCCCAGCTTTCTCAGGCTGTTTTCATACGAGAGGTGCTCCAGTCCCCTGATCATCCTCGGGGCCCTCCTCTGGACTTGTTCCAACAGTTCCATGTCCTTTTTTGGTTGAGGACACCAGAACTGTACACAATATTCCAAGTGAGGTCTCACGAGAGCAGAGCAGAGGGGCAGGATCACCTCCTTCGACCTGCTGGTCACGCTCCTTTTGATGCAGCCCAGGATGCGGTTGGCTTTCTGGGCTGCAATCACACACCGAAGCCAGCTCATTTTCATTTTCTCATCAACCAACACCCCCAAGTCGTTCTCTGCAGGGCTACTCAGAATCTCTTCTCTGACCAACCTGTAGCAGTGCCTGGGATTGCTCCAACCCAGGTGTAGGACCTCGCGCCTGGCATGCTTAAACTTCCTAAGGGTGGCATCAGCCCACCTCACAAGTGTGTCAAGGTCCCTCTGGATGGCATTCCTTCCCTCTAGCGTTATCAACCGAACCACACAGTTTGGTGTCATCAGCAAACTTGCTGAGGGAGCACTCAATTCCTCTGCCCCTGTCACCGACAAAGACATTGAACAAGACCGGTCCCAACTGGTCTCCAGCCGGACATTGAGCTGTTTAACACGAAGGCAAGAATTCTCAGCATGTTCCCTAGCTGCACTCTATTTTTTTTTTCCTATGTATCATGCACCTCAGTAATTTTCCATTGCCACTGTTACAAAGCCATCAAATTTAACATAACTTAAAACTAATTCTAAAGGTTTATATATTCCATTTTGTGATTTTGTGCCCCTCTTGTCTCAAATCCCCCCTTTTTCTGTCCTTTTGAAAATTCTTTTGCAACATTTTATATATTTCCATTACCATCAAAAGTCTTTTTGAAATAATTCCCCATTTCTACTTGGTGCTTAATTTCATTCCTTTTCCAGTCTTCATAATTTATCATAGATTTTTTACAACACCAGAGGGAACATTGGATCATACCACAAGTAATCAATATTAAAATAATTAACACCAATATTCCTGCAACCAGTTGCCTCAACCAGGAGAGATTAGGTAACCATGAAGTTAACTTTTTTCCATATTTCTCCAAAACCCCAGGATGTGTTATCCATGGCCATTTCATGAAATATATTTGTTTCCAAATTTCCTCCAGGTCTGTTTCAATTCTGCCACTTTGGTCTATATAGGAACAAGAACTTTCATTGATTATGGAACAAACCCCTCCTTGTGATGCCAATAACATGTCTAGAGCCATTCGGTTTTGTAATACCGCCTTAGATAGGCTGGTTATCTCTTGTTGCTCTGCCTGGATTATATCAATGTTTCTACTTTTCATTTCCTCTATGGTTGCTGAGATATTTACAATTGCTTTCTCTAATTCACTTACTCACAAAGATGGAATTAGCCCTCTTACAAAACTATGGAATGGAGTGTGCTGTTCAGTAATAGGGTTAAACCCTCGCTTAGTCTGTTTAGCAAAACTTCTAATCCAGGTCCCGGAAGGATACCTGTCAATAATAGTAAAATTGGGTATTACAGCACCTAAGGTGCATGCCCCCTTCCAGCTGGGGGCTAGAGTCTTATAAGCATTTTCTCCACATAACCAATACCATCCTTTCCCTTTAGGAACGGACCACCACTGAACTATGATACCATCTATATTAATAGTATGATTGCAATTTGAATGGTGACCCACATATGTGGCATTTAAACAAGCATGATCTCCTACCCTGGTTCCTGGTGTAATATATCTTTGTGCACAGGTGTAATATTTATTACCTGGATTAGGATTAACTATTCCAAATTTTAACCTTTCCTTCGAATACAGATTGCTAGTGTTCACCCACAAATTTGTCCATGAGACAGTGTTAGGAATTGGAACTCCAATTAATGGGAGATCCAGGCTTTCTCCTGGTTTAGGCAACTATGCACACACACAACAGTCACTACGATTAAAAACCTTAGTGACATTCTGCACTAATTTCAGGTATAAACTCTGGTCCCAAGCTTGTGCACCAGTTATCATATGAGTCCTAATTGTGACAGATGCAATTTCATACGCAAGGGTCCTGAAGGTCTGACCTGCCATGTCTTCTCTGACCCTGGTGCTTTCTTTATTCTTGAATAACTTATCCAAGCAGTTTGTTCCTTTATCTTCACTGCTGTAAAGGTGGTCAGTAATATCAGGTATGGTCCGCTCCACTTTTCCTGTAGAGGATCTCCTGAAAAATTCTTAACACAAACCCAGTCTCCAGATCTGAAAGCGTGAATTGGATAATCCAAACCTCTTGCTCTTGTCCCTACTATTTAGCTCCTCCAATTGTTTTCCCAAATTGATAACAAAGTGTCGGAGATAGCCTTCCCCCCCTTCCTGAAGACTTTCTCCTTTAAACTGGGACTGATATGGTCTTCCACACAAAATCTCAAATGGGTTAACCTCTTCTTTTGACCAAAGTTTAGTTCGAATTCTTAATAAAGCCAATTATATTAGCACCAATATAAATTTGTTTCCTGACATATTTTACTAATCTGCTGTTTAATCAGATGGTACATCTTTTCTACTTGCCCACTGGCCTGAGGCCTGTATGGAACATGTAGTTGCCAATCAATTTCTAATTTTTGCTAATTTCTTGTGACAATTTTGCACTAAAGTGTGAACCTTGGTTGGAAAAAATTGCCTCTGGTACTCCAAAATGAGGTATTATCTCGTTAAATAGTGTTTTAATCACTTGTCTTGCATTATTTATCCTATAGGGGAATGCTTCTGGCCAGCCTGAAAAAGTATCCGTTAACACTGACAAATATCGATAACTTTCTTTTCAAAAAAATCTGTTTGCTACTGTTGTCCCAGATAACTTCCTCTCCCAACTGTCCCAATTTGATTTCTATTTTCAGTTTTAGGATAATTCTTAAGACATAGCTGACATTGTTTTGTCACTAATTGAACTATAGTATATAGATTTCTTCCTACAATTTGTTTGTTTAAGTATTTATACAAAGACTTACTACCCGAATGAGTTTTATTATGTTCCTCCTGAACTAACTTCCAGAGTTGGTTATAGGGGATTACAATCCGCCCATCAGGTATCTGAACCTCACCTTCTTTATTTTCCTGTCCTTTTAGATCTTTAATTGATTTTCTATCCTCTTTTGAATACCTAGGTTTACATTTTTCAATTGTTAGTTTGCCATCACTGATTAAGGACATGATTTTAGATTGTTCAGCTGCTCATTTGGCTTCAAAATCAGCCAAATTTTTTCCAGTTTCCTGATCAGAGTCACCTTGATGTCTTTTACAGTACATAATAGCTACTTCTTCATGTAGCTGAACAGCTTCTAGTAATTGTAGAATTTTTGTAGCATGTTTAATCTGTTCCCCTTGTGTGTTCAAAAGTCCTCATTCTTTCCAGATAGTACCATGTGCGTGTACCACACTAAATGCATCTTTAGAATCAGTCCAAATATTTATCCTTTTATCTTTAGCCAGTTCCAGGGCTCTTCTTAATGCTATTATTTCTGCCTTCTGGGCAGAGGTGTTCACGGGTAAAGGTTTAGCTTCTATTACCTGTGAAGTGGTGGTAACGGCATATCCTGACTTTTGTTCACCATTTTTCATGAAGCTACTACCACCAGTAAACCAAGAATCAGCATCTTCCAGAGGTTTTTCTTTCAAGTCTGGTCAGCTCGAATATACAGTCTCTATAGTTGCCAAGCAGTCGTGCATTAGTGGTTCTATCAATCATTCCTGCAAAAAGGATGCTGGATTCACAATGTTAGTGACCACAATTTCTGTATCATCTTGCTCCACAAGGATGGCCTGGTATTTAAAAAAAACATGACGGAGATAACCAGTGGGCTCCTTTCTGTTCCAGGACTGCTGATACAACATGGGACACTAGCAGAGTAATCTTTTGTCCCAAGGTGAATTTGTGAGCTTTTTCAATATTCATGACAACCACCGCTACAGCTCTTAGGCATCTGTGCCATCCTTAGCTTGCTTCATCCAGCTGTTTTGAAAAATATGCCACTGCCCTTCTGTATGGTCCTAGTTTTTGAGCAAGGACCCCAGAGATATTCCTTGTTCTTTGTAGCAATATAGCCAAAAGAATTTAGTCACATCCAGAAGTCAGAGCTGCAGCTCTCATTAGCTCTGTTTTGAATTTCTAAAAGCCCCTTCTGCTGTATCAGTCCATTTTAAAGAGGTAGGGTTTCCTTTCAACAGTTCATATAGTGGTCTTACCAGAACACCATAATCATGGATTCAAAGTCTGCACCCATCCAGTCATTCCCAGGAATGTCCGGAGCTCCTTGATGGTCGACAGTCATGGAGTCTGACAAATGGCTTCTTTTCTAGCAACTCCAAGTTCTCTCTGTCCTCCTGCTATTTCATATCCTAGGTAGGAAACTCAGGTTTGGATCAGTTGGGCCTTTTGTTTGGATACCCAATAACCATTCAGTCCCAGGATATTTAATAATTCCACTGTCCACTGGATACATTCTTCCTTTGTTTCTGTAGCAATTAATAAGTCATCCACATACTGTAACAGAGTCCCGTCTGAGTAGGTGGCTTCCATGATTCTAGTTCTCGTGCTAGCTGATTTCCAAAAATTGCTGGACTGTTTTAAACCCTTTAGGTAATACTGTCCAAGTTAATTGAGTATCCCCTCCTGTGTCAGGATTTTCCCATGCGAAAGCAAATAATTTTGGCTTTCTTTGGCCAATGGTAAGCCACAGAAAGCGTCCTTTAAATCCAGAACAGCAAACCATTTCTGATTATTATTCAATTTAGTCAATAAGTCATACGAATTAGCTACTACTGGATGAATATCCTCTGCTGTTTTGTTGATTGCCCTGAGATCTTGAACCAATCTGCGACTTTTCCCATCATATTTATTTACTGTCCAGATAGGAGTATTATATTCTAATTCACATTCAATTAATAATGTATATTTTAAAATTTATCAATTAGTTTTTGATTCCCTTTGATCTTCTAATTTTAAGGGATATTGTTTTATTCTAATTGAGCAAGCCCCCCCCTTTTTTATTTCCACTTTAAGAGGCAAAGTATTTTTCGCCTTATGTGAAACTTCAGATGCCCATACTCCCACATACACCTGATTAAGGTTTTCTTCTATTTCAGGGAGGTCCTCCTGTTTGCTTTTCTGCTGAATTAAAGATAAATTCAAAACTGCAATTAATTGATTGTTTTTAACTCTAAATTCCATTTTGCCTTCTTTAAATGTTGCTTCTCACCCTAATAAAGATTTATGAGAATTTGGCATGCATAAAAATTTATGCATTCCTATTTATTTTCCCAATTTGTACTTTAAAGGTTTCAGAAAGAATGCCTCCTTTTTTTTTTTCTCTTTTTATTGGTGGCCAGTAGCTCCCCCATCTGTAACAAATTCTTTTCTCTCCGATTTAACACCAAATAAGTTGCTCCTGTATCCACTAAAATTCCACTTTATTTCCCCTAGTCCCTAGTTTTAATTTAATCAGTGAATCTGCTAGGGTAGATTCCCCAGGTCCAAGTCAGTCTAGTTCCAATTCAGTCACCGGAGCCACCCCATGGCACTCCCCCCTCCCCCCCCCCCCCCCCCCCCCAAGGGTAATCTCACTTCCAGCGTCCAAACTCCCCATAGCACACACACCGATCCGCTTTCACAGAATACCCACTCCCCCACCTCCACCCGACATCCCTTCTCCCAGGCTCAAACACAGGAGCTGCTCGAGCTCCCTTCCTTTCCCCCTAGGTTTCCCTTTTTTTTTTACTCACAGTTGCTCACCCTGCTCTGCTGGGGCTACAGATGCCTGCCTCTGCAACAGCACTTCTGGTTTAACCCTTTCTTAACTCTGAATGTGAATCTGCCGCTTTTTGCCAGTAACTGCAATCTCCTCCTCCTTATCAATATCTGATAGGACAGATGCAGAGGGTGCTCCTCTCAGAGATATCTGTGATACATAATTTTCCAACCTATCTTCCTGATTGCTGTTTTTTAACTTTAAACATCTTTCCTCAATATCACAGGCTGAACAACATCTCTCCATCCTTCAGTTTTTCCCTGTCCTTTTCCAAAGTCAAAATTAAGGGATCTGGCAGAGCTGTATTAATTTTGCATTCAGTCTGTCACTCCATGTGGTTTCTTAAAGTGAAAAACATATCTGCATACATTACTTCATCTCATTTTCCTTGCCACCTCAAAACAACATTAATTGTAACAATGTATTATAGTTCAGAGTTCCATTTTTAGGCCATTTTTCCTGATCTTCCGAAATATACAAAGGCCACCATCAGTTACAATATTTTACCAATGTTTTCTTATTTACCGAGCCGCCAGGAGACCCTCCAAGTTCCTTCCAGTGTGCCAAAATGTACCCTAAAAGACTCTTTTTCAAGATCTCTTCACTCTGCTGATTTTCCATTATCAATCTCACATTCACACACACACACGGGATCCCACAGACACACTCCACACAGTTACAACACTTGAGACAGAGACTAAAATTCAATCAAATAAACAACAGTTAATAACACTGTTGTAACATCCTGTCACCAATACCAAATCACAAGACCAAAATCTTTACTGTAACAAGCCACAAAATAAGACGAATACCAGCAGAATCAAAAGCAATACTTCCTAACCCCTATGGCTCAGACCATATTGTAACATTAATAGGGGGGTTTCCTTGAACTCTTTATATTTGACCAGCCTGTCAGTGTCCCAAGAAAGACAAGACCCTTATGCCCAACCAGCCTATCTGCGTCCCACTGTGGGAACCATACTGGACAGCCCACTGTATCGGAGGGTGATTCAACTAACCTATTCAGGGACCCATGCTGACAGCATCACAAATCAAATCCCTTATGGCCTGTTGATAGCACACTGGATCCAAAACTATTTCCACAAGACACCCCCTGTGTCTTGTAGGACCCAAAACACAAGAAGCCCCCTGCTTTTTGCGGGTGTATACCAGTAAAATCCAAAACCTTTTCTACAAGACACCCCCTGCGTCTTGTAGGACTCAAACCACGAGATGCCCCTGCTTGTTGTGAGTGTATACCAAACGGATGCGAGCAGCCTGGTATAAACTTTTGCCTACGAGATTTCGTACCTCGATTTACGGAAGGCTTCCAAACCTTGCATACGCTTAGCAAACCGACCCAATTACCAATTTAGTCTTTATGCAAGATGTCCCCTGCCCCTTTCAGACTATACAAATGAAAAGAATACCTTTTATGAAGATGGTCCTTGTCTGCTCCCGCAGCGATCCGAATGAGTCGAGAGGTCCCTCCAGGAAAAATTCCCGAGGGCCCTAGGGCGCCCTGTCCTCAGCGGGTCCTGGAGCCGAGCAGAGAGTGTCCCATCTGGGACACCAAATTGATTCAGAGAAAACTCCAGGAACAAACTTGCCAACAAAGTTTTCAAGCTGACAAGCAGTTATTCTTTATTGCTGCGCCAGGAGACACAGGGCATAGCTCCTCCTAACGTGTGTCTCCCCTATTGCTACACAAGCCGCCCTTATATAGCCACTGGGCATACATACATATTCATGAGGCTACGTATGGATTACATAATTTTCCAGAAAGTTCCCCGTATGCGTACAAAATTGTGGTGGCGGTCTCTGAGGGTCGATTACTTCTTCCTGCAATCTTCATCACTTTCATGCTGCCTTTGAAGCATGCGCAGTAGATGCTTATGCCAGCTTAATTGGTTCATTAGCACCACAGACATAATCCTCCTGTCCTACTTATCAGTTGGTTTAACTGTAGCCCACCCTGGACACCTGCCATTCCCAGATACTCCTTATCCCTGTGTCCTGTTCTTCTAGAGTGTTTTTCTTAAAACTTTGTCAACTATAACGATTTATCTTGTACAAGAATTCTCAGTATGTTCTCTGGCTGCACTCTATTTTTTTTTTTCCTATGTATCATGCACCTCAGTAATTTTCCATTACAAAGCCATCAAATTTAACATTACTTAAAACTAATTCTAAAGGTTTATATATTCCATTCTGTGATTTTGTGCCCCCCTTGTCTCACATCCTCAGAGAAGTTTAATTCTAACTGGGCCTTAGCTTTCCTAACCTGGTCCCTAGCTTCCCTGACAACATCCCTGTATTCTTCCCAGGCCGCCTGTCCTTGCTTCCACCTTTTATAAGCCTCTTTTTTCCTTTGAATTTTCCCCAGCAGCTCCTTATCCATCTATGGAGGTCTCCTGGCCCTCCTGCTGCACTTCCTTCCACTTGGGATGCAATACTCCTGAGCTTGTAGTAGGGGATCCTTGAATACCAACCAACAGTCTTGGCCGCCCCCTGCCTTCTAGGGCTATATCCCATGGAACTTTACTATGCAGGTTCCTGAAGAGGCCAAAGTCTGCTCCCTTTAAGTCCAGGGCAGTGAGCTTGCTGCACGTTCTTCTCACTGTCCTGAGGATCTTGAAGTCGACCATCTCATGATCACTGCAACCAAGGTTGCCCTGGAGTACCACATTTCCAACCAGCCCTTCCTTGTTGGTTAGCACGAGGTTGAGCATGGCACCTCTCCTTGTTGGCTCCTCTATTACTTGCAGGATGAAGTTGTCTTTCACACAATCGAGGAACCTCCTGGATTGCTTGTGCCGGGCTGTATTATTCTATGATAATTACAAAGTCCTTTCTGCAGTAAACTGAGTGAGGAGACCTTGAAATAGCCAGTGTTTCCCCTGTCTGTAGTGCCCTCCCTTTAAATAAGGACTTAAATTTCCTGTTTAATAAAAAAATACTGCATTTAATTTCTCATATAAATCTCTTTTTTAGGACATGATATAGCAGAAAAAAAACCTTCTGTTTATAGTAAAAAGAAAAAAATGAAAATGAGACATAGTCAAGAAAGGGTAAGATAGAATTAGTCTGAAAAGTCTGGCCAAAAAGGGCAATGAATAAATTATTTATTCAGTTCTTCATTTGCACTTAACAGAATTCATAAGAATCACTCACAACCGTTTCCTTATATTGCTGGCAAAGTTGGATATGGCAATTTGCAAAAAAATGTGACTACTGCTGAATATTTTTTCTATACTACTACGCCTGTTCTGCATATTGACAAATCAAAATGCCAACAAAGGCTTCAGGTTAGCTAGTTCTGGTGGTTTAAGTCAGCAAAATGCAGCCATCCACAGTTTTTCCATCTATAGTTGTGCTTTCTGCCTTTTATGCCTTTGACTATTCAGACGAAAGTTTTCAGAGCTTTTGGAACTATACAAAATGAACAGAAAATAACCTCAATGTCCTTTCTATTCATGCTCTCAATATAAAAATTAGGTTGCAATTCTACATCTTTGTGTGAACAACTGTTGTAGCATAATAGAAGCTCTGTTTGCCTACAGGGCACAGCACTACCAACATTTAATTCATTACTTTGTGAAACACTTTGTAACACCCAATGTCTGAAAAGCCACATGAACAATTTAGTTTTATTATTCTGAATGTAAAAGAAGAATAGGCAATTCCAGGTATCTTAGCTTTCTTCTATATTCTTGTCATTGAAGAAATTTAGAGGTACGTGATTAAAGCAGCAGGACAGAAATCAAATGCTAATTGAGTGTAGCCACCACTTTTCTAAAGAGTAAAACTAATGATGATAGAACTCAAACTTTGCTCACCCTCAAAACACTGTCCACATTGACAAAGTTCCAATATTGCCCTTGAGGTTAGATTCCCTGGCTGTTCACATTGATTTTCCTTAATCCTCCTCCTATGGTGTCTTGAGAACATGCCAAGTAGCACTTCAAGGGGAGAGATCTCAGACACGTGTGGGCCCCTACAGATGTCTTCAGGCATTCCTATACTCCATGTGAACTATGTATTTTAGCATGTTTCTTATGTCACCCATGGAGAAATCTCGTACTCTTTCTTCCAGAGTATTTACAGTTATCAACATCAAAAGATTGTTAGCAGCAGCAACCTGAATAAATAGTTCAGCGTCTGATTATTCCCACAAAGTTGTAGAATAAAAATCAGAGAAGTGCTTAGATTAAAAAAATAAAAAAAAATAAAAAGTGATGCTGTGAGGTGTTTCAGAAAGTCCTCAGCAGGATGGGCATGACAGCTTGTGATTATCATCAACTACACCCAGAAGGAAATCAGATGGAGTATCAAGGGAACTACTGGGATGCAAAAAGTGTATTTTGGACTTTTATGTCACAGACACTTCTGGAAAAAGATGAAATATCTGGCATATCCTATGAATGACTTCTTGGTAGACATATAACCAGTTCATTGGAGAACTATGCCAAGCAGCAATTTTGGCATGGTTACTTCTCTCCACATTCACCACTAACACATCCTGCTTCATCATCAGCATGCATTGAACCTGGAACATTCAGATCATCCTACAGAACTTTTCCTGATTCACTAAACAGTTAGGATTCATTCAGCAATAGTGGCTAATTGCTACGAGCAGGTCACTGCCTACCTAACAATAATGCAACAGCTAGAACTTCTCTCATTCAGATGAGACACAGAATTAGCAAGCTCACGGGTCCTCAAGAACCTTGACACTCATCATCTAAGAAATAGGATCAGATCTCTGGTTAGGTGTCGTGGTTTAAGCCCAGCCAGCAACCCAGAACCACGCAGCCACTTGCCCATTTCCATCCCCCACCCCCCCACCCCCGCTTTCCTCTTCCCCATCCCCCTGGGCGCTGGGGGAGGAAGGGACGGAGGGAGTGAGCAAGCGGCTGAGTGGTTCTGGGTTGCTGGCTGGGCTTAAACCACGACATTAGGTTATTTCTGTTGGGAAAGTGGGAAAAGGCAACTGGATTCTGATGGAGAACACAGAAAGCAAGCTATGCTGGCAATAAAGGTAAAGTTGGAAAAGGCCAGTCAAAGGCTAAAGAACCTGTTTGTTAGATCTGCATATCTATAGTTGTGACCCATCACACCTATTGCTGTCATCAGATTCTAAAGAAATTATAACAGATACTATAACAAATAATTTACAATTAGTATACTGGGTACTTAACACATTAAGACAATAACAACAGCATACAATTGCAATGACTGCATAATAATCACCTAAATGTCAGTTAGTTATTCTGAAAAAACCTGGAGGAAAATAAACACTAAAACATCAGTACAGTCCTTACTATAAGGTCCAGCACTGATCTTTCCTTACATGGTAATGCGATATACGTGCTAATAATTGCTCTGCAGCTTCTGATCACCACACTGTATTGTTAGCAAGCCACTGGGATTGCATTTGGATTGAAAAAAATGAAACCTCAAGCACTGAATGAATATAATAGACTGCTCTGCGTGTAAATTATATTTATTTGGCTGCAGCCAGTAAGATAAAATGCTTAATCTAAAAATTTAATAATCACAAAACAGAAATTTATCACTGTAACTCATTTCTGTGGTACATATTACAAATTAAAAAATAAACACTAGAGGAAACTATATATAAAGAATCCCAGAGGCTTTTAAACTATCCAAAATGGATCATAATTTAACAGCTTAACAAATGTAATACGACTTTGTTGATGGATTGTGCTCCCAAGTTATGACTGAGCAGATAAATTATATTTTCAAAAAAAATCAGAAGCAAAGGATAAAAATACATTTTTAATAGTGCTATTGAAATTCAAGTCTTAAGCTTCATAATTTTGTGTTTGCCTTTAACAGGAAAAAGTGCCACACCACAATAAAACAGCGACTAGCCATTTTTAATTGATTCAGGAGTTCACCTTTGCTTTTACTGAAATTAGAAACAAAATTTTATACAACTATTTGTGAAAGCATTGTTTCCATTGGGTGGAAACATGCTGCATTTAAAATAAGATCTAGATTTTAGATTATAAATATTGAACATTTTAATATCATATAATCATAGAACAGAATAATAGAATCACTTAGGCTGGAAGAGCCCTTTAGGATCATCAAATCCAATCGCTAACCCAGCACTGCCAAGTCCATCACTAAACCATATCCCCTAAGTGCCACATCTTTTAAATACCTCCAGGGATGGCAACACAACCACATTGCTGAGCAGCCTGTTCCAATGCTTGCCAGCCCTTTCAATGAAGAAATTTTTCCTGATATCCAATTTAAACCTCCTCTGGAGCAACTTGAGGCTACTTCTTCTTGTCCTATTGCTTGTTACTTGGGAGAAGAGACTGATCCCCACCTCACTACAACCTCCTTTCAAGTGGTTGTAGAGTGATAAGTTCTCCCCTCAGCTTCCTCTTCTCCAGGCTAAGCAACTCTCACCAGCTTCACTGCCCTTCTCTGGACCCGCTCCAGTACCTCAATGTCTCCCTTGCAGTGTGGGGCCCAGAACTGAACACAGGATTTGAGGTGCAACCTCACCAGTGCCAAGTACAGGGAGATGATCACTGCCCTAGTCCTGATGCCCACACTATTGCTGATGTAGGCCAGGATGCTCTTGGCCTTCTTGGCTGCCTAGGCACAACCTGGCTCATGTTCAGCCAGCATCTCATTTACTGTGTGAGAGATGCAAGGAAAACAAATAGTTTAAAGTGAATTACTTATGTACATTCTCACACTGATGAATAAAATGATAAACTAGTGTAGTCTAAGAATACACTAGATTTGAGGACTCCTTTCCCAGATCCATTTTATTTGTCTCGGACATTTGTCCGGTCCCACCTGGCAGGTCCAGGCCAACTTATCTTTTATCACACTGCATGGTAAAAGCACAGGCCCTCTGGAGATTCAAAAACTAAACAACTTATTTTACTCCTCCCTAAAACTGTGTCGGGAGGAACAAAACTCTTGGCAAGCTTGTATTCTTATAAATGGGCCAACTTAGAAAGAAAACAAAGAAACAGACTCACCAACCCATGGGTCCAGCGACGTACACTCGCTTAGCGAGTTGCAGTCCCCTCAGTCAATGACTCTGTTAAGGCCTAGAACGGTAAAAAGCACCGCAGGGCTGAAGGCGGGCTGTCTTTTCATAGTGTCAGGCTCTCCTGGCACCCTCGCACAGGTGAGACTCGTTCTCAGGGGCACCAGGTAAACCCCAGACCCAGATCCCGTTGTGCCCTGACGGCCGTCGCGGTATCCGTGCTGCTGTCTCCCTGCGGTTTGTTGTTGCCGGGCATTCGATGCTCGTGGCCTCAGGGCAGATAACACACGAAAACATCCCCTACAGTGGTGGAGCCGATCCCTGCTGTGCTCCCGGCCGTTTGCCCGAGCGGTGTTACGCTGCTCACCGCGAGCAGGCTCCCTCAGGCCCTTCCGTCTTGTGAGTTGCTTTGGTACACACACGCAAGAAAGGTCGCCTGACCGTGACAGCATTCCCCTGCAGCAAAACTGCATGCTTGCAGAGGACATGCAAATACATTATTCTTTAGCTGTAGATAGAAAATACAGACTATCCTGATGAAAGCTGAAATGTGTATTGATCTTGTAAATTATTTGGTAAACTAACTCAAGAAAAAAAAAAAAAAAAAAAAAGGCAAACATTGGTGCCTATATAACCAGTCCAAAAATAGGAACTAATATCTCTTTTCGGATTGGGTTTCCTTTAGGAAACTTGAAAACCTTGCTTATCCACTGAGAACACTATCAATTTGCTGAATACACTCCCTGGCTCTCCAAAGCAGTCCAAAGCAGGATATCCACAAAGTAGAATGGTATAAACTTAATCTTTATAGGTCCTTTGAAGTTTCCTTTATCCTTGGAAAGAAGGAAAAAAAAAATCTTCTTCCACTAAGTCAGTCTTTACCTAAAATCCAAAATTTTAACTTAGAAAATAAATGATAATGTGGGACAGAGTAAGACCATGAAAAGAACCAGGATGGACACAGATTTAATAGTTGTGCTTGTTAGCGTCCATCAGGCCCAATCCTATGGACATTGCCAACCTTGAAGTTACATGTGTGAATAACCATCTTAACCTTGATGCTATAAACTGTGAATCAGGAATAATGAAGTGCTTAAAACAGTCACAGTCTGAAATGATTTTATTACGGAGCTTCTAAACTCAAAGAAGGATCTTGTTGATGGCAATAAGCAGAAGAGTACCACAGCATTGACAAAAATCCAAGTGACTGGGGAAACTCACAGTTGATGGTCAAGCAGGAATTTTGAAGAATTAAAGCTATGTGGTGCATAAGCCTGACATATTCTGATCTCAGTGTGAAAAACCTGTAAATCTTACCTTTGGATGCATTACTAGCATTTAAGCAGACAATTAAAGCATCCATAAGCATACATCAGTTTTCATGTCTATAAGCAGTTGGTGAAATATAAACTAAGATCTTTTTATATCATGGAAAACATTGTAATATCAAATGATCAGGCACTTAGATTTTTTTTATGTCAGCAATGACCAATAAACCAGACTTCAGAAAATCTCTCAGCTTCCACTTGTCATGATAGCAGTAGCTTAAAAATTATCATATCTATAAAGGATGGGAATGAAGCATCATTCTGCTCTCCATTCTACTCATGCTTTTTACATTAGGCAGTTATTGGATTAAAAAAAAACCCTCTGAATTAATCCAGGGAAGGAATATATCTCACTCTGGCTATTTCTTCTTACAACTGTTCCTTACTAAAATAATTCTGAAAAATCAAGTTTCTGGCTTTCTCTAAAACAGACGAATGTGAATCAGCTGTTTTCCATTCATGATTGTAACTATAGGTAGAAAAATCTGTTTGCTTTTTTAAAATTGAATACTTGCTCAGAAATGAGTCCACAGTAGCTGAATGAAAAAAAAAAAAAAAGGTAAAAATCCAAGCCTTTCAGTTTACTGGAAATATTTTCTAGATCTAAGCTTCGAAAACATAACCATCACATGCAAATTTGAATATGTGGAGCATATATGCTTCTACTCTGAACATAATTTGAAGCTAACAAGAATTCATGCCCTTTTCATTGGACTCCATAGATTTAAGCTAACTGAGAAAATACAGCTACAAGAACTATTTAAAGAAATGAATATCTGAATGTGAATCCAAGGAGTAATAAGCAGCGTGTTGGTAGCAAACCTTTGCTACTTACCATATTTCAAATATATTTTACTCAAATTTCATCTTATTAGCAAAATTTGCTGTATTTCTTTAAACTGATGGCAAGAATACTGCAGATCATTACCAAGGACATTGTAGTCTTCTGTGCTCAATCATGTATGTGTATGAATGCTATTTAAAGAGTTGGAAATGCCAACAGATAATTTGTTTAGCTACCATTTTCTGAAATGGTGACTTTCTCTACTGAAAGAGCCCAATTATAACCATCTGCTTCCAAATAAATTGACAAGATGAGGAGGCTTACACTTAAAGTGCTTCATCAGAATGGAAGACTTTTATACAATGCATTACTAGAAATCCCAATTTAGAATAGAGATCAAAGTCTTTGTCATCTGAGGAGATATTTGGATTTTCCTTGTCATGTATTGTGGACCAGGTAAAAGGAACAATAAAAATTGGAGTTTAAATAATTTCTCAAAAAATGAAGCATAATCCAAATAGTTGTGTTTATAAATTATGATTGGAAATCAGCCTATATGGAAATTTTATGTGAAAGATGACCATTTATAAATTTGTCCTTTAGTGGTTTGTTTGTATATAATTTGAAAAACAATTAAAATTAAACTTTTTTTTTGCATTACTATATGTAACTAATTATGAATTACAGCTTTTTTGTTTTTCAGTTCTTTATAGACTTTAAATTTGACGGGAAATGAAAAATCATCAAAATTACTCTGTACAAAACTTACTTTTCTGCTTCTGTGTATACTTAGATATGAATATTTTTTATTGGACATAAGCATTTGTTCAAGAAATACATATAGTGTTGTTTACAAGTCTGAAATCAAGAAAGTCAAATGGATAGTTTTTAACATCTGTTCAGTACTGTCTACTACTTAATCCAATTGAGGTTTTGCCTATCTCAGAATGTATGTACAAGAACTGAACTGCAGTGTAGCTGAATTACTCCACTGGAAATTCTTAAACCAGGCAGAAAATTCTCTCTGGCCCATATACTTTCAGTCATACAAGAAAAAAAGTAGGGCAAGTGAGGGTCTGGAAATTGCAGACTGAGTTTTGTTACAGAAGGTTGGAGTTATTTAGAAAATTAAATATAACATGATTGAATAGTGAGTTCTAGTTTGAATAATTTTTAGTTGCTGAAAGCTTTAAGCCCAAAAGTATTATCCATCTACAGTTGCAGTGATCCTGCAAGCCAAATTTCTGTATTCCACACTTTTTTGCTGCAATATCTTAAACTCTTTCTGTTGAATTAATATTATTTTCGCACAAGAAAATCCACTGTCATGTTACATAGTTGCATGTTTGTGCCTTTATATTGAAAGTGAAGTTGGTTATGTTGGTCCACAATGCACCACTTCACTGTTTCCTTTGAGCTTCATATCTCTGGTGTCTCAAACACTGAATACAAATAAACAAGCAAAAATAAAGTATGACAACAGTATTTGGTATCTAAGCTTACTGAAATATATATGCATTCCATGTTTGACTTAAGGCTTAGTTCCATTCTAGCATTTATTTGAAGATATCCATTCAGCTACATGAACATTTAAATGACTGCATATTTTCAGGAATAATCCAAATGCCAGTCATACTATGTCTAAAATTAATTGAAATAAAAATGTATTTTTTTTAATTATAATTTTTACACTGATCTCATGACTATAATAATTTTTGAATGGACAAGAACATCACCCTCAGGACTTGAGGTTTACTTCAGGCACCTGTCATAGAGGACCAGTTTATGAGTTGAGAACAGAGAAATCTATTTCTTGTAAAACTATTTAATTAAGAAGCACATTTAAAAATTAAAACCATCAAGAATAGTGATCGCTTTACTAATATGGGGGTGACTGTGCAAGGAAATTAAGTAGCGTTAATATGGGAGTAATTACAGAAGAACTGTGGTAAACTTACTGAGAAATAATCAGTGTTCCTGAAAATCTTTGCAGACTGACTTGACTGAGTTGAATTATTCTGTGGTTTATATTTTTGCTTTATTAAAGCTGTATGGAGAATAATTTAATTTTGGAGGATTCTAATTCCCTTATTGTCTTGCTATTACTGCTTCATAATGAAAAAAAAAAAAAAAACAAGTGAAGCTATTTGAAACACTTTTTGCAAAATTGCGCTTGCCCAAATGATCAGATTTTTAATCAGGTTTCACTCAAAATAACTGAAAAATACTACCTGAAATTTCATAGATTTTCAATAGATACTATTCCACAAACATTTCAGGTTTTACACAACAGCTAAATTAGATTAACAGAAATGTATCCTATATTCAATCTTTTCATTTTCTCTTGGTAGAGTAGTTCCTGATCATTGTCTAGGAGGGAAAACAACAATGAACCAAAGATGAGATAATTGTTCAAGTAGAAAGATTCTGAACAGAGAAATGTGTATGTTTAAGCAATAGTTTGAGATTTTTTCCCAGCAGGAATCATGAAGAATTACAATCCAAATCTATAAATATTTTGCATTAATTCAAGATTTCATTTTTATTAGATGATGTTTTTACCACCCGGCTTCATCAAGCTCTAGGTACCTGGGGATCTAGTTACTGCATCACTAACTTTTCTTGATCCACCATTTGCTTGCAGCACCTTTTGCTGTTGCTGCTTTTCTCTCTTCAGTGTCTCAGTGGTAATGAAGCATGTGCTTCTTACAGTCTTGGGGATCCTATTACCAAAAAAAAAAAAAATACTACCGCAATGTGATTACGAACACTGATTTAAGTTTTCCAAAATCTGCTAGTTCCGAATAGCTGAAAAATTATTCAGGATGCTAGATATATTAACAGATTCAACTAGACTTTGTCCAAATATATTTCCACCAAGCTGCCTTCATCTACCCTCCCTCTTCCACATTTTTCCTACTCTTTGCTTCTGCTATCATCAATAGAGCACATATTTTTAACATCTCCATAAAAGCAGATATTTTAAAGTGATAAGGGTAACTCTCTGTCTTGACATGGTGACATCTACCCTCTCTGTTGGTCTCATGAGGCTGTTGTTGACTCAAAGTTATTCACATTTTTTCATAAATGAATCCACTAGATAATGCCAATATAACTGCAGACTCAGTTCCACTGCTGCTTCTTCAGTACCTTTGTTACCCCATCCTGTTGCAGCGCACATGTCACTGCTTCTATGAGAGTTCACTGCATGTCCAGCAGTTCCCAAATTACTTCTCCTGTTAGAACAAAGGAAACCTGGAAGACTCATGCTTTTGTCTTGTGTTAGTTCATCAATACGGCACCTGTTATTACCAAATCCAAACCAGTAACTGGCAAATAATGAGTATCTCTTCATCCTCTACATTTTAAACTATAAATTGCTCCAAATGAATTTTATCTGGTTCGATACCCATTATGCACTGTGCATTTGGTTTTTAATAGAGCCTTATATAGTTCATTGCTTACTGTAGAAGTGTAATCATATTTTTTGGGCCTTCAGAGTAAGGCAGTACCAACGACAGAAAGACCAGAGCTGGAAAAAAGAACTCTGGAGCTGCCAAATGGAATTTTTGGGATGTCAGGGCTGGGATTTAAAATACAGCTGAATCTGGATTCCCAGCTACAGGCAGAAGCTTCAGTCCGGTGGCTGCCAGAAACTGCACTGCTAGGTTTCAGTGACATCAGCAAAGAAGGAAAAACAAAACAAAACAAAATACAGGGAAATTTTTTAATGACTTGCATCTGCTATCTATGAAATTTCCCAGTGCAGGCAAACAGCTGTCAACAATTTACATAAAACATTCAGCCAGGATATCCCTTGTGATTTTATACTTCTGGTTCACACAGATGAGTGAACTAGGCTCAGTTGGCACAGGTAGCATCCATGGCTTTACTTGGACTTCTGCTCCCATTCTTTTTTTGTGTGTACATTTTGCTTTTGCAAACACCAAACAAGAATTGGACTCCTGCTAAAGAAGAGTGATTTAAGACCATTTGACCATGAAAAACTTATTCCCTGGTCATCTGGTATCTCCTTAGGTGGTAATTAAAGATCTTCTGGTGATATATGGATTTCCATTTGTGAACTTTAGAAGCCATGGTAATAAGAATATGTGCTCTGCCAAGTAACAATGGCCCAATGGTTCCATTAATCTTGTCTGGCCCAGCATCACAAATATACACGTTTGCCCATCTCTGCTCTAGGAAGGATATGTGAACTGGGCCCCCATATATTTTTCTAGGCCATCTGGCTGTGGTTGTAGCCATCCACAGAGACAAAAAATGTCCTATACAATGGTGGATTAAAAGTCATTTTACTTGCTGAAGCATGCCTGTTGAGGAGTCTGAATATGTAGATGTGTGTCATCAGTATAGTCAACACAGCTGGAGATTCACTTGGGCAAAGCCTGCTATGGTATTGCATGCTACTACTGAAAGGTAACATGGAACAGGACCAGGAAATGTTACTTTCCAAACAATTTTTCAGTCCTTGAACTGACTATCAGCAGAGCAATGGAAGTTGAAAGTTTCCAAATGCACCACTTCAGGCTTCTTGATAGCCACTGTTATTGCTGCACTGGTCGTTTCCCATTTCTCATCTACAGAAGATATATTTTCTTATCCTGCAGGTTTTCTTCTGCTTACAGTTTCCCCATATTTTGTATAGTGAACCTGCACCACAAGGCATCACTATTCTAATAAAACAGATGCTGGAGAAAAAGTGTAGTAGTTCAGTTTCATTTTCACTTTTTTTTTTTTTTTTGACCCACTCTTCTTAACAATTACAGGCCAGCCAGTTTGGGCTACCATAAATTAATCTGCATCTGTGCCCCTGGCTCTGAACAGATAAATTCAGGCTTAGTGCATAGATTCTTCTTACATCAGTACCACTGGTAGATGCTGCTTGCTGATGCTGCTGTTGACATGGTTGCCCAAGGCAGAAGATAAAGATGTCATACTGATATTACTGTGCTGCAATGCAGCTGTGGATTAGTCCTGCTTTGGGGTAGAGCTCTCATTTTATCGGGGTGGACCTCAGAATCAGAGATGACAAATGATACTCTCAAAATGGTGATATAAAATATCTGTCATACAAAATCCAGTCAGAAAAGCAAAAACAGCTGAATGCAATGCAATGCAAGATGCAAGGCAGCCTATTTTGTGGTGTACACTGACAAAATGAACTCCTCTACTTTCTTGCCAGTTCAATGGTTCCTACTTGTAAGACTTGTCATGTACCCACGCTGTTTACAGTCTCAGTTTTCCACACACTTGATAATCTCTAATGCATATATCCAGTACTGATTATCGTCAAAGCAAAGTTCTGTTCTCTGCCACATCTTTTTCAGATTTGTCTGGTACTGAACTGCTTCTATCCTTCTATTGTTTCCTATTACGTATCTTTATGGGATGCTCCTGGTTTCAATTTCAGTTCTTTAATGTCTAACCTTTTAAAATAAATATGCAGCATATTTATGACAATTTCTTTTCTTATGGTAGAACAGAACATCTTTAAATTAAGCTTTCTTTTTTGTATTTTAGAAAGTCTGTTTTCTGATACATGTTTTCATTTCCATCAAGTTTTAATACGATTCAAAATTCTGTTTCAAAAAATTCAAATACCCTCTTCCGTATTCAAAGGTTGTTTTGTGTGTCCTTTTGAGATAGTCCTCCTGAGATACATAGATGCTTAATTTATTTATTATAGCATTGGAAAGATGAAGTACTACCCAAATTAGTAAGATATAAGGGCCTGAGCCCCTTGTGCTGCTTATACACATTCTTATTGGAGCTACCCCAATAATGTTTTCAGAGGAAACATCCCACCCCAAAATCTGGTGTCTGGTCTGTCCAGTGTCATGATCATCCATGTTTAGCCTAGAGGATTTTTGCTACAAATTCCATCCAACTCTGGATCACTTAACGTCAGAACCCTTTAGAAATTACCCCAAGATTCCCATTCAGGTGAGGCTAAAGGCTGCACCGAGTGCTGTGATCACAACACAAGCCAATGCTCTGCTAAAAGTGGTCACAGAATCACAGAATAGTTTAGACTGGATGGGACCTTTAAAGCCCAGCCCTCCCTGCAATGATCAGGAACATCTTCAAGAATATCCGGTTGCTCAAAGCTCCATTCAACCTAGCCTTGAATGTTTCCAGGGGTGGGGCATCTACTACCTCTCTGGGCAACCTGTTCCAGTGTTTCATATCCCTCATTGTGATTCCCACCCCACCCCCCACGCCCCCTTATATCTATCCTGAATCTAACTTCTTTTAATTTAAAACCATTACCTCTTGTCTTATTGCAAAAACCTACCCCTTGTCCCACTAAAAAGTCTGTCCTCATCTTTCTTTTAAGCCCCCTTACAAGGCTGCAGATAATCTAGGTCTAAATGATTCAACAATTTTCCATTGTTGAGGTATTTTGACACCTCACACACATATGGGTAAATCTTCCATGAGTATGGGCTATCTCATTGATCTAGGGATTTTCTAGAAAATATTTATAGTTTTGAATACTATTTTTCCAGCTAAGGAAATATTTAATCTTTAGAAGTCTTGGCTATGTATGAATATAGAGTATCCGGAACCTTTTCAGGATTTTCCCGCTGTAACAATTTGTAAATACATGCCATTCTTCATAGAACTGCTGTGATATCATTATTTTCTAGACCAGTGACAATATGTACAAATTTTGTCAAAAAAGCCAAAAAGAAGCAAACAAGAGCTTTTCTTCTAGTTAACACGCCTTCAGACTGTATTTTTGAGTGGCCTTTTTCCACTCACAGTGTAAATACGGATCGAAAAAGACCCAAAACTTATGTCTAGCCTAACATATTTGACTCCATGAAGTGTTATAACAGGTCACTCAAAGCTGTAATGCTTAAATCCTTCCCCCTTATCCTGTAGCCTCAGGAGACGCTTACATCTTTTTAAACCTGACACATAGTAGTTTGGGTATGTTTTATCAAAAGCAATTTTAAACATATATTCACCAAGAGCAGGTTTGCTTGGTTGTTGTTTTTTTTTTTTTTTTAATCCAGAGTATCCATTATTCTTTAGAGATGTTAGAGATGTTTCCATTAGAATGGGTGTCATTCATGCTCTTAATGCTCCTGGATGGGAGTCAGTTTCAGTCTCTAAGAGATGCAGTTGTATTGGTGCACTGCCTGACATGAAAGGGATACTCATCTGGATAGTTTACTCATGTCCAACAGCATCTGTCCACAGAACAGTACAAAAATACGTCAAAACTCCTCAAGTCTTCTTGCTAATTCCTAGCGGACCCAGTAGGATGATTGTATGTATGTTCATTGTCTTAGACGATAGTACTGAGCTGATAATTGCTGTATTTATGTTTTCCCTAAATAGCAGATTCTGACTTCAGGGCCTATTATTAAGTCTGAGAAAATTTAAATGAGGATATTAAAAGTTTGGAATAAGTGAGCTATGAGACCCTCAGGATCTCCACAGTGTGCTCTCAGAAAACTAATCCTAAACAGCATTAAATTGCTCTGCCATCCTTGAGGACTTGTATCCTTTTTATTTCAAGCATGCTAATTCACCACCATTCTCTGAATACATAGACTTGCTACAGCACTGTGATTTAGTATATCTGTCTCATTAACAAAAATGAGCACAATTTTTCCTTCAATCTCCATAAAAACACCAGTGACTGTGTTAAAATATTAAAATGCATTTTTATTACATTTCTTTAATCCAAAATAAATTTGAGATAGAAACAACTACCGGCTTTTTATTATTTTTTGCAATATGGCATCCTTCCAAGCTTTCTTTGCTAGATATACTGATTTCAAAGATTGTTTTGTTTTAAAGAGAAAGGCATGGAGCATTGATCTGAGAACAGCCCTTGAAAAATTAGTTCATTTATTGTTTTGTTTTCTTCATGAATCAAACTAGAAAGAAACAGCATTATTAGAAAGATATTTTTAATATATGAATGTTAATGTAATGAAAATTATTAAGACTTTCATGTGATAAACATGTAAATTATGATAATGATAGTTTTGGTAGTACAAAAAGATAAGCATGTAAACACCAACCACCCTGCCTTTGTCAGGATATTCCCATCCTAAAGATCCCTGTACATGGAACTCTTCTCAGAGTTTCAGTGAGATCTTTCTCCATGTGGGATAAAGGAAGACTGCTTGTTTAAAGGTCTTCACCAGTGTCTGTGTATCTGATCCTAAAAGTATCTTTAAAGCAGAATTGTCTGCATTTTTTATTAAAATTCATCACTATTTTAACAGTAGTCAAAATCATACTTTTGCTTAATTTATTATTTACTTGAAATAATCATAACCCTTTTCAAGGTTTAGATTATTTGGTGGAAATTTTCTTTAATGTTTGAACTCAACAGGTGTTGTACCATGATATCATGGAGCTATCTTCAACAGAGGTATGATAGTGAGGCTCAGAGAAGGGCATGGGCAATATACATTACCATTGTCTTTTAAATAACCTGTTACTTTGGATCTACATTGTGAGTATTACTTTCTTAACGAGCTAATCCCACTCTGTAATTTCAGGTAAATAAGAGTATTCCTTGCAAGTAGCAACTGTACTTCACCCCCAAGAAAGCTGAAATTCAGTCCTATGTTTCTCCCTGTATATTCTTTAAGTGCATTGGATGTCCCAGATATGTACCACTTAGGTTTCAGGAATGAAAAAAGCATTGACTATCTACTTTCATGTAAGACTGTAAGTCATTCATTATATGTCCATTGCATAGTCACTAAGACACATTCAAAACACATAAATTTAATCCTTCTCTCATATTCTAGAAATACAGTTATTTTTGTAGTAATGGAGAAGTGTGATTACTTTAGTGTAATACTAGGAATACAAATACGACATTTTCATTTTAAACATTTCAGACGGATTTTATTCTATTTGAGGTCCTTTCATGATTGACTAGGAAAGATCCTGGATTTTTAGTACACTGTTTCTGCTGTTACAGGAAATTGATCATGTAAATCTGATACATTGTTTGAGTACAGAAAAACATACTGGAAGTCCCTTTTCCTTGACCTTAGAAGGCACAATTTCGGTTTTCTTGCTCTGAAATTTAAATTTTTGCCCTCCCACTATGCATATTGATTATGAAGGTCAAGGCCATATTCTTAAAAAAATTGAGCTATTGCTACACCTATTTCTTTATGTCTTGATACCTAGAACTGTTTGCCAGATGCATGACCTCAGGTTACACAAATATTGTATGAATACCTAAAGATGCAATCATCAGGTCTCTCACCAGTAGTAAAGTTGTAATGAAGCCCCAGAGCAAATAGTCCTCTAGTTAGGATGCTTAGAAAGCTCTATCTATCTCCTTTAGAATCAGGACTCATAGATCCCATTTGTACCAATAAAGTATGATAATTAAAAGTTCCAGTTAGCATACTTATTTTATTTGTGTTTTTTAAAGTACACCTATTGTAGTACACTATTATAATTTATATCACACAGAGATTATCTGCATTGAACAAGATATTACTGCTATCAATTATAATAGCTGAATTAAACATAGAGTTGGTCTGACTTTCCAGCTAATAACAAACTTCTGTTTATTTTAATATCTTCCTTTGAGGACTGAGTTGATTCTTTCCCAGTCTATTTTCATCTGGCCTTGCAATAAATTACTACCAACATCCTGTTTCCCCCTTATTTAGAGACAAAGTGTGGTGATCTGTGCATCCATTTCCATGCAGTGCACAGATTCTGTCTGCTATTATGAGGCTGTTTCTAGGCAAGTCTGTTTAATACGGGTGTCTATACATCCAGCTTTACTGACAAGGACTCTAACTACCTCAATCTATTAGAATAGGTGCAGTGGAGAGGTTTTCTGTTTAAAACAGAAATTTGACCAAACAGTTAATATTCTGAAGAAGGTTGTCAAAATGAGGTTTTCTGGCAATTTGCAATGAAAAAGTTTGGGGACTAGAAATTACCTAAATAAGAGAAAGGAAATAAAAAGATTTATGTCAGAACCTCAAAGAAGATGATGTAAGTAGCTGTGCCAGCTGGTGACCTCCCTGTGCCGCAGAATGGACTCAGTCAGAGATCAATATGATCAGACCAAAAGCCATTTATTACAAAATATCAACTTCTTATATATTGTTGCCTACATTTGCTCACAATGATTTGGCACATTATGATTGGATATATGTCCTTAAGACCCCTAGTAACTAACATGTAATTGGTCAGGCACATTTATGAGAACTTGACCCTGAAAGCTTGCCAACAGTCCACAGTTCTCATAACGCGGTGAATGCCAGCTTCTTCTTATCTTGCTTGCTTAAGCTTCCTTGGGCCTCTCATAGCGTTGCTGTATCTTTCGGGATTATTCAGAGTTCACATACCAAATATCCATTCTCCTGTGAGAACAGTCTCCACACCCCTACTTAAATGTCCCTATTCCACTCCATAGTTTCATGTTCCTCTTTTGTATGCACCATCATTACTTTTCTTGTGTGGCTCCTCTCCTAAGCTGTATCCTCAGCTGTCTGAGATCCAAGGCCTACTTCTGATACATCATCACTGGCTAATTTTGGTTCAGATTTCTGAGAAAATAGTTAAGTGGTAAGCCTCATCGGTAAGACGTATTGATTAGGAGCATGAAAGTTAAGGAAGGTAAGACTGTTGTTACAGTTAAAAGCTGCAGCCAGGGCAGCTAGAAGCTCAAATTTTTAAAATGAAAAACATTAACATGACAAGTTGCAAAAGCATAAGGGGAGAAAAGTAGGACTTGGACGACAGCAATTTAAGAATCATCCCACTCCAGGGACCAACAAAGGCCAAGAATTACCCCTCTGACAGACAATGACCATGCAAACACAGCACTTTACCAGGGATTTACTGGGTATGGTGAGCCTATTAAACACCTAGCCTAGTAGCTAATGTTTTTATTTCACATTAATTTTTAAGCAGAATTCAAGAAGGATCCAGGGAACTATAGATCAATAAATAAGTTAATCTTTTATAAGTGACAGGTAAATGTAAATAATATAATAAAAAATAGAATGAATCAATGGATAAATATGTTATGGGCAAGTCTCAGCAATTCTTTAGATTACAGACAGCTACAAACACAGCAGTTTACTTGGATCTTTAATAGATATTCAGCAAAGCTGCTCCCCAAAAGCTTTTAAAGAAACAAAAGTGCTGTGAGAGAAGAAGGAAGGTCCGCTTGTGCACTGACAACTTGTCCAGAAATTAAGTGTGGGAATAAATAATCAGTTTTCTTAGTGAGGGAAGTAGTCCCAGAGGGATCTCTGTTAGCCATTTTGTTATCTAACATTCATAAATGATACCGAACAAGGGTTAAGCAAGCAACAGGTCAGAGACAATGCTAAATTACTTGTGACAGTAAACCCACTACCTCTGCACCCATATTTTCACACTATTTAACATTTCACTTATATAGCTGGCTACATTCTCAAAAGAACTCAAGAACTTGATGTGGTTTAAAACCAGACAGCATATTTCACATAAAACCAAGTTTTGACTGATAAGCGATCTTTTCTCCAAGGAGAAACTTTAATCAGAAAAATAAATATTGGTTTCTATTTCCTTTTTTTCACAAAAATATTCCACGTCTTCTGTAGATTACTTGTAAATACATTAAGATTAATGAAATGCTACTGCTGAATAATAAACAAATAAAAGCAATTTAATTTGGCATCCCAGCAGATCTTCCATTTAGCTAAAAAAAAAAAAAAAATTGCCTTGACAGGATAGCTAATAGTTGTTGCTGGGACCTGAAATATGAAAAACCTGAGTTTACAAAATTGTCTTTAGTTAGAGATATTTGTGCAACTCTTGATACCTCAACTCAATAAATGGTTCAACCTGTGTTCAGTGATACAAGTAAGGACACACTGAAGCTCCCTTCAGATGGATGAAGATTCTCGACTTCCTTATTATTGACCAGGAATTACCTAATGAAAGCTTTGACAAAACTAGCAGGGTTCTGTTAAAAAAAAAAAAAAAGAAAGAAAAAAAAAAAGAAATAAGCAAAAAGATTTATTAAAAAAAAAAAACAGCTATAGTTTATCTCTAGAAAATCAAATAGAAGCTGGTAAATGAAAACATCTGAAAATTATTCACAAAGAAATTTAAAAAATAATTTTAAGCAAATAAAGTAAAAATTAAGGTGGAATCTAAGCAATGGGTTTGTTTTTTATGCTTACAAAATTACATCCTTTGCTTTTTACTACTGATTTGCTGAGTATTGTTCTCAAATGTTCATAGTATACCGCAACTGTTGCTGACTTCAGAAAAGCATCTATCCTTGGAATTATTTAGAATATTTCTGCAGTTGGACTTAGTTTTAAAAAACTAAGGTTTTCTAAATAATAATCAAAAAGTCCTTAGTTAGGGATAATTTGAGAATCTTTGATTTAGTATTTGCATTTTACAAATGGAGAATAATACATGCACAGGAAAATTCAGTACTCAAGGCTGCTCTTAGATGAGTTGAAACTTCTGCTTAGTCCTATGATGCAAGATCAAATTCTGAGTTAGCGTTATTTGTGAACTTCTTTAGTGACAACGCTTACAGATTTTACCAAAGGCAGGGTGGGTGAGGATGTGGGGAGGTGGTGTTTGCCCTTAGAGTAACTTTCTGTTCTCTGCATATAGATTTAATTCATGCTTCAAAAACATTTATGCTTATCTCACTTTTCTCTCGAGTGAATGTTTTGATGGACTTGCCTTGAATCTCTATAGTTCAGCAACAGCAAGCTAGAGTGCTGACAAAGGTCAACAATGGTAACAGCCTAATGATGCATAATCCATGAAACTGATGCAAAAATTTGATTTCAGTGAAAGGTGTATTATACTGTTATTGATGTCATATTTGATGTTTCAATAACAGAATGGTGATTATAGCATCACAACTGAGTTAGATATTTGTCTGATTCACATTTACCTGATTCACATCATCAGAACTTATCATAAGATGAATCTTTTGATAAGTTTCAAATAATGTTTTAAGTTTCAGATAATTATCTTCAGGAGTAATGTGAGTAACATTATTAAAACAGCTGAATTCTGAACAAATGTACTGTAGACTTACATCCTGTTTTTTCCTTAACATTAAAATCATCACCAGCAGTGACTTGAGGGTATTGCACTTGACTGGCATTCAGCAAATTAACTTTTCAAGTTTGACAAATGTTGTGATGACTCAGGAATTCTGATTTCTAATCCTGGTTTTGACGCAGTCTTTGGACACTTTCTTCTTTAAGTGACCCTGTCTCAGTTTCACTTTCTGTATAAAGGGAGTAATAGCAAAACTTATACATCTCATCTCATAAGTAAGTAATGATGACAAAGTAACTTGAAGATAAAATTAATTATTTTTAATATAATCAATCAAAATTTTAGACAACTCTGGCAGCTCATTCTTAAGTATGCCTCAGTTGGACAGCTTTTGGACAGTTGGACAGTTCACATTTTAAGATTTTAGGAATAAATTTTCAGAACACGAAATTAGATACAGGACTTTTATTAGTATAAACAGAATTTACTTTTACAAAATATGCTTTTCATCTAGAAATTCATGCATTGTGAATTTTTAATATAATGTATTCAGTGAACTATTTGACACTTGCTGAATCAATTTAGTTTGAACTTATAAACAACACGGCAAAAACTATGAAGAAAAAAACTGAGAAAGGAGGAAAAAAGAGATGGGGTTGTTAAGTTAGCCAAATTAGAGAGCTGAAATTCTGAGCTCCAACTGATGTAAATGGGATGCTCTTTCTTTACTGTAATTACATTTATGAGCAACAAGAAGAGCAGAAAGAATTGTGCTTTTTATTTTGGCTGTGTTTTGGTCAGATTTATCGGGGTGCCATGAAGAATAACTAGGAGCTTGGACCAGGAGTTGGGAGAAATGGGAGCTCTGCAGGGGAGCACCTTACAGCCAGGGCATGTTCCACCACCCCACAGCAGGGTTCAGGAAGGAGGATCATTGCTCTAGACTTGCTGGCTAGTCTTGCTATACCCCAAAGGATTTGGTTGACTGCCATTGCTGGAAGAGTGAGTTGCTGCCTTATGTTCAACCTGTAGTCTCTTAGAACTTCCACATCCTGTTCTGCAAGCGTTTTTGTTGAGCTGGCCCCTAATCTTTGTGTGTGTTTATCCCATCCCAGGTGCAGGACTTTTATTTGCCTTTATGGAACTTCATAATCCTCCTGTCAGTCTGTTTCTTCAGTCTGTCAGGATACTACAACTGTGCTTTCCAGTATGGCTTCCTTCAACAAACTAGTGTCATCTATAAACACATTAATAGTGCATTTGGTTTCATTATCCAGGCCATTATTAAAGCTTCAAGACTTCTCAGTTCCAGTGTCAATCCTTGAGGAACACCACTAGTGAGCAGCAGCTAAAAATTACTAGTTAAACTTCATATCACTAACCACAACCATTTGAACCATGAGGTCCAGTTTTCCAGTCAACTGATAGTCTGCCTAACCATCTAATATCAGAATTTACTAGTAGGCAGAATACCTCTGTAGTGGGATAACTGGTCTCTATGTCCATGATATCATAGAATCATAGAATCATAGAATAGTTAGGGTTGGAAAGGACCTCAAGATCATCTAGTTCCACCCCCCCTGCCATAGGCAGGGACACCTCACAATAAACCATCCCACACAAGGCTTCATCCAACCTGGCCTTGAACAGTGCCAGGGATGGAGCACTCACAACCCCCCTGGGCAACCCATTCCAGTGACTCACCACCCTAACAGGAAAGAATTTCCTCCTTATATCCAATCTAAACTTTCCCTGTTTAAGTTTTAACCCATTACCCCTTGACCTGTCAGTACAATCCCTGACGAAGAGACCCTCCCCAGCATCTCTATAGGCCCCCTTCAGGTACTGGAAGGCTGCTATTAGGTCTCCACACAGCCTTCTCTTCTCCAGGCTGAAGAGCCCCAACTTCCTCAGCCTGTCTTCATACGGGAGGTGCTCCAGTCCCCTGATCATCCTCGTGGCCCTCCTCTGGACTTGTTCCAGCAGTTCCATGTCCTTTTTATGTTGAAGACACCAGAACTGCACACAATACTCCAGGTGAGGTCTCACAAGAGCAGAGTAGATGGGCAGGATCACCTCTTTTGACCTGCTGGTCATGCTCCTTTTGATGCAGCCCAGGATACGGTTGGCTTTCTGGGTTGCGAGCGCACACTGAAGCTGGCTCATGTTCATTTTCTCATCGACCAGCACCCCCAAGTCCTTCTCTGCAGGGCTGCTCTGAATCTCTTCTTTGCCCAGTCTGTAGCTGTGCCTGGGATTGCTCTGACCCAGGTGTAGGACCTTGCACATTCTTAACTAGGGCATAGGCTTGAGACTGCAGAAATAAGGACAGCATAGTGATGACATACCAAGCATACATAGTTGTATTTAATCATTAAATGATTGTGTATAACAGAAATACTACTGCCCTCTGTAATGACTGTAGTATCTACTTTTTCTTTGATCCAACACAATATAACTGATGATAACCAATGAGAATATTGTGTATGATCAACATGTATGTGAGCTCAAAGCAGCTGGATAAATTAAAAAAATGAAACTTTGCTCAGAGATGTTAAATATAAAACATTGTTTTTGGCTCAGGAAGTCCCTGAAACATGAATTGGTGGCAACTGGGAGAGGAAAGTAACATTTCACACTTTTGTTAATTTCTATTTGAATATATTACGAATCATGGTAGGATACTGAGATAGAAGGACCACCAGTCTGGCTTTGTGAGACAATTGTAATTTGGTTTGTTTGTTTGTTGTTTTCCATGGGGTCTTGCCTTCTCCTCTAAATTTCAGCAAGGCTGGATGGAAGATGAAGGTCTTCATCATTTGTAACCTTTAAAAATCTCAAGACATACCTTTTACCTTACATTACTCTTCCTGCATCAGAGCATTTAGTGGCATAGTCATACAAATGTTTAAGTATTTTTAGAAATGTTCCCAAGCTATTTGCTATGATAAGCATAAAAAAAAAGCTGCATGCTTAGAGAATCACTGTTAGCCATTCATGCTCTGCATGGGTTTAACTACTGTTTTTCCCCCCAGTCACCTGAGCTAATGAAATTTGAAAAAGCACTTCATTTTATCTGCTTTTCTAGTTTATCCCTAATCCTGTGTCAGTAATCTTTAATGCTATTTTTATTTTCAGTTCACATCTTCTTTTTCTCATGATCTTTTATTTGTTCAAATGGTTGTTTAAATGGTGAAATTAATAGATTTTATGAAAGAAAAATTACTAGATCAAATGATATGATATCATCTTTTATGTAGCACGTACAGCTTATTCTAATTATTCCTATTTTGGGACACATAGCTTCTTTGGCACTACCACATTTCCCAGAAAGGCATCAAGCACTGATGCAATGATTTCAAGGGAATAATCTACACATTTTGAAGACTCAGGTCTTTCAGTATTTTTTATTTTCTGAATATGTGCCTTTTGTCTAATATTGGCTGCCTTTTATTTCCATTACTCCTTCATATGCCTGATGGTCTAGTAATTATAATAAATAATAGTGCAACATTCATGCAGGGCAATGCAGCATTTGTAGAATTACATGCTTTCTATCCAGAAATGTCTCTTAAATAAATACAGCCAGAAAAGCAAAGCTAAAACCTCATATTTTATCTTTTTCTATTGAAAGACAAACCAGGGATGTAAGCAGCTCCAGTATCAGCATGGGTAAAGGAATAACCCCTACAATCTCACACTCATGGCACTTGTGTTGTTTGCAGATAGCATGCTTTCTGAATCCCACACCTGGCAAGGACAACACTGCTTGAAACTCAGGACTCACACCATGTGGACTAATAATGTCTGATCTCTGCAATGTAGACCATGTCTCTGTACAACAAGATAAAAACAGCAGAGACCATCTCAGCTGCCATGGGAAGAAGCTCGCAGTGGCTTCCCCTGCTGTTAGCTGTCCTTGTTACAAACACCCCTGATGCTGTCTCCCAGCCTGAGAAACGCTGATGTGCTGCACTGGGACTATAGGCAGTGCCAGTATAATTGCATGGGACAGAGTTTTTACCTCTCAGTTGCTTCATTCTAATTCCTCACTGTGACAGATTACACAGGAACCATTTGTGAGTACATCTGAAACACTCCTGTTGCATCTGGAAACATGAATATTTGACACTGTGTTTTGGGAGGAATAAAACCTATGCTATTCCTGGCAAGTTCTTGCTAGTCATATTTATTACATGAGGATCCATTACGTTCAAATTAGCTAAGATAAATCACAAATGTTTCAGTCTTTCATGAGGTTGTCCTCTATTTTAAGCTTAAACACAAAATTTACAAAATTGTGACTTGGGCAACCATTCAGGACTTCAAGCGTTACATCTCATAATTTTTAACCCTTACTAGTGCTAAGCACTGTAGCACTGCAACGAGGTGACCATGAACCAGCAGTGCACCTTAGTGGCAATTAAGGCCAACAGTGTCCTGAGCTGCATCAGGAAGAACATTTCCAGCAGTTCAAGGGTGATTCTTTCCCTCTACTCAGCACTGGTGAGGCAACATCTGGACTGCTGAGTCCAGTTCTGATTTTCCCAATATAGGAGAGATATGGATTTATTGGGTCAAGTCCAGTGAAGGGCACAAAAATTATTATGGAACTGAAGCATCTCTTATATGAGGAGAGGCTGAAAGAGTTGCTGAAAAGATAGCTCAAGAAGGGTCTCGTTAATGTGTATGAATACCTGATAGGAAGAAATGAAGGTACATCTAGCCTGTTTTCGGTGGTGCCCAGTGACAGGACAGGAGGCATGAAATTGCATCTGAACACAGGAAAACTCTTTTTTACTGTGAGAGTGGTCAGCCACTGGAACAGGTTGCCTTAGAGAAGCTGTGAAGTCTGCATTTCTGAAAAAAAACTTCAAAATCTGACTTACTTACACTTTTTTTCTGGGGCAGCCTACTTTAGCTGACCCTGCTTTAAGCAGTGGGTTTGGAATAGCTGATCTCAGGAAGTTCTTTCCAGCTTAATTCTGTGATCCTGTGATCTCAGCGCTATTAAGTACCCAGTGCGTATTTGTATCTCTACTGAAAACCTGTTGATTGATAAAATTTTATTCCTAGTGTCTTCCTTCTGATGACTAAAACTGTTGGCCATCTCTGTGGGAAAAAGAAATCTTTAAGAAATCTTCACTTTCTTGTTAGATGAGATTCCTTACCTGATTCCCCTTTTGCTCTGACCCATCTATCTCTCTTCAGACTTGTTCATCACCTTTTCCTTCCAGTCTCCCATTGACCATGTCATGCTTGCACCTCAATTATGAGTTTATATTTGCTTCATCATGAACGGTCACACATAGTCACAGACTGTCTAGAGTCCACTAGAGTCTATGTTATGTAAATAATCTATCAAATATAATTACTTGCATGGTACACTGGTGCCATGATTCAGTTTCTTTTTCAAAAGCATTCAGCATTTTAAAGCAAAATTGCAGTATTTTTATTTTATTAATTTATTCTTTATAAATCAACTTAAGCATACTTTACCTCATAATTTGATTTGAAAAAATAAATAAAAAAATACTGCAAACCTAGAGTCAGGTTAGACATAAGCACAAGCTTTTTGTCTTGGTGATATTCACATGTACAACAGAGAGGAGTAATTTGGAAGTACTTGTTGAAATGTTATGGCCTGAATTCTGAGTTAATTCGACTGGCTACATTGCTGTAGTGCTTAGTTCTTATCTTAAAATCCATGACTACTGAGAATTCTATTGAAGAGAGTTCAAAGAACAAAATGGATAACTTCTGAAATGTCAAACTCTGATTGAAACAACAGAACCAATTTTTCTCAACCTACTACAGCAAATTCCTGATGTTCCTTTATATAGTCTTGTCATCACTTTTTGTGCTATTTGATTTATAAACCTGCTGAAATTCACAAATATTTAGAAGTCACAGCATATGTTGCTAAGTTTCGAGCTTCTTAAACAGAGTATTTTTAGCTTGATTAATTTGACACAGAAGGAAGGATTTTTCAAATATCATCTGTAGAAAAGTCACAGAATGACTGCCTGGTAAGGAACTCAAGAGAAGCTATTTCTGTGTGATGAATCTGATGATATTTAAAACAATTTGAGGTGTTTTGAAATAGTTAGGTCTTAATGTCCAGACTTAACATGAACTTTGATGGATGTACAATAGAATTACCAAAACACATGTATCTTTCAGATTTTTTATTTCATAGGATTAGCAAATTTTTTTTATATTTAGTTTAGAACACTGAGAAAGCTTAACCATATTCCAAATGACAATTAGAGCAACATTAACAACCCCCTCTAACATGCCATAAAGTCATAAAAGCAGGAGAAGCACTTATTGTGCATTATTAATGGGGTTCTCCAGGTTAAAACTAATCATATTCATATACTGTATTACATTATCCAAAGTTCTCAGATTAACCACAGGTAATTTAATATACTTGAATCATATGTCTACAAGCACTGCCAAAATCCATTTGTTAAATTTGCATTTTCTTCGCTTAATATGGGGTTATAAAGGGCAATATGATAGAAATATATTTTAGAATAAAATCTCCCTTTGGAATGCCAAGTAGATACAAACCAGAGATAACATCCTGTCTCTGTATTTTAGATGATGAATTCAAAAGCATGGTGCTGCAACAGGGCAAAAGTACTCAGATCACTGATGAAAAAGTTCATGTCAAAAGGCTTGCTTAAACCTTATAGGCACTGACCTGCAGTGACAGCAGTTATCAGCAGCTCTTGCTGTATCTCGCAGGGTGGAATAGAAGAGATCCTTCCTCTAAGTAGAACTTCATCATCATTTTACAGCATACCAAGGGAACATATTACTTGGTATCTGCACTTGGGCACACAGCCTGCGTGTTTGGCAAATATATCATTGAGAAGCAGATATCTAATTAGGTAAAAAGAGTTCATGTTAGAAAAAAATAAAGAATATTTTAATAACTGTATAGCTATATATGTATCTTCTATACCTTTATCAGCATTAGACCTACCAAGATGGAGAAGACAAACAGAGAAACAGAGAATCATTCAGGTTGGAAGGGACCTCCTGGGAGGTTCAAACCCGCAGCTCAATACATCTATTAATATAACAGCTACAGTGGTCTTCCCATAGTTGTTTCTGCACAACTCCAACCTTCTCACACCTTTTTCTTCATTTTTGTTATTATGACAGTGTAGTCCTCCAGTATGGTCAATTTATAATCCATTATCACCCAATATTTACCTTTTCACATTGATGTCATCCCTTACATACTGAATACAATCCTTATGTCAGCTTTTAATCTCTACTTGTTTCCGTTTAAATCCTTCTCAAAGATCTGTAATGTCTACCAGAATATTATATAGCTAATTTTAGACAGATGAATAAATTTCTGAGATACCTTCTTTCTTCTTTCCTGAGTTTAGAAGTCAAAAGTAGAAAAAAAAACCTCAATATGCTGCAAAGAAAACTAATATGTTGTTTCACCTACATGAATATTTCTTGTGGGCATCCTTGCTGGATTCCTGCTTCAAAAGAGCATTAATTCCTTGATAAACATGAAACAAACTTTCAATTCATCTGACTACTGCTCACACAAGGTAGAAGTCCACAAAAGTTGTTTGTAAATATTACCAAAAGTAGTAAGTACAGTGTATTTCCATCCAATAACATATGATCAATAATTCATGCTAAAATGGGAGGTTATGTTGCACCTGTTCTACAAAAGCTGCACTAGATATCATTCATTTTGAAACTGATTTTACACCCAGTTAGCACATGACTGGTTGATAAAACGAAGGTTAATAATGCTATCCTTCAGTTTTGTATGTTGTTAAAGACAAGTTGATAAGGAAGCTCCAAGACTCCCTTGAGGGAATTGCTCCAGTCTACTGATTCTGTCTCAGAACATGATATTTAATCTTCTGTTTAAACCATGTTTTTCACTAAAGTAAAATTTTGCTGTTTATACATAAATAAAAGATCTGACACAAGTGACACAGGTGTACAGTAATATTTTTGATTATCTGCAGTATAGTTCATCATAACTCAAACTCAAACAAGAGGATAAGACATAAAATCAGGTCACTTCAAGTGGAATTAATCTGACAAAATGTAAATGTCTACATTTCATATAGTCATCTGAGTTTCCCATTACTTCAGAAAGTAATAGGCACTTCCTAAAACTGTTCTCATACTAATATAGATGTCTAACATGAACCAGAAAAACAGCACTGAAAGTGTGCTTGTTTCTTTGCATTTTTACTAGGTTAGATATAGATGAAATGTTACCCAAACCAGGCTAGATCATTCTACTCTATGAGATTCTTTTCTGGTCAAAATTATCTGAAAATCCAGGATCACAGCTGGTGCTTCATAAGGTTTCTCTATTCATTTTAGGACTCATGTAACTTTTGAAACAACAAAATATTTGAATTCAACTCATGAATTCTCCTGCTGGAATATGACTTACATGCTAGTGAAATAAAACAGACACTTTGCGTGTGCTTACACTACTAAAATAAAGCACAGCTTGAGCATTGGCTCACACTGTCCATATGTCTTGAATTCTTATTGTGCTTTTTGTCACTGCCTTAACATATGGCATCGCTTCCCTGGAGAGAAACTACACAGCACTTCTTAGGAATTGTTTCAAATAGGTATTTTGAATGTGTTATCGTTTGATATGGTGAAGAAACGTGTTTAGGCATGTAAGCATGAGCAGAGCTATGTCAGACAGAGCCAAGGAACAATCCCTACTCTGCTTCATTTACTTGTACAGATGTAGCCAACATCATGCTAAAAGCTGGTTCCCCTAAATTAATAGTAACTTTACTACTGCTTCATCAAAGTCAGGATTTTCCTTTTATCTTTTTGTCATAAATATGTGCAAATCTTGGTTTCTGTGAGAACTGTACAGTGAAAACCAAAGGCGTGCTCTAGCTGTACGTATTGGAACAAGGAGAGCTTCTATTTTCTTACACTCAGCTGGTATAAAATAGTTCATGTAATGTCTGTACCATGCAAATATAACAACATCAGAGAAGCCTTTCCTTCTGCATTCTTGTTCATTATATAGAAGTAATTGCTATTTGGAGGTTTATGGAAAAAAAATAAATAAAAAGGACTGAAACCAGATATGTTTCAAAGTATTGCAGGGCAGATCTTGACTTTTTAGAGTGTGGTCTTATTATATGACCTCTCAAGTCATTCTCACTACATGAGAGAAAGCCCAAGGATTGAAATACTCTAAGCATACACTCAAAAGAACGATATGAAATTTGTGTTGTATTTAACAAACCCAGACTAGCAAGCATATTAGTTTCAAATCTGCTTAGGTGGGTGAAGTTCTGGCATCTGTAGGACTGTTTAGAATATTTAAAAATCCCTTCTATTCAGATCTAAAGTACAAGTGCATCACAGTAACTGCTTAAAATCTCAACTTTCTAGAAAACAAAATTCTTCAGAAGGGCTAAATTTTATCTTTTAGTTCTGAGTTCAGCAAATAACACCTCTTTGCTCTCTTCTGACCAACCACTTCAGGTTCAGATTCATTCTTTTTGGGTCACAAATAGTTAAGAACTGTTTCTCCTGTTTAAGTCTGAACAGGGCTTTCTAATAGTTTTGCTAAGCATTCACACAGTTAGAACTGTCCCACAGTAAAGCAGAAGTAAATTTAGAGAGGGCAGCAGTGATCTTAAAAAGGATCTGAAAGGGAGAAAACTCTACATGGTCTACTTGGAAGCCATGGATAGACTGTAAAAAATTAATGTGGACACAGCATTAATATTTAATTTCTAAAGATACAATTGTAAGTCATTATGAGTAAAAGCTAGGATGAGCTAGAGAGTTTCACAACTGAAAAGAGCTTTGATAACACTTGTCATAACTAGAAGTGATGAGTAAAAAACCACTAGATGCTTTGTCAGAAATTGCTGGCATATCAAAGTAGTTGGAGAAACTTTTAAAAAACAGGAAAATTCAGATAGTTGGGGAATAGTTGGGATGGTTCATGGCATTGTCTCATACTCATATATATGTATAAATCTACAACAAATACATGTACAGATATGTTTCATAAAAACGTAATAGTATTAATAAGAATCTTGTTAATAGACCTGCAGTGGGTCTGCTACTGAGAAGGGTTAACATAAGGCTAACATAAGGTAAAGCCAAAGCCTTCTGGTCTTTTGGGTCATGTTTTGTACAGCAGCATTATAATCCTCCTATCATGTGAGAATTACTGGAGCAGACTGCAGGCCACTGGTAAGTAGTAGACAGCAAGGGAAACACCATATACAGTGGAGGTAAATATTCACAAGTGTGTGATGTGGGAAATTTACATATTAGCAGTCATCTAAGACATTTATTTTTATTATTTTTTCCATTTTTTTAATCCCAAAGAAAAAAAAATTTAAAAATCCAGACACTGAAAAAGTTGTACTGTTTCTCTGTGTTAATGGAAAGTCATCAAGGACAACCAGGTAATTCAAGACCATCTAGGCTGGTTTGAGTCCCAGCCAAAATAATGAAAAAAGAGCTAGGAGATTTAATTAGTAAAGAATTAAAGGATTAGATTATAGCTAATGCTAATCAATCATAGTTTTGCAGAAAGTATGTCTTGTTAAACAAACTCAATTCCCCTCTTTCAAATTACAAATGTATTTGATAACGATAACTGCACTGATTTCTGTAAGGTATTCATGACAAAGTACTGTATATTATTTGGAATAAAGATTAGCAGTGTTTGAAATCAGTGATATAAGGATTAAATGGAATATAAATCAGGTGACTTCTCAGGAAGCTGATGATTGTTGAAATACATCTTTTAATGTGAATTTCTACTGACATCCCATAGGCATGGTAACTTCCAACATTGTTCAATATTTAATCATTGAACTAGAAGTAAACATAAAATCACTGCCAGTAAAATATGCAGATAAAAAGACTGAATGAAAGATAAATGATGAGGATATATGAGCTGTGGAGCACCAAGCCAGCTCAAGCAAAAAAGAATTCAGTAATCATATTCTGGATCCTACATCTGTGAATAAGAAATGTAGACCATATCCATAGACTAAGATACCATAACTTGCAAAGCAAGTCCATAGTGATACATCAGTCTGTAATAAACATAAGCAAAAGTATACTGAACTGTGCAAAAGGAAAGAATTAGCATGATTCTTGGCTGTCTGAACAGTGAAGTAGTACACAGGATGTAAAGATATGCCACCACTGTCTTGAAACAGTCTGCACTCTTGTCACATTTGTGAAGACATAAAATATTAGAAAGGGATAAATAAAATGCCACAAAAGCACACAAGGTTTGTAGGACATGATGCAGAAGCATTCTGAGCACCCTATTTTAGTGGAAACAAGACTGAAAGATGGGTGGGTAACAATGACTCAGTGTCATCATAGAGAGAAAATGCAAGTACTGTCAGGGTCCTGAATTGTACGGAGAAAGGCATACCAAGAACCACTAAGTGGATAGTAAAGCTGGCCTCCTTCAAACTGGAAATCAAATACATCACTTAAAAAGTGAGAGCATTCCTTTTAAAAGAATAGCAATGCATCTCTTTATGTCTTTATGTGTATCTTCACATCAAATCAGGCCACAGGTCTTGCGAAAAGAAGTTGTTATGAGAATGAAGCAGCCTGAAATAGGAAAAATATTAGATAATCTAAGAATATCATCTCATCCCAAAAATCTACAAATTTCTTGCAAAAACACACGCCAATAGCTGCAGCTTCTAATAATAAAACTGTATTTTTGCATATGCGTCTTTAGCTTAAGAGGCATTTTCTACAGTTATTTTAAGCATTCCTTCTCACAGAAGGTGTAAGTACAATGGAAATATTCATGTATTTAAAGATTTCTTCATTATCTGCCTGATTTTGAAGTCAGATACTGTAGAAGCAGCTGCTACAAATTAAATTTCTCTAATTTGTATGGAAAGATATGGACAAAAACTTGTGGCACTTATCCCAGACCAAGAGATCAGCCAAGCTATGTGGAACAGGAGTAATTGCTTTTTCTCAGTGAGATGTCAAACTTTGTAAAACAGCAGACACAGGAGGTCTATTCATTTTTCCATACGGAGGATATTAGCACAGGTAGTTTTTGCTAGTACCAACAAAACAAGAAGGTAGACCTTCCACATACTGTATTTATGGGATTATGAAGTTCCCTGTTGGTTTTGCATTCAATGATAGCTTTTTCTTTCAGATTTTTTCTTTTGTTGGTACACACAGGAGTTTTTGGATGTAGTTAATAAACACAGCATAGCCCTCTATCTCATTTTAGTGGTGTTGGTTGTGTAATTAAACACACCTCAGACTTGTTGCTAATGTAGTTGAAATACAGACACAACTCTTGTACGTAAAGTGATAAATATAATTTCCCATTCTATCCTACTTCTACAGTGATGTATTAAATTTTGCCTTTTTGAAATTATTTTATTTTGTTCTATCTGAAAAAAGACATCTCAGTAGTTACCTGCTACCCTTTTGCTAGAACAAACCGCTGAGGTTCTATGTTTTTCATATATTAAACTGATGCAGTGTCAGTTAACAGACAAAACTATTCCACTGCCACTTATCACTGAGGCAATTTAGGTAACTACTCCGAATAGGGTTACTATTATCTGTCTGTCAACTGTCAACTGCTTGTTTACCTTATTTTAAAATACACTTATGCTGACCTCTCTTTATTCATACCTTTATTTTTGGAAGCTACATTGAGGTGCATATACCTAGAAGTAATGATGTGCTGCTTTGCCCCTTTAACAATTTTAGAACTCATTATCTTGTCATGAAAGCTCTGAGAATTAGCACCATACACAAGAGATTTTATTCTTTTCTCCCAGAAAGTTGAGACTTGCATAATGGACAAGGTGCTAAAAGCTAGAAGAACTTTTTTTATTTATTTATTTTGTTTCTCTAATTATCTGAATACCTAAAAAGAGAATGTTAGAAAATGTAGGCATCAAAGAACACTATGATTCACGTGAAATAGCTTCAAGTGATGGCTGTAAAGCAAACCTTAACTACCTTCAAGTGATGGCTGTAAAGCAAACCTTAACTACTATAGTGCCATGTAAAGCATTAAGAAGCTGGTGAGATTTAAATGCTGAAACATGGTGAATAATACAGGATTTCCACTGAGGAATAACCATAAAAGAATCACATACAATAGCTTTTTCCAGTAGATCTCAGCGTCCAACATTTGCAGGTGTGAGTCCAAAACCTTCCATGTCCAAAACTGACCTGCAAGCCTCTTCTAATATCACAGCATGGACTTCATGAACAAAAGTCCATGTGAAGTTATAACTGATCAGCTTAGCCGATCCCTCTTTTTTTTGTCATCATGAATTGTGAGACTTCTAGACGCCCAGTCCATAGGGTTAATCAGCATAGCTTTCATAAAGATTATAATTAGAATAGTTGAGTTGGAATAGGGGGAAGTGACCTACAGTGATCACCTACTTCAACTGTCTGACCACTGCAGGGCTGAACAAAAGTTAAAGCATATTATTAAGGGCATTGTACAAATGCCTATTAAACACTGACAGGTTTGGGGCATCAACCACATTATCTTTCAACTTAATAAAAAAAGTTTTTACAGCAAGAACGCTAATTCACTAGAACAACATTACCAGGGATGTGGCAGCATCCCCATCACTGGAGGTTTTCAAGATGCAGTTACGCAGAGTGCTATAGAATCATCTAGGCTCCTTTTCCCATGAAAGGTTGGACCAGATGATCCCTTGATGTCCCTTCCAACCTGGGCTATTCTGTGATTCTGTGTGTTTCAGCTGGGTTTGTGGCGATGCATATAACTTCCGTCAATGCAAGACAGAGTAAGGAAGAGAAGAGGAAAACAGGGTTTTGCAGGGAAGCTCTTCCATGAATCGTACAAGTCATGTGTCTGGGTGTTCCAGAGTGTGATGCAGTATACCTTATTTGGGTTTGAAACAAACTCAGTTTTTCTTTCTGTCCTTGTTTTATCATACAACAATGTCCAATTAAAAAAGGACAGGGTTTCATCTCATAATTCTTTATTAGAAAAGAATCTTTGGGTCAGTCAGATGGTATCTATCTCTTCTTTTGGGGGTTTGTTTTATTTTATTTAAGGCCTGCAGTGAGATAATGACTTTAGACGAGGAAAGATAAGCTCATAAGCTTTTCTGCAGTCTCTGAAGATAAATCAGTACTTTTTGGTTAATTCAGGACAGGATCCCAACTTCACTGCAATCAGTCATCTTGGGAAAAGCCTGTTGAGAAAGCTGAATGAACTCAACCTCTCTCAAGCAAAGGTAGCTCTGTGAAGTCCTCCCTTTACTTCCCCCTAGATAACAGGCTGATCTCCCAATTAAAAATCTAGACATCCCGTCCTCTTTATAAAAGAAATACAGCACAGCTAACCTTCCTGCTCCTCTGTTGGGTGCCTAAAGATACATAGGACCAATTTGGTCTCAAAATAAAGCAGTAAAAATATTGGAGGGTCAATTTTTTACCCTGTATGTTTCAATGCTTCATAGAATTTTAATAATGTATAAAATATACAGTAGCTATGCAAATATCTAAATATGTAAAATAGCTGAAGCTTAATAAACTTTTTTATTGTTAGACAACCAACATATATTTTTTAGGCTAAATGTCATCATCAGTTCTGTTTATATCTCATTTTATATTTGAATGCCTTGTTAAAAAATAAAAATGGGTGCTGTTCTGGACGAGGCTCAGCCTGCAGGATTTTTTTTCTTTACGTTTCGGCATTGTTAACATAACATGCTTGTATGTGTGTAAGCTGTCTTAGAACTGTAAATGCCTACCAAAACAAAGCTGGTACAGGCAGGCTGTGAGGCCAGTGATAGGGCCAAAAAAAGAAGTAAAATTAGTATGTTCAAATGAACACATCCAGTACTTTTTTCAAGGGGTCTTGTAAAATTCATAATTCTTTATATACCCTGCTGTTACTTTTTTCAGCATTCACATGTCTTTTTTCAATGAATGCAATAATGAATGCCTAGAAGATCAAAGAATATTCAGCCTTGATATGTCAAACACTTTTCCTAAATACGCATATATATTCATAATCTACTTTTTTTATTTTGTTGTTAGAATGATGCTCCCTGTACTAACACCTTAAACACTTCATCTTGTCCATCTCAGCTGTTACAGCCAAGATATGTGCAGTCTACTGTGTTTTAATTTAAGCTGATCCTGGTCTTAAGACTTACTGAAAAGTATTCTTGACTTACATTGTTTAGTTTTAAGTGTAATTAAATGAGATACAGTTCTAGCACGTTGACTGTTAATTAATATTTTATATCAATAATTTTATATTTCAGAAGAATTGATATGTATTAAATATTGACTAAAGTAGTTATTAATAATGAATGTTTTTTCTACTTAAAGAAATGTTTTATATTAAAGAATGTAATGTATAAATGACAGAGCGCGAGTGCACTAAGAGCTGGGTCTATTAAGAGTCAATTTATGGCTCCTCTTGAGCAAACGTAATGTCCAAGGAGTGCCTGTGTGAGAAAAGGAGAAAAAGAGGGAGGCTTAAGAAGATTATAATTTTATTTTTCTCCATTGCATATTTGTCTCTAAGATGCTAAGAGCAAGACTTCAAGGAATAAAATGTCCTTTTGTACTCTACAGAAAACACTAAACCTGGCATTCTCACTCACTGGGTTAGAAAAGGACACCTTTTGTTATCAAGGATGTGTACTGTCTCTACTTTCCACTTCTTGGCCATTGCTTGGTTTCACTTTTCTACTTTAGATTTGTTGTTTTCTGTTTCTACTCCTAAGTGTAACAGACTGCATAAAGAAAGAAAAACAGGGCATGGGAGAAATACTTCCTTTTACCTTGAATCATGTACGTTTTTTATTGTCATAAAACTTCAAACATTAATTCTGAACATTATTTCTAGGCCAACATTGGAATCAAGAAATGGTTCACTAAGAGAACAGCAAAGGCAACGGAATTTTTCCCAAAGCTGATCCAATACAAACTGGTATGTACAGGAAAATTGTGCTTGATCTGCAGCCATACTCTACTGCAGTGAATACCAACTTCTAACAGTCTTTTGATCATAGCAAACCTTGTTATTTCCTCCCAGCAGACTATTCTTCACTATTGCTGCATTTCATAATCAAAATAGCTTAGTGATTAAAGGGAGCTATTTTCAATTCTGACATACAGAAGTTTTTACTATTCATGTAAGCAGCAGCTGTTATTGTTGCACAATATTTTTCTGCTGAAAGAGTACCCTGAGCAGAGAGGAAGGGGTTACTTTTTGTCTAACACTTTTTCTAGGGACAGTACTAGCATGTCTATCACTATGCTAGAGACAAGCTAAAAGCATGCAATTTGTATAAACAAAAATTGCTGTTTTCAAAGTACCATGTTTCCCATTAAACTCACCTTGCTTGACACCATCAGTAGCAGATGGAAAAACACTAGATATTTTGTTCTCATATGCTGTTTCTTCACTACAAACTCCAGGTTCTCAACATTTCCATCTTAATTTTCTGTTTGCGTTTTCTTGATAGTGAATACAAGATGACAACCATTCTAAAGAGGGTTTCCTAGCTTGACACCAACTTTGCTTAATGAAAGCTTGTAACACTCACAAAAAAACAAAGTTAAAACTTCTACTGAAACAGATCACTCAAGATGTATGAACTAGAGGGTTGGCAGTAAAGTTTGATTAAAGGTAAGATGATGCTATAAAGCAAAAGAAACAGCAGACTGGATGTCAGGAAAGTTATACTTAATCTAGAGTATAAAACTAGAATTTACTCTCTAGTTAAATGTTTCAGGAATCATTCATGAGTACTTTAAAGCAAGTTATGTGAAGCACAGACTGTAGGGAACAGTTTTGCAAATGAACTTTTACCACTGATTTCCAGGGTTAAAAATAACCATGTTAGTAGCAAATCCTATGTGGTTAAAATGGCAGTTCCACTATGTTCTCCTAATGGATTGTCATTTGTATCTTTCTCTGTATGGCATTTAACCTGATTCTATCCCAAAACCATCAAAAGGTATTTTTATTGCCTAAGGTATCTGTCCGCTGGACCTAAAAAAAAAAAAAAGAAAGTCAGAAACACTACAAGGTAGAACTGCCATTTTCTTCAGTCCCAGTTAATCCAGATCAATGGACAGAAATCATTTTGTCATTAAATGCTATAGAAATAAATGCAATTCAATTATTTTTCATCTTCAGATGGCAAAATAGACAGGAAACAAGCTTTTTTGCTCTTGCAGGTTGTGCTGCTGTAGCCCCATGGGGTTTGGCTGTGCCTGGAGAACACTGCTGCTAAAAAGTCATTGTGTGGACATCTCCAATTGCCACAAAATATCCCTGACACTTGGAAATCTCAAACACTGAAGGAGAATGGGACACATTGAAATCTTTAAATTTTGCAACAGCACAGACAGTTCCAAGGAGTTCAGCTGGCTCATGGCCCTTCCTTATCCCAACAGTCTTCACAAGCTCATAAGTACAAGAACTCTCCTGATGACATTCTGTAGGATTCCTTGGCAGAAATAATCACTCTTGAAAAAAAATGCCTTTACACACAAAAAACGGATGGATAAGAAGTCACAGGGGAAATGAACTGATTTGTTCTGCTCTTTTCAAATATTTCATTAAAACTATTTTAAAATTTTCTACTATCTTTAATGTAGATTGGATATTTTATGATAGAAAAAAAACCCAGGTATTTAGTGTTTACTCATTTGCTGTGTCTGTTTCTTGTTGCAAGATCCCATGTTAATTGTGCCGGAAAGAAATTAAAGGAAAGGGAGATCAACTTGATCAAGTTCTAAAAATCTGCCATTGGCTATCTACAGGTTAGGTATGTTTTATGTTTTACTTTTGTGCTATTTTTATAAAGCAAGCACATTTCCTTTTGGCATAGATTCTGCTAAGGTAAATTAAGCAAATTTTCTCTTACAATATCTTGGTTCATGATAATAAATTTTAGTTCCACCACCTCCCCCTCCTCCCCGCCTCCTCCCCCCCCCCCGCCAAGTTCCAGTTCAACAATAGCTCACAGAGTCCTTTACAACAGCCTGAACGCTTCTGTTCTCTCCTGGCAACAAGCACATGTTGCAGACCATAAAGATACATTTTGATTTAATACACCTAGATCTTTCTCTCTCCCCGACAATTCTAGCTGTCAATTTCCCAGTTTACAACAGGGTTTTTCTTCTTTCCCCTAATATTTCTTATATTAATTATCTTCTGATCTACTCTATTTCATCCCATTTCTGTTAATTCAGCGCCAGCAGTACCCCAAGTGTCTTCTTTTATGGTGTACACTTAAGCGAGCCCTAGATATGTCCACTTCTAGGTCAGACCTGATTCAGGTTTGACACATTCACATACTAACCACTGGTACACCTGGGTTGGAGCAATCCCAGGCACAGCTACAGGTTGGGCAGAGAAGAGATTCAGAGCAGCCCTGCAGAGAAGGACTTGGGGGTGCTGGTCGATGAGAAAATGAACATGAGCCGGCTTCAGTGTGCGCTCGCAGCCCAGAAAGCCAACCGTATCCTGGGCTGCATCAAAAGGAGCGTGACCAGCAGGTCGAAGGAGGTGATCCTGCCCCTCTAGTCTGCTCTTGTGAGACCTCACCTGGAGTATTGTGTGCAGTTCTGGTGTCCTCAACATAAAAAGGACATGGAACTGCTGGAACAAGTCCAGAGGAGGGCCACGAGGATGATCAGGGGACTGGAGCACCTCCCGTGTGCAGACAGGCTGAGGAAGTTGGGGCTGTTCAGCCTGCAGAAGAGAAGGCTGCGTGGAGACCTCATAGCAGCCATCCAGTACCTGAAGGGGGTCTATAAAGACACTGGGGAGGGACTCTTCATTAGGGACTGTAGTGATAGAACAAGAGGTAATGGGTTTAAACTTAAACAGGGGAAGTTTAGATTGGCTATAAGGAGGAAATTCTTTTCTGTGAGGGTGGGGAGGCACTGGAATTGGTTGCCCAGGGAGGTTGTGAGTGCTCCATCTCTGGCAGTGTTCAAGGCCAGGTTGGATGAAGCCTCGGGTGGTATGGTTTAGTGTGAGGTGTCCCTGCCCATGGTGGAGGGATTGGAACTAGATGATCTTAAAAGTTCTTTCCAACCCTAACTATTCTATGATTCTATGATAAGGAAACTAATGACGCTGCTATGGTACCCATATATGCTTTGAAGCATCATAGGTTCTACCTAATCAAAATCTACTTTTGTTCTCTGAAGTTAGCTTTAAGCTAGGCAGATACTAAGCTGAAGATCAGGTGTAGAAAGAAGGATCATGCATCTAGTCTTAATACAGCAGAACAATCAATTATCCAGCTGCAAGTGAATGCAGAACTACTTACATTCTTAAAAGTCAAACTTAATGTATTCAAATGTGACTTTTCTGCTTCAAGCAGTTGGATATGTAGCTTTTAAGGGGATGTGGATAAATCTTGTTTTGCATCATTAAAAATAAATGTTTTATTATCGTAACTCTCACTTCAGTTTTATAGGGAGGAAACAGTGTAAACTCCACAGGAATTACAAATGGATGACTAGGGAACATGGCTACACAGCCTCTAGGACATATTTATATCTTACACTTATAGCAAGGGAGAGATGTAGAAAGATCGTTGGTTTTCTCATCAAATTAATTTCAGTGTGTCTGTTGCAGTCTTTTAGGTTTTTAGAGGAAAGAGTCTTTTACTGAGAAAAGGAGTTGTCAGACTTGAGCCTTCTTCACTTAAGGCATTTTAAGGGGAAAAAAAAAGAAATAATCATGCTTGGGATGGTTATCAGCTCCCAAAGAGAAACATCCACTAGCTGTTGCTTCCCACTACGATGCCAGAAACCCCACCAGTCAGTAACAGTTATGGAATAGTTGTACAAACCCAGATCTCACCCCTACCCATCTCATCCCACAGGGTGGGAGGAGATCTTTTTACCACACTCTGTGTGGGAGAAACCATAGTCGCTGGTGAGGCTGACAAACAACAACAACAAAAAAGTTTTATTGTAAACTCCCCTAAAACTCTATCAGTAGGAGCAAAAGTCTTGTCAAGCTCATATTCTTATAAACGGTATGAAGTAGAGGGAATAAAAGGAGAAATTAAAGAAAGAGAGAATTAAGTTCACCACCCCATGGTTACAATACTCTAGGTCACCGAGTTGGGGTCCTTTAGGTCATTTCAGTCAATGACTCCGGTGTTGTCAGGGTGGAAGGATGCATCACACTGCTGCAGGCAGGTTGTCTTTATAGCGTCAGGCTCTCCTGGCACCCTCGCACACGTGAGACTCGTTCTCAGGGGTATCAGGTAAACCCCAGACCCAGATCACGTTGTGCCCTGACGGGAGCCGCGGCTCCCGTGGTGCTGTCTCCTGACGGTCTGTTGTTGCCGGGCACACGATGTTCGTGGCCTCAGGGCAGGCACCACCACACCGTGGTGGAGCCGATCCCTGCTCTGCCTCCGGCCGTTTGCCCGAGCAGTGTTACGCTGCTCACCGCGAACAGGCGCTCAAACTCCGTCGGGCCCTTCTGTCTTGTGAGTTGCTTTGACACACACACAAGGGTCTCCTGACGGCAATACACACGTACACACAAATTTCCAGTGCAGCGTTTATGGTTTTTGTGTAAGACCAGACATAGTAAGTCTGGACATTGCCTATGAATCTCCTAAATGCTGTGATAAGAATGTTGAAATGCTTCTGCAACACTTTATTTGCTGTGGTTTCACTATGAGAACAGTTTGTATATTATGACTCTGTGTTGGGTAGTCTTATTTTGCTAAGGAAAACTGGCAGCATGAAAGAAACACATTTTCCATGGTGAAAAAATATTTAGCATTTATCCAAATACCTGACAACTTATTATGACAAATTACAATCAAACACGGATGCTAACACAATCTAAAGCCAATTTCACAGCTTTTTGATTATGTTAATATAAGACAGTCACATTAAATAGTTGCATGATTATTATGAAAAATCTGCCTATCAGACCACTATTTCAGCCAAGGCAAACGCAAGTACGATTAATGGAATTAAAACCAAATAAATTGCATAATACTCAGATCTTTGACATTCTTTAATGTATTTTCAAAAATAAACACTGACATTTGAATATCTCTTTGAAAAGTTTGCTGGCTATTATTGAAGTGTATTTTTTTTTAATAAAAATATGGATGCAGGAAATTATATGAAATTTGCAAAAGAATGAGTCACAAAAGCAAAATAATTACTTGTTTGGCTGGGGGGTTTTGCAGCTGGATTCTCTGGTCTAATTAGAAAAAGCTCTTTCCTTATCATGAAGTAAAAGCAGGAAGAGACAGTTTGCACTCTGAAGTTGTCATAATAGGCACTCAAATATGAAAGTGCTGACCTTTACTCTGTGCATGGAATTAGGAGGCTCTCAAACTGATGTGACTTTCTCTTAGCGCTATCATAATTGACCATGTTGAAAAATGGTTCTCCTATGCTTAAAAGGCACATAAGGGGATTTCTTCCACTAAATACAACTGACTTATTGTGATAACATTAAAAAGATCATAAGATCATGAATAAGCTTTAAGACTGAGGACAGCAAGAAAATGAAGGTCTTATCTGAAGACAGCTCTAAATGATCTGTCTCCACCAGTGCCAAAGTTAGCATATGCCTATAGCTTTGCTCTTTGTGCCTTGAATTTCCAATGGGTGTTTCATTTTTCCAGTTGAAAATTGTATAATAAAATGACATGATTATGGCCCATAGTAGCGCAGGTACTGTAGTAAATATTATTAATGAAAAGGTTAAATTTTTAAAAAGAAATATTCTCACAGGATAACAGGAGCAGAAATTCAATGAGCTCTCTAAATAATTAGGTCCCATTAAAATGTTCCTTTTCATAGTTAATGACTTCATTTATAGATCGTATGGGGTTATGCAGTTCAGGATGGTTTAACATGGATGAAAAGACCATACAGAATTCTCAGTTCTAAGTGATTCTGACTGTAAGCCAGGTACAAAGTATATTCACTGGCAGAGCAAAAAGATTTAGTATAGAGCCACATTACTGTCATGCAATATCAATTATTAGCACAAATAATTTCTCTGTTGACACAGATACTCCAGACTTTACATTAAGTTGGGTGAATTATTGTTTATGTGACAATTCAGTCAACCAGTTGAGAATACTCAGTTCCTGGTATGATAGGGAATATCACACTCACAGGCTATTTTTAATGGTGTTGGTTTATGGTAAAAAAACCCAACAACCCAGCAGACTCCTGGCTTGAGGTTTGTTTATTACAATTGTGTGTTTTGTTTTGTTTGCTTGTTTTGCGTAGGCGTTGTAGGGAATGTAAATATTATACTTTTTATTTTATGAGGGAAGAAATTAATTGTCTTCCTTACATCAACATTTTTTTCTCTCCTCATTCATTCTACTTCTGCTCTCTCTTTTCTTTCTTATCTCTTTTGCCCTCATCAAAATGATCTGTGTTTACTTTCAGGTTTGTATCTGGGACTACATGTGTTGCCTTCTATCAGGAATAAAAAAATTAGTGAGTTGTTAATGCCAGCAAGATACCAACTAAAAATAACTCTTGTGAACAATCTATCTTTGTTGCAAGTTTAATATATGACTAATAAACAGACAAATTTAATAATATTCTAATATTTAAATATGTTCTGATCCAATTTCTACCTTTAAGGGAAAGTAATAGCTGTGAATTTTGTACAATTGCATGGATTAATAGAGCTTTTCAGGTTTCTCTAGTGTATCACAATAATGAAGTGAAAAATATTGTCCAAAGAACACTAGTAATGCTGTATTTTACTGTTAGTAAATTGTGTGCTGTCTGTTCCATAAGCCATGTGATAGGGTCATGAAGAGATGCAAGCTGAATGGAGCATCAGAATCCAAATGCTTTACAAAAAGTAATAATGTAAAGTACAAGTTTTCTTATTTGCAATTTGGAAATGCAAGCACAGATAAATGAAAACTTTCTTTTAACAGTTATTACCTTGTCCTCACTATACATGTCAACCTCTGAAAGCTGTTTGCTGTGAACAGACTGCACTCAAACTCTGTAACCCTTACTTACTGCAATTATCCTTAAACATCTTCCATCTCTAAGTGGGATTAAAATAAGAATGAGGGTTGGCGCAGTGACTGCAAAATCATTCAATATAGAAGATTCAGTATGCCCATGTCACTGTCTTGTCAAGAGATTATAGGCATAAGATTTCATGAAAGAGAACACAGACAAAAGATAAAATCTACCTTCTGCCATTTTCATAATCTTTCTAAAGAATAATTATAAAAGCAAAATTTTAACTGTATGTTCTGTTTAAGCAAGAGAAATATAGAAAGAAGCACAAGATAAAACAGTTCTATAGTCTTAATATTTAAAAGCATAGGAACCTTAACAATAAAATTAAAACTTAGAAAGCCAAAGAACTTAAAACTTAGTGACTTTACTGATGTGGATGTCATATAACAGGAAAAAAGTTTCGTAAGGGATTATGTTTCTATTAAAGGGAATCCAGGAATGCTAGAAGAAGACTGCATATACAGAAGAAATACCACATGTGAAGGAATTTTTTACATGTTCACTGAACTATCAGAATTTCAGAGATTCTTCTGAAGCCTGGGCTTTGAAATTTGATTTATATTTCAGATATGGTTCCAATTGCAGACATAGTATAACATTTGGTAATTCAGGGTATTCACTCGCTACATGTATGAAAGGAAGCTGACTCCAGATACAGCTATATATATCCATGTTTGGTAAGTCCAATGGCAAGGATGTAGTTGTCAGTGCTTCATGGTCTGAAGAGACTCAGTGAAGAGATTCAGCCTATAAACCAGACATGATAACTGATCTTGGGGACACAAAAAAAGGGGAACACAGAAACAACTTATTTGAGAGAACTATTTGATTTCTAACGTACTATCATGTAAAAACTTACTTTAATGCTGAGCCATCTCTGAGTAAATAATTTGGAAAATTCATTATAACTTTTATTGGTTAATTTTCCAAGAAAGGTTTTTGCCTTTGGTATTATTCATTCCAATTCTGAACCAAAACTAGTGGGTAAATGCTGCAATTTTCTAAAGCTAAGAGTTTTGAAATTCATTAGTTTTCCTCATAGTAGAAATTGTTGTGTAATATATTTAAGTCATATAAATGATGGAGAGAGTGGGTAGGTTGTCTAAGTACAGTCTGTTAGGCAGAGTTCATATTTGCTATGAGGATGCAGGAAAAAGTTAGGATTGAAAATGTAAAGGCTAAGAAACTTTACAAGTTAATTTGTGGATGTTTAACGAGTGTCCTGGTTTCAGTTGGGATGCAGTTAATTTTCTTCCTAGTAGCTGGTGTAGTGCTGTGGTTTGGATTTAGTCTAAGAATAATACTGATAACACATTGATATTTTTGTTGCTCAGTAGCACTTACCCCGTTCAAGGACTTTTCAGTCTCATGCTCTGCCAATGAAGAGGGGCACAAGAAGCCAGGAGGACACAGAGACAGGACATCTGACCGAAACTAGCCAAAGGGGTATTCCATAACACAGCATGTCATGCCCAGTATACAAACTGGGGGAAGTTACCCAGAAGGGACCAGTCACTGCTTGGGGATGAGCTGGACATTGGTCAGCAAATGGTAATCACTTGTACATCACTGTTAGTTGGTTTTGTGTTGTTTGGTTGTTAGGGTTTGTTTGTTTGTTTGCTTGTTTGTTATTTCTTCTTCTTCATTTCAATTATTAAACTGTTCTTACCTCAACCCACAGGTTTTATCTGCTTTTCTATATTCCGCACTGTCCCACTGGCAGGGGGGTGGGTGAGTGAGTGAGCGACTGTGTGCTACTTAGTCGGCAGCTGGAGTTAAGCCACAGCAATGACCTTCATATTATTTCTGATCTAAAAATCAGAGTCACTTAGGAAGTGAAACAGGGATATCTGTTCTTTTCAAATTTCTTAGAAGTTATTCTCTGAGTAAGCTAGCTTTTATCATATTGTTTCATAAACTTTGATTTGCTCCATTTGACCGGTCTGTTGTTTTGACTTCTCAGTATTTTTCTATTGTGCCAGCAACTTTAATATCACTGTGAACATGTCAGATCAGCAATGTGTTCATACTGGGAATAATGATACCAGTAAGACTGCATCTGAACTGAAGTAAATGGAGACAATGTTCATGTTGAATTTCCACCATTGTTACTCAGATCATTCCTGTTTCTACTAGGCAGATAATTACTTCCATATCAGTTATGTGTAGTTTCTTGCTATTATCTTGTTCAGCAGAGGTACATCAGTTTTATTAAAATATATTGTAAAAGTCTTTTATCCATTCTGATCAGATTCTCAAATATTATTTTCTCCATTTTGTAGCTGCTTACATCAGCCTTAGAAATAATATAATTCACAAAAAAAAAAAAAAAAAGCTAGAAGAGCTTAGTTCTAATATCCATATAGTTAAATTCTCTGAATTCAATATAGTATACTATAATATAGTACCCCAAGTGTGGTGGCAAATAGCAATACTGCACCAAGATTAATTTCTTCTTTCGTTTTTTCCATCATAGTTTATTTAGGCCAATTTTTCTCACAGTTTCTAAGATTTTACTTTTTGGTGTTCTCTTTCATTCTTAAACACCCTAAGTTATAATTCTAGCATGTATAAACATTTATGACATTCTGCTCTTCAGGAGACTATATTCTTTTGAAGATAAATCAATGGAATTAATTTAAATGGTTGTGACCTTTTATTTATAGAAAACGAATCCTAGATTCTGCACAACAAGCCATGCCTGACACAGGTGTTGTGGTTTAACCCCAGCCGGTAACTCAGAACCACACAGCTGCTCGCTCACTCCCCCACTTCTTCCTCCCCCTTCTCCTGGAGGGATGGGGAGGAGAATTGAAAGAATGTAACTCCCACAGGTTGAGATAAGAACAGCCCAGTAACTAAGGTATAACACAAAACCATTATTGCTACCACCAGTAATAATAATGATAAGGGAAATAACAAGGGAAGAGAATACAACCGCTCACCACCCACCAGCCAATATCCAGCACGACCCAAGCAGCGATCTAGCCATTCCAGGTGACTGCCCAGTTTGTATACTAGGCATGACATGCTGTGGTATGGAATACCCTTTTGGCTACTCTGGGTCAGGTGTCCTGTCTCTGCTTCTTCCTGGCTTCCCCTCCTCACTGACAGAGCATGAGGCTCAGAAAGTTCTTGGTCAGAGTAAACATTGCTTAGCAGCAACTGAAAACATCGGTGTTATCAGCACTGTTCCCAGGCTGAAAGTCAAAACCACAGCGCTGCACCAGCTACTAAGAAGGAGAAAAATGACTGCTACTGCTGAACCCAGGACAACAGAGTACGATATTTTAAAGATACTCCAAAGAAAATTTTCACAGGTATGTCTAACTATGTGCATGTGTATGTATACATATACAGATGCATGGACACACACGTGTAGGTGTATGTATACGTATATGAAGTTATTACAAAGCCATGTAATGATTCAATATGTTTGTTCGTCAAGGTGATATAGATTAACAAATTTCCTGTGCTAGATGCTTTAACTGCTGTTACAGCTCTGGGATCTATTTTGCGCTGCAGATGCCTTGGTAGCTGATGAGAATGCCATCCTTCCAGAAATTCTAGGTTCATTCCATTAAACATACCCCTTCAGAGTCACACCTATGGAAAGATCACTACATTTTACTAGTTCAATCCTTTTGGGAATAAAACATCAGGAAACGAAAGAAGTTTGGTAAAGGAATATATGAACCGCAATAAACTTAAGAATAAGGCTGAGCAGTTTTTCTGGAAAATTAATATATTTTGTGAGAGAAATTAACTTATTAAAAGGTACTGCCTGTCTCCCTAAACATCTTCCCTTGTCAGTGTTTGCAGACCATGGTGGATAGAACAGCACTACCGGGATGAAAGGAGTCCTTCACTGCACAGCAGTTCTGTGAAAATTAGTTCAGAATAAGTAAGTTCAGGAACATCCCATGTTCCAACATGTACCTGTTATCATACTTCCAGCTCCTCCATATGGAGCAACCAGCACTAATTCAGAGTGACAGTCGCACACATCAGAGTCTGAAGACCAAAAAACAAAACAAAAAAAAAAAAAGGAGTTTTGAATCCTTTTTCCACTCAGCACAATGCTAAAAGAACCTTCTTTCATGTGGAAACTGTTTTCAGATACTCCTGTCAACTCTTCTTCCAGGGCCCATGAAGTCCCTTCCCATTGCTGCATAGTCAAGATATGCTTCTACTTCTATATTAACCTAAGAAGTGTGTCGGGTGTGCTTGTTTTTCCGATTTATTGTATTTTTCATTTCTTATAACATGAAAATCATCTGACAAGTTTACATCTTTAGTTCTCATTGTCCATATTTCACTATTGATGGTCTTTTATATGTAATGAAGGAAATGAGAAAAAAAATAGTCGAGACCTCATTTTAGAACATGCTTACATTTATCTTAAAGGTCTGGTTATTTATTAGAAGTTACTGTCTTCCTAGAGAACTACTTTGGAGACCTGCCAAGGAAACTGTACTTGGTTTTGATAAGTGTAAAGTTAGGTGAAAAATTGGTTAAGCAACAAAATGGATTTATAGGATCTAGAAATGTTTCAACATTAAGATTTCATGCAGGAAAGGTTAATTCGTTGATGTGCAGATATGAAAGAAAGTAATTAAAAACATTCCTAATATATTTTTTCCCCCATATGGTCTTACTAGTCTCACCACAGTGTGTATTATGGAAATCAATTGAAACTTAATTTTGTAGGAAACATACTTGAAATGTTATTTTTATTGCAAATTAGAATTTTGAAATATTGTTGAAATTTCTGACTGATAACACAAAAACATTCTTTTTATAGAATTGAGAAACAGTGCATTAAATAATTATATTTATATATTCTGTTTAACTGATATGATACTAGTCCTAGGTAAGTCAATACATTCAAGTACAGCTGTAGAATTTTATGCTATCAAAGCAAAATCTCTAAATGCTGTGTTTTGACAGTTCACAGTTCCAGTGTGCCAAGGCTTTGCTGAGATAGGTAATTCAGATCTTTGTGGCTTGTGTTCTAGACAGCACTGTTTTGTGTGCAGTTCTGGTGTCCTCAACATAAAAAGGACATGGAACTGCTGGAACAAGTCCAGAGGAGGGCCACGAGGATGATCAGGGGACTGGAGCACCTCCCGTGTACAGACAGGCTGAGGAAGTTGGGGCTGTTCAGCCTGGAGAAGAGAAGGCTGCGTGGGGACCTCATAGCAGCCTTCCAGTACCTGAAGGGGGCCTATAGGGATGCTGGGGAGGGACTCTTCATTAGGGACTGTAGTGACAGGACAAGGGGTAACGGGTTCAAACTAAACAGGGGAAGTTTAGATTGGCTATAAGGAGGAAATTCTTTCCTGTTAGGGTGGTGAGACACTGGAATTGGTTGCCCAGGGAGGGTGTGAGTGCTCCATCTCTGGCAGTGTTCAAGGCCAGGTTGGATGAAGCCTTGTGTGGGATGATTTAGTGTGAGGTGTCCCTGCCCATGGCAGGGGGGTTGGAACTAGATGACCTTGAGGTCCTTTCCAACCCTAACTATTCTATGATACTATGATTTAAAGGCAAATTCCAGTCAGGCTAAATCCTTAGATAGCTTTCAGGCAATTTTAATTTTATTGACCTTAATCTGTCCATGGTGGAAAGAGAGGAAACAAGGATGAATGATATCCTATCTCATTCATAAAGTTTTGAATTTTACTGCTTCCCAATCACAAGGCTTCCTGTAATTTATAACCTTGGGGACGTGGGAATCCAGATGCAACACAAAGATGAGTGTGCAAGTAGGGCACTGTTTTACTAGGTTCAGTGATGGTGTGACTGGAATGAAACTTGCACCACAGGCTTTGAAGGTGAAGATAACTATTCAAAAACAAGTTTGAAGGTCGGCTAGCTCCCAGTAGCTTGTGGTGATACTGTCCAAGGGATGTACAGTTTAAAATCTTCATTAGCAATCAGGATGATGATATGGAAACGCATCTGCAAGTTTGCACGCAATTCCAAAGTTGAGGAGCATTCAGTGAGCTAGAGTGGAGTGCTGCTGTTCAGAGGGACCTTGCCAGGCTGGAGAAATGTACAGACAGAAACATGATGTCTAAGAAAAGCATATGTGAAGTTAAGCCCCTGGGGTGGCAAGACCCCATGAAACAGTATAGGCTGGGTGTGATAGAATAAAGAGTTGTTTTGCAGGGAAGGATCTCCAAGTTGTGAGCATGAGTACTGAACTGCTATTGTTTAACCAAGTGCACCCTCAGCAGGTTTGCAGATGACACCAAGCTGAGTGGTGCTGTTGATGCACCTGAGGAACTGTCGTGGTTTAAACCCAACCACAAACCTCATCCACTCACTCCCCCCCTTCTTGCCCTCCCCCTGCTCCTGGAGGGACGGAGAGGAGAATCAAAAAGAATGCAACTCCCACGGGTTGAGATAAGAACAGTTTAGTAACTAAGGTATAACATAGATCACTACTGCTACCACCAATAATAATAATGATAAAAGAAATAACAAGAGGAAAGAATACAACACCTTAACACCAGCCGACCAATAACTCGCCCCACTCCCCCCAGCCAAGCACCGACCGATACCTCCTCCAACCCTGCATTCCCAACCCTTCCGGGTAACTCCCCGTTACATCCTGGGCATGACGTGCTGTGGTATGGAATACCTCTTTGGTCAGTTTGGGTCAGGTGTCCTGTCTCTGCTTCCTCCCGGCCTCCCCTCCTCCCTGGCAGAGCATGAGGCTCAGAAAGTCCTTGGCCAGACCAAACATTCGAGCAGCAACTGAAAACATCGGCGTTATCAGCGCTGTTCCAAGGCCAAAAGATCAAAACACAGCACTGTACTAGCTCCTAAGAAGGAGAAAAATGACTGCTGCTGCTCAACCCAGGACATTATCCACCCCTTATTCCATACCATTCACGTCATGCTCAGATCCCACATCTTCAATATGCCATCACTCTTACATATATATATACATCTACATACACACAGAGAAAAAGATCATTTCTTAGTGCATGGACCTATAAAGCTGCTGAGTCCATCTGGTCCATGATGTCAGGCGCCATCTCTTGTAACAGTCTCTCAGAGCAGGAGAGGCTGTGTGCAGTGTTCACACTCGTGAATCACCTGGGCAATAGTGTCCATTGCTAAGTCCACCCCTCGATCATGAGTCCATCTCTATGTTGCATCTCTGCCCTGATGGCCTGAAGTGTCATGGCCCACCAGGCTCGAATAATTCACTGTCCCCTTCAGCAGTTTCTGCAGCTTGTTGCTGGGGACTCCATAGAGCTGCCTTCCATCTCCGACGCTTCCAAAGCACTGGAGGGGCCCAGTGGACCAGGTACTCGCTCATACTGTCCCACAAACACTGCCACTCATGGCTGTCCAGCCTTGGGGAAGATCTCCTGGTCCTCCCATATTGTTGTCTAACCCCAGTCAAGAAGCAAACCTGAGTCTGCTTGACTTCTGAGATCAGACAAAATGGCCGTGGGTAGAACACACTCTGTGTGTGTGCCAACATGCTGACCCCCATCACAATCAGCAGGCAGGTCCCAAGGGTACCCAGAGGCCATTCAAACCCTTCAGAACTCTCCAATGACGCTGCTGTACTTGTCCCTGGGGCTGGTGCAGCTGCTGTGCTTGCCGGCTCTCCCACCACCGGCTTCTCTCTTCCTGGGTGCAGCTCTTCCTGCTCTGCCTTGCTGGGAAATGCTGCCTGGGCTCCTGCATCCTCCTGCGGCTCGGCGGGCGGCTGCCGGGGGCTGCTCTCGGCCGCCACGAGGCTCGGCTCCTCCGCGGGGCTCGGCTCCTCCGCGGGGCTCGGCTCCTCCGCCGCCTCCTCCCGCTGCTCGGCAGCCGCCTTCCTCCCGGGCTCGGGCCCCGCTCCCGCCGCCGCCTGGTCCCCGGGGCCGCTCTCCCGGGCCGCTTCGGCCGCCGCCGGCTCCCGGGGCCGCTCCCCCTCAGCTTCCCGCAGCCTCACGAAGACGGAGGCGAGGACAAGGGCCAGGGCGGTGAAGAGCAGCGGGACGGCCGGGTACAAGTCCACGGCCACGTCCATCTCTCCCTGCTGCCGGAGCCCAACCGTATTACAAGCCATTGCCATAAAGTACAGTGAAACAAAAACCTTAGCCCAAGCCCCACACTTGATAAACACGAACACAGGGAATACCGGCTCTATGTAATGTACTACATTCTGAAGCGCTGAGAGCAAGAGAAACAACTTTGAGAGCCAATAAATCAGCACTGTGACGACTATTAATCTGATCATCTCTGTCGTTATCTCAACCCTTTGTGCCCCACGTTGGGCGCCAAAAAGAACTGTCGTGGTTTAAACCCAACCACAAACCTCGTCCACTCACTCCCCCCCTTCTTGCCCTCCCCCTGCTCCTGGAGGGACGGAGAGGAGAATCAAAAAGAATGCAACTCCCACGGGTTGAGATAAGAACAGTTTAGTAACTAAGGTATAACATAGATCACTACTGCTACCACCAATAATAATAATGATAAAAGAAATAACAAGAGGAAAGAATACAACACCTTAACACCAGCCGACCAATAACTCGCCCCACTCCCCCCAGCCAAGCACCGACCGATACCTCCTCCAACCCTGCATTCCCAAACCTTCCGGGTAACTCCCCGTTACATCCTGGGCATGACGTGCTGTGGTATGGAATACCTCTTTGGCTAGTTTGGGTCAGGTGTCCTGTCTCTGCTTCCTCCCGGCCTCCCCTCCTCCCTGGCAGAGCATGAGGCTCAGAAAGTCCTTGGCCAGACCAAACATTCGAGCAGCAACTGAAAACATCGGCGTTATCAGCGCTGTTCCAAGGCCAAAAGATCAAAACACAGCACTGTACTAGCTCCTAAGAAGGAGAAAAATGACTGCTGCTGCTCAACCCAGGACAGGAACACAGAGCTGGACAGCTCGAAAAGCAGCAAGGCCTGTTCCTAGGCTAGGGGATTAATCCTGAAGGCCTAAATGTGGGTCTTTCGGTATATGCTTTTCAGGCTAGAAAAGACTAGGCCACTGCATTTCAGGGACTTCTAAAGAATTTAATTGTTATCAAAATCCTTTTGCACTGGTCAGCCCTTTCTGCTTTGTAATAATTTATTTCACATATGGCTGAATGTTAAATGGTCACACTGAAGATATCTGCAGTTTCAAAAACTATGTGGTACAAATCTGACCTACATAAGTTATTTTTCTCTCTTATGTATAATTAGTGCTCTGACATCACATTTGCATATTGTACTTCAATGTTAGGAGACTAGTCAAAAGGCAATATTTTGTTGGTAACATTGCCCTTTGACTAAGGCTTCAGTAAATGGGTAATCTAAAAAAGAAATCCATTCCTTGTTTGTAGCAGAAGATTGATTCTCTATTATTTTAATAATTGTTATCTTTTTTTCTAAATAATTATGGGATCAGCATCTTGCATACACATAAAGAAAGGATCTTTCAGAAAATTATATCTTTTCCGATATCTCATTATCTCAGCAAAAACATCCATACTGATCATAAAAGTCAGTCTGAACACCATCAGAAAATTTCAACAGTTTCATTATGGCTTTTTCTGCCAAGTATGGTAGGGAAAACATATTTCTCAGTGTTAAAAAAGACTTAGTGATCTTTCATCTGATACAGATCCTGAAGTCTGGCTGGAGTATTTTCAGGAGGACTTTTCTACTTTTTGTTTTTCCATGAAAAACTGGACACCAATGGCCATATAGTCTGCAGAGAGATCACAGCTCTTGTATCTTATCAAGATGGGCTGAGCAGTGAAGTTCCTCATTGCTGCTGTTCCTGAAATCACAAGACTTCTCTGTGTGGCTCTGGGATATGTCACACTGGCCTGGACAGTGAATTGGAACTGATTGAAGAAACAGTTTAATCCAATTGTAGGTCTTAACAAATAGAAAGGGTAGGGAGAAGAGCAAATATTGCAAAAAAAAAAGAAAAAGAAAAGATAACCTGGAGAGGGAGATTTGGCTGCAGTCAGAGGAAAGTAAGGAGAAACTTGGAACAGAATGTACAACTATTAAATGGTTAAAAAGATTCAAGACTAGGAGCCAGAAGATCACTGAAGCTTGACTGGAAGGGTTGTCTCAGTAAACTGATGATTATTTCTCCTGAGGACCTAGCCTAAACATGGAAAATACCAGGAATATGGCCATGGCTGCAAATGGCATAGGAAAAACCCTTATATACCAGAAAAACAAGCTGATGAGGATAAGTCCTTTAAGCCATGTATCCTGCCGTAATCTTGAAGTGATTCTGAGAATTTTATCTAGTTACAGCTCTTGGTGTTGACTTTGAAAAGGACCTCTAATGTATTTTAGCTACTTTACATGCTGGTTTACACAGAGGATTATAATCTCATTTTACAGCTAGGGGTATATGTCATTATGACAGAACTCTGTTTTTTCAATTTCCTTTTTAAAACAGTAACAACAAATTTTAAAATAATTATTTCACCAAGTCAAGCAATTCTGTCACTAAAAATGTGTGATGAGACAATTGCAGGCTGTATTATAATGTGGAAATAATAAGATTGAATTAAAAGCAACAGTACAAAATTAATATCAACATTTTCAATTTTTTTCAAAATTTTAAATACTTATGTTTTTATTGTGGTCATCTAGTTGAAAAACGTGGTACATAAATGCAGTTTCTATAGGTAAATGGAGAGAGAAATAGAGCAAAAAGGAATGAGTGAGCAACAGCGCCACTATTTTGGTTTGTCTGGAAAATCATTGGATAAGCATTACCAGACTCTTATATAACCTTGTGCAGCAGCTTAAAAGAAGCAAGGTATTTTCTATTATTTGTACAATTCATACCTCTGAAAAAAAAATATATACTGTAGCCTAGGCAACTCAGGCATACTATAATCTAGGTTGCTGCTAACAACAGAATGAATCATCAGAACCTATGGCTTTGCCACCTGATATGAAAATATCTAAATAAATAAAATACTCTCAGCTCACAAATGTATTTCCTTCCTCATAAGCCTGTCGATATAAGTTATTTGGTGGAACAGTTTATCTTAACTGAAAACAGACTTACCTGCCAGCTGAAAACAACTTTTCTTTCCCAATTTATTTACCCAAATTAAACTCTTGAATAAGTGACTGTCATGGCAAGCCAATAACTGTACATTGGTGCATATGATGCAGTGTTAAACAGATGTGTCTTTGTTCAGTATCTGCTTCTAGGAGTTGTAGCAGCACTTCTGTTTAATTTTCAGCTGATTAATTTCAGATTTTCCAAGATCTCTCCATTCTTAGTTTTAGTTACACTATCTTCGCTAGGAGTTTTCAATAATATAGTTTAATGTCTTAATTATGTCTTAATAATGTCTCTACCTAGACTTGTGCAAAACGTTTGACAATGTCCCACACAACATCCTTCTCTCTAAATTGCAGAGACATCAATTTGATGGGTGGACCACTCAGTGGATGAAGAACTGGCTGGATGGCCGCACACAAAGAGTTGTGGTCAATGACTCAATGTCTGGCTGGAGACCGGTAACGAGTGGTGTCCCTCAGGGATCGGTGCCGGGACCGGTCTTGTTTAACATCTTCATCGCTGACATGGACAGTGGGATTGAGTGCGCCCTCAGCAAGTTTGCCGATGACACCAAGCTGTGTGGTGCGGTTGATATGCTGGAGGGAAGGAATGCCATCCAGAGGGACCTTGACACGCTTGTGAGATGGGTTGATGCCAACCTTATGAAGTTCAACCACAACAAGTGCAAGGTCCTACACCTGGGTCAAAGCAATCCCAGGCACAGCTACAGACTGGGCAAAGAAGAGATTCAGAGAGGCCCTGCGGAGAAGGACTTGGGGGTGCTGGTCGATGAGAAAATGAACATGAGCCGGCTTCAGTGTGCGCTCGCAGCCCAGAAAGCCAACCGTATCCTGGGCTGCATCAAAAGGAGCGTGACCAGCAGGTCAAAAGAGGTGATCCTGCCCCTCTACTCTGCTCTTGTGAGACCTCACCTGGAGTATTGTGTGCAGTTCTGGTGTCTTCAACATAAAAAGGACATGGAACTGCTGGAATAAGTCCAGAGGAGGACCACAAGGATGATCAGGGGACTGGAGCACCTCCTGTACGAAGACAGGCTGAGGAAGTTGGGGCTGTTCAGCCTGGAGAAGAGAAGACTGCGTGGAGACCTCATAGCAGCCTTCCAGTACCTGAAGGGGGCCTACAGGGATGCTGGGGAGGGACTCTTCGTCAGGGACTGTAGTGACAGGACAAGGGGTAACGGGTTCAAACTTAAACAGGGGAAGTTTAGATTAGATATAAGGAGGAATTCTTTCCTGTGAGGGTGGTGAAGCAGTGGAATGGGTTTCCCAGGGAGGTTGTGAGTGCTCCATCCCTGGCAGTGTTCAAGGCCAGGTTGGATGAAGCCTTGTGTGGGATGATTTAGTGTGAGATGTCCCTGCCCATGGCGGGGGGATTGGAACTCAATGATCTTGAGGTCCTTTCCAACCCTAACTATTCTATGATTCTATGATTCTAATTATGATTAGTGTCACCTGATCCTTATATGGTTGTATCCAGGCACATTTCTGTTTCTTGCTTTTTGAGAATGAGAATCTGCAAGCATGGATATCAACAGAAGGCCAAAGATGGACAAGTGAGCAAAAATAAACTTCATTCATGAGGACTTAGTGAATTACACGCTATATGTTAAAGAGTATAAAGATCATTTCCCTAACACAGTTTTACAGTTTATTTTCCCAAATGGAGCTTTATTTACTCCATTAATAAGTAATATAATCCCATTGAAGGACTAAGAGCCTGATATTCAAATAATAATGCATTTTCTTCTTTCTGTTTTCTTTTTGGATCATAAGTCTTTAGGTATCATGTCTTAAAAATTCTCTTTAATAACAAGAAAATTTATTTAAAGAAGTGTGTGGGAAGAGACATTTAAAGATGATGCAGTCTAAATTTCAAGAACTTCAGTAAATAATATGTCTCCTTAAAAGCCCAATCTATCCATAGATCTGAAAAGAAGCAGAGCTTTCATTTGCCTGGATTCAGGGAGAAATGAAGAATGCCTCATATATTCAGACATGAAACAGACCAGGTAATGAATTAGTGTAAGGCACAAATTAAAAACCTCTTTGAGATATATTGTTTAATATTTGCTTCAGATTCATTCTTTTTTATATGCTGGGAACAAACCACCACAACGAGCTTCTTTATAACTTCCTTTTTCGCAATTATTATATTTTAAACATTTTGTTAGGATTTCATATTTTTACATGTAATGGCATGGAACAATGTACCCCGTTTGCTTCTTTTCTGTTTATTGTTTGGCTGAATGTTGAGAGGCACCTACTGAGAAGGGAAAATAACAAAGATTATATTCAAAAAGTATATCATCTGGAGTGTTAAGAAAATACAAGGTTATTACCCATTTTTCAATCAATAGGCTACTAGTGGTGACTTCTTAAATGTGCAAATGAGGCCCTACAGCATTGTTTCAAGTTACTTTTCTCTAGAAAGAATAACATGACAGCAGAAGCCAAATGCTAATTAGTATTTAGTTCTTAGCTTCTTTTTTTTTTTTTTTTGTATATGAGTACTGAAAATAATGACTGCATTGATTTTTTTTTTTTTTTCATATTAAAAAAGAAGAAAAGCCCAAAGTACTTGTATTAAGCAAAGGAGTTACATTGTTACAGCTGACAGCAGTGAAATCACAGCTGTAGTGTATCAAGTATATCAAGTACTCAGGTGTACACTGATATTATATATTGCCTAAATTCAAATGTTTGAAAAAAAATCTCTAGCTTCATATAACTGTTTGTGAATGACCACTGGCAAACTTGCTGTGGCTGTGTATCAGTGTTGTGTATCATTCTTCTCAGCATTTATCTGTCAAACAAGTAGCTAGCTGTATGAGAAGATTAAAAAAAAACAAGTGTAGCAACCACAGCAGCAACAAGTTCTAGTTAATCTATAAAGAGAAAAATCACATTTAACAGTTTTGGAATAAACAGTTACCTTAAAATACTAAAGACAATTTTTGTATAGAGAAAAATAATGATAAGTCCTCTGACAATATACACTGAACTCATGGCACTTGTGCTTTCTGTTCTAAGATATCGTTTGCCTCTTACCTACTTAGAGTTAGGATTTGACTCTGGAAAAGCAACTTAAGGGACACAACTCTTGCAAACCTCTATGTTCTCTGCATGGAGAATTTCAGGAATCAGCAGATAAATATTACTGAGAAAATGAACATGGTGATATTTTTTAAAATTTGCATCCCTTAAGTGAAATCGAGAATAAAATGGCTTTATTCAAGTTTGAATCTGTATTATGAACTTTAGAGTTCAAACAGGCAATGCTTCAAAAAGCAATTGGTTAGATAGAAAAAATACACATGCAAAATCATATTTTATTATCTGGGTTTTCATCTTTTTTCTGAAACCTTGAAATACAGAAATTTGCAGAATTATTTTCCCTGTGAAAGTTGAAAAACTTATTTTTACATTCTGACTATTGTGACTTTAAGAATTTCCTCAGACTCAAAGCAAGTAATGAAAGATCTCTGCAAGGAGTACCAGCAAAATCTCATCAGTAAAGAATCCTACTGGCTTCCCTGAAGCTGGCTGTTTATCCTATAACTTATTCTCTTGCAAGCCATACCTGGGGGGTAAAAAAACACCATCAAACAAACAAATAAAAAAAAGCCTAACTAATAATTACATTTGGTTGGATGGAGCAAAGTGGATTTCTGTGCTGCGCAGCATGAGCATATCTACTGAGCCACCATCTGCACACAGTCTCTCTAACTAGATCTAAACTAGTTTTGCAGCAGAGTTCTCTGCCGTGATAATGTGGTTGAAGGATTTGCTTATCTTTATAAGGTTGTGGATAAGTTAGCAAGGCCACAAAACTGTATGATGGAAAATTTCGTCTGCCAAGAAAATGAGTTAATTTTGGTGGTTAAGAGAGTATAAAAGATGCAATAAAATGCCTTGTACAAAATGTTCTTGTTAGGCCCCCTCTACTTTGAATTTCCTGGCACATGTATTGTGACCTTCATGTGTATCAGAAGTACACTTTTTCAGGCAGCCATTCCTTGCCCATCTTTTGGTCATATTTTGAAGCTAATTTCATCATGTAGTATCAGCATGGTAAATCCACTCCAGATGAATATCTCTAGGATTCTGGACCTGAATCCTGCCTATATTCCCTGAATTTGGAAGTAATGATATTTACAATGTAAAGACCTTTAATTTAGCCAGGGGCTGCCAAAATCAGTCAGAATTTTTCATATGTTTCATTGAACTTTTGCTGGTTCCTGGGATAAGCAGTTGCCATTATGTGTAGAACTTGGGTCCTTGCCATTGACTTCTTCCCTTTCTTGATACCTCTTCTAGCTTAGATATCTCACTCCTCGTTTATCTGTTTCCATTGATCCCCCACTCTTGGCTACTGCTTCCTCATTTCAGTTCCACCACTTTGTGACTGTCCCACAGCCCCTAAAGTCTTGTCCCTACATGCTAGTCAGACCCAAGTCTCTTCTCTTCTAAGCCCTGCCACTAGCTTCTCAAACCTTCATGCTACTCCATATTTCTGCCTACTGCTCAGAGGCTTCCTGCAGTGCAAGCCTCCTCCTTGGACCTCTCCTGGTCTTTATTATGTCAGCCTGTACTGTCTCTGTCCCATTATTTATTTTTACTCCAGCATTGCCAAAGAGGCTAGGTTACTATACAATTATCCTGTTTGGCTGCTGATACATAAATCCATGCAATTTTAACTGTGTTATTCAGTATTTTAGCTGGTGTCAAAGGAATATCAACTGCTTGCCTCAGAGCACTAGAGCAAAAGGAATTTTTGAGAAATGTCATTTTTTTTCTGTGGGAATGTTTTATTCATTTGCATAACTGTGAAAATAAGGTTTCTTCAAAATATTGGCAAAGTCCACCAAAATTTTGTATATATTCTGGATTAAAAAGAAAAAAGAAAGGAAAGGAGAGGAAAGGAGAGGAAAGGAAAGGAAAGGAAAGGAAAGGAAAGGAAAGGAAAGGAAAGGAAAGGAAAGGAAAGGAAAGGAAAGGAAAGGAAAGGAAAGGAAAGGAAAGGAAAGGAAAGGAAAGGAAAGGAAAGGAAAGGAAGAAAAGAAAGGAAAAGAAAGAGAAGAGAAGAGAAGAGAAGAGAAGAGAAGAGAAGAGAAGAGAAGAGAAGAGAAGAGAAGAGAAGAGAAGAGAAGAGAAGAGAAGAGAAGAGAAGAGAGAAGAGAAGAGAAGAGAAGAGAAGAGAAGAGAAGAGAAGAGAAGAGAAGAGAAGAGAAGAGAAGAGAAGAGAAGAGAAGAGAAGAGAAGAGAAGAGAAGAGAAGAGAAGAGAGAAAAGAAAAAAAGAAAAGAGAAGAGAAAAGAAAAGAAAAGAAGAAAAAAAAAGAAAAGAAAAGAAAAAAAGAAAAGAAAAGAAAAGAAAAGAAAAGAAAAGAAAAGAAAAGAAAAGAAAAGAAAAGAAAAGAAAAGAAAAGAAAAGAAAAGAAAAGAAAAGAAAAGAAAAGAAAAGAAAAGAAAAGAAAAGAAAAGAAAAGAAAAGAAAAGAAAAGAAAGAAAAGAAAAGAAAAAAAAGGAAAAAGAAAAGAAAGAAAAGAAAAGAAAAGAAAAGAAAAGAAAAGAAAAGAAAAGAAAAGAAAGAAAAGAAAAGAAAAGAAAAGAAAAGAAAAGAAAAGAAAAGAAAAGAAAAGAAAAGAAAAGAAAAGAAAAGAAAAGAAAAGAAAAGAAAAGAAAAGAAAAGAAAAGAAAAGAAAAGAGAAAAGAAAAGGGAAAGAAAAGAAAAAAAAAAAAAGAAAAAGAAAAAAGAGAAGAAAAGAAAAGAAAAATAGATACAAATTAAAGCAGTATATCGGAACTAAATTCCTGATTCCCAGAACAGCCTAGCTTTTATGCAAGCATAAATGGAGCAGAAGCATGCCTCAGGCTAGTAGGACAATGTAGCAGTATTATGTTTCTTTGAACTGTGATGTTTTACTTCCCATGGGTCACTCAGTGAGATTCAAGAGACTGGTTCAAGAGAGAAAAGACTTGGTCAGTCATTTAAAGTAATACGTAAACTGTTTTTTTTCTGAAATGCAAGAAGAGTTATTTTTTCAACGATGAGCTGAAATTCTCCCTCATATTGCTTTTGAATTGGATTTTTTCCAATGGAATTCATTCACATAAATACTACAATAATAACAGCAAAATACATCCATCTGTATCCTACTATCTTCTTGTGTTAGTAGATAACTTGCTTCTTGAAAGATTGCCCTTTTTTTTTTGGAAAATCATAGTTTAGAATCTGCAGCTGTATTGTGCTCTGAGCAATGCATCTGAATGTTATATCTGAATTTTAACACTGAACTATGTCTCTAAATTTTCATGGTGTATCATGAAAGAGCTGAATATAGACTGCTGTAGAACATTTTAATATTCATCTATATAATAAATACAAAAATATATTATTTCTAAATCTTATTTTAACAGACATGTGAGCTATAACATGGCAAGCCCTGTAAAAACCCACTGTAATTGTCTTACTACGCTTGAATTTAATTATAAGCCCTCAGTTTTCGTGATTAGAAGATGATAGAAAGCTATGGCAGTCATATCGCTGTTTGTTAGCAATTCAGCTACTTAATCTGTGGCAATGAATCAACCTGCAGGGAAGGTTTCTGAACAAGGTCACATAATTTGTTTTCCAGAAGGTGAGCACAAGGTTTGTGTCTGTAAGGGAAAGGAAGCAGACCTACGCTTCACCCCCAACAGAAAACATGCAAGTAGCTTTTATTTCCATAATAAGTTGTACTGGAAAATAAAACGTTAAAACCTCCAGTTGTGAACCTCTGCATTCTGACTGCTGTGAACTGCAGATTCCTTGTGTGTTGCTGTGCTGCTTGAACAGGTAAACTACCCCTGAATTGAGCACAGAGCTAGAAGCAGGACTAAAAAGGACGTTTGTTTCTTCAAACATGGCTTTTTACCCTCATCTTTTCTATTTAGACTTCTCTTCAGAGTAAACCAAAAGCACTCAAACATACTTCCTAGAAGTTTAAACTGCATTTCTTCCGAAATATTTCCTCATCCCATCTTCATTCTTAAAAATAGGCTAACAAACAGAAAATGTGAGTTATTACCCCACTCTCAATTTTCTATGAGACCTTTACTGAACATGATAGTATACCTATTATTCTTCTTTGGTTGCTTATTGCCAAAATAACTTACTGCTTGGAAAATTCATCAGATGTTGGCAAAGATTTCTTGGTCCATTAAGTCCACTTTGCTCTTGGCACAGATTTGGAAGCAGCATGAAAGTGATAGAAGTGATTTTTTTCCTAGGCAGAACAACTCTGTAGAAATCTGGCAGCAGATTTTCTCTTCCTAGAGCAGCTGTACTTTACAGACCACACTACAGTGCAGATGTTCCCATATTTTTTAAAGTTAATGCTTTTTGTATAAGACAATGAAGCTAACTCATCTTGTCAGAAATATCTTTTTCCCTCTTCCATGATGACTCATGGAATTTCTTACTTTCATGTCCTGTTCTATATTAAAATTAATCTGTTCTGAATAAGATTACTGTACCATGTCATAAATAGACATATAAATAAGATATGGAAATTTAGCCTATAGTGTATAAGTTGATACATAATTTTAATATTTAAACTAATATATAATTTTGTAATAAAACACTTATATAATAATATATATAGACTTAAAGTTACACAAATCCTGTTAGTAATTTTGTGCCCATGAAGAACAGCATGATACAAACATTTTACCATATTTATTCTAGCTAATGCATTTAATAAATTCTAAAAACTAGCATACTTCCATCTTTTTCTTACTGGAGGTTGTTTTTATTTTAGTTTAAATAGTAAATCACATAAACTATCCCATAAGGGTTTTATAAAGATTCTGTTGTTGAACTTCTCAGTGAAAAAATATTTAAGTGAAAGCATGTATAACAATGAGAAGCCCTAAAATATTAGCACTATAAAAAATAAATCAATATGAAATGAGTTGGCAGTCACATTTTCATAATAAATAATAATCTCCAGATTCTATGTCATCATGTCAAGACTTATTCACTGGGAAGGCAGCACAAATGTTAATGGGAAAAATAATGCAGATACTACTTCTATGCTTACCAGATTTGGTGAGAACTTTTCTGACACAGGGACAGAACAAGATCTGTTGGGTTCTATTTTGTAAAAGAAGCATGGAAGTCATAAATGATCTGTTGTTCTTTTCTTTCTGTCTCACTTTTTCTTTAGCTCACTTTGAAATCATGGGCAACTCAGCACTGTGTGAACACAACTGTCAGTAGATTTGCTTGTTTGTTCTAGCAAAATAGTTCACCAGGAAAAAAAATTGTCTCGCTCATGCTCTCAATCTAGCCAAGGTAGAACATCTCCAGAAAAATTAAAGGAGCTCATTGTTAATTTTTTTAGCATCTCTCAAATCAAATTGTAAACGGGTAAAGAATACAGAAATGTGCCTGCATTTTCACTAATCATTCTATATTTTTTTTTTAGCAGCATCAGAATCTTTCTAATGGGTGAACTTTTGAGTTTCCTTGAAGAAATTAATTTTTAAGCAAACATGATAAATCCCTGTTGTTCCAGGTCTGTTGCTTTGTGTCCTACATATTGCCTGCCAGTAACCTCCAAAGGCAGATTAAACAATACTTTGATGGAGAATAGGGCAAAGGACAACTGCAAAGGGGTAAGCTGAAATCTTATGGGTATTTTTTTTTTCTAAAACAAGAAACTTATTAATATTCATGTCTTAATTTGCACTGAATATGTAATTTTTGCGTGTTTTACAGTCTCCTTTATCATTAAAATCTCTGGGGAAAAAAGTCACGACTGGGTTTCATTTCTTCTAATGAACAATACTTTTAATGAACATTAGGCTGAGTGTATTAAAGAAATAACTAATACTGGAAAAAAACATGTATTCTCATTATTTCTTTATTTTTTAGTAATTGATTCCAACAAAAATGATCAACATAATGTCTGGAAGATAAAAATGTTCCCTGGATTTTCTTTAGGTGAAGAACAGTGACTAAATGTGACAGCCTTAAAATTAGACAAATGTCAGCACAATCTCTACTGTTATTTTGTTTCCATCTGTGCCTTAAAATAGCCTTTTAAAAAACTCTATTGCAGCTGAACACCGAACTGCAACTCTGCTGCATTTAGCAAATACCTAAAATGATTGAACAACAACTAAGTTCCTATAAAGAAGTTAGACCTCACCATGCAAATCCTAAGGCATGAGGTCATTTCAGTAATCATAGAATCATAGAATAGTTAGGATTGGAAAGGACCTCAAGATCATCTAGTTCCAACCCCCCTGCCATGGGCAGGGACACCTCACACTAGACCATGTCACCCAAGGCTTCATCCAACCTGGCCTTGAACACCGCCAGGGATGGAGCACTCACAACCCCCCTGGGCAACCCATTCCAGTGCCTCACCACCCTAACAGGAAAGAATTTCCTCCTTATATCCAATCTAAACTTCCCCTGTTTAAGTTTGAACCCGTTACCCCTTGTCCTGTCACTACAGTCCCTGACGAAGAGTCCCTCCCCAGCATCCCTATAGGCCCCCTTCAGGTACTGGAAGGCTGCTATGAGGTCTCCACGCAGCCTTCTCTTCTCCAGGCTGAACAGCCCCAACTTCCTCAGCCTGTCTTCATACAGGAGGTGCTCCAGTCCCCTGATCATCCTTGTGGCCCTCCTCTGGACTTGTTCCAGCAGTTCCATGTCCTTTTTATGTTGAAGACACCAGAACTGTACACAATACTCCAGGTGAGGTCTCACAAGAGCAGAGGGGCAGGATCACTTCTTTTGACCTGCTGGTCACACTCCTTTTGATGCAGCCCAGGATACGGTTGGCTTTCTGGGCTGCGAGTGCACACTGAAGCCGGCCCATGTTCATTTTCTCATCGACCAACACCCCCAAGTCCTTCTCTGCAGGGCCACTCTGAATCTCTTCTTTGCCCAGTCTGTAGCTGTGCCTGGGATTGCTCCGACCCAGGTGTAGGACCTTGCACTTGTCATGGTTGAAATGCTCTTTCATCATTTTGAACTACTCATCTAGGTCATGGTCACTTCTTGTGCACCTGGATCCTGGGATCCTTTACTTCAAAGCCTTCTTAGCGTTTTTTATTCAGTCAGTATATTTTCCTAATTGAATATTTATACTACAGTTTGTAACCTTATTTGCTGATTATAAATCCCTGGTTTTCTTTGCAATACTTTGTAATGTGTAATTTAAATGCATAATTCCTGTCATTAGAAAAAATACCATCCACAGTTTTAAAGACAACTAAGGATACGTTTATGTGTATGAATGAGTGAGAAATTTTCAAAGAAAGACATTTATCAAAGCAAAGTAGTATCTGTGTTCCTCAAACTGTCTATGATCTTACTGCAATTTTCATAATTAACTAAACATCTTGAAATGTAGTCTGCGTTTTTCTGAGGATATTTTTTACACAGTGTCTGCTCTGAAGTATATTCACTGTGACTATCTTCAGTAAGTCCACATTTTGTCCAAAAGCTGAGTGAACATACAGCACATATAGCATAAATGTTCATAGAAGAAAAAAAAAAATGTGATTAAATCAAGAAAATAGTATACTTATACATGCTAGGGAAAAAAAAAAAGGAAGAAAAAATGTTTGGGAAAATGCAATTGAAGCAGAAATAAACTTTTGTACAAATTCATTTTATTTATCTCTTTATGTATCTGTTTATCTATCACTAATTTAGGAGGAAATTAGGTCTGATTCTCTCTTTAGCATAATACCTCAGTGCAAATTCTCTTGCAATCTCTGAAGATTCTGAAATGTCTTTTCAATCCATCCTTCTCTTCTTTAAAGTACTAATGAAGAATTATCATTCACATATTGAAAAAAAAGCCCTTAATTTTTCTCATTGTGTTCATTCTGTCTTAAGCTCGCAATTCTGGACCATGATTACTGTACTTGGTATTAAAGTAACAAACTACTGCTAAAATGATAAAAAATAGAACAGTTTTTAAGAGAAAAAGAGAAACGTAATTTTCAGACATTTTCCCCATTTTTATTATGGACACTTTGAAAAGAAGCTAATAAGTGTATTATTAATGTCATTGTATAATTCCTGTTATTTAACTGCATGTTAACATACCATTAACAACTATACATTTCACAAATTAGAGGGAATGCTTATGGCACTTTTACATTTTTGGGGGTTCTACAATTTTTCTTAGTCTGTTACAATTTAGAGAGAAGAATTTCATTTGCTAAATTTGATGTGAAAAGAAAAATGTTTTTCAGAATCAGTCACTGTAAATGACAAGTTGTTCTGAATGATGTATTATTGGATGCTTTTCTCAAATGAAATAGAAATATGCAAAAAAATGCTTGGTTTTTTTTTTTTTTGTTTCCAACCTGTTTAGATCACATTCATTGAAAAACTTTTGAATCTAGAAGTATATTAATCTGAAAAGAAAATAACTATTTTATTATTTTGTTACAGGGATGTTAACACTATCATGAAAATTACAGTCCATGTTTCCCTTTTTTCTCCATCATGTAACAAAACTATTTGAATATATGCCTCTGGATGTTGTAAGAGTAAATACTTTTAAAATTAGGTGCTTTTTTTTGAAAGTTAACTTTTTTTCCTTGTGACCTTAGCAGCACAGTTAACCCAGGGTGTGAAGGCACCCACCTGAAATTAAAAATGACCTAATTAACCCCAGAGCTTTCTTACCTCATGCTCTTCTAGGCAATCAACAGAATGCCCCCTAGTTCTGTTACATGACTGCAAAAGAAGCTACTGTGATCTGCTGCTCTTAATTTGCCAGAAATACACCAGACCCTATAATCTGTCTTATTTTAAACACTTTACTGATACACCTCTTTTTAAAGTCCAATACATTTCAACAGAACTCTAACTCCTGTGGACTATTGAGTGTGAGCTTCTCTGGCAAAAGCAGTAACTAGCATCAAAGACATTTCAAATGCAAATAAGAGCTGTATTCTAGCCTTCCAGGACAAGCCCGTATCATCTTTGTTGTGTCTATGGATCAGCCTATGAGCCTTGATTAGGTGGAATAGACACATTCTTCCTTAAGGCCTTTTGGAGGTAAAAACTTGAAGCTTCCACCAGAACAGGACCGCATTCAGTGTTCCCAGAACTTTACTATACCTGCTAGGCTCTTATTTATTTCATGCACTTCTGTATTGGTTTTGGCTGGGATAAATTTAGTTTTCTTTGTTGAAGCTGGTATGGTGCTCCATTTTGGACTTGTGAGTAAAAGTGTTGACAGCACACCAATGTTTTAAGTGTTGCTGAACAGCGCTTGCACAGTGTCAAAGCCTTCTCCATTCCTCATATGGCCCCACCAGTGAGTAGGCTGGCATGACAAGAAGTTAGAGGGGAACACAGCCAGGACAGCTGACCCCAACTGACCCAAGGGATATCACATAGTATATGGCACCATATTCAGCATACGGAGTTGAGGGAAGAAGAAAGAAAAGTGACCTGTTTGGACCAACAGTGTTTCTCTTCCCCAGTAATTCTTACACATCATGGAGCCCTGCTCTCCTGGAGATGGCTGAACACCCACCTGCCAATGTGACGTGTTGAATAAATTCCTTGTTTTGCTATTCTTGTATGTGCAGCTTTTGCTTTCCTCATTAAACTGTCTTTATCTCAACCCACAAATTTTCTCACTTTTACCCTTAAACAAAAGAATACATCGAGCATTTCCACTTTTAAAGTACCAATTTCGCATATTCATCTATATTTTGGATATCACTCTTGCCCTGAAATGCTTTTTAAATCACTTCCAATTTGCTGCTAAAATGTATAATCATTATATTCTATTAGATGGGTCATAAGTCTCTCAAGAGTAGTGGAAATATTTTAAATTGTTTCAGAAGAGACGCATACAATTGAGAATTACTCATATCACCATTTTCCTGCGGTAATCTCTTTTGCATGAAAATATGTTATTTTAGTACATTTGTTGTAACCCCTCCCCTTCTCTAACCACAAAAAACTTCTGCATCTATGAAAATACCAGTTTGCTTACTGGAAATGCCAAAATAAAGCAACATATTCAGATAGCTTCTCTTTCTTAAATCTTCTTAAAATTTAATGTTATAGATTCCTTGGGTTTCTTTTGTCTGTCTTTTTCTCATGTTAGCTATTTTATCCATAACTGTATAATCTAGTCTTTTCGTAAAATGTCTACGTAAAGCGGACAACCTGTAGTCCCTATGTTAGTGGTTTTCCTTGGCAAGTGAAAGTTTTCAAATTTGTTTGTTTTTTTTTTTTTTATTGTTATTTCCTTATGGGATCTTGAATATAAGTTACCTTTAGAGATTCATAAAATCAACAAATTTCATGTTTGCAGACCAAAATCGTAAATGTACTTCAGTGAGAAAGTGATTATATTTCATCATGTAAATTCTTTCCTCTGAAATTTTTCAAGTAAAATAATCTTATATATATATATATATATATAATCTTATATACATATAATCTTTTTTTCAGAGGCTGAGTCTTGATCATTCAGTTGTCCTGAAACAACATCAGAGTTCAGTATATTATCTAAAAAAAAGATAAAAAGTGTTAAATGTAGGATTTTGAACCCCTAACTCCTACTGGCATCCCATCTGTTTCTTGAATAAGAAACAGAATTCAGCAGACAGAGACATATAGAAAGATATGGATACCAACTAAGTCCCCAAGCTGATTATTACACATCCATCACTGTAGTAACTTGAATAACCATTATTACACATTTGTTATAAATATTCAGTATTGCTAACTTCATAAATTAAACATTTTTTCTGTCAGGGGTAAATAGAATATTGTCATCTGGCCACTGAGGTTTGATAAAGCAATATACAAATATGTCTTTCCCTGTTATTAGCTTTAAATGCAGAATATAGTAGCTATGCTGGAGATATATAGTTTGTATGAAACAGTTTGACACACATGGATATTACAAAACCATCATCACAGAGAAGCTCTGGTCCTGCTGTCTTTTCTGTAATGAATCTTTCTGTTTTAAGAAAGACTACTTAATCAAATAGAAATCTCTCTGGTAATGCCTCACTGGAACAGGTTATCTCCATCCCTGGAAATTTTCAGACCTTGTCTAGAGAAAATACAGCCTGACTTTACCAGTGCTAGCAATAATTTCAAGTCAGAGGCTGGTCTGAAAAGCCTCCAAGACTCTCTTCTGACTAACATTTCTATTCCTCCCTGACTGAACTGCCCGATAAGGGCATTTTCACTTGTGCATGGCTGCTTCATACTGACAAGGAAGATACAAACCAAAGTGTGATATGTATTATTTAGTGGAACTGAAGACATCAGTTTCTAGAAGTGTCATTTTGGAACCTTTGAATAACTTAATTTTAACTGTGACAATTTACCCTGAAGAACTGTGAAGAAACTCTCTTTTCAGAAGGATTTTAAAGTAAGTTTGTATAAAAAAATAGGAGAAAAGAGAACTGTTGAGACTCTTTCCATATCCAGCGTAATCGTAGAGCATATTGTAAGATCAGGCAAGCAGTTTTTAGGGCAAAGAATACTGACTGATGTGAACATGTGGAGTCAGACAAGGAAGGGAGAGACTGGGGATCTCCAGATCTAGGACAGCATCTGCCTCAGCATCTTGCTACTACGAAATAAACACAGTATCTTGCTACTACGAAATAAACACAGTATGTATGCTGACTTGCTACCCAAACACCAAGATACCAGTTCAGCTATTCTGAACATATTTTTATCACTTGTATATAGCAGACTAGTAGCATTGCCAATAACAAAACAGTTGAAGTTAAAAACAAACAAACATAAAAATCCTGTTTGTGAACTCAAGTTTTCATTGTATTGTCAGGAGTACGATTCTGTGCTGTGAGAAAATAACCTCTTGCCTTTAGCAACTCTAAAGAGTGATATGTTCATTACATAGCATGTGTATATTCCTTAGTATTTCAAAAGTAAAATAGATACGTTATCCAGCAATTGTTCAAAAGCAAGAACTGCTCATCAGGTGTTTGAACTGTATCTGATTGGATTTTGTAGCAAATCCATGCAAACTAGCTGCAACTGACTTTTGCAAACAGCGGTTAAAGAGACCATTCAGCAGAAGGTCCGTGGGTCAGAACTCTGGTGACAGCAAAACCAAAAACCATGCAGGAAGATTTGTTACTCATTTAGTAGGTGACACTGGTGCCCCAGATTGTAATAAAACTCTGATGTAGAAGGTATTGAACCCACTATGTTGCTCAAGACACTATTTTTTATAGAAAAGCTAGGGTCAAATGTTGTTGGATATAAGGTGGTACAAACCAAGGTATCTCATAATCATGTCCATTTCCTTGCTGTTACATGTGTCAGTATAATCATTCTAACACAGAAAGGATACAAGATAAAAGACTAATTAAACCATCAGGAAGAGTTCCAGTATTTAATTAAGATCTAGGATGCTTTGAAGAAAACAGTAAATCTTAAGCATTTCCAAGATGGTTTTATTCATATGAACCAATGAATATTGCACATGCTTTTAAAAAAAAAAAAAATCTAAAAATAGCTTAAAATGAATGTGCAGTTTAGTTGGATACCTTTAGAATTTTCTTTGCAATACCAACAATCCTGAAAATTATTTCAGTACATTACAGAAATTGCTATTTTTGTAAAAGCAATTGCAGGAATAATTTGTAAAACCAAAATGTATATAGTATGAAGACATAATTGAAGCAACTGTTTATTATTTGGGGCTGTTCAGCCTGGAGAAGAGAAGGCTGCATGGAGACCTCATAGCAGCCTTCAAATATCTGAAGGGGGCCTATTTTAGTGACAGGACAAGGGGTAACAGGTTAAAACTTAAATAGGGGAAGTTTAGACTGGATATGAGGAGGAAGTTCTTTACGGTAAAGGTGGTGAGGCACTGGAATGTGTTGCCCAGGGAAGCTGTGAATGCTCCATCCCTGGCGGTGTTCAAGGCCAGGCTGGACAGAGCCTTGGGTGAGATGGCTTAGTGTGAGGTGTCCCTGCCCATGGCAGGGGGTTTGGAACTAAATGATCTTAAGGTCCTTTCCAACCCTAACTATTCTATGATTCTATGATTTTTTTACTTCTGTAGATGTATGAGTAAACCCAGCAAATTTATAATTTCAGTCCTTGAAATATTTTTTTTCTTAAATCCTGCAATGAATGTATAACAAAAATCATATGAAATATACCTTGATATTTTCCCTTTCCTTTTCTACAAGACCAGATTAACATGCAACTTCTAAATGGATTTCAACAGACACACAAAGTAAGTTCTGGGTTGCTCTGGGAAAAATTACAAGAAGAATGCTTATTGCAGCTTTATTTTCTGTCTCAAGAACTTAGAAGTTAGAGAGGTAAAAATTGAGAACAGTTTCAACAAAATTACTCCCACTTCGTCCTTAAATATTACCCTTTAAAATGCTTCAAAGTTTTAAACACTTACTATTAGCAAAACCAAAAATCCTTTTGTGCTTTTCTATTTAGAATCATAGAGAAGTTTGGGTTGGAATGAATCTTAAAGATCATCTAGTTCCAACCACCCTGCCAGGGGCAGGGGCACTTTCTACTAGACCAGGTTGCTCAAAGCCCCTTCCAACCTCGCCTTGAACACTTCCAGGGATAGAGCAGCCACAGCTTCTCTGGGCAACCTGTGCCAGTGTCTCACCACTGTCACAGTAAAGAATTTCCTTCTAATATCTTACCTAAATCTACCCCTTTAAAACTTTTACAGTTTTTCTATCCCTACATGTCTTTTTAAAAAGCTCCTTTCCTGAATTTCTGTAGGCTCCATTTAGGTACTGGAAGCTGCTCCAAGGTCTCATGGGAGCCTTCTCTTCTCCAGGCTGAACAACCCCAAGTTTCTCAGCCTGTATTCATAAGAGAGGTGCTCCAACCCCCTGATCATCTTTCATGGCCCTCCTCTAGACTGACATGAGCATGTGAGTATCTTCCTTATGTTGAGAGCCCCAAACCTGGACACAGCACTGCATGCGGGGTCTCACAAAAGAAGAATAGAGGGGCAGGATCATGGCCCTCCACCTGTCGGTCACGCTCCTTTTCATGCGACACAGACACTGTTGGCTTTCTGGGCTGCACGTGCACACTGCCGGTTCATGTTGAGCTACAGCAATACTGACCCCTGGGAAATGCCACACATCACTGGCTGCACTTTGACTGAACTGTTGACTGCAGCTGTCTGCAACAGTGTGACCATTTAGCCAATTCCTTATCCACCGAGTGGTCCATCCATCACATCCATACCTCTCCAGTTTGGAGACAAGGATGTCCCCACGTGGGACAGTGTCAAATGCTTTGCATAAGTCCAAGTAAATGATGTCAGTTGCTCTTCCCTTATCCACCCAAACTGTAACTGCATCATAGAAGACCACCAAATTTATCTTTCTTTTATTTTTCTGTCATACGCTCCCTCATTCATAATTGAAAAATCACCTGCAGCATCCAGCTTCCCTCAGTACCCGTCACCACAGCGATTTCTATGCTCCTGTATCTGTAATCCTTTCTGATGTACTGTCACTTGTGATCACCCTTCTCTCCATCTTGTCTGTTGGGTCCCTGCCCCTGAATCCATGCTTAGACTCAATCATAACACAGTTTGATTTCATGAATATTTTAAATTCTTTAAACATCTGTTCCAATTGCAGCAGAAAACCGTTTTCTCCAAATGTAATTAAAATGGTGGTTGCAAATAAAAGAAGAAAAGAGTAAAATGTACTTTCCTGGTGTGAAATATACTTTTGTACCAAGTTAGTTGTCACTTTGATCTATTTTAGAAGATCAGGGTCTTCATGAGCTTCAACACAGCAAAATAATGAATTGTCCACAGGTCTATGTAGAATGCTTTTTTTTTTTTTTAAGTGATAGAGTAATTCTCTCCCTCCAGCATCTCACAGATCTTAACTTTCAGTTCACATATGCATCTTAAAAGACATTGGTCATCAAATAACATTTAGAGTATACAGAGCTTAGTTTGTAATTTCTTACTGATTTTACTAGGTTCAGGTTTTGACTAGTAATACGAAAATTGTAATAGGAACTCACAGTTTGACTTAAGCAGAAACCAAGAATTATAGAATTGATATTCTTTCTTGATTCAAAAAAATAAGCCACTAAACCACAGAATGTTTCAAAGAAATAGTTCTTAAACCAGTTCATCTACATTGTGCAAATAATCTGTTTCACATACTAGAATTACATAATTTCTATATTTGCAACACGAATAGAGGTACAATGATCTTACAAATATTCCATTAAAATAATTTTATGTTACGCTTGCATAAATGTATTTTTTTAAATCTAGTTTTCATTTAAATCTTCTTCATTGCTCCATATCTGTAGTCCTCTAAGAGATTCCAAGGAGAAATAAATAAATAAGTAAGTAAATGCATTAAAAGATGTTCTTTTCCTCTACACAAACAAAATATTTTCTTGGACAAAGGCAAATTACAGTTTCTTACATCAAATAAATGTTAATAGCATTCGGACTTGGAAAAGAAATGCTCTACTGTTTTTTTTTTTTTCCTAATCCGAATATCAAGGTCTGAGGACCCTCTTTGGTATAAGTAGAACCATTTATATAGCTGGAATTTTAGTCTCTTTAGAAATACTTTTAACTTAAACTGCCTGGACCACTGTGTTTCAATGATAAACATAGTCACAGGACACTTAAATATAAATTATACCAATTTCAGGTTACTTTAGATCCAATTCCACATTTTTCCAATGTTATTGATTTTTTCCCCCAGTGAAGAATAGCATGCTATTTTACATTGTGCATAAATTCCATCATGTTTTACAGGTTCCCTGCCTGTTTCTCTTTCCTTTGCACAACCAGAAGTGCCACTGAGCTGCATGCGATTTCGTGGATAGAAGAGCTTTGATTTCACAACATGGATAGGGACACATAACTTTGAATTCCTAAAATGTCAGTTAGCGATGTGAAGAAATTGTTCCTAACTGACACACTTTCAAATGGCACATTTAGTAACAGTTGTACTACAAATTGCAGCAGCATCCCAAGTCGAGTTAGATACTAGCACGATTTCAGAGTGTTATCAAGATAGAAATGCCAAGAGACATGAAACTATCTGCAGTTCACACAAGTCAGTGCAAAAGCTTTCTTGGACGATACACTTCTTATGTGTCCTGCTATACACAGGATACTTTGTAAAGAAGGCTGCAAGGGAATTTCAAGAAAGTTAAAGAACAGCGTATGTCAGAAGAAAAATATTTATATTCTTGTACTTTATTTGCAAAAAAAAGATAAATAGGATCCAATATTTATTCTCATAAATTCATTCCTATTCCCATAGTTGTTTCACAATTTCTTACACAGTGGGAGTCTGAACACAAAACAAATAAAGGTTGTAACTTGGCAAACATTTACTTTGGATTGAGATGAAGAAACTGCTATCCCAGAAAAGCCAGCATCACCATTCTTCATGCATGAAACCCATCAAGAAGAGTCAATGAGATGGCACCTTTTGGACTGAGGGGGTTTACTGCCTAGGGGTATGGGACACAGTACACTTGTTAGATGCAAAAGGACAACATTTTAGGATTGCTCAAGATGTATCACAGAATCACAGAATCCCAAGGGTTGGAAGGGACCTCAAAAGATCATCTAGTCCAACCCCCCTGCAAGAGCAGGGTAACCTACAGTACATCACACAGGAACTTGCCCAGGCGGGCCTTGAATATCTCCGGTGTAGGAGACTCCACAACCCCCCTGGGCAACCTGTTCCAGTGCTCTGTCACTCTTACAGTAAAGAAGTTCTTCCTGATGTTAACGTGGAACTTCCTATGCTCCAGTTTACACCCATTGCCCCTTGTCCTATCACTGGATATCACTGAAAAAAGCCTAGCTCCATCATCCTGACACCTACCCTTTACATATTTGTAAACATTGATGAGGTCACCCCTCAGTCTCCTCTTTTGCAAGCTAAAGAGACCCAGCTCCCTCAGCCTCTCCTCATAAGGGAGATGTTCCACTCCCTTAATCATCTTTGTGGCTCTGCGCTGGACTCCTTCAAGCAATTCCCTGTCCTTCTTGAACAGAGGGGCCCAGAACTGGACGCAATATTCCAGATAAATCATATGTTTACAGCTGGAAAAAAAAGGCAGGAAAAAGGAGGGATGTACATGATTTGGGGAGAAACAAGCAAGGGAAAATAGAGGTGTGACTGGATGAGAAAGGTCCTGTTATGTGTAGTTAGTTTGCTGATCAGTACAATTGTCTGGCCATGCAGTCTGCCCTATCAATCATGTCATTAAATTCCTAACTCTTTTTACCTGCTTGAGAGACTATTCTGTGTGTATGGGTATGAATACAGGTGTGAGTGCAGCAACTAGAGTCAGACTATGGATCAGATGGCCCAGGTGCCTGGGTGTCCGAGATTCTGGATTTAAGTGTCAGCAGCTGATGTGGGAACTCAGGTTATAAGGAACTATGTGTCCATGCAGCCAGCAACTGAAGCAAGTGCAGGTGTGTGAGAAAGCATAAAGCACTCATGAAACTCAAACCAAACTAGGAGGTGAATAGGTGACAGCCTGGGAGACAGGGGTTTGTGAAACCATGCGAAGAGCTCGAGAGGCTAAAGGGATCAGGGGTTTCCCAGCTAGCTCTGTGGGAGTTTGTGAGTAAGACAACCTCTATCAGCAATTGGGGCAGGACTGCAGTCTTGGAGTTCTTGCATACCATATGTCTTGCATACCATCAACTCAGGAGACTTGGATCCAGGGGGCAGCTGCTGGGCAGTGTCTGAGCCCAGATACTGGAGCAGTCCATGTTTTTTGGATTTTTTCTTTCTTCTCACCAACGGACCAGCCAGTGAGGGCAGAATGTGGAGATGTGGTCGTTGGTGCTGTCTGTGCTCTTTTGAGTGCTCTGTGTGTCTGCCTGGGTACTCTGTTCAGACAGAGCTGCAGCATTTTCACCTCTCAGACTGCTGGATTCAGCCCCCCTAACAAATACTAGCACGAGACTGACTCAGAAGTAGAGAAGGACTAATTGCAAGTGAATTTCTTTCATGCGTGCGTTCAGCTTTTCTCAGCTCTCTTGGACTCTGGACTGTAGCAGACTAATTACACTTTTTGCTAAATTTTAGCATCCTGCCATTTTTGTTCTGTTTTCAGGCCATCTGTCATGGAGTTGCCCTTTAGTTAAACTCTGAAAAAAATCTCCTTTAATTCTGTAATATCAAAGGCCATGCAGAGTTAAATAGCAATATAATTCATTTGTGCTAGTACATGCAACAGCATTATAACATATTGCGTATCACTCCTTTTTTGTAGTCTATCATGTTCCCAACACCAAAAGCTAAGCTTTTGCAGTAATTGTTATTTACTGTTTCTGTTCCAGCATATTAGAATAACATCACATGTCCTGAATCATTGCCTCCACAGCATGGAGCAACTATTTTGTCACACACCACAGCAAAAAGGCAAGTGGTGTTCCTTTCAATGCACCCTGCAGAAAATTCTGGCCTTTCTTTAACTCCAGCCTGTGAGTCAGGAATGAACCACTGAAATAGAACCACCAAAGTAAAAACTGTAATGGATGTCAACTGAGCCACCGTAGCTGAATGGGGGCTCTTAAGTTACAGGAACCATTAGATTGTTTTGTCCTAGTGTCTAGGCGAAGTCACAGTACATCACTTCAGTTGTAGGCTGAGAGCATGCACACAGTCAGATCTCAAGGCTCAGCTAATAGGTAATACCATGGCTCTTTCTTTTAACTCCTTCACATACTGCAACTGACAGTTGCAGTTTAGGTGTCCAGCCATATGCAAAATAAACATGCAATTCTCTCTAATACAAAAATACATTCTAGTCTAAATAAAACTCCTTATGTTTCTGATGCCATGTAAAAATTCATAAAATCTGTGTTATAATGAGATAATTGTTCTGAAAATTAGTATGTTCTTGGCTATTTGAAAAGCTACTCGAGTTTCAGCCATTATCCTCCATGACAAGAGCAAGCTAGAAAATAAATGCAAACATTTTTCCCCACCCAGCTCTCCTGGACTCATCTCCAGGATTATATCTCATGGGCCCTACCCATGTATATCCCTGAATAGGTCCAAATCTATCTCCTGAAAATTAGGGTTGTGATCCTGCTATTTGCATCTTTGCCTTTTATTGGGATCCTCAAAAATACATCGCATGCTGTAAGGAACTGGCCAATTTTCAGGTAGAGAGGTGCTCTTAAAGTGTCAAGTCAGCGCTTCTGCCCTGTAAGTTAACATTTGAGATGCTGTAAGAGGCAAAAGCCCCTGAATTTTGCCATACAGACATAGCAGGGCTACTGTCATGGTACCTTGTGGGATATTTATGATGATTTCTAGTCCCTTATTGAGAAGTGGTAGATGACAGTAGAACTTGGAATGCATATCTGTATAGTCTAGATACTGTCACAGTAGCAAACAAAATTATTGCATCCAGTGCAAACATTCTTAAGGAAGACCACTTGAGAAGTTACACTTCTACCACCTCATAACAATTTAATTTCTCACTCTGTCCATTGTCTTCATTTGCTCCACTATCCCTTTTATAATCTTCTTTTTCCCCTGTTCAGTTCAATATTTCCCACAAGGTTTGATGTAGTCATTTGTGTGTGATATTACAGAGTGTGTTATAGGGGACAAAATGAAATTATGATAATGGTCTTTTCTGGATGTAACCTTTTTGAATGTCTGCTGTTGCTCAAAATCTGAATTTGTGTTGTCATCCAGGAATACTCTGTTTTTTCCAGAACATAGTAAAATTGACCCAAAACTCATTAAAATCATGGCAGAGATGCCAAATGCCTTCAGGCCCTTACAGAATAATGAAATATTCTAGACTATAAAGCTTGTAAAAAGGTGTAAAATAAAGGTTTAGGGTATAAGGACTGAAATCTTCATTAAATCTCTGCAGAAATACTACTGTGGAGCATATAAAAAATCAGCCAATCTTAAAATATGCTCACTTGTAACTGTTCATAACTCTATCTAAGAAAAACAAAATTAAAATAGTATTTATGTATCTCAAATGCGGCCTGTAGAGTTGATATAGAAGACATTTATTATTCATATTTTTAGCAACCTTTGGGTAAAATCATGCCTGAAAATCATTCAGAGCCTGATCCAGAATTCCAAGAAGAGATTTAATGTTGATCTATGTGAGAACCACAGGTAACACAAACTGAAAGACAGAAAAGAATCAGGTCCAGATTGCTCCTTGCATACATGGCTGAAAGGTCTGTAAAATCTCTGTTTTCCTCCTTTGCTTTAGCAAGCGTAGCTTTCCAGTAACCTTTTATACAGAAATGGAGTAGATGACCCACACAAGTAAGCTAATTCTCAAAGAATAAGACAAAACACATTTAGCACTCTTTATGGACCATCTGCAGTGCTGGAGGTGAATTATCCTTTTCTCTCTCTTTTTTGTGTTTATACAATCTTGATATTACAGACAGTCTGTATTGTTTTTCTTAAGATTAATTTAACAGAGTGAGGAATACACTTATGTGTTACTTTCATAATGATACTTTTTAGGCAAATGACTACCTGTGACTACATGCATTAACCTGCCTTTTAATGATTTTTTTCTTATAGTGAACCATACAAAGATTTCCTTTAGAGCAACTATCACTTTGGTACCTCTGCCCAAATTTTAAACGGTAAAATTTTGACACACAAGTATTTTAATATGAATCACAGCCTAGCAGTTTTTTGAGATTGGGATAGGTTTAATGTTATCCCAGAGATGCTACTACCACCGCTGATAGGCTTGGTCTTGGCCAGCAGTGGGTCTGTCTTGGAGTCAGCTGGCTTTGGCTCCATCAGGCATAGGAGAAGCTTCTGGCAGCTTCTGAGGGAAAACACCCCATGTAGCCCACCACTACCAAAACTTGGACACACAAACCCAATACGGAGTTTTAAATTAATTAATGTTGCAATTCTTTCCTTTGGTATTTTTGAGCTTTCCATTGTCAAGGATGATACGGTATAAATTTAAAACATCCTAAACCACATTTCTATCGAAGGGGAAAACTTGAACCCTTTCAGAAGCAGACTGGGTGTTTTAGTTGCTGGTTTTTTTTCTCTAGAAATTATACTTCCCTAGTGTTTGTGGGCATTGATTTTATAAGATCATGTACATAGAGCCTTGTTCTATGCAATTCCAAACAGCAATGAATTGTACTCATGATTATGTTGTGCTAAATACGCTGATTTAATCAATCATAATGGTTAATGCAAATAAGTTTCATTTTGCCAAAATAATTAGACAATAATTGATTCATAAAGAAAAAATATTTTATTTTCCAGAAAAATTGTGGGGGTTTTTATCTCTAATTCCTTAACAAATTACTTTACTTGATACAATTACTGACCTTTCTGTAGCAAGTCCTTATCTGAGCGGAAATCCAGAACCTATGTTTCATTTTAATATATGCAGTAACAAAGATTTCTTAAAATGATAAGATTTAGGATGCTTGGTGCCTATTCTTATGTTGCGCAAGCATTTAAAATAAAAGTCAAATCATGCACATTAGACAAGTGCTGGCAGGGGGTTAATGTATGTATAGAATAAAACTTTTTGTGTACGTACTTTTAAAAATACTGTTTATTTATAGTTTTATATGTGCACTTTAAATATCTTCTAAGCAGATGAAGTGGTAGGCTGACACTACAGCTTTCCATGGCAGTACTGACTGCAACTTTTACTCCAAGAGAAAGTTTCAAATGTTCATTTTATAAGCTGATTTTCAAACTGTGAATGAAGATCTACTGAGTTATCTAAGTTTAATAAAAATGATATGAAACATAAAGGTCGGGAATGACGTTATCTTTGCAGCATTGTATTTATTTGAGCTTATAGAGATAAGCTATAATGTTATTTATTAAAGATTTAATAAACCACTAGCTATCAATGGGCCTGTGAATATCTAGAAGGAAAAAAAAAAAGTTCTTTCTAAGAGACAGAAAATAACTGAATTTATTTTTCTGAACAAATAAATAAGTAAGCAAGCATAAAGAGAAAGTTGGAAAAACTTTCTAAATTATGCACTGAAATATCCTTTGAAAAAGTTTTAAATTTCATGCTGGCAATGACTATCATGCAATATTTTTCATTCTTAGAATGAAATATTAGGAACATACTAAGTGTTGATGTTTCTTCACATTTTACGGTGCTGAGAACTAAGGGAGAGGTTTTTTGATGGGGTTTTCTAATAATTTTCCTGGATTTAAGAGACAGGTACTGACACCTTTACTTACATGGATTTACTCTACTTTCCATAAATGCTACCGCTGACATTAAAAGCATTATTTTACAGGACAATAATTTATGAAGCAAGTCCTTAAACTGTATCATTAGATCTACCATTATGCAATTTAATAAAAATATCCAAACATATTAAAAGAGGAAAATTCTAGCACAAAACTTGCATCTAAAGTTTAGTTGTAAAATAAATAGTAGCCTGTCCCAATTTCTTTTCTTTGTTGTGTAAATAAGATCTTTCTCAATTCGTTCAACACACCATTGAATAGAAGTCTTCTAGATTTTTAAGCTTATGGCATGAAAGAGATTTGTGTGACCAAAGTCACATCTGGGTTTTTTTGAGTCCTCAGTGAAACTGACCACTCAGAGCAAGATTATCCAGTAGTGCCCTTCAGTAGTCATCCCAGAAGAAGCTCATATTTATTCCTGGTTCCATAATAAAAATCCTAAACAATTCTACAGCTAATTAATAAATCTTAAAAATGTAAAATCTCATACCTTTTCCCCGCATTTAATTATATAAAGCCACAACTAAGAGAACTTGGAGATTCAAACATTTGGGGTTCTTTTTTCATTTCCCAGAAAAGGAATTTAATTTATTCAGTTAAATAGCATAGGATCTTACAATTAATAAGGATATCAAATGAAAAATTATAATTTCATCAACTACATCTTCAGAGCGTGAAGTGAAAAGGTAACTAAAAATGCAGCTGTTACTAGGTAACTTCTGTTTACAGAAGACAGTGTTTGTGAAAATACAGTTACATGATTTTTCACTAACATTACCTTTCCCTCTTGTATTCTGCATCTGGAAGCATCAAAACTTTTCTGAATCTTGCTCTTAAGGGAAAATTCATGATTCAAACTAAATTTAATGAAAAAAAAGATTAAAAAGGTAAGACTCTTTTAATCTACACTCTGGTCCCTAGAATAAATTTATTTTTAACGGTAGTTGATTTTCAGAGGAAATTCTGTTCACTTTGATGAGAAAGTTATTTATAACTGGTAAGGCCAGGTTTTTGTGGCATTTTTTTACTATGTAGGGGTGGGTGCACACAGTAGACAGTTTACCTGGGAAAGCTTAATTTATTTTTTGTAATAAAATTTTGGTAAACTATTACTGGAATAACCAGTAAGATGTCAGTGAGAGCTAATATGTATAAAAGTCTGTCTGTGTGTGAACAGCTATAAAAATCCAGTACACTCAGGAGAAATCTGAGTCATGGAGTCAGGTTGGAAGAGATCTCAGGTAGCCTCTAGTCCAGCTAGCAGCTCAAAATAGGATAAACACTGAATTCAGATGACTTGTTCAGGGGTCTGACCAACTTAGAATTTAAGAATCTCCAAGGATAAATACTATATAATCTACAAATTCCACTAATTCCAATTATTGATTATTCTCACAGTGAATCCTTTTGCATTCCAATTTTTTTTACTGTACACCTCAATAAAGAACCTTGCTCTTTCTTCTTGGCAATCTCCTCTGCAGCGCTGTTTGGTTCCCTTCAAGACCTTTTTTCCAGGCTAAGCAATCTTAACTCACTCAGTCTTTTATCTGTGCCATTAGAGAAGAATAAATAGTTTTCTGTGAGATCAAGTGCGTCCTAACCTTGCTCAAATTGCCCATGACAAGCTCAGAAAAACTTCGAACAGCTCCAAAATGTTTTACAAACAAGTGTTCTCTACAGTTGCCCTCTAAGGATTTGACCTATGGTCTAAAGAAACCAGAGGAACAACGCCTATTGATTTCAAGAGTTTTACATCAAGCCAAAACCAACGGAATGTTTTTGCTTGTTGCTGGGCTCCTGAAATTTGACTAGGAATTAAATGTTGGGGTTTTTCAAACCCTGAACACAGGGCATTTGGGATAATTTAAAGTGGCAAAAGTGTGTATAAGCAGATACATTAGGAAATAAAAATAAACAAGTTCCCTTTCTCTTTTCACAAAAACAGGATAGAAAAAGAAAAAAAAGTAAAATAACAAAAATGTTTCATGTATTTTTTAAAATGACACATAATATTTATAAACAAGTGTGACCAAGTGTGATAATCTCTTGACATGGAAAACATTCTTCCCTAACCTATCAGAGTTACCAAATTAAAAGCATGGTCCATACTTTTCTTATTCTGGGAGCCCCAGTGCTGGACACAGCACTGCAGGTGGGGTCATCTGAGAGTAGAGTAGAGGGAGAGAATCATCTCCTTCGACCTGCTGGAAGGCTGGGGGAAGAAGGAGGAAGCTGGAATGTTTGGAGTTAGGGCATTAGTCTTCCCAAGAAACTGTTGTGCATGATGAAGGCCTGCTTTCCACGAAGTGGCTAAACATCTGCTTACTGTCGGGAGGCTAAACATCTGCCCCTATCAGGAGAGGCAGAGTGAGTGAGCAGCAGGGTGGGGGTTTATCTGCCAGTCAGGGTCAAACCACCACAAGGGGCCAGTGACTTGCTTAATATCCTCAGTAGTGATAATTTATCTGTTGTCTCTTGCATAGCACTCTGTTCTTAAAAATATCCACTATATCTGTCTTTCTGTCTCCATTTGTTTGTTATGTTTTTTTTATTTCTTTTGAGAACATAAATGCTGAAATATAATCTTTCACATAAACCTATTAACATTCACCTAGCGCATCAAGCAGCACTGTTTGTATGGTAGAACTCTTGCCATAAATTTTCCCTCACTTTTTTTTTCTTGTAATTTTTAATAATCACAAATGCATAAATAAGTACATATATTTATCATAAAACCACTTTCAGAATTTTTCAGAAGTATTTTTTAGACAATCATCTTTCAATTTACCTCTTTCATGTCTTCCTCTGTATTGTCAGACTCCTGCATCATAAGAATCTATCGTGTTCTGCTACTTTGTCACTTTGGCACAGATCTTGACAGTTTAGACTTGACTTGGCTTTAGTTTTCTTGACACTTATTACTTTTTTCATAACTTGTTCACTGTTTCATTGAACTTTTGCTATTAATGTATTATTCCGCTAATACTGACTCTGGTCAGAATCTCCTAAATTTTCTGATTACATACCTGCTTCTTTCTTCACATTATGTGGTGTTATATGGTTTATTTATATTACTCTTTCTGTATCCAATACAGAGTTTCCTAAATATGTTTGGTACATCCTGAATCACCAGTTTATTCTAGAATATGTCTTAATTTTTCATCTTGAATCTTATAAAAATCAATAAACATGATAACTTTCTTTCTAATTACTTAATTAGCAGAGATATATTATAAGAGTAATTTGATATGGGAGGATATACGAGGCTCAGGCACACACGGTCTACTTTTGTTGTATATTATACTTTAGATCACTAGTGTGGAAAATATCATTTCACACTTGATTTGCTACTTTGAGGAAAAGAACATTAAGATTCACATCTCCTTTCCAACCTTCATGTTCCAAGGCTCATCTGACATGCTACCATGTGTATGGTATGTACTGCATACTGCAATATTGAGTCACAAGTATGCTAAAAAACCTCAGTTTCTCATCTGTATGTTTATTTATCTATTATCTATCTATCTATCTATCTATCTATCTATCTATCTATCTATCTACCTATCTATCTATCCTCTATCTTAACTATATTTTATTTTAGCCTGTCTTCTTGTTTTTCTTATGAGAACTAGAATGCCTACAGTATATACTACCCCATTCCTTTAATATTTTAATATATTTTTCATATCATTTGTTAAACATCGGTTATAAGATCAGCTCAGTATGAAGCAGAAACGCGGGTGGTAGACACAGTAAGGACAAGTTTTACTTTCATGTGAAGAGCTTCTTGTAGGGTGAAGGTTTCAGAAAAGGATCCCCCCATCATAATCATGACATGAAATCTTTTTAAAAAAACAGCTCCCCTGTGAGAGAAAGTCTAATAAGAATTATTCCTTTCTCTGAGTGCAGAATTGTCACTCGCTTGTGTAAAATGAATTAATCTAACAAGACTTCACTGTAGACCTAAGTGTTCTACAGCTGGAAAATTGCGTACAGCAGTGAAGAGCTAGTAGCTGTATTCAAACTCTCTACTCATTGTCAAGTGACAGTGTCAATGCCATTACTTACCTCTTTACATGCCAAGGGAATGTTATAAGCTTCAAGCAAAGTAAAAGGGAAAGTCTGACGACCGATCACAGAATGCTTGTAATAGTAGTTTTTTAGAGTTCATATCCAAAACTCATTTGTAGAAGTAAGCTGGATATGCACAAATCTAGTACATTAATCAACATTAATCAAAACAATCAGGATTCATCTATGTAAGTTCCAAATGATATTTCAAAGTCCTTGTAACCTGTCTGAAGAGTACCAGCCATAAATAATCACTCTTTGGTTGTAAAGAACCATTTAGCCTATGTTAAGATTAAGTACTGCAACTAACAGAGAAATGCCTGAAATTATGTAAATTTAAGCATTTGTAGCAGAACAGAGGCCTGAACTGTGTCTATGTTAATTTAGGCTGTTAGAAGAATAACAAATTACAACAGTGCTGAACTTTGGTTTTAAACAATAAGAAAGTAAAACAGAGAAGCTATTCTAGAGATCTGATTTCCAGAAGTTTATTTAAGGCAGATTATGCCTATAGGAAACTCCTACTTTCAATTTTCGAATGTCGCAATGAACACAAAATAGAAAACATCCTCTATCATTTTCTTTGCAAATTGCGATTCACTTCACAGTAGAAAAATGAAAAACAATCTGTTACAGCTACATATTGATAAAAAATGTAATTTTGATGGGGTGTGAATATATATATATTTCATCCATCAGCAAAGAAAGTAAAGGTTAATGAAACTATGTGACCGATGCATAATGCTGAATAATAAGGAGGTCACACAACCTTTTCCATTTCTGCTTGAGGCCAAAAGTAACATTTAGAAGTTCACAATATTTTCAAGCTTTATAAATGTTATATCATTAGCTATTCTCTGCCTGGAGAAAGAAGAACTGATAGGTTTCAGGATTGTATATATTAAATATTAAATATTAAGTAATGCTTAACTTGAGAAATGATTTTATATTCAATTTGTTTTGAAACTACTTATTTTGGGATAAATATGCTAAATTCAGTGAAAAAATGAAATGTAATACAGAGGTCAAGAAATCAAACTGTAATATTTTTAGAATATTGTGTACCAACCATAGTACAATTTGGATCTTTTAATGATACATAAAAAAAAAAAAAAAAAAAGATCTGGCATCCCTAATGACAGTAATTGGAATTATCTCAAGTTCTATCTCACCACAAAATCATAAGTGCTGTATTTGAAGAAATGGAAAGTGTAAGGTTAAATAAAAAATGTTTCATTCACTTTCTTGTCATGCAAGAGTCAGTGGACAGAAGATTGTAAAATGAGGTAAAATGCACCATTAAACCTGGAAGGCTAACTGAGGTTTGGGGATTCTAAAAGAAGTCATGCTACATTATTTTATTTCAAGTGTTTGCCAAGAATGTAATACTTAGAGGAAAATTTTCAATTAAAAAGAAAGAAACAACTGTTGTAGAGATTACTGTAGGATAATCTATATACACTTTAGTGCAAATCTGTTTATTTCCCAGCCCTCAGTTTTTCCTTTCAAAGACATAATAAGATCATGTGGTACATATATTGAAAATGAATTTTCTATTCCATATAAAACTTCCTTATGTAATCTTCCTTATATATAGGTAAGCATATGATTAAGGCATCAAAGAATTGCAGAATCACAGTATCAGAGATAGTTGCAGTCAGTCTCTGGAGGAAGGGACCTCTAGAAGTCTTTCGATGCAATACCCCTGCTCAAGCAAGGCTAACTGGAGCCAGTTGCCCAGGACTGTGTTCAGACAGCTTTTGAGTATCTGCAAGGATTAAAACTCTCTGGGCAGCCTGTGCCAGTGCTCAGTCACCCTCACAGTAAAATAATGGGTTTTGATGTTCAGATGGTACCTTCTGCGTTTCTGTTTGTGTTCATTGCCTATTGTCTCATCAGTGGGCACTGAAGAGTCTGCTTTAGTCTTCTTTCCTCTTCACGTTCAAATATTTGTGCATATTGATAAGATCACTCAATAAGACCTGTTCCAGGCCCAGCTCTCTTACCCTGTCCTCACAAGAGAAATGCTCTAATCCCTTAATTATCTTTGTGACTTTTCACTGGACTGTCTTTAGTATGTCCATCTCTCTCTTGTTCTGAAGATCACAGAAGTGGAGCTAATGCTCCAAGTGTGGCTTCATCAGTGCTGAGTAGAGGGAAAGGATCATCTTCCTCAACAAATGTTTGATTTTGCTGAGAATGCTATTTTCCTTCTTTACAGCAAGGGCACATTGCTGGCTCATGTTCATCTTGATATTCACCAGGACCCTTCCAGAGAAGAGACATGAAGATGATCAGGGGGCTGGAGCACTTCCCCCGTGAGGACAAGATGAGAAAGCTGGGCTTGTTCAGCCTGGAGAAGAGAAAGCTACAGGGAGCCCTCAGAGAAGCCTTCTAGTACCTAAAGCCTACAGAAAATCAGGAAAAGGACTTTTTATTGGGGAGCATAGTGATAGAACAAGGGGTAACAGCTTTAAGATGAGGAAGGGTAGATTTAGATTACATACTAGGAATAATTTCTTTACTGTTTGGGTGGTGAGGCATTGGCACAGGTTGCTCAGAGAAGTTGTGGCTGCCTCATCCCCGGAAGTGCTCAAGGCAAGGTTGGACAGGGCTTTGAGGAACCTGACCCAGTGGAAGTTGTCCCTGCCCATAGCAGGGGGGTTGGTCCCTTCCAACCCAAACCATGCTTTTGTTATTCAAATGCCCACTTACTGGTAAGGTAATACTCTACTTACTTTAGAAGGAGAAACAAGCTCATAATGCAGTTAACAACTTCCTTATCAAGTGTAACATCTCACCAGGAAAGCAGAATTCTTCTAGTTCATAATATTAAGAACTTTATAACTTTCTAGCCTTTGTGTGCCGTTTCATGTACAGTTCTGCTGAAGCCTTTTGGGAACTCAAATTTCCAGAAACCATTCATTAGCTGATTGCTAAATTACTCAGTCCTTGTTAAAAAGTACCTCATCTTGACCCCTTGTCATTTATAAAGAAATAACTAAAAGGCATTTGCCATAAGGGGATATTGATTAAAAAAAAAATGAAATTACCTTTTATTCTCAGATAAACAGTTTGTTGACTTTTATTGTAGAGCAAAACTCTAATTTTTTTTCATTTTACGATTCTGCTGGCTGAACCTTGGCACTGAGATTTCACTTTACTATGGATACTCCATACAGAAGAGGAGAGAGATCTAACCCTCCTGTTCACATTCTGTGCCACAGCATGTCTACTTTCTCAATGCACATATGAAAGACAATTTTATTGCTTATGATTAATAGAAACAAATAAACAAGGTAATAAATAATGTTACAACAGTAATTTTGTGCCACATTTCTAGCCCGTCTCCTCCTTTCATTCATTCATTCATTCATTCATTTCATTAATTTCATTCATTTCATTCATTCATTCATTGACAGTCCTTGAAGCCATGTATCTTGAATATCAGTCCTAGGAAGTAACATCTCTGAAAGAGCCAATTTACACAGAGCCAGACTTGGAAAATTTTATCAGTGAAAGAGTTAGTTAGGAAGCAGATAGAAATCATTACATGAAAATTAGCCTTCTAGATAAACTGCTCCAGGTGGGTTATTACTGAGGTACTAGGAATTAACACAGTAAAGACAGTGACTTCTTTATGGTTCCTGAATTCTGCTGCATTCCCAAGCTAAGAGGGCAGTAAGCAGTGATATGTCTGTTAAGGGGTGAAGCATGGGAGCATATTACTACCATCAGCCTGGTGACTATAGCTACTTTTCCCTGACAGAGAGGCACCCAAAGGGCATACAGTGGAAGAGGACTTGATTGTACTCCATGATTCAAGAGCTCTGAGGTGCTTAAAATAAGAAAAATTGTAAACCCTCACCACTGAGGTGTAATGGTTAGGCTAACAAAAACTTAGGGGTTCACAAAACAGAAGCTTAGGTCTTTTGCCCAGCATAATCCAAGAAATCTGAAACAGGGTTAGCAAAAAAACTCTCAGGACACCAGTTTACTCCTCATCCACCATTAAAATGCCACTGTATTTTTCAGGATAGCACATTAACAGAAAATGCTCAGAAAAGTCTTTTAATAAAAGGCTTTCTAGTGTATATTATTTCTCCTCTTTCTCATATCTGAACTATTATGTCTCTTGTCTTAAAACAGCTACAAAAATATAAATTTTGGGAATTCTTTCCAAGAAAAAAAAAAAGAAAAAAAAAATATCACATATACTTGTTTAAACCCTTTCATCAAACATCGAGTAAACATAACAAAAATTGTAAGATGTCGATTATGCAACTTTATTTCCCTCTTTCAAAGTATTGATTTGATTAAAAAGCATGTGTGATTTGATTCTGCTTTGCATCCCTCACTACAAGAAAGACATTGAGATGCTGGAGCGCATCCAAAGAAGAACAACGAAGCTGGTGAAGGACCTGGAGCACAAGTCTTATGAGGAGCAGCTGAGGGAACGGTATAGCCTGAAGAAAAGGATGCTGAAGGGAGACCTTATCCCGTCTCTACAACAACCTGAAATGAGGTTGTAGAAAGGTGGGTGTCGATCTCTTCTCTCAGGTAACAATTGATAGGAGGAAAGAGCCCCAGGTTGTGCTAGGGGAGGTTTACATTGCATATTAGGAAAAATTTCTTCACTGGAAGGGTCAAGCATTGCAGCAGGCTGCTGAGGGAAGCGGTTGAGTGACCATCCCTGCGGGTATTTAAAAGATATGCATATGTGGCATTTGAAGACTTGGTTTAGTGGTGGTGTCCTGGGTTTAGCAGTAGCAGTCATTTTTCTCCTTCTTGGTAGCTGGTGCAGTGCTGTGTTTTGACTTTTGGCCTGAGAACAACACTGATAACACCGATGTTTTTAGTTACCGCTCAAATGTTTTAGACTGACCAAGGACTTTGTGAGCCTCATGCTCTGCCAAGAAGGAGGGAAATCTGCGAGGAAGCAGAGACAGGACACCTGACCCAAAGTAGCCAAAGAGGTATTCCATACCACAGCACATCATGCCCAGCATGTAACGGAGAGTTACCCTTAAGGACTATGCACTGCGGTGTTGGACGAGGTACTGGTCAGTGCTCGGTCGGGTGGGGTGGGGTGAGTTATCTGTCGGCTGGTTCTGAGGTGTTGTATTCTCTTCACTTGCTATTTCATTTATCATTATTATTATTGGTGGTGGTAGCAGCAGTGGTTTGTGTTATACCTTAGTTACTAAACTGTTCTTATCTCAACCCATGGGAGTTACATTCTTTCGATTCTCCTTCCCATCCTTCCAGGAGGAAGCGGAGGACAAGAAGCGGGAGGAGTGAGTGAACAAGCTGCATGGCTGGGTTTAAACCACGACAGGTGGACTTGGCAGTGCTAGGTTTATGGTTGTACTTGATAATCTTAAAGGTCATGCCTGAGTAATATCTCTTTGATATGATTCAGTTGTCCTTGGTAGCATTAGTAAGATCTTCTGTTCATTTAAGTATTATCATTGTGGACATTTTTTCTGTTTATTTTATTCTTTCTCGTTACTGTACACACTATTGTCCCTCCTGTTTCCTTCAATACAATCTGTTACGTTACTCCTTATCATCACAGAAAAAGCCCTTGTGAAACTTGACTGCATGTCAACAATTGAAGACTATAGTGAGAGCTCTGGAAACTTAATCCACTCAAGGCTCTTGACATACTGCAGGGGATTTCACCTCCCAGAAGGAACTGGAAAGGTCCCTGAACATGAAAGGAAATACTCAGTACCCTGGAGGATAAAACCCTAGGAATTATACCTTGATTCCTGGAATTTTGTATATATGTCTTCTTTTCTTCCCTGTTTGAGACACTGCTTTAAAATACTTCCTTAGCTTTTATTCTAGGGGATGAAATTACACGTTAACAGCAAAGGTGCTGTATCACTAAAGGACAAAGAACAGCATTCTAGAGGAGCCAATCTCAAAATCTTATCAGTTTTTATGACAGTTTGTTCGGAACCTTGTTTCATTGCTAAATTGTTTCATGCTTCTCAGAGAGAGAGATAGGAAAGAAAAGGAAGGAAAAGGAAAATAACAAGCTAAACCAAAAGAACAAAACAAAAATTACAAAAAAAAACCAGCACAACCAAACAGTTGAAAGGAAAATCCTTGTGTTTTTTAATTCCATTTTTACAAGTTACATCATTGTGTTCACTCCCATATGGATACATACATTGATTTATCAGTCTGAAATATACTGAATTAAGACAAAAAAAATAAATGAGTGATTTGCACCATGGTCAACTTAATTTTGAAATTCAATTTGTCTCAGTGAGTGAGACGATATAAGGACTTGAAGGTCTCATTGATGAAAAATGAATGCACAGATTGGTAGGACCAGATACAAAAGTCCGGAAGAATTTTCATGTGTGGAGTTGGCTAAGAACAGTATTTACAAGCATGCAGTGCTTCTCATTCACTGATTTTTTAGCTGCATCTGAATTGCTGTTAACAACCATTTATTCAAGGACAGTTTCTGTTCCATTTTGGGCTATACTTCAATAAAGTGCAAGAAAAGCTACTGAGTCGCAGACGAGAGCTGCATCCATCATCACAGGACAACCTGTTGAGGCCTTCTAAGTTGTAAACCCGTTACATCTGGAAGTAGGTGGATTCTATCAGTTTCAAGATGAAATTTTTCAACTAAGATCACCTTCGCAGAACCACAGAATCACAGAATCCCAAGGGTTGGAAGGGACCTCAAAAGATCATCTAGTCCAACCCCCCTGCAAGAGCAGGGTAACCTACAGTACATCACACAGGAACTTGTCCAGGCGGGCCTTGAATATCTCCAGTGTAGGAGACTCCACAACCCCCCTGGGCAACCTGTTCCAGTGCTCTGTCACTCTTACAGTAAAGAAGTTCTTCCTGATGTTAACGTGGAACTTCCTATGTTCCAGTTTACACCCATTGCCCCTTGTCCTATCACTGGATATCACTGAAAAAAGCCTAGCTCCATCATCCTGACACCTACCCTTTACATATTTGTAAACATTGATGAGGTCACCCCTCAGTCTCCTCTTTTGCAAGCTAAAGAGACCCAGCTCCCTCAGCCTCTCCTCATAAGGGAGATGTTCCACTCCCTTAATCATCTTTGTGGCTCTGCGCTGGACTCCTTCAAGCAATTCCCTGTCCTTCTTGAACAGAGGGGCCCAGAACTGGACGCAATATTCCAGATGCGGCCTCAACAAGGCTGAGTAGAGGGGGAGGAGAACCTCTCTTGACCTACTAACCACTCCCTTTCTAATGCACCCTAAGATGCCATTTGCCTTCTTGGCCACAAGAGCACATTGCTGGCTCATGGTCATCCTCCTATCCACCAGGACCCCCAGGTCCCTTTCCCCTTCACTACTTTCCAGCAGGTCACCCCCCAACCTGTACTGGTACATGGGGTTGTTCTTCCCCAGATGCAAGACTCTACACTTGCCCTTGTTAAATTTCATCAAGTTTCTCCCCGCCCAACTCTCCAGCCTGTCCAGGTCTCGCTGAATGGCAGCACAGTCCTCTGGTGTGTCAGCCACTCCTCCCAGTTTTGTGTCATCAGCAAACTTGCTGAGGGTGCACTCAGTTCCCTCATCCAGGTCATTGATGAAAATATTAAACAGCACCGGTCCCAGCACCGACCCCTGGGGAACTCCACTAGTCACAGACCTCCAGCTAGATTCTGCGCCATTGACCACAACTCTCTGCCTTCTTCCTTTCAACCAGTTCTCGATCCACCTCACTACTTGATCGTCAAGCCCACACTTCCTTAGCTTATCTATGAGGATGCTGTGGGAGACAGTATCAAATGCCTTACTGAAATCAAGAAAAACTACATCTACCGCTCTACCATCATCCCTCCACCTAGTCACTTCCTCATAGAAGGCTATAAGGTTGGTCATACATGACTTCCCCCTCATAAAACCATGTTGGCTGTTCTTAATGACCCCCTCATCCTTGATATGCCTAGTGATGGAGTCAAGAATAAGTTGTTCCATCACCTTTCCAGGGATGGAGGTAAGGCTGACCGGTCTATAATTACCCGGGTCCTCCTTCTTGCCCTTCTTATAGATTGGTGTGACCTTTGCCATCCGCCAATCCTCAGGCACCTCGCCCGTTTCCCGCGACTTACCAAAGATGATGGAGAGTGGCCTAGCAATGACCTCCGCCAGCTCCCTCAGCACCCGTGGGTGCATTCCATCCGGACCCATCGATTTACAGATGTCCAGTTTGCATAGCTGATCCCTAACCCAATCCTCACCTACCAAAGCAAACTCCTCCTTTGTCCTGACTCCTTCTGGGGCTATAGAAATCCGGGGCCCTCGGGGAGAGTCTGCAGGAGTAAAGACAGAGGCAAAGAAGGCATTCAGCACCTCTGCCTTCTTTGTATCCTCTGTCTCCAGGGTACCCACTTCGTTCAGCAGTGATACAAAGTAAGAGTTTGACTTTGCCTTAATAGATTTGTCTAGGAGGTAGCGTGCTGTATTGTGAGCATGCCTCCAGGCCATTTCAGAAAAAATCAAACAGGATCAGTATGTGGGGACCATGATGCACGGTTTCTGACAGCTTTCTTTGTGGTCTCTGAGCAGGTTACCATTTCCAGCTGTGCAAACAGTGACCTCTTCAGCCACTAAAGTTAATTCTGACAGGAACTGTGCATCAGAGGCTTGAAATGCTATATTTCATATTTCATAATTTCATAAGATTAAACAGATGGTGATTTAGAGTAATATGTCATGTGATGAACTGCAGCAGCTCAAGGAGGAATAGGCATTCATTTATACACTGAACTGCACAAAACTTTATGCGTATGAGATGTAAATTTTCATTGCCCTTTAAATGAGATAAGAACATGTGCCCTTTGCCTGTAACATAGCCTAACCTGTTAAGCAACTGTTCCCTTTCCCCCACAAACAAAACCACCCCACTCTTCCCAGGGTTATTTGCATGACAGTAACTTTGGGAAATAAACCAATCAACACTTTCAGGAGAAAGATTGAAGTATTATGTGTAAATGTAACATCTCCTTCAAATGAGGAGACATCACAAATCTAAAATACAAAATTAAAGATATGTCACTTTGGATCAGACCAGTAGTGGTCTGACTAGTCTTCAAGCTCCAGATCAATCTTTTTCTTTCTCAGCAACTGATGGGCAAAACTTGTTTCCCTAGTGGCACATCAAACCTACAGGATGTCCCATAACACATAGAACCGATCAAATAAAAGGTGTTTGTTTTCAAGAGCAGTGTTAGATCTCAATGCAAACGCACACCACTAGGAAGATAGATTACCTTCTTTTTCCATGCTTGGGCAGAAAACAATCCAGTCATCTTCAGAATCAGCAGCAGTTTATTACTAGACGTGCAATGACCTGACAGAAAGTATGTCAAGAGAATGGAAGTGAACATGAATGGGTTTGGTTGTATTTATTTTTTTTATGTTAGATTAATAAAATTTACATTTTTATAAAACCTGTGTTAAAATCTGCTTTTCAGATTGCTGTCTTGGTTATTTCTCTATCAATATTTTAAAGAGTTATGTGAGTCTCAAACAGCTATGTGTACTTTCCACAAATCAAATTAACATCCTCATGATCACATCTGCAAATATTGAATCTGACTCAAAACTGCTCAATGTTTTCAGCAGAAAGTGATTTCAAGCTCCTGTGCTACCACACTCCCATGGAGTAGTTATTTCTGCAGTTAACAGACAGCTCTATTCTATAGACAAGAGCAGAGCTAAACGAAGGAAGCGCTTCATTTTCTGATGGACCATCTAGCTGCTGAGTCAAGAATGTGAATAAAGCAGATACTTTGTTTTGGTGTTGATGGGTACAAAACAATAGTTAAACATAAATACTACAAATTTTACTTTCCACCTTCATTAAAAAAGAGCACTGTATGAAAAGTAATAGTATCCATTCTTTTTCTTTCTCCTGAATTGTAGATATCTTGACCTGTTAAGCATGGTTTGTTATTGGACCATTACTAATGATGTGTTTTGAATCTAACATGTTTTGAAGGCACGAGGCAATATTTTTATATAGTTCACATGGACATGAATTTTATAACAGCAAAAAAGGACCAGAAAATGTCTCCTTTACTATACATGTTTTTTTTTTCTTTCCTTACATTTATGCAAACGAATAAGGGGAACACCTACAGTATTCAGGATTAAATCAATCATGGTTTTCTTTTCAAACATACGCGGAATTTTCACTAATAATTTGGTATTGAATATAATTTAATTTAAAAGGCATATTTTTTAGACTGACTTCATAATTTTTGTTGCTTTCACTAGACATCACAAAATAGAAATTTATTGAAAAAATACACAGATTTCTAGAAAGCTGCTGTGGGTTACATTTACAATACTTCAGTGTTTTCCTGCCTTTTGCTACTCAGATCCATACTCTGAAATATTCAGGCTGTGATACTGGAGATGATAAACAAAATTAATTCAAATGTTCAAAGCAACTTTACTCTTTTCTTCCAAGATATTAAAATTATGTAAAATTCTTGTTCTTGCAAGGATTAATTATGTGCTATATTTATTAATAAGAAAAATACCTGGAAAGCATAAGACATTAATAACTGTGACAACCTTATCAAAATTGCTGGATTTATGTTGACACTTTTAATTTTCTTTATCTATTTCTCTCACTTTAACATGTCTCTTTATGCAGAGAAAATGATTGTTCAAATGAAAGACATGCCGATGAACACGTCAGCTCATCTTAGAATCAGTGATTAATGTAATAGGATCCAGTGCAGAGACCTTGTTAGATGATCAGACACCTTATAAGCTCATTAAGGACATGATCTATACTGTTAAGTTCTGCCAGTTATGTCTCTGATCCTTTACACCTGGAAGACTTCCAGTTACAGAGCAGCAAAGAAAGCAACAGTCAACTGATTCAACAGTTTAACAGTAAGTTCAGAATGAGAAAACTAACCTTCTTCTAGACCCTTTCCTAAATGCAATCCTGCTGTGTAATGATGTGGAGCCATACTCTAATGACTGAAAGAGTAATAAGCCATGTGTTCACAAACTGTGGTCTCTGTCAAGGAGCAATGACAGCAGGTGTCTTTGTAAGGAAAGGTCAGCCAGAGCAAGAAGTCATGGCAAGACAGACAGGGGCAATGGCCTCATGGACAGCTATATCAGAGTGCTAGAATACCTTGAAAAGAAGGTGCAGTGATAGTAACAAGGGTCAGCCAAGAATCTAATGATCACCACAGAAGTACAAATTGACAAAGCAGATCTGAGTTCAAATCAACTTTACTGGTCAGGGTCATGATCGAGGCTAATAAGAACCAAGGCAAGGCACAGGCATAGCTGCAATGCTACTGTAGTGCAGTTCAGGCAGGGGCTAAGTTCCAAAGCTTCAGCTTAAAATCATCTCCCAAGAAAAAGAAGGTGAACGGACAGACAGATGGATGGACAGGCAGACTCTGAGCTTTTTTTAACAGAACTGTTACGGAAACAGTTTTTTGAGCCTCCTCTCAACTTTTTCTCAAGGAGCTCCAAGGCCATCCAAGTTTCCCCTACAGTTCTCTCCTAGCAATCTGGTCTAGACTGCTAAATTCCTAGAGGGGAGTACTCTGGACTCTGACAGTCTCCATCCTCTGAAAACTTGAAAGCTTTCAATTGACAGAAATATGACACTATGCTAGACTTCTGTTGTCTATTAGTCCTAGAAGCAGAATTGAAAGCAGTGAGGTAAACTATTTTGTCTTCAAAGATAAACAGTTTGGATTATTTCTGAAATGCTTTGTTACGGACTCAACATCAAGTTGTTGAAAGGACATGGTCTATTCTGCTGTTAAATAAAAGGAGCACAGTGTCCTGTAAATGCATGGAAACTCAGATGAAAGACTACCTGAAAGACAACAAACAAAAATCTTAAACTTGAATCATAGGATTTAGAATGGTTAGGGTTGGAAGGGACCTTAAAGATCATCTAGTTCCAATACCCTTAGATGATGAGTTTCACTGTTTCTACAAAGTTGTTATGAAAATGATTAATTGGTTTAATTTTTGTAGGTAAATACTGCCTGATGAATGATTCCAAGTTAAGCAACTGAAAAGCAATTGAAGATGAAAAAATGTAAACTTGATCATAATAAACATCCTAATACCAATTTCCTGAATTTATTGAAGAACACTGTAGATCTAAAAGCAGAAGACACTACAGAATTATAAAATTTTACATGTTTTTGTGTTTGTATTTATTTGCTTATCATTTGTAAGATTGGCATATATAAATTGCTTCTGTTTTTAAATGTTGCTAATTATAAAACTACCCTTAATTAATATCTCTAAACTGTTTTCAATTTGAAAAGTCCTGTAGAATTCTGTGGTACTTGGTTAACTGAAGACTGTTAAGCTTGGGTTACAGAAACAGGTTCAAAACCATAGCTATCAAATTCCTATAATCATCAGTTCTTTATAATTCCAGACATGCACTGTTGAGGAATGTTCACTTTCCTGTTTGTTGTAGTGACAGAAAGTATTTACAAGTGTCTGTTTATGCAAGGATAGTTCATATGGTGGGTTTCTCAAATCTAGGATTTGAATGAGTAGCCATGATATAGGCACTACAGTGAGATTAAAACAATACCCCAGAAACCAGCAGACTGGCTTCAGATGATCAGCCAAACTTGATAAAAATGTCACTGCTTGTTTTTTCAGTAGCTCCATAAATCCTATGAAGAGCAGCCAATAGCATATTTTACTAGAATCTTTCACTTCATCACATTGAATACTCACCCAGATTCATAGTAAGATTTATTATATCTTCACAGCAGAAAGAAAGTGAGAAGGAAATTATATATGAAAGAGTACTGCTACTTAGTATAGTTTAAATACTTTTGCTTAAGGATCTGTTAGAAAGCACAAACTCTTTCTGGTTTACTCTTAATTATAACTTTCCTCTGGCAGTAATCCCACTGGAATGATGGAAGAAGAGAAGTACTAATGACATTAAATGTGGCTGTCAGAAAATGGGAAGGAATTCCCTCTGGGTTATGCATCTCTTTAGTTAAACATATGACGGACTTCCCTATAATGCATTTTTTCCAGTAGGCAGCAGGCTTGACTCTCCCCTGCGCTACCCCTAGATAATTAATTAATCTCCACTAATGGTAGTGTATCTCATGAATAGAATGGTAGTGTATCTCATGAATGAACTTGGGGACTTTGATAGGTTAATTATTGGCTCACTGCACCCTACTTGTTCTAGAAGAAGCCACTGGGATCTACTGTGTCAGTAAAGATGAAAGAAGAGCAAATGTAGGAAACTCGTCATAGACATTAATGTAATGTATTTTTTGAAATATCAGACTTTAGCAGCTTAACGACTGTCTCTGAAAATATCTGTCTTGCGAAATCCTTTTAAAAGTTTGTTTCAGAATATTAAATTTTGTTTTTTGGTTCATGAGAAACAACATTAAAAATAATGTTCCTGATTGATAAACATAGAATTTTTCTTAACACAGCTCACACTTCTTAATATGCTTTGTGTCACCAGAATTTATTGGAGTACTAGTGTTTTCTTTGGAGTAACCATAACCATGCCAAAAAATCAACTTTTTTATTTAAAAAAATAATTGTTTTTTCTTGCCACAGAATCTGGAATAAGAATGATTTTTTCCTTTTAAAAAAATGTGTAATTTTTGCAACCCTTTGCAAAAGTAGGAAAAACATGGTTTTGTGTCCTTGCACTGTGCAGCAATCATATTTCTTGTATGAAACCACTTCACTCTGATTCACAGCAGGATTCCTTATTTGCAAATCATCAGTCATATGTTATATGACTTGCCCATTTCTTCAGGCAGGGTAATCCCTGTTGTACATCCTGATGTACAGAATGACTCCTTAGAACATGTTATAGAGAATCTGTCTAACTATATTGGTGCATGAAGTTTAACTTTTGTTCATGTCATATGGTTATGCCATCTGAACTGGACAACTGCAGATTGATTTTTCAGCACTTTGGTAGGGTTTTGCAACACTTCTGGCCATGAACAATGAACTCAGTTAGACTACGTTTCTCAGGGAAAACGTGTTAGTTTTTAAAACAAGTTTGGTTGTTTTTTTTTTCTTATAGATTTCAAGCAATTTTAAGAATTCTACCAACTACAAATATCCTGAATAAAATATCTTGGGGCTATCACGTATGCTGCTCTTTATATTATATACTTTCTACATTATAAGACTTTATTGTCTTACAGAGGCAATAAAAAAAACTAGGAAATTTAAGTGCAATAAATGTTCACAAATGTGTAAGTCATAACATAAATCATATCAGATCGTAACTATCCCAGGCACATTTTTCTTTTGTAAACTAACACACACCAAATTTAGTAAAGAGTATGACACGACACAAGCAAAATCTTCAGAAAGAAAGCTGCAGAAAACTCTTTTCATAATTATGGCATAGAAATAAACTCCAACTGCATAACTCAGATAATGAAATTTTTTGGGCAGTCTTAGTCATAAAAATGTTTTATAGGAGACATATAGTTTAAACATTACAAATGGGATCACTTAATATTCAGTAAAAAGCACTAAAGGTGAATTACTTAAACATAGCTGTTATTAAAATTTTATTGGAACTTCAAATACTGGTCTGAATTCCTCAAAATTAATTTAACTTGTCAAATATGGAACGGTATATTCCATATTTGGAGTTGTATTTCTATTAAGATTAGAGGAATGGATTAGAAAAGAACAAGAAACAAGGAAAGGAATCAAGGATATAACTTTGTAAGGCAGGATATTAATTTCACAACATGAACCTAATTCCAAATTCCTGTTCTGTCTGATTTGTGGCTAGGGAATCAGTCAGGTTTTTGTTTGCTTGTTTGGTCTTTTTCAATAAACAAAACAAAACACTTCTTTTGCAAGAAAAGAGAACATGTTTTCTGAAGATGTGTTTCAAAACCACTATATAATGTTTCTTTGCAATAATAATATAGCATGAAGGGAAGTACTACTAGCAAAGACCCCAGAGTGCACAGATGTTCCTCTTCCCCTCTTCTTATCCACAAGAACATAATGAAGTAGTGAGTACACTGAAAGAGCAAAAATTTAAATTCTCCTTATCCCTCTATATAGAGTGCCAGTTGGCCTGGCTCTTCAGATTTCCTCTTTGGGCAGGTTATCAGGAAACTGGGCAGTCCTCAATGGCAGTAAAGGTGTAACGGGTAAATTAGCATTTTCTGATAGAAAACTCTTCAATTGGAAATTACTTTTGACCAGCTCTTCAATAAGACTACCTTAATTCCATGCCTGCTCACTGTATAGTAAAATTGATTTTACCTATTCAATAACCTACCTGCAGTCAAGAGGCAATTAGAGTGTACCATATTCTTCATTGCTTTTCAAATTGTGAATCCTATTATGGATCACTGAGGATATTGGCTAAATGCTGGACAAACTACTATAAGGGTAGCAGGGAATGAAACTAAAGATCTGTTTTGGTACAAAAATTGAATAAAGAATAATCTTTTTTAATTTTCTATATTTACCTTTCAGTGATGACTAACACACTCACGTGGAACCCATGTGAAGTTTTTGTCTTAGATATTAGTGTCCTTAAATGTGTTACAAGTTCAGTGTTTTAGCCGAAGCAACATTTTCTAATTGTTGTATTGGAAAAAATAACACAAGCTATTAAATCAACATTCAACATCAAATGCTCAGGGCTATTTGTACTTAACCAAATTCCTACGACTGTTGATAAGCCTGCTGTGCCGAGTGGGATCCAGATCATGAAATCTGAACATGCAGAGTTGGCAATGCATTACCTAGCACCAAGAAAATCTTTTCAGATATTCAAAGCAGGGATCTTCCTTCAGTTTTATGGACCTCCAGCTAGAGATAAGGAACTCAGTAACTGGCCCTCAGAGAATTCCCTTGTTAGAAATAAATTTTCTGCTAGCACCTAAGTGTTAAACAGAAAAGCCAGCTTTCTTAGTTCCTAAAAAAACCTAAGATTCTGTTGGGAAGTGGAGAGCAGTCTGTGCTGCTGTATAGTCTTGCTTTAGTAAAAGTTTTACCCATCTCAGGTGTATGCCAAGATTTTGAGGTAGCTTCTAGGCTTTTATATATTACAAAGCAAAAACATAACTTTTCATTATGTCTTGAGGGTAAGAGAATCCTTCAAAGTCAGGAGTCTTCCCAGAGAAACAATTCTTCTGTATGTATTATAGTTTACAAGGTACTAAACACAAATACTGGAAATAATTGATTGCTCATCTTCCTGAGAGCCAACTACTGCTAGATGTGAATAGAAAATGATGGTTATAAAAAATATTGTTTGGTGGTGAATGAAGCATGGAGGTGACATTTTAAAGATGGGTCTTAAAGATGTAATCTCATCATGAAAGCTATTACAAAGTCCTTAATCCCTCATCAAAGTGTTTAGACTCAAAATGAGGTACTGGAAGACTGATCCTTTAGAGGTATGGGAACTTCGAGGGAAATGAAACAAAAAGTATGTCCCTTCTGTTGTTTCAAATAAAAGATTGGATTAATAAGGGTCTGTCTGCATGCTGGGTTTAAGTTTTTAATGCTAAATCATCTACTGAAGTCACTGCCCCTTTAGGAAGGCATGGAGAGCAAGCACTGAATGCTGAAAGCAAGCACTGAATGCTGAAAATGATGTTTGCATATAGAAGCAGGATGAGTATACAGCTGCACCTTAGCTACAAGGATTTTGTGTTTTTCCAAAAATTTCCCAGACCTTTTAGGATAATCCTCACCTGAGGAATCAAATCTCCCAAGCATGTCACCCAGTCACTGTGACAGCTATCTGTGTTGACAGGGTTCTTTCAACTGCATTTTTAACTGGGTCAGGTGAGACTTCCAAAAGCACTGTTTTCGATTCCAGCTGCCCACAGTCCTATATGACAACTCTATTAATGCAAAATCTGCTACTACTACTTTTCTCAAGCTACCTAGAAAACATCTTCTAGCTACCCTTTATGTGTACAAAAGACTATCCTACATGCATGTCTTGATCTGCAGGAAAAATTTCTACTGACTATTTACCAGTATTCATACTGTTTGGCTGTTTCTGCAGCAGGGACCACTTAGAGTCTCTGGGATGATTAGATTCTCCATTCAGGATGTCAAGAAACACATAAATCTACATATAGTCCCTTTTAATTATCCAGGGAGCATTAGCTGCCTGGGGGAATCCTAGGGACTGTGGAAATTCTCAGGAGAGCCTGTGAAATAGTTAATCAAATGCTTTGTTGTGAAAGCACTAAGGGGTCAGTGAATCACCTTGTTCCAAACTGATCTAATGTCTCTTATCAATTCATTGTCTCTTCCTTGCAGAGACTAGGCAGGAAGTTCCTGGGTCAGCTGAGGAAATAACTATTTAAATGTGCACCATCGTAATACCCAGCTGCACTTTATTAACTACAGGATAAAACTGAATTCATCCTTATATCTTATTTATAAGTTAAAATCCATATTTCTTGCCACAGCACCCACCTGCAGATTCAACCAAGCCAAAGCTCACTTCTCACCAGATGCAGTTGTCTTCACTGTGAGATCTTGAGATTTCACACAGAGATCTTGGTTGTCAGCTCTTGCTCTCGGATGTGATAGAGGTTTGTGTAGTTCACTGGATCTTTGTATACACATCTGACTTCTTGTTTCCCTCAGCAGTTTCTGGGTTTATTTCTTAACAGCAGCTGGGAATGAAGCCCATGTTTCGGTAGAATGAGTGGTTATACATAATAAACCTTATTTCTAATACATATGATAGAGAGCTTAATGGCTGTTGTACGTTTTCATAATGCTGCAATTGGTAATACAGTGAGGTCATAGTGGTGCTGTGCTGTGCTAAATTTAAGGTTTTAAGCAGTGCAAGTACCTAGTCCTTCTAAGTACTTTTAATATTGCCACAATGCTGGCTGTGTCACTATTTAGTGCTTACACTTCACTCTAGCTGATTGTTTCCCTGACGACATGCACGGTCACCATTTACACCTGGTGCAACAGAAAGTTCTAAAAGGAATCATCATTCGAAGGAAGTGGGAACAAAAGGGCAAAACATGAACAAATGGATACACACACATGAACAAATGTAAGGGAACTTCTAAATGAAAGTTATTTTTAATTTGTTTACCAGTTCTTCACCTGCTCAGAGACCTACTTTCTAATAAAGATCTAAGCAAGATCTAATTTCTGATCAAATCTAATTTCTGATTTTATACTTTAATATGTGTCTTCTGATAATTGAGGGCTCTAACAACGTTGGGGTACACTTTTGATCTGAACAATCAGTTTATAAAGAGTGGCACCAGGAGAATAGTATCAAATAATAAAATAAAGTCATTATCAGTAATGTAAGCACTTTGCAAAATTGCAGTGGCCACTAGGGAGTTATGTTCTTCTTTTAATGGCAAATGAGATCAAAACCTTATAGCTTTATTATTACATTTGTAGAGATATATAACAAAAGAGATATATAACAAAAATATCGTTTCAATAGCAGGAGGGGATAGAGAGAGTTGTGCTCTGCAAAGATGGAAACTTATGGTTTCAAGCTGTGATAGTTACTGCAGATCAGTTTGTCAGTGAAATGACATAGGACAATTTCTTCAGATTCTGATATCAGCAGGTGGGAGGGTTTTCTCTGAACTCTTTTTTTTTTTTTTTTTTTTTTTAATCTTTTAGCACACATATAAACAAAATAGTCAAAAATCCAATGAAGAGAAAGTGATGTTTGGCCCATTGGCTCCCAAAATTAGGGGCTAGTGACTGATTTCTGCAAATGCAACATCAGCAGTGGTTAAAAAAGCTACTTACAGTCATACAAATGTAGAAGCAACTAGGTTGTAAAAGACCTTTAAGTTCATCAAGTCCAACCTTTACCCCAAGATTGTCAAATCCACCACTAAGCCATATAATTAAGGTCCTTATCCATATCATTTTTGCACACTTCCAGAGATGGTGATTCCACCACTGCCCTGGGCAGCCTGTTCCAATGCCTAATCACCCTCTTTGTGAAGAAATTTTTCCAATCTAAACCTCCCAGGCACAGCTCAAGGCTGTTACCTCTTGTCCTGTTGCCTGCTACATGGGAAAAGAGAACAGCTCAACAATTTAGTTCCCTCAGCTGTTCCTTAAGAAACTTGCTCTCCAGATCTTTCACCAGCTTCATTGCCCTTCTCTGAACCCGCTCTAGCAACCAAATACCTCTCTTGTAGCAAGGGGCCCAGAACTGAGCACAGTGATCAAGGTGTAACAAGATCACACCTTGATCACTGCCCTGGTTCTGCTTCTGTATCTGCTCTGTATCCTTCTGATACAGGCCAGAATGCTGTTGGTGTTCTTGGCTGCCTGGGCACACTGCTGGCCCGTGTTCAGCCAGCCAGTAGTATAGATACTATAATAATGCTCTCATGCTTCACATAAGAAAATGGTAATTTTTAATTCTGTCTATTGCTGTTTGTCTTCTGGAGATTTTATTTCATTCTTTTGAAAGGTCTATGTGGAAAAAGTAGGGTAAAATATGAAATTTTAAGTGTGGAGATGTGAGGTATTTGAGACACTAAGCAAAATATTCAAGGAGTCTATTAGAAAAGCTTGCAGCCAGTGTATACAGGTTGAGCAATTTCTTGTATTCATTGGTGATTCTTAGTTCATATATGGGCTATGAAAATATACTTGAAATCAGAAAAATTACATGTTATACAACTAGATTCCTTCTTTAGCATTTCTACTTATGTTAGCTCTCAAAAAATCAAATTCAATATATCAGGAATCATCTTAATAAACCCTTGAAAGCCCAACATCTGAAGTTTGGGAAACTTGAGTTTTCCTTAACACATTTGTAAAGAATAGATTGTGCATGATGTTGGATAACAGATTTAGGTGTGAAATTGATCTGTCTGGTTACATTAGACTGGTAACTAAATAATAAGAATTATATGTTTGGGGTGTTTCTATACTTGATTGAGAAAACAAAGCATAGCTTAATATGAAACAGTGATATATGCGAAAGCAATAATAGGGTTATTGAATAATTTTCATTAGTTAGAAAGATTTAAAAAACTGTTTCCTCCCTTTTGTAGTTATGTTAATCTGAAATCAATAGAAAATAGAGAGGAACTTATATTTGCACATTCCATGAAATAGGCTTCATTCTGCAAGATAGAACAAATACAGCCAAAATGCCATAGCAAAGAGTGAAATTAATAATGGTATTATGGAATTAAGTGGTAATTTATTTTTAATAACAAATATGTCAGGTTCTCTTGATTTGAAAAAAATATATTTCTCTTGTGGTAGCTGTGTAAACCTCAAGCTGATTCCCCCAAAAGAATGTGTTCTGCCCTTAAAATAATTATCTAGTATGCAATTTGCTTCTGTGTTTCTTTGGTGGATGATCAAAACAGAGAAGACCCAGTTTGCTTCCAAAGGGCTTTATGGTCTCTGCAGTATGTCGGACAGTAAAACCCAGTGTTTACTCAGGGAATGGATAAATGGGATTGTGAGCCTGGTTTTGAACATATTGAAAAGGAAAATACTATGTTAAGAGTTTCTTTTTGTTAGAGTATGGAATTAAAGTCCTATAGTTGAGATTTATGGTTTTCAGAAGTCCAAACAGAACAATAAAATAAATTATGAGTGAGATTTAAAGTCTTGTATATCATTGGTTCTGGAATTATCCTACATTAAGCCTAGTGATCCTAGCTATTTACTCTGCTTACTTTGGGAACCTTAGGTGGATTTAGGTATACTCCTAACACAACTTCATGGTCATTTCTGATTATTTAACTGAATACGAACACATTTACATATCTGAATCATAACGAGATACAGTGCAAGGTAGGTATTATGCTGCATGTTGGCTGAGTAGCTGAAACAATTACATTTTACAGGGGTAATATCGTGTTTGACAGAAATACTCTGACCCCTATCCCTTCCAATGGAAAAGCCTGTCAGAGAAAATACTAGCAGTCACTGAAAAATGGCCTCTTGGCTTGAGTGTTCTGAGTAAGAAGATGACCTGTATTCCAGTCCATGGAACAATTCCGGGCTCAACTTCTGGAATTAAGTAAGAAATCATTAACTGTATTTAAAAAAAAGCAAAAGCAAAAAAAAACCCCAAACAAACAAACCAAAAAACATGGTTGAATTGTTGTCTATCCTAGAGGACTTACTTTTTTAATCTCCATAAGTATTATCATGCAGATATATTACTATTATATATTGATATGGTATTATTATATTATTAGTTACATTTGGTTTGGGATTTTTTATAGGAACAAAACCTCTGTTAGGTCTTTTTTGTAAGTAGAATCATAGAATAGTTAGGGTTGGAAAGGACCTCAAGATCATCTAGTTCCAAACCCCCTGCCATGGGCAGGAACACCTCACACTAAACCATCCCACACAGGGCTTCATCCAACTTGGCCTTGAACGCTGCCAAGGATGGAGCACTCACAGCCTCCCTGGGCAACGGATTCCAGTGCCTCACCACCCTAACAGGAAAGAATTTCCTCCTTATATCCAATCTAAACTTCCCCTGTTTAAGTTTGAACCCGTTACCCCTTGTCCTGTCACTACAGTCCCTGACAAAGAGTCCCTCCCCAGCATTCCTGTAGGCCCCCTTCAGATACTGGAAGGCTGCTATGAGGCCTCCACGCATCCTTCTCTTCTCCAGGCTGAACAGCCCCAACTTCCTCAACCTATCTTCGTACAGGAGGTGCTCCAGTCCCCTGATCAACACCGATCCCTGAGGGACACCACTCGTTACTGGTCTCCAGACAGACATGGAGCCATTGACCACAACTCTGTGTGCGGCCATCCAGCCAGTTCTTCATCCACCAAGTGGTCCATCCATCAAATTGTTATCTCTCCAATTTAGAGAGAAGGATGTGGTGTGGGACAGTGTGAAACGCTTTGCACAAGTCCAGGTAGATGACATCAACTGCTTTACCCTTGTCCATCAATTCTGTAGCCCCACCATAGAAGGCCACCAAATTGGTCAGGCAGGATTTCCCCTTAGTGAAGCCATGCTGGCTGTCACCAAGCACCTTGTTGTTTTTCATGTGCCTTAGCATGCTGTCCAGGGGAATGTGCTCCAAGATTTTACCAGGCACAGAGGTGAGACTGACTGGTCTGTAATTCCCCGGGTCTTCCCTTTTCCCCTTCTTGAAAATGGGGGTTATATTTCCCTTTTTCCAGTCGTCGGGAACTTCACCTGACTGCCATGATTTTTCAAATATGATGGCCAGTGGCTTAGCAACTTCATTTGCCAGCTCCTTCAGGACCCGCGGATGGATTCCATCAGGTCCCATGGACTTGTGCACATTCAGATTTTCAAGATGGTCTCGAACCAGATCCTCTCCTACAGTGGGCCCAAGGTCTTCATTCTCACAGTCTCTGCGTCTGCCTTCTAAGACCTGGGTGGTGCAGTCAGAGCCTTTGCCAGTGAAGGCTGAGGTGAAGAAGTCATTCAGAACCTCAGCCTTCTCCAAATCCTGTGTATTCAGTTCTCCCGAAAGCTTCCTCAGGGGCCTATTTTGTCCCTAGTCTGTTTTTTGTTTGCTATGTACCTGTAGAATCCCTTCCTGTTATCCTTAACATCCCTGACTAGGTTTAATTCCAACTGGGCCTTAGCCTTCCTAACCTGGTCCCTAGCTTCCTGGACAGCATCCCTGTACTCTATTCATTGTCTGCCTGGATTTCTCCAAGGCTTTGGAGAAAGTTTCCCAAAGCCTCCTCCTAAAGAAACCAATGCATTGCAGTCTAGATAAATAATGTTGGGACAATCCATGTTCCTCTCTACACAGTTTCTTAAGACCTTCATACACATATTTATGTTAGTCATTGCATCTTTGCCTATTTCTTAATCAATATATTCCTTGTCAGTAATTCATGTCATACATATTCGGCTGGTTATTAAAAACACTTGCGGTTCTGTGAAGACTGAAATGTCTCTCTTCATCACCTGACTAAAATTTTCCCTAAAGATATCATTACTTTTTCTTTACAGTAAGGTTTATATCAGTGTCATGACTACAGATAGCACTTTGAGAATTGCATGCTGCTTGTAGAAAAGCTGACTACATTGTGGAGCATGAGAGACTAAAAATGTTATGAAGCTTAATAAACTCAAAAGAAAAAAAAATATATTTTTGTTTAATGGCTCAGTGATGTTAACTGTTATTGTGGAGATATCAAATCTTTATTCAGTAAAGAAAAAGGTATTTCTAAGAGCATTAATTCTATCCTCCTACAGGAAACACTCTTAGAACAAATCTGCCAGCACCATCATGGTGAAAAATAATCCCCAAGATAAAAAGCTGAATATTGACTATCTTGTCTAAAGAGTGATCAAAATTATTTCATCTCCCTTTGCTCATGTTTTAGCGGTGTGGGTACATTAGCTGGATATAGCTGTACAAAAGTAATGAGGTTACTTGTCTTTTAACCTTTATTACCTGGTAAAGTGTCACAGAAAAAGGGGCAAAGATCATGCAACCACAGCCACTAACAAGCAGAGAAAGTAATCTTGGAGAAATATAATATTATCAGAAACATTTTATTATCAACATGTACCAGAGTACTGGTCAACCCTAGGTGCTGCAATTTATTTGATCCTGCTTAAGAAGGTGAGAAAAGAAAACTGAAAAAACATATCAAAACAACAGTGACTCTAGGAGTGTTAAATGAAGTGCAGGATTCTTTCCTTACTTCTGAGGACAATAAACGGAAGTAATGAAGTACAAAACTTGGTCATGGCCTGCTGCCAGAACTATGATGTTCTAAAATCTGTCCTATCCATAGCCCTGCATCAGGTAAACCGAAGGAGAGTGTGCAAAGACAGAGGATCATAAGGTCCCATCTCCCACATGAAACTAGATTATTGCAAATTTTTATGAACCCACATCTTTCAATATTTAGCTCTGGCAACAGTGTTTACTCAAGCATTCTTAAATAGCCATATTATCTCACTGTAGAATATGGTTCTCATAAATTGTATGTAATCAAGTTTTTGGGGTTCCCAGTTTTTCCTAATGTGAAGTGTCTTTAAGGCAAAATGTTATATTTACAGACCAAATCTGCCAAAACATCCAGTCATTGGATTTAACTATGTATTTTCCAGCTAGTCTGAAAATTCTCTACCATGCAATATTATTCTTAATTATCTATTCCCGATGAACAAGTCATCTATTAACATTTTTTTCTATAAAGTCTCTTGAAGACTTATAATGTAGTGTTTGTCTTCCAGCAGTAGTTTATGTGTATCTCATTTGAAGTCTTAAAGGCAGCAGATCATAAACATCTGTCTGAACTGTTTTAAGGGAGCTGAGTGGAAGCAACTGAGCTTCTATCAGGTTTTCCACACAACTTAAAGCACTGTAACCCCACTTCAGGCAATCTTCCTGATATTTTATAGTGTTTGTTGTTGTTTTGAGTTGGATATAGAGTTGCAGCAATTCCCCTTCCATGAGCTCTATGCTAAAAAGGTCCCCTCTTTTCTGGTGTTCCTCTACATTTTTTTCATGAGCACAGCAGGTGAGAAATTATGTTGAAGCAAACTGTGATGCTGAAAGCTTTCTTCTTCTAAATTATTGACTTTAAGCAGTATAAAATTTGTATCAATGTATATGACATGTATTCTTCACTCTCAAATGAAAAAAAAAAAACAACCAATCGCTTGCATTTAGCTGCGCTAAAGGAGAAAAAAAGTCTTACTAGCTCTACTTATCAATACTTCCTTCATCAGTTGGTGTCATTTAGCAGCCATGTTAGAAAGTTAGCATATCATATAGGTCATAGGTAAAAATCTAGCAAAAATACCCCTAAAGATAATTTCCAAAATATCCCTTATCATGATACTTCTCTGCAGGGTTATATGGAAATCTAGTTAACAAGTCAGTTTCAAACATCTACTCAATGCTGTGTTAATTACATATGGTATAATATTTTTTAATCAAAAGGTAACGCATTACTCAAATACCTTGGAGAAATCAAAGTATACACCAATACAGTAGTATCTATCGGCTAGACTTGCAATTCTATCAATGTAAATGTTTTTAAAAGGTCTTAATTCTGTTAAGACCTCATCATTATGCTACAGAGTTTGTAGTGCCTCTATACGTCCTGAGAAATTTATCTTAGACTCAGGTATTTCTATGAAATCCCATTCACACTTTCCCTTTGTGTTTTCCAGTCCTTCAGAATTTTCTCAGATTTCCTGGACTGAAAAAAAAAATAGAGGCTAGTGAATGAAAAAAAAAGATGAACCAATTCTTGAAAATTGATGCATCTTCCTTAAATGAAACCAAGTAAAACTTGAGTTTTGTAATAACTCCACATGCAGGGAGAAGAAGCAGACATAGAAAAAAAAAAAATGAATAGGAACAAAATTGGGGTGATTAAGAAGGGACTCGTTTTCTTTCCTTTATCACCTTAAAGTGAATTTGTCTCATGACAACTTTCTATTGCCTGAAGCCCAGTCCTGCAAACTAGACTGACATTGAATTTGGAAGCTTGGAGAAATATACAGATAATGTTCTTCAGGTAAGTTTCAGCAAAAGGTATCAAACATGCATACAATAAATAACCTTGTAACTAAATTGTTGCATGTTAGATCTTTTGGATAGAGGGAAACTTAGTTGTGGCACACAACTCAGCTTGTCTGAGATTGAAGAAAAGCATCACTGCTAAACATTATTCAATTTTCACAAACATACAGTTTCTGTTACTAAAAAGTGATAATTTCATTAATATTGCCAAAAATTAACCAAAAAGGAAAGGAAAGGGAAAGGGAAAGGGAAAGGGAAGGGAAGGGAAGGGAAGGGAAGGGAAGGGAAGGGAAGGGAAGGGAAGGGAAAAGGAAAGGGAAAGGAAGGGGAAAGGGGAAGGGAAAGGGGAAGGGAAAGGGGAAGGGGAAGGGAAAGGGGAAGGGGAAAGGGAAGGGGAAGGGGAAGGTAAAGGGGAAGGGGAAGGTAAAGGGGAAGTGAAAGGGGAAGGGAAGGGAAGGGAAGGGAAGGGAAGGGAAGGGAAGGGAAGGGAAGGGAAGGGAAGGGAAGGGAAGGGAAGGGAAGGGAAGGGAAGAGAAAAGGGAAGGGAAGGGAAGGGAAGGGAAGGGAAGGGAAGGGAAGGGAAGGGAAGGGAAGGGAAGGGAGGGGAAGGGAAGGGAAGGGAAGGGAAGGGAAGAGAAAAGGGAAGGGAAGGGAAGGGAAGGGAAGGGAAGGGAAGGGAAGGGAAGGGAAGGGAAGGGAAGGGAAGGGAAGGGAAAGGGAAGGGGAAAGGGAAGGGGAAAGGGAAAGGGAAAGGCAGGGGGAAGGGAAGGGGAAAGGGAAGGGAAGGGAAGGGAAGGGAAGGGAAGGGAAGGGAAGGGAAGGGAAGGGAAGGGAAGGGAAGGGAAGGGAAGGGAAAGGGAAGGGGAAAGGGAAGGGGAAAGGGAAAGGGAAAGGCAGGGGGAAGGGAAGGGGAAAGGGAAGGGAAGGGAAGGGAAGGGAAGGGAAGGGAAGGGAAGGGAAGGGAAGGGAAGGGAAGGGAAGGGAAGGGAAGGGAAGGGAAAGGGAAGGGGAAAGGGAAGGGGAAAGGGAAAGGGAAAGGCAGGGGGAAGGGAAGGGGAAAGGGAAGGGAAGGGAAGGGAAGGGAAGGGAAGGGAAGGGAAGGGAAGGGAAGGGAAGGGAAGGGAAGAGAAAAGGGAAGGGAAGGGAAGGGAAGGGAAGGGAAGGGAAGGGAAGGGAAGGGAAGGGAAGGGAAGGGAAGGGAAGGGAAGGGAAAGGGAAGGGGAAAGGGAAGGGGAAAGGGAAAGGGAAAGGGAAAGGCAGGGGGAAGGGAAGGGGAAGGGAAGGGAAGGGAAGGGAAGGGAAGGGAAGGGAAGGGAAGGGAAGGGAAGGGAAGGGAAGGGAAGGGAAGGGAAGGGAAGGGAAGGGAAGGGAAGGGAAGGAAGGGAAGGGAAGGGAAAGGGAAGGGGAAAGGGAAAGGGAAAGGCAGGGGGAAGGGAAGGGGAAAGGGAAGGGAAGGGAAGGGAAGGGAAGGGAAGGGAAGGGAAGGGAAGGGAAGGGAAGGGAAGGGAAGGGAAGGGAAGGGGAAAGGGAAAGGAAGGGGAAGGGGAAAGGGAAAGGGGAGGGGAAAGATAAAGGGAAAGGGAAGGGGAAAGATAAAGGGAAAGGGGAGGGGGAAGGGAAAGGGAAAGGGAAAGGGGAAGGGAAAGGCGAAGGGGAAGAGAAAGAGGAAGGGAAAGGGGAAGGGAAAGGGAAGGGAAAGGGAAAGGGAAGGGGAAGGGAAAGGGAAGGGGAAGAGAAAGGGAAGGGGAAGAGAAAGGGAAAGGGGAAGGGAAGGGAAGGGAAGGGAAGGGAAGGGAAGGGAAGGGAAGGGAAGGGAAGGGAAGGGAAGGGAAGGGAAGGGAAGGGAAGGGAAGGGAAGGGAAGGGAAGGGAAGGGAAGGGAAGGGAAGGGAAAGGGGAAGGGAAAGAGAAAGGGAAGGGAAGGGAAAGGAAAAGGGAAAGGGAAGGGAAGGGAAGGGAAGGGAAGGGAAGGGAAGGGAAGGGAAGGGAAGGGAAAGGGGAAAGGAAGGGAAGGGGAAGGAGAAGGGGAAGGGGAAGGGGAAGGGAAGGAGGAAACAACAACTAAAACATTGGCATGTTATCAGCATTATTCTCATCTTAAATCCAAAACATAGCACTGCTAGGTACGTACCAACTACTAGGAAGAAAAGTAACTGTAACAGCTGAAACAAAATAGAAAATAATAAAAAAATAGAAAAGCCTACAATAAAGTATAAAATCCACTCTTTTACAAGACTATTAATAACATTTTGTGGTCTGCATTCAGACATTCACATTATTTTTTGTGGGGTGGAAGTACTGTCTTTTTATACTACACAGTTTAAAAGTAGATTAGAGTTCCCTGTTTTATGCCTTGCTTAAAAAGTTTTAGATTAACCTATGTCTTCCCACCCCTACATGCCCTTTCTCCTTTTCAGCTCTTTTCTCCTTTTCACAGAACTAGCTGTGTGCTCTGGCATGGTTTACAGCAGAATCTAACTCGCTTCTTTCTAGAGTGTAAATGAATGCGTCATAAAAAGTAAGCATAATTTATTGCAGATCATATTGAGTTTGTTTAGAGTGCAATTCATCCCTGTGTAAAGGGCAATACTGCCAAAGTCAAGCAGTCAAACAACTTGACAGCTTTCCCTCCCTTCTTCCCTGGAGAAAAATGAGACTGGTTTAAATCAGGGCACCAAAAATGATCCTTTTAATTTCTGAGCTTTCAGGAAGCAATCTTAATAACGCTGATTATTTCAGGTTCATCTCCAACTCTGCATTTCTGTAAACACAGAAATATGTTCTAACTGTTCAGAAAGTAAAAGTGCTGTCCCAACCATCCTTTCTTATCCTTATCCCTAACTTTCTACACCCCTTTATGTGTTTCATATTTCTAATTGTTCTGACAGTTTAATTTCTGCTTCCCTCAGTTTTCTGTACATTCAATATATTTTCTCATTTTTCACATACCACTCTATCTTCTTCGTCCATTCAATATCCCTCAGCCATATTTTATTTGTGTACTATCTGTACCCTTCTATTTCCTTAAAATCTGTCTAATAGAGAATATGAGAGAATGTAACAGTATCTCCTGCCTGCCTCATTGGGAAACAAAACCAAAAAAAAAAAAAAACCAAACAAAACAAGCGCCTAGAAGGAGGTAGTCTTATCTTTCAAATTAAAATCAGGCCATATTGGCAGAGATCAGCTATAATTCTAAGGCATGCAACAGTGTCAATACTAATTTCAAGAAAAGAGAAACTTAGGAGCTTAATGAAAAATGAAACTTTAGTGAAAATGAGCTCATGAGCCTAGCAGTTCTGTAAAAGCTGCCCAAAAATGAAAATCAGCATATCTGGTAACTCTCAGATTATGATTTTTGTTGTTATTGTTGTTGTTGGTTGGTTGGTTTACTGGCTTTCTGTTTGCTTTGTTTTGTTTGCTTATTTACTTATTTGTTTGGGTTTTTTTATTTGGTAAATCTTTTCTTTATATCCATGCAGACTGAAACCTACTGTAATCACAGGTGGGATATCCAAAGTTAGTGTTATGCCAGAATCTCAGGCCTCTAATGAAATCCCTGCAAGGTATCTAAAAATCATAATCAAATCACTCAGTGGACACACACTATGCTTTTAATTTAAATTGTTTCACTGGCACAGGAACGAAATGCAGTCTTTGAAACCATTCACAATGAATTAATAATTATTATTTAACAGTTTAATAATGCTTCATATGACTTTCAAAGTGCAGTACCTATACTAGTTGTTTGTGTCCCATTTCCTAAAATATAATATCATTTAATAGAATCAGGCATGTCAAGACTCAAATGCACCAGCAGTAATAATTTTTCACTTTATCCTACAAAACATAGGGAAGAAAGTAATGTTATTCTTGGATCTCGTAAACAAAAACTTCTGTGGTATCTCATATGACCAGACATTAAATCTGTGCTTGAACAAGTTGAGCTATGATTACCAGAGGAATTGCAGTGGCATCAACACTTAAAGCTTGACTCGATACTGCAAGAGCATAAAATTGCAGTGTTTCTGAAAGGATACACTAATAGTGCAAAGTTTAAAATAGAAATATATATGACTGTATTAAAAAAAACCCACAACAACAAAAATAAAAAAAAACCCAACAAACCAACAACAAAACAACAAACCACAGGAAAAAAAAACAGTTACATTGCTTGTCCTAGACTAACCACCAAAGTCGTTCCAAAGTGACCCACTTTCACCTTACTTCAAACCTAAGAGTTCAAACCCATCATATTTTCTTACATATGTAATCAACAATAATGCTACAATACTGAATAGAGAAGAAATTTTTGGAAGTCCATATTTAAGCAACATCCATTGCTCTATTTGTTCAAATCACCTTTCAAACGACTGAAAATTCTCTCAGATTTCATATTCTGGACATTACTCCTATGTGTCAATCACTGATGAACCCCCCATTTCCTCAATCTTTTCCTGGTTTTATATATATACTTAAACAGAAGATATATGCAATTATAATGGAGACATATGTAATTATATCCTCTGTTAGAATCCTAAATTTAGCTTTGTGAAGTCTTTTATGCATCTGGTAAATTGACAAATTCAGACTACAAATGATTAAAAGTTGAGAGAAAACCTGGATTGTGCTTATCTAATATTATGAACTAAAGAATCTTCAGGAAAGAATGCCACATTCTACGTGTCAGAAAGGCTGAAGAGAAACACCACGTACATTCTTAGTTTGACAGCTGGAACTACTTATAGCTTGTTTATTACAAAACTGGATTTTTGAACTCATTCAAAACTAAACTCAAGGCACAGATCCCTCAGAATTGTTCATACAAGATAGATATCTACTACCTCTAAAACCTAAAAGACATTTTCTGTTTGTGTGAACACCAACTACAGAAATGTACATGAACAATTCAGACCTATAGCCTAAAATCAGATATGATATAAATTCACATTTTTGATTTAAAATCAAAGCATGTATTAGCATCTTCCAGTGTATTTTCTCATATTTTTGGGCAAAGTTTGTATCTATTGAATAAAAGAGATTGAATTATGCTTTCCATAGTTAATATAAGCAAATTAAATCTGTTAAGGGGGAAAGTTTGAAAATCCCTTATATGGAACCTAAAAATGCTTTTGCTTTTTCATCTTTAATTTTTCTTGCATTATACTGGAACACAAGAAGTCATTCTTTGTGTTGCATCCTGTATATAGACCTGTAACACTAATTTTAAAAATGTGTAGAGAGCAATAAACATCTTCCATTTTCCTGGAGACAATTAAACAATTTGTTCTACTAATCACAGGATATATTTTGAGCACAGATGGTATAGACCAAAGTGTCAGCAAAAGTTTCTTTTTGTGTGTATTCATGTGAGGAAATGCAGAGTAATGTATTGTCAAACAAGATTTTGTCTGTATTTTAGAATGATGGATAGAGAACTTTTAATGAAAGATCGGTTGTGACTGAGCAAGATGGAGGCTTCAGTTCTCATAAATGCTTCTACTGTGATGAGAAAAATTGTATTTGCTGTTTGTGATAAAGCATCTGACAGCCTTACAAACATAAAGCATTTCAGAAGTGAAATGTATAAATTGTGGTAACTTTAAGTTACATCTGTACATGAGATGAGACAAGGTCACTATTGTGACTATGGTCCTTACATAAAAATGTGCATCTCTCTCAGGAAAGCTGATTATTTCTGAAGAGAGCTGAACTTTCCTTTAAACATCTGTAATCTTTTTTTTTTTTTTTTTTTTTTTTTTTTTTATTATTTGTTTCCTTGCACTTACTGTCTGTACGTGTTTGTTAGGATTTTTTTTCTTTGGTATTTTTAAATTTTCCAGACTTGAATGCTTAGAAAACATAAAAGAACAAAATCACCCATGGCTACTGACATAAAGGTCTTAATTCTCACTTAGACTTTTATGTAAACGAGTAAGTGAGAGAGTAAAGTCTTCTTAAGTCAATTTTCAGATTTGTGAGAAGATCATAAATATAGCAGTAACTTAGCTCATTATATTGTTTTGAAAGGGGCTTTTGTCTCGTGAGTTTTGTTTTAACCTTAACCTCTGGCAATTAAAAGGTATTAAGTGATAGACTTCTAGTGAACTTTGACTGGGCCTGGCTGAATGATTAGCCACAATTGTAAATAAGAGGATGCCATTCACAGCAGAAGTGATGTTGCTTTAAAAAAAATTGTTCAGCAAATCAAAAAGAGGCTACTGAAAAAGCAATACCACAAATTTCCAAAGCCAAGAGAAAAGTGGAAAGTTTTACGGATTTGCATACAGGAAAGGGAGCATAACAGAATTTTTTCATAAGATGCTTCTCCTTTGTAGACAGTTTAGATATCTAAAAACTAAGAGAAATAGAAGGTAATGAGGAAATGTTTGATCTGCTGGCTGTACAGAAACACACATAGAGCTTGACAATGCTAGAGAATGTGCTGATCCTCATTCTGCCAGTACTCAGAGTACAGTACAGAGAGACAGGTTTTAGGGTCAAATTATGATATTTGGTGCAAACTAGAGAAGAATCAGGGAACAGAGGAACAAAAAAGGAACAGATCTTGGTTTATTTCAGAGGAAGGTCTAGAAGATAAATTTATAGGAACTGAAGTCGTTAACTGTACACACATCAATTCACTGATTTGAAATTTGCACAGTCTTCTGGAATATATTTTCCAGAAGTAGCAGGTCAAGTGATTCAGGAGACATAAGCAAAGAGAGTGACTGTGTCAAGCTCCACATGGTGGGTAATTCTGTCATGTTGCAGTGATTTAAAAGCCCCACACATTCCTAATGTGATACTGCTGTCAGGAACTAAGAATCAAGGATTACATGTGGGAAGTCAGATTCTCATCTTAGTTGCAGTGAAGTGTAAATTCTGTAGATTTATTCCAGATTTATAGTGGCTTAATCAAGATAAGACTCTGGTCTGGTACAGCCTAAGACTAATCACATGCTGGTTTTGGTGCTCTGATAGATGTGTTAGCACATCTGGGGCACGGTTGGGAGAAAAGGAATTCTCATCTCATTTCCACACCCCAGCTCAGCTGCTGTCATGAAGGTACTTCCCTGAAATGTCGATAATAACCAGTGAGCTCTAGCCAGACACTTAGAATGTTTTATGTTTTCTTGGCAGTCTCTGATTGCAAATACCAAGGACTCCTTGTTGCAGTAAGCTTTAGCTGAGGAGCAGACAGCACTTGCATTTCCAACTCTTATGACTTTGTTAGCATTCTATCTGTCCTTGGGAAGTGGAAAAAAGTACTTATGACAAACAGACACTCTGGAACACTCAGCAGGTGAAATAAGTTCTTAAACTCAGTGTTGAGACAACTTTTTTCATGGTCTCTGTCTTCCTCACTCCTCTCTTCCTCTCTCCCAAGTCTTTTTTTTTTTTTTTTTCCCTTAACTGTTTTGTGATTTAATTGAAGGCAGCTTTGATGAGAACCATGCTATGCTTTTACAGACATTCTATCTAGTCCAGGTGCAAATGAAGTAGACTATGTTTAACAAAGAAGCACAGGAATACTGCTGCATCTACCCACCCATCCAGAGAAAAGAAAGAGATCAATAATGGTTATTTCGTAGCAACTTCAGTAAGTACGAGGAAAAAGCTGTGGGAGTAATGCAGTATTGGAGGAATACAGTAAACCAGTGAAGGAAAATAATAAAAATGTGTGAGGATTAGCTTGCTTGCCAATACCTTCTGCAAGGAGTAGTTCCGATGACAGCTAGGATCACGAGAGCACTTCTTTATATCCCTGCATGAGTTTTCTTTCTTTTGTGTTTGAATATGAACTAGCTGTAGGACAAGCAAATAAAATGATTATAAGTTCAGCTTTTATTTTTATTAGCACTTGTGTTATGCATGTCTCTTACTGATGCAAGTATATTTTGCACTGATACAGGTTATCTGATGTAGTGCAATTATTCTGTATGTATCTTTTCTTCTTTTCCTCCATGTCTAGTTTCATCTTACACATTTTGCCTTTACCAGAATAATGACAACAGGGTTTAAGTACACTTTTTCCTTCGTACATTTTGATTAATCCAATTTTTGCATTTTGACTTCCCATAATCTTTCACACACTGGTGACAGTCTGCCACTCTTGAGTTTCTTATTAGTACATCTTCAAGCTTGAAATTTTGTACAGTAAAATTACAAGATTTTCCTCTTCCAAATTTTCTTCTCTTATGCAAAGGAGTTTGAAGTATTGTATAAATCCAGAAAATGGAATTTAGGTGTCAAAGAGTTGTCATCTTTGAGTCGCCTACATAATTGTAGAAAGGTTGAAAGACATTTTAATAGCTCTGGGGTATCACTCCAACTGAGGTTACAAATTCTAAGGTAAAAATTTGTGCTAGTCATGGGGGAACTATATTAAATTAAGATACATTTAATGTACACAGTCTAAACTGAAAACTCTTCAAGGCAAGGATCCTTTCTCCCTTCCTAGTTCTGAATGGTTTTGATACACGGAAGCCACAAACAAGTCAAAGCATACATCCATGTGCTTTGCTGTATAGTGGATAAATGTCCATGAGTGGGTTTGTCATCATAAACTAGTTTCACAAAAAAGTTGATACTGCCTTTCCCAAGAACCATGATGTCCCTGCCTCATTTCTGTCTGCTTTTGTTCCTGTCAAAATCCTGATGGTATTCATCTATTCAATATAGACTACTGTGTATGATTAAGGGAGTGGAACATCTCCCTTATGTGGAGAGGCTGAGGGAGCTGGGTCTCTTTAGCTTGGAGAAGAGGAGACTGAGGGGTGACCTCATCAATGTTTACAAATATGTAAAGGGTAGGTGTCAGGATGATGGAGCTAGGCTTTTTTCAGTGATATCCAGTGATAGGACAAGGGGCAATGGGTGTAAACTGGAGCATAGGAAGTTCCACGTTAACATCAGGAAGAACTTCTTTACTGTAAGAGTGACAGAGCACTGGAACAGGTTGCCCAGGGGGGTTGTGGAGTCTCCTACACTGGAGATATTCAAGGCCCGCCTGGACAAGTTCCTGTGTGATGTACTGTAGGTTACCCTGCTCTTGCAGGGGGGTTGGACTAGATGATCTTTTTAGGTCCCTTCCAACCCTTGGGATTCTGTGATTCTGTGATTCTGTGATTCTGTGTATTATAACACCTTTGGGAAGTCTCTTTAAGAGGATAAGAATATGACTTTTGCCTGGCTGCCTTATTAAGAGGTTTAGGCAATTTCACCACCCTGCAAAAAATGAAGAAAAAACCCAGCAAAAAAGACCATGCTCCGTATAGCAACATTTTACAGGGTGTGTTTAGCTGGTACTGTGTGTGATTATATGTCCAGATGGCAGCTCTCATTCTCCTACTGTGACTTTTCTCCTTACAATAAAGTGTTCAGATGTCTGATCTGTTAGAAGTTGTAATATAATATTATGTAGCTGCAATACATATTATAATACAGCTGTTATAAATATTTCCTGATGTAAGCATCTTCTTCATCTTCTTGTATGTACCTACACTTCTAAGCTACAGAATCATATGAATATGGAGGTTATGATTATACATGTCAAAAAAGTCATTAAGGGAACTTGATAGGTACTGGTATCTGACAATTTGCAATATTAAACTGGTCAAAATATACCTTGTGATGTCTTGGTCTAGGCCAAAAAGTACTTTCCTAAAAATTCCTGAGTATGCTATGAGAGTCCTCATGGAGAAGGAACCATTTCCAGAGGATTGTTTTCATACAGCTGCTCCCCTTTGGAGGATGAGAGCTGTAGGTTATATATGCTATTTGACCTCAGTGAGTTCAACATCCTGTGGACATTTAGTATAGCTGTAGCTACACTCATTCCATCTCTGACCCAAAGCATATTGAAATATTTCCAGGAAAAAGAAAGTGCTCTTAGTACATCCTTTTCTTACATTTTTTTTTTTTCAAGGCATTCTACTGTTTTTACTGATACTCATTGAAATGCTCTACAATGTAGGCATTTTTTTTTCTTCCTGAAATTCCAGACTGTGTTAGCCATGTTTTTTTTTTTCAGTTATGGTTGCCTTCTCTGACGTAAGACAGCATTTCACAAATAAAGACAAACACAAATAATTTCTTCGCTTGTCCTGATTGTGCAGCACATCTTAGACCTGCTGTCATCCAGCCATATAATAATATGGGGTGTTACCTTTACCACATATCCACTCTCCCATTTAAATCAGTTATAGGTATAGTACTTGCCACTATGTATATCAAGCTTTAGGCTTATATAAGACACCAAAAATAAGAATTAAATTATTGCTGAAAAATAGTGACATAAGGCTTGGCATGTAACAATGAAAATATCACAGAAAACCTGTAGCTGATACAGGAATTGAAATTTTTTTAAAAATGTATTTGTTGTGGTATGCATTTAAAGTGGTAGGTTTAAATTTCTGCTTCTCCACTTCTGCTTTATTCTTTATGTAAATCCCATTATCTAGAGAAAATGAAGTATTCTTCCTTTTACTAACACTATTAATGATGTAACTTCATTTCTTTAACTTGAGCTTATTCTTCAGCATACTGAATAAGTCATCAGTACTTTGGCTTCAAGAGAGCATTAACATTGTGTATCATAATGCTTAGGTGCCAAGGAACTGTATCAAATGTTGGCATATCCCTGCTGTGGTGGTTTAATTCCAGCCAGTAACTAAGCCCCACATAGCCTCTTACTCCGTCCACCCCTGGTGGGATGGGGGAGAGAACTAGAAGAATAAAAGTGAGAAAACTCATGGGTTAAGATAAAGATAAATTCATAGATAAAGCAAAAGCTGATCATGCAAGGAAAGCAAAACAAGGAATTCATTCACCACTTCCCATTGTCAGGCAGGTGTTCAGCGATCTCTAGGAAAGCATGTGTAATGGTGACTTGGGATAACAAATGCCATCATTCTGAATGTCCCCCTCCTCTCTTCTCCCAGCTTTATGTACTGAGCATGATATTGTATGGCATGGAGTATCCCTTGGGTCAGTTGGAGTCAGTTGGATTCAGTTGTCCTGGCTGTGTCTCCTCCCAACTCCTTGTGCACTCTATTCTAGATAGAATGAGGGCACTTACTATCAGCCGTTATTGTCTGTATAGATTTTTGTAACTACTGAAATCAAACATTAATTTTGCTTGTTATAGTGATGTGAGGCAAAAGAGATAGATAGATAGATAGATAGATAGATAGATAGATAGATAGATAGATAGATAGATAGATAGATAATAGACAGACAAACCTGGTTTGTATAGCTTTTGGGAGCTTGGTTCTCACATAGATGGCCTCACCCACAGACCACAGAAAATCTTTTTCATACACTCCCTGGTGACCGTTAAACTTGCATATATATATATTTTTTTTACATATAATTTCTTTTTAACTCTGAAAATAAAACAAACCCAAAACAAACAAAAAAAATTCGAACCCAAACTGACGCAAGAATATGAATTAATGCTTTTAATAATATGGAATAAGCAATTCTGTAAAAAATATATTGTTAGTCGTAAACTGATGTTATTCTTTATTGTATATCCTAATTTCTCTTGCCTTTCTGTTCTTATATTTTCCCACAATAAAGACACAGCTTTGAACTGTCATGCCTTTTATATTCTCTGCCTTAGCCACTGAAATAAAGAATTTCATATCTGATGGGAGTACAGGTGCTATAAACACAATGCATTATAGCTGTTCCCTCATTTACTTTACTAGTATCAGAAGAAACTGTTAGTACAGATCATAATGCAGCCAGAATTTGGGCTCAAATATTTTTCTGCTTCAGTTCCTCATCTATAGAACATAAACAACAAAACATATAATTACCATGAGACTGTCTTGATAGAAAGATCTTCTGAGTATAAGGTGGCAATAGCCCATCTGCAGTTCAATAGTGTGAAGTTAGCAAGCGTGGGGTTTTGAGGCTTTGTTTACAAAACAGCAAATAATACAATGAATTTGTATGAGAACCACAGTAAACCACCATTCATAATGCAAATTTCTCTCTTCTAAGTTACCTCCCAGAGACAAAAGTATAGAGGGTATAGGAATTTATTACATATCTTTGGTGTGAGCACATGTCCAGTTTATTAATCTCAGTTCGGTATTGCTAAATAAATAATGAATGCGGAGTTGGTTCTGAATCCAAGTACAACGCAATTGCAGTTAATCATTCTCCACTTTAAAAATCTCTCGTTTTTCACTGTTTCAGTTTATTGTTGAGGATTTGTTATTCTCCTTTCTCTTTTGCTTAATTGTTGTGATTCTTGTTGAAGTGGTGTTTCTGAAGAATGTTGACTTCTGCCTACTTTCATACTTTATATAAACCAAGACTTTCTTGTGATCCACTCAAAGACTTTCTATGCATCTCTTGTTGCGCTACACAGTGGTGGTCAAGAAGTACAAAGACAAGGAAGTGAAGGTCCTAAGCCACTGGGGATACATGGCCATACTTGACCACAGATAAGATTTGACTAGGTTATAAAAGAAGCCCTGATGGAGAGCCATTTTGAGTCAGCTCTTCTCAGAGCATCTGGGACTCTCTCCTTGGGTTAGGACCTGCCCAAGGAAATTAATTGAGGCTGAGAGCCCTCCCTTTATCAGGTATGTGAGTGCACATTTCTGATCACAGACCATAAACTTTAAGAATTAATTTTTGAATCAGCAGTATAGTGATGAATCCATGTGACGTCCCAAATATGTAGTTGATGCTGGTGGAGCTTTAATTGAGTTTGAGCAATAAATTTCATTTGATCACAATTTATTTGTTCCGTGACACACACTATTACATATTTTCTCAAAGTCTAGATACAGAAATCATTGCATAAATTGTCTTCTTAAAAACTGTGCACTATCTTTTCTCAGCTTTTATATGCTTAAGATAGTCAGACCTTTTCCTAAACCAGTAGAATAAATATAGATACTAATATTTCTCTCTGCTGGCATTCAGATGGAATGCTCTCCAATTTTTTAATTTAGAATAAGGATTAAATTCTATTTTTGGTTGGTCAAAAAGAGATCATTGTCCCATTGTACTCAGCACTGATGCAGCCTCACTTTGAGTATTGTGTGTTGCTCTGTGACCCACAACTGAAGAAGGATACAAAGGCCCTTGAATGTGTCCAGGGAAGGGCAAGAAAGCTGGTGAAAAGGCTGGAAGGAATGTCCTAAGATGTGTGGCTAAGGACTTTGGGATTGTCTAGTCTGGAGAAAAGGAAGCTGAGGGGTGACCTCATAGCTCCCTACAAGCTTCCTGAGGAGTGAATGAGGGTAGGGAGGTGCTGATCTCTTCTCTCTGGCGTCTAGTGGTAGGAATCATGGGAATGGTTAAAAACCAGATCTGAAGAGGTTTAGACTGGACATTATGAAGCATTTCTTTATCAAGAGGATGGTCAAAACACTGAGATAGGCTTCCTATGGAGGTAGTCGATGTTTTAAGCCTTTAACTTTTGGTCAACCTTGAAGTGGTCAGGCAGTTGCAGTGGATGATCACTGTAAGTCCCTTCCAAATGATATATTCTATCCTATTCCAACAGGAAGTATTATTGTTTTTCTCTTGGTTTTACCAATATATTTCTGCATTTAAGTGAAAACACTGCTTTCTCCACATAAAAAGAAAAAAAATTAAAAAAAAAAATAAATACTTTTGGAGGAGAAACATCAGTTTGTTTGACACTACAAAATATGAGATGGTCCCTTAGACAAGTAGGAAATCAATAGAATAAGACTTTTTTGGCTCCTATTATTTTTTTGCACAAAATTGTTAATGATTAATTTTTTTTCCCTTCAAATAGTATTTGACAGAATATATTTGAGATTTCAATTTCTCTTTTCAGATGTTTTATACATTTTCTTCAAAATATAGATAACTTACATTTTTCATCCTTGCAAGTTTCATTGTGACAAAGAGATCACTGTATTTTAAATTACACCACCACGTAATTCCAGTGCTACTCTACTGCATCTGAAAGTCTCTGATGCAGGTACCTTAACTCACTGTGCATAATACGCTGAGTAAAACTCCTCAAAGGGAGAACAAGGATATTTATACATCAAGAAGGTTTAATTTGCTCTACTTCTACATGAGATGTTTATGTGTGTCTGAAACTGCTAGAATGATGATAAAATATCTTGCAAAAGCCACTCAAGTTCTAAAGCTCAAAATGGAAAAAAATGGTGTAGTTCTAGGTACCTCCCACCAGGAGTGATTGTGTTATTTAAGCAACAAGTTATGACAGACTATGCGGCAGTGCTGATTAATGGTCATTTTGAGTGTGTATTGAGGCACAAAGTGAAGCGGATGCAAACAAGAAATACATTAATCACAGTAAGTTCAGAATCCTGAAGCATCATATTGTCACTCTGTAATGAATAGGTTTTACATATAAAAGTATATATTATTTGTACATATTTTTTAGCACTGTCATATGAACTTGTTTTAAGGTCTTTTTTCCCTTTAAAATGTGAATTATACAAGCAATTTGAAAGCTGGTTAATAAATTGTACAATAGCCACTTTAAATTGTTTGAGCCTTAAGCCTTCAAAGGCCTTTGAATATGTATTTTCTTCTCTCTATATATATCGCAGTTCTACAATATGGATTCTATTTACATACAATAAAAAAATAGCCCAAACCAAAACACTCTTCTTATGAGATCTTGCTTTAAGAAAAGAATAAATTTGGCTATATAACATTGGCTAGTAAAGAAGCAAGAGGAACTTCCTTTTCACTTTCTTTGTCTTGACTCCTCTTTCTTTTTTCTTGGCTATACCTTTGTCTCTTAGTGGCAAGTTGTATGTCAGTTTTGATTGTCATGCCTCTAGTTCATATACGTTATTATATATATATTGCCAGAAGGAGGCAAACACAAATGATAACTTAATCAGCCTATTTTAAAATCTTCAGCATTTAGTCTGGGGAGATAATTATGCTTGAAAATGTACTTGATTTTTTTTAACACATATATTAAGTTCTCTAAGTAAAAGATTCCTACGCACCTTCTCATAATCAACTCATGCAAATATGTATACATATAGATAGATAGGTAGGGATGACACTGTCTACCTCTAAAATGTAACTCCAATTACAGACAACAGAAAAGATAATGGGTCTTTGAACGAAATCTGTCCGATTCTTGAATGATTCAGGAAATACTGAAAAATCAGCCGACCTTTCCCCAAGCAGCTGAGTATTCAAAGGCCAAAGACTGTACAATGGCTCATGGCATCTTCATTATAAAAAAAGATTTCGTGACTCTGCAGATGTAATGCTCAAAAGTACAACTGATGATGCACATTGTATGTTTTATGTAATAATGTCAACAGTCCCGCACAGTATCCCCTTACATTGAGCCCATGACATTTTCTGGTGTTTTCCTTCTTAGAGCTGAAGCATTTCTGTGTCATACAAAATATATTTATTTTATTCCTGTTCCTTAGCAATGAACTATGGGATTTGAAAAGATCCAAAAGAAGCTTGTGTTTCTAACTGATAGAACATCTGTGTCATTTATATGTTCCTGTGTGTATCAGCAAGGTTATAAGTCAACACAGAGTTCTCAAGAGAAATTACAGTAGCTCTTGCAAAGGTCACAAAGATCACCACTATGGCAAGACATTAATGCTGTATTAGGAGAATATATCAGGATTCTTTTATTGTAGTGCTGGTAGTTTTGGTTTGACCCATCTTGCCCCTTGACTGTGAAAATCTTTTTGCTACAGATACTTCTTTCCCATCCTCTTCCCACTTAATGCCAATGTTTATTTATTCATTTTTATATTATCTGCCTTAAAGATGAATGCTCCACAGGAACTTAGAAATTCTCTACAAGCTCTTCAGCAAAGAATAATTTTCTGTCAGTGCATAGCTCAGTTAACATTTTTTTTCTTGGAATCCATTTTAGAAAATGCAGTGAAGTAATTTGTTTCATTTTAAATGGGGTAGAACCAGGTTCACCAGACAAAATGTATAAATTACAGAAAATGCTGAAGCAAATCCATTGTTTATAATGTGACTTTGTCTAGTTGCATTAAAAAAATTTCACCATTTTCTTAGGATTGGAAGTATATTGTCAGTTGCCTTCTTTTAGTGCTGTTCATTCAATTCACCCAGGGTCATTGAAGATTCTAACCCCAATAGCCCTAATCCAAAACCCTACAAATTTATCTTAAATTTATCAAATTGTTAAACTATTATAAATTATTATAAACATTATAATATTATAAATAATTAAATAAAATGTCCATCCTAATAGTTTAATGTCATCTTCTGAGAGATTATCTCACATTTAAAAGATTCCACCTGTAAATCTGCATTCCAGTCAGATGGTCCTTTTGAAGCTGACCTAGTTTTCTCCTCAGGTTTCTAACTCTTTGATAATTTAAAAATTTTAATCTTTTGTTTTTGCTCTTCTTCATTCCCTACTTCATTTTATCCTTGTTGCCCTTCTCCATCTCTTTTAATTTATTAATGCAAATCTTCTGGAAAACTCTGTGCAGACTTCTTGTGTTGGGGGAAACATGATGGATTTCTGCAGTAGTAAAAGTATGTATATATGATTTTTCTCTACTTAGATCCTAGTAATTGCTAACACTCAGTTATGCTTTTTTAACTACTTTCAAACAATGCAACGGTATTTTAATAGAACTGCTTATATGTCTAAGAATTTTTTTGTTATAAATGCTTCAGGACTTGCACTTTGTATTCAAAGACACATTCTTTATGCACATACATAATTGGCACTTGTTGACACTGAATTCAGTTTGATTTTATCTTTACCAATGTGAATTGGATAGCTATTTTGGCAAATGTCATGACTTTCCACTTATTGTGACTTTCTGAGTACATTCAAGAGCAAAAGCCTTAGAATGGGTAGATCTGTACGGGTGACCTGTCTACACTTTGAAAGATGAATGGGGTTTCACCACTTCACTTTTTTTCTCCAAGCCCTTCCATTGAAGAATATTATCTAAGTACCCTTAAGAAAGCTAATTAGTCAATTTTTACTCAATTTTTCTGTCCGCATACTTTTTGACTCCTTTAAAGTATTTAGTGTTCATACTTTATTTTATAAGAACTATGCTGATTTTTGCATAATATTATTATTAATCCTTATGACCACAAATCTCATTCCTTCATTCTGCATTACTTTGATTTGTCTTTCTGGTTAGCATTTCAACAGATTTTCCTTAAACTGTTTTGAAAAAGAAAATGAAAAATCTCCTCCTCCCTCAAAAAAAAAAAAAAAAAAAAAACCAAACAGAAGAAACACATATGTTACTTTTTATTCTACAGTACCAGGGCAGGTATAAATGAGAAGTTATTGCTACATTCAATTTTGACAGTTTAGCTATTTCACACTCAAGTTCCTTTACAACTCTTGGGGGAATACCAACTGGTATCAATTTGTTACTGTTCATTTTGTTGAGTTGTGCTGAAACCTCTTCTGTTCACACTTCAGTTTCAGACACATTTTCTAATGAGCCTTCTGTGAGGAAAGGTTCTGGTGTGGGAATACCTAAGATTTCCAGCAACAGAGACAGATGTGAAAGAATAAACTACTTTTCCTTCTACTCCTAAATTTTTAGGCACTTCCTTCACTCTTGCAGGGTTTATTAGCCTGTTTTCTGTTGGGTTGGGTTGGTTTCTTTTTGGTTGTTTTTTTGGTTTTTTTTTTGTTTGTTTGTTTGTTTTTTGGTTTTTTTTTTTTTTTTTTGGGTGGGTGGTAAAGGCAGGGATAATGGTGTTATTGGGCTTTTTGCATTTCATTTTATAAAGTTAACATTCTTTTGTATTTTCCTTATGTGAAGGATATTTTCTTACTTTAAATGGCTTTTTGTATTCTTTTACATTACTGCCTTTCTTAAATCTTTCACATCAGTCCCTCATTTCCCTGGGCATCTAAACAGTCTCCATGTATATCAGCATTTTATCCTGCCTCAAGTTTTGCAACTCCTTAACTAAGAGTCTTTCCTATGTGTAAATATGTTCAGGAGAACAGTGAGTGCAATTCCTTTTTGTGATGACTTTTTCTTTTGACTAGAGCCAATGAGCTTAAATGATTGTTACAGACTGAATACATAAGTTTTAGATGACCTGAATAAATGCTTTTTGGTCCCTAAGATCTGACTTTCTTTTAATAGAATACACTGTTTTAATATACTTGATGCTCATGACCAGTGCTGGACCTCAAACAGGTTTTTCTCTATTCCAGAAACATGCTCCATGTACAAATTTACCCATTAAAAAAACAAAAACCACAAAGAAACACCACAAAAATACCCCAACCAAACCACAAAAACAAAACCCCAGAAACAGCAACAAACACCACACCCACAACATTTTAAATTCATAACTTCATTCAGGTTCCCTGTCAGATTGTCATTCCTACAGAAAAACAAACAAGAAACCCTGCATATTATTGATGAGACATTATAATTGTAGGAAAAATGGTTGTTCAGACAAGGCTCAATTGTGCCTCAGAAAGAAGGGAGGCTTACAGGTCTGAGCCAGAGAGCTGAGAGGTTGGGTATCACCTGTGATCTAAATCAAGTAGTTTTAAAATAGCTGTAACATTTTAATAAATTTGATGCACCAAGGAAACTCCAAGTAAATTTAACTACAGTCAAACCATCTTTTTTGACAGCATCATAGATGTGCTTGAGTGGAAAGTCAGGCTCCACACTGAGTCTATCACAAAAGCCATCTCCTACCTGCTTGTCTCTGCAACAATACTACAAGATGGAAATTTAAAGATTATTAAGCATATGTGCATGTGGTGGGAGGGAGGAAGAAGGGGAGGAATTGAGGCATCTTTAAAGCACTGTACTGAGATTCATAGAATTAATGGCAGAAGCTGAATCTAGTATGTGGTGGATCAGCATCAATAACATTCACTTATACATTAACAATGAATTGAGGTGAGTGTGCATTGGCTTTTCCCCGATCAATCTTGCCTCTTAGTGAATTGAGGCAGTGAGAATTTAATGGTATTTCTACTTCACTTCTACAGCTTTGAGCTTGTTGAATCTGAATTCTACAATTTCCATAAGAGCAACTGTAACTATTTATATGTTGAAAGATAGTGAGACTGATGCTGATGAAGGCTGTTGAAGATACAAAAACTTGCCTACGTGCTAAATAACAGAAGTGTTCAATTCTTTTTTTTTTTTATTGAATAATTGAGTCCTAATATAACCTATGCTCCCTTCAGAAAGGTTGTATAGAAGATAAAAAGTTGATCAAAAGAAACACTCTAGTCATGTTTGTAAGTACAGCAGTTGTTCATTGTCACTTGCTTAAAACAGGACAAGCAAAAGCTATTCAATCATGAACTTATCCTTTATAAATCACCCTCTGCAGGTGAAAAACAAGGAATATATAAGTGACCCTTCAAGCCTCATAAGGATTTAGATCATTCTCCTGGGGAGTATCATATATGAATGACACCATCAACTGATATTATTTCTCCCCTGTGAAGGTATAAATGGGGAAATAGAAAGGCATAGATTTCAATTTTCACTGAAAAGCTTCATGGTAAGATCAAAAGTCACAAAGACTTCTCAAGGTGGAAGCTGGATTCTGCAACAGTACAAAGAAACAAAGGCATGTCTAATTCTAGCTCTGTGGCAAACTTTCTTACTCTGCTGGACTGTGACCTAGACTGCATCTGCACTGTCTGTAGGAGAAGCAGATGGGATAAAAGATGTGCTTCCTGCCCATTTTGTGTTTCATGTTACTGACAAAATGTCATGTTCAATTGATTTATAGAGTTTAAATTGTGTTGTCTTATGGGGTGGCATTGTAACCTCCCTCATGAACACCTTCCTTCAGGTGTTACTTTATTGTGTGAAGACAGACTTTTCAAGCAGGGTATACACAGCCAGAGTATACACATTATCCATTAGTTAGTTCACAGTAGATGCATAGGGTTGGCATGTTACCAACTTATCTATTCACACCCCACCATCCTCTGTTGCTTCAAACTGACTTTGAAGAGTTGTGCTGGGTTGGCAACTTCTGTTTGCTTGTGAGGACTTTTTAGGGGCATATAACTTTTCATGAGAGTCAGTATTTTCTTCATGAATTCTAGAATCATTATTGCCATATCAACAGTTTGTCTTTCTATCTTGTAACTTGTCTTGTGTGGCTTCAGGTTAAATACTCTTACCCTGCTCAACAGCACTTTTTTTTCTATAAGAATGAGCAAAGGTAACACACCTAGGATGCGCAAAATCAAACTTTAGGCCTGTAGTGGTTTAAACCGAGCCACACAGCTCATCCACTCACTACTCCTCCCCTTATTTTCCTCCCTCTACTCCCGAAGGGATGAAGAGGAGTATCGAAAAGAATGCAACTCCCACAGGTTGAGATAAGAACAGTCCAGAAACTAAAGTATAACACAAATCACTATTGCTACCACCAATAATAATAATGATGAAGGAACAACAAGGGAAGGGAACACAACACCTCAGCACCAGCCAACCGATAACTCGCCCCCACCCCACCCAACCAAGCACCGACCCATACCTAGTCCAACCCTGCAGTCTCTAGCCCTTATGGGTAACTCTCCATTACATCCTGGGCCTGATGTGCTGTGGTATGGAATACCTCTTTGGCTAGTTTGGGTCAGGTGTCCTGTCTCTGCTTCCTCCCGGCCTCCGCTCTGAGCATGAGGCTCAGAAAGTCCTTGGTCAGACTAAAACATTTGAGCAGTAACTAAAACCATTGGTATTATCAGTGCTGTTCCCAGGCCAAAAGTCAAAACACAGCAATGAACCAGCTACTAAGAAGGAGAAAAAATAACTGCTACTGCTGAACCCAGGACAAGGTCACAGATCTGACCACTCAAGCCACAGTCTGCTGTACAGCTATTCCACAAACAAAATTCTCTACCTTCTCTGGCCAGCCTCATTAGGGCAGCCCACATTGGCAGTGAGTGCACGCCTGGCCTTTTTCCACTGTCATGCTTTAGAATTCATGCATTGTAAAGAGTTTGTACTCAGACTCTGAGGTTTTGAATGTATAAATGCAAAAATAAATCTGAACCTTTCCAGTGGACATTATATTTTGCCCATAATCTTAATCTTCATTAATTCCTTGTTTAAAATTTGGAAGTAATAATTTTTAACCAATTTAATGTGATGTTTTGAAAGTATTTTCTTTAGTAAGTCTGAAGAGCTTCACTTTCATGGTGCTCAAATACAAAAAATAACTTTTTTATATTTCAGGAATCAATGTAATGAAGGTGGAGAGAGAGGCACAGAGGGGGCAGGATATAACCTTTATCTAAACATTACAGAAATAGCTGTACCCCTGCTTTATTAATCACTGCAATCTACTTAAAGCTTTGGAAATATTTTTTAGTTATTCTGTTGTTGTGGTTTAAGCCCAGCCACACAGTCTTTTTCTCACTCCACCCCTTCCTCTCCCCACTCCCAGAGGGATGCAGAGGAGAATCAAAAGAATGTAACTCCCATGAGTTGAAGTAAGAACAGTTCAGTAACTGAGGTATAACACAAAACCACTGCTGCTACTACCAATAATAATAATGACAAGGGAAATAACAAGGGAAGAGAATACAACCATTCACCAACTGCCAACCGATACCCAGCCTGATCCAAGCAGTGATCTTACCCTTCCACGTAACTGCCCCCAGTTTATATAGTGGACATGACATGTTGCGGTATGGAATACCTCTTTGGCTAGTTCAGGTCAAGTATCCTGCCCCTGCTTCCTCCTGACTTCCCCTCCTCCCTGGCAGACCATGAGACTCACAAAGTTCTTGGTCAGAGTAAACATGACTTAGCAACAACTAAAAGCATTGTTGTTATCAGCTCTGTTCCCAGGCCGGAAGTCAAAACCACAGCACTACACCAGCTACTAAGAAGGAGAAAAATGACTGCTACTGCTGAACCCAGGACATCTCTGAAACAAAACACGTTCCGAACCCAGACAAAATCTGTTCCTTCCATACTAGAGAAGCGTAGTTACTTTCTGTTACAGTTCCATAGTTGATATAAACATTTTGACAGAAAACATTTGTGGTGAAAGCAGTGTAAAACTATCAGAGAATAAATGTACTGTGACTTGGAACATAAGATACAATTTTCTTTGCATAGACGCAAGATGAATTAATGACAGAGTTCACAAAACCTATTCTCCTCCCAAAATTGCAATATGACCTTGCTTTCCAATGGGAGCCTTTCAAAAGTCAAAGTCGACATTGCAAGAAATTTTACAGACTTTTGTCTGTAAACTTGCAACTGCAATACAAGAATGCCCAAATTCTTCTTTGGCGTTCTGTACATAAGTACTAAAAAGAGACCCTTGGGCCACCAGGCTATAATACTGATAGTAGCAACATAAAATTGTACATTTTAAGTTAATGGTTATCCAGGTTTCCTTCTTATTGCACTAAGTACTGTACTAGAAGATCATAAATCTGGGCTTGCCCTCCCTTTTTGGGCGATAGAAGTTGTTATTATTTAATGCAAATGAAACATTTTCCTGAGGAGAGTGATAGGGAAAAACTGTTATGGTTTGGACACTTGTCTGGGAAAGTATAGAGTTGAGTCTCCTTGCCCAAAGAAAATAAAGTCACCTTCCTATAGATACGGATTTTTCTCATGTCTTGGAAAACTGTTGGAACCCTTCAGTTGGTTGGTTTATGAAAGTCATTATCACTTCTACCATTTTTCTAGGATAATACAATAGCTCAAATCTAGTGGCTCCAGATGTTGTAAAAACACAGGATTCAAATATTTTTTTTATTGGAGAAGATACAAGGCTGTGAGTGATCAATAGAGTGAGTGAGACTTTTCAATACCAAAAAAAGACGAGATGCCATCATCATTTTGGGTCTCATGGTGGTGAGGTACTCTGGTGCTTGGTGACATCATTGGGCCATTCGTTACAGAAAAGTCCTTTCAAGCAAATTTCCTCATTAAGAAGCTCATCTTCTTCCCTCCACGTGCTACACAACAGCTTGATTCCAGTCATACAGCCCAAATGGTTCATATTTTGAAAGACCTTTTAAGAAGTTGCATTTTGCAACTTACTTTTAGATGTCTGTGAAGAAAGTTAGATCTGTCTGACCAGTACAAAAAAGCAGTTGTCAACCCTGGGGAGCTGCAGCTAACACTCCAAACCTCACTCCATCAGATGAAAAAATTTGAATGTCAGCTAGGACTTTTGAAAATGCATTCTTAATAGGCAAACTTTATCCACATGGAAGATACTACTAAAACATCTTGCAATTATTTAAATGGTTAAGAAAGTGGATGACTGTTCTGCCTTTTTCAGAATTTATTCCTAAAATTTTAAAACTTCTGTTCATATGTCTGGGAAAATGTTCCAGCATGTGTGCTGGTTCTGGCTGGGATAGAGCTGATTTTTCTTCATAGTAGCTGCTATGCAGCTGTGTTTTGGATTTGTGTTGAAAACAGTGTTGATAATAGAGGGATGTGTTAGTTATTGCTGAGCAATGCTTGCACAGAGTCAAGGCCTTTTCAGTTCCTCACACCACCTCATCAGCAAGTAGACTGGGGGTGCAAGAGGAGTTGGGAGAGGACAACCAGGACAGCTGACCTCAACTGACCCAAGGGATATTCCATACCATGTGATCATGCTCAGCACATGAAGCTGGGAGAAGGAAGGGGGGATTTCAGGAGTGATGGTGTTTGTTTTTCCAAGTAACTGTTCAGGTGACGGAGCCCTGCTTTTCTGGAGACGTCTGAACACCTGCCTGCTGATGGGAAGTAGTGAATTAATCCCTTGTTTTACTTTGCTTGCTCACACAGCTTTTGCTTTACCTATTAAGTAATCTTTATCTTAACCCAGAAGTTTTCTCATTTTTACTCTTCTGATTCTCTCCCTCATTTCCCCAAGATGGAGGAGTAAGCAAGGGATGGTGTGGGTCTTAGCTGCTGGCTAGGGTTAAACCACAACAGCATGGTATCAGGGAACTCCCTTTGTTTGTGTGAGCTCCTTGTAAAATGAAGTGGAAACAAATATAGACCAGCGATATTACAAGTATATTTAGCCTCTGTAATGCAACAGCCTATTAAAGCAGTATAAATAAAAGACAGCATTTCCATACATTTCTAAGAGCTCCTAATTTCATTTAGATTGTATTCATATGGAGCAAAAAGTTAGCATTGTAAATTAAATCACAGAATCACAGAATCCCAAGGGTTGGAAGGGACCTCAAAAGATCATCTAGTCCAACCCCCCTGCAAGAGCAGGGTAACCTACAGTACATCACACAGGAACTTGTCCAGGCGGGCCTTGAATATCTCCAGTGTAGGAGACTCCACAACCCCCCTGGGCAACCTGTTCCAGTGCTCTGTCACTCTTACAGTAAAGAAGTTCTTCCTGATGTTAACGTGGAACTTCCTATGTTCCAGTTTACACCCATTGCCCCTTGTCCTATCACTGGATATCACTGAAAAAAGCCTAGCTCCATCATCCTGACACCTACCCTTTACATATTTGTAAACATTGATGAGGTCACCCCTCAGTCTCCTCTTCTCCAAGCTAAAGAGACCCAGCTCCCTCAGCCTCTCCTCATAAGGGAGATGTTCACTGAAATATTACAAGTTAATACACTTACATCTCACAGCAAGGTCACCCTATATACCCTGTAGCAGCCTCAGGAAATAATGAGTAGGCTAAATAGACTATGTTATAGAACCGAATTGTGCTTAAATTAAATCATAAAATACAGGCTCTGGCAGTCAAGCAGAATGCTAAAGTCCAACAAAAGACAACAAATCTGAAGCATGGACATAAGTCTACCTCCATCTCAGAGCCCTATACGTGTGTTGTATAAAACACATGGAGTCACATCTGCACTTGGCATCAGTCAGGATTATTCCTAGAACTGAAAGGATCTATGCCAACTCAGTCTAGTCCTTCATCCATATGTACAAAATATTAAGTTCACTTACTCTGAGGAGATCATTGAATACTTGGACCTCATAAAAGATAACAGAAAAAAGTAAAATACTCTCAAGGATATAAAGAAACCTTGGCAAGGGAAGTAAAAATGGAATTAGAACTTGAACACAAAAGAAAACAAAAAAAAAAAAAAAAAAAAAAATAAAAACAACAACAAAACTACTGAGAAGTTTAAATTATCTGTTTCAAGATTCCAGAATGTTAAGTGGGGAAGGACTAGTATTATAGTTAGGCTAGTAGATTAAATGTATTAATTAAGGTTCTGCAAAAGGTTGTGCTGGGGTGACAGCCTGCTGATGACACATTTAATTAGTTGAGTCTAATCTGTAGTGAGATTATGAGGAACTTTAAAGCCACAGAACAATGGCACAGGAAGCCTTATGACTTCAAAGCTATTGAGCTACTCAGGCAAACATGGAGAAGCCTCTGTAACTGTAAGCCCTGAGGTAATTTGCTGAAGTGATTTAGAAAAAGTCCACAAAATAAAGGATGAATAATTCTCTGCAAAGAAACAAGGACAAACTAGTGACCACATAAAAAAAGGCTTAAATTCAAAGCTCTCTGAAAATGTTTTCTCCAGCATCTTAAGGTAGCATAGTTCATTCCAATGTCCCTCAGCATACTACTTCAGTAAGCTATATATTTTATAAAAGTTTGCTCCTGGTTACATTCAAAACCACATCTGTGACCATTCCTATCTCCATCCTAGGTACTGACTTTTCCATGTCTAAACTTGCTCTTCTGAGTTGCTCAATGAGTGATGTTTTTCAGGTTATAACACTATAGGAGAGGTAGGTGCATGGATTTAATTTATAGTTAATTAGAAAAAGCATAGTTTAATATGTTAAGGTGCCATTGGTTTTAAAAAATATCAGGTATCAATGGATCAAGATGCAAGCTGAATGTGTTACCACTCTAGATATCCTTACAGGTCTATTCTCTATAGCTTCATATTAGAACTTTAAAAAACATACGAATAAATGTTTTGATTATATTTTTATTGTCCCTTCACTTTTTAGCATGTATCTGTATTTAGATCAGGTAACTTTAACATGTAGATGTTAACTGCCCCTTACAGCAATGTACTCCAAGAGTGATGGATGCATCACACAGTCTGCAGTCTGCAGACAGATTATGAAATCAACAACATTTTACACAGAGATGGATTTCTCCCACATATCTGATCCAGAAGTTTCTTGATTTTGCTGTTCACTTTCAAATGACATGAATGAGGGCTTGAGTGCTCTTTCGTTCAGGTCTTCATATTTTGAAATTTCTTGCTTTTTGCTTTCTAAAAAATTAAAAACTGCCAAAGTGATGTTTTAGAAAGTTGGGGCAGGAGAGGTGGCTTAGCAGGTTTATTGCTTTTATTTGTTCTTTTAATGTATCCTGGGCTGAAACCAAATATGACAAGGTTTAGCTTGGAGCAATTTTTTTTTTTTTTTTTTTTATGGTTGAATTATAAACTCCCAGAGAAAGGGTTATAATAGAAACACTGACAGGCATTTAACCATAACAGTAGTAGCAGGGTTGTTATAATAATTGGATTTGGGGTGGATTGCAAAGCTAAATTCGCAGATTCTTTCTGCCTTGGGGCCCATTCATTTCTGTCTGAAACAGCTAAGGCAAAACTTAACATTAGCATAAGAAAAAGACACTAGAAAAATGAATGGTTCCATCTCTATTAGCTCAAAGAAAACAACTGTTACTCAATAGATTTAGTGATGCATGAAATATTGGAGCCTACATCTGGGAATCATTACAAAAAGAATAAATTGATTTATATTGACTGTCTGAATTTGTTGCTTTAAGTGAAAATGTGAAAGCAGATATCCAACACTAGTGGGTTTTTTTTCATTGGGTAGTTCACTGGAGTGTTAAATTAAACAAAAACACTCAAACAAAACTGAAGAAATAAAGTTGGAAGCAATTAAGAGCTTATCCTGAAGACCTTCTGAGGGTCCTTTGGTTTAATTCAGTTTCAAAATCCCACCTCTTCTTTTTTTTTTTTCTTGTATTGGAGAGTTTGTCATCTCTTGATAACATCTTAATGTTTATGCAAGTGAATGGAATTGCTTCATTCTGTCAGATAAATAAATAAGATAAAGTCATCAAATATTGCAGCCAGTAGCGGTATCAATATTAATTGTGGACCTTTACATCTCATTTTTTAATGCTATACCTTTGGCAGTCCTCTAGTATTTGTATATTTCCACTTGTCTCTTAAAAATACCCACTATACTGCCTCATCAGTAGCTTTCCTTTAGCTGATACAATTTAATATTTATTTGAAGTGCAGAGACATATAAGGTCAGATCCAGAATTCAACTCAGTGGACTTTCAAAAATAAACTCTGTTACAGAATCACAGAATCACAGAATCCCAAGGGTTGGAAGGGACCTAAAAAGATCATCTAGTCCAACCCCCCCGCAAGAGCAGGGTAACCTACAGTACATCACACAGGAACTTGTCCAGGCGGGCCTTGAATATCTCCAGTGTAGGAGACTCCACAACCCCCCTGGGCAACCTGTTCCAGTGCTCTGTCACTCTTACAGTAAAGAAGTTCTTCCTGATGTTAACGTGGAACTTCCTATGTTCCAGTTTACACCCATTGCCCCTTGTCCTATCACTGGATATCACTGAAAAAAGCCTAGCTCCATCATCCTGACACCTACCCTTCACATATTTGTAAACATTGATGAGGTCACCCCTCAGTCTCCTCTTCTCCAAGCTAAAGAGACCCAGCTCCCTCAGCCTCTCCTCATAAGGGAGATGTTCCACTCCCTTAATCATCTTTGTGGCTCTGCGCTGGACTCCTTCAAGCAATTCCCTGTCCTTCTTGAACAGAGGGGCCCAGAACTGGACGCAATATTCCAGATGCGGCCTCACCAAGGCTGAGTAGAGGGGGAGGAGAACCTCTCTTGACCTACTAACCACTCCCTTTCTAATGCATCCTAAGATGCCATTTGCCTTCTTGGCCACAAGAGCACATTGCTGGCTCATGGTCATCCTCCTATCCACCAGGACCCCCAGGTCCCTTTCCCCTTCACTACTTTCCAGCAGGTCAACCCCCAACCTGTACTGGTACATGGGGTTGTTCTTCCCCAGATGCAAGACTCTACACTTGCCCTTGTTAAATTTCATCAAGTTTCTCCCCGCCCAACTCTCCAGCCTGTCCAGGTCTCGCTGAATGGCAGCACAGTCCTCTGGTGTGTCAGCCACTCCTCCCAGTTTTGTGTCATCAGCAAACTTGCTGAGGGTGCACTCAGTTCCCTCATCCAGGTCATTGATGAAAATATTAAACAGCACCGGTCCCAGCACCGACCCCTGGGGAACTCCACTAGTCACAGACCTCCAGCTAGATTCTGCGCCATTGACCACAACTCTCTGCCTTCTTCCTTTCAACCAGTTCTCGATCCACCTCACTACTTGACCGTCAAGCCCACACTTCCTTAGCTTATCTATGAGGATGCTGTGGGAGACAGTATCAAATGCCTTACTGAAATCAAGAAAAACTACATCTACCGCTCTACCATCATCCCTCCACCTAGTCACTTCCTCATAGAAGGCTATAAGGTTGGTCATACATGACTTCCCCCTCATAAAACCATGTTGGCTGTTCTTAATGACCCCCTCATCCTTGATATGCCTAGTGATGGAGTCAAGAATAAGTTGTTCCATCATCTTTCCAGGGATGGAGGTAAGGCTGACCGGTCTATAATTACCCGGGTCCTCCTTCTTGCCCTTCTTATAGATTGGTGTGACCTTTGCCATCCGCCAATCCTCAGGCACCTCGCCCGTTTCCCACGACTTACCAAAGATGATGGAAAGTGGCCTAGCAATGACCTCCGCCAGCTCCCTCAGCACCCGTGGGTGCATTCCATCCGGACCCATCGATTTACAGATGTCCAGTTTGCATAGCTGATCCCTAACCCAATCCTCATCTACCAAAGCAAACTCCTCCTTTGTCCTGACTCCTGGGGCTATAGAAATCCGGGGCCCTCGGGGAGAGTCTGCAGGAGTAAAGACAGAGGCAAAGAAGGCATTCAGCACCTCTGCCTTCTTTATATCCTCTGTCTCCAGGGTACCCACTTCGTTCAGCAGTGGGCCTATATTGCCTCTTGTTTTAGTTTTATTTGCTATGTATTTGAAGAAGCCCTTTCTATTGTCTTTAACCCGACTAGCAAGATTGAGTTCCAAGGAGGCCTTAGCTGTCCTAATTGCCTCCCTACATCCTCTAACAACTGTCCTATATTCCTCCCAAGCGGCCAGCCCCTCCTTCCATAATCCATAGATTCTCCTTTTCCACTTGAGTTTGCCCAGCAGCTCCTTGTTTAACCACGCCGGTCTCCTAGATCCCTTACTTGACTTCCTACTCATTGGGACGCTCCGATCCTGAGCTTGGAAGAAGCGGTCCTTGAATGCTAACCAACTATCTTGAGCCCCTTTACCGCCTAGTACACTTTCCCATGAGACTTCCCTTAGCAGTTGACTGAAGAGGCCAAAGTTGGCCCTTCGGAAATCCAGAACTGTGGCTTTGCTAGGTATTCTATTCCTCCCACACAGGATCCTAAACTCCACCATCTCATGGTCACTGCAGCCAAGGCTGCCATTGACCGTCACCACTTCGACCAAACCCTCCTTGTTGGCGAGCACTAAATCTAGCAGCGCTGCTCCCCTAGTTGGTACGTCCACCATTTGCATTAAGAAATTATCATCAATGCACTCGAGGAACCTCCTAGACTGTGAATGACTGGCTGTGTGAGTCTTCCAGCAAATATCGGGGTAATTAAAGTCCCCCACGACGACTAAGGCATGTAGTCGCGAGGCTACTTCCAGTTGCCTGTAGAAAGCCTCATCAACTCCTTCGTCCTGATCAGGAGGTCTGTAATAGACCCCCACAACTGTATCACCCGTGCCAGTCAGCCCCTTAATTGCTCCAGACATTTAGGCAGATTGCAGTTTGATTTCTATCACAAAAGAACCTACATTAGTTGACAGGAGAATTTGACTTTTTGAAAATCCATACTTTAGGTGACCTAGATGATAATGTTCAATTATCAGTTATACCCAACATTAGTGCTGTTTTTAAGATAAATCAAGCATCTTTAAAAACTAGGCTTGAGCAGCAGCACTTGCTGAGATAAAAACAAATTAGAATTTATATTTAAGGGAGTCTGCATCAGAAAATTATTGTAATGACTTTGCATGTTTTAAGTGTGTTTGAGCAGAGGAAAGGTTTTAATGACTTTTGTTGACTTACATGAGATCTGTCCTCTCTTCACAGACCAGGCTGGCAGCTTGCATTCCTTTCAGCAGATCAGTGGGTGTTGATCTTCCTCAGTGGTCTGTATGGTAAAATGAAAGTCCTGGTATATAGCGTAAACTCCTTGTTATATTGTTCAGGAAAACACTTTTAATAACAATAGAAAATTGCAATTATAGGCATATATGGGTTTGTTTCAATTCCACTCTGAGCTTCCAAGAACTCAGAACTGAACAGATTCTGGATTGCACTTTTCCTTTTTTTCTTCTTTGTCTGACAGAAGAGAAATCTCTTTACTCTGTCCAGTTAATTTGGTATTCTGCGTGCTCTGCGTGCTTCCATGGCTGCTGCCCATCATACACCCATAGATGTGAGACTCGGCAAGGTGCTTCCTCTGAGATTATTTCAGAAATGAGTCCTGTTATCTGACTAGTTCTTTCTGGGGTTCCATGTCACCATAAGACTTGTTTCTCAAGGCCCAGGACAGTGTTCCAGGTGGTGACATGTGTCACGGGATGTTTCCATCCATCCAGTGGTTGCTTCCACCGTCATGAGCACATGGCACTCAGCGGTTTTGTGGGAGTGTGACACAGTCAGTCTGCCAGGAGTCACCATATTTATATTTTGGCCATTGTCCTCCATACCAGAGAGTCTTTGACTGCTTGCTTTGTTTGATTGCAGCCCATATTTTATATTTTTGAATGACCTGTGTGACAGCATCCGCGGTAGAGTCCACCCTTCGATCACAAATCCGTCTATATGTTACATCTCTTCCTGATGGCCTGAGGTGTCATGGGCTCACCAGGCTAAAAATTCACCCTTATGTTGCCAGTCAAAATTCACTGGAGCCACTTCAGTCTTAGCAGCCTGATCCACCTCTTGCTTGTTTTCATATTCTTCAGTGTCCTGACTCTTGTGTAGATGAGCATTTAGGTGATGTACTTTAATAAACAGCTTCTCCACCTAGGCAGCAATATCTTGCCATCATGCAACAGCCTAAGGTTTGCCTCTGTGCTTCCAATTAGTTGCTATGCTTCCATTGTTGTAACACCCTCTTTCTCCAAGGGTATTTATTTGCCACCATCCATGAGTCAGTATAGAGGTAAAGTATTGGCTATTTTTCCTGTTCACCAACATCCAAGGCCAGCTGGATGGCTTTCACCTCTGCAAACTGACTCGATTCTCCTTCTTCAACAGTTTCCACAATTTGTTGTCTGCCTTCCATTTCTGGTGCTTTCCCACAATATGATAAGACAAGTCAATGAACAGGGCATATTGCTTCTAATTTTATGGCAATTTATCACACAGTAGGGCCTCTTCAGAACAAATCACCTCCTTCTCTGGTGACATACCAAACTCTTTGCCCTCTGGCCAGTCCGTGATGACTACTAGAATTCCTGGATGACTGGGATTTCCTATTCAAGCTTGTTGTGTAATTAGTGCAGCCCACTTACTACATGTAGCATCGGTTGCATGATGTGTAGAGGAGACCCTGCCTTTGAACATCCATCCCAGCATGGGTAACCAGGGTGCCAGGAGAAGCCGTGCTTCAGTGCCAATCCCTTCTGAAGCAGCTAGAACCCCTTCAGACGCTGCCAGTATCTGTTTTTCAATTGAAGTGTATCTGACCTCAGATCCTCTGTATCCCCAGCTTCAAAATCTGAGGGGTTGACCCTGAATCTCCCCTGGAGCTTTCTGCCAGATGCTGCTGGAAGGATCATTCTCTCCAGCTGCAGTGTAAAGCACATTTTTCACATCCTGCCCAGTCACAATAGGGTGCTTTTGCCACTCATTCCCAGTCAAGCTGACTTCAGCCTCCAACAGAATTAGCTGCTGGGATCCTCCAGTCAGTCCAGAAATCCAGAGGGGTTCCATTTCCTGATAACTTGATGGCACTAGGGTACACTGTGCACTGGTTTCTGCTAGAGCCTTATACTCCTGTTGGAGTATATGCCAGGCCATGTGATCCACACAGTCCAGTAAACCTGGTTGTCCCATCTGGCTGGAGGCAGGGCATCTCTAGTCCTGGCTGTAGTATTAACTTCTCACTTCTTGTAAATAAGAAACAGAAACCCCTTCATTAAGATCCAGAGTCAGATCTGCCCTTCTACTCTGTCTGGGGAACTGCCCAATGGAGACTGTGTACCCATACCTCTAGGGTTAAGGTAGATTTTCCATCCTACTTCCTCCTGTCTTCTCTGTGGTCCTGCAGGTAAAACCACAGGATAGCTTGTGGTGTTCACCCACTGTATCTTTTCTCTTCAGCAGAAGACTGCTTACTATTATTAGCTGAGGCACTGATCCTTACAGGTGATAAGTAGTCTCTATTCTCTTTGATGCTCTTAGTGAACAACCACACAGTGATTTGAAAATGCAAAATGTCTTCGAGTTGTTTTTTTTTCTCCCTCTACTGGAAATCTTTAACTAATACCATAAGATGTATGATATCATATAATATGATTGTTTGCACCACATCTCAAGATCTTTAATATCAGCTTCTCTTCCACCTGTAAGATCCCTTATAAACTATCTTTTCAGTTGTGCCTTTGTTAAGGTGCTTTATTAGTCCTTTCCCAGCTACTAAATTGTGTTGTTTCTGATTGTATTCTATTCACAATTTTTCTTTCCTTTCCAATCACAATGGCTTGAATTTTAATGCTGTGACACTATCACTTCCCAGGAACACTTTTATTAGCATGAAAACTTCAAATTGCTCAGGATTGCTAAAATTTTCTGGTAAGTCTCACTGCCAATATTTTCTTCATTGAACCTTAGCATTATCATGGTAAGAAATTAGTCACTAGGTGTATAAGGACGTACAAACAGTTGTGCATGCTAAACTGAAGTTCTGTCAAGCCCATAATTGATAGGATGTAAATAATAAGACTATAAGGCTGTACTGTTACTCTTTTGCTATGTATTCACACAGTAAGTTCTGCAAAAGAGGTACCTGTTTACAGAGTAAGCCTTGCAAGTAAAAAAAAAAAAAGAAGGGGCTCATTGCTGAGTATATCCTTGAGTATGGACATAGTACTCACACTGAGTGCTTAGATGCCTGCACTTTTTCTATAATAACAGAGGAAGAAAGTCCTCTTCAGAGAGGGACTGTGTCTTAAATTCACTCTAGACAAGTCATGAAGAGCACTTCAGAGATGATGGGATACTCTCTAACGAGATTCCTAAATCAGACACTTTGGCAAGTGCTTAAAATACAGCAGGATAGATAACTCTTTCCTTGGAAGATTAGATAATCATCATAGTAGGATTCCAGAGGGTCTATGCGCACATGGACAGCTGAAAGCCTGAGGTTCTGAAAATTCAATTACCTCTGTGCATTGTTTCTAAAGCGAAAGGGAGAGCAAACTTCCTGCGGAATAAGCAGCTGAAATTCTCAGAGCAAAGCCCCTGAGGATTGGGTTTACCTGTCCACAGAGTTCACATGCTGGCGGGGTTCTAGAAAAAAATAATGTGTTCAGCTCCTCTCATAAAAAAACCCAGCTCATTTAAAAAGGGAAAAGTGTACAAAAAGAGAGAGTAAAAATGAAAAGTGATTCTGAGTGTCCTGAATGTTTGGGTTGCTTAGATTAAAATTTATACTTTTTATTAATCTGCATAATATTGTAATATAAGATTACTCAAGCTCTTTTAAACCCTCTATGTTTTTTATTATTCTCAATATAGTCTTTTTACACAATATTGTTTTCTGAATGCCATCTTTAAGAGTAAATATAATGATTCAGTACAAAAAGTTCACTCAGGAAGACAGTTTATCCCCTGAATCTGAGCATGTGAATCTGATCTGAACAAAGATAAATGGCCTCATTTTATTACAGAACTCAATGTTACTAACACTAAGTATGTCATGTACATTATAACAAGTTCAGTGCATTTGGTTCTTTTGACATTTTATGAAGCAATGGTAATGAAATTTGTGAGCTCCAACACAGCTTGTGTAAAAGAAAGCAACACTTCATATTATTTACAAAAACTTATTTTAAAATGTCAGATAAATAAGTAATTTATTTTAGGAAGATATTATGAATTTTATTAAGGAACTGAGAAGAAAAATCCTGAAAACTATATAGCACTTCACAGTTTAACTTCTGCAATTACTCCATACAAGAAAGCTTATTGCTATACAACAGATTCATTGCTATTATCAGTAGGTATGTGATAATTAACAATTTGGACTTTGTGAGGATTTGTAAGATTTTTTGCTCTAGTGGTTTTACATTTTCTCTTCGTATAAAAACAGTCATGTTCAAATTTCTGAAATTGCAGCTGCTCTGAGCTTAAAACATTGTGATCTTTGGTATTTTCTTTTTTGTGGCTAAGTTTTCACCTGTGGTAAAATACAATAGAATGAATTTAAATTGTAGTAGTAATAAAAGTAGTTCTTTATCTTGCACATTCTTTAAAAAATAGCACAGTAATTTGTTCTTGTAACATTAGATGAGGTTACTAATTGGTGTACAGCTACAAATGTTATGCAGGTAGTGAAAGAATGAAGAAAAAGTCTTAGATAAATTTAGCAGGTAGGAATCTAGTGTTTTACATAGTTCTTCAGCTGAATGAATGGTGATACTGGAAAACATACTATAGCACTTACCTATAGTATAGGGAGCCTAATACCTGTGTACCAATTATAACTGCTATTATGATTTGTTATTTAATATCTATAAATTTCTGTTAAACTGAAAGTGTCAAATATTAATGAAGAAATTTCTGGCTTACAGCAAATCTCGACAGCTTATTCCATAAAATAAGTGTGGCGAGGCATTGTCATGGCAATAATTGTATTGTCACAGATTGCGGATTAGTTGTACTTCCACTGCCTCTTCAACCAAATGAGAATAATGGGCTAGTGGGAAAGAAAACCTTTGCTTAAACCTTAACAGTAAAAAGAAGCTATTAGCAAAATGTAGAAATGGAAATGCATACATTGGGGAAAGTAACTAAATTTCAGTTAAATCATGATGTGTGGATTTGAAAAATTTTCTCAGTCAGAAAGTTTCCTCTTAATAAACAGAAGACCAGTAAGGGTTTGCAGAAATGCCTCTAATGGGAACTGATATTTGAAAGCAAAGGCTAGTGGGACTGATTATTTTTCTCATTAGGCAGCATCTCTAACTAAACAAATCAGATGTCGCCGTGTAACATTTTACAAAATCTGTCAAACTGAAGGATATAATCTGGGAACATACCATGAAATTAGCATAAATCCATGCAGAATTCGATTCAACAAGAATTTTCATCTTATTCTAATTGACAAAAAGCAGTGCCACTGCAGTGCACAATTTCACATGCAATTATTATTAGACAAGTGAAAACATTCTGAACTGTAATTTTCTCCTCATGTTTTGATGTGAAATTCTACACAAACCAATGTCTCTAGGAAGTATTTTTTCTTTTTTTAATACTATGCACTGTGCCCTTTAGCAGCATCTTTCTCAAAGCAAAAGGTTAAATGAGATCCTTTTCATACATAACTCAGGGGTGGCTCTGCAGAAAAAGAGTAAAAATATTTCTCAGGGAGTGTGGAATGAGCCCAGTGTGCTGGGATACAGACTCCGACATGTTAAGGCTTAGTACTGCAGAGCGAAGTAGCAATGGAGGATACATGGGTCTGAAGCCCAAACTGGTCATTCCAAACTCTCTCTTCAGATAGTGGGGAAAGACATCCTCTTCCAGAGGTGGTGGAGGGTTCCTGAATAAGGGGTGCCCTGAAGATGTGCTGTGCTCAACAACTAATTACATACTCAAAGACAGAGAGAGAGAGAGAAGAAAAGAAGAAGGGCTGTGCATGGGCTTGCGCAAAACAAGCATTTAATATTTTCAAGCAGACTGGCATTACTTTAACCGGTAAGGGGAAGAAAGACTCGATAATCAGCTATTCTTTAACACTCTCAGCACACAAATAGTATATATCTGAGAAAACAGAAATGTAGCAGAGCTTCTTCAATGCCTTCTGGAGTACCTTCAGCCTCAGCTCTCCTTAAATGACTGTTTGGTTGTTGGGGTTTAAACAAAATCAGCCACAAATCATGCAGTCACTCTCACTCCCCCCCTTTTTGCCCTCCCTCTGCTCCTGGAGAGAATCAAAAGAATGCAACTCCCAGGGGCTGAGATAAGAACATTTTAGTAACTAAGTTATAACGCAAATCACTACTGCTACCACCAATAATAATAATAATAATAATAATAATAATAATAATAATAATAATAAAGGAAATAACAAGGGAAGAGAATACAACACCTCACCACCCACCGACTGATAATTCGCTCCCCCCCAGCCCGACCGAGCACCTAGGTCCAACCCCGCACTGAACTAGCCCTTCCGGGTCACTCTCAGTTACCTCCTGGTCATGAAGTGCTGTGGTATGGAATACCTCTTTGGTCAGTTTGGGTCAGGTGTCCTTTCTCTGCTTCCTCCCAGCTTCCCATCTTCGCTGGCAGAGCATGAGTCTCACAAAGCCCTTGGTCAGTCTAAACATTTGAGCAGTAACTAAAAACATCGGTGTTATCAGTACTGTACCCAGGCCAAAACTCAAAAAAACAGCGCTGCACCAGCTATTAAGAAGGAGAAAAATGACTGCTACTGCTGAACCCAGGACATTGGTACAAGACATTGACAGTTGAAGCCAGGGCTAGTAATCTGGTTGTTGCTGATAGCTGATATTTGATTGTTGATATTTGACAGATTGTTTACAGTTACCATTTATCAGGTTAGCACATTTTGTGCACATGTACCTGCAGCAAAGCTCCTATTTCTAGTGAAGCCTTATGCAAGGCAAGGTTATTCACTTGCTGGGAGAGTTACCTTTCCCAGAATATGTTACTTCTTTTGTTTGTTGTTGGTTTGTTGCTTGTTTTTTAATTTTATTCCATTTGTTATGTGCAGCACACCGTTCTTGCTATATTAACAACAAACAGACAATACAGGTTGTCCAATGAAGCATGACGTTCAGCTTTCTTGCAAGTGGTATTTTAGCATAACTTACACTGAATAGTTATGAATGTCTGAGCATTTGTAACATCATCCAGCTTTCCTGTTTCTGCTAATTTATACACCTTCTGCAGCAGAGAATAGGAAAATTCAACATGCATTGCCCAAGCAACTATTTCTTGCAGTTTGCTATGAAATTAGACTTTTTTTGTTGTTGCTTGTTAGTGCTCTTGTTGAAAAAAATTTAAAAGGCACTAAGTCAAAACATACAGAAAACCAACCCAAAGCATTTATGGGTTGTTCTTTTATCCACTGGAGAGGGAATAAATGGATAGTGAAAGGTCAATCCCCACTGCTTCACACAGCAATATTCTGCCTAACGCATACATATGAAAAGCAAAGCAATTATTAGGGTAACATTTCCAATTATAACAATTCTCATAATTAAATGCTCTATTTACTCTGATCAGTTACTGTGCTGATGGTATTCTACCAGGATGAAATCTGTGGTTTTAGAAAAAATATTTTCTAATGTAGGCAACATTTACAAAACATTGGCGTAAATTGTGCTGCCGTTCAAAAACAATGTATGTTCTGTGTAAAGGAAGATGCAGTACTGTAGCTACATATATTAGCAGTAGTAGGGAAACAGGATAATTAGAAGATAACTAGGAAGATAATTAAATGATAACAGAGGCTAACCTGATGTGCTTTAGGCTAAATGCAATAATTAATCTTAATTCACAGCATATAAGGGCTTTCCAACATAATCTTCTACATTAGCTTGCTATTATAAAATCACAGTTCTTTGTGCAGGAAATAATTGGACTAAAGTAAACTGTTAATGCTAGGCTAGTGTAGCTAGTTCTCCTATGAAAGGTGCATTTTAAAGAGCTGACAGGAAGACTGAACAACTCAATAAGCTACAGAATTTGTGAGGCTGCTAAATATATAGGAATCTGCCACACCTTGCATTTTGCTTTCAATGACTTTAAGGAAGGATGCTGGAGTGGTTGGTCTGAAGACCTGAGATTCCCCATAAAGGCAAAGGTTTGTTGAACTGCAAGACTAACCCTGTTTTAGAAGGGAACATTTCTTGACAGGAACACTTTTTATGTAAAACTATTGAAATAGACTTTCAGATTTCAAGATTCATAATCAGAATTCATGACAGGACTCTGCTAGCTTGTATGAATAGGGCATGTAGTCTGTCTTTGGCTTGTCTGGCTATGTGTAAATTACTGACTATTGAAGCTGGATGATCCACATTTGTGACTTTGCTGTCTATGCTGCAGTTAACTGTGTCACGGAAAGCAAAGGGAAGACTCAGAGGGTGCTCTGCACTGAGGGGAAGGAGGGTGCAGGGCTCTTTCTGAATCTCAATCAGAAAGGAATAACAACAGGTAGTGAAATAAAATAGCTTTAACAATATGACTTGTAAGTAAATCTTACATACCTTCAGACTCTGGGAACCCTACTTTTGTGCAGCATCAATGTGGCAGATCCCACCTCAGAAAGGTTCAGTCTCCCATACTGTAGTGCCTTCTATTTTGTGTATCAAGCAAAATCATTTATCTTCTCCTGATGGACTAGGATGGTGTCCACCAGAGCGCAACACTGACCAGCCTGGGGCGTGCCAGCATTTTCCTTTACAGTTCTGCATGCTAGGGATTGGTTATATGGCAGCTACTCCTCCTAAGAATAATTAAGGCTTCTCAAGCCTCAAGTACAAGGCCCAATAGAGTAGGTGTGGCTTGCCCAAGACTGCCAACTCTTCCAGTATGATGTTTACCCCAAGGAACCTACTACAGAGGGCTTGTTAGCTAATGCAATATTGGGTAGGACTGATACACACATTACAGATTATTTACCTTAATTAGCTGCAGAAGTCTCTTTGACAAAACACAGTAAGTTATAAAGCTAAAAAAAAAATGACTTGTGTGTGAGCAGATTCATGTATCATCAAGATATGATTTCTTTGAACTAGTGAAGTTGGAGGGAAAGTTTTTTGGAGGAGAAGATTGCTTGCTGCTCATTTTGTTGTTTTCAGAACTTTGATTCTTTTTGTTTTGAATCTTCAACGGTGTATTTGAGGAGCAGTGGGTAGAGGAATGCACATAAAGAAGCAATTATACACATTGCATGCAATTTTATTGTTTTCTTCTTCTTAATAAGCAAGGTCTGAAATAATTTTTCCAGGCTATCATCTTCAGAAATATCTATATCATACATACATGGTGACATGCCTTGTGGACATCTGGCCCTGAGTTTCTAGTTCTTTGCCTCATAGATATAAAAGCATTTAAGCTTATGAAAGTTTTGCTTACATGAAATACAAATGCTTGAGAAAATACAGTCCATTTCTGTGTTTTCTCTTTTGCTGAATTGTATTTGTGGAATTCTGGGAGTCATGACCTTACTCATCTCTAATCCAGATCTATTTATAATTGCACCTCATATGATTCTGCAATGACAAAAATTACATAATCTGCCTGATGTTCTCAAATATGATCATGTTATATGAGAAATTGTTGTGAAATCTCTTGGTTGTATAGATTAAGTATGTTTTTCAATAAATTTTGCGTTGATTTTTGTTTATTCTCAAGTGAGAGAATTCAGGTTCTGGTAAATAAGAAAATATCTCAAAAAGCTTGTTTTGTAGTCCTCCAGATTAAATTAGTAAACTCGACAAGTGTTTGAATGAAATCTTGAAGACACTTGGCATTGCTTCAGTGCTAATGGAGTTGGTTTGGACAGGGTTTTTTGGAAGGATTCAGTATGGGTCTTTTTGAGGAAATGTTGCATGTTTGCAAATCCTGTCACACTGAGTGAGAGATGAAGCTATTTGACACTTCTGAGGAAGAACATAGAGTTACCAAGACCATGTGACACATAGAATCATAGAATCATAGAACAGTTAGGGTTGGAAAGGACCTCAAGATCATCTAGTTCCAACCCCCCCGCCATGGGCAGGGACACCTCACACTAAACCATCCCACCCAAGGCTTTGTCCAACCTGGCCTTGAACACTGCCAGGGATGGAGCACCCACAACCCCCCTGGGCAACCCATTCCAGTGCCTCACCACCCTAACAGGAAAGAATTTCCTCCTTATATCCAATCTAAACTTCCCCTGTTTAAGTTTTAACCCGTTACCCCTTGTCCTGTCACTGCAGTCCCTGACGAAGAGACCCTCCCCAGCATCCCTATAGGCCCTCACATGATTAGATGGAGCAGTATTTTAATAGGACTTATAGCTACTATTTACTCACAAAGGGACAACCACAGATTAAAGTATATTTAGAAATCTGAGTCACATTTCCCAGGGGAGAAAAGCAACTTGTCATTTCTGCTGCAGTACTTACTTTTTATTCCAATAACAATATCAACAAGAATGATTTTGAAGTTACGGGGGGAGGGGGGAAGGGATGGGACATATAAACACCAACTCATTCCCCAGACCAAGGCAGTAATTTTATGTATCGTGGAAATAAAACTACAAAAAATGCCAACAAGAACTGGGAGTGTAGCAAGCTAATGGAAGAAGAACTGCTTAACAATGGCTAATGTCACTATTAAATGTTCATGATTATCCAGTGAAATTCAAATAAACGGAAATACACCGATATTATTCAGGGATGACTCTTGCTGCTTTGAGATCTACCTGTAATATGACTTTATAATTTGTGTCAGCATAATGTAAGAAATTGCCATGAAGTACAAACTGCATTTTAAATACACAGTGAAAGCCTATCAGAGCAGATATAGATTTATTTTTTTAATTACATTGATTTTTTTTTTTTTTGATGGAAAAGTAAACCCTTATAATTGAGGTGCTTTGAATTTTTAGTTTCAGTATTCCTTAATGCCCTTCTACAGGTGCAGAGGTGGTATTTCTTCAGTTCAAAAGTTCTTGTAGAGATAAATACAACAGTTGTGAGTTGTACATGCAACAGTATTTATTGCTTGCATTATTATATCATGAAAGAACATACAAGGAGCCATTAGACAAAAAAATAGAACATCCAGGTATAGCAGGAAGTATATGTTATACTATTTCATTTGACTTTATAGTACTCTGAAAGTTTCCTGTTTCTTTATGATTACATTTGCAATTATTCTTAAAAAATGAAGAATTCATTTAGACAGACTTGTGATAAAATCCAAAATATGAAACATTAATTAATAAAGATTAAACACAGCCTTAATGAGTGATTTGCAAATTTGTAGCTGTATATGTTTGTTAATTAATTAACGTTTGTTTAATATTTTGAACATGACAAACACCATGAAAGCACTAAGCACAATTAGTCACCCTTTTGCAGACTTCAGTTCAAAGAATTAGCTCAACTGGATTAGAGGGAAAATAATCAGACAAAGTAGATGGATTTACAATATGACAGTTGGATTTCATTACAGTAGGGATAACTAGCAATTCCTGCTGTTAAAAGTAGATTTATGGACAGCAGAGAAAAAATGAGGGACGGTGTTAAGGACACTGTGTCTCTCATTGCAACTGGCATTTACGAAAAATAAGCCTTCTGTATTGGGTTTTCTTGGCAAGGTTCTGGTAGCAGGGAAGATATGGGGTTTCTTCCATGAGAAGATGCCAGAAGCTTCCCACGTTCACCATAGAGCCAGTGCCAGACAGCTCCAAGACTGACCCACTGCTGGCCAAGGCCGAGCCCATCAGCCACAACGGTAACACGTCTGGGTTAGCATAGTCAAGAAGGGAGAAAAAAGCCCTGTACAGCTTCAGCTGGAGAGAAGAGTGAGAATAAACGAGAGCAACAGCTCTGCAGACACCCAGACAAGTGCAGAAGGAGGCTGTGACCCCACGGGAAGCTGGAGTGGGTTCCTAGCAGGACCTAGAAAGAGAAGCCCATGCTTGAGCAGGTTTGCTGCAGGACTTGAGACCCTACAGGGGACCCACACTGGAGCAGTCTGCTCCTGAAGTACTGCACCCATGGAATGTGGCATTTCACGACATGGACTCAAGTTGATGCAAAGACTCAAATCCTCGTTTATTGTCACCAAGCCCTTTTTATACCCTTGTTCGGTACTTTCCCAACCTGCCCATACATACAACATCCAATCTCATTGGCCACTGTGAAACTCTCCAGGTAAATAGCCCAATCACAATGTTGCAGACCCTCTCACAACCCCCACATCTTCTGGTCTCCAACTGAGATTTCCTCCACAACTACATCCTGGCCCATCCTGTCAAGGCTTGCTTGTTTACCTTCCCTGTCCTTCAATGTTCCAACTCATCGCCCCAGGTCTTGTCATGCACCAGGGCCTCAGAGCTCATTCCCAAACTCTTTTTCATGAAAATCTTATCACCTTCACTCCCCACAATGGGAAGGGACCCACGCTGGAGCAGTCTGTTCCTGAAGGACTGCACACCATGGAAGGGACTCACACTGGAGCAGTTCATGAAGAACTGCAGCCCATGGGAAGGACTCACATTGGAGAAGTTCATGGAGGAATGTCTCTTGTGGGAGGGACCCCACACTGGAGCAGGAGAAGAATGTGAGGAGTCTTCCCCTGAGGATGAAGGAATGGCAGAGACCACATGTGATGAACTGACCACAACTTCCATTCCCTGTCCCCCTGCACTGCTGGAGGGCAGAAGGTAGAGAAAATAGGAGGCAAGGTTAAGCCTGAGAAGAAGGAAGGGGTGGGGGGAAGATATTTTAAGATTTGGCTTTATTTCTTATTATGCTACTCTGATTTGATTGGTAATAAATTAAACTAGTTTCCCCAAGTTGAGTCTGATTTTCCCATTACTGTGAGTGGTGAATCATCTCTCCCTTCTTCCTTTCTGAAGATGTGATAATTATCATAAAGAATATGTCTCTATCCTGCCTTAATCTCAACTGAACACTTCCATAATTTTACCAATCCTGTCTTGAAAAATAGTCAGCCAGATTTCATTTATCTCATCCTGGTAGCAAGTAAAATGCAGTTACAAATAATAAATAGGTTTGCTTTCCTGTGAGCGTTAATCTGGAGTTTCTCAAAACTCATTGTGAAAATGATGTGAGAGGAATTGCATGTTCCGGATGTTACCTTGGGTAGATACTGTTATAGCAGGGAATGAAATCTGAATCTATATCTTTTATGTAAGTGTAAACTATTCTTTTCCTTCATCAGAGAGAAAAGAAAGAATCATGTATAAAGAATTGAAGAGAAAATGACAAAGCTCCAAATACCCAAGGCAACCACTGTGATTTTGGTTTATTTCCCTGTTTACTGAAACTGACTTATTAATGTTTAAAATTGCCCCAATAATGTCTGCAAGCAGTTCATTAGAGTTTTAAATAAAACAGCTTGATATTTGGCTGGAACCATATCTCATGTTTCTATTCTCTGAATCTAGATTTCATTTTCTTCATGGTGAGGCCATGACTGCAAGTGCTATATTGATTGACTAAAGAAAAAGTGAATTAAATATTGCTTACCATCTATCCTAAAGAATATGAAATTACTGAATAGTGTCTTGCATCTTGCTACGAGTAGCCCCCCAAGTGATGGTATACAGTGCTTTCACGTAAGTTTTAATCATCCCTTCCAAAATTAGACATTTATTTTCTTTCAGGAAAAAATGTTGAATCAAGACCTCAAAATATTTACTTTTCTGGGTAGCCCCTAGGAGTCACTCTACACTAAATACAGCATTACATACGGTATCAAAGAGCAAGTCTTATTCAGGACCAAATACAAATCCATCCAGCATTTTTACTAGCCCCTGGTACATGATCTTGATTAACTAGTTCTTGTCTGGCAATTTTAAAATAGGATGAAGGAATTGTCCCATAAGAGCATCCCACCATGCTCAAAGATTATCACAGCTAATCAAAACATTTTTTGAGATTTAGTTTGTATTTGAAAATCAGAATTATTTGAGAAGTATGTACTACTAAACTGTCACACATCCACAATTATGAGGACTTAGCAAAGGCGGCATTATTGGTTGACATACTGCTGAAGTGTCTCACTATCTCGGCATCAGCCTGTAAGTGCTGCTTTTATCCAGTACAGAGGCTGACCTTCCACCTTGTCAGCACAGCCTGCTCATTTCAAGATGTCTAGAGACAAATCTGACAGTAGGAGGCAACTTCAGATAAATGAAATCAGCTTATGGTGATAAAACTGTCTCACTGGAACAGCCCTCGGAGCTGGCTAGGTTTTAAGAATCTTTTCATTTATTTATTAATCTTTGTCAAAGTAAACAAAAAATAACTGGTAACAGCTTGCTTTGCTTTCTACATTAGGTTGGTCTGATGTAGCTCACACTGAATTGCTGCAACATTAGACCATGCAAACAATATACTTCAGTAACTGTCAGTAACGGCTGAAACACAGGGTTTCCCACAAAAAAAAAAAAAAAAAAAGAAAGTGTCTTATGAAACAGTAGAAGTTAATAATTCACTACTGCTGTTCAGTGGGTGTCAATGACATAAAGGAAACAAGGAAAATAGGAGGACAAAGAAAAAAATTGTTTACAAGAACCAGTTCTACTCCCACATATATCATGTTAATAAAAGTTTATTTGCCTTGCTGTAGTTAGCATTGTTCTGTCAAGTTAGTTGTCTTATGTCTGACTTTGCATATACATGTGCATAGTGCTTTGTGGATGGACAATTCTGCTTTGTCTGATGCACTAGCATAATTAAAAAAGATTTTGCAAAGTATAAGCAATTCTACTATTCCGTAGTATCAAGTCATAGAATCATAGAATAGTTAGGGTTGGAAAGGACCTCAAGATCATCTAGTTCCAACCCCCCTGCCATGGGCAGGGACACCTCACACTAAACCATCCCACCCAAGGCTTCGTCCAACTTGGCCTTGAACACTGCCAGGGATGGAGCACTCACAGCCTCCCTGGGCAACGGATTCCAGTGCCTCACCACCCTAACAGGAAAGAATTTCCTCCTTATATCCAATCTAATCTTCCCCTGTTTAAGTTTTAACCCGTTACCCCAAGTCAAGCTCCTGCTGTTGTTTTTCCCGCATCTTGAAAGTCTGTGATACCTGAGCAAATTGCACAGGGTTAGCTGATCCCTTAAGGGTTTTTTTGGAGACAGTTTAGGACTGACATAGTTGTAGAATACATATCAGAACATATACCCAAAAAAAACATGAATTATTGTTAATTCACAAAAGAAGAATATGAATATTTCAGATAAGAGTAAAAAGTAAAGAAATTTTTCATTTTCTCTGTTGACTTTTGATGTTTGATATATTCATGTAAGAATCTCCTGATTTCTAAACATACCCTAATAAACTAATATTTTTAAAATGCATAAAAATCTCCCAAACCAAAAAAAAGCATATCGTAACAGGCAGATGTACTACTCAAATGGAAAGATTTTTTCTCGGTTTTTTTTTAGTTTGAAATAAGAACTCAGAGAGAATTCTTTTGATTCTCCTCCCTGACCCTCTGGGAGCAGGGGGAAAAAGAAGGCGGGGAGTGAGTGAGCGGCTGCATGGTTCTAAGTTATCGGGTGGGCTTAAACCATGACAAGTACATAGTAAGTATAATCAGAAAGGGAAATCTTATTCCAGTATCAAATCAGATATCTCCTGATGGCTGAAGATAGATATTAAGAATTTCAGAGGTGAGCTACAGGCCACCTAACTTGTGTTATTCATTTGTGCCTAAATTGCAGTTGGTGAAGAACTGGTAAAACCATTCTTCAAATTCAACTCTACCTATATAGTCAAATGAGAGAAAGTACATTAGACTTTTGTATTACAGTAAATAAGAAAATTAAGCAGAGAGGATGTCACTTCAAAAGCTTTTAATTATCTCTATCTCTATCTATCTCTATCTCTCTCTCTCTAAAATGAACATTCCAATGGAGAGGGATTTTTAAGATGCAATACATATAGAGTGAAGTCCAGAGAAGAAGAAACTAGGGCTGTTGTGTGGAATATAAAAATATTGATTTCTGACTGAAGTATGTATGATCGATATGTTCTCTCCCTTTTGTGATGGAAGGGAGATGATCCTTGTCTCCTACCTTTTGTTCACCCAGTATGGACAATGTCAGCCTAAGGGAAGACTGAGAAGAAGCATAATGTTGCACAGTGGTAGAAGATAACTTGGGTTGCCCTCTTACATTTTGCAAGTATCTTGCCCCTGGAGATTCTTAATGCTAGAAATGCACTTTGGCTCACTGTACTGGACTCAAAGCAGCAGCTCAATGCCAAGTATCAGGAATATAGGCACACCTGAAGAGCTGCATACAAAGGAAAATCAGACCAGATGACCACCAGAGATGTCTTCCAGCCTAAATATGACTTGATAACAAGAATGTATGCACAGCTATTAAGGTTCTCCAACCTGAAAGTGATTAAAAGGTAGGTGACGTTGCTGCTTTGCTAGTTAGAATGAGTATGCAGGAAAAAAAGACTAGGCTTTTCTAGGGTAAAGGTGAAAGATGGTTGATGTTGACAGATAAAAGTATGAAGAAATCAGTTCTATTTGAACATCTAACATTTGATTAAGATGCTATCTATAAATTGATAGGTGAGAATGAAACACAACTTGAAGGATGATGGCTCATTAGGGAAAGAGAGCAATGACATGCTAAGATACTGAAGAGCAGACTGATGACCAACATACCTTTTAATAAGAACATGGGTAGCTCAAACACAGTATGATAATAACTCTCTCCTATGCTCACATTTTTAAAACTGATTAACTTTGAAGTATATAGAAATCATGCTCTTAAATTAATCCATTTAGTGCCAATTAATCAATACAACCCTTGGGCCACTCATTAGGAAAAAAAGAATCCCAAACTAAAAGAGAAGTAGCTCTTCAACAGTTACTGGAGGAACTTACAGTGTGAAAGCAAGCCTGATGGAAAACTGTGATAACTCATGGATGAGCTAACTGTAGGCACAGAAGGTTTAGCCTTCCAGTTAAAGAACCAAAGTGGAAGCAAGCATCTGGAGATGTATTGTTCCTATGCAAGGCATAATCTTAAAGAATGATCAGTTATTCCCCAAGGCTATTGAATAGAAAGAAGATACAGAGAGACCACAGATGGAAAACCAGATTGCTTGGGGTTCACAAAAGACATTACATACTTGTAGCATACAGAGAATCTGCCTGCAGATGGGCAAAGCCCTGGAGAGAATGTATTTTAAACTATCCCTTTGATGGAGTTCACAGTTCATTAGCCTGTGACTTGGTTGCATCTGGGTTGAGGTCATGAGAGGAAAACATATGAGCAGAAGCTCATTGTATTGGGGTTACAAAACTAGATAATTCCCTATTTCAAGAAGCAGTACTGTTATTGCAGGAGTACTGTAAACTCAGGTTGAAGACACTCTGTGGCTAGTAAAAGGAAAACAGTTTTAGGGAAAACAGATTCTAAAAAGGAGAGCCTTTATCAAGATAGTAACAATACCTTTTAAAATCAGTTCCTAAACAAAAATTAGGGCAAAACCTGTGTGTTGACTGTTACGGAATTAACTAACTCCTGCAGGAAAAGTTACTAAGAGAACTGACATGAAAATGGAACTAGTCACACAGGTCTGAATGAAACTTGGTACAGACTAATGTACTACTATTTGTCATTATTAGAATTGCTAAGATGAGCAATTTGTACTTAATTTTAGATTTCAGGTATTATATTTAACTTGTATTGGAATAAACTCTAACATTGGAAATTTTACTGAGACCAAATTTTGTGAGATTTTTATCTTGGAATGTTTTCAAAAGATGGACTAAAGAATTTTCCAATGCATATCCAAAAAATGTAGGTATTCAAGGTTTTCAGAAGACTAATAAGAGAAACCTTTACTCCCAAAAGGTCTGAGAAAATGGCTCGTTTTGATCACACTGAAAGCTAACATAATATTTTCTAAGTAAGTCAAAAGATTATGTTACATCTCCTTTGAAATCATTAGTATACATTTAGTAGTTTAACCAAACCCACTGATTTAAAAAATGTTTGTAAGTAGTAGATGTTGTTTAATATCTTCCACTGCTAATGGTCTGGGAAGTGCTTCATCATGCTTGTGTGTTGTAATCAATAACCATGCTATTTCTTAAATGCAGAAAAAAAAAAACATTGAACACTTCTGGCTTTTCTGCTTTAACTTTAGCAATCTATGACCATCTACTAATGGTCTCAAACTGTTCTTCATTTTTTTTTAAACTAATAAACAAATAGCAACAATGACAATTCTTGTTGCCTACTATAGACATGGATTTCTTCCTTTGTTAACTTTTCTTCCCTTATCGTGTTAAAATCCTTAACGTTGAATCTGTATACACTGCTGAATACCTCTTCTATTCATAAAATACTATGGTTTTTTATTGCTGCTTTTGCTTAATGAAATTTTATCTAATGTCATCCTCTTGATTATGGAATTATAGTTGTTTAAGACATTCAATATACTTTTCTTAAAGAACTGCAAATTCTAATTCGTATTTTTTCTGTCTTTCTTCTTTGGTTGAATTATCTCAAGCTTTAGGAAATTTTCCATTTACAAGCAATAGGTGCATATTTAGTGCTGATTAGGATGGTTCTTTTTTTGCTCACCTTAAAACAAGTAGGTCAGGATCACTGATTCCTAGGCAACATTGAACTGACCTGTCAAGCCAGTAATGTACCTTGACCTCTCATAATGAGATCCTAAGGAGATACCCTGAGGCAGTACTAGCCAACTTCAGCATATATCAGATCCCACTGAATATGGAAAAAAACTTGTAGCGTTAAATCAAACTTGTAACCAACTTACCTCTCTCTGTACATATGTACGTTTCCAGGGAAAGTAATGGATTACAACAGGAAAGTCAGTTCATTGCACTTCCCCCCCCCCCCCCAAAATGTGAACCATACTGTATAGTGAGTGGTTATGAATTTTTGTTATTAATATTTATACATGTAATCCTATAAACATAACTGGAAACATGGTAGTCTCATTACAAGGTCCAACTTTTACTGAAGCAAAACATAGTACTTCATAAAGTCATAATGATACTACTGATTTAAAGTATGTATTCTTGAGGTAACTCTGCCATGGATTGCCAACCGTATGCTAGGCTGCATCAAAACAAGCATGAAGAGGCAGAGGGAGATGATTTTTCCCCTCTACTTCACTTTCATGAGACCCCACCTGGAGTCATGCATTCAGCTCTGTATTCTGATTAGAATGCATTATAGACTACATCATGTTACAGCAAAAGAATATTTTTTGTATACATATGCTTATTAGACATATATACAAAAAATATAGGTAGGTGAGGTGCATAACACCTCCAAAAAATGGGAATAACTGTTGCAATTTCTCTGTGATTCATTTCTTCCACTGCAATGATTTCCTTTGCCATACTTTTCCATATAGTTGTCCATTTGTATGAAAGGTTCTTCAGGGCAGAGGCTGTCTCCTGTGTTGATGTAGCCCTAAACATAATTGACCCTGATTTCCTGTGCCTCTAAGCTCTGTGATAATACTAATAATTAACTAATTCACTTGATTTACAATTGAGATGGGTTTGAGCTACATAACATGAATTCTGTTTTAATTAGATTCTTGTACTGAAGTCATCAACAGAACAGCTTACTTCTTTCCAATCCTCTCCTATGTGCCAATGTTTGTAATAGTTAGGTGCCAAGTTTTCAGCAAAACTAAGATTTGATTGTTAAAATAGACTAATTGCAGACAGCAAGGTCTTGTTTATTTTGCAAAAAAACCCACAACATTCATTTAGGCTTTTTAAGGGGAGCTATTATATTTTCCTTCTATCAATAAGTCTCTGCCAAGTATATAAGTATACATGCTGATTTTTAAATTCCACTTAAAACTAGGATGCCTTTTCAATATAAGGTGTAAATTTAGAGTCCAAAAGATTACTGCATTTTTCAGTTTGTTAGTCATTGTTCTCCTTTAGTTTAAGGTATGCAAATTAATGTCTTTTCAGAAAAAAAATTGCACCCCTACAATTTATGAATTAAGAATGGTACTTGCAAATCCTAGAATAGTTCTTTTAAAAAGTGCTATCTTTTAGTGTGTTCCTTGGCCTGGCACATATGTTCTGAAGCTTAATAGAATCCTTCTTTGTTACTCTGTTGGGGATATTTTCCCCTAGGCATAATAAGGAATTTAAATTGTGAATAAACCTCTAAATATGAAAAATTTGCTCTTGCTGATAGCTACTTAGGCATATGAATATATGTGTCAATCGCAACAGAACTGTTTGCCAAAGTAATGACTGATCAGCATATGTAATTGTTCCACTGTTGGTTCAGAACTACACTGCAAGTTGGTGAGGCAGAAAATTTCTATCTGTTCAACTGGAAATGCCTACAAAAAAATAAATTTGCATTTTTTTATTCATTTATTTCTCCCCTCCCCCCCACCTCCCCCTTCCCCAAGAATCTGACTGCATCACTTTGTCCAGCTGTATATTTCCAGAAAAGATTTTGGTCAGATTGTGTCATTAGCAGACTGTGAATTCTGACAAGGTTTAATGCAAAGTCCAGTCAGAGATAATGCAGAACCGTAACAACAGTTCCAAACACCTGACTGACAGAGCCCTTTGTGGTACTGCTGGTTTAAGCGGGTAAAAGAAAAGATACTACACAGATAATACCGTCTCTGTTTCTTCCTGCTGAATAGTATTAAAGGAAACATAAATACTTCTTTTAATATTAGTTTCCCAGATAAGTAATTGTTGTAATTTTTTTTAGGCAGTGATAAGAGCAAGACAAGAGTGGGTGGGTTCAGGGAACAATCTTCCTTTTAAAATATGACCCTCCCTATTTGTAACCTGCATTTGCAGTATACACAAAAAAATACAGTTGTAAAGACCGAAATACTTTACCGGTCCTACAGGAGGCTCTCCATCCAATTGATCTGTACAATCTCAAGGATATTATAGCTAGTCACTTTATTGCAAACTTAGTTACTTCAACAGAAATAATTTCTGTTTTGTCCTTTTTAAGAGGTATACCAACCCTGGCAACATCTGCACACACAATAAAGTATTTAGAAAGTGCCCATGCATTTTGAGCAAGGATTGATTAAAGCTGCTGGAATAATAGATCCCTCTGTATAAGAATTCATCCTAAATCCTAGCTTATAAAGTCATCCTGTGGCAATGCAATAGTTGACGGTACGGGGAATGCCACAGTTGGAGGTGAATCAGCAGTAGCCTGCAGCACATATACAGGCCTCCCAATCACTCAAAGAGACAAGACAGAGCACAGTAAAAAAACCACAAAATGTTTTAAGGGACGATAATGCAACATCTATACTGTACAAATGAGGTCTTTCTTAAGGATCTGGAGGAATGATATATATACCATCTTGACAGAAGTCCTCTAGGTGATACAGTATGCTCCCAGCATGACTGAGAACAGCATCTCCTTTAATAGAGCTCTTTGAACTAAAAATCTGAGTTTTGAAACCCAGACCATTATGAATGTTTGGAGGGGGTGAAAGGGGTGAAAAAGTATCATGAATTCCTCTGTGCAGGAAATATTATACTTCTAAGCAGAAGGCTAAAGACTTTTTGTGGCATGAATATTTCACTTCCAAGGAATCCACCAAGCCTCACAACAGTATCTGTGAAATTAGTATGAGAAAGTAGGTTTCTTGATACTGCCTGTTCATAGTCACTTATGAAAACAAAAAAAAAAGCATTAGCAAAGTGCTTTTTCTCCTGCCTCACAGGCACTTTCTCCTGTTGCCTATGCTCTCCACTATTCCGAGCACTAGGCAAACTGGGCCTTGTCTAAGGCAAAATGAGGTCATTAAACACTTTATTGTCGACCTCTGCCATCTCTAGATGCACACTGTAAAAGCAAATGCAACTTGGCCCTTCTTGAGTAATAGACTTGACACATTTTCCTGCTTACCAAGAGTGCTTTAGATTGGTAGGCAAGATTCTCTCTTTCTTTCTGACTCTATCTGTAGATAGAGTCCTGCACTCTTTCCCTCTATGTATTGCACAGCTTAATTGTGACTAGTTACTGAGTTCCTAATTAACATATTTTCTTAGCTTTAAAAAAAAAAAAAAAAAAAAAAAGTTACCTAAAAGGAGAATAGTAAAAAGAATAAGCACTTTTAATAGCCAAATTCAGTCACAGCCTGTCTCAGGTCAGTTTTAGAACAGAATCAGAATAGTTAGGGTTGGAAAGGACCTTAAGATCATCTAGGTCCAACCCCCCTCCAATGGGCAGGGACACTTCACACTAAACCATGTCACTCAAGGCTCTCTCCAATCTGGCCTTGAACACCGCCAGGGACGGAGCATTCACAACTTCCCTGGGCAACCCATTCCAGTGCCTCATCACCCTTTCTCTTCACATCCAATCTAAACTTCCCCTGTTTAAACCCATTACCTCTTGTTCTATCGCTACAGTCCCTAATGAAGAGTCCCTCCCCAGTGTCCTTATAGACCCCCTTCAGATACTGGAAGGCTGCTATGAGGTCTCCACGCAGCCTTCTCTTCTCCAGGCTGAACAGCCCCAACTTTCTCAGCCTGTCTTCATACAGGAGGTGCCCCAGTCCCCTGATCATCCTCATGGCCCTCCTCTGGACTTGTTCCAACAGTTCCATGCCCTTTTTATGTTGAGGACACCAGAACTGCACACAATACTCCAGGTGAAGTCTCACAAGAGCAGAGTAGAGGGGCAGGATCACCTCCTTCGACCTGCTGGTCACGCTCCTTTTGATGCAGCCCACGATACGGTTGGCTTTCTGGGCTGCGAGCACACACTGCCGGCTCATGTTCATTTTCTCATTATCCTTTTCCACAGGGCTGCTCTGAATCTCTTCTCTCCCTAACCTGTAGCAGTGCCTGGGATTGCTCCGACCCAGGGGTAGGACCTTGCACTTCTCATGGTTGAACTTCATAAGGTTGGCATCAGCCCACCTCACAAGTGTGTCAAGGTCCCTCTGGATGGCATTCCTTCCCTCCAGCGTATCAACAGAACCACACAGCTTGGTGTCATCCCACTGTCCATTTCACCAACGAAGATGTTGAACAAGACCTGTCCCAACACCGATCCCTGAGGGACACCACTCGCTACTAATCTCCAGCTGGACATTGAGGCATTGACCACAACTCTTTGTGTGCAGCCATCCAGCCAGTTCTTTATCCACCGAGTGGTCCACCTATCAAATTGATGCCTCTGCAATTTAGAGACAAGGATGTCGTGTGGGACAGTATCGAACGCTTTGCACAAATGCAGGTAGATGACATCAACTGCTCTACCCCTGTCCATCAGTTCTGTAGCCCCATCATGGAAGGCCACGAATTTCGTCAGGCAGGATTTCCCCTTAGTGAAGCCATGCTGGCTGTTACCAAGCACCTTGTTGTTTTTCATGTGCCTTAGCATGCCATCCATGAGAATCTGCTCCAAGATTTTACCAGGCTCAGAGGTGAGACTGACTGGTCTGTAGTTACCTGGGTCAGCCATTTTCACCTTCTTGAAAATGGGGGTTATATTTCCTTTTTTCCAGTCATCGGGAACTTCACCTGACTGCCATGATTTTTCAAATAGGATGGCCAGTGGCTTAGCAACTTCATTTGCCTGCTCCTTCAGGACCTGTGGATGCATTCCATCAGGTCCCATGGACTTGTGCACGTTCAGATTTTTAGGACGGTCTTGAACCAGATCCTCTCCCACAGTGGGCCCAAGGTCTTCATTCTCACAGTCCCTGCGTCTGCCTTCCAAGACTTGGGTGGTGTGGTCAGAGCATTTGCCAGTGAAGACTGAGGCAAAGAAGTCATTCAGAACCTCAGCCTTCTCCAAATCCTGGGTAGCAAATTCTCCCAAAAGCTTCTGGAGGGGGCCTACATTGTCTCTACTCTGTCTTTTATTTGCAATGTACTTATAGAATCCCTTCCTGTTATCTTTAACATCCCCAGAGAAGTTTAATTCTAACTGGGCCTTAGCTTTCCTAACCTGGTCCCTAGCTTCCCTGACAACACCCCTGTATTCTTCCCAGGCCGCCTGTCCCTGCTTACACTTTTTATAAGCCTCTTTTTTCCTTCGAAGTTTCACCAGGAGCTCCTCATCCATCCAAGGAGGTCTCCTGGCCCTCCTGCTGCACTTCCTTCCACTTGGGATGCAGCACTCCTAGCTTGTAGCAGGCGATCCTTGAATGTCCACTCACAGTCTTAGGCCCCCCTGCCCTCTAGGGCTATATCCCATGGAGCCCTACTAAGCAGGCTCCTGAAGAGGCCAAAGTCTGCTCTCTTGAAGTCCAAGGCAGTGAGCTTGCTGCACGCTCTTCTCACTGTCCTGAGGATCTCGTATTTGACCATCTCATGATCGCTGCAACCGAGGCTGCCCTGGAACATCACATTTCCAACAAGCCCTTCGTTATTGGTGAGGACGAGGTCAAGCATGGCACCTCATCTTGTCAGCTGCTCTGTTACTTGCAGAAGGAAGTTGTCTTCCACACAATCGAGGAACCTCCTGGATTGCTTGTGCCAGGCCATACTATCCCTCCAACAGATATCAGCGTGGTTGAAGTCCCCCATGAGGACAAGGGTGTGTGAGCACGAGGCTGTTTGTATCTGTCTATAGAGTGCTTCATCCACACAGTCCTCTTGATGAGGTAGTCTGTAACAGATCCCCACAATAATGTCCCCCGTAGCTGTCTCCCTTTAACCCTGACCCACAAGTTCTCTGTTGATTGCTCACCTGTCCTGAGACAGAGCTCCATACTATCCAGCCTATCCCTAACATAAAGGGCAACTTACCCTCCCTGCCTGCCAGGCCTGTCTTTTCTAAAGAGCCTGTAACCCTCCATTCCAACACTCCAGTCATAGGAGCCATCCCACCATGTTTCTGTGATACCTATTATATCTTATCCCCACAGACCTGCACACATCTCTAATTCCTCATGTTTGTTCCCTATACTACGGGCGTTTGTATAGAGGCATCTGAGCCTAGCCATTTTATCCAATATTTTCTCCCCCTATTTTTAGCCTTATACACCTCTGCACCCTCAGCGACCAAATGATCATATTCTAGACTACTATCAGCTGTGAGGATTTCAATAAGCAATTTTCTCTAAGTGCTTTCTCCTGTGGCTCCTGCATCTTTCCTACACAGCCTGCAGTCTTTCATACTGAAACAGAAGTTGTGCAATGGTTTTGGCTAACAAAAGCAGAAATCACAAATCAGACCTCATTTTGACAGTGCACTTGGTATGGGAGATTCATGTATTCAGAGAGAGCTCTGTACAAGTTCCTACTTCATCCTTATTTGGAAAAACCTCCCTGTACAAATTCACAACCAAACAAGGACATGTGCAGTAGAGAACTGTACAAAGGTGATGTCTCTGTCCAGTGTAAATCTGCTCATCTCCACTGACAGCAGTGTAGCTATGACAAGCTAGGGCAGCAGAGATTTTCATTTGCGAGACAGATTCCCACTCCGGGTTCTGGAGTGCTTGTGTTGATGGTATGGCAGTTTTGGCCATATTATGTACAAAGACCAACACTCAAATAAGTATAAACCAGGATTATTTTGTAATAGTCTTAGAATACTACCAGGAAAAGGCAAAACCAAGTTTTTAAAACATACTGTCATTATTAGTGCCGGCAACTGAATTTCAACCATAGAAATTTATGTGCTTGAAGAATTTTCATTTGCATAATTTCATAACCATGTAGTAATGTCAGTAATTGACCAAGTGTTAAATCAAACAATATTGTGTTCCAGTCCAGCAGGTGTTTGCCGTTTTGTCTTAATCGTGCCTTCAAATACAGGTTTTACTTTATGTGGAATTTTAATGTTTAGAATTATTAATATTTTGAAAAATATTGTATATTTGTACATTCAGACCATAAAATGTGTATCCTGCACCCTTTTTCCTCATTAGAATTATTCCACTAAATTTCTCCTTTCTGTACTGTTCTTTCTATAGTCAGCTATGCTATCGAAAAGGAGGGTAAGGTAATTCACATGCATATAGGCATTATCCATCACATACTTCTTCAAATACCAGGTAGAAACTAACTTGTGTAAATGATTAACTGATGGATGGGAGTAACTCTAGGATCATTTTTCAAACCTACTATATTATTTTGCATTATTTTGTGCAACTTTTAAGGCTGCAACACTGATGAAATGCAGAAGACTAGAACCCAAATTAACATTCTTGTTTTGTACTTTAATATTCTGATCCTTCCCAAAGCTATTTTCCCCCTGAAATAGACAATCAAGATATAACAGAATCTGGCTTTTCTCATAATTTTTTAATTAGTTTGAAACTGAGGATTCTTGTGGAACTGTTTGAACCTAAAAGTATTCAAGCACATACTTATGCAGATGCAGATTTACTGGAGGTAGGGGAGAAAGAGATGCACAGGACAGGAGTATTTACCTTCCCTACTAAGACCAGCTAGCTCCATGTGTTGCATTTTCATCCGTGCTATTGTGAAGGCTGTTATTAGTTGGCTACTAGGCAGGCAAACAAATCAAAAGAGTCCATGCTATAATACACTTCCATGATTTGCTGAATCGGGAATTTCAGCAACTAACTAAGCAAAATAAGCTTGCAGAAATGTGGGAAGCCAGAAATCAATGAACCTTGTGTATAGGCCATAAATGTTTTGTAGTTAATATAATAGCACCATGCAACAGAGCGCTAGGCTGTTGCAACTTTTCATTCTACCATCGTGTGCTGCCACCTGCCAGACATTGCCACGTTTATCCTAACCAGCTGGATACTTCTGAAGGTGGTGAAGGCAGACTTACTTTCAAGTCAAGGGCTGCTTCCTTTTGCAGGTGCACTGACAAGACTGAGAAATCTCAAAGGATGTAAAAAAAGGATTTTTTTGAGGTTACTGCTCTTTGAAAAGCACAACACAGACTGTTTCTTCAAGAAAGTCAGAAACCGAGTCAGATTCTCTGGGTACAATTGCATTATTTTTCATATACTGATGTATTTAGAGTCTTAATTTCACATATCTTTTCTTGAAATCTTGGAAGGCAGAGCCTTTAAGGTGGAAAGCTGTTGTTTGTGGAGACCATTGTTCATCTTATTGTGGTTTTTCTTCCATTTGTCTTTTTCCTGTCTTGATCAGTGAAGGAAAGCAAAAAACCTGACAACTAGAAAAGAAAGGGGCTGTTACATTTCAGATATGCAAAATTCAACTCTTGCAGACACCGATTTGCCTTCTGAAAAAGTTTCATGACAGCTATGAAGCAAAACTCCTTGTCACTATTCACTTTTCATGCCCTTTCTGGCTCGTGTTCTGTGGGAAGAAGAAGTAAGAGAAATGGGAAGTCTTGTGCAAGTTTCTGTAGTGTGCTGAATTTTGATGAGATGACAATTACAGCCAGCCTCAGGAGCTTTCCTAAAATGCTGCCCTCAACACTAAATCCCTGGGTTATTATTTCTCACTTGTGGGCTGGAATACTGAAATTGAGGAACATCCTTGTCTGCATACTCTTGTTTGAGCTAGACAATGATTTTTTTTTTTTGTCCCAAGAATTTTGAAACATCTAAAACCTTTTAGAACCATACTATAATAGCAAACTAAGAACAGTGTCCTCAGGGATATGTGCTTAGATAATTCATAATATTATACATTTTTTCTTTTGAAGAAACTTGTATCCAGGGACTGCTATCTGTGGGTGAGTCCAAGCTGAAGTAGGGTCAAGGGGAGGACTTCAGTGCAATGTTAAACCTGATGGCCAGGTCCAAATGGACCAGAGGTGGAAACTGTAATGGAAATGCCTTTAAACTGCTGTAACCCATGATTTGAGTTGCACATTATGGAAATTTCTATAGCAGAAACCATGTGAACCAATAGAGAACGAGCTGTACAAGAAGCAATGAAAGTGCAGCAGTGACTTGACCTGAGCTGGCTTTGATAAAGCATTAAGCATTTATTTCTCTTCAGGCATAGAAATAGAGCTAAAGATGTCAGCAATATGTCTCTCAGGTGCTCAGATATTATGCATGGGCTTAGTGATTTGAAGAACAGAGTTCTCAGCAAAGAATAGTTTGTTTTGAGCTGCCACAGTCTCAATGAAGAGTTTCACCACCCAGTGACTTTGACAAAACAACATGTCATGTTTTTGTGCAATGACAAAAATACAACATTGTTGAACTGATTTTTAAACAGTAGATGCTTGCTTGGTTTGTTTTGCGTTGGACAGGAGCTATAGTTTAAATGCATCCCAGCAGAATTTACCACTAAAAGTACTCAATATTCTCCCTCCAACCTGAACTGCACCGACAATGGAAAATGCTTGTCTATGCTTCTAGCACTACGTTCTAGTACTTCTGACACAGTCTGTGTAATCTCTGCCACTCGCTCATATCTGAAGTTGGCAAACTCATAGCAGGCCAATTCAGAGTAGCAGAACAAGTCTCTGTTGTTTATCCCTGAAGCTACTGTGGTTCAGGGAGAGTTTACTGACAACTGCGAGACCAAAGGGAGCCTTTTGCATCCTCAGCTGACCTAGAGCCCTGGAGCACATAACAGTCCTCCATAGTATCCATACCAAAATATACCTTTTAGAGAGAAAATCACCACTGCAAAATTGCTGGCAATTTAGAGACCTTTAAGTGGAACAACAATTTGCAGAAGGCTAAATTTCAGTCTTTGAAGTGTTACTGTCTTCCAGCATGCACAGAACACTATCAGATGCATTGGTCAGTGTCTTTTATTGGAACAGTGTCTCTACCTTGGGGAAGATCATTTATTACTTTGACTGATCCTGCTTTATTGCTATAAAATTGTATTTACTTAATGTGAACCAGTAAAGACAAACACAGCTTTGATGATATTAAATAGTGCGAATGAGAGCCCAGGGGATTAATTCTAGCAAAATTCTTTACTGAAAGGTAAAAAGTTCCTCTTGGAGACCATACTTTAGCCATTAATTTCAGGAAGTGTATCGTGAAACAATGTATGTGCCTCACACAACAGAAAAACAAAAGTTTTCTGAACTTCTGAAAGTTTGAAAAGATTTTGAGTATCTTCAAGAAAAGGTAAAAAATGAAGCATTATGAAAGGATTATCTCTTCAACCATGACTAAATGGCTGGTTCCATTTGCTGTCAACTTCATTACAAGTCATGAGTCAGACCCACCCATCTGGTTTGGATTGCTTTATTGACATAAAATGTCTGCAAACCTGGCTAAACTATTCTGTGAATAATTGTTGATTAATTCAACCAGTGTTACCAAAAGCTGCCTTAGAGAAAAGTAGAACTGCTCCCCTCCCCTTGTCGATTAGTAAAATAAATGTTAGATGTTTATCCCTTTATAAATTAAAAAAAACCCAACAAAATAACCCAAACCCGCCTGCTTCCTCTCTCAAAACTCCCCTCATTCCACAGACCCTTATAAAAGGTAAACAACATAAATTTCTGATGAATTCCAGTATCAACCTGCATTCATGGTGTCCTAATCAGCATTAACAAAGCTATAATTGTATTTGGTCATTAATTATTTTCTTCTCTTTAAGTTTATTCTCCTTTCTTCTTTCCATCTGATTAAAAAAAGAATATATTTTATTATATTGCATTCTCTCTTTAAAGATTTTCATGGGGAGAATGCCAGTGTTATCACACTTAAAATGAAATGTTCAAGCAGAAATGTCTCTTTCCAGATCTTTGAGTGGATCTGTGTAGAGCTAGTTGCTTTAATTGAACTAATGAATTCAGCTTTCAGTACCCCATGCAGATATTCTGTTACTTTAGCAGCTATATTAAAGGTTTTCTATTAAAAATCACATTAAACTGGGTAATTTATTTGTCTGCAAATTCTGAATTCGGCATGTTGATTTTTCCAATATGTGTCTGACTTTTTATTATGCTTTGTAATATTTTCAGGAGCATGGACAAAGCATTGAAAATCATGAGGATTTCTACTCTGGTTAGAAAAAGCAATGTTCTTGAAGGTGAAAGAATCTATTTATTCTTTGTTCTAAATTTCATTGTGATTTTTGTCTTCTTTACATGGTCCCTACTGGTACAGCACTAAATGCCACTTTGCTGGTAAGGTTCACAGAACGGCCAAGATCTGAAGGCAGTTTTAGCTGCTATTAAAACTGACATGATTTGGATTGTGGCTAAGATGAGCTTTTTCTTTTAGAGTTTGATATAACTCATTTTTTAGTCAGCCTTTCCCTTAAGGTCCAATTCAACTGTACACTGAAGTCCATCAAAAGTCAGACATTGTCTTCAGCTGAGTTGCACTGGGCCCTCAAGGGCACACTAAGCATGTTTACACCATAGGCAGAGCAGCCAAATATTTGGGTTTTTTTTAAGAAATAGAGGACTTCAACTTTCAGAAGTGACAGCTAAGGCTGATATTCAACACTACCATATTAAAAAAATAAAAATATGAAATATCATTCTCTGTAAAAACATGTGCAATATACTTCTACAGTTTTTTTTCAGATAAGCTTTCTGTATCACAGAATCACAGAATCACAGAATCCCAAGGGTTGGAAGGGACCTCAAAAGATCATCTAGTCCAACCCCCCTGCAAGAGCAGGGTAACCTACAGTACATCACACAGGAACTTGTCCAGGCGGGCCTTGAATATCTCCAGTGTAGGAGACTCCACAACCCCCCTGGGCAACCTGTTCCAGTGCTCTGTCACTCTTACAGTAAAGAAGTTCTTCCTGATGTTAACGTGGAACTTCCTATGTTCCAGTTTACACCCATTGCCCCTTGTCCTATCACTGGATATCACTGAAAAAAGCCTAGCTCCATCATCCTGACACCTACCCTTTACATATTTGTAAACATTGATGAGGTCACCCCTCAGTCTCCTCTTCTCCAAGCTAAAGAGACCCAGCTCCCTCAGCCTCTCCTCATAAGGGAGATGTTCCACTCCCTTAATCATCTTTGTGGCTCTGCGCTGGACTCCTTCAAGCAATTCCCTGTCCTTCTTGAACAGAGGGGCCCAGAACTGGACGCAATATTCCAGATGTGGCCTCACCAAGGCTGAGTAGAGGGGGAGGAGAACCTCTCTTGACCTACTAACCACTCCCTTTCTAATGCACCCTAAGATGCCATTTGCCTTCTTGGCCACAAGAGCACATTGCTGGCTCATGGTCATCCTCCTATCCACCAGGACCCCCAGGTCCCTTTCCCCTTCACTACTTTCCAGCAGGTCAACCCCCAACCTGTACTGGTACATGGGGTTGTTCTTCCCCAGATGCAAGACTCTACACTTGCCCTTGTTAAATTTCATCAAGTTTCTCCCTGCCCAACTCTCCAGCCTGTCCAGGTCTCGCTGAATGGCAGCACAGTCCTCTGGTGTGTCAGCCACTCCTCCCAGTTTTGTGTCATCAGCGAACTTGCTGAGGGTGCACTCAGTTCCCTCATCCAGGTCATTGATGAAAATATTAAACAGCACCGGTCCCAGCACCGACCCCTGAGGGACTCCACTAGTCACAGACCTCCAGCTAGATTCTGCGCCATTGACCACAACTCTCTGCCTTCTTCCTTTCAACCAGTTCTCGATCCACCTCACTACTTGATCGTCAAGCCCACACTTCTTTAGCTTATCTATGAGGATGCTGTGGGAGACAGTATCAAATGCCTTACTGAAATCAAGAAAAACTACATCTACCGCTCTACCATCATCCCTCCACCTAGTCACTTCCTCATAGAAGGCTATAAGGTTGGTCATACATGACTTCCCCCTCATAAAACCATGTTGGCTGTTCTTAATGACCCCCTCATCCTTGATATGCCTAGTGATGGAGTCAAGAATAAGTTGTTCCATCACCTTTCCAGGGATGGAGGTAAGGCTGACCGGTCTATAATTACCCGGGTCCTCCTTCTTGCCCTTCTTATAGATTGGTGTGACCTTTGCCATCCGCCAATCCTCAGGTACCTCGCCCGTTTCCCGCGACTTACCAAAGATGATGGAAAGTGGCCTAGCAATGACCTCCGCCAGCTCCCTCAGCACCCGTGGGTGCATTCCATCCGGACCCATCGATTTACAGATGGCCAGATTGCATAGCTGATCCCTAACCCAATCCTCATCTACCAAAGCAAACTCCTCCTTTGTCCTGACTCCTTCTGGGGCTATAGAAATCCGGGGCCCTCGGGGAGAGTCTGCAGGAGTAAAGACAGAGGCAAAGAAGGCATTCAGCACCTCTGCCTTCTTTATATCCTCTGTCTCCAGGGTACCCACTTCGTTCAGCAGTGGGCCTATATTGCCTCTTGTGTTAGTTTTATTTGCTATGTATTTGAAGAAGCCCTTTCTATTGTCTTTAACCCGACTAGCAAGATTGAGTTCCAAGGAGGCCTTAGCTGTCCTAATTGCCTCCCTACATCCTCTAACAACTGTCCTATATTCCTCCCAAGCGGCCAGCCCCTCCTTCCATAATCCATAGATTCTCCTTTTCCACTTGAGTTTGCCCAGCAGCTCCTTGTTTAACCACGCCGGTCTCCTAGATCCCTTACTTGACTTCCTACTCATTGGGGCGCTCCGATCCTGAGCTTGGAAGAAGCGGTCCTTGAATGCTAACCAACTATCTTGAGCCCCTTTACCGCCTAGTACACTTTCCCATGAGACTTCCCTTAGCAGTTGACTGAAGAGGCCAAAGTTGGCCCTTCGGAAATCCAGAACTGTGGCTTTGCTAGGTATTCTATTCCTCCCACACAGGATCCTAAACTCCACCATCTCATGGTCACTGCAGCCAAAGCTGCCATTGACCGTCACCACTTCGACCAAACCCTCCTTGTTGGCGAGTACTAAATCTAGCAGCGCTGCTCCCCTAGTTGGTATGTCCACCATTTGCATTAAGAAATTATCATCAATGCACTCGAGGAACCTCCTAGACTGTGAATGACTGGCTGTGTGAGTCTTCCAGCAAATATCGGGGTAATTAAAGTCCCCCACGACGACTAAGGCATGTAGTCGCGAGGCTACTTCCAGTTGCCTGTAGAAAGCCTCATCAACTCCTTCGTCCTGATCAGGAGGTCTGTAATAGACCCCCACAACTGTATCACCCGTGCCAGTCAGCCCCTTGATTCGTACCCACAGACATTCCACTTGCTTCTCATCCGACCCCGGACAGAACTCAATACATTCTATTTGCTCTCTCGCGTAAAGAGCAACTCCACCACCTCGCTTTGCTGACCTATCTTTCCTAAAAAGGACATAGCCATCCATGACCACATTCCAGTCATGTGAACTGTCCCACCATGTCTCTGTAATCGCCACTAGATCATAACCTTTAGCCCGCACACAGACTTCTAACTCCTCCTGTTTATTCCCCATGCTGCGTGCATTGGTGTACAGGCATTTCAGGGAGCCAGTCCTAGTACCCTTTTTCCCCTGCGGGACAGGGTCTAAAAAGCTATCCTTTCCCACAAGTGAAACAAGAGATTGATAGTCCTCCTTAGCCCGCCATCCTTCAATCCCTAGCATGTTCCTCTTGGGCTTGTCCCCAACAGGCCCAGTTAAATCCCCTCCCCCCTTCCTAACTAGTTTAAAGCCCTGTCAATAAGCCCTGCTAACTCCTGCCCCAAAACCCTTTTTCTTCTCTGGGACTGGTGTATCCCGCCTGTCACCAGCAAACCAGGTGTCCCATACAGCAGCCCGTGACTGAAATACCCAAACCCCTGCCTTTGGCACCAGTCACGTAGCCATACATTAACCTGCAGAGTCTTCTTATATATCCCTTCACCCTCGCTTGCAACAGGTATGGAGGCAAACACCACTTGCGCTCCAGACCCTTTAACCAGCCGTCCCAGGGCCCTGTAGTCTCTCTTCATTGCCCTTGTGTTCCTCGTAATAATTTCGTCACTGCCAACCTGAAAAACCAGCAGTGGGTAGTAGTCAGACGGCTGCACCAGTTCAGAGAGTTTCTTTTTAACATCTCTAATCCGAGCCCCAGGCAGGCAGCAGACCTCCCTGTGGGGTGGATCCGGTCGACAAATGGGCCCTTCTGTTCCCCTCAGAAGGGAGTCACCCACCACAATTACTCTTCTTTTCTTCTTGGTTGGGGAAGTTCTGAGGTATGTGGGTGAGTGACTAGCCCTGGGTGACTCACTAGATAGATTTGCCTCACCATCTCCATTCACCTGGCCCTGAATTTCCAAGACCTCGTACCTGTTATTCAAGGGCAACTGGGAGGGAGGAAGGGATTGTGAGGGTTTTCGCTTACCTCTCCAAGGAGGAACCTCCCTCCATCCATCCTTGTCCATTAAGCTCTCTCCTTCTGTCTGATGGTAGGAGGGAAGGGGATCCATATCTTGTTGAACCACTTCCCTCTGCCCTTGCCTTAGGGTGTGGTTCCACCAATCTATTTCACTTTCACACTCTCTAATGGCTCTCAACCTTTCTACCTCCTCCCTCAGTTCAGCCACCTGCCTGAGCAGGTCATTTATTTGCTCACAGCGAACACAAGCAGTGTCACTGGCTCCCTCCAATACAAGTGCCAGGCTCAGGCATTCGCTGCAGCCAGAGACCTGCACAGCTGCATGTCTGCAGGAAGGCTCAGTCTGGATACCCACATTAGTACTCACTACAGCTTTATAGATATCCACATCATTTATATTTATAAATGGAGCTGTTTAAATTCTTTCCTTAAAGGAAAGAAACAGTAAAAGTCTTGCAAAACATTAAACATGCAAGTTTGTGAGTATCACTTTTTTAATGTTGGGAGTAAATACCCATTAATTCAGAGGAAGGTGAATTCATTATAGTGTAATGTATCTAGCTGATACCATGCTACACAAGGATTTTATTCCATATTATTTTATTTATTTTGTATTCTGTGCTGCCTAGAGGCTACAAATAATGTAAAAAATACATTTTCCAGGAACAATACTAGAAGCATCAGGAACCACAAGGCAGCAGAAAATCACTGAATTAAGGATCATCCAGTTTTAATCAAGGTTTGGGTTTTTTTCCTGATTTTTAGAGGTAGCAGACTTCTGCTTTGATGTATAGAAATTAACTGCACCAAAATTACTGTAATTCACGTTCTAAATATAGCATTATAAAAATGTCTTGTTGCATTTCTTCACCATTGTGTAGAATTCTATCCTTCCCCCGCAGAGCTACCTAATTCTCCCCATGTATAGAGATGCCTGCCTTACATATTGGGTTAGGTATCTGAACAAGGTATTCTAAGCTTGGTCTTTAATAACAGTCACACAAAAATAATTTTTTTAATTTAATGTTATTCGCAGTATAATTTGGACACTTTTATTTTTTTATTTTAAGGTATTTACACAAGAATATGAAAGGAAATAAAAGATTGAATCATGTTAAAGCTGTAGGTAAGCACTTAAAATTTTAAAAGGAAAAATAAAAATCAAATTATTAATCTAGTTTTATTATATTTATTATATGTTTGTGCACTACCTTTCCTTAGTCTGAGTGAACTTATTTTATATTATAACTTCTCCTCCTATTGTGATACGTGGGCTTATGCATAACTGCTTAAGACAATATTATTCATTTTGTCCAAGCCCCACAATCATATCTGTTTCTTTACTTCTATAAAGAGCTGTAAGATGAATAGCATATTATCCCCATTATACTAACTAAATTTTATTGCCCTTGACTGGTTAAATTCAAGAGTTCCTAGAAATTCTAAGTGTACTGTGTAAGAAATGCAGGATCTGATTTTACAGTGTTGATTTTATTTTATCCATTTAGAGCACAATCTCTGTTTACTACATTTGCACTTCTATAAATCAGACCCTACAGTCTCAAGTCAAACCTAGAAAACGAGAAAGGTTTAGTCTGTTCTTTCCTCTGAAAATCTGAGTTTTAGAGATATAACTACAAGTAGGGAATTATATTCCCATGCAAGTGCTCTGCTGCCTAGGTCACCAAGTAAGTAAGTACTTTAACTAGAAGACCCTTTCCAAAGGTGGAAAATTTAGATCCACTCTGTGGAACATATCAAGTAATATAAAATAACTAGTGGCACCTGTGAGTTCTCATCGTTTGTGAAATTGAGTATGCCATACAGACGAGATAAATACACTTTATTAATGGATTTAACAGGAATTTGCTTACAGGAAAATGCAATCTCTGTGCTAAAGATGGACAAAACCTCTTTGGAATTAAGCAGAGATCTAAGGAGGACTGGGCAAAATGAATTATTTTCAAATTTGAGCAGATTTTCATGGAGACTTAAAGAGATTTCATCATTTCACTTTCTGAATCAAAACAGGTTTTGTTTACAAAGAAAAAAAACGCTTTGTGTTACATATTAGTAGAATTGTATATTTGTTTCATGGCCTTAATCTTTGAAATGGCTGTACTGCTTAGGCTACCTATTTGGGGAGGAGGGAGGTTTTGTTGGTTTTAATAGACTGAGATAACATGCATTGCTAATGTCAATCAGATTATTTTTTGTTATAACAAACTGTAAATATCTGGAGGCCTAAATATTTGTTGCACCTTAATGACAAAGTAGTGTTAATGTGCTCTTGCCACGTTAGAAAACTGGATGAATCAACATTAAAAAGGAGAGATGAGTGGCAGTGCACAGCCTTCAGACAACATAGGAGACAGTTTTCAACTCATTATTGAAGTTATTAGGTACAGGTTGATTTCAGCTATGGTGGAAGCTTATAAAGTTTCTGTTTCTGTAATTTCTAGTCTTTTCCTGGCTAGTATGTATAGTTTGGAGACAGAAATTTCAAATGTAATATAGTTGTTTCCTTAAAGTTATAAGAAGCTATAAGAGCAAAACTAGGGCAGTGGAATGAGGCCATATGCATATTGACTTTAGTTTAGCTCAGATCCTCTTATCGGTCCAGGTATCCAGTCAAAGTAATCATATGTGTGGAAGCTGGTACTGCATTCACCATCAAATTAAGGGGAAAAAGTACTTCAGACAAGATTCTACATATTTTAATTTATAATAGAAGTTGGCACCTCATCTGAAAGTTTTTCGAACTACAAATAAAATATTATGGAGATTCAGCTACTGAAAATATGTGGTGAAATAATTTATGGAAAACTTAAAACACTGGGTGGCTCCCGGCTTTTGTTTAGATGAAATGGAATCAGGAAAAGCAAATAGCATTATCATTTTGTCTCTTATTTCTTCTGCTTTATTTAATTTTATGCACTCAAAACAGAAGTATTTTGCGTTTTGTCAGAATGCAGTGGTGCACTAGAATAGAGAAAGTTGGGGCTGTTCAGCCTGGAGAAGAGAAGGCTGTGTGGAGACCTCAGAGCAGCCTTCCGGTATCTGAAGGGGGCCTATAGGGATGCTGGGGATGGGCTATTCATTAGGGACTGTAGTGATAGGACAAGGGGTAACAGGTTCAAACTTAAACAGGGGAAGTTTAGATTGGATATAAAGAAGAAATTCTTTCCTTTTAGGGTGGTGAGGCACTGGAATCGGTTGCCCAGGGATATTGTGAATGCTCCATTCCTGACGGTGTTCAAGGGGCCAGGTGGGATGAGGCCTTGTGTGGCATAGTTTAGTGTGAGGTGTCCCTGCCCATGGAAGGGGGGGTTGGAACTAGATGATCTTGAGGTCCTTTCCAACCCTAAATGTTCTATGATTCTATGATTCTATACTACTTTAGCAGAAAACACACAGGACATTATTGTTAGTTTCTGCTTATTGCCATTTCATTGTCAGGCTTGGGCCGTCTTATTTCGACTAGGGCTCCAACAACAGTCAGTATCAAACTGCCATTTTCTGGACTACATAGTGCCTCAAAATATTAGGATCCTTAGCTTGATTTAAACATTGTGGTGTAATGTGGTAAAAACATTTCATAATAATAGTCACTACTTATTGAAAACAAAGTCTAGTGGAATACTCCTCTTGTGATTTCTGGGAAGAATCAGGAAGCAGCTCTTCAGGACTGAAAAACAGAAGAATAGAAATATTGCAGGCGATCTGTAATAAAAATATTGCAAGGGTTTCTCTGGCTTTGAGTATGCTTTCAGGTATAAGTCAGAATATTAGTGATGATTTTGAGCCTTGCATAGTCTGAGATTTGGGTTTCTAAGAGTTCATGGTCATTCCTTTTGCTATCAATTACTAAGCTGAAAGGTTTGGAGTAGCATGTACTTAAGCACTTGTGTAGCTTTAGTATGTTGATAATTACCTATCTAGTATAGCCATATATATAGTATATCCATGCCATTCAAACAATAGCAACAACAAAGACATGCTGTCCTGGGTTTACCATGAGCCGTTTTGTTCCTTCTTAGTAACTGGTGCACGCTCTGTGTTTTGACTTCCAGCCTGGGAAGAGAGCTGATAACACCGATTGTTTTTAATTGTTGTTAAGTAATGTTTATTCTGGCCAAGGACTTCGTGAGTCTCATGCTCTGCCGGGGACGAGGGGAGGCCGGGAGGAAGCAGAGACAGGACACCTGACCCAAACTAGCCAAAGAGGTATTCCATACCACAGCACGTCATGCCCAGGGAGGTAACTGGGAGTTACCCGGAAGGGCACGGTCTCTCTTTGGGGGGGTCGAACTCGTTCGGCGGTGGTATCGTATTCTCTTGTTATTTTCTCTTATCAATATTATCATTGGTGGTAGCAGTAGTGATTCGTGTTATACCTTAGTTACTGGGCTGTTCTTATCTCAGCCTGTGGGAGTTACATTCTCTTGATTCTCCTCCCCATCCCTCCAGGAGCGGGGAGGGTCGGGGGGGGGGTGAGTGGATGAGCTGTGTGGATCGGTTTAAACCACGACACATGCAAATGCAGTAATAGTGAAAAAAAAGAAACCAACCCAACAGGTTTTAATATAGCAACTTTCACTTAGGAGAGCAATATAAACTGTTGGTTTAAGAGCTCCTATCCTGCTGTAAACTTCACATTTAGAGGCATTGTTGGTGTAGTCACACTGTCAACCTGTTCTTTATCTGGGCAGGCTCTCTTAGCTCTGGATCTGACAGCCTGGATAGATTATGTGTTAATAAGTGAGTGTAACTCTACTCAAGTCATGAAATTCAGTGGTAAGGACTCTGAGAGACAGTCCCATGACTTAAAGATTCACTTGCATTGTCAGACTTTGAGTCATACACTACAGTTCAGGTGTTTAGTGGTTTGTTTGTTTGCTTTTGTTTGCAGTCCCTCTACTGTTCTCTAAAGAAAAAAGTGCATATAAAAATAAGTATATGGTCAAGTCTGTTTGCAGTAGAGGAGGCGGATGTTTGCATGGGGTTGGAGGGCAGTATAGTGTGAGAGCTAATGGGATGCTTGAATGAAGAAGAGGAGATTATGAGATCAAGAATGGACCCTGTGAGGGTGGTAAAGCTGGAAGGAAAGAGAAGCTGAAGCTCAGGAGAGTGAGGGTACAGGAAGGACATGGATTCAATGGATTGCATGGCCTATTTCAAAAAGTTGGAAAGATGAGGACTAGCTACCCTGTTGGAAAAATAAACAAGAGGAGGAACAAAGCATTGTCCATTGCCAAGAGCTGGTTTGGAAGGCTGCACACAAAGAGTTGTGATCAATGGCTCAATGCCCAGCTGAAGACCAGTAATGAGTCATGTCCCTCAGGGATCAGTGTTGGGACCGGTCTTGTTTAACATCTTCGTCGCTGATGTGGACAGTGGGACTGAGTGCACCCTCAGCAAGTCTGCAGATGACAGCAAGCTGTGTGGTTCAGTTGATATGCTGGGGGGAAGGGATGCCATCCAGAGGGATCTCAACACGCTTGTGAGGTGGGCTGATGCCAACCTTATGAAGTTTAACCATGACAAGTGCAAGGTCCTACACCTGGGTAGGAGCAATCCCAGGCACTGCTACAGATTGGGCAAAGAAGAGATTCAGAGCAGCCCTGAGGAGAAGGACTTGGGGGTGCTGGTCAATGAGAAAATGAACATGAGCCAGCTTCAGTGTGTGCTCGCAGCCCAGAAAGCCAACCGTATCCTGGGCTGCAGCAAAAGAAGCGTGACCAGCAGGTCAAAGGAGGTGATCCTGCCCCTCTACTCTGCTCTTGTGAGACCTCACCTGGAGTATTGTGTGCAGTTCTGGTGTCCTCAACTTAAAAAGGGCATGGAACTGTTGGAACAAGTCCAGAGAAGGGGCACAAGGATGACTGGAGCACCTCCTGTATGAAGATAGGCTGAGAAAGTTGGTGCTGTTCAGCCTGGAGAAGAGAAGGCTGCGTGGAGACCTCATAGCAGCCTTCCAGTAGCTTAAGGGGGCCTATAGGAATTCTGGGGAGGGACTCTTCATCAGTGACTGTAGTGACAGGACAAGGGGAATGGGTTAAAACTTAAACAGGGGAAGTTTAGATTGGATATAAGGAGGGAGTTGTTTCCTGTGAGGGTGGTGAGGCACTGGAATAGGTTGCCCAGGGAGGTTGTGAGTGCTCCATCCCTGGCACTGTTCAAGGCCAGGTTGGACAGAGCCTCGTGTGGGATGGTTTAGTGTGAGGTGTCCCTGCCCATGGCAGGGGGGTTGGAACTAGATGATCTTGAGGTCCTTTCTAACCCTAGCTATTCTATGTTTCTATGACTCTGTACTACATGTCCTATGTCCCAGCAGGAAACAAGAGGAACATCTACGTATGTTCAGCAGAGGATTTCTGGAGCTGTGATTCCCTCCCCTGCCCTAGGGACGTGCCTCAACAAAAGCTTTTTCTCCTATTCATTTTTACAGTGCTCGGTACAATGTCTGGATAAGGATGGTTTGGCCTCTGATAGGAAATGAAATTGGGAGTAATTATTCCACTGCAAACTGATAACATGCCAGCTTTTACTCACTTTTTTTTCCACTTAATTCTATGAAAATTTTGGAATTGTTTTAACCTTAATATGGTATAAGAACATATGAAGTAACTGGCCTTTCCAAACTGTTCTGAGTAGGGTCAGATGTAGTATAATAAGATCCTAGGACCCTGAGTCTTAGGATCTACCAACAAGAACAATATGGAATTATTTTTTTCAAATTTGCTTCACTGCATTTCTAGAATTAGCAGCCTCCTTTAACAATTTGTCTGCTGTTAGATATAATAATATACTCCTACTTAATACAGAGTCACTTGAGCAAGCAAGCACTCAGTGGAGCACATTCACTGCTGTCAGAAATGGAATGGAGTGTGCTTAATTTGAAACAAGTTTGTGTAATGCTGACTGGCCTACATTTTGCATAGAAAACAGTGAAAAGTCTTATCTACTGATTTGGCTAAGGGCTACATAAACCTAATTAGAAATGCTCAGTCCCATAAGGGTACAAAATTGTAGTCGAAAACAGCTATTTAAATATTAATTTCTACCTCTAAAGTAGGGAGAAAAAAAATCTAATTTTTTAAAAACCTTCATATATAAGGAAAATAGATGTTCAGAAAATTATTAATTAGTGGTGTATGATTACTTCACCATAACCTGCAAAGTTAAACTTAGCCTTACAGTATAGCATTGAATTCACACCCAATGCTTTACTGTGAGGCTGAGCTTAATTTTAGGAATTGTATGTAACATGGACTATACCTAATTCAGGAAGGAAAGACATTATCACTTTAATTAGAGAATCATAGAATAGAATCATAGAATAGAATCATAGAATAGAATCATAGAATAGTCAGGGCTGGAAAGGGCCTCAAGATCATCTAGTTCCAACCCCCCTGCCATGGGCAGGGACACCTCACACTAACTGACCAGTGAATAACTGACTGGTTAGTGTAGGTATTTTTTTCTTCTGTGTAATAGCAAGTTCGATATGTAAAATATGGCTATCCATATATTGATTTTTTTTCTTCTTTATTTCTTACAGCTGTTGAAATAACAATGCTAGTTTTCCTTTTCCTTTATTTTTTTCGGTTTCTCTTCAGTGATGAAGACTGAACTGAGGAACTAGAAATCAAAGTGCTTTTCTAATCCTTTTCTATTATTTGCTAACAAAATTTTTATTTCTGGTGATAATAAAAAATAATATAAAAGAACATGTTATTTGATACTGAATACTGTCAAGTAAAATTGAACAGCAGCTGCCAGATTTATGTCTTGTATTGGTTCATAATCATAGAGTGTAACTCAGTGTCTAGAGTTAAAAAACACAGATAGCAATAATCTTGCTGTTGGTTTAATAGCTATATGAGTATATTCGGTTGCCCAGGGAGGTTGTGAGTGCTCCATCCCTGGCGGTGTTCAAGGCCAGGTTGGATGAAGCCTTGTGTGGGATGGTTTAGTGTGAGGTGTCCCTGTCCATGGCAGGGGGGTTGGAACTAGATGATCTTGAGGTCCTTTCCAACCCTAACTATTCTATGATTCTATGATTCTATTTTCAGCATTTAATGTAACTATTAAACTGTTGACAATCATCAGACTATTTCTTTCCCTTCTTTCTTTTCCTTCCAGGGTGTTTATTCTTTCAGTAATGACTTAAAAATAAAAAGTGAACCTCCATTTGTCTTTCTTGAATAATACCAAGACAGTTTGAATTAATGTTTTAGCTCAGGAGGTTTGTCTCTAAACTCTCAGTTCAAACTTCTCCTCAGGCGTCATGCAGCTCACATAACTGCAGGAACTATGACCATAAGAGGCAAAGAGTTTTTAATGATGTTGTTCGCGTTGCTGGTACCATTAGTGACACCATCCTTAGATTGCTGTCATGCAAGTGGTTTTGATAAATGCTATGTTTTCCATAGGTCATGCCATTCAAATAAGGAGTAAAACAAATATAATTTTCTTGGTCATCATTTTACTGTTATATGACACAAACGAGAAGATAGATATATTTTTATTTTTTCTTGAATGCATTGTAGTTATTTCTTCTTGGGGCTGATATTTTATATACTCACACATCCCAGAAGTACTGAGAAGCTTTCTGCATAATGAAGTTTTCTTTTATTATTGTAAATGCTCTATCCCTGGCAGTGTTCAATGGCCAGGTTCGACAGAGTCTCCAGTGACATGGTCTAGTGTGAGGTATCTCTGCCCATGGCAGGGAGGTTGGAACTAGATGATCTTTCCAACCCTAAGTATTCTATGATTCAATGATTGTTTTCTTCTTCTTTCTTCTTCTTCTTCTCCTTCTCCTTCCTCTTCTCCTTCTCCTTCTTCCTCTTCTTCTTCTTCTTCTTTACCATCATCACTGTCATCATCATCATCTATTACGGTTTTCATTTGTTGGCTAATTCTTTAGTCAAAACCAGTATCTTTAAAGGGGTCTGTCTTTCCTACCATTACATGTGTTGCTTTAAATTTGGATTGACTAGATTTACAAAGGCTTGGACATCCTTCCAGTTTGTGCATAGTAAGTCTCAGAAATTTGTTAAAATCACTTACTGACATTTTCCTTTATGCTTCCGATCTAGTTGCCAGTTGAATTAGAAGTGTAGAATTACACACACTTAAATCAGAAAACACTTGAAATTGGTGTGTATCCTTTGAGAGGATTTTTTTACTAAACTACTTTCTTTCAAGTGGATTCTCTCTTTCCATGGAAAGAAACCCTTAAGTTTGCTCTAGGAGTACTTTCCTGAGGACTTTTGTTTACAGTGATTTCCCTGAGCCATTTCAGAGACAGTCTTAAGAAGGAACAGGCTACAAACTCACATCCTCAATGCCAGGACGAGGCACAAGAATGGGAACTGGACTGTCTACAGCTGTTTACTAAGATTTTAGAGCAGGCAAGCCAGCACTTTATCTACTAGCTCAAAGTAAGGGTCAGGAGTTCAGACAGGTCAGGTAATTATTCCAGCTTGTGATTTAAATGCTAGCACTTTCTTTCAGGAGTTAAAATAGCTGGCCACAAGTCCAAGCATCCTTCAGTTCACCATTACAGCTATAGCCCGTCTCTATAAGAAACAAAAATGCCTGGAATATGTTTTTTTCTGTCCATTTCAGGTATGGGAACTGGGCACAGATGTATTTGCAGTTTATTAATGTCAGCAGTACATCATGTAATGATATGCTCAAAAATGTCTCCACTCCATCAGCTCTCCTCTGAAAACAGTTGTCTGTTTTCTGCTCCTATACACATATGTTTTGAAGAAGGATAAGCCATCCTGTAACACCCTGGATAAGCCTTAACCACCTACTGTCTGAATAGTTCTTCTCAAGCCCAACGGGAAGCTGCTTTGTTGTACATTATAAATTGCAGCATGGATCAAAACACACCCTCCTCTGCCTGGCACTTATTAAACCAGCTAAAGCACTTGGCATGATCACAGGAAAGAGCTTTAACTTTTGAACATTATAGAGGATTAGGACAATTATAGGTGTATGTCAATGGACTGAAATCATTACCTTCTAATAAATGATCCTTAAAGATTTGTACAACTGAAAAATTGCTAGATTCCTTATTTTTTTTTTTCCCTCCCTGCTCCCAGTAGTGAATTCACAATGTCAATACGCAGTATAAAAATGGGGGAATGATTAGTGCTACTAGCAATGAACATAATGAGAACAAGGTATTGAATACAGCAGAGAGTATTTTTGTGTACAGTACCTTTGATTACCCAGCCATAAAATATTCCCCTGCTGAATTCCTCTTTTGGCTTTAAATGCAATGCTAACCTGGCACATTCAGCAGAATTCACCTTTCAAAAACACAGCCATGCTTCCAGAAAATAATGCTCTGTGGTGTTCTCATGGACTTGGCAATAAATTAGAAGAAACTATTACCAGAGAATATATATATTTATATACAAAAATTACCAAGATGCTCTTTTTGTGCTCCTTTAGGAGAGTGTTTCATCAGTTGCACTCTGCTTCTGATATGATGACAGGCTGCATTTTCATGTTTTTCAGTGATCCATTTTTTATGTACCTCATTTGCTTGTGGTGCTCAAACAAAACATTGTTGTAAAAGAACACTTTTTCAAATAAAGAACTTTGGTCATAAAATTTTTCAAAGAATCCCGCACCACAGAACTTCAGTGTTGTGAAAACCATTCAGCTGCAGACTTTTGGTGGTAATATTCATAGCTAGAGATGGACAGCAAATTAGGCCTGCTGTGTTACATGTATTGTCCTGCTAGTGTGAGGCATATTAACAGAATTCAACTCTGCAGTCAATAGATTTCTTTCCTCCTCTTAAATGTATAACTCACTGGTGGGCAACAGAGACAGCAGGAAGCAGAAGGAAAATGGAGAGAGAATCTAATAAGTATGCACACTACATTGTGAATGCTTGTTATCTATGATCATTTGGTCATTTTGAAATTTAAAACTCAACATGAAATTTGTAGTCTCTTATAAAAAAAAATTACAATTAGGTTATACATAAAAGATTATGATTCTTAGAAAAGTGTAAATAGTTATATTGATTTAGAAAACATTGCTACTAACAGGAGAACTAAACAACTATGCTAAAATATCATTAAAGCAGCTAAAGCATTTCACTAAATGGCAGAATATTGTTATTTGTTTTCCACAATTAGAATAGAAACAAATGAAATTCAGACTTTTCTTGTTCAATTTCATTTAGCAACCAATGAAATTACTTCTCAACATTTTCCCATAGAATGGCTCAGTCACGTATTTTCAAAATAATGGCTTTTAAATGTTGACAACTTTTGTTAAGTTTTGAGTAAGTTTCTTGTGGCAGAGCAAAACTCACATTCATTATACCAAAACCACAATCTCTTATTTCAAAAGTTATGTTCATTCACCAAGAATAGAGACTTTGCCATTTCTCCTCACTGTTATTTCAGTAGTTTCAAGCCAGTTTATAACAGCAGTGTATTTTCCTTATTCATCTTCTTGGAAAGGTAAAAATTAAACTGATACTTCCATACACTCTCACATGGCATCTTGGCCATTATATTCCCATATCTATTCTTGAACAAAGCCGCAGGCAGCCAAAAAGTAATCTTGATCAGGGAAAGAAATAGAAAGCTTAGTTATAAGAGATAGCATTCTGCTCCACAAATGTCTAGTAAGAACTTTGATGCCAATTTCCACCTTTAAGTGTATTATCCTATTAATGGCTCTTTCATACTCCATTAACCATCCCTTTTACAGTTAACTATTGTGTAAACCAGAGTACAAACACTTTGGGATGCAAGGATACTCTATGAACTTTTATGCTACTCAGCATACGGGGACTCGTCACCGGTTGGGATTTACAGCTAGACCAGTGGTGCATTTTAGAATCATAGAATAGTTAGGGTTGGAAAGGACCTCAAGATCATCTAGTTCCAACCCCCCTGCCATGGACAGGGACACCTCACGCTAAACCGTCCCACTCAAGGCTTCATCCAACCTGGCCTTGAACACCGCCAGTGATGGAGCACTCACAATCTCCCTGGGCAACCGATTCCAGTGTCTCACCACCCTCACAAGAAAGAATTTCCTCCTTATATCCAATTTAAACTTCCCCTGTTTAAGTTTTAACCCATTCCCCTTGTCCTGTCACTACAGTCCCTGATGAAGAGTCCCTCCCCAGCATCCCTATAGGCCCCCTTCAGGTACTGGAAGGCTGCTATTAGGTCCCCATGCAGCCTTCTCTTCTCCAGGCTGAACAGCCCCAACTTCCTCAGCCTGTCTTCATACGGGAGGTGCTCCAGTCCCCTGATCATCCTCATGGCCCTCCTCTGGACTTGTTCCAGCAGTTCCATGTCCTTTTTATGTTGAGGACACCAGAACTGCACACAATACTCCAGGTGAGGTCTCACAAGAGCAGAGTAGAGGGGCAGGATCACCTCCTTCGACCTGTTGGTCACGCTCCTTTTGATGCAGCCCAGGATACGGTTGGCTTTCTGGGCTGCGAGCCAGCTCATGTTCATTTTCTCATCGATCAGCACCCCCAAGTCCTTCTCTGCAGGGCCACTCTGAATCTCTTCTTTGCCCAGTCTGTAGCTGTGCCTGGGATTGCTCCGACCCAGGTGTAGGACCTTGCACTTGTCGTGGTTGAAATTCATAAGGTTGGCATCAGCCCACCTCACAAGCGTGTCAAGGTCCCTCTGGATGGCATCCCTTCCCTCCAGCATATCAACCAGACCACACAGCTTGGCGTCCTCGGGAAACTTGCTGAGGGCGCACTCAATCCCACTGTCCATGTCACTGACAAAGATGTTGAACAAGACCTGTCCCAACACCGATCCCTGAGGGACACCACTCGTTACTGGTCTCCAGCCGGACATCGAGCTATTGACCACAATGCTTTGCATGCAGCCATCCAGCCAGTTCTTTATCTACCAAGTGGTCCCCCTATCAAATTGATGTCTCTCCAATTTAGAGAGAAGAATGTTGTGTGGGACAGTGTCAACCACTTTGCACAAGTCCAGGTAGATGACATCAACTGCTTTACCCTTATTCATCAATTCTGTAGCCCCATCATAGAAGGCCACCAAATTGGTCAGGCAGGATTTCCCCTTAGTGAAGCCATGCTGGCTGTTACCAAGCACCTTGTTGTTTTTCATGTGCCTTAGCATGCCATCCATGAGAATCTGCTCCAAGATTTTACCAGGCACAGAGGTGAGACTGACTGATCTGTAATTCCCCGGGTGTTCCATTTTACCCTTCTTGAAAATGGGGGTTATATTTCCCTTTTTCCAGTCATCGGGAACTTCACCTGACTGCCATGATTTTTCAAATATGATGACCAGTGGCTTAGCAACTTCATTCGCCAGCTCCTTCAGGACCCACGGATGGATTTCATCAGGTCCCACGGACTTGTGCACGTTCAGATTTTTAAGACGGTCTTGAACCAGATCCTCTCCTACAGTGGGCCCAAGGTCTTCATTCTCACAGTCCCTGCGTCTGCCTTCCAAGACTTGGGTGGTGTGGTCAGAGCATTTGCCAGTGAAGACTGAGGCAAAGAAGTCATTCAGAACCTCAGCCTTCTCCAAATCCAGGGTAGCAAGTTCTCCCAAAAGCTTCTGGAGGGGGCCTACATTGTCTCTACTCTGTCTTTTATTTGCAATGTACTTATAGAATCCCTTCCTGTTATCTTTAACATCCCCAGAGAAGTTTAATTCTAACTGGGCCTTAGCTTTCCTAACCTGGTCCCTAGCTTCCCTGACAACACCCCTGTATTCTTCCCAGGCCGCCTGTCCCTGCTTACACTTTTTATAAGCCTCTTTTTTCCTTCGAAGTTTCACCAGGCGCTCCTTATCCATCCAAGGAGGTCTCCTGGCCCTCCTGCTGCACTTCCTTCCACTTGGGATGCAACACTCATGAGCTTGTAATAGGTGATCCTTGAATGCCCACCCACAGTCTTAGGCCCCCCTGCCCTCCAGGGCTATATCCCATGGAACCTTACTAAGCAGGTTCCTGAAGAGGCCAAAGTCTGCTCTCTTGAAGTCCAGGGCAGTGAGCTTGCTGCACGCTCTTCTCACTGTCCTGAGGATCTCGTATTTGACCATCTCATGATCGCTGCAACCGAGGCTGCCCTGGAACATCACATTTCCAACAAGCCCTTCGTTATTGGTGAGGACGAGGTCAAGCATGGCACCTCATCTTGTTAGCTGCTCTGTTACTTGCAGAAGGAAGTTGTCTTCCACACAATCGAGGAATCTCCTGGATTGCTTGTGCCGGGCAGTGCCATCGTTCCAACAGATGTCAGGGTGGTTGAAATCCCCCTTGAGAACAAGGGCCTGCAAGCGTGGGGCTTTTCCTGTCTGTCTGTAGAGTGCTTCATCCACGGGTTCTCCTTGATCAGGCGGCCTGTAACAGATCCCCACAGTAATGTCTCCCACGGCTGTTTTCCCTTTAACCCTGACCCACAAACTCTCTGTAAACTGCTCACCTGTCCCCAGACAGAGTTCCATACTCTCCAGCCTATCCCTAACATAAAGGGCAACTTACCCTCCCCACCTGCCAGGCCTGTCCTTTCTAAAGAGCCTGTAACTTTCCATTCCAACACTGCAGTCATAGGAGCCATCCCACCATGTTTCTGTGAAGCCTATTATATCATACCCCCATAGATGTGCACACATCTTTAATTCCTCTTGTTTGTTCCCCATGCTACGTGCGTTTGTATAGAGGCATCCGAGACGAGCTCCAATTGAAGCCGATTTTGATAAATCACACATTAAGGAGTATTTTGGATGTAAGATTGCAGGCAGGAATTGTGTTATGCCATACTTTTGAGGTTGGTTTGCCCATGTAAGAGCTCTCCTAAACCAGCTTTCTTCTTTCCTCAATGTGTTTCCCTTTTTATTGATGTGTTCTCTGTCGCAAGACCCACACAGCCTGACCTCACTCATAAGTGAGATTCATTAACTGACAGATGATTTAGCAGATATTCAGAATTTAGTATTTTCATTAATTTTATATATTTAATTCCTTATTGTGAAAAAAATAAATACAAATATTTTTCAAGCCTGGCCACCTATACTATAAAACTAGATTTTAAGACTGTGCAATTGTATAAGACACCCAGAATATCAGAAGTTCAGCTTAAAAGAAAATCCTCATATAACATACCAAAAGGGAAAACCTTTTCTATCTATAAGATTCTGGAGAGATGTTTAGAGCCACAGATAGAAAAAAAAAGCAAGATCTTTTTTGTCTGACTTCTTTTATGTGTGCAATTTTACAGCATTTAATTATTTAAGCAGTGAAGAATCCTTTCACCATTCAGTTTACAGAATGGATGGCTGTCTCAGAAAGAACCAGGGAGAGGGCAAAGTATATGTGGATCTTCCAATTTACTGTAGAAATTGAATAAAATTTTATTCTTATTGCAGAAATTGTATAAAATTGCTGATTAGTAAGGTAAATGCTACTAAATTGTGGTCAATGGCTCGATGTCCGGCTGGAGACCGGTAACGAGTGGTGTCCCTCAGGGATCGGTGTTGGGACCTGTCTTGTTTAACATCTGTGTCGCTGACATGGACAGTGGGATTGAGTACGCCCTCAGCAAGTTTGCCGATGACACCAAGCTGTGTGGTCCGGTTGATATGCTGGAGGGAAGGGATGCCATCCAGAGGGATCTCAACACGCTTGTGAGGTGGGCTGATGCCAGCCTTATGAAGTTCAACCATGACAAGTGCAAGGTCCTACACCTGGGTCGGGGCAATCCCAGGCACAGCTACAGATTGGGCAAAGAAGAGATTCAGAGTGGCCCTGCAGAGAAGGCATTGGGGGTGCTGGTCGATGAGAAAATGAACATGAGCCGGCTTCAGTGTGCGCTCACAGCCCAGAAAGCCAACCGTATCCTGGGCTGCATCAAAAGGAGAGTGACCAACAGGTCGAAGGAGGTGATCCTGCCCCTCTACTCTGCTCTTGTGAGACCTCACCTGGAGTATTGTGTGCAGTTCTGGTGTCCTCAACATAAAAAGGACATGGAACTGCTGGAACAAGTCCAGAGGAGGGCCATGAGGATGATCAGGAGACTGGAGCACCTCCTGTATGAAGACAGGCTGAGGAAGATGAGGCTTTTCAGCCTGGAGAAGAGAAGGCTGCATGGAGACCTCATAGCAGCCTTCCAGTACCTGAAGGGGGCCTATAGGGATGCTGGGGAGGGACTCTTCATCAGGGACTGTAGTGACAGGACAAGGGGTAACGGGTTGAAACTTAAACAGGGGAAGTTTAGATTGGATATAAGGAGGAAATTCTTTCCTGTGAGGGTGGTGAAACACTGGAATCGGTTGCCCAGGGAGGTTGTGAGTGCTCCATCCCTGGCGGTGTTCAAGGCCAGGTTGGATGAAGCCTTGTGTGGGATGGTTTAGTGAGAGGTGTCCCTGTCCATGGCAGGGGGGTTGGAACTAGATGATCTTGGGGTCCTTTCCAGCCCTAACCATTCTATGATCCTATGAGTCTAAATTAAGTCTATTATTAGTCAGAGAATTTGAGATGTTACTTATAAATCTGAATTCTATTTTTTTATAGTGTCTTTACAAGTGTTAGCTTATTTAGGATACATAGTCATTTGCGTGATCACTGGCTCCTGAAAGCTTTCGAGCTCTCCTCAATATAAGTGAATGTTCTGGCCATTGCAGGGGGGTTGGAACTAGATGATCTTAAGGTTCTTTCTAAACCTAACCATTCTACGATTCTATGTTGCACCTCAACATATAGTGAGTACCTTGTGGTGTTCCATCAGCAAATGGGGGAGGGAGAGCTATCTTGATGATTCAAGATGTATTCTTCAAGAATTTTTCAACTGTTGTGTAATGTAGACACTTCTATCTGACTTCACATACTGATTTAAATCTGCTTCATAAATTCTTGAAGTACAGATTTGTCAAAGCAATATATTACTTCAGGTCTCACAGTATGAACTATAAATAGTACAGAATTTCAGCATCTGAAACACAACATTAGCAAAGACTACTGAAGGGAGTCGAGCTGGCCTGAAAGGGTTAGTGAGATGAAAGCGAATACACTCCTGAAAGGGAACGTTTTGACCTATTCCTGAACCTCCCTTGGAGTGAAAACAAACAGAACATAACAACAATGTAAGAACGAATGGTTCAATGTATCTGGCAAGATATGAGGACAAAATAATTAACATAATTAAGAACATAATGCAAGTTCAGATAATAATTGTCACGCGTAGTTGTAAAGTAGCCAAAGAGATGTAATCAATGTTAAGAACAGGATCTTGCCATAGGTAACCAGAATCTAGCTTGATTATAAATTGAGAAACTTGTGTAATAAACTTCGCTACATGCCACCAGAGCTGTAGTTCGTCTGTTCCTTCAGGCGTCCTAATGAGCTGGTCTCTGTCAGACTACTAATACTGACCTTAAAAGAGGTTTTCTTAGCTTTTTTAAGGTATGATTTTGAGGTTTTTCTGTTGATGTTACTCTAGTGATTTAACTACATTTAATTGTGAAAGTGATTTACTTGTGAAAATAATTATGTGTTTGAGCTGTAATCACTACTTCTAGCTTAGAACAGTGGTGTCGTTTTATTTCCAAAGCCAAGGTGTGGTTGTTTGTCTTCGATTCTGTTGAGGTACCAGAGACAGTTATAATAAATGAAAATACTCAGTCTTCAAAAATGATTGTAGTGGGGACATCGGGCACATGACATGCTGATATAATTTGCTCTATATTAGGTTTTAGTAGCTTGAAAGCAGGACCAAGCACCTGATGGCAGGGATAGCACATAGCACTAACAGTAATTATGTGGCTGAGCTAATTATTTTATCAACTCAACATGAGCATTTTTTCCCATCTTGATGTCACACTGCTCCATGACAGGAAAACTAAGCTCAGCTGAAATCTCATCTGTGTTCAGAACATTATGCACTTCCTCCAGGTTGGTTACTTCCTGCTGAGAACGATGAATGACTTCAAAGTGTTCAGAAATTAAGTAAGTTAGATACATCTTAAACTTGGAAATGAGCTGCTTTTTCATTGTATCCAGGCTTCACAGATTTCTATTTAAAGGAAAAGGTGTTGTTCTTCTAAGGTGAAATTTTATTTAAAATCAGCCAGACTACTATAGCATCAGAGCATCTTAAATCGCTCATCTGTGATTTAAATCCTAGCATTTCTCAAGTGCAAAGAAAGAAAAAACAATTTCTCCAGTGGGTTATGATTTAAAAAACTAGCATTGACAAAGGAAGTACTATCCCGCTTCCTCGTTCTCCCACTTATTAATGAGGAATTATGCCTATGCCAAGAACAGCAATCTAGCTCTATCAGCATGATGTTTACACAGATAAATTAACCTAGAAGCAGTACCACACAAATGTCAATAAATTGTTCATGGGCACTTTCAGTAACATGCATGTGCTGTATGCATGTACCAGCAAACTAAGCAGTTCAAGGGACTAGCCTCTGTCAGAACAATCCCTAAATTTTTCTGCCTTAGGTCAAATATATTATTCGACAGGCTTTAATAATATAATGAGTATCCATGAAAATGAAATGGGAGTTGGGTCCTTTATTTTTTACTTCTGAAAGTAGTTCTTTAGCTGTAAAAATGGAAAAACCTCTTTTCATCCCAGTGGCTGTTATCATTTAATGTCTTCTGCCAAAAAAGGAGAGTTACAATTGAATACCAGCAATCACGGATATTGCTGTAGTTGCAAATTCTATCCTGTCAGGTTATGAAAGCTGTCATTTCAGAAGAAGCTTTGAAGAAATTCATGCTATTGAGGAATATCAAGCAAATAGCCTTACCGGCAGCAGTATTGTCAGGACTTGACATTGGATGTGAAACCAAAAGAGGTTAGGAAGTCAGAACTCAATTCGCTTAGCTATAAGCAAATTCATTTCAACCACTTTGACACAATATGGTGGGTCTAGAAGTTCATCTGTTCTTGAAAGCTTTTCAACCTGTGCATTTTGGTGCCTTATATTTACAGTCAGACTCACCGGAGAATAAAGCAACTCTTACTTTTCTTATAAAGTGGACCCAAAAGGCCACATCATCAAGGGCTAACAAACAGAGCAAGAGTTATCAAAAGTCCCAATGCTTTTTTCTTTTTCCAACTTACCTAAATCCTGGCTAAAGAAGTTATGAATTCAAGCATTTTATCTCTACCTGAGGGCTTGTCCTTGTAATTCTTAAACCTATTAAAGCTCATATGGCAGTTTTCTGTCTGGTTTCATCCCAAAGTTTACTTGTGACTAACCTACCTTAGTAATTGCATTTGTTAGAAGTCATTGCACATGTAAAAGATTTTTCTTTTATCATGAAGAAAAGATTGAAAAGATAGTCATTCTAGCAGATATGACCATAAAGCTGTAGGAACAAGAAGTGAAACAGCAAACTTGACTTTTGGTTACTTTTTCAAAAGTGAAATTAAAGTAAATTGATAGGAACAGATTTACAACTGATGACAGCTGTTTTATACAGTGCAAGTTTGTTTATCTGATAGAACTTATTGCCACAATATGTTACTGAGTTCAAGAGCTTAGTAAGATTTAAAACAACTAACTGTCACATGGATAATGGGATCACCCACTAACACTGTTGTGTTAAATAGAAAAATAATTATTTTCTTCAGAATGGGAATAAATCTTCACAGTTTTACATAGAACCATATCATTAGCTGACAAGTATTAAGAAATAAGTCCCATGCAAACCATTTATTTTAAAAATAAATGTTCATATAACTGTAATTTTGAAAAAAAAGTACGTCCATACATATCTACAAATGAGTCAGTTCTTGCAGACCATTGAATGATTGGTGAAAGGAAAACATGATGTCTGCCAAACAGAACCTTCAGTTTTATTTGCAATAATGTTTAAAATGAAATTGATTTATTTAGAATATTTGAAATAAAATAATATTAAAAAAAGTAAATTTCAAGCATCAACTTCTAAAGACTTACCTCCAAGACTGACTGCTGAGGATGCCTCAAGGGGCAGGTTGCTGTGTTCCTTTCTGAGACCTAAGGCTGGCTATTGGCATACATGTCTCTCTGATGGCACACAGGCTTTCCGCAGCTGACATACCTAGAAGGCAACCCAGAAGGCAGTTGAAGGAAGAGTGGTAAGATCAATCTGATTACCTGCAAAAGCTACATTTTCAGAGCAGTGTAGGCTGTTAAACCAACTACTGAGTAGTATACACATTCCAGTGGTCTTGGGAGGAGGGATAGGGAAGGTTGTATTGTTGGGTATTTTTAAATAAAAATTTTATGCTGCTGCTTTTTTTTTTTTTCCATGTTTATTAGCCAATTATTTTTTGAATTTCTCTTTTTTTTTTTTTTTTTTTTTTAGTCTCTGCCACTAAAATGTTCTTCTGTGCATGGAATAATTAAACATACTTTAGGCCAGAGACAAAGAAATTATTGGGATCTTGTTTTTTCTTGTGCATGTGCTTATGCATATTTTGTTGTTTATGCAAATGGAACATCTCAATTAAAAAATTCTAGTTCTGAAACTTTCACCAATACCGTTCATCCCTATTTCACTGTCTTCTCTACAAATAGCACATTTTTTAATTTTTTTTTTTTTTTATTTCAGACATGGATTAAAACACATTTCCACAGGTAAAAAAAAGTGGAAAAAAATATAGTTCTAAAAGACTCCAGTGATGAATATTTGCCCAACTGACATTTTAGTAGCGCAGAAATAAATTTTTTTGGGTCATGTCTTATGTCGCTGCAAATAAAGCACCTTAAGCAGGTCAGTGGAACATACCCTAAAAGTCCCTATTCATCTGCATAGATTATAGAACCTAGATAGGGTTACTTTAGAGAGGCATACAAAGAGACATCTGATTTACTGGTACCTACAGTGCAATAACATGACAATGAACCTACACATTCTCTTTGTAATCTGTCTGATGGTTATTTTTCTCACTACTAAGTAAACAACTTATTCCAGAGCTAGTCTAATTTTGTTTTATTAAGGTATCTTCAACCTCCACCATGTATTCTTCATTGCTTTGCCTGCATGAGAAAGCTGCAATGTATAATTTTATCTTAGTACAATTTTAGTATCTTTCTTGTGTTTATAGGTCATAGAACAATATGTGAATCTTTGACAGTCAGTTCAGCTGGTGCAATTTCTAGAGATAATATTCTGCCTGCATATAGAATCATAGAATCATAGAATACTTAGGGTTGGAAAGGATCTTAAGATCATCTAGCTCCAACCCCCCTGCCATCGACAGGGACACCTCACACTAAACCATCCCACCCAAGGTTCTGTCCAACCTGGCCTTGAACACCGCCAGGGATGGAGCATTCACAACTTCCCTGGGCAACCCATTCTAGTGCCTCACCACCCTCACAGGAAAGAACTTCTTCCTTATATCCAATCTAAACTTCCCCTGTTTAAGTTTCAACCCGTTACCCCTTGTCCTGTCACTACAGTCCCTAATGAAGAGTCCCTCCCCAGTGTCCTTGTAGGCCCCCTTCAGGTGCTGGAAGGCTGCTATGAGGTCTCCACGCAGCCTTCTCTTCTCCAGGCTGAACAGCCCCAACTTCCTCAGCCTGTCTGCATACAAGAGGTACTCCAGTCCCCTGATCATCCTCATGGCCCTCCTCTGGACTTGTTCCAGCAGTTCCATGTCCTTTTTATGTTGAGGACACCAGAACTGCACACAATACTCCAGGTGAGGTCTCACAAGAGCAGAGTAGAGAGACAGGATCACCTCCTTTGACCTGCTGGTCATGCTCCTTTTGATGCAGCCCAGGATACGGTTGGCTTTCTGGGCTGCGAGCACATACTGAAGTCGGCTCATGTTCATTTTCTCGTTGACCAATAACCCCAAGTCCTTCTTCACAGGACTGCTGTGAATCTTTTCTCTGCCCATATAGTCTGACTGGTGACCTGTCCATGAGCACAAACTTATTTCCTAAGTCCTTAATTTCCTGTACTTGACCCAGAAGATCACAGTACAAGCTCAGGACTCAGGATTTACACCATTGAGCTTAATAATTACTTTTATAAACTCAGAGCTCAGTAAGGAGTAGCATCATACTGTTGCTGAAGTTTATGGACTAAAAGCAGCCTCTTCTATGTTTGCTGCAAATGTTCAATAATTTTATAGGTGTGCATGTACTTTTGGACAATACTTTTTTTACATGTTTTTTCTTTCCTTTCTTTTCAGTCATTATGTAAGCTGTGTGATTCAAAAGAAAGGATATTAATTAAACTCTTCATAGGAAGATAAATCTGCAAAAAAAGCAAGCTTGCTCTTCTGACATCTCTCTGAGTCTTCTCAAGTTTGACATTCACATTTAATCATAGCTATCGAATAAATGAAATGTTATTGTGTTTCTTCTTGGGTTCATTTTTATTATTTTTAAAATATCAGGCAAAGCAGATTCTGCATTCTTTGTTTTAACATATATTTTGACAAATTATATTGAACTTAAAAAGTATCAAAAATGTATGTCCATCTCTTTATTAGATTTTTTCCTCAAGAAGCAGCTCAATTTTTTTAAAAAACGTGAACCAAATTCATTTGCATTTTGATGAAATTAAAAGTAAAGGTCTAAAAACCCTATCATACTTCGATGCATAATAACAGCAAAGAAACAAAAAAGTTTTAGAAGGAGAATTAGAACAGAGTCAGAATTGCAAAAGTTTCACTGGAAAGGATATCTACTTCATCATGCATGATGTACCAAACATCTTTTGATAAACTGTTTTATAATTGGTTTTCAGACTCTGAGTCAAAATAATTAAAAAAAAAACCAAACCAAAACAAAACCTCACAGTTATTAAGCATCTCACTTTTGAAATAAAGTGCTTGCAGTACATTCTTGTAAATCAAAAATGCTTCAAATAGACTCCAGTTCAGCAATGCATATATGCTTAATTCAAATCATATATGCTTACATTTCATTTAAAGATAAACAATAGTGTGCATGGGTTTTGTTTGTTAATTTCTTTGTCTATTAACTTTTAAAGGTGGTTCATTTTCATGGGTGAACTAAAAAGTGAAATAAAACATTATGGGTCATCAATTTTTCTTTTCAGACATTTATCTAGAATTATGTTTCAAACAGATGTTCAGAACCAAGCAACATTTTCCCATTTTCCTTACTTTTCACAAATAATGCCTCATCTGCTCATAATTCGAGCCTGAGTTGGCTTGTTTCTGCATCTTCAAACAGTTTTCTTTCTTCTAACTCAACTTGTATTCAATAGTAATTTCAGGAAACCCAAAGATACATTTGGTTTAGATAACAGTCATTGTTAAATGTTTGTTCAGATGCAGTGCTAAGCCCTGAGGGCTGAAGACAAGAAACACAGATATTAGTAAGCCACTTCTGATATGTTAAAGAAACATCCAAATATGTATGAATGATTATTGTATAGATCTACTGTAAACTATCTGACTGCCCTGATATAATTTAGGCCTATCTTCATTCTCATTAAAGGCAACAGAAACTTTGGAATCAACTGTTTTCAAAGTGGTATTTTGGAAAATTTTTTTTAAAATGAACGCTGAAGTTAAATGCCAGCTGACATACCTTAGCTGACGTCAAGGTATGCACGGCACTGGAGAGATCAGATATATTTGAATAGCTGGTTTCAGGTTTAAAACTTTCCCTTTTTTTCTCCTGCACTGAACAATTTTGTTTGGGCAACCACCAGAGAACACTGGCAGACCGGGCAGTCGGAAGTTCTGGTTTATTTCAGTCTGTTCCCTTTAACTGTAGCACTGGTTTAGAAATATGTTTTCAAAAGGTTCTTGTTCCAACTTTTTTTTAAGTCTTTGAAGCAGAGGCTGCCAGTTTTCATACTCAAAGAAATCTGATCTCGTTGAAGATTTATATACTGATATCAAGACACATACATTCACGAACTTATGTGCTCTGAAGTAATTTTAAATATAGCTAACAAAACAATCTGGGCATGGCTGACTCAGGTTCCCCTAGAAAAAAAAAAAAAAAAAAATTGCAAGATTTAGTTGGCTCAAAATTCCTATCCACAGGATAATGTTTCTAATAAAAATAAGAAAAATAATGATGACTTTTTCAGCATACCAGAGGCAAAATCCATAGAATGAAACAAATAGAAGAAAAAATATCTTCCAAAGGTGTGTAATAAAATGTTACAAATAGGGAATTACAATAAAAAGCTAACAGATATAAATTTAGGAGGAATCAGTTCTCCTGTCCAATCATATTCAACCTTAATAACAGAACCTTAATAGGCTCATACCTTTCTGCCAATTTCAGAAAAGACTGCTGCTGATCAATAGCATTTATTTTAAAAAAGAGAGTAAAGCAAGTGAGAAACTCTGGTGACTTGAGACATATTTTTTCTCAGAAGGCAGCTGAATAATGGTATAATGTTGTGCGTATCCTGGGTTCAGCAGTAGCAGTCATTTTTCTCCTTCTTGGTAGCTGGTGCAGTGCTGTGTTTTGACTTTTGGCCTGGGAACAGCGCTGATAACACCGATGTTTTTAGTTACTGCTCAAATGTTTTGGTCTGACCAAGGACTTTGTGAGCCTCACGCTCTGCCAGGGAGGAGGGGAAGCTGGGAGGAAGCAGAGACAGGACACCTGATCCAAACTGACCAAAGAGGTATTCCATACCACAGCACGTCATGCCCAGGATGTAACAGAGAGTTACCCAGAAGGGCTGGGGACTGCAGGGTTGGAGGAAGTGCTCGGTTGGGTGGGGTTGGGCCAGTTATCTGTCAGCCGGTGCTGAGGTGTTGTATTCTCTTCCCTTGTTATTTCCTTTATCATTATTATCATTGGTGGTAGCAGTAGTGGTTTGTGTTATATTTTAGTTACTAAACTGTTCTTATCTCAACCTGTGGGAGTTGCATTCTTTTCGATTCTCCTCTCCGTTCCTCAGGGAGAAGAGGGAGGGAAAGGGGGGGGGGGGGTGCGGGGTGCGGAGTGAGGGAACGAGCTGTGTGGCAGGGTTTAAATCACAACAGTGTGAAACATAGGTACAATATACTAGGTAATCAAAAGTTTTGTTCATCACTCATAGAGCTTCCGTTTGCAATTATTTACTGTTTTGTTTATTTTCTTATTTAGCATCTTAAATAACACCTGTTTGGAGCATCACATTTTCTTGATTTTTGGGTAGCAGAGACTTCCTCAGAGAAAAAGAAATTCTTGAGAGTATATGAGACATGGAGACAGAACCCTGAATAAAGAGGGAGCATATAAGAGCATATTCCCTACCGTGAGAAGGTTTTTTGTCTTAAATTCAGGCAGCAGACTAAGACCCTGCACATCCTTGTCCTGACTTTCAGAAGTGGCCTTATACTGCCTCTGGTTCTTCAGCTCCAGTCCTCCAGATCTCTGCTTACATGGGAAATCCTCTGCTGCTAAAACAGTTTTTCTTGATTTTTTTTTTTAAAGGCTTTTCTTTAAGTTTTTCATTATTGCTACTTATTTCTCAGATCATGCTTCAAAAACTTTCTAGTCTAAATAGAGAAATTATTTTATGTGCTTCATTTGTTACTCTCCAGCCAGTCCCCATAGATTTCGGCTCAGAGTTTTCTTTTTTCATCATCCAATATTTCCATTTCCTTCCCTTCCCAGCACAAAATTGCACCATTATTCACTATTAGCTCATTGAATTCACAGCTGTACCTGCAAATAAGAGAGGGCAGGGAGTATTCCCTGGCAGAGAGGTGCTTGTTCCAGGCCATTAAAATCCTTTGCCTCTAGAACAGGGTGGCCATACTCGGGCTGCGTATTAAAAGTGATTGCTGGCTTAGGAAACTGGGAGAGTTCTGCTTGAGACTGGGCCAAAATGAGGTAAAGGACCTTTATGAGTGCTGGGACCCAGCCTTAGACATCATTTAGCTTACAGCATACTGTTCACATCAGAAAGGTAGTAGTGTTTAGGGCTTTGGGTTTGAGTTTTAGATAGGGTGTTTGGGGTTTTGGTGGGTTTTGTGTCTTTTGCCTTGGGGTCTTTTTTGTTTGTTTGTTTTTCTGTGTGTGTTAAAGCTAACTTGCTTATTTTATCAGCCTTCATGTTTTCTCTAAAGGTGGAAGATTGGGTTCCACAGTAAGTTTCCCAAGTGTTTTCACAATTGGCTTGCTTCTTGTTAACTCTTCAGGCAACCAACTATACATCCCTTTCTTATGCATTCACTGCAATGGTCAAGGTGTTCTAGCTTGTTGAGCTGACTAAAACGCCAAACCAAAAAAATGACTGCTAGAGTTGTTAAAGGATTGGTCATAAATTACCACTGGATAAGGGCAGGAGCCTGCCACCACTTTCTGCCATTCCTGGAAAAGAGATGGTGCTGCCACCTCTATTGATTCAGGGATTCCAGCTAGAGAAGAAGGAAAGTACAGATCAAAATAAAGCTTACAAATGACTTAAATTAGGATATTTCTTGTGTTCAGGACTGGGATTCACTTGGTGATTTTCTAGAATGGCTCACCTAGTATCTGGGCATTCTGATGCTTATATGGAATTTTGGACTGCCTACAGACTGCAGAATGGGCGGATGCAAGCACACACACTATGTCCAGGGCTGTCCAATGACAATACAGCTTAGACACAAGACAATTTAGCAGTCATTGATTTCCAGCTCATATACCTTGTTTTTTAAAGACTGTATTATGATAATGCTAATGCTAGTGCTTATATAGGTTTCCTCAACTGGAGTGAACTCACATACTGACTACCTGAAAGTCAGAGTAGCTCAGAGTTGTCTGCAATTTTTATGTTCCCATATGTCTTTAAGCAGATAGCCCCAAGATGCCCCAGCCAGTAGCTGGCTTCAAGATGTCTGAGTTAATGGAATGTGAACCCAAAGCAATGCTTGCAAGCAATCTCTTTTTTAACTAAAAAACTGCAAAATTCTGATATTTAGTAGCGGCCAAACAGAATCTGCTGAAACACTAAATACAAAACTTCATCTGAACTAGTCCCCACTTTTAGATCTGACTGCATGCCTGACTCACGCAGGTACGTGATGGACGTCTGAAGCTCTTCTTTTGGTAGATGGCTATTCTTTCTAACTTTTCATTTGATATAAGAACAGTTTTGGTGCTTGTTTGTACAGTATTTCCATAGTTGCAGCACATGAAACAGTGGTTCAGCAAAGAACACAGCTTAGAAATTTGTAGAGAACGCAAAAAAATAAACAAAATAACTTGATTCTAAAGACTAAAGGCAGTCAGTTTCTGTTAAAATGTGCAGTGAGAAGCAGATTGTGTGACTCATAGAGGAGAGTGACATGGTAAAAAGTAATAGTTTGATCGAGTGCATTGATGATAATTTCTTAATGCAAATGGTGGACGTACCAACTAGGAGAGCAGCGCTGCTAGATTTAGTACTCGCCAACAAGGAGGGTTTGGTCGAAGCGGTGACGGTCAATGGCAGCTTTGGCTGCAGTGACCATGAGATGGTGGAGTTTAGGATCCTGTGTGGGAGGAATAGAATACCTAGCAAAGCCACAGTTCTGGATTTCCGAAGGGCCAACTTTGGCCTCTTCAGTCAACTGCTAAGGGAAGTCTCATGGGAAAGTGTACTAGGCGGTAAAGGGGCTCAAGATAGTTGGTTAGCATTCAAGGACCGCTTCTTCCAAGCTCAGGATCGGAGCGTCCCAATGAGTAGGAAATCAAGTAAGGGATCTAGGAGACCGGCGTGGTTAAACAAGGAGCTGCTGGGCAAACTCAAGTGGAAAAGGAGAATCTATGGATTATGGAAGGAGGGGCTGGCCGCTTGGGAGGAATATAGGACATTGTTAGAGGATGTAGGGAGGCAATTAGGACAGCTAAGGCCTCCTTGGAACTCAATCTTGCTAGTCGGGTTAAAGACAATAGAAAGGGCTTCTTCAAATACATAGCAAATAAAACTAACACAAGAGGCAATATAGGCCCACTGCTGAACGAAGTGGGTGCCCTGGAGACAGAGGATATAAAGAAGGCAGAGGTGCTGAATGCCTTCTTTGCCTCTGTCTTTACTCCTGCAGACTCTCCCCGAGGGCCCTGGATTTCTATAGCCCCAGAAGGAGTCAGGACAAAGGAGGAGTTTGCTTTGGTAGATGAGGATTGGGTTAGGGATCAGCTATGCAATCTGGACATCTGTAAATTGATGGGTCCGGATGGAATGCACCCACGGGTGCTGAGGGAGCTGGCGGAGGTCATTGCTAGGCCACTTTCCATCATCTTTGGTAAGTCGCGGGAAACGGGCGAGGTGCCTGAGGATTGGCGGATGGCAAAGGTCACACCAGTCTATAAGAAGGGCAAGAAGGAGGACCCGGGTAATTATAGACCGGTCAGCCTTACCTCCATCCCTGGAAAGGTGATGGAACAACTTATTCTTGACTCCATCACTAGGCATATCAAGGATGAGGGGGTCATTAAGAACAGCCAACATGGTTTTATGAGGGGGAAGTCATGTTTGACCAACCTTATAGCCTTCTATGAGGAAGTGACTAGGTGGAGGGATGATGGTAGAGCGGTAGATGTAGTTTTTCTTGATTTCAGTAAGGCATTTGATACTGTCTCCCACAGCATCCTCATAGATAAGCAAAAGAAGTGTGGGCTTGACGATCAAGTAGTGAGGTGGATCGAGAACTGGTTGAAAGGAAGAAGGCAGAGAGTTGTGGTCAATGGCGCAGAATCTAGCTGGAGGTCTGTGACTAGTGGAGTCCCTCAGGGGTCGGTGCTGGGACCGGTGCTGTTTAATATTTTCATCAATGACCTGGATGAGGGAACTGAGTGCACCCTCAGCAAGTTCGCTGATGACACAAAACTGGGAGGAGTGGCTGACACACCAGAGGACTGTGCTGCCATTCAGCGAGACCTGGACAGGCTGGAGAGTTGGGCGGGGAGAAACTTGATGAAATTTAACAAGGGCAAGTGTAGAGTCTTGCATCTGGGGAAGAACAACCCCGTGTACCAGTACAGGTTGGGGGTTGACCTGCTGGAAAGTAGTGAAGGGGAAAGGGACCTGGGGGTCCTGGTGGATAGGAGGATGACCATGAGCCAGCAATGTGCTCTTGTGGCCAAGAAGGCAAATGGCATCTTAGGGTGCATTAGAAAGGGAGTGGTTAGTAGGTCAAGAGAGGTTCTCCTCCCCCTCTACTCAGCCTTGGTGAGGCCGCATCTGGAATATTGCGTCCAGTTCTGGGCCCCTCTGTTCAAGAAGGACAGGGAATTGCTTGAAGGAGTCCAGCGCAGAGCCACAAAGATGATTAAGGGAGTGGAACACCTCCCTTATGAGGAGAGGCTGAGGGAGCTGGGTCTCTTTAGCTTGCAAAAGAGGAGACTGAGGGGTGACCTCATCAATGTTTACAAATATGTGAAGGGTGGGTGTCAGGATGATGGAGCTAGGCTTTTTTCAGTGATATCCAGTGATAGGACAAGGGGCAATGGGTGTAAACTGGAGCATAGGAAGTTCCACGTTAACATCAGGAAGAACTTCTTTACTGTAAGAGTGACAGAGCACTGGAACAGGTTGCCCAGGGGGGTTGTGGAGTCTCCTACACTGGAGATATTCAAGGCCCACCTGGACAAGTTCCTGTGTGATGTACTGTAGGTTACCCTGCTCTTGCAGGGGGGTTGGACTAGATGATCTTTTGAGGTCCCTTCCAACCCTTGGGATTCTGTGATTCTGTGATTCTGTGATCATTTAGTTGTTTTCTTCAAAAGTATCTGGAGAAGGAACGAGCAGCAATGTATGCAAAAAGCCTAATAAAGATTTTTTGTTGTAAAGATTGGAGAAGTTGAAGGTGTGGAAAGTGCTTATCTATTCTGTGACACTGTAGTTCCTTACAGGTAACATAAACATTTAGTATGTGTGCTAGGTGTAACACTCAGCACTTTTTCTTTTATAGCATGAGGCAAATTCAGATGAAGCTAAACTAAATGCAGAAATGCCTTACGGTTTATATTTAAAGCAGTTGCATACAATAGCATTGGAAATATTTTTTTTTTCTATCTAACCATTTTCATTGACTTCACATCTCAACAAACCAGCTTCTGTAACTTTATACATTGTATATCTTTCAAGCTTTTGAGCAGTCTTAATGTGTGCCTTTAGCAGTGTCTCCAACAGTATTATCATATCCATCTATTCTAGACAAGTGAATGACCAGATGCATAAAAACTCGTCAGATATTTGGGTTTCAAGGGTAGTGGTTATGGAGGCTGGTAACTAATGGGACTGTCCTGGACCTCTTGTGTTTAAGCAATGCCAAATGCAGGTATCATCAACTTTGCAGACGATGCCACATTGGGTGATGACTTGATATGCTGCAGAGCAGGGCTGCAATACTGAAGGACCTACACAAGATGGAAAAATGGGCTGACAGGTATTTTATACAACTTAACAAGGGCAAATATGAAATCCTTCACCTGGGAAAGAAGAATCCTTTGCAGCAGCACAGACTGGGGACTGCCTGGCTGGGGAGCAACTCTGCGGAAAAAATGGCATAGTAAGCTGAATAGGAGCCACCAGTGAACCCTGCAAGGTGGGTGAGATGTCAGCAGCCTGTGCTGCATGAACAAGAGCAAATCAAAAGACTGAGGAGATACTCAACACTACTCAGCACTCGGAATTTTATGTCCTGTTTTGGGTTCCCCAAAAGACACAGGCAAACTGAAGTGACTTCAGCAGACAGACACCAAGATGGTCAGGGAGCAAAGCAAAGCAAGGAGAGACTAGTGGACAAGGCTTTTTTCAGCCTGGAGAAGACATAGCTTCTGCATGCCCTAAAAGCTGCCTGCCAGTCATTTCAGAGAGGCGATCAAGCAAATGAAGCTAGGCTGATCATAGCAGTGCATGGCTGAAGGAGGTCCAAAGGACATAAAATGAAACAAGTTCATACTCGATATGAGAAAAACCTTTCTCCCCAAGAGGACAGTCAAGCAATAGACTGCTTGAACACTTGTCATATTGCTCAAGAGACAATGTGCAGTTCCTATTCTTGAAAGTTTTCAAGACCTAATAGATAAAGCCCTGAGCAATCCAGCCTGACCATAGTGCTGACCACACTTTGAGCAGAAGCTTGGACTAGAGACCCTCTGAAGTACTTCGCAACCTAAGTGATCCTAAGATCATACATATTTCTATGTGCTATATGGGAATGTTCAGCTTTCTCTGTTTCAGCACTCAAATTCTATATTTTCTTTCCTTTTTTTTTTTTTCTTCCTTTCTTTTCTTGTTTACTAAATCCAAACATGGGAGCATTGACTGTATAAGGCTGAGAAAGTTGGGGCTGTTCAGCCTGGAGAAGAGAAGGCTGTGTGGAGACCTCATAGCAGCCTTCCAGTACCTGAAGGGGGGTTACAAGGATGCTGGGGAGGAACTCTTCATTAGGGACTGTAGCGATAGGACAAGGGGTAATGGGTTAAAACTTAAACAGGGGAAGTTTAGATTGGATATAAGAAAGAAGTTCTTTACTGTAAAGGTGGTGAGACACTGGAATGGGTTGCCCAGGGGGGTTGTGAGTGCTCCATCCCTGGCAGTGTTCAAGGCCAGGTTGGACAGAGCCTTGGGTGGGATGGTTTAGTGTGAGATGTTCCTGCCCATGGCAGGGGGTTTTTAACTAGATGATCTTAAGGTCCTTTCCAACACTAACTATTCTATGATTCTATGATTCTATTCTAAGACCTGACAACTGCTACAATTTTTTTTTTTTTTGGTAACATCTTCATTGCATGCAACTAAATTTATTTGTGAAGAAGAATTAAACCCAAACATAGAAACTAGTGGTGTAATACTGGATATATTTAAAATTATATGTCTGCGTTTATGTTCTTGAAGACATCTTGGGTTTTATCATTATTTTGTTATATTAGGTAGAAAGATTGAATGATTTGGGAACTTCAGCTAGGTATAGTGTATGGATCTGGTATTTTCTTTCCTACATAAATCAGTATTTTCAAAACAGTGTTTTGAGAAACTGTTACTTGAGGTGTCATATGAGTCTAAAGGACACTCTCATGCAACTCTTTCGAACTTTAGAAACAATTCCAAAAGGGATTCAATGTTTGAACATGATTAACCATGATCAGGTAAGTTTAGAAGAGGTACCTGATTTATAAAGTATGTGACGGTTCAGAGAAATTTTAAACAGTTTTCTTTCCCTTAAGACTAAAGGGAATATGAGGGACCTGCTTTCCTACATAAAGAAATGTACCTTCCTGCTAATCTGTGTTCTTACTGCAAACTCCAAGTCACCAGTATTTACTTAGGTTGAATGACATACACTGTAACTTACTGCTTAAATGATTTAGCAATGTGTTTATATCCTGTTTCTGTCTTGTTTAGTAGGCACAAGAACATTTAGTAATTATTGCTATTTAAAGATAAGTAGCTGATGGATGATGATGGTATTTTAGTAAATTGTTTCTTTACAGTAGAGCTATGGTGGTGGGTTTTTGTTCCTTGGCAATATAGGGCTTTTTTACATTAGAAATTTGGACTGCATTAACTGTTCTGGCAAGACTGTGTAGCTGCCCCAGTGTGGGTATGGATGCAGTTATATTTATCAGATGATGATTAATGCAGGCACAGCTATTTTCCATAAAGGATAAGCTATTTATAGGCCATTCCTTTATCAGTGGAACAGCACCCTTGCTACTTTTACATCCAATTTATTCTTCTTAATACTGGGATTTGAGATCTTGGAATCGTAAGATAACTCAGGTTGGAATGAACCTCAGGAGGTCTCTGAACCAACCTCATGCTCAAAGCAGGGCCAGCAGCTATAAATTAGATCAGGTTGATTAAGGCTTGGTCTACCTAGATCTTGAAATTTTCCAAGGATGGAAACAGCACATCTCTGGGCAATATATTCAACTTTTTTATGATCTCCTTGTGTAAATCCACCTTTGCTTGCCTCTTTGTTGTTTGCTTGCTTGCTTCCTTCCTTCCTCCCTTTCTCACTAGGAGGCCCCTGCTTATCAGCTTATCATCTCTTCAGTTGATACTTAGTCACCACTTCCTCAGGTTTTTTTTTGCAAGTTTTCAGTTACTGTCTCCTGATAATCTGTCACCAATACATCTTCATCAATGTTTCTTTATATATAATGGCATAAACACAGCCATGCTTCTTTTATCCATCAGACGTATTATGTATTTTGACTTTTAAATTATTGTATTCATTTAAAAACCTGTCACTTCTGTGAAAATTTGAAGACACAGCATTGTGAACACTTCTCAACACAGAAATTATTTTTTTCTTTATTCCTCCTCTTCTTCACAGATTTTTCAGGTCTTTATATATGTGGCTACATCTTGCCATAGATAGTACCTGAAATAATATTTTAAACTTTCCCTAACCATATATGGGGCTCAACCTGCATTACCATTTTAAAAAGATTAAATAAGGAAAGCAATTCCACCTAACAAATATGCTCAATATCCTGTGATAGTCTAAATCAAGTTTATTCCAGTATCCTGAGCATGGAATTTTCTAGTAACACCTCTGACCCATAAAACTGCAGTAAATTAAATATAGAATTTCATTATTCTTTTTACAGTATCCTTTATTGTAGATATTTTTACTGCTAACTTTCTCTTACTTTCTTTGCAGAGATCTTTCAGGTGATATAGCAGGAAAACCACTATTTAGTTGAGAGAGACTGAGTTTCATTGTAAGAGGGTACGTATTTCTAAAAAGTGACAAACTTTCAAACAGTAGTGGAACAATTAAGTTAAACACTGTCAGAGCACAGCCACCATGATTATGTCATCTCTTGCAGAGGTTTTTGCACATTTTCGGCCTGAGCCAGCAACCATGCTTCCAGGGAATGTATGGGCATGTTTCTGGAGCTACTAGAAGCAAGTATGCATTAGGTTTGCATAGCCAGCTCTTGCTAGCAGGGAGCTACAGGGGCGAGAAGCTACCAGAAGCTGGGCCTGTGTCCAAAGGAATCAGTGCCAGCTGGCTCCAAGATGGACCTACTGCTGGTCAAGTCTGAGCCCATCAGCAATGGTGGTATCACCTCTGGGGTAATGCAGTTAAGAAAAGGTAAAATGCTACTGCTCAATAGCAATTGCAGCTGGAGAGAGGAATGAGAGTGTGTGAGAGAAACAGCCCTGCAGACACTCGGGCAGTGAAGCAGGAGGTGGGGAGGTGCTCCTGGCAGCAGAGGAGAGATTCTGCTGCAGCCCATGGTGCAGCCTGTGGTGTGGCAGCTGTGTCCCTGCAGCCCATGGAGGTCCATGGGGAGCAGATCTCCACCTACAGCCCATGGAGGTCCATGGTGGAGCAGATCTCCACCTGCAGCCCGGTGAGGAGCCCACATCAGAGCAGGGGCACGCCCAAAGGAGGCTGTGACCCCATGGGAAGCCTGTGCTGGAGCAAGCTCCTGGCAGGATCTGTGGCCCCATGGATAGATGAGCCCAAGCTGGAGCAGGTTTGCTGCAGGACTTGAGACCCCACGGGGGACCCATGCTGCAGCAGCCTGTTCATGAAGGACTGCATCGGTGGAAGGGACACACACATGCTCATAACAAATAATTTTCCTGATCAGTGATGTTTCTTTCTGTTCCTTTAGCTGCAGTGCCTATTCCACTCACATTAATGTGGGCCACGTGCACGCAGTATGTCTCATTTTCCTATTCTTAATATCTTGCTCCACTACAATTGCTTCTTTGTAAACAAAATAATATTTATTGTAATTTTGTCTTAGTTTAAAATCCCTAATCTATCAAACCTATAACTAATTACAGTATTAATTAAAATTATATTATATATTATATATTATAATTATATTATAATTTTCATTAGTACTGATGGCTCTGTGCCAGTTTTACTAGTGGTTTAATTTGTTTCCAAAGAAGTTTCTGTCTTTCTTTTTCTTAGTGCAAAAATTTCTAATTTGCTTAAGAATATTTTCAGTCACAGCTGACAAAGCAGCAAGCATTCTAAAATACAGGTTTGGATTCAGAAAAACCTTTAAATTCTCACAGTGAAGACCTAGTCTGTGAAGACCTAGTCATATTACTATACAAATGCTAAAATTTCACTAAAATTGTATAATAAAATTAAATAAACCAGTATGTCTGCATATATAATTTCATTCAGTGTCTACATATGCATGAGCACACATACCCACCTACATACAGATATGCACATACAGCGCATGCAGAGAAGTCAAATTCCTTACTTGGAAGCACCAAGGGTTTTTGATAGACTGATTAACTCTACCTGTAGACCTAACAATATCTGTGGAAGCATCCTGTTTAGAAAACACTCATGAACTGATTTCTATTTGACATTTCTAGTATTTCAGGTCCAACTAGTTTAATCGGGTCTTTCATAAGAGCTTTCAATGCATTATGTCACCCCAGACATGTTTTTCATCAAAGAGCAATATGCTTTTCTTATTTTAATGCAGCATGTGGGCACTCTTCTCCTACACTGAGTGAGTAACACTTGTTACATTCAGTAGTAGTTACTTATCTCTTGGAGATGGAAAACTGAATCCTCATAACCAAGTACAAAATTGCTTTTGGTAGTAAAGGTCAATAAGGAGTGCATCAGAGGGCGCAAAGAACTTGCCCTCTCCTAGTTAGGAACTCAGAAATTACAGCATATGTAGAATTCATTAGTGCCACCTATTTGTGAGACTTTAAAACTGCAGATAATTCCTGCCTAACTGCATCACTTAAGAAAACATATTATGTCTCATCCCACCTAGCCAGGTGAAAGAACAAGACGTAGGATAGATCTCAAAACCACAATGGAATTTCCTTCAGTTCTGTATTTATATAGTTGCAGCGTATGAATGTGTTCTTCAAAAACCAACACATCTATTTGAACATACAATATATACAATGGTATATTATATATACTTATGTAATTTAAATAGTATAGATTTATAAATGTAAATAACATTTCCACTTACAGCTCTAGATATATTTCTCTATGTGCAGAAACCCCAGTGCAAGAAAGCCAAAGACAGGACAAGGCACTGATGGGAATGTCTTGACATAGAAAAAGTAAGGATTTCCAAATAAAGTTATATACTAAAGAAGGATTTGGAAAAGTGTTTTCAAAAATAAATCTTTTTTTCCTGTTCTTTACCAGTTCTTTGATACTCTGTTAGGTGAGGAAGGATTAGGCAAAATGTCATGGGTAAAACAAAAATCAAAGAAAAATCCTTCAAACTTGATTAATGTATTTGCCTGACTCTGCTGTTGAAGCATTGGATATTGCTGGTGCAGATGGATATTTTCTGTTTTACTGGTTTAAGTCAAACTGCCCAGAGAGGTTTACGGTCAATCTATCCTCATTTTATTCTCAAATTAGACACCATATTCTTCAGATCTTTATAGAGAGATAAAGCTTTGAATGACAGGAGGGAGGTTTATTGTTAATCAATGGTAAATTCATGTTGACATATGGCTTTAAACTTCAGAGGGACATCTGTAGCCTGAGGTATAAGAACTTGAAGTGTACTTGTTATATAACTATTTGTACATGTGAAGATTCTCTAAATATGTTTGCCTGACTGTAAACAGGCACAGATTTTCAGAAAACAGATAAACAAAGGATAGATTATCAAAATAATGTTAATTATCAATTAAATTCTTTGCTGTCATTGACTTCCTTGTGAAAATGACAGTTTAATTTGACAACATGTACAGGCATGTGTTACAGAATTCCTCTGGCAGACAATATGTGTGCATTGGCACAAGCAATGAATAAATCAATAATTATGTGAAAATGGTTAAGGCTTTAAGGGGAAAAAAAAATATATCAAAAAGTTACCATAATTTCAGACATCTTTCAGACAAACGATTCCCACAATACACAGCTTGAACAGAGCAGTACAGATTTTGAGTCCATGTAGAAAATTATTCACAGCTCACATGACTTTTCCAAGACAATGAAAATACCATGTACATGGACACTGAAACGGTTTAAACAAACCCAAATGTTGAGAACTTTGAAAGTCTTTTCTGTCAGAAGTTTTCTTAACCTTGTCACAATCACATTAGATTGTTACTAATAAGAATCACTGTTTTTAAACAGTATTTGAAATTCAGACATGTAAACCAAACAAAATTAATTTCAATTATTTAAGATATACTGATTTATTTTTGTTTTTCTACCGTAAATATTTTGCTTCCTATAACTTGCATACAGAGACTTCAGTAGAGAGCTTAAAAACTGCTTATGTTTTTATTTTTGTTGTTGTTCATATATCTGTAAATTTATTGAGTGCCTCAAACTAATGTAATTTCATTCATTTTGCTATCTTTACAAATATATTTGACGTAGTGGTTTATTATTTCAAGTATAGGTTATGTTCTGTAGTTTAGTTGACTGTAGTCATGTTATTTTATATCCATGACTGGTTGAACATGGTATCTGGTGCAGTGCTTAAAATCCTGACTGAAAAACAGCATAAGACTGTTTTAGTGGACTCTATGAATTTTTAAAACTTTTTTTTTTTTTATATATGACCTTGTAACTAAGCTCAGTCAGATGACTGCCCAGGGAAAGAAGTCCAAAAATGGTGGTAAATATACCAGAACAAATTAATTTTAAAAATCTTACGGTGATCCAAAAACATAGTCCCCAGACTTTATATTCATCTGTTTGACATACAATGAGAAAATAAGCATTGACAGTCCCATGAGGCTGTGTAGAATCCTGCAGGTGTTTCTAGCAATAATGTCAAGGTATCTTGAAAGAAATCTAAATCATAGCACTACACCCTAAAACATATCTAGAATGTGTCTTAGTGGATTGAAAAGCTGAAGTCTGAAGTTAGGAAAAAAACCCCAACAATCAGTTTCTCTTATGTATATCTGATGTTCAATGACATAATCAAAATATGTTTGTTTGGTTGTTCTTTTTTTTCTCAAGACCCCTGACTCATTCAGTGCGTTGGTTTGATGATGCTCATTTAGGAACAGCTGTTCAAGATTTTGTTTCTCATCATTGTTACTATGTGTTTCTATGTTTTATTATTACATACTAATCAAGCCCTCTTTTGAAGACAAAATGCATACTCATGGTTTTAAAATACTTTTCTAGCTTTCAAGGCAGATTACTACCCCCAAATCTAATCAGAAATCATTTGAAATATTCATGTCCACCATTTTCAAATGACGTTTAAATACTAGATAATTATTCATTTATTTTGATATGTACTTGGATATTTAATTTATGTATCCTAGTACGAATTCAATCCCTAAAGTAGGAACATTAGTTTTTTTTATTTTGTTTTCTTAGCTATACAAGAAAATAAAATTGTTGACAGGTTTGGTTTTTTGTTTTTTTTTTCAAAAAACATAGCTTTTAACTTCTTTGGGGTTTTTTTTAGGTAGAAATTAATCACAATTGGGATGCTGGAAAGCTGTTGTTCCTAAGACAACACTTTAAAGAATACATTGATATTTAAAAAAAAAAAAGACAAAGAAAACTCAAACACATGAATGTATTGATTGCAACATTATATTTAATGATCAAACAGATAGTTGTTCTCAGCTGCAAAGAAATAGTAACAGACTGACCTAGAGTAACCACATTAGATAAGCATCCAGTGACCAGCAAGGGGTAAGAATCTGTCTCTTCCAGTACAGAAGTGAGACTGCTTACGTATGAGATCCTTTGAACTCTTTCATAAATATCTTTCTGCTTCTTAGAATCTCTTACACTTCTACACTGTATACCCATCAGAAATTCCAAAGATCATTAGAATCAGCTCACTATTTTTCTCTAGTATTGGCACACTAATGAACGCAGTTCCTGAAAACAGGAGAAACCAAAAATTAGGTGAATGTGTTGTGTAAATTGTTCACCGTGTTCTGCGATCCAGTGAGATACCTCAATTCAAAGCTATCCATACTTGAACTGCCTCTGAAGACCAGAATGTACAGTGTGTACATTGTGTGCAAGTACATCAGCAGCATACCTCCATCTGACTTACCCCTAATCATCACTCCAGACTGAAATAATCACTGAAAATGCTGTATTTTCCAATGACTTGTGTGTCTCAAGCTTGTGTAGTTGCATTTTTTTGTAAACAATTAAACGCTGCGTAAAGCTGATGTTCCAATGATACATCTACAGCCCATGTAGATTTATAAAAATACCTTTTTTTCATTTTTGAAACTTAAGGTGCACTGACATAATCTTTATACTTATGTATTTATTCATTTAGCTGCTTACTTATGTACATTTACATAAAGCTGCAGTCTGACAACGCACCGTTTCTCCTGGAAGTTCTTTTTCAAACTGGCAGTTATTTAATGTTTTGGGGGGTTTTTTTTTGGTACCTTGAGAAGCTGCTCAGCTTGAGACCAAAATGCAGTTGGCTTTCATAGCTTCTTTCTGATTAAACAGTTGCTAGAAATCTGGTCTGCTGTGGGAACCTCTGAGAATGAAAATCCCATATAACTGCCAATTATTCTTTTTGTCAAATTAATTGCTACAGTATTTGTCCTGTATTTATTTTATTTTTTTTTTAATTATTTACCCAAGGGAGCATGGACCAAAAGAAATATAATAAAGTCAAGTGAATATATTATTTTAAGACTCACAAATGCTATAATCAAATTGCACATACAAAGACAAAGTTACAAAAGGGGCCATTATACTGTTACTCCTTCTGCTACATCTATTACAGAGCAGCTCAAGATGTGCGGCAACAAACTAAATACATCATTTGCAAGTAAAAAGCTCTCCCACAGCGGAAGCCACAATTCTTTTTAGAACTGGTATGCTTCACAGAAACCAGAAATATTCTGCAAGGAAAAGTTTTCTTTGCTCCATACTGGTTGTCTTTTTAGTTGAATGTTTTGCTAAGAGTATAGCCAAGGTTTCAGACTAAATACTAATTATGTTAAGGTACAGGAGGATGACACCACAGTGCCTGTGAACTCTGCGATGTATCTTTTGCACAAATGCACCAGTATAATCTTTAACTTCAGGCAAGTCTGTATGAAGGTGATAGCAGTACATATATTGTTATTTTGTAAGCAGAGTTTTGTGATTCATTCCAGTCTGGTATGTTTTGCCAAGACTTTTCTAAATAAATAGTTGGTCACTACAGAAGCTCTTTAGGAGACACATGATACAAAAATTGACCTATCAGTCTCCTACCTGTTAGACATTCATGAATAAATCACCCACTCATGCAAACTTCAAAGAAAGCAGCTGTCTAATCTGTGATTTAATCTGCTGTCAATCTTACAGAAAATCTTTGCCATGTCACACACTAAAGTAGAAACTTCAAAGAATGCTGATTGGCAAGTACTGCAAAGGACTTTTTTTCTTCCTATGCCTCAAAAAATAGTTTTCTAAATAAAAGCCAAGGTTTTTTTTTTTTTTTTGGTGGTGGTGGTCTTTTTTTTGTTTGCTTGGTGTGGGGTTTTTTTGTTGTCACTTTTTTGTTTGTTTTGTTGTTTCAGTTTGGGTTTTGTTTATATTTGCTTTGGATACAGTCAGGATTTTGGTGTCTAAACACAAAGTTTCTGCATTCAGCTGTAGCAACAGTGTTTACGTTAAGAAACTAGTGCCCAAGAACTGGAGAAGTCTGCTAAATTTTTCTATGAGGGGAACAAATAAACAGTGTGGCATTACATGACAGCTTTGTCACCAAAGCATTCTGGGGCATTGGAAAGAAACACACTGGAATAAATGCATCAGAAGGTTTTTGGTACTAGGAACAGTTGGTTAGAGCAGTTGCATCCTGGTTTGCTTAACTGTAGAGCTTTAAGATCAGCTTGATCAGCTAAAAAAAAAACAAATACAAAAACTATGTGGGCACTAGAGTGCTGATCTAGAACTGCTGATGATGATCACAACTTTTAAACGTCCCACGAAGATCTGTAACAAAGATTTCATTTGGCTGTTAGTTTCCTACAGGCAAAGTTTTCAATATGATCCATGCTACAGCCAGTCCCATTACAGTAGAGTTCAAAAAAAAAAAAAAAAAAAACATACTAGATAGAAGCATAGTACATTTTTGGTTTTTTGCCACTTGCAATGTATTTGAAATAGATCCTTTTTGTCAGTTTCGAACTCATGTAGGCTGCAATCAAGAGGATTGTATCATAGAGTCTGAAATACATAAAGAAAATGTACAGTAGTTTGTTATAAAGTCTCTATTGTGCCTAGGAACAAACATAATTTTATTGCTGCTTCAGCAAGACTCTGAGAAAGTGTGTAACAGCAGTAAAAATGCATCCACATCATTAAAAGACAAGTCTTTATTCAGTGAGAGGTATACACAGGTGAGAATTGCAGGGTCAGTCTCTTCGAGACAATGAGCATAAATATAACCGGCTTTTAGTCTACATGTAGGAAAATGTAAAGCATTTTTAGAATGAAATAAATAAGGAACATATCTGTAATAAGTATAGGAAAATCTGACATTCAGTTTACGTAAATAGTTTGCATCGATTAGTATCAGTTCAAGTTGAGACCTGAGACACAGAAAAAAATTTATTTGATACCCTAAGTGAAATATTGTACAGAACAATCATGTCTTACATGAAGTTCACTGAAATGGTAAAGGAAGTTCATGTTTAAGTTAGAGTTCAGAGTTCACTAGTGGTGTCTTCTTTTAATTTTCGTAAAAAACAGAGTCTACTATTTTTTTTCAGGATGAGAGAAGCATTATTTCCTTTCTACCTCAGGTTGGAATGATCCTCTTCAAACTGATGAGAAAAAAATAGAATTGTTTTCATGACTTATAACAGGCAACTGTGAAAATATCTCAAAATATGTTCATGATTTTGCTTCTTGTTACCAGTGCAGAAGAAAATCTATTTAGGAGGAAGGAAACAAATAAAACAGTTGCACACTGAATTACATTTTGTGACTCCACGCTGAAATACTTGTGACAAGAGTCAGAAAAAATATCTGTATTATTTCATAATGTCATTTTTGTTAACACTTAACTTGTTTCTGTAGCATGAATTCATTTTGATCCTTTATTCACTATGAGACAGAATGAAAAATTATGTTAATGAACAAAAATTTATGCAGCTTTTTATAGTCAAAACTTATAAAAAATATTTGATTATGTGACCTTTTTTTGGAGGTTATTACTGCATCTCACTCTACAGAGGTTATTACTGCATATTGGAGGTTAATACTGCATATTGGAGGTTAATACTACATCTCACTCTACAGAGCAAATATTTTGGAGTTCAATCACTGCTCTTTGGAAATCTTGCATAAAGGGTTTGGAGCTAACTGTGAAATTCTTGGAAATTTTCTTTAGAAAGCTGATACTTTTGCCAAGAAGTTGAAGATTTGCATGACGTTCAAAAGGTATTTCCACAAACCAGTACCCAACACTGACCAAATCCGCAGAAATCTATATATTGCCAGAGAGTGCAAAAAAAACCCAAAACCATTGGAGGGCTTAAAAATTATTCATCTTTTTTTTTGAACATGTAAACATCAAGGCTAGTACTTTAAGCAAAACAATATTTGTTTATCACTGATTAAGTCTTCAGGCCCCATAAAAGTAAGGTGCTAACAAATCTTTTTAAAATAATACATTATTTTTGTGTAAATAAGGGAATAAGTATTTGAAGTACAAACAGATTTACTCTGACAATCCTCATCCGTTTGCAATATGAAAATGATGAGTACAGAGGACTCTGTATTTGAAGAGTGCAATTGCAGTCAGAACTGCCTTCATGGCTCTCATTGGTATTCCTGTCTACATCTAGATCTTTGATGCACCTTTTGTATATCATATACATGCAGGCTGACTTCTGTAGGCTGCCTGCTCCTCTCTGGGTGTCTTCCAGGCATCTTTAACCTTTGACCTCAAAGACAGACAGTTGATCAAAACAGGATCTTGGCTGAATTTTTATTTTATGAAACAGAGTAAAATATGTCAGGGTGCAGCACAGGCCAGTCACTCCCTGGGGCCAGGAGCAGCGGGGCCTCCACAGCGATGTCAGGGCAGGTTCTGGCAGCCAGGACTCATCCCACTGCCACTGCCAGCTCCAGGGCAGCTGGGGGCAGTCTCAACCCTGGGCATAAGGTATCTCCCTAGGGATGGGGACAAACTGAGGCTAAGCAAGATGTCAGCCCTGGGGCTGTGCCTGGCTTACTGATAGATAATAAGCTATCATACCATCAGAGACATGTAGCAAGAATCTTTAGACAGGAAACAAGCAGAGACAAGAGCTGACAGCCCATCTTGACTAGTCTTTTTAAGACTGGTATAGATATAGCCACAGTGCTCATGGGTGCAGTTAAAATCTAGCTGTGCCCTCAATGGCAATAGTTATTCAATGTCTTTCTGTCAAATTACATTGGTTTGAGGGGTGTGAAAGATTATGTGGGCAAAGAGGGGGAATGGTGAACATTTTAAAGCTGTGTATAAAAGAACTGGAAAAAATATACCTCCAAACCTGCTGAACTGAAACTTCTAGGCTAAAAACAAAATGTCATATCGTGAAGTCTTCTCTCCTAAAGAGTGCATTCCCATGGCTGTCATGTCAACAGTGCATAGGAAACCGCTAGAGGCTTCCTATCTTCATATTTGTAACCTGAAATAAATTCTCAGGGTGATAGCCAATAGCTTTTACACATTTTAAGTCTATGAAATCAAAATGCTAGTGTGCGGACATTTGCTCTGAGTGTTGCTCAGAATCAGCTTAAAGGATATAAATGGACATTGTCAGAGATCTGGGCTGAAAACAGCTTCTATGCAACTAACATACTTTGTGAATTGCTAAGTAAGTGCAATGAGCAGTAAAATGCTTAAATACATAAAGTATTCTTTTCCAGAATACTCTTGGTTCTCTTTGAGAGCTTGAGCATCAGTGTTGGCTAACACTAATTTAAACTAGAATAAAGGGTATTATTTTTTAATACAAAATTGTGAAGATTTTCTGTTAATGTTTTCATGCCAACTGACACAAATCACAGTTTGAGGATTCTCAGGGCAGAGGCCTTGTGCTTAGCTCTGTTCTCTCAAAAATAAAAGAAACTAAAACCATAAGAGTGATTGGGGTCTCAAGGCGAGGAATATAGAGATTAATTATAAGTGGGTAAGCTTAGGCTGTATTTCACAGATATGAAATAAAAACAACAACAACAAAAGATTTGTACTGAGGACAGCTTCTTCTTCTTTTCCTCAAAGAATGAATGAAGCATATATACTAATCAAAATCAATAGCTGAGATCATCATACATAAGTAAGTTTTTAGCCAAAGGCAAAACTTACACTAATAAAACTGCCTGACAGAAATTAAACTGCTTATTTTCCTCACATCATCGTTATAATCTTTAGTCATATTGCTATTCTTAGCTTGCTCCCTATGGCTTAGAGCTTTTACATTGGATTTAAGACTGTTAAGCAGGCTTAGTTGTAATTATCATTCTATTCAGAAGAAGATCTGTATTAAAAATAAAAAACATGTCATGAAATGTTTGTAAAACAGCATTTTCAGATTTCTTTTCCATAAAATCTGGAGACTTTTCTCTGCTGCCTAATTCTCTCTCTTTCCGCCCCCCCCCCCCCCCCCCTTAAGAACCCTTCTCACAAACAAATCAGAATTTCCTTTGAAATCTGATTAAGAACATTCCAAATTTAGTATCAAAATATGACAAAAGTCTCACTCTTTCCTGTCCGAAAAGAGCAAAGGAATCATTAAATGTGATGATAGAGTTTGAATTATAGCTGCTTTGATACTGTGATCCTTTCTTCTTCTCCCCAAAACCATCGGTTTTCAGTCTGTTTAGTCTTATTATGTATCATTGTTAACCTTATCACGACATAAAATGTAAATGTATCATTCAAATAATTATAAACAGTTGCCCAGTTGTGAAACCCTTTTTCAAATAAGACATTACAAAGGGCTTTAACCTTCCACAACATTTATATTTAATGACATAAATGAAACAGGATGACATTAAAACTTCAAAGCAGCAAAGATGATACATTTCCAATCGTGCTGTTACAGTGAGATCTACAAACAGCATACTAGCACCCAAAAAACTGCTTTTTCATTTACTGAAGTTCAAGCGTGGCCTCATCTCAAATGATATCTAATTCTACTGGCACTTCAAATACACCAAAGGCCACTAAAGTGCCATGAAAAATATATGTGATATTTTGGTACAGTTGTCTTTTAACACAAGAGAGTTAAATTGTTGTTCAGACTTTGTCTCAGAATGTCTATCCAAATTGAAAAGACTGGGATATTAATATGGTTAGTCATCTGATATGACACTGTGGTAAAAAGAATATGTATACAAGAGAATGTTAAATGCCATTTAATTATTGAGGTCAAGACAGTAAGTAAAAAATGCCCTCTACCTTGCCAGTAGTTGATGCTGTAGGTTGCTTGAAACTTTGCTTCACCTGATTTCACCAGAATTTTGAATTTGCTTCATTTCACATAGACATCTAGGGGAAAATATAGGTATCATAGGGGAAATATAGCCACCATTTTCAAGAAGGGGAAAACGGATGACCTGGGGAATTACAGACCAGTCAGTCTCAGCTGTGTGCCTGGCAAAATCTTGGAGCACATTCTCCTGGAAGGCATGCAAAGGCATGCGAAAAACAACAAGGTGCTTGGTGACAGCCAGCATGGCTTCACTAAGGGGAAATCCTGCCTGACCAATGAGGTGGTCTTCCATGATGGGGCTACAGAAATGATGGACAGAGGTAGAGCAGCTGACGTCATCTACCTGGACTTGTGCAAAGCCTTCAACATTGTCCCACACGACATCCTTGTCTCTAAATTGGAGAGACATCAGTTAGATAGGGGGACCACTCGGTAGATAAAGAACTTGCTGGATGGCCGCATGCAAAGAATTGTGGTCAATAGCTCAATGTCCAGCTGGAGACCAGTAACGAGTGGTGTCTCTCAGGGATCGGTGTTGGGACAGGTCTTGTTCAACATCTTTGTCAGTGACATGGACAGTGGGATTGAGTGCGCCCTCAGCAAGTTTGCCAATGACACCAAGCTGTGTGGTCCGGTTGATATGCTGGAGGGAAGGGATGCCATCCAGAGGGACCTTGACACGCTTGTGAGGTGGGCTGATGCCAACCTTATGAAGTTTAACCTTGACAAGTGCAAGGTCCAACACCTGGGTCGGAGCAATCCCAGGCACAGCTACAGGTTGGTCAGAGAAGAGATTCAGAGCAGCCCTGTGGAGAAGGACTCGGGCATGTTGGTTGATGAGAAAATGAACATGAGCTGGGTTCAGTGTGCACTTGCAGCCCAGAAAGTCAACTGTATCCTGGGCTGCAGCAAAAGGAGCATGACCAGCAGGTTGAAGGAGGTGATCCTGTCCCTCTACTCTGCTCTCGTGAGACCTCACCTGGAGTTTTGTGTGCAGTTCTGGTGTCCTCAACATAAAAAGGACATGGAACTGCTGGAACAAGTACAGAGGAGGGCCACGAGGATGATCAGGGGACTGGAGCACCTCTTGTATGAAGACAGGCTGAGGAAGTTGGGGCTGTTCAGTCTGGAGAAGAGAAGGCTGCGTGGAGACCTCATAGCAGCCTTCCAGTATCTGAAAGGGGCCTCTAAGGATGCTGGGGAGGGATTCTTCATTAAGGACTGTAGTGACAGGAAAAGGGGTAACGGGTTCAAACTTAAACAGGGGAAATTTAGATTGGATATCAGGAAGAAGTTCTTTGCTGTAAGGGTGGTGAGGCACAGGAATGGGTTGCCCAAGAAAGTTGTGAATGCTCCATCCCTGGCGGTGTTCAAGGCCAGGTTGGACAGAGCCTTGGGTGGGATGGTTTAGTGTGAGGTGTCCCTGCCCATGGGAGGGGGATTGGAACTGGATGATCTTAAGGTCCTTTCCAAACCTAACTATTCTATGATTCTATGATTCTACGATTCTATGTGTTGCCTTAGGAGATTATGTGAACCTCAGAAAATGGTCATCTTAAATAAAAGTCTAATCAAAGGTCCATTATGAATGAAACACATAAAGCCTATGATCCTTAGTTCTTAGTGTAGATGGTCTACATAATATGCTAAAGTTATATTACCTCATCCTGTGACTCCATTATTCTTTATGTAATTTCAGTATTATGAAATCATAGAATGTTTTGGGTTGGAAGGGACCTTAAAGATCACTTAGTTCCAATCACCCTGCCATGGGTAGGGACACACTCAACTAGAACAGGTTGCTCAAAGAAGCATCCAACCTGGCACTGGACAGTTTCAGGGAAGTGGTACTCTCACAGGAAAGAACTTCTTCCTAATAGTTCATCTAAATCTCCCCTCTTTCAGTTTGAAGCCATTCTCCCTTGTCCTATCAATACATGCCCTTGCAAAAATTCCGTCTCCAGATTTCTCATAGATCCCCTTTAAGTGCTGTTAGGCTTCTATAATGTGTCCCTGGACCCTTGTCTCCTTCAGGATGAGCAACCCCAGCTCTCTCAGCCTGTCCTCATAGGAGAGCTGCTCCATCACTCTGATCAACTTCGTGGCCTCCTCTGGACACATTTCAATAGGTCCATGTCCTTCTTATGTTGGGGACCCTAGAGCTGAATGCAGTACTCCAGGTGGGTTGTCATATGAGCAGAATAGAGGGGGGAGAATCACCTCTTTCGGCCTGCTGGTCACACTTCTGTTGATGCAGTCCAGGACATGGTTGGCTTTCTGGTCTGCGAACGCACACTGCCGGCTCATGTTGAACTTCTCATGAACCAACACACCCATGTGCTTCTCCTCAAGGCTGCTCTCCATCCATTCTCTACCCAGCCTGTACTTATTCTTGGTATTGCCCCAGCTCAGTTTCAGGACCTTGCTCTTGGCCTTGTTGAACTTCATGAGGTTCACACTGGCCCACCTTTTAAGGTCTCTTTGGATGGCATCCATTCCCTCCAGTGTGTCGGCCATACCACACAGCTTCATGTTATTGGCAGACTTGCTGAGGGCACACTCAATCCCATGTTGTTGGCAAAGATGTTAAGCAGTGCGGGTCCCAGTGCTTAGCCGGGAGACTTGTCACTGGTATCTACTTGGACATTGAGCTGTTGACCACAACTCTTTGAGCGCGAACATCCAGCCAATTGTTTATCCACTGAATGGTCCATCCATCAAATCCACGCCTCACCAGTTGAGATGTCATGTGGGACAGTGCCAAATGCTTTGCATTAGAACTTTATATAGGCAAGTCATGTTTATGTTTAAAAATATAGCATAACCTACTAAGCATATTCTAACTCTTCCAGGTTTTGCAGGCCAGCCAAAATTCTCTCTAGCAAAAAAGTTATAACAAACCTTTCTCCGAGAAAATTGTTTCATCATTACGGACTGCATTTCACCATTTTAGTAAGTATAAAACAAAGAACACAAAGGTGCAAAGAAAAAATATGGATTTGCTCATAGAGTAAGGTGCTGCCTAGCGTAAGAATTGTAGAACCAGGCTTTTTTTCTGAGAGCTTTTCCACTTTAGAGACCTTTAGTTTGCAGCTCAAGGAATTCCTATTCATAGGAATCTCTTTTCATATTTGGTCTTATATGGCTGACAATGTAGTTTTGAGGGAGAGTCTGCAGAACAAAGGTTTGTTTTGAAAAGGACTTCATTCTGAAGGTTTTTGGGGGAAAAAAAACCACAAAACCAAACATAAAGATGCCTAAGAATTAAGAAGTAATATTAAAAAGAAGATGAGAATTTTTCCATTTAATTTCAAATGTAGAAGCAATGTATGCACCTTGACAAAATCCTAAGGAAATCACTAATGGACATACAACTGCATGGAAGTCAATAAGGGTATATGTTCTTCCCCGGGAAACATAATAATGTGGTATGGATAAAGGATAACATTTGGCCAGCTGGCAGCAAATTGTTTCTGATTAAGAAATCTGATGAAGCAGTTGCCTTTTCTTATGCCACTATTTACAATGTAGTCTAACTTACATGCAGTCTATTCCTGGATTTTTGTCAGGAGATTATTTTTTTAGTTTGTTTCTTTCATTCTTTTCTCCTGTAACTTTGAGGGAACACATACATTGTTTCCTCTAATCTGAGCAGCACCTGACTAGATTTCCTGATGCTAACATTTTCATGAATGCTATTGTCCTGCAAAGAATCAAATTAAAATACAAATAACACTAGTTTTATAATAGTCATGGACACAGAAAACACTACAGTACAGATCCTGTGACAGAAGCATTTGGGCATACAGTACTGTATACAGAAAAAAATAAGACTTGATCACACAGGATTATTTTTGTCACAGAAGGAAAACATTCAGCGCATTTCAACACCCTGCCCTGCCAAATGGGTCATCCATCAGATTCTGTTGTGCATACACTATAAAATCAGTCTCCCACTTGCTCACAAAAGAGCTCTCTGACACCACAGTACAATGTAAGGACTGAAACAGAATCATACATAGAGACAGTCAGATAATTACCTGTGCAGTGCAGGCATACACAAACAGCAGAGTAGCTTTTACTGATGAAAATTTTTCGCTCAAGACAGCAGCCATACTCACTGCAACAAGAATGACATCTTTTCTGCAAAGATAACCAAAATGAATGGCTAGAGTTAAGTGTAAAAAGAAGTTAAAGACACTTCTACTGAGTACTATGTTAGCCTTGAAGAATGTGTGGTTTAGGAGTTTCCTCTAAGCAGAACTATTTTGTCAGTATTTAATAATCCACAGTCACTTGCTATTCTATGAATTTTTCTAATCTCCCCATGAAATGTGTAAGCATTTAGCAAGCACAGCACCCAGAGACAACGATTTCAGCAGCTCAGCTCTGAATTACTTTAGAAACTACCAATACGTTCTATGCTAGCTAAAACTTGCACTAAATCACAAAAAGGGTCAGTGTTTAGTATGATTGGAAACCAAATCTTACTGTTGTTTGGATGTTATTTAAACCAGTTTTCTAAGATAAATCTTAAAACTAGAGTTATTTCAATAAAATTATAGGCTGTGGTCTGAAAATATGACACTGAGAACAGTTTAGAATGCATAATAGTCAAATGTTTCAAATTAAATAGCTGTAACATGGAAAACCAGCTCATTAAAATTGTGTGCATTTTCACTTATATCTTGATAGTGTACCATTTTGCATCAGCTTTATTGTTCTATAATGAGCATTTAGGGTGTGGAAATACATAAGACCCTGAAAACACCTACAGTAAATGGTCTGTTGCACAGTAAGATTTATAGAAATAAGCCATTTTGCAACCATGTGGAAGTTAATAAATCAATATCTTTATTCTTGGTCTGCACTAATTACAATTAAAAGGTGAAAAGAAGCCTCTTTTACTTGTGGCATATCCGACAGGAGAGAATATCAATATCTTGTAGTGCACATAATGTGTCCTATATAATAAGTAACTGACCTGCTTACTGTAGAGAATACCTTCATTTGACACTTCTAAAAATCAGATGAAAGTCACTTTGGAAATCAGCTAGCACAAACCCTTACAGAAAAATCAGGATTTCCCATTATAATCCTCTCTCTAATATTCCCTCACACACAGCTCTAAGTCTGCTTTTGATGGAAGTGAATTTCTCATACTAACCATTTACCTGGTTTCCTCATATTATTGCTTGAAGGGCCCTATCTTAATTTTTTATTCAAGTCACTTTTTAAATCTCCAAAGATATTAATGGTGCAAGACGAAGCACTAAACAGCCTTAAACTTACCTCCCAAAATATAACCTAAATATTCCCATGCAGTGTCTTCAATTTCTGTATTTTTTTCTGAAATAACATTATGTAGCAGTCCGAATTTATATTCTTCAGAGAGTTAATAGTCTATGTTGATGGTTCAAGAGATATTACAGTAAATAAAGATATAATAACCCCTATAACTCTTACACTTTACTTCTGAGGTATTTGTAAGTAGTCATATCATTATAGTCTTTCCTTCAAGCAGTAGCATAGTGTATCAAATTGTCTTAATCTTTTCTCATATGTCACAGCCTCTAATCCTTCTCCCTGGATTTTTTTTTTTTTAAGTTTATAAAATAGTCTTTCTATATTGAACACATTCACAGAAGACTCAAAGTGCAGTAACATGAACAGGCTACAGCGTATTAAGACCTACAAATCAATTAACTCTCATTTAAATTCACTGAAGAAAGACAGTAACACTGTTTTTGGAGCAATACACTGGGAACTCAAGTCTTATCTGCTAGCCACAAGTATGCATGATTCTTTTTTGCTCTCCCTGTGCAGAGAGTTCTCTGTTAGGGCAGAGCTGAAAAATCAGGTAATCATTCTCCCTGCAATCCTCCCATTGATTTTTTTACATAAGATGGATCTCCTGAAAATGGTTATCCTTGCCCCTGGAAAGCATCAAAAACACTTTCAAGCATAATCTGTATATCTAGATACTTTTTTTTTCTTTTTCCTGTTTGTCGAAGATACTCAAGGGTCCAAAACTTGATTTCTGGCACCATCACATGCCTGTCCAAAAATAATGTTAATAGCAATACAAGCTCTGTCCTTTTCCTTACACTATGACTGTGAGGTTGCATGGAGTGCTTTAGAATTTGGCAGATAACAAAAGAAGTATTGCACTTGAAAAGAACTGAGCCAAGTAAATAATCCCCAGAGAGACTGAGGAAATAGTCTGAAAGCATTTTAGTGAAGAAAAGAAATCCCAAGCAGCTCTCCTCCATAAGGCAACTCCCAGGCAATTGCAAGGTTGTTTAACTCATATGATCTGCTGACATCACTGCTCAAAATAATACAGCTGCAGGTTAAGGGCTAACCTACATAGTGCTTTGTCACCCTACCAGAGATGAAATTTGACAGCACTTGCTATCATCAGTGCTCAGTAATTTCTGACGCATGCATCAGAAGGATGTAGGACAGTACTAAGTCCTAACAATTTCTGTGTAATTGTGGCCTTCTCTATAAACAATTATTCAGATTGCTTGACAATGTAATTTAAAATTGTCTATAGATTTTCCAGCACAAAGGAATAGAAAGGTTTACAGGATTTTGTTGACTGCAGTTACTGAAAGTTATATGTCATCTAAGAAACTGAATCTTATGTTGGAAACAGATATAGAAATTTGAGCATTTTAATATAAACTTTGTATGTAACCCTGTAAAGCAGCTGATAATACAAATTTTGTCTGTTAACAATGTTCAACACATGTAAACTATTTTGCTGTACCCATATTATAGAACTTTTCTTGAATAATTCCTGGGTTTAGTTGCCTGGGTTTTCTGAGTAGAAGAAGGAAGAGATTACTTAACAATAGGAATAAGGAATTTTATATTTCTTAAAAATTAACATTAAAGGTAATTTATGCCATTCTTTAAGACTGCGTTTGGGTATGACAGTCTGGAACATGTGAAGAAACCATTATAGCTGTAAGAAGGCAGAAATTGAGAAGTGAAATGAAAGTTCTATTCTGAACAAACAAGTTTCCATTTTTTCATGGCTAGTTCATAAACTGGCAGCACTATTACAATTTTACTCCCAAAAGTCACTAGAAAGTGACACAACTTATGCTATTCTGTTTACCATCTTACTTCTAATTTCAAAGATTAATGCCAGTGTTTCAGAACTAGTGCCCCTCTTGTATTATCTGTTTTGACAACATTATTTTAACCACAGAATAACACAGTCTTCGGCTGTTTCCATCAGTAATATTAATTCATTGAAATATATTTTCAACTCTATTATTCACCATTTCTAACATCTTAATGTCAACAGTGTATTAAGTCAGTATGCAATTCTATGGTTTCCCTAATGCTTTCGTTTGGTTCCTATATGTTACCACATTCTTTGACTGCTGCTTTGATGGTCTATTGGGATATCTTTTTATTTTTCTATACTCTTCTGTACTATACTGTGTACAATTCACTGTCATATTTCAATTCTTTGATTAACCCTGTCTCTGGTTCTTACACATTCTTCTGTTGTATACTCTTAGTGGATTGCTTTAGTTTTCTGCCTTTGTTGTGATATTGTCCACCCTGATTTTACGTATTTATTCTTTAACATCTCTGTTTATGGGACTTGGGCAATTTGTAAAGTCTAATATAATGGAAGTGTACACACAGTGAAAGTATTGTAAGAACCACATCGAGTACAGTGGCCGTCTAATATTTACTGCATAATGCTGTATGGATTTGGGCTTACAGCCTCCCATCCGACACATTTTTCTGTACAACTACAGAAGCTTTTGCATTTCTAATTATTTGTCTTCTTAAAAGCCAGATAGAGAGAAGAATATTTAGGAAGCATGCGATCCTCTGACCTTCCCGTCTTTCTCAGATTCATCTTGTCCTGCTCCTAATAGCTCTTGTGCAGGGGAAAGTCATCTTCAAAAGTGAACTGCTCACTGCACAAAACTTCTTCATCCAAATATATGACTTCTACTAGCTTTATTTACTGAGAGAAGAAGAACTTAACAAATGTATTAGGGTTGAGATTTTTCTTTTTTTTTTTTTTTTTTTGTCCTGCTAGACACCCATGTCCTGTTTCCTGCTGCCTACCTTCTAACTTGGTATTTATTTCTAGTCATGCAGGATAACCATAAAATTCCCAAGTCCATACCTCTTTCTGTTACTCATAAATTAATCCAAATGTATCTACACTCACCTTTTTCCACAGCAGAAAATTAGCATTGTTATTAGCCCCTCCCCCATACAAAGCTGATGCTTGTTTGTTTGTTTTCTGTTAATGCTTCTTCATCATATAATTGAGTAATTAAACTTTCCTAGGAATCAAAGAATCAACAAGGTTGGAAAAGACCTACAAGATCATGAAGCCCAACCATTACCTCAGGATTGCCAAGATGTCATCTACATGGTGATGCTCTTCAGATTCTTATTCTTTCTGGTTCTTGTAGAAAGCCTGTATGCTCACCCTTATTGAAGATGCTCCCTAAGATCATTTCCTTCTAACACTGTTATTGAGATTGAAGGATGGAGACAAAGGAAACCCTTCTTACTTGAAAAGATGGGAAAAAAAAAACACAAAAAAAAACAAACCCACAAAAACCCCAAATTCTTTTAAATATCATTTTTAAGATTGTGATTGAGGAGGTTCTATTTTAAGGGACTATTGAATTTTACAACCTTGTGTTTGGCTGACAATCTCTGTTGTCTTTTCCTGGCTGCGTAAGTAATTTCAGTTAATCCTACTTATAAATAAACTTAGATCTATAAAGGCTCGTACAAGCCTTTGTTTGGTTCTCAGTAAGCTCAGAGTCAACATAATTTCTATGATGAGCTAAAATAGATAAGAAAGCACATACTGAGACAATAAAAGTCCTCCTGCTCAGACAACATGCAGGTAGTTAATCCAGGACTTTGTAAAAGCTTTGAAAGTTGTGATTCAGGGAAATAATAGCCCTAAAAGACCACATTCTGATACAGAATATAATCCAAAATTAATCTAGATTGCAGAACTTTAAGACATGCAAAAAGACATAGTTCTGGGGGGAACATCAGAAAGCTAGACAAGCAAAAAAGAAAACTCAGTTTAATTCAGATGAAAAATTTGACTTTCTTAGTAATCAGGAAAACATAAGCCACATTTTTATGTGGCTCTCTTAACCTTAAAGTGCAGGATAGAAACTATTTTTAAAATATTTGTAGTAAGAGATCTGGATTAAAGAATGTAACAACTATTTTTCAGCTAAGACTTAAAGCTGTTGAATCTTCATATGTGTATTCTCTTGCTACTTTCATAAACAGCCTTTCAAATAATTTATAGCGGGTACATACTTCTACAGAAGTTCTCAATAATTTGCCTTTGGGCCAAATTGTTACATTAACTTGGCTGTGTTTCTTAGTGAGAATATCCACACATTTAAAGCTGAAGTACCATGAGGAGAAATACCAGTCTCAGATTTAGTGTGCATAGCAATATCCAGACTTTCCTTCAGCATCCAGGAAAGGACTGGAAGATCTACCCAAACATATATTTATTTACACACTTCATAAGTTAAGACATATACAAAAAGAATATGCCATGTACACCTACAATATGTAAGAAGGATTTTGGCTTGTTTTGGGTTTCTTGTTTGTTGTCCTTTTTTGGGGTTTTTTTTGTTGTTTTTTTTAATCCAATAACTAAAATGTAGGCTGAATAAAATTGCTAGTTGATCTAAAGCTATGTACTGCAGAAAATCAAAACAGAATCACTTAATATGGTGTCGACGCATAGCATTACTTATTTTTATGGCTCAGTGAGAATATAACTACTATAACTCATTTGATTACAAAATTTGTTTGGAAAGAGTGTTTTATGTCTATCAATATTTATATAAATATATAACCTTCTCCATATATATATATGTATATATATAATTTGCATTTATATAAAGTAATAAAAGTCTTTAAACAAGTGAGCACCTCATTAGTTCAGTTATTTTTAGAACAAAAATTGTAGGTCTTGAAAAGAAATGTCATGTAGTGCAGTACAGAAAGCATATTTAAATGCATTACTTTCATACATAAAAATGAACATAAAGAGATAAAACACATATTCTTGATAAGAATCAGACAAATTTATAGAGCCCAGGCGATGTCTTTGATAGTGGCCAGTATCAGAAGAATAGGGCAAATATAGGTTGATACACCCAAAGCACCCAGTTCTTGACAAATTGTGGTTTAATTAAAAATTACATTTATCTTCCCCTTATTAAGTTTAATAACCCTTGAAAACTTGAGCACCATAAATTGGCTTAATCACTTTTAAAAATTTAATTGCAATTTTGATATTTACATCTTTGCAAAGAATTTTATTATTAAAATATTGATAATGTTAAAAGACAATTTCTTTTGTGTATTTTAAACCAAAGTGTTTAATTGCTGATGTTTCTACCTAAACAGTTAATCTTTTGCATGGGTTACTAACTGTGGACACAGTAAAGAGACTGGGGACTGATGCAGGCACCTGAGTGTATTTTGTTTGATAGGTAAGAGCAGGTAAAATGTCAGTGAATTAGAGTCAACTGGGGGTTATACAGGTCAATGTCTTCACAGATGAATTCAAGGAACTCTTCCTGCCTCTTTTTTCAATGCATAAAATAAGATGATAATGATTGTTTTCCACATCGCTTGGAAAAAAGATCTGAATCAGTCATTATGTTTATAGCAAGAAAATAATGAATAGCTTACTTATAAGTAAAAAAAAAAAAAAAATCATAAAAAGATCTGCAGGAAGTAGAAAAGGTGGACTAGCAACCTTTTCACTGAGGTCCACAGGAAGACAGTAACCAAACAGCTAAGAGGCATTTCTTTGGCATGCCCGTGTCAGAACACAGAGATTGCCTCAGTCACCTCATAGGATCCCTTTCAACTCTATATACTTGTCCCTTAATGCAGCTTAATAAGCTGAAGTTGTTCTTTTTCATGCTTTTTAAAAAGCATTTTGATATTCCAGTAACCCAGTGAGGTGCCTACAGAAATGTAAAAAGAATTTTGTATTAAATTAATAGTGGTTACCTATAACATTTTTTTACAAGTGCATAAATAAAACCCTGATGTGTGTTCACTCAGCGTGGAAAATATACTATTGATCTCAAATATCTCAGCACAAGACTAGAATTAATATTTAGCACAAAATGAAATGGGGGCAAATGTAAGAGAAAATGTAGTTTCCAAGTTGTTGTTGTTTTACTTTAAAATTAGAGTGTCCTTGTGTGTCCACCCTGAATCATAACTCTGAAGGTGAAGATTAATCAGAAAGTGTTGCTCTGTCAGATTGCACAAGGTAAACCTGGTATATGGGTATCATGGAGATGCATAAGTAAAAAATATTAGATTGCATGAAGGTACAGGCTAGTAAAACAAGTGGGTTTTTTCATGTTTTATTCCACTCTATTAATACTTCTGGTCGACTCTAAATGTGCATTTGTTTCAGAAACAAATCTGAGCTGTGATAAACCCCTGATCACAGATAGGCAATGATCACAATCATATTTCATCTATTAGACAGGATCTTTTCTGTCTGCTTTAGATAACACTCTGCATTTCCTAATAGTTAGTCAAAGGCTATACAACCTTAATACAAATGCCTCACTGTATTCTTTATCCACTCCCTAAGTGTTTACCTTGTGCTGTTGCAATGAATGTTCCTCCTACTTAAACTGAATAAAGGGTGACTTTCCTAGTTCAGGAAAGTAGCTTTATATATGCTTTGCCTTAAATACACTTCTAGGCTCTTTGCTGCTGTACACTAACCTTTTTTGGCAGTGTCATTGCATAGTCCACAGATATGCGTATGCATTTGGGCTTCCAGATATTTCTCTGTTTTATTGTTTATTTGTTGTTTTTTTTTAAGAAACTGTCCCTTGCCAGTTTCTAAATTAAGAGAAGGAAAGCTTTACTCAATATATTTTACAATTATACATCTGCAAGTATTAATATGTAAAAAAGCAGCAGTCCACTATAAACCATTTTATCTCGACCGATAATTCACATTTCTGCATTTCAAGAAATTGAACACTAAAGCAGTTGCTAGTGCTAAAGCTACTCCTTTTATAACATTCTGGTAGCTTTATTTATTATTTTTTAAAGAAAGCTTTAGAGATAAAAGCAGTCAGTCAATATTAGATGAGAAATAGTCCAATTCCCACCTTCATCAAGCTGAGGCAAAAGTGATCAAGAAACTTCTGGATGCATTATTTCTGTAGGCATCCAAAGGAGAGAAGATGACAAAGACTATCAATCATAGGAAATTTATACAGATAATATTTTGAGTAATTTGGATATTATGGTCCCTGAGATTGGCAGTTTTTACATACTCACCTAAAAGTGTTTTACAGATGGAATCCTCAGCATTATGATCAGAATCCTACATTGTGTTTGTCAGAGCAAAATTTGTAACTGCTGTTAGTATGCCTAAAATGATATTAAACTTGCAAGCAACATGTATGGTTTAGTTACATAACTGATCAATTGCCTCTAACCTATGGTCATACACGTCAAAAAAATAAGCATTTTGAAAGCTGAATGGCAATTGTTATCATATTAGTAACAAAAACATTTTCCATATGAAAAGACAAGTATTACATTAATCTATAAAAAATTTACTAGAAGTACATGTTTTAAAATCTTGATTGCAGGGTGGATAACTGGCTATTTAAGAAATGGAGGTATTTTGCGACAGACAAGCATTACAAGTGTATTGCGGGAAGGGGAACCCACTTTTCTGTATGACAAGGAAACTTAAAGTAAACTTATACACCTATTTCTGGAATTATAGATGGATATATATATGTATACTGTTGATATCAGTTCACAGATGAAGCCTAAGTACTGCTGATAGAAAGCCCACACAGCTTCCATCCTAACTTTGGTACTGAACTGTTACTGATATCCCAAATGACACACAAGACAGGATGAAAACTGGCACTTTTTTTCCTTCTGCCTCCACAGCTGTTGAGTTTTAAAATGGATTTCAGGTACATGGAGGTTTTAAAGTCCCTTGAGTCAGAAAGTTCAGAAAAGAAAGAAATTGAGTTTTATTTTAAGCCGCAAGGAAAAGATTTTAAAACAGAAAAAGAAAAAAAAAAAAAAACAAACCAAAAAGAAAAGAAAGAAAACCAGTATATAGTGTCAGCTTGTTGCCTGAAGATTTAAGCATATGCACTTGTGTCCCAGCCTTGTGAACTACAGCTGCACTCACAAACCCCTGATCAATATCACATCACATGTCTAATAGAAGAGTAGAATGACAGAATTCAGTGAACATGAAACTTTTTTCTCTTTTTGTTTTGTTTCTCTCCTCTACTGGAAAAGATTTTACTTCCTATATTAAACCAGAATTCCTCATGTCACCTCACATCAAACGTTTTTTAGCTCCAGTTGTTCTTTACAGACCATAATCACTTTGTGCCTTCAACTTGTGAGACACTAGGGATTACTTTGGTCCCAGTGGCTTAGTGTTTTACCTTGTATGGACCCACATTTTGGATGAAACTCCTGCAATGGAACATGTTTCTTTTCCTTTTAAATCAGCTTTGCATGTCAGTGCCATAGCTGAGGTGGTTGTGCTCTTAGATTAATTGGAAGGGCTAAAAAATTGAGAAAAGGAACTTGCATTAGGGGGCTACAAAAAAAAAAACAAAAAACAAAAAACTGGCATTAGGAATGGGTGCAGTAAAAGTAAAGGAAATGCTGGCTTTGACTTATTGGTCATTCTTAGTGAAAAATACCAATTTTTCTGTTTCCAAATCAAGCAATTCCGTGAGACTGTTTTCTCTTAATTCTCTTCCTCTTCTCTTCAGCTTCACGGAAGACCATACCAGAAAAAAATAACCCAAGCATCATATATCCTCTGATGTAAGTAAATGGTATTCTACTTCCTTTGAAGAGTCATGGCGAGTATCTAGCACAGTGGTGGTGCAATCCATTCCCACTCACACTGTGTAGAAACACCACCAGTTGACACTACTGTGTATCAATTTGTGCCAGAAATTTATTCAAACTGTAACTAGTTGAACTATAAACATAAATCAAAACTGAGTGGGATCAGTAGAAAGAATCTCTGTGCCTATGTATTGAATGCACAACTTTAATAAAAGCACCCACCAGATTTATGAAATGCTGCATCAGAGAACAGCAGAGGAAAATTAGTTGTTAATGATCATTATTCAGTCTTAGCTAAGGCATGGCTGTTTTTTTTGGGTATCCCATTGTCCAATGTGTCTGGTAGTCTGACTTTCTTGGGCACAAAAAATAAATTAGTGTCTCTTTTCTTTCTTTATGCTAATGTCACACGCATACTCCTTAACGACAAACGCAACAAGATTTTAATAGTGTATGAATTGAAGAAGAAAAGAGACAGAGGATGCTAAACTCAGACACAGCCTGATAGTGTAACTAAACCCTGTAATTAAGGACCGAATTTAAGTTCAACAAAGAAATAAATTTCTCCTGTATTCACTTCGTACAAGCTTCACCCTCTCATCTACTGTGAATAAAATTATCCCATGCAAATAATACCATCCAGGTATGCAAGGTTTGCAAGCAAAAGTTAAGGCTGTAAAAAAAATGTGACTATAACATCAAAGTAATGTTTTATTACAGAAAACAAAAGATTGTAAATACGGGTTAGTGGAATGAAACTTAATACCTGTAATGCTGTTTTCAGATAATTCCTTGGTATCCATTTTGGCCTGGGTCAATTGCTTCCTAAAAAAATTCCCAGGCATGGTTCAGATATTAGCAGAAACATGCTGGATGCAGGCTAAGACAATTTCATAGTACATATGAGTACTCATAATACATATGGATATACTCAAATTCTGCCATCTGGACCCAGAACTGGAGGAAAATTCTGGCAGTGGTCAGTTTCATATAAATATAGCTATGCATAAATATTATTAGTCCCTTTTTCCTGTACTTTTCATAGCTGAAGGAAGAAAAGAAAATATATGAAGTGGTACAGTCGAGCCCTAATTTTAAGGGCAAGTCATAGGTAATGTCTGAAAATGCTGAGAATTGAGTTGGTATGAATTGTAGGCAATCACAAATTCTTCACAAATATACCTGGTATGTTCTATGAGATGATAAAAGGAAAACTTTCTTTGAAGAGACTTTAATTTAAATATTACCTCATGACATGCTTATTTTAACTTTTTAATAGGGTCTATTGGGCCATTATTTCTGGTGTGACAGTGAAAAATGTAAACTGCGTGATTGCTCTTCCCTGGTGTCTTTTCCAGTCTTTATAACAATTTGAGACTTCTCAAATTCTAAACCCATCCTCCTCATATATGCTTATTTAAGCAACACAGTTTTATTATAAGTAAGCAAAACTTGATATTGGACATGAAGAAATAGATAGCGGGTTTTTCCACCCTTTTATTTTTTTAAATCTCCAGATAGTGTTTTATCAGCTGTGCAGCAGCATAGTAATGTACCTTCCACTGGGGAAAGACAGCATTTAATCATCAGTGATTGCTAGAAGCACCTGACATTTTGTATCTCATACTATTTTTTTCTGTAAAGATATTATGTCCAGTCCACAGCCAAACCTGCAAATCTGTTTTGACTCCTTACTGAGGTTAATCAGATGCTCAGAGATAAAGAGGACTAGAAATAACTGAAACTTTGTGACAGAACACGGCAAGGACAGGGTTGCTGTCACTATTGTAAGTCTGAGGCGCAGACTTAAAGGACATTTAGAGTTTTGACAAAGCAGATAAGAGAAATAAAGGAATGTATGGGTGAATAAGGTAAAGTGTAACAGCCGAAACACTTGATGTGTAAATCAACATCTTGGTTACTTAAAACTGGTTTTGAGGAAGTTTTATTTTCAGTTGTGCTACTTGCAGTGGCCAGAGAATGTGGGACATTGTTGATCAGTTATTTTGGTAGTAAAATGTGAACACTGGTTTCAGTTAATATGCTTTCATTCAGGAGCAACTGCCCATCCGGGGAAGCAGAGGATTGCTGTTTGGCTCTGTGGACCAACCCTATTTATGGGTTTCCCAGACTATAAATAATAAATAATCACAGTAAAATGCTTTCATGGAAATCTTTTTGCACCACTTAATCCTTCTGTAAGGGGAAGATTTCATGGCATATTTTGAAATGGAGAAGCTTAGAAATAGGTATATAACAACATTCCTTTTCTCCCCAATCTTTAATCATAACAACTGGCAGATTAGTGACGTTCAACCTTGAGTGTGTTATTTTCCTAATGCTGAGCTGGATTTTTTTTTCTTTCTTTTGCCATGTCTTATTAAACTGTTACCATATAAAGCACTGATTTCTAAAGAAAAGAAAGTAATGACTTTTTGAAAGACATCTTTCAAAATGGTTTCACTCCCACTGAATTCAGAAAATGTTTTCCTCCCAGAAGATCTGAACAATGCTGTAGGATGATGCAATTTGTTTTAAAGTTACTGAGTATCCAAAACAGTTCCTTGACAAGAAGGATAGGATTTACTCTCCCCTCTCTCTTCACACTGTAAGTACAATAGACCTTTTTTCTCTTCACCTTTGATCTACCCTTTGGGGGAGGGATTTTTTTTTTTTTTGCCTTTTTTTTTTCTGCTGTATGATTTATCTGATGCCTCCCTCTGTGCTCTCCTCTCACCACATACAAATCCAATACTGACAAGCCAGCAGTTTAAATTATTCACGCTTCAGTGTACGTGAGCTGCAGTGCAACAATCAGCCAAGCAATCATTCCATTCATTGGTCTCTTCTGAACTTATTGACGAAAAATTGAAAGAGGAGAAAAAACAAAATGTTGTGTTGCTAATGAAACCTTGAGCCCGAATAAATAACTTCCATACAAGCAGACAAGCAAAAAAAATGCTTATCAAGAATTATTGTAAATTTATAAAAGCATAAACTAAAAAAAAAATTAAAAGACCACAGAGTAATTATTTAGACTTATTTTGCATATCTTATATGATAGCAACAAGTATATGGAAATATTCAAGTTCTCCTTTGTTTTCTTAATAAGTTGTAAGATCATCATAGTAGAATCATTTAAGTAACTTCTGTTTACATGTCAGAAGTAAAAAAATAACCAACATAGCAGAGGCTGTAAAGGAGGTCAGGAAACATTTCTCTCTTTTCTACCAAAACAGTTTAACATAAAGAGTGACACTGAAAGCAAGGTTTATGAGTCAATTGTGGGTCAATACAATAAATGAGATAGTTTGCGATAGTAAAAAGAAGCACGGAAATTATGGTTGAATTTTATAGAGAACATAGGCATCATTAAAATTCATTTTCTTCAAAAATGAAATCTGCCTACTTTTTTCTTGGTTTCTGTAAATGGAGATAAACTTCTCCAGCACATATAGTAGTAGTGGCAAGCCAGAGGAGGACAGCAGAGTAAGCAAAATTCCTTCAGAAGAAAAAGGTTTGGAAAAAAAACATTAAAAGAAAAAGAGGTTGCTCCCTTGGCCCTGAACTGTGTGAAATATCTTTGATCCAGTTATCCTCAGCTCCTAATAATGGGGATCACGTAGCTTATGGTGTGTAGTTATGCTAGTATATAAGGCAAGCCCTGAGCACAGGCTCAAGCATGGGCTCCCTGCAGTTGTCCGTGGTGCTCAAGCACAAGCAGATATCCCAGAACAGTTTAACCCAAGCCAATAAGCATTTTCTACCCCAGAGAGTCCCATTATAATGTCCCAGAAGGCTTTGCACCCTGAAACACTCTCATGTGCGTTTAAACCACACAACAGACCCTATAATTTCTACTTTCTCTCATAGAAAAATTGTACTGCACTATGCTGCAACACCATTCTTAGACTTTATCTGACATTGTATTGGGTTTGTATGGCAATATTTTCATAGAAGGGGGGTTACAGGCTTATGTGAGAAGCTGCCAGAAGCTTCCCCTGTGTCCAATAAAGCCAAAGCCAGCCCATCAGTGACAGTGGTAGTGCCTCTGGGATAACATAGTTAAGAAAAGGAAAAAAGTTACTCTGCTAGAGAAATTGCAGCTGGAGAGAGAAGTGAGAAGAGGGAGGAGGAGCTCCAGGCCAACTGGAGGCCATGGAAGACCCCACACCGGAGCAGTGGAATGCCCAAAGGAGGCTGTGACCCTGCAAGAACCTGCACTGGAGCAAGCTCCTAGCAGGACCTGTTGTTTCAATACCAAAAATGTAGCTATAGGCGTGATAGTGGCTGCATGGATAATCTATCAACTATAACCCTGGTTGCACTCAAAAGAGCCAGTTAGGTTAATGAATAATATGGTTTATTCATATGCAACACATGTGGTTCTTTTGGATTGCCAGCAGTAAGCGCAATAACTATATGTATATGGCACTAACAATACGACTGCAATCACAAGCTTAATTTCCTGGGTCAAAACACTCGGTATAGATGAGGAGATGAGTCTTGCCAAAAGGTGTCCCTTCTAGGGAGGGTGAAGAAGACAAACCTGTCAATCTGTCCCTACAATTTGGTGTTGAATTCTCATTCCCCATTTAGGTACAAAACCAGGGTACATTTATAGCTTATTAACCATTACTATACTAAGTGCTGTGGGTAAGACTGTGGGCAAACTTTCTATCTGTTGTGGTCACATTGCACGGGGCAGTTGTACTCGGTAACAGCTGTTGGCAGCCCTTTCTTGCAAGATTTTGCAACAAGACTAATGGCACATTTGACAGCTGTGTGTTCTGTTATCAAGCAGAACAGGACCATGTGGCTTTCGCCTCGCTTCATATTCCTCCCTGGTGATAGCAACATAAACCACCAGACCTCCATCTGTTCTCCATGCCTGGTCTGGTCACCCTAGGCTGCATCACCCACGTGGAGCTTCTGCATTTTCTTTACGGTTTTTATGCTTCCAGTACCTGCGTCCCTCTGGATAGAGGAGCCCTCACTGGAGCAGGTTTGCTGCAGGACTTGTGACCCTGTGGGGTATCCACTCTGGAGCAGTCTGTTTCTGAACGACTGCATCCATGGAAGGGACCCACGCTGGACCAGTCTGTTCCTGAAGGGCTGCACCCCATGGAAGGGACCCACACTGGAGCAGTTCATGAAGAGCTGCAGCCTATCAGAAGAACTCAGGCTGGAGAAGCTCATGGAGGACTGTCTCCTGTGGGAGGGACCCCATGCTAGAACAGAAGAAGAGTGTGAGGAGTCCTGCCCTGAGGACAAAAGAGTGGCAGAGATAATGTGTGATGAACTGACCAAAACCCCCATTCCCCTGCACTGCTGGTGAGGAAGAGGTAGAGAAATTGCGAATGAAGTTAAGGACAGGAAAAAGGGAGGGGTGGGGAGTAGGTGTTTTTAAGATTTCATTTACTTTCTCTTTATCCTACTGATTTGATTGGTAATAAATTTCCATCCTCCTCCCCCCAGTTCAAGTCTGTTTTGCCCATGACAGTAACTGGTGAGTGATCTCTCCCTGTCCTTATCTTGACCCATGAGCCTTTCATTATATTTTCTCTCTTCTGCCCAGCTGAAGATGGGAGTGACAGAGTGGCTTTGGTGGGCACCTTGTGTTCTGCCACAGTCAGCCTACCACAGACATTTTTAATTCATCTTGTCAGAAAGAGAAGCAGCAGCAGACAGTGTGGAATACAGCCACTCCAATGGAGACCGTGTTTGTTCTCACCTCCTGGAGAGAAAGGTATGAAGCCACATTGCAAAATTAAACATCAACAATGGGACAGTAGTGGTTGTAATGTGGAAATATTTGTAATGCCTTCAGAATCCACCGGTTCACTGTGTTTAAAGTTTATCAGCTGAAGGCACTTAAAACATAAGCCAATGGCAAAACTCAAATGTATTTCAAGAGGCAACAGAATGCAAAGGTAGCACATGAAGGCAGGCGGGAAAACAGCTAACCTAATGAACTCACTATAGCAGACAAAGTTGGGTGCCTTCTCACTCTTCTGTAGTTATCTAGGGCTAGAGGGAAGTGGGTGAGTTGTAGCAAGTTATACAATTAATTTGGTTAGTGGGGTGAAGAAAGTAACTGAAAGAATTGAGGTAGGTCACTCAAGTGACCAAATAATGGCAGGTCTTGAAAACTTATTGAATAGCAAAAAAAGTACCTAAAACTGAATAAAAGTGTTATGTGAGCTAAAATGAACCATCTTGTATGGAATTTATATTTTTCAAATAAAAAAAAAATCAAGTGAATTGAAGAAAACAGAATTGTAACAATATTTTTAAATTAGAAATTCTCAGAGTAAATGTTTTGGTTCAGGTAGGAAAGTGTATATTTCTCTGGGTTGTTGCATCATTTTCTTGTCTTACATATCAGAGTATCTAACAATACAATGAGTTCAATGCAAGGTAACAGATGGTTTTCGCCAAACAAAACTTGTGCTTGGGGGGTAAAAAAGTCCTGCTGTTGAAATTTTTTGAGCAAACCTCTCTCTGATCTAGAAGACTCTAACTGAAGGCAAGCTATTTTGTCTGAAAGTGCAGGCAACACAAAAGAGAGAATAAAGTTACTTACTATAACTGTAACTTACAGTAACTGTAGACAAACCTTTTCACTTAATATACTGCTTATTGCAAAGCCAGAACCTACAGTCACCCTACTCTTGTACAAAGAATTTCTATTTTCTGATTTCAGGTAGCATATATTAAAAGTGATGTCTGACAGGAAAGCTTTGAACAGGGAATGTTCTGGCATATGCAAGTTCTTACCGCAACATTTTTGGTAGTTTTGTGTGTGTCATTATTATTTTTCATTAATAGCTCTCAAAACTTTTTCTAATTCCTATATTTTTGCTTTGGTATTTTTATTTTCCTACCAGAAACAGAATTTTCTTCTTTTCACCCTTTCTCTTCTATTTCTCCCCTATTTTAGTATTTTTTTAAGAAAGCCATTGGCAAGAAAAGCTCTATTAATGGCTTCAGGGTTACAGCTTGAAGTTAAAGGTATTGCAGCTAATCTTAATTATATGGACCTAATTCCCCTAGTAATTTTAAACTTAAAATCTATTCCTTCTAGAAATTACATAGAGTTTTAGTAGCTTCTTTCTGTGTTTCAGGATTACAAAGATATGCCAGTTGCTGATTGCCCTACCTATGTCTTCAAAGAGTAAAATGCCACATTGAGCACCTGCTAGGGCTCTTCTTCAAGCTTCACAAAATGTTATATCTTACAGAGCATGCTGCCCAGACAGACAGCAAAGGGTACTGTACTGTTAACAATTCAGTTCTCCCCTTACCCTACATTAGATCACTGTCAGGTCTGCCTGGCAGCTTTTAAGTAGAAGAGATCAAACTAATGCAAATGTATACAAAATATTTTAAACAAGCTATTCAAGAATTATCATGCAACATTGTCAGAAAACAGTGATTTAGTTGGTGGGAAATTATACGGCTTTCAAGAACTTTTGTTCACTGTAGGGCTAGTTCTGCAATCAGGAGGGGAAGATGGGTGATGAAGGGGTTATTTTCAAGCAGTTTGACTTGCTGTGTTTAAGAAAGCCAACAATATTGACTATATGACTGGCTTATCATGTGAACAAAGCAAGATATGGAAGCACTCCTCTTTGGAATTAAACTCCATGCTAAATTTCATTCTAGGTGGAATGCCAGAAGTCTAATCTGAAGTTTTCCCTGAAGACCAGATGTCAAGCATCAGAGGCAGGCCTGAATAGTCTTTTAGGTACGGACACAGGGAAGTACAAATCTTATTATCTGGAGTCTGGGAGCACAAGCTAAGCTGTTAGAGTGACACAGCCAAGGTGTATGTTTTCCGAGTAGATCTGAGTACTTCTAACTGAGGCACTTTGGCAACAGAAGGGAATACTTCTGATCCATGTTTGTAGTAAACAAATATGTCACTGGATTTTCTCTCTCAGCCACAGGTTATTTCTTTCAGGAATCCCTGCCATGAGAATAGAGCTTGCTTCAAAAGAACCAGGTCAGCTACTGGAAGCAGTCTGGCCTTGGCAATATGGAACTCCTCTGAGTCTGGAAAATCAGCTTCCCTCCTGCAAAGAGCAAAGTTAGCTCATTTAAATTCAGCTCTATACTTCTGGCTGGAAAGTATAAACTATTTCCAGCTGTGCTAGATGCCAACAGTAACTATTCTATGTTGGTTCTGATACATTTTCCTGGGACTACCTCTTTCCATTTTAGAAGAAGTAGATGCTCTAAACCATATGGTGAAAGAGTCTGATATTGATGGTTTAAATTCTTCTCTTAGGCACCCACAAATGTTCCTGAGTTGAGTTGCTCTGGGTTTTATAAAAGCAAATTTGTGTTTCTATGAAACTTTTGCAAGTGTCTATGATACTTACACAAGTATCATTAAGTATTTATTGGTTATGGTACCACCTACATTGTTGCAGGCTGTATTATTTCTTTATAAGAAAATCAGAAGCAGTGAAGTCAATGGTGTTGCACTCAGGATGCATTTGACTCAGTCACTGTGACTGTTACCATCATGAATCCCTTTCAGTTTTGCTAAACAAAGGGTAGAAAATGTCTTTTCTAGAACCACTGAGGAAAGCATGGAAAATCATCCTCCTATCTTGATTGTCTGAGAGACCTCAGTCAGTAGCATGAGGATAAAATATCCCAGGAAAATGGGATGCACTGCATAAGGGAAATTAATAGAAGTTGAAAAGATTCAACATTAGGTGCTTGATCTGATCACAATTTATCTACATTGCTTTGGAAACAGTTGTGTTCATGCTTTAATCTGTCCCTGACAGATACATCATGTATATGTATAAATTCAGGATACTTTGCAAAAGAAGCTGAGACAAGTAGGATGAATGAGTTGGGACTTAACAAACTAATAATTTAAAAATTAATTTTGTGCCTAAATAATCATGTAAGACATCTGCTTCTATTCTTTGTGTGGCAGGAACTTAAGAGGATTATTGAGATCATGCTATGCTGAGGCAGCTCCAGAGGTCATTGCCCCTGCTCATCTTAGGCAACATCTTAGCTCTCCTCCCATCTACTTTACACCTCGAGAATTATCCTCAGAGATAACTAAACTAGGGTTTTCTGTTTTCCGTAGGAGAAACAGAGACAAAGCATGATGTTTACCTTTTGTTAGATACTTTAAGTTCATAGTGCTCTCTACCCCTCATACACACAGGTCAAAAGTATGCAAATGTACAGTATTTTCCTACATATTTACATGAAAATTTACCGTTGGATCTGGTGTAATTTACATTTATATCTGAAGTGAATATAATTGATGATAGTATGCATCCTCCTTAAAGGCAGATGATTTTCATGCAATTATAAAGTGCTTCATAGAGTTTTATTTCTATAGTTACATAAGTAAAGGTCCTTATTACCATGTGATTTGAAATGGCAAAAATAATTTAAACAATGCAAATGTGTTTTTTTTCAAACTAAGCCATTGATAGTTGCTTTCTGCATTGGAAACTGATACCCTTCATGGTATTTCTGTGTATAGAGGTATGTCTGTATTTGTGGGTGTATAAGCACGTGTCCAACAGAAAAATGTTGCTCAAACCATATTGACTTTCAATGTAACTGCAATATGTCATCTTGAAAACACTAACCTTTTGATGTTTATGAGAAAGTTCTATCTTTGCATCACTTTGAAATATATTCTACTCGTGATGGAAGGTACTGTGCTGTATTATTCGTTGCAATGCTGCTACATGTCATCTTCTGCTTTTGTGTTTTTACCTATCCCTATTGATTCATTCCTGGTCAGGTCAGAAGTGAGATTTGGCTTTGACCTGGAGGCCAAGCCTTATGCAAAACTGACTGCACAACAGCATTCTAATACAGTGGAAAAATACATAGAGTTATGCAGCTAATATGAAAACAGGCAAATGTTTTGGGGTTTGGTTTTTTTTCAATCTTTTAATACATTTTAATAAAAAAATCCAAAAAGATTAGTACCAAGAATTTTAATTAAAAAAAAAAAAATTCTAACAAATAAACACCAAGAATTCACAATTCCAAGAATAAAACCTCAACCTTGTTAAAGTTTTGGGGAATTTTAATTTGAACTTTGATAGGAGAAGAATTTTATTCAGCAGCTACATGGAGAAACAGCAAGAATGAAGTAGCTGAGAAAGTGGTGTACTTTTGAAGGAAAGCAGCAGAAATAACACTGATTTTCAGTATTCAGACTGTATTAAATTGTACTGCATTTCAAAAGTGTTATCTTTCACCTTTGGTGAAAAAGCCCACTAGTCAGTTTCAGGGAACATGTCAGAATTTTTTTGTTCTACTTCATAAGCAAATAAAATATTTCTGTTCAGCACATATTTCTCTGTTGATTAATTTGATAGAGTACAACTATCACATGGTATTACTCTTGCATATTAGATTTTAGATCCCCATTTCTTTTTACAATGAAAATGTTTAAATTGAAGCAATTAATACTTGATTTTCATGATAAATCACTTAATTGTACTATTTCCTTAACAAAACACAAAGAGATTAAATGTCTTAACATACATTATAGACAAAACTGTATTAAAAAAATGGTTTCAAACCCATGAAAGCATGAAAAATCAAAACTAAAGATCTTCAAACCTCTAAGCACAACAGGGCCGTGTTAAAGTACGTAACTGGACACTTGCTGTGCGTAGATTGTGAGCTTTACTTATGCTACAATTTAAGCCACACTTTTAGTATCCCTAGATCAGACTGGTGCATTCCTTTGAATCTGAGGGTGGGGGTTTTTGGTTAGGCTGGAATTTGTCTATTTCCTTTTGTGTTTGTTAATATTGATTATTTTGCAACAGTATTGAGCATGTTAGACTCAGAATGAATTTGATTATATTAATACACGATTATTATAATTATTCTGTCCAGAACTGAAAAACAAATTCATAACCACATGAAAACAGACAAAACAGAAACATCAGGAAAAGAAAATCATTTTGGAATTTTAATAATATACCACTCACCAACTACATATATCTTTTAAGTGTTTGATTTCTTAAATTAAGAGCTTCTCATATTACTCTGTGCTTAAGTTTACTGTATATTTCTCTTTGTTTGTCTGCTTCACTATTGCAGACAAGCAGTATCATGCACTGAAAGAATTCACATTGATTTCAGTTAGCCTACTTAGAAAGAAATAGTTGTTCATATTACTACAGATGCTTAAACTGGATAATTGTGATCTTCATCATGAATCTGAGAACTACTCCTGTTGCTGTTAACAGTCTATATTGCAGTAATGAGATTTTGGATTTGTGTCTCTGAATTTTCACTGTATGTACTATCAGATGAATTTCATATTGTTTGTGAAAGAAATATCAGATAGGCATAGCATTTCTACTTGGCTTTTCTGTTTCTTACAGGGTATTTCCTTACTGGACTCTCCCCTAGAGCAGCTACTGTGGACGGGGTCATAGCCTTCCAAACTGTGCTTTCTCTTGCAGAGTGACCACATGTGGATAACCAGTGCTGCTGGTCTACATAGAGTTCTTCAAGCCTTTGCCCCATAAATCGTGTTGTTTTGCTAGTCTGGTTCATATCCATGTGCCAAAACACTCCCCAACTCGGAAAGCACGCTTGGGTACAAAAAGACAAATGCTTTCTTAGTGTTATGCACCTCAGACCAGAAGGAGGACTTTTTAGAGTCAGTTGCCACCTTCTACAAACCCATTCACACAAAGATGATTTCCTTCCTTTTGCTAATCACGTTACATGTTATCACAAACCCAGACCAGTCAGTAAGCTGTTCAGAGCAGGCGAATAAGCAATGGGCATGACAGCTACAGGTGATTTTTGGCAATTCCTGATAAAGTCTGTATCAGCCAAATCATTTAGATCACAGGGAATTTCACCCAAAGAGGAAGAATTTATAGGACTCCTGTGTCATACAAGCTCTGGAACATGGTTTCTGTGATCATGTAGACTGCAAAAGCCAGCATTCAGTTGTTTTTCAGGATCTCCTAAATGAGCATAGGTGAACTATGGATACCAAGAGGAACAGGAACCTGTATTTAAACATTTTGAAGCTATATACAGTGGGAACAGACAACTATCTTCCTTTTGAGTGAACATCACCAGTAGAAACCAGCGCTTACTGTGCACTGTCCCACTTCATACAGCTGGACCTCAAGACTGAGGAAACAGATATAGTCTTAAAAAGAGAAAAAATAACCCAAACTAAAAAATCTATATATTCTTTTAAGGCAACAGCTGGACAGATATCCAACTGACAGTTACACAGCAGAACTAATAAGGCACCGCCACTGAGAATGCTGCCAGGACCATCATGTCCTGTTCTATCCCAGTATCAAAGTTTTGAGCTTTGTAGAAGGATGTTCAGACTAGCTTTATTCTTTGAAGAGATGCTCCAGAAATTTAGTCTTCGCACTGCTGGTCCTCTAAACCAGGAGTTATACCATTCCCTAAGGCTTTTGTGATCTGCAGCAGTCTGTGACACGTCAGAAAAAAAAGAGTGAAGGCAGTAGCAGGTTGCACATGCAAGTTGTGTGACGGGCATGTTAAGTTACTTCCCTGCTGTGTCTTTGCCATGTGTTCAAAGCAGCAGATGAACCCAGAATCTCATATGGTTTCATGTGTAAAGAGTCATTCCTATTTGCTGTGCAGCTCTTGTTATGACACACTATTGCCTCTTCAGAAGGAGGGGAGTGCTACTGCAACTACTCTCTTCACACTTCCCTCATCTCTTGTAACTATTTCTACATAGATAGGGATGGGGAGCATGTCTGGCAGTTCTATGGATTAATGGAAAAACAGCTGAAGCAGCTCACTGTAGTGTGAATGCACATACAGAGAAACAACACTGCAGAGATTTGTATCTTGGATTTGTTCTCTTAAATGCCTTAAATGAAAACTGCACTGCTAAGGATTGCAGTTAGAAGTGACAGTACCAACTTGCTAAGCTACTTCCACATATATACTTAGAATAGTCTTTCCCACAACAGAACCATGTCTACCCTTCACCTTACACACACAACTCCATGATGACCCATGTTTTCCCATATATATTATAAACACTGAATATCCTCCATCCCTTTCGGTATACTCTTGAAACGATATTGCTTACAGATCTTTTGACCATACAAGACACAAACAAAACCAGAAATCACTAGACCAAATATGAGAGATTGCTTACAATCTATCATAATTATGATTCTATGGCTTGTTAAGCGAGGATATTTAATGCACGCCCTGGATGTTAGTGAAGACACAAGATCTGCTGGTATCATACTGGTGGACTGCACTAATAGAATGAGTGAATGCCGCTGTAGGCCACCTGCCCTAGCAGATGGGGACTGGATCCTGGATGGGGACTGCCTGAAGCAAGCTACTTTTGATATTACCTGGACTTGTGGATGTGAAAACATATTCGTTTCACACCAGATGGAAAACTGAGAAAATGTGAATGTGGGGAAAATAGGAGGGAATAAGCTGCAGACTGCCCGTGCCTGAAATAATTCTAAAGAGAAATCAAAAGCCTCAGCTGAGAAATGCCAGTCATTGTCACTAAAAAAAATGCTACTTGACAGAAAAAGATAGAAGTCAGTTTATCTTATGAAAGTCACACCAGCGTGCGCCTATAAACACATGCAACTGTATAAATATCAAACACACTGCACAAAAAAATGTTCTGTTCCAAAGCTCTGTTTCCCAGAACAGTGGATAATGTGGGATTATTTAGCAGAATGAATAGTTTTGGTATTAACACAATTTAGAAGGTGGGTCAAAGTACTGTTTTAGGAAGCCAAAGTACTACAGACTTGTAACAAATCAAATCTTAACTCCAGAAGAAAAGCATACATAGCTGGTTGTGTCAGCAGATCTTGGGACACACGCTTGAATGGTAAGTTAAAACACATTGCATAAATTTAGAAAATTGTGCTGGTACAAAACTTCACCAACTTTTTAAAAGTTATGAAAAAAAATTAACTATATGTATAAAACTCTTTCTGTTCTTATTAAAATGCTATCTTGTTTCTTATTTGTAAATTCTAGATCCTGTGTTTGTAATGTTAAGACTTTGTGAGCTGCATTTTCATGCTTTTCTGGCAACCTATTAATTTATTAGTGAAAACTGAGATTCTTGTACAGTCACATAAACCCACTGAATGGTTCACTGAATGTTGAACAACTCTATAATTTACAACTATGGCAGTGGTGGAACTCCCCTGGACATCATTAGAACCATATTGGTATACATCCACAGAACATTTGGTCATTGCACATCTAAGTGCAAAGATATCACTGGACTAATTTTAGAAGAAAATCTGAACATGGAAGATGAAGAGTTTTTACTATATCTGCAATAGTAAAGAAAATAATTTAGGGCCTCCTCTCTGGTCCCCAAACCAACTGGCACACCTTCATTGTATCCATCCTGTGAAACTCTCTTAGCCCCTTCCCTAGCAATCTGGATGCGTTCAGAGTACTTAGTCAATGCTAAACCCCTGAATTACAGCTGGGAAATAATTGAAAGACTGTTCGTCTGCCAAGATGAAAACCAGACTAGGGACCATTGCAACAGTCAAATAAGGACCATAAGCAGCAGAGCTTTCTTGCCTGCATAAGAGGAATATTACTACAATTCTACCCTGGGTAAGATCTGCAGATAAGACTACTGTAGCCCATACAGCTACTGACGCTGTAATCATTTGTTGATCAAAGCAAAAAAAGAAAACCAAACTACAGTCTGGAGAAGGTCAAGAAGGAGAAAAAAAGGAAACCGCCTCTTGTAGAAAGAGAAAATATTTATTCTGACGAGCCATTACTGGTGCTTATTTGCCTTATTTTCTTTCTGCTCGCTCAGCTGGCTGTAAGGGAAGAGCAGAAAATCTCAGCCTGCACACAAACAGAATTCAGTAATAGCTGAAGTCAAGGTAAAAAGATTGTAGTGAGAGGTCAATGGTTCTTTGGGTCACCTGAGACTGAGGAGCATGTCTGGGAAGAGAATTAAAACAGGAGTTGATAAGGCAGGAGAGATACTGAAAATGTAAGGGAGCAATGAAGATGGGACAGACTTTAGGACTGAGGAGCTAAGACAAGTGTTTGAAATTTTGATGGTTAGGGGAGTATTGAGACACAGTCAAAAATATTGTTTAGGAGAAAAGAGGAAAATGAAGAGCTCAGGATAGTGATAAAAGATGTTAGTGTGCCTAAGAATTCTTCAAGTAATTAGTTATACAGAACTCCTTTCCCACTGATTGGATTTTCTTACTGTAAGGAGCCTAGCTGTGTAAATAGAGGATCCCCAAATGCTTTCCTACCGATAATACTCTACACAGACTGTCCAGTCTTATAATCTATATGCTTTCAACACAGATGGGAGAAGTTCAGCTGAGGGTCTGGATGGGACTTTTAGGACAGGTAAGGGGAAAACTATTTTCATTAATCTGATCCTCCTTTTCTCTTTTGGGGAGATTGGGGAGGTGTGTGTGTGTTATAACAAGAACAAAACAAACACATTATATTTTATGTCCAGGAGAAAAAGACGCATAGTAAAAAACGATATATAGGATTATTTTCATTGCTGGCAAATGTTAGTATATAAAAACAGGGGAATAGTGAAAAAGCCAAATCAATTTGAAATGCTTGGCTGCAAAAGTTATTTTCAAACTGGATATACAATAACCCAATCCCTAATCTCCTGACAAGCTCTCTCCTGACATGGGCAAGAATATGTTTTTAGCAAAACAGAAAGCTTCCACTGAAATCCTTGAAAGATCTGGATCTAAATGGTAAAGGAAACACGTAATTTATACATTGGATGTAGTCTTAAACAGGCTCCCACAAGTCCTCATATGCAATCAAATAAAGGCTGGATATGTTTAAATCTGTCTGTATGCTGAAATGAAGCTGCCTTTATAACTAGTTTCCTGCCCAGACGGGATCAAATTATACAGCTCTTTCAATACAACTATCTACAATCCAAACCAGGGTAGTGCAAACCAGTTCTGGTCCCAAAGTAAAAGCATTAGAAGTTCAGGAATACGCCTACAGGCTAGTAAGCCACCTGAGAGACAGAATGCATTAACACTGTGCACAGTCATGTCGTGTCAGTGCATGCAAATGTATCTAAATGGTATCAGCACCAGAGCTGTTTTATGCCCCAGTGTTTTGAGGCACAGGGGAATTGACTTGTGACTGTCAGCACTTAGCAGTCTAAATAAACTGTACAGGATTTATCTCATCTAATTTGGGCACCTAAAATTTTATTTTGCTCAGTGAAGAAAAATAGGTAATTCCCATGGATGATTCAAGACACATATTTAGGAGCCTGAGGTAATTAGTTTGAACTGTAACAGCTAATAATTAGCTACCTAAATTACATTAAACTGTGTACACAACTGCAAGTATCTTTTGACTATAAAACAGTTTCTTGCTCTTATAATAACAACACTTGCATCTGAAAAGTTAGTACTATTTCTTTTTGAAGGAATAATCACTCAACATGTATGTAATGAATTTTTAATAGGGATGAATAAACTGAGGGAGGGAGGGGGAGAAGAACTTTAGAAATATCACATAGTACATAATATTATTGTCTAAAATACTGCTCTTCAGGATGAGAATGTGACTCAGATCAGATAGTGCTTGGCTTCTTTAAAGAAGACTGCCATTACATCATGATGTCAATTAGGGTGACTTTTATTAAACATACTCTTTGGGAACTGCGTCTAATTTCCTGGGGATTGAAGTCAGGCTCGAAAACCACTTTATTTCTCCAGATTAAAAGATCCATTAGGCCAAGCCCAAGCTATCTTTAAATTGGTGACCTACCAGTAAAACTGTAGTGAAAAGACATTGTGCAAATGGAAGAGCAGAAAATTTTAACTATGAAATTCGAAAATGAAGAATTCTGTGAGGAAAAGGTGAAAATCTGTGGATCCCTGATAACCCAAAACAAGGAATATCTGGCTTCTGTAAGGCTGTTTGTTTACTTCTCAGGTGCCCTCAAAAGGCACTTTATGTTGTGAAATAATCTACGAGGGTTCCAAAATAAGGACATATGTTACTGAAAATACACATTAACCTACACTGTTGGATCCCAGCTTTTTGTGACAAAATATGCTTCTGGTTTTGCATCCTTCATAGGAAAACATTGGCTTTGATTCTCCATCTTTTGTATAAATAGTATGTACATGTAATAATAGCTATAATAATAATAACTATTTAAAATGATGACATGAATTAGGTAGAGAAATGTCAATGGCTGTTGCTTGTAACAAAAAAGGTAAAATCGAGTATCAAATCACTGTGACAAGCAATTTCAAAATGTCAGTCCTGGAAAAAAGACGTACTGAAGTAACTTTTTAGGGCTGTGCATGGCAGATTAGACATGCATTTTCCCTTTAAAATTGAGAGAAATTACATGCTTAAGCTACCACAAATACTGCTGAGATTCCTTTCTGTATTATAAAGCAAAAGTCATTGATTTTCACCAGAAAATAAAGCTTCACAGTCAAGGGGGTAGATGCAAAACATGTTCCTATGTTGTCAACAGTCACAGATTGTGAGGACCAAAACAACCACATCTTAACAGAAAGCTTTTCAAGCATGGCTATAACACCTCTTTCTTACAGTTTACTATCATTTACAATTTAATTAATGATGTAACTTGATTTCCAGACTTTGAATACTGAAAAAATTGTTATCTTCCAATAACAAAATATCTGAGTCATAGAATCATAGAATAGTTAGGGTTGGAAGGGACTTTAAGATCATCTAGCTCCAACCCCCCTGCCATCGGCAGGGACACCTCACACTAAACCACCCCACACAAGGTTCTGTCCAACCTGGCCTTGCACACTGCCAGGGATGAAGCATTTAATACTTTCTTGGGTAACACACTCCAGTGCCTCACCACCCTCACAGTAAAGAATTTCCTCCTTATATCCAATCTAAACTTCCCCTGTTTAAGTTTGAACCCGTTACCCCTTTTCCTGTCCATACAACCCCTAATGAAGAGTCCCTCCCCAGCATCCTTAGAGGCCCCTTTCAGATACTGGAAGGCTGCTATGAGGTCCCCACGCAGCCTTCTCTTCTCCAGGCTGAAAAGCCCCAACTTCCTCAGCCTGTCTTCATACGGGAGGTGCTCCAGTCCCCTGATCATCCTCGTGGCCCTCCTCTGGACTTCTTCCAACAGTTCCATGTCCTTTTTATGTTGAGGACACCAGAACTGCACACAATACTCCAGGTGAGATCTCAGGAGAGGAGAGTAGAGGGGCAGGATCACCTCCTTCGACCTGCTGGTCACGCTCCTTTTGATGCAGCCCAGGATGCGGTTGGCTTTCTGGGCTGCGAGCGCACAATGAAGCTGGCTCATGTTAATTTTCTCATCGACCAGCACCCCCAATACCTTCTCTGCAGGGCCGCTCTGAATCTCTTCTTTGCCCAGTCTGTAGCTGTGCCTGGGATTGCTCTGAACCAGGTGTAGGACCTTGCACTTGTCATGATTGAACTTCCTAAGGTTGGCATCAGCCCACCTCACAAGTGTGTCAAGGTCCCTCTGGATGGCATCCCTTCCCTCCAGCGTATCAACCGGACCACACAGCTTGGTGTCATCGGCAAACTTGCTGAGGCTGCACTCAATCCCACTGTCCATTTCACTGACAAAGATGTTGAACAAGACCTGTCCCAACACCGATCCCTGAGGGACACCACTCGTTACTGGTCTCCAGCCGGACATCGAGCTATTGACCACAATGCTTTGCATGCAGCTATCCAGCCAGTTCTTTATCTACCAAGTGGTCCCCCTATCAAATTGATGTCTCTCCAATTTAGAGACAAGGATGGCATGTGGGACAGTGTCGAACGCTTTGCACAAGCCCAGTTAGATGACATCAACTGCTCCAACCCTGTTCATCAGTTCCGTAGCCCCATCATAGAAGGCCGCCAGATTGGTCAGGCAGGACTTCCCCTTAGTGAAGCCATGCTGGTTGTCACCAAGCACCTTGTGGTTTTTCATGTGCCTTAGCATGCTTTCCAGGAGAATGTGCTCCAAGATTTTGCCAGGCTCAGAGGTGAGACTGACTGACTGGTTCACTGTCATCCATTTTCCCCTTCTTGAAAATGGGGGTTATATTTCCCTTTTTCCAGTTCTTGGGGACTTCACCTGACTGCCATGATTTTTCAAATATGATGGACAGTGGCTTAGCAACTTCATTTGCCAGCTCCTTCAGGACCCATGGATGCATTTCATCAGGTCCCATGGACTTGCGTACATTCAGGTGCTTAAGATGGTCTTGAACCAGATCCTCTCCTACAGTGGGCCTAGGGTCATCATTCTCACAGTCCCTTCGTCTGCCTTCCAAGACTTGGGTGGTGTGGTCGGAGCTTTTGCCAGTGAAGACTGAGGCAAAGAAATCATTCAGAACCTCAGCCTTCTCCAAATCCAGGGTAGCAAGTTCTCCTGATAGCTTCCAGAGAGGGCCCATGTTGTCCCTAGTCTGTCTTTGATTTGCAATGTACCTATAGGACCCCTTCGTGTTATCTTTCACATCCCCAGAAAATTTTAATTCTAACTGAGCATTAGCTTTCCTAACCTGGTCCCTAGCTTCCCTGTATTCTTCCCAGGCTGCCTGTTCTTTCTTCCACCTTTTATAAGCCTGTTTTTTCCTTCGAAGTTTCCCCAATAGCTCCTTATCCATCCAAGGTGGTCTCCTGGCCCTCCTGCTGCACTTCCTTCCACTTGGGATGCAACACTCCTGAGCTTGTAGTAGGTGATCCCTGAATATCGACCATCAGTCTCGGGCCCCCCCCCCCGCCCTCTGGGGCTATTTCCCATGGAACCTTACTAAGCAGGTTCCTGAAGAGGCCAAAGTCTGCTCTCTTGAAGTCCAGGGCAGTGAGCTTGCTGCACGCTCTTCTCACTGTCCTGAAGATCTTGAACTCAACCATCTCATGATCACAGTTCGACCATCTGATGATCACATCATCATGACCTGATCTCATGATCATGACCTGATGAGTCCTCGTCAGGTTTTTCTCAGTTCTTTAGCTATAAATATGAAACTAAATAGCAGAAAATAATAGCATAGCACTGCTAAATTCTGAAGTCTTCTTTATTAGTAACAAGACTCTCAAATGAAGCTTGGTACTCGAAAACAACCTAAAAAGTGCAGTACATCTAGAAATCACTTATCAGGTAAGTAGTGTATAAATTGTATATCTTACATCTTTCTTTTCAGATGCAATTTGTAATTTTTTTCATCATAGAGATATCTGAGGCTGTAACAAAATTCTGAAGTATACCTACCTGGCCACTGCTATCTTCAGTTTGCCGTGACTTCAAGATGGAAACTCTACTGAGGTAGAGTTTGTTTGGTTTATATTTCTTTTCATGATGGAGAAAAAACTCCATCAAAGCCTTTACCTGTGACATTCCCCATCACTGTAATATTTATGCACTTAATAATCTGCTAAAAATTCCTGACTTCAGCAACACTGTTATGTCCATTTTTTGTTGAAGGGAATCTGAGCAAAATCTGCTTTCTCTGGGGAACATAGGAAGTCTGTCAGAGATATCCATGAGCATGGATCAAGGTCTCCCACTTTAGCCTGCTGGCATTTAGACTCACAGTAATTTTCCTTTCTCCCCTGGCAGTTTCTCAGATTTGTGGACAGTTTGATGATGCAGCTTTGGCTCCTGCAAATTAACTGCATTGTGGTGACTGACAGCTACACTGATAACTTCATAATCTAAAGGGAGAGAATGATGGGCGCTGCACACTGGCATGATATGCTTTCAGAAGCCTGTATTGATCCTTCTGCTTAAAAGGTGTACATCTATATTGCCAGGTGCTCTTTCTATGAGGTGACATTGTTTAGTTGTTAGCTGTTATTTGGCTTGCTAAACTGCATAAAGTATATAAGATGCAATCCTGCAACTCTCACCCCAGGTGAATAACCACTTTGCACGTTCAGGAAAAGAACAATCAGGAGACAAATCTTGCAGTGCCACACAAAACACTGTTTACTCTATGCTTCAGCTGTTCCTTTTCTGTATGGTTACATCTCTGACACAACTGGAGTCAGACATGTAGGCTTGAAGATCTGTAGCTGATTCTTTCCATTATGGTTTTGCTTTTAAACCTAATTAGGTTGATATTGTTAATAAAGGTGTCATGTAAGTTGTTCTGATACATTAAGTTATGGATTTATAAGCGAAACAAGAAAAGAGTTAAGATTGTTCAGTGTATGCCTCTGAAATAAGCAAATCAAAGTCATGATGTCTCTGAATATAATCTTCTAATTGTACAGCATGACAACAGCAACAACCACAAAGAAACAAAGAAACAAACAAAAATTATATTTAACACTAACTAATTAAAGCTGGGTTTTTTTTATTCCATATATTTTCTGCTTTTCCAGTTATTCAGGTAATATTCTATCCTCAGCTGGAAATGCTGCGTTCATTGCTGTGTCCAGCACAAAATACAACCTGAAGGCACAGTATATCTAATAAATTTACCACACATAGTTCAATGTGACAGTGGGACCACAGCTGGAGTATTGTGTTCAGCTCTGGGGACCTGTGTTGGTTCTGACTGTGATAAAGTTAATTTTTTCCATATTAGCTTGTATGGGACTATGTTTTGAATTTGTGCTGGAAATAGTGTTATAACACAGGGATGGATTAGTTATTGCTGAACAGTGCTTACTACACAGTGTCAAGGCCTTTTGTGTTTCTTATACCACCCCACCAGTGAGTAGGATGGGGGTGCACAAGAAGTAGGAAGAGGACACAGAGGGGACAGCTGACCCCAGGTGAGCCAAGGGATATTACGTACCCGTTATGTCATGTTGTCATGGTTTAAGCTCAGCCGGTAACCCAGAACCACACAGCCGCTTGCTCACTTCTCCCCCTTTCTCTCTTTGCTCCCAGAGGGATGGGGAGGAGAATCTAAAGAATGTAACTCCCACGGGTTGAGATAAGAACAGTCATAGAATCATAGAATCATAGAATAGTTAGGGTTGGAAAGGACCTCAAGATCATCTAGTTCCAAACCCCCTGCCATAGGCAGGGACACCTCACAGTAAACCATCCCACACAAGGCTTCATCCAACCTGGCCTTGAACACCGCCAGGGATGGAGCAATCACAACCTCCCTGGAAAACCCATTCCAGTGTCTCACCACCCTAACAGGAAAGAATTCCCTCCTTATATCCAATCTAAACTTCCCCTGTTTAAGTTTTAACCCATTACCCCTTGTCCTGTCACTACAGTCCCTGATGAAGAGTCCCTCCCCAGCATCCCTATAGGCCCCCTTCAGGTACTGGGAGGCTGCTATTAGGTCCCCATGCAGCCTTCTCTTCTCCAGGCTGAACAGCCCCAACTTCCTCAGCCTGTCTTCATACGGGAGGTGCTCCAGTCCCCTGGTCATCCTTGTGGCCCTCCTCTGGACTTGTTCCAGCAGTTCCATGTCCTTTTTATGTTGAGGACACCAGAACTGCACACAATACTCCAGGTGAGGTCTCACAAGAGCAGAGCAGTCCAGTAACTAAGGTATAACACAAATCACTGCTGCTACCACCAATAATAATAACAATAAGAGAAATAACAAGGGAAGAGAATACAGCCACTCAACCACCTGCTGACTGATACCCAGCCTGACCTGAGCAGTGATATAACCCTTCTGGGTAACTGCCCCCGATTTATATACTGGGCATGACATGCTGTGGTATGGAATACCTCTTTGGCTAGTTTGGGTCAGGTGTCCTGTCTCTGCTTCCTCTAGGCTTCCCCTCCTCCCTGGCAGAGCATGAGACCCAGAAAGTCCTTGGTCAGAGTAAACATTACTGAGCAGCAACTAAAAACATCGGTGTTATCAGCTCTGTTCCCAGGCCGAAAGTCAAAAACACAGCGCTGCACCAGCTACTAAGAAGGAGAAAAAATGACTGCTACTGCTGAACCCAGGACACGTGCTCACTATACAAAGCTAGGGGAAGAAGAAGGAAAGGTGTTGGGGGAGAGGGCTGTTTGGAGTGATAGCATTTGTCTTTACAGGTCACCGTTATGTGTGGTGGAGCCCTGCTCTCCTGGAGATGGCTGAACACCTGCCTGCTGATGGGAAATTGTGAATGAATTCCTTGTTTTGCTTTGCTTGCACAAACAGCTTTTGATTTACCTGCTAAACTGTCTTTTTCTTAATCCAAGAGTTTTCTCACTTTTACTCTTCCAGTTCTCTCCCCTATCCCACCAGGGTTGGTGAGTGAGTGAGTGGCTGTGTGGCTTAGTCACCAACTGGCATTAAACCATGACAAGCCCAAACACAAGAAGGACATAGACCTGTCAGAGCGAGTCCAGATTAGATGTTCTATTTTATCTCCATTCCTAGTAAAACAGTCTAAGCAATTTATTGGTCATTCCTTGTCTAGCTTGGTTTGATTTCATCATAATTATCACATTTTTCAAATCTGGATTAAAGACCCTGTTATCTCAACACGATACTCTGCCATTGTTTAGATTGCATAACCTCAGCAACTCAGCTCCAGTAACACCATGTCTAACAACAAAACCCCATGTAACTCAAAAAATTGTGAATTTCGCACTTGATTTTCCACCTGCTCTGCCCTGTAGATTTCATGTTTCTTGACCATCTTTATGCTTTTTTCAGAATTATTTTGGATCAAACCATTAACAATTACACTATTAAAAAAGTCCCTTTATGTAAACAGTATAACCCTTAAGTCAGATTATGCTTTTGAGTTTGTCTTCCTCTAGATCTGTGGTTTCCAGCTTTTTCCATGTTATAGCTTAAAGAAGTTTGAAACTCTTCTTGTTCAGCTATGAAGAAAGGAACTTTGCTTCTGACTTCGCACTTTACCTATCAAGGGACATGCAAAATGCCTGAAAATACACATTCTATACTCTCTTTTTACGTTGGAAAGTGTAGAGAGCTTATCCATCCTTGTGCTTTCCACTCTGTTCTCCTCTGCAGTAATCCTGGCAAAGAAGATATCAGATAACAAAGTGATAAGGAGCTCAGGCTTTAAGCTAGAAGTACATTTACAGTCAAAGAACTTAGTTACCTAGTTTCTTCCCAGGAATCCTTTCACTTAATTGTTTATTCACCCTCAGACTCTTTTCTGGAGTCAGAATCAACTAGTCCTTCTTGAGATGAAAGTTGGGTGTGCTTCAGAAGATAATTCACCCCAGGTTCATTCCCGATTGGCAATTTGATTACCTATCTTACTATTTCACAGAATCACCAGGGTTGGAAGGGACTTCTGGAGATCATCTAGTCCACCTTAAAATGGTCATGCATGCCTTTGTGCCTCCTCAGAGCATTCATCAACTGATCTTAGTTTCAAACTATAAAAGCAGCCCTTACAGGGCTAACAGTTTTTCCCCTCACACCAAGGCATACAATATATAGCCCAGAGGAGGGGTTGGCTTTTTCTGTGTTAAGATGATTATCTCCAGCCATGAGGGATGTGTAGTGGGTGTTTCTTGCTTTGACTTCAGCAACGGTTTTGACACAGTCATAGCATCTATGAGATGACCATAGTATGCTTGTACCCAAACTGAAGAGAGCTGGACTAGATGGGCAATCTACAAGGTGGGTTGAAAACTGGCTGATCACAGGACTCAGAAGTGTTCTGATCATCAGGAAAAAAGTCTAATTCTCAACTGATAACCAAAGTGATTCTTTGAGGGCAATGCTAGGGCCAATACTGTTTAATAACTTCATGAATGACCCGGTCTGCAGATGACACAAACCCGAGGTGGAAAGGAACAATACCCTGGTGGGTGGACTGCCATTCAGAGACCTTGACAGACTTCAAAAATAGACTGTTAGCAACCTCATGAAGCTCAGGATGGGCAAAGGCAGAGTGCTGCACCTGTGAAATAAACCCATGGAACAGTAGGGGCTGATGATCAACAGATCAGAAAGCTAATTCTGTTTTGCAGAAAAGGAATCAGGAGTCCTGCTGAAGAAGATGCACTAGAATCGACAGTATTCCCTAACAGCAAAGAAGGCAAACTGCATACAGGACTGTGTTAGCAGATACGCAGCTAGCAGTTTGAGGTTGTTTTTGCTTTTTGGTTCACACTTGTTTGGTGACATTTGGATACTGTGCACAGTTATATCCTAATACAATAAAGGATAGAATATATAGAAATGTCTCCATAGACATTTCTCCAGGGAAGGACTACCAAGATTGTCAGGGTACTTGAGCACATAATGTACAAAGAGAAGAAGGTAGGTTTGCTCAGCCTTAAGAAGAGATATTTGAGGCAAGATATAGCTGTTGGGAGCTACCTAACGCCTAATGGAAAGATATGGAGATGATGGAGCCAGATGCTTCTTGGAGGAGGACAGAAAAAGAACAAATAGGGTCAGTCAAAAGTGCAAAAAAAGAAATTCCAATAGTGCATTAGGATTTATTTTTCACCACAAGGGTAGACAAACCTGTAACAGGCTGCCCAGGGACACTGTGGACTCTCCACCCCAGAGTACTGGTGAAAGCTGTGTAGGCAAGGCCTTGAGTAACCTAATATAGGTTGGCACTACTTTGAGGAGGGCCAAGACCAAAGGATCTCCAGAGGTGACTTCCAGCCTAAACTCTTCCCTGAATCTAAATGCCAAACAGTGATCCATGCACAGTGATTCACTCTAACAGGCAATCTACCTTAGCAGTATACACATAAAATACTCTGGAACAGATCTGGCACTCATGAATTAACCCTGAGGGTGTGTCCTGGGTTCATGACAGGGTGAAAGCATCTTTCAGTAACAAAGGACTCTGTGTGGGATTACCAGGAGATAAAACAATCTGAAGAATTGGTGAGAGAAAAAGCTGTGGAGGTTACACAACCAGAACTGAGTTGGCAAGTGGAAAATGTGGGAACAGCTGGACCTTTGCAGTCATCAGTGAAAGTGACATGGAAGAAGCAAGAGCTTTTCAAACTCAGTGCATTAGCTTGTATTTTCTTTCAGAGTAAATATTATAAAGTGCTTTGCAAAACATCCCTATTAAAGTCATGATTAAGGCTCAGACCATAAAGGCTTGTAGAGGAGAGAAAATAATGTTTGAGGTAGAATTATGATAGCATTTGTGTATCGGTTTTAAGCTGTGTTTCTAATTCTTTGTGCTCTTATGGTGGTGTTCAGAAGACCTAAATATTTATTTCAAAGGACAAAAACAAGATCCAAATAGTCCCCTTAGGTGCTTCAAATTTAGATTTCTTGATATCTAAAATTAGCCTCATGGGTGGTTCAATGAATACAGTCAGACATCCAGGCTCTCTAAAAAGTACATGATAAAGGAGATGTTCTACAAGTATTCCACTGGCACACTGGCACCCAGACTACATGAGTTAGGTGTTTATGCTGGACCTTTGTTCTGATACAGGGTATCTCACATGACATGACTCACTTGTTGAAGCAAGGAAGAACTGCCAGGGGTGACACTGGTCACTTTTTATGAAATAGTTTAGTGTTGCAGAGGAATACAGTACTCTCTCAGGAAGATGTCTTGGCTTATTACACAGTTTTTACCTAATATTACCCCTAATGAGTTTTGCAGCTGCTCAAGCAAGAGTCTTCAGAATTGGTTTGGTGCCTTTTGGTTTGATGTCTGGCTTTAATTTTTTGGTTTGGTTTGGTTCAGATTTTTTTTTTTCCCCCAAAAAGAAATGACAGAATTCCATTAAAATTCAGTTAAATAAAGTTGAAATAAATTTTACATTATGTCTTAGTTTTGGTACCTTTCTTTAAGAAAAGTTTTAACTGGCAATAGAAGAGAAAATTGCTGTGATTATGTACCCTCCTTTATAAAACAGGGCATAAAATTTCAGTTACTAAGTCTTATATCAATAATTTATGGCTGAACTGTGTAACTTCTTTCAAAAAGAAAAAGCAACATTTAAAATTTTTCAGCACATCCCTAGTATTATGAAATTCTCTTATATAGATTTGATTTGCCTAACTTATATTTTCAGATATATTTTTGACCTTTGGGAGGGTTTGTTGGCTGGAAAAGTGGGTCAAAGATTATTCTTTATTATTAAAAGTATTATTAATGTGTTTCATCTTTTAGCACATGTATTTCAAGTCACAGAGCTGTATTGGGAATGGTTTTACCTTCAGATCCTTTCCCACCCTGCAGTCTTGCATTTACGCTAGTAAATTCCAGGACACAGCTACAGTTGCCTACTGTCAAAATGTTAGCATGTTTCCTGACAAGTTTTTGGCCTGGGTCATCTAGCCCCCACCCAAACAAGTCCTTTGAGCAATTTGAAATTTAGCTTGGGTTAGGGACACCTTCCAATTTGTTTGGAAAACACCTTGACTGAGTGCAATATCACATGTCACCATTAGAACGACTGACTGTTTTGTCCCTGTGAAAACTCTGGACTTATGGTAGTCCCTCATGCATAAGTTTTATTATATTTTAAGCTGCTGAACTCCCAGCCTTGCAAATAGTGCATATTTCAACTAAATTCTCTCCATGGGCTTTCAGCACTGCATCTAGGATTCCAAGAGGCCTTCAGACTCCCTTTAGTGTTCACGTAAATAGCACCAAGATCAGCCTTCCCACGGCTGCACAGCACAATCTAACAGTTGTGAATTTTCTCTATGTGTTGTTCAATAAATACATTGGATCTGAAATTATTCTGACTAGCTTCAGTCCATGAAGCACAGCTTATAGTATCCAAGGTTTTTGTATTACTATGACTTGGAACTGAAAGTTTGAGAAAGCAGAGAAATGTTTTTAATCAGTAAGCTTTCACAAGAATTTTGAATACAGGAGAACAATGCCAGACTCCCAAATGTACTGAAAGGAGTAAAGTTGGACAAATGTTAATGCCTTTTTATATATTCAAATACTTAATTCATAAATGAGCAACACTGTTTGAGATTGTTTCTTTAATGACAATGCCAGGCAGCAGAGTAGAGGTGACACGTAAATTGTCTTTTCTTCACTTGATCTGAAAATGGATTTTGCTATTATGAGGCATTGTTTCTATTCAGTAAGCAGTTCACAGTTGAATGCACTAAAAACTGAGTTATCACAGAATAATGGTGACATCAACATGTTTCACCTTTGTAAGACTGTACATTTAAGCTTTTTTTCTGAATAAATTATATTAATTTAATATATTTCACAATCATTTGAACTTCAAAAAGCTTATATAGTCAGTACTTTTAAGACATAGGTTAACTGAAAGCTTTTCACTATTCAAATTACAGAAATGACCTTTGCTTTCATAGACCTCAAATTTTTAATACTTAGTATAAGGTATGGCAGGTGTCTAATAGGTAGAATTTAATCTGTCTGTTTTAACAGTTCTACCAATTCATTGCTATTTTGCCCATTTTTCTGTTTACTTCTGTCTTATTTAATTTTTTTTAATCTTTTTTGTTGTTATTGTCTTTTAGTTGTTTTGGGGTTTTTTTTAATCTAAGATTGAGGACCCTACTACACAATTTTTGTAGAGTTAATTTTCATGTCAGAAACAATTATGGACCAATTAACTTGCAATCATGAGCTGTAACTGCTTAGGTAGAACAATACTTCTTAATACATATGCTGCTTTCTCAGAATATTTTTGGAAGATTTTCTTAGTGAAAGACCTAACTTGATAGAAGTATTGGCAGTCTGTTGGCAAAATGCTTTGCACCCCTACTTAAAATGTACTAAAAATACTGAAGTAAGTGCTGCATATGCCATGTGAAAAGTTAGACACATTTCTCTTTGGTAACTTTCCAGGGCTCGAATTCTTGTTTGTAGTATCTGATCTAAATCTTAAAACTAAGGTCATTTTTTGCATAAGCTAAATAAAATTCAAAACAAATTAAAAGAAGACCTAAGTCATTTCAATAAAGATAATTTTGAATAATCTTTCAACTTCCTATATTTTATCTCCTTTTGTAGTTACAGGCTTAAGCCACTGATAATTATGCTAATCTCAATATATGTCAGTTTTACCACGTGCAAATTGAGTACAAATTCTGCCATATATCTGCAGGGGGAAAAGGTAGTTTCTGGGAAACTTATCAGAGTATAAATTTAGAAAATATAATCAGTTTCACAATCTGTTATAACCCAATTCTCCTAAGTGATGAGATAATGCACGTGAACCCCAGCTGGTATTATCTTCCCAAATTACTTACATTTAGCCCTTTGCAATCACCAAGATTTTGAGGTGAAATGAAATAACAAAGCAACTGGAATTTTGTCTTTTCACTTGGTTTCAGAATGAGTTAAAATATTACATAATCTTAACATATATTATTTATATCCAAAAGAAAAAAAGGGAAGAGAACTGAGTATCTGATGCCTTCTTTGCCTTGGTCTTTACTGGTACAGTCTTCTCTCAGCCTTGACAGGCTGAGGTGGTCAAACATCAAAATAGGCTGCCCAGAAAGATGGAACATCCAGCCTTGGAGATACTTAAAACAAGGTGTCGTGGTTTAAACCAATAGACACAGCTTGTTCACTCACTCCCCCCCCTTTTTTTTCTCCCTCTTTCTTTCCTCCCCATCCCCATCCCCACCCCCCCACCCCCCCCCCCCCCCGCCTCCAGCTCCCGGAGGGATGGAGAGGAGAATCGAGAGAATGTAACTCCCACAGGTTGAGATAAGAACAGCCCAGTAACTAAGGTATAACAGAAATCACTACTGCTACCTCCAATGATAATAAGAGAAAAGAACAGGAGAAGAGAATACAATACCACTGCCGAACGAGTTCAACACACCCCCCCCGAAGAAAGCCAGTGCCCTTCCGGGTAACTCCCAGTTATCTCCCTGGGCATGACGTGCTGTGGTATGGAATACCTCTTTGGCTAGCTTGCATCAGGTGTCCTGTCTCTGCTTCGTCCCGGCCTCCCCTCGTCCCCGGCAGAGCATGAGACTCACAAAGTCCTTGGCCAGAATAAAAATTACTTAGCAACAATTAAAAACAACCGGTGTTATCAGCTCTGTTCCCAGGCTGGAAGTCAAAACACAGAGCTGCACCAGCTACTAAGAAGGAGAAAAACAGCTATTGGTAAACCCAGGACACAAGGCCCTAAGCAACCTATTCTAACCTACAGAGTCCTGCCAGTAGCAAGGGTTTGGATCAGTCTTCATCACATCTCAGACTTCCAGAAGGAATTCTATTATGATTCCTTAGGAGAAACCTGTCTCTTTGGAGACGGACTCTTCCTTAGGGACTGTAGCAATAGGACAAGGGGCAGTGGGTTTAAACTTAAACAAAAGAAGTTCAGGTTAGATATAAGGAAGTTCTTTACTGTGACAGTGGTGAGGCACTGGAACAGGTTGCCTAAAGGAGTGGTAAATGTTCCATCCCTGGCAGTGTTCAAGGCCAGGTTGGATGGAGTCTTGGGTAACAAGGTCTAGGGTAAGGAGTCCCTGCCTATGGCAGGGGGATTGGAACTTGATGATCTTAAGGTCCTTTCCAACCCTAACTATCCTATGATTCTATTATCAGTAGCATTAAAGGCTAAGCTAATGACACAGGAAAGCAGGAGCCAAAAGTTCGTTTGGAACTGAAGCCTATACACACGAACTGCCAAAAAAATTCTTGATGAAACTCAAATAATCAGTCAGTGGCTCAATGTCCAAGTGGAGACCAGTGACAAGTGGTATACCTCAGGGGTCAGCATTGGGACCAGTGCTGTTTAACGTTTTTGTCTGTGACATAGGCAGTGTGATCAAGTGCACCCTCAGCAAGTTTGCTGATGACACCAAGCTGCGTGGCGTGGTCAAGGTGCTGAAGGAAAGAAATGCCATCCAGAGGGACCTTGACATGCTTCAGAGAGGGGCCAATGCAAACCTCATGAAGTTCAACAAGGCCAAATGCAAGGTCCTGCACCTGGGTCAGGGCAATCCCAAGCATAAATACAGGCTGGGGATAGACTGGATTAAGAGCAGCCCAGAGGAGAAAGACTTCGGGCTCGCTCTCCATGAGAAGCTCAACATGAGCCAGTAGTGTGCGCTCACAGCCCAGAAAGCCAAGCGTATGCTGGGCTGCATCAAAAGAAGTATGACCAGCAGGTAGAAAGAGGTGATCCTACCCCTCTACTCTGCTCTTGTGAGACCCCACCTGGTGTACTGTGTTCAACTCTGGGGGCCCCAGCACAAGAAGGACAAGGACCTGCGTGAGTGGATACAGATTAGAGGCAGGAAGATGATCAGAGGTTGAAGCACTTCTCCTGTGAAGAAAGGCTGAGAGAGTTGGGGTTGTTCAGCCTGGAGAAGAAAAGGCTCCAGGGAGAGCTTAGAGCAGCCTTTCAGTATCTGAAAGGGGCCTACAAGAAATCTGAAGAGGGACTTTTTACAAGCACATGTAGCAATAGGACAAGGGTGGATGGCTTTAAATTGAAAGAGGGGAGATTTAGATGAAGTATTAGGAAGAACTTTTTTTCCTGTGAGGGTGGTGAGGCACTGGCACAGGCTGCCCAGAGAAGTTGGCAGTGTTCAAGGCCAGCTTGGACAGGGCTTTGAGCAACCTGGTCTAGCAGAAGGTGTCCCTGCCCATGGAAGAGGTTTGGAACTAAATGACTTTTAAAGTTCATTCCAACCCAAAATCTTCTATGATTCTGTGACTCTCTGATTCTCTGAATTGTCCTTATTTTCAACATAATTGCTCTCAGAGTCATATCCATAACGAACACCAAACTGACAAGCACCAACCAAAGGACTGAGAGAGTTAGTTTACAAGAAATGAAAGAAGGGGAATGATCCTGAAGAAAGGGGACAATATGATAAAAAGTGACAATGCAAGCTGAAGTTTGAAAATGTGGGCAGGTGGGAGAAATGGTAGGGAGTTTGACAGACAGAAAAGGAAAGGAATATGAAACTGCAAATACATGGTAAATTATTGTGTCTAGCTTGAAAAGAAGAATATAAAGCATTGAATGAAAACTGCTTACTGTTATCACCTTTCCATTTCTAATCTTTGTAGCTGCAGAACTAAGAATTAGAGTACCTTTCCCAACTGTCTCTCTTATCATCATTCTTTTTTAATCCACTCTCTGACTGCTTATTTTATTACCCTTTCATTCAAAAACTTGGCCTTTGACTGGCTGATCTGGCTTTGTCTCACTTAATATGACTCCCTACCTTCTTTTTCATCTTTTCCCATGGATCACATGTGTCAGTATATATTGCTGTACATAAGAAAGTATATATAGTTAGTGGATTTTACCATTACCTGCGCATTCTAAATTTAGTGCATATTTCAGAACCTGAAATATCTGAGACACCATTAACAGTACTGTCTGGATCCTTAATGGTATTCACAGAATATACACAAAAAGAGACTTAGGATGCTTCTGTTCGAATGGCTGAAATATTACAAAATCTATCATGCACTACACTCGTTTTCTTTACCTTGATCTCTAGTTTTGTATTTGAAATCTATCTCCACTTACCTGAGATTTAAATTCATTAGAAGGAGATTACTTTCCTGGTGCATTAACTGCTAATCTCAGATTAACACATGCATAGAAATAAAAGAAAGAGTAATTAAGACCTGTACCTGTCTGAGTGAGATTTGCCACACAGGGAGCTATATATCAGTCTTATTGATATAAAAGATGGTATCCTGACTTCAAAGATGTTTATTTGGCATGCCTAACCATAGACTTTTACTTGCAACAGCAAAGCTCATTAAGAGTATGTTTAAAGACTCAAATCCTATTTAAGAAGAGAAAGATATTATGACTGCTAGTAGAAGATAGAGACAAATACTAAAATTTGCTCATAACTCCAGAGATCTATTATTGTGTGTTTCTTATTGCCGTGTTTCTACTTGGATCTAGCTATCAAAGTCTCTTTCAAAGCAGAATGGATGCATTTCACTTACTGGAATACAGTATATATAAACCACGTACACAGTTGTAAATCAAATAAAGTTGGATGTGTTGTCTTACCCATAAGCCACGCCATGTGCTGACTCTCACTTTGTACCCCTTTCATACCGGCTGCATAAATGACAGGTGACCCCAGTTCTACCCATGTTAAGGACTGTTTGAATAATTCAGCAATCTAGATGTGGGTATTCCACAGCCTGTGCAAATTACCAGTTTAAATTACTAATAACTGTAAAATAAAAAATATATTTGATCAATCTAACAACAAATTGGAACGTTATGATCAAATGTGCATTTTTCTGTCTGAATTAGTCATCCAGATTCCCTGAGTTTCCCATAGTGAAACTTTCTTTCACCCCCAAAACAGGAATTTCTGTGGGCTGTCTACCTCATCGGGACATAGACATCCTAACATGCTAGACAGATTGGGTTCTAAAATGCTTTCATTTACTACGAAGACAGATGAAATTGGCTGTCAAGCATGTCAAAATGTATACAGCAGACTTCTAAACTTCTATAAAATTAATCCCATTCTGGCCACTTACAGGTGATATCACACATATCAGTTTATTTAGAGTTCGAAAGAAATTGCATGAGATCACGAACAACTGTTGCAAATTCTGGGAACTTTTAGGCAAAAGCTTTGCTTATTTACATTGTTTAATGCCGTGCTGAATTTAGACAAGCTGTCCATTGGGAATAAATCAATGTGAAAGGTATCACTTTATCATATGTGATGGAATGAAAGAAAATGGCAACACCTTAGGAAAAATCATTGCTGTATTTTAAGAGGTGCTTGTCACTGATTTGTAAAGGTGCATCCCTTCTATTCCTATTGACTAAGTTGTACTACATATGCAGCGGCATATCACTGTCAAAAGGGTAGCTTATGGTCTCACCTCACATTTCAGTGAGAACAGCTCTGCAGCCTGTAACTGTTGTGACAATACCAACAAAATGTTTCTATAGAGATTTGTTGATTATATTCCCAAATGTTATATCAACAGCACTTAAACAAACTTCAGAGTGAAAAACAGAATTATATTTGGCATGCATAGGTATAGACCCAAAGATGTTTACACTGCATATTGAGAGTCTTTTTCCTCAGATTGTGTTTTACTCTCAGGAAAGAGATGGATTGCACAAGCAAAATTAGGATCACAGGAAATTAAATCCATCTTTCATGTTAAATGAATTATGAAAAAATCAGCATAGGATTTGATGAATCAGAAACAGACTTTGTCCACGCTTTGCTCATATCACTCCTCCAAGTTAAACAGAGCAGCCCACTGACAAGGTAAACATTGAACAAGCAACTCCAAATGTTATTTTCCAGCTGCTTATGGAGGAATAAAAGTCAGCCAAAGAGTCATAGCAGTTATTGCAGCCCAAATTTCTAACATGGAAAAAGAAATGGAATGAGGAAGAGCACAGACTGAAGCAGTCAGAAGTGAGGGAATATCAATATCACAGTTTTCAAAGCAAATATAGCGAGATGCCTTTTTTCATATTCAGAATTTGATGCAGTCTTTAACTACAGGTTCACATAGGGTTTTTTTAACTTTACTGTTGCTCTCAGTGCACAGAATGGCAACTGTCCATGTAATGAGCAACTATTCAATAGCTGTTTTCTCGTTTACGCTCAATGAGTCCTTCAATGCATTACTTACTGCATGTTATTTAAACCCTGCTCTGAATACAGAGTTATTAATTTCCTGTAGCTCTTCTTCCGGTGCTCATCAGTGTAGCCTCTGAGTGTTCTGCTTAGAATAATGACTTTACTTCCACAACCATCTGATGAAATCATCATCCCCATTTTACAGATTGAGAACTGAGGCACACAGATACAAACATCCAAAGTGCCCACTAATTTTCTTATTCAATCATAGATACACAAAACCTGATTTTGTGGAGTGCTAAGAATTATGCAGCAGATTAGATGTTCAAAGCAGTGTCCCACAGACAGCCACTGCAGCTGTGAGTGTACACAATTTCTGCAAATCAGACCCTAGACCCTCAATGCAGGCACTTGTAAAATAAGGATCACTCAATCACATGGTATGTTGCAGATCTATGAGAAGTGTCTGGGCCAGGAATGAGTGATTTGGAAACAAGAAGCAGGACGGCTGTGATAATACAGTGCTCTGACTTAACAATTTAGTGTGAAAAAGCAAGATATTTCAAGACTGCTTCATCATTTTGCTGCTTTCTTCCCAAGACCTTCTCACCCCATCTCCTGGCCTCCTGCCTCACACACTGTACACCTGACATCTTCTGCAGCAGACAGTGCTGGAAGGCCTATGACATTGACAAGGAGGGCTTTCTGTAACTGCACAGCCCCAATCTATTCCCTGAGGTGTGTTCTTCCTCTACCCTGACTGAAGCAATGCTTAGTGGAAAAAAATAGTATGTAATTATGCAACTATATCAAAAAGCCTAAGCACTAGGAAGACAAATTAAGGTAGCACTGCATTTCTTTGAGCGCTTTATGGGCAGCTCTCCTGTTGGTTGGCTGTTTTTTGGTTTTTTTTTTTTTTTAAAGAAGAAAAAAAAGGAAAAATAAAAGGAAAATGAAGAAAATTTCCCTAGTGAAAAAAAAATAAAAAACAAAAAAAAAAACCCCAACAGGCTGCTACAAACATCTGTGGGTGATTTTAGCCCAAATGACTCAAGCTTGGCAAAATTATGAGAAACTGAAATGGAGTCCTACATTTAGCAATCTTGAAATTAATTCTTTTTTTAAGTGTTAGAACTGCATTTCATATTTTGGCGTATTAGATGTAGCCATTTGGTGTGAAGTGATACTTATTGAAACAGAGCAATCATCGTTATAAACTAAGGATACGAACAACAGTTCCTCTGCATCTAGTTAAAACAAATTACTCAGTTAATGTTGATCTAAATGATAAGTGTAATTAAATATTGTACTTTCTTAAGCATATTTAGATGAAAGAATTCTAAGCAGTGCATATTTTCATAATGAAAGACTTATTTACTTTTTTACATGGAATTTGGATTACAAAATTGCAGAAATTGATAGAAAATATGTTCTTTTGTGCTTTATTTTTTCATTCTCATTTATCTTAGAGTCTCATGACATGTGAACATGGAGTTTCCTATCTTGCTTCCTTTTTTCAGCCCCTGGTCTTAAACAAGGAAGCTGACAAAGCAAATTAATGAATTTTAAACATGAGATAGACCAGGAGCTTAGCTAAGGTGTTGGCCTTTTCATTGTTTGGAATTCATCAGGTATCTGTCCAGAGCAGTTTTAGGCAGGAGGATCATAGGGATTACCTAACTAACATTAATAAAACAAAGGAATTTTCAGCTCTTAACAGCTCTGTTAGCTTCAAAACTTGGGAATATTAAGGAGAAATATTTAAATACATGTTAAAATACAGCTGATTGTCACTTCAAATGAAAACAAGAGCAAATAAACACATTTCCAAGGATTAAAGAAGTAAAAGGAGATACCTCTTGATATTAAAATTTACTGCACAAAAAAGCAGACATGGCTTTGGGTAGAATTCATCCCAGGTAACGCAGACACCTGACCTGACATGCGATCTTACATAATTCCTAAGTGCCTGTCTTGAGGGTGAGCTCTATTGGATGATCCAGTCTCAGTCATATCCTTAATGGTTGGAGAAGGAAACTGTTGAAAATGGTCAGGATGGAGATCTCCCATCCCATTTTGCATTCTTTCTCCTGTACATCAGACATGTCCGTATATATTTAAATATACATCCACTCCTTCTTGTGGAGAGTAATAGGAACCAGTAGGAAATATTAGGATCTTCTGCTTGGGATGTTTGAGAATGGCATTTTTTGGATGCTCAGTAAAATTCAAGATGAAATCATAGTAACAATAGAACCATTTACCCAAGCAGCAGACTTAGACTGCAAGACCAAATCCACGCCATGCACTGCAGCCACAGTCATGAAGAATCGGTGCCAGTATCTGCCAGTATCTGCAGCCCTCCTCTTAAAACTGGATCCCTATGCTAAGAGCCATCCCATTAAAGCTGGAACCTACAGCTCTCTTCCCTAGGAAGTGGTTTAGCTGGTAGGTAGCTAAATACTTGAAATCTGACCCCCACCACAAGTACCTTAAGTGTTGCTCAAAAAGGATTGTTAAGCTTAGTAAAATACATCCAATTAATGAAGGTGCCTACAAGGTTTAGCACTGATGTGAAGCAGGTAGACTGTATTATGGTCTGGACCTTGAGTGGGTTTTGAAATTCTAACTCACAATTAGGTCAGTGTTCAGGAGACACCACATACGCTTGCAATTAGAAAAATGTATTGCTCGTCCAAATGGAGTTTGATAAAGAATTAGCAAGATTATGAAATACAGTCAAAATAACAAATGACTGAATGAAAAAGGTCCCAACAAAAAGGTCCCAACAATGTACCTCTTTATGTACATAAAGAGGTACATAAAGAGGTACTTTATGTATATAAAGAGGTATTTAGTGCTTCCTGTCAGCCTTCTCAATAATTTTGTTTTGATTTTGCCTCAACTCACAGGGATATAGCATAAAATATTAATTATATAGTGTATATAGTGTAAAGTATTAATTTTCTTATTCCTTACACTTGGGAGTTAAGAAACTTAACTGCCAGAAACAGTTGTGGTTACAAATGGGCTTTGGCTGACTGCCTGGGTCAGGAGGGGAAACAGAAAAGTCATGGGTTAAGTTTTATTAGCTGGAAAGGAAATTGGGAAATTGGAAGTATCCTGTAAGAAAAATTAGAAGTCATTAAAGCATATTAGAAAAACAGCTGTAATTTGAATTTTAGAAAGGCTGGTGTACCTGAAGTAGTGGAGTATTTGTCAGAGAAGACACAATGGATTCTTCCCCTCCTGGCACCCCGGTGTGTGCACGGTTGCTTGTGTTCCCCTGCAGCAGAAAAAATACTACTTAAAAAGGAAAACTGCTAATTGCAAATTCAGCCCATGGCAGTGATTGTTCCATAGAGCAGTTTCTTTATGAATTAAACCCTTCCAGCTTCATGCTATAGAAAATGACTCTCGGATGTCGAGAATCTTCTGCCTTCCACCCACTGCTTATGACATCGTGAAAATTCTGAGGAAGCACTTATTTAAAACTAGCATGTTTGTGAGCTCATATTTGACATGCTGCAGTGCTGAAACAAATTCATTCATAGATACTAAATATACTGAGATAAGGAATAAATGAGGTGCACTGTATGCCATATGAATCAGATGGAAGAGATGATTAAAAGGAGAGGGATGCTTAGAGAGGTGATACAAAGCTGGTACAATACTATAAGAGAGAAAAAAAAAAAAAAAACAAAAATTAAGGTTTCAGAAAACACCATACTTAGCATCACTAATATGTCAAAATTAGGTACTCTCAAGTTGTTCATGCACTTCTGGATATTCTACTCCAGTGTGTCTCTGAATGTATTTACATTCAAACAAATAGAAAAAAAACCTACTCTAATTATTTAATTATTGTTTCTTTTTTCTTTCTTTTTTTTCTTCACTGTGATAATAATTCTATTTCTGAAGAATTTTTTGCGTTTTGTAGATACCAGCCATATACTTTATGTAACGTAAATCACTGTAAGCAAACATTCATTCTGAATTCCTTGAGAGACGTCAACTCTTTTGCATAGGTCATATGCTAATGAAAAAAAGGCCCTACTCATCTGTGGCTGACAAAATCAATATCTTGTTGTAAGTTAAAACACAAAATAGAAGTATATTAGAATAAATGCATTTCTTCCATGAAATTATTTATGTCATGTAGTGGAATTCCAGCAGGATGGTCATTACAGGTGCCAACAGTGTCAGGGGATGAAGTTATGCTCCACCTTTCTTTTATTTCTTTAATCTGTAGGAGCTTTCCCCCACACAATCTGTGCTGTAGTTAAAAAAAGCAGTATGTTCTTGCATGCAATAGTTTGAGTAGACAGTTGTTTATCAAGCTGCGCAACTCTTCTACGAAAAGAGCAGGAACTGAAATTTTTTAAACCCTGAAAATATTTACAAAAATATTTCCCTTAATTCTCTCCCACCCTCCTTAAACTATCTTTCTTACAGAAAGGGCTAGCTTTCTTACAGACATCCAATGTCTGTGTCGAGCTCAGCAGTAGGAGCTTACCAATGAAATGCAACATATACCAAATTCATAGCATGTGTTTGGCCAACTGCATAGACCAACAACTCTTCTACTGTCAGGACAGACTCAGAACATCATCCCTCTCTGAAGTGGAAGAGAGAAATGAATTTTTAAAAGAATCATTCAGTTGTTGGCTCTACTAAAGAATGTGCACAGAAGCCTTCCTATGTGGTTAGGTTAGCATGTGTCATTCTTCTGTCTTTGTTTTTGCTTCACTTGGCTACAGATATTACTAAGTCCATCTCAGCATCAAAGCATTGCCAATGAAGTCTCATAGATATATGGAACTCTTAAAAGTACTGAATTTTATTTTTCTGAGGTCTGCTAGGACAGCCTGGTATTGATGCCATCATTTGTGATCCCTTAGGCACCAGCTGTAATTGACAAATACCTTTCATTATAAATAAAAAATATTCAGTAACTAGTTTGCTTTGCACACATTGCTCTCCAAGTGGTCTTGGAAAGTCTTGCTGCTGGAGGCCTCTCTACATTGATTGAACTCTGTCAGCAACTGAGCCATGAAGTACATGGAAGGTTTACTGATAAACTAACAGAAACCACTTGAAAGAAAGGCATATATAGTTGATTTTGAATAGCAATTTGTCCAGCACATTACGTACTGATTTTATTATGTCAGACTGTATTCTCTCAAATGTGAAATGCTTAGTTTTGTTGACACAGGTATGTCCTGGGTTCAGCACTAGCAGTCATTTTTCTCCTTCTCAGTAGCTGGTGCAGTGCTGTGGTTTTCACTTTCAGCCTGGGAACACCTCTGATAACACCGATGTTTTTAGTTGCTGCTCAGTAATGTTTACTCTGACCAAGGACTTTCTGAGCCTCATGCTCTGCCAGGGAGGAGGGGAAGCTGGAAGGAAGCAGAGACAGGACACCTGACCCAAACTATGACCAGCATGTCATGACCAGTATATAAACTGGGGGCAGTTACCTGGAAGGGTAAGATCACTGCTTGGATCAGGCTGGGTATCGGTTGGCAGTTGGTGAATGGTTGTATTCTCTTCCCTTGTTATTTCCCTTATCATTATTATTATTGGTGGTAGCAGTAGTGATTTGTGTTATACCTTAGTTACTGGACTGCTCTTATCTCAACCCGTGGGAGTTACATTCTTTCGATTCTCCTTCCCATCCCTCCGGGAGCTGGAGGGGAGAGGAAAGGGGGAGTGAGGTAGTGGCTGTGTGGTTCTGGGTTGCCGGCTGGGCTTAAACCACCACGGGGTGTTATAAGGATAAATAATGAATTTTGGTGCAAATATTTTTTTCTGATAGTATAGCTATTAGTATTGTGAATGATTTTATACTTGTTCCAGTTTTGTATAATTATAAAGCAGTGTGTTTGTATGCACTTCCACACACATACCCACATGCATAGCCAAGGCTAAACCTTGTAGCTATTAATATTTGGTATGGAGATGTTTTATGACTACATGATTCATTTTTTATAAACTAGAAATTTCAGTTTAGATAAATCTTTAATTTACAAATTTAACATATTTTTCCTGTTCTCCAGAGCACTAAAAATATTAACTTTAAAATTTCTCCTTTTTTCTCTCAAATTTCTCTGTATTATAAAATGAATGCAAAATATAAAATTTACAAAACCAAGCACTGGAAACAGTAACAGCTAAGTCCAGGTCATAATCACAACCAACTTAATGGGCTTTAACCAGCTGTAAAATCCCCTTCACAAAAAGCTTATTACAAATTGAGGACATTATAACATTCTTAAGTCAAAATGTCCTCATGAATACAAAACAAGGGGTGAAGACAAGAACAAGCTGATATGTTGAAGTAAATTGGCCTTATGATCCATTATATTTTGTTAACATAACATCACATTTGTGAAAAAAGGGGAAAAAAAAGTAAGTAGATCTATGCTAGATGTGTGTATGAACAGACAGTAACACAAAACTGTCTGTATATGCATGCTTATACACATACATTTATACATAATTGTTCATGTTCTTTACTGTTAGGGTTGTGAGGCACTGGAATGGGTTGCCCAGGGAACTTGTAAATGCTCCGTCCCTGGCAGTGTTCAAGGCCAGGCTGGACAGAGCCTTGGGTGAGATGGTTTAGTGGGAGGTGTCCCTGCCCATGGCAGAGGGGTTGGAACTAGATGACCTTAAGGTCCTTTCCAACCCTAACTATTCTACAATTCTATGATTCTATATACTTACGTATACATATATATGTATATGAATGTATACATGTATACACCGGTGTTATGTGCATTTCACATTGAAATAACCAGAAAGTTGCAGTCTAGGTCTCAGAAAGTGGCTGAACTACAGAATTCTGGAAGGTGAGAGGGTATTACAGGAAAGCATTAGTGCGCGCTCATTCTATTCTTATTATCTTTTACTAAGCTTCTGTTTCAGCTGCTCTCAAAGACAGGGTACTGGTAGATACTGAGTCCAAACCTACACTGCTGTTCTTATGTTCTCACATAACTAACTTTTAATTTTTAATACCTCAAAGTAAGATCCTGTCTTATAGGAATAAATATGTGTTACTCAGCACCTGGGCTCTCCCAGAGCTGTCTCAACATTAGACATGTGTTTCACGTTGCTACCTTACATTTCAGTTCTTTAAAACCAGACCCTTGCTTATATAGTTCTTCAAACAGTATGATCTCTTTTCCTTCATGGGTTTAATCACTATGTGATATTGATTCACCCACGTATCTGGTGTAGTTAAAAGTTATTTCATGCAACTATGAGACCTGCCCTTTCTTTCCTATGGATGTCCTTGCCACGGGAACATATTCCCACATGACCGTGACATGCTATTATTCCTTCTTACAAAGTGGGCTTTCAGCAAGACTTCCTTCGTTTTCCTTGTCTTCGGATGAATATTGCTTTGACAGTTGGTCCCTAAAAAGCTCATAATTCATTTGTCTTTTTGGCTGCTTATGAGGTTGCTTGTGGTCCTCAGATTCACACTGTTCATTATTTAATATATTTAATTCTGCATCTCATCCAGAAAAATTGAGTGCCATTTTTCCAGACTGCTTTCTACTTTCCTTTTCTTTTTTTCTTTTTTTTTTTTCCTCTCCTTCCTCCATTAATCAAAAGTACTGAGTTCTCTGAGTTCAATTCCTGCTTGGAAATTTCAAAAAATTCTCTTAAGTTAATAGCAATACACTGTCAATCTGATTACTGAAGATAACCTCATAAAGACTGGTCCTTTCCAACCCTAACTATTCTATGATTCTATTCTAAGATGGTACTTCTCAAGCTGAGCCATTCTGAGCTGGAGAATCTTTTATACACACACACACACACAAATCTCTCCTATTTCAGCAAGACAATTAGTTAGAATTAAATATTTCCCAGATGTATATTTAGGTTATTCATCAGTAAAAGGTTTACAGACATATATATACATATTTATATATATAAATAAATGTACACTTATTGTGTGTATGAAACTGTTATGAAGTTGCAGACTCTGCAAAAGTAATTTTCCTTTGATTCATAAACAGTCTGGTTCATTAAGATGAATAAGATTTAGGGTAGAACTTAAAAAAAATGTACACACAAGACTTTTCATCCTCTTTGACTAAATTCAAGCTGCTAGAAGTTGTATATATTTATTCATATGAACTATACATTGTTTATTCATATGAACTATACATTGTTGCTTTCTTTTTAAGCCTGAGTTCACAAGCTATTCTTGCATGCATACTCCATTTTACTAAATATTGTTGTAGAATTTTTGTTTTTTGCTTCTTTGTTTGTTTTTTTCCACATCTTAGTGATATTAAATTGCTGACATTTAATCTAAAATTAAATTTAATCTAAAAATGCTGATTTTTTTTAAGTTGCTATTTACACAGGGAGATGCAGATTTATCAGCAATTCTAAACAGAGTTGTGGTCACCCTAACTGTACCATCCAAAGCATTGTGCAGGTTTTAAATCCTGTGACACAATTCTATAGCTCTGGCTTGCCATGAAAAGCTCAGGCAGCATCATCGCTAGGGAAACTGAGGAATTAGAAAGGTAATACAGAGCCATAGTATATTAATTTCAGCTTCATCTTTTTGCATGCCAGAAAGTCATTGTGTTCCCCCCTCCCTAACAGTAATATCTATAAATTACTTCAAAGAAAGGAAATCATGAGACCCTGTATCCAGCTGCAAACTTCCCAAGGGAAATGTTAGCCATTAAAAAAAAAAAAAAAAAAAAAAAAAAATATTATAATGTGGAAACTTCCCTGTTTTACAAAACTCCCAGCCGCTTTTCAGTTTTATGACATTTTTTAATGTATCTGACAGAAGATGAAGAAATTAATTCTTTAAGATGGTGTTCCTACTTATTTTCTCATATCAAGTAGATACAGAATTAAGTAAAATAGTCAGTTTCACTGATGTCTGAAAATGCACAGAGATGCTAGTGACAGAAACTCTAATCTTTGTTAGGCTGAAGAATACAAAATCTCTCAGCTGTGGTCTCAGGGTCGTATTAACATAGTTCCACGATGACCTTTAAGTCATTACCACTTGGCAGATGTCTTCCAGTCTATGGGAAATCAGTTTGTTTTCAAAGTCCATTTCCCACAAGATACTACATTTCCTATGTATCTATAGGCCAGCTGCAAGACTTCTCAGATAAGCTGACAGGTTGAGAACTGAGTGAGCATGGACACTGAGCAACATCTTTGCTGTTACAAAATAGCTTCTTCACAGCAGAGCTGAAACATGGTGATGGAAGCTACATATAAAAAGCTTACTGAAAACTTGGACAGTCCTTTTCCTTTAGGGAGGCAGGAGAGATGGGTTTCTAGTGCTACCATTAAAGATCACCCTAAAAATGTCACTGTATAAAGGAATGCAAATTCAAGGCTTGAGGGAAGAAGGAAGAACTAATGGCCTTTCTATTTGTTTTATACCCATTTTGAAAAAGTGAGAGAACTGCTTAAGAATTAAATTGCCCCATACTAAGAAAGCTAATAATCACCAACTGCTATTGAAGCACTTAATTCTAATTAATTCTTCATTAACACTCAATTAGGATGCCACTCCACATATACCCGATAGGAAGAAATAAATGAGATGAACAATTGGTATTCTAGGCTACTGTATAGGTTTTTTCCATGAAGCTGTGTTCAGCATGAAGCGTGTCTGAGCATGTCAGAAATTACCTCAGTGACCTTTCTGTGTTGATCAGGACAGATTTTTCTTATATTTTTGAAGGAAATGTTTTCTCAAATCAGCATATTCCCACATTCTGAAAGAAACAGATTTAAAAATTAATTTTAAACTCTGACAAAATGTTATGAATTTAGAACAATAATGAATTGCTCTCTGAGTTGGAGCGATACTGCACCAATTTCTGTTCATTGTGTTTTGTGTATGGATGGAAAACAAAGTGCTTTTTGAGAACAAACACTGAAGTTACACGGTTAATTCAATAAACATTCAATTCTGATATAGTCTGCCACTGTCTGAATGTCTCTACAGTACTGCTAGCTCCAGTGATTTTTACTGTGAATCTCATAGTATATGGTGTCTTAAATCAAGCTACAGCTGCTGGAATCAAATCAGCTTTCCCTGGTAAAGTAAGCTTCTGTCCCTCATATTGGCAAATAACAGTTTGTAAAACAGTGAAATAAAAAAGGAGGGATTGCCAGTTAGGGTGGGGGAGTTAAAGGGGAATGCAGGGGAGGTATTCTTGTTTCCACAATTTTTAAATCAATTCCATGTGGTTTTCTTTTAGAAAAGCCTCTTTCAGCCTGGAAAAGAGAAGGCTGCATGGAGACCTCATAGCAGCCTTCTAGTATATGAAGGGGGGCTATAGGGACACAGGGGATGGACTATTCGTTAGGGACTCTAATGATAGGACAAGGGGTAATGGATTAAAACTTAAACAGGGGAAGTTTAGATTGGATATAAAGAATAAATTCTTTACTGTAAGCGTGGTGAGGCACTGGAATGGGTTGCCCAGGGAAGCTGTGAATGCTCCATCCCTGGCGGTGTTCAAGGCCAGGTTGGACAAAGCCTTGGGTGAGATGGTTTAGTGTGAGGTGTCCCTGCCCATGGCAGGGGGGGTTAGAACTAGATGATCTTAAGGTCCTTTCCAACCCTAACTATTCTATGATTCTAAAAGGGGGTACTTGCTGTGGTACATTTGGGTTGATAGTATGTCTAACATCTGCACTGACGTGATATGTACAGATACTTTTTGATTTTGCTTTTGTTTTATTGAGTGTTAGCCACGGTTTTGGAAATCTTCATGAACATCGCTTGATTTCATTTTACATTGGTTCAAAAAGAAACACTTGCACTTTGAATTAAGCTTTTCAGAAATCATGAAGCATGAAGTCTTCATACTGTGTGAAGTCTTGTGGCTCCATCACTGTCATGTAAGAAACAGATTATAATGATGCTACATGAATAACATCTATGAATACATGACTGCACATATCCTAATACATGATGCAGGTATATCTCTGACCAATTATTGATTATGCATTATAAATATTAATAAATATATATTTATACATGTATAACCTATAGCTACCTTGATAGCTAGAGAGACATACACTCATAAATGTGACATCTTGTCAAATACATTCTAACTATTAGAACATGGGTGAAAAAATTCAGTCTCATGCTCCTGAATATTAATATTATTAAAAGTGTTTGTTTCTGAAACATTTAATTCAATGTTTACTGAATACATTGATCCTGTGAGCCACAGTTAAACTCAGAATTTCTCATACAACATCTTATCATACAACATTATTATCAAGTCTTTAAACTAAATTAAATTACATTAAATTAACCACATTTCTAGCTCTGGGCATTTTGCAGAGCATACCATCAGAGTACCAGAATCATAAAAAAAATCCCATGTAGGAACATCTGACACAGCTAGTTTTTAAAATGTCCAGAAAATTAGAAAATTCAAATTTATTTCATTCAAAACATTTATTTCATGATATAAACTGCACATGGAGTCTCTGAGATGCGGTGCATACAAATAAAGTGGAAAGATCTTCTCATTTTCTTTATGGTTTTCTTGTCATTCTCCACCACGATTCTATATGCCCCCTTGTTTTAAATATTCTACTAGCATTTAACTGCAATAGTGCTCACAACAATTTCCATAATAAGGACAAATTTTCTAACCAGATGGACCCTTCCAACAGGCTGAAACCACATTCTACAAGGACTATTAATCAATTGAGTCTGTTGTAATCAGGTAACTAATACAAGGAAAAGTATTTGACAAAAAGGGTGGATTTTTAAATTTTAATGATGTATCATGAATTAGCCAGCAGAATTTAACGAGGAGCTGAGCTTCCTACAGTCCAGATTTCCTGATGAAAAAATAAACAGTCTGATGGTTTTCAGTGGCTGTTAGGAACTTCTAAATGTACAATTTCCTGGTCTTAATTTTAAGCATAATAGAACATTTTCATGGGATATCGAACATGGAAATGCATTAGTTCTCACAGCCAATATGGTCTTACTTAAAAAAAAAAAAAACAAAACCAACTATTAGATGGTGCATTTTTCACATCTGCAGAAATTTTTCAGTGCTATAGATTTCTCCTTTTTGTCATAACCATTTGAAACTCATTTACCTATGAGCTAATCCATCTGAATTCCAGCGGTTTGAGTTAGCTACACTGATGCAGACATGGAAGATGGTGTGAACTGGGCTTCTGTCAGTTTTTTCCACTAAGCAACTCCTCTGACAGCAGCCTGGATTTGACGGTGTAACTGGTCAATACTACAGCTATGACTGAAATGCCTTCCCAAAGTCAAGGGCAGAAGAAAAGGCCTCTGAGTTGTCTACATTCTCAAAGAATTATGAATTTTGCATTTTTGTTTATTAAGGTGCATACCTACTATGGTTTTGTCCTGTCTGAACTATTTACCTTTTAAGACATTGTAAAATTATTTTTCTTATTAAATATGAATAAAAATTTTGGAAGATATAAAAAAAAAATCACTATTTATCTACCATTATACTGTGTAAGGTATACGCTTATGAAAACAAACAGTGTCATTTCTATTAGCCCACACTCTGATTCTGTTACTGTTTCGGGATGGAACAGTTGAGGCAACTACCTCACAAGTCCAGCATAATATCATTTGGGGTTTTTGTGTGTTTTTTATTCTTGATTTGTATTTTTTTTTCTGTTTACAACCAAAATGTATAATCCAAATTCTTGTCTATGTAGCAGAAAAAAACCTCCATGACCTAGTACAGGCTGAAAGTTTGTGGTAAACAGTGAAGTGAAAAGATTAGATTTTTTTGGCTGAAGTCTTACACGATGTACAGACTAGGCTTCAAGGGCACCCCAGAATGTCAGGAAGCACAGAATGCCCATTTTGTATGCATCCTTCCTAAACTACAGTGTTGTCTCTATGCTTGTATAGGCTATTACTGAATGTTAAAGCTTCCAGTCCAAGTTATTGACCTGTGTGAATCAATGAGTAAGCAGGCACAGATGACCTGCAGACATGGATGAAAAGACACATAGCTTCTGTAAGGTGTCGTGGTTTAAGCCCAGCTGGCAACCCAGAAACCACACAGCCACTACTTCACTCCCCCTTTTTCCTCCCCCCATTCAAGGAAGGATGGGGAGGAGAATTGGACAATAGAAAGGGCTTCTTCAAATACATAGCAAATAAAACTAACACAAGATGCAGTATAGGCCCACTGCTGAATGAGGTGGGTGCCCTGGAGACAGAGGATATAAAGAAGGCAGAGGTGCTGAATGCCTTCTTTGCCTCTGTCTTTACTCCTGCAGACTCTCCACAGGGGCCCCGGATTCCTATAGCCCCAGAAGGAGCGAGGACAAAGGAGGAGTTTGCTTTGGTAGATGAGGATTGAGTTAGGGATCAGCTATGCAATCTGGCCATCTGTAAATCGATGGGTCCTGATGGAATGCACCCACAGGTCCTGAGGGAGCTGGCGGAGGCCATTGCTAGGCCACTCTCCATCATCTTTGGTAAGTTGTGGGAAACGGGAGAGGTGCCTGAGGATTGGCGGATGGCAAAGGTCACACCAGTCTATAAGAAGGGCAAGAAGGAGGACCCGGGTAATTATAGACTGGTCAGCCTTACCTCCATCCCTGGAAAGGTGATGGAACAACTTATTCTTGACTCCATCACTAGGCATATCAAGGATAAGGGGGTCATTAAGAACAGCCAACATGGTTTTATGAGGGGGAAGTCATGTTTGACCAACCTTATAGCCTTCTATGAGGAAGTGACGGTGCAGGGATGATGGTAGAGCAGTAGATGTGTTTTTTCTTGATTTCAGTAAGGCATTTGATACTGTCTCTCACAGCATCCTCATAGATAAGCTAAGGAAGTGTGGGCTTGACGATCAAGTAGTGAGGTGGATCAAGAACTGGTTGAAAGGAAGAAGGCAGAGAGTTGTGGTCAATGGCGCAGAATCTAGCTGGAGGTCTGTGACTAGTGGAGTCCCTCAGGGGTCGGTGCTGGGACCGGGGCTGTTTAATATTTTCATCAATGACCTGGATGAGGGAACTGAGTGCACCCTCAGCAAGTTCGCTGATGACACAAAACTGGGAGGAGTGGCTGACACACCAGAGGACTGTGCTGCCATTCAGCGAGACCTGGACAGGCTGGAGAGTTGGGCGGGGAGAAACTTGATGAAATTCAACAAGGGCAAGTGTAGAGTCTTGCATCTGGGGAAGAACAACCCCATGTACCAGTACAGGTTGGGGGGTGACCTGCTGGAAAGTAGCGAAGGGGAAAGGGACCTGGGGGTCCTGGTGGATAGGAGGATGACCATGAGCCAGCGATGTGCTCTTGCGGCCAAGAAGGCAAATGGCATCTTAGGGCGCATTAGAAAGGGTGTGGTTAGCAGGTCAAGAGAGGTTCTCCTCCCCCTCTACTCAGCCTTGGTGAGGCCGCATCTGGAATATTGCGTCCAGTTCTGGGCCCCTCTGTTCAAGAAGGACAGGGAATTGCTTGAAGGAGTCCAGCGCAGAGCCACAAAGATGATTAAGGGAGTGGAACACCTCCCTTATGAGGAGAGGCTGAGGGAGCTGGGTCTCTTTAGCTTGGAGAAGAGGAGACTGAGGGGTGACCTCATCAATGTTTACAAATATGTAAAGGGTAGGTGTCAGGATGATGGAGCTAGGCTTTTTTCAGTGATATCCAGTGATAGGACAAGGGGCAATGGGTGTAAACTGGAGCATAGGAAGTTCCACGTTAACATCAGGAAGAACTTCTTTACTGTAAGAGTGACAGAGCACTGGAACAGGTTGCCCAGGGGGGTTGTGGAGTCTCCTACACTGGAGATATTCAAGGCCCGCCTGGACAAGTTCCTGTGTGATGTACTGTAGGTTACCCTGCTCTTGTGGGGGGGTTGGACTAGATGATCTTTTGAGGTCCCTTCCAACCCTTGGGATTCTGTGATTCTGTGATTCTGTAATTGACAGAATGTAACTCCCACAGGTTGGGATAAGAACAGTCCAGTAACTAAGGTATAACACAAATCACTAGTGCTGCCACCAATAATAATAATGATAAGAGAAATAACAAGGGAAGAGAATGCAACTGCTCACCACTTGTCGACCGATACCCTGCCCAACCTGAGTAGTGCTCTAGCCCTTCTGGGTAACTGCCCCCAGTTTATATACTAGGCATGACGTGCTGTGGTATGGAATACCTCTTTGGCTAGTTTGGGTCAGGTGTCCTGTCTCTACTTCCTTCCAGCTTCCCCTCCTCCCTGGCAGAGCATGAGGCTCAGAAAGTCCTTGGTCAGAGTAAACATTACTGAGCAGCAACTAAAAACATCGTTGTTATCAGTGCTGTTCCCAGGCTTAAAGTCAAAAACCCAGCGCTGCACCAGCTACTAAGAAGGAGAAAAAAATGACTGCTACTTCTAAACCCAGGACAAGACCTTATATCCTGGGTTCAGCAGTAGCAGGCGTTTTTCTCCTTCTTAGTAGCTGGTGCAGTGCTGGGGTTTTGACTTTCAGCCTGGGAACAGAGCTGATAACATTGATGTTTACTCTGACCAAGGACTTTCTGAGTCTCATGCTCTGCCAGGGAGGAGGGAAGCCGGGAGGAAGGAGAGACAGGACACCTGACCCAAACTAGCCAAAGAGGTATTCCATACCGCAGCATGTCATTCCTGGGATGTAACTGGGAGTTACCCGCAAGGGCACTCTCCTCTCTGTTTGGTCGGGCTCATTTTCAGCGGGTGGTATCGTATTCTCTTCCCTTCTTATTCCCCTTATCATTATTATTACTGGTGGTAGTAGTGGTGATTTGTGTTATACCTTAGTTACTGGGCTGTTCTTATCTCAACCCGTGGGAGTTATGTTCTTTCGATTCTCCTCCCCATCCCTCCAGGAGCGGTGGTGGGGGGAGGGCTAGACTGCGTGGCTGACTTGCTGACAGAGTTTAGACCACAACAGTTCTTTAACAACTTTCAGGAACAAATTATATTTCTGATTTTGTTCTCTGTGGTACATTAGAACTTGCAGATTCTTAATTAAAGTGCACAACTTTATTGCCATGGTAGCATGGTAGTAATACCGAATTTCTACATATAAATTATTATTCAAATTGACCATGTGACCAAACTCATCATGTCAGATTGCCCTTCCCGAGCAGACAGTAAAAGCATATTCTAATGCAATATAAGAAAGACTGTCACTATTGTCAGCATAAGACATCAGAGTCTGGGTTTCCAAACACAGTGAAAGAAAAGCAGGCAAAAAAAGGCCTCTGGGAACTGCCATCTACTTAATGCTGCTCAAGGAGAAGCACATGTATGAGTTAGGGCACCTGTTTTCCCTTCTCCTCCAAACACTAACAGCTTGAAGTTGCCTTTAATGTTCACTTCCACAAGTAGAATGATCCGAAATATGTGAGACCCAAAAAAGTGAAAAAAAAACTCCATAGAACTGGTTGTACTTGCCCCCCTCTCACCAGCAACCCTGCAGTGGGCTCCCAGCAGCTGCTTTCCAGTGGTCCATTAGTAGAAGAAGTAATTATGGGAACCAGCTAATGGGCTCCATGAACAAAAGTAGGTTAATTTCTAGTTATCACCTTTCTGAAGTCACTCTTCTTTGCATATCATGCTTATTTTGTAGGCACTGCATAAATGATCTGATCTTGCAGGGGAGCAAAAAGGCTTCCCTCCCCACTAAACACAGGGAATGCAGCTTTGTCAGATGGAAAATCTGTGTATCACTGATCATTATCACTCAGAGGTTTTATGCTTTAGACCCACTAATTACATGTGATACAGGATCATCATTTATGCTTCCCTGACACCCAGCTTGGAGAGTTGCAGAGATCTGTCAGGTCCACAGGTTTCCACAGTCAGCGGAGCTGCCAGGCTCTTTTCCTGTGAACCATGTTTACCTGCTAAGGTGCATTGCCTCCACAGTGCTCCAAACTTTGCAGTGAACATGTTGCCTTGCCTCTGAGTCAGAAGCACATTCCTGTTGGGGCTTGCACCACTGAAACGTTGTCTGTGCCAAGGTATTTACTCTGTTGTTCAGGCATCTGTAATTACTGCAACCCTTGCATTTTGCAAAATTGCATTTAGCCCTATCATCCTAATTCAACAGCCAAGTGAAGTTTCCAGATTGCAGGGACCATAGTAAATCTTAGAAGGTTCCAATTTAATGTATACTCTGTCAAAACAAATGCCAACAAAAAGCCATAGAAGTGAAAAGTTGTTTTAAAGTCTTTGGTTAACATGCTAGAGTTAAGCCAATTTTCTATGCTGATTTGTTGGTCTTCACCCAAGACAGGTTGTTATTGTAGCAGCTACTACTTCTCTCATTAATATTATTGTGAACTACTCAAAAGACCTTCAGTTCTCGGTAACCTCAGGAGAAATTTATGAATTACGATGAGCTTACTTAAAGCAAAATTTGGTAAGATAAAATCCAATTTGGGGATTTTGGTGTGTGCATGTGTTTTGGGGTTTTTGTGGGTTTTGTTGTTGTTGTTGGTGGTGGTTTTTTTTCGAAATCTCTGTGTTTTTAGGATGAGACTTTAAAATAACAAAAATGGGAACACAATAATTTTGAAGCTAGTAAGAATGTCTCAAGGTACTTAGGTGTAGGGAAAATCCGGAGTAGTTTTAATTTGCAGGTTTATTTTGTTGCTTAAAATTACTACAAATACAGTAAAATCAAGTTTGTAGGGAGCTTAGACTCCATTCAATTTCAGTGAAAGCAATAAAAATAAAACTTACTGATTGAGTGGGATCTTGAATAGTATTTTTTTCATTTAAAATTGTTGATTGATGGTAACCTATGTTATCACTACCGAATGTGTCTGTATCTTTTCAAACTCAAAGCTTAGCTACATGTCTTAACAAGAATCTTGACAAATAACATACAGTTAGCTGTTGCTTAACATAAACTAACCATGCCCTCGTCCATCACTAATCTGCCTTTGCAATGTTGCATAACTGCTCTTGGGAAAGCACAAGAGCACAAGGCACACCCAAACAAGAAATGAAAACATAATGAGCAAATTAGCTTCTGCTAATCATCATATAAGAACGAATTTAGAAACCATAATGATTTGTACTCATCAAAGGACACCTCTGAAACTCTGATTTGTTGATGGGGAGAGGGAAATGGATAAAAAAAAAAAACTATGCATTAAATAAATAAAAATACTTAGAAGCCTACCTTATATAATTCTTCACTTAATGGCATAAATATCACTGGGGAACACACATATACTATAGACCACTGTCTCCAAATGTGATTGATCCAGAAGGAGATTGATACATTTCAGAGAAGAGGAACTGTGCAGGTGCCTTAACTTCCCAAGCCGGATGGACTAAACTGATGGCGGGCTCCTACAGATCAGCTGAGTGGCTCTGCCTCCTTGCTACCTACTAGGGAAATTTTTGAATAAGGTGTATCTCTCACTGAGATAATAAAAAAATACACACTTTTCATACTTCTCAGCAAACTTCTTGATCTGAGAGGAGGAAATATAGCTAATATAATGCACAATGGACATCTACAGTTCCTGATCTAACTTAGCTTCTAACCATAAATCCTTATAACTTAAGACAACCTCAGAAGGTTATCCAGGAACATGAAAATCCCACCTAGATGTGAATCTAAGTCAAATACATCTGAGTTGCCACAGGCATTTATAGAGGAGTTGACCTCTGAACTAGTGGTCTAGACTGCCTTGATAGTGAAAATAAATGGGTATTTCTAGGTGACATTCATTATTTCCTAATGTAGGTTTATAAAACAGACATGAGAAACTGTATTTTCAGTTCCATTTCTCCCCACAGACTACACCACTGAGACAACGGGGGGCACAAAATTACAAAATGGAATATATAAACCTTTAGAATCAGTTTTAAGTAACGTTAAATTTGATGGTTTTGTAACAGTAGCAATGGAAAATTACTGAGGTGCATGATACATAGGAAAAAAAATAGAGTACAGCTAGAGAACATACTGAGAATTCTTGTACAAGATAAATTGTTATAGTTGATGTAGTTTAAAAAAAACAGTCTAGAAGAACAGGATGTAAGGATAAGGAGTACCTGGGAATGGCAGGTGTCCAGGATGGGCTACAGTTAAACTAACTGATAACTAGGAGGACAGGAGGATGATTATGTCTGTGGTGCTAATGAACCAATTAAGCTGATACAAGCATCTACTGAGCATGCTTCAAAGGGTGCCAGAAGTGACGAAGCAGGAAGAAGTAAACAACCCTCAGAGACCACCACCACAATTTTGTACACATACGGGGAACTTTCTGGAAAATAGTGTAATCCATATGTAACCTCATGAAGGTATATGTACGCACAGTGGCTAGATAAGGACGGCTTGCATAGCAACACAGAGAAACGCACGTTAGGAGGAGCTATCCCCCATGTCTCCCGGTGCCACAATAAAGAATACCTGCTTGTCAGCTTGAAAACTTTGTTGGCAAGTTTGCTCCTGGAGTTTTCTCCCAATCACCACAAAGCAAAGGTTACTTCCTGAAATATAGGTGTTCCTGTAAACATCTAACATCTAACATCAGGTTATGAGATCCATTTCCAGTGAGTAAGGCCTAGTTTGCTGACCCTGCTGTCCATTTGCTTTGTTATCATAGAATCGTAGAATAGTTCAGGTTGGAAAGGACCTTAAGATCACCTAGTTCCAACCCCCCTCCCATGGGCAGGGACACCTCACACTAAACCATGTTACCCAAGGTTCTGTCCAACCTGGCCTTGAACACCTCCAGGGATGGAGCATTCACAACTTCCCTGGGCAACCCATTCCAGTGCCTCACCACGCTTACAGCAAAGAATTTATTCTTGATATCCAATCTAAACCTCCCCTGTTTAACTTTTAACCCAATACCCCTTGTCCTATCATTACAGCCTTCTCTTCTCCAGGCTGAACAGCCCCAACTTTCTCAGCCTGTCTCATATGGGAGATGCTCCAGTCCCCTGATCATCCTCGTGGCCCTCCTCTTGACTTGTTCCAAAAGTTCCATGTCCTTTTGTCCTGGGATCATCAGTAGCAGGCATTTTTTTCCTTCTTAATAGCTGGTGCAGTGCTGTGGCTTTGACTTTCAGCCTGGGAACAGCGCTGATAACACCAGTGTTTTTAGTTGTTGCTCAGTAATGTCTACTCTGACCAAGGACTTTCTGAGTCTCATGCTCTGCCAGGGAGGAGGGGAAGTCGAGAGAAAACAGAGACAGGACACCTGACCCAAACTAGCCAAAGAGGTATTCCATACCACAGCACATCATGCCCGGTATATAAACTGGGGGCAGTTACCCAAAAGGGCTAGAGCACTACTCGGGTTGGGCTGGGTATCGGTCGGACATGTGGTGAGCAGTTGCATTCTCTTCCCTTGTTATTTCTCTTATCATTATTATCATGGGTGGCAGCAGTAATAATTTGTGTTATACCTTATCACTGGACTGTTCTTATCTCAACCCATGGGAGTTACATTCTTTCGATTCTCCTCCCCATCCTTCTGGGAGCAGGGGGAGTAAGGGCGGGGGAGTGAGAGAGCAGCTGCGTGGTTCTGGGTTGCCGGCTGGGCTTAAACCACAACACCTTTTTATGTTGAGGACACCAGAGCTGTACACAATACTCCAAGTGAGGTCTCACGAGAGCAGAGGGGCAGGATCACCTTCTTCGACCTGCTGGTCACACTACTCTTGATGCAGCCCAGGATATGGTTGACTTGCTGGGCTGCGAGCACACACTGCCGGCTCATGTTCATTTTCTCATCAACCAACACACCCCCAAGTCCTTCTCCACAGGGCCGCCCTGAATCTCTTCTCTGACCAAGCTGTAGCTGTGTCTGGGATTGCTCTGAACCAGGTGTAGGACCTTGCACTTGGCATGGTTAAACTTCATAAGGTTGGCATCAGCCCACCTCACAAGCGTGTCGAGGTCCCTCTGGATGGCATCCCTTCCCTCCAGTGTATCAACCAAACCACACAGCCTGGTGCCATCAGCAAACTTGCTGAGGGAGCACTCAATCCCACTGTCCATGTCACCAACAAAGATGTTGAACAAGACCAGTACCAACACCAATCCCTGAGGGACACCACTCATTACTGGTCTCCAGCTGTACATTGAGACATTGACCACAGCTCTTTGTGTGCGGCCATCCAGCCAGTTCTGTATCCACCGAATGGTCCACTTACCAAATTGATGTCTCTCCCATTTAGAGACAAGGATGTCATGCGCGACAGTGTCAAATGTTTAGCACAAGTCCAGTTACATGATGTCAGCTGCTCTAACCCTGTCCGTCAGTTCCGTGGCCCCATCATAGAAGGCCACCAAATCGGTCAGGCAGGATTTCCGCTTAGTGAACATTACACTTTCATGACTATCTGGTGTTTGCAGTGCAAGGCATGGCTGTTAAACTCAGTTTTAAGTTATGCAGCATTTCTGTTTGATTTATTACACTATTTTAAAATGTAAAATCACGACATTGAAAATCATGAAATCATAGCATGGTTTGGATTGGAAGGGACCTTAAATATCAGCTCCACGCCCCCTGCCACAGGCAGGGACACCTTCCACTAGATCAGGTTGCTCAAAGCCCCATCCAACCTGGCCTTGAACGCTTCCAGGGATGGGGCAGCCACAACTTCTCTGGGCAAACTGTGCCAGGGCCTCACCACCTTCACAGTGATGAATTTCTGCCTCCAGGAAGAATTTTCTCTTAATACCTAATATAAATCTACTCTTTCTGTTTAAAGCTATTCCTCCTTGCCCTAAAATTCATCAATAGTTGCATTATTACTGAAAGAAAATAGGAAAAAAACCTGCATGTCTCCGTGTATCTATGAGAGAAAACTCAAAAATCCAATATGGTTCAAATCTTTGTAGCTGTAAAAAGAAATGTTGACCTCAGTAGCGTGGTTATTTATTTTATTTTTTTTTTCTGACAATTTGTCCAGCAACGGGCAGTACTTCTTCCCAATTAAGCTCTTCTAAACCAAACACCCGGCTCCAGTGAATTTTCACAACCAAGTGAAAATCATGAAATAAAGATTTTAAAAAGAAAGCTGACATGCACTGTCTGGCAAGCATATTAAAAATTTTGTAGTATATTTTAAAACTTGTTGGAGATGACTTCATTATTTCCTTTTTTTTTCCCTTCATATCTTTGAGCTGAGTTTTTGACAGACATTAATATTTCCTTTGTTCATATTTGAGTGCTGAATTATCTTTAATTGCCATGAACATTCTGCCTGCATGAAAGAACTAATAAACCACTACTGTCAACTTTTGCATGTATATGTTCTGCTTAGACATGAGGTATCAAAGACTGAGAAGAGGAAAAACTGCAAGTAAATTAATATAAAGGACCCAGAAGCCTTTTAGATTATAGAATGGAACGCAAGTTTAGAAAATAATATGAATTGTCCCGATGGGTTTTTCAGAATTTTCAACCTCTTTTATCACATGTCTAAGGAAAAGGGACAAATTTTAGCTTTCCACTCAGTGGACAAAACCATATATTATACCTTCCCTGTGAAAGAAGTTGGTTTCCAACCTGGATATTGAGACAGAGGATCATCTTACACATCTCCTTGTTATCATGAACAAAATATTTTAAAGAAAATTTGTCTTGATATACCAGAAAACACTTTTTATTGTTTATAAAGATAGACAATATTCATATTATCCAAATATTAGTTGCATATTATTCAAATAATAATTACAGGGTTTTATACAAATACTGGTTACATCTTGTACATCGAACCACGCCATGTGAGGAGGTCCTCACACTAAAGTTGCATGAAAATATTAACACATGAATTGATTACAGGATAGTCTGTCTGTGTTGACCTGTTTGGATTGCATTCCAGGAAAATACACCACTTTCACGAATTGCCTGAAAGAACAAATTTTAGCCTTTGTAAGCCCAAGCTTGAACTCATTCCTTACTTCAAGACACAAAAGAAGCAAAATTGCAAGCAGCCACTCTTCTGCATCTGCATGTAGAAGGGTTCAGTAGCCACACACTGCACAGGGTAGGAAGTGGAACAACAGTCTATTTTTAATGTGCCAGAATCAAATTAACTTTAGTAATAGCTTTCACATTATAGGTATTACTTTGAGTGCTTACAGGCCATGTAACTCTGTTAGGCTTTGCTGGCATGTCATAATCTTCCTTAAGACCAAACACATCATTTTTAGCCTTACAAAAACTGACAGAAATTGTAACTTTAAGAAAAAGGAAAATATTTATCATTTTAGTTAAATTATAGCAAATAATTTTGCCTGAGAAATGCAAAGCTTCAGAAATAAAACCCTTAATCTTTAATTAAAGAGCTTTGCTAAAAATCTTCTTATGCTGAATGCTTTTTAAAATCATATTTAGTCTGACACAATTAATGAACAGCACAAAACATCTTAATAAACTTTAAATGACACATAAACACTAAACTATTTCTCTGACCAAATTTTCAGTTCGACTACGAACCAAAAATCCCCTAGCTATTCACAGATGTAAGCTGAATGTACAATATCAATGTGTACAGCAAAGCTACATATGTTTTCTTGCTGAAATTACGTCTGTGTCTCCTAAAGTGTCTGATTACCATCTTTCCCTTTTTCCTCCCTTTGTCCTCCTTTTCATGTCATCGTAAGAGCATACGTAGCCTCCACGATCTGCGTAAGCTGTGGTACCAGTACTGCAGAGGGGAAGCTGTGCCCATAGCTGTCATTATTTTTCACTTGGTGAAAGTCTTTCTGGCATATAATAGCATGCTGTATCACAGCCTTCCAGAACATCTTTGAGGTGTCCCTGTAAATTACTGTAAGATATGCTTTCCCTGCCCCCTGATAAGCCACCAGACAGAAAGTGGACTGGGGGATGTCTTGAACATTGTCTCTCAGACCTTCCTCTGCTGTTTAGTCCCCTTTTCTGAACCTGTTACTGTCTTCTATGCAGTGTAATCTCTCAGCACGCTGATTAGCAACTGAGAAAGTACCTCTGACTCACCACTTTCCTGTGCAGCAGAAAGGTGACCTCAAGGACTCTGCTTATATGACTGAATAAAACAGGGGGAGAACAGAGATGGGTACTGGGTTCTTGTAATCCATGCTAAGTGTCAGCACTCTTGCTAGTACAGCTTTGATCCATACCACCTAGCATGCTCCTAGGCAACCCCAGACACATTTAGAAGGGATGGTAGCACAGGCACCTATACACACATATATGTACAAACTTGCACGCTACTACTACTCAAAGCACAGCACAGGTTCTAGCTTGTTCAGTTCAATGACACAGGCTAAGAGGTTAAGTACTTTCTACGCCACAAAAAACAATGTGCTTTTAGATTTATTCATGGTCAAAGCAAATATAAGTTCCAGTCTTTGGAGTGCTTTCAAGCAGGAAGAGGAAATGTTTTGTAACCTACACAAAATAAATTGGTTTTGATTTGGTGAATTTTGTTTCTCTTCTTACACTGAAGCTCTTATCCCTTTTTCCATTATAGATGAATAAGTGCTAAAAATAATACCTCTCGAATTATATTTATTTTACATTTATTTAGTACTCTTTCCAAGTCCTAATCACAGACCAAGATTTGCCATTTGAGAACTTTATCCATATTTGCAATAGGAGCAGAAGAAGGCCTTAGGCAGAAAAAGAACAGACACATCCATTCAACTCAACATGAAACCTTGTAGTTTTACATGTTTTAAGTAATTGGAACAGAAACTTGTATTAAATATAGTCACTTCTGAGAGCACAAGACAAGGAAATACAAAGTACTACCACTGCGGTGGTAGTATGGGAATATGGGGTATTCTGTTGTTAGGTATTGCTTGTCTGTGTGTGTTTTCATGTTTTACTTTATTTTGCTTTATTACTTAGATTTGCATTTCCCTGTATCCCTTGTCTTCACTGACTTTTCATTTATTTCCAGTTCTCTTTCGACCAGGTACATTGTCTCCCTTGCCAGAATCTCTCAATTTGTCTGAATCACTGTTATATTAAACACTATAAATGATTATTTCTCCAAAGCATTTTGTCACGTGGCATGGATGAAAAATACCAATGAGACAAAAAAAAAATATAGCCCAAAAGCAGCAAACCCATAGCCTATCATTACTTTAGAGTAGCACTCTACACAATAACTCAATAACTTCAAGGCATTATCAAGAATACAGTTTTTGATCCCAGTTTTGAATTGTTATTAAGCTCAAAAGGAATCATCAATCAGGGTTAGGAAAACAGGGTCTTTGAAACACACTATTTTCTTCCTGAGGAATACAGTGCTGTGCACTAATTAACATTTTACTGTATTATTTGTCTGGTTATCAGTTATTTATGACAATATCAGCAGTGATGATCTTCTGAAGTATAGGTCACCATTAGTTAATTATGCATTATCTAACCTAGCACTAATTTCTACATGGCAAAACAGGCTTCACAGAGGGTGCGCAGGTGCCTTTGATTCAAAAGTAAATATGGATACTTGGGTATCACCAGACTATGTATGGGGTGATTTTGGAAGATATCCAGCCTGGGCTAGGGCCACACCGAATTCACAGCAAACACCTCCTTTGTAGTTCTGTTTCTCTTCTGTGTAGTTCTTTCCAGTTCTAGTAATAAATAGTTATTCTATTTATTATTTACTCTACTTAGGTTTTTCAACCATCTTCCATATTGCAACATAACTGGTCTTGATGCTAATTTTATTAATACTGCTATCAATATCAATTGATATAAATATCAATAAAAATCAATAAACTCCAGCAAAAATCAGTTTGTAAGTTTTTATTCCAGAGGTATACCAAGCTAAAATGTGTTGTAAACTTGTGGCAAATCCTCTAGGCTCCTAACAACATACACGTGAACACACACACTCAGGAATGTAACATACATAAAATTGGTCATCCAAAATAACCCACTATGAATTTAAAAAAATACATACTCTTCAATGCCCATTTTGTTTCTTTCATGCCAAGAGTTTATTCCATGTGGATTGATTCTTTATTCTTCAGTTCTCACAAACTCAGAAATTTTATTTGTTTATATTTCTGGGTTGGTTGCCAAAAGAGGTCAGCATATGAAGTGCCTTTCTGTAAAAGCACTTAACACCTAACAGCCAGGTGAGTCAGCAGCACAGAGCTGCAGCTCTGGATGACCTGCTCAGACCTGATGTGGTATAACACGGTTGGTCTGCTGAGTATTTCACCTCCAAATAAAACAGAAAAAATGATCATTCTTTCTTTCACGAATTGAACCTGAAGGCCAAAGAAGAAGAAAATGATAAAACAAAAAGCTTCACTCTAAGTATTATAAAGAGTCAGAAAAGAGAACAAATGCTGAGAGAGGAAGTGCTCTAAACATCAAACGAACATTTATGTTATTTCTGGCTCTGCTAACACAAACCAGACCCAGAGGTAGATACCAACTCCAGTGCAGCCTGTAATACCAGTTATACAATTCTGGAATGCCACTGATTCTGCATAGAGTCCATGGAGATTACTGTAACATCTTCCTGTGTGTTTGTGTGCTGTGCTCCAACTGTTCTAGTAGAATCATTATCATTATTAGTTCTAACATTCCCTAAACATTTTCACCGCCTCATCTATTTTATGACTCTTGCAGTGAATATATTCCATTATGATTAGTAAAGCAGAGGTATTTAGAGAAGTATTTATGGATTAAATTCTATTAAAATTTTAAGAAGAGGACATTTCTAACAGTGTTTGTTTATTGTATGAGAATGCCACAACAACAAAACCAAGAACCACTACCAGCTGCACCGTACTTGCATTTTTTATTAAAACTTTTATAATAATTCTTCTAAATTCCAGTTTAAATACACATAAACTAGGCTGAATGCATATACATATATTGAAAACTCTGGCACAACAGCCATTTACACCATTTCAGCATTTGTCTCACATTATGTTAACACTTCTCCTAGTGCTTTTCAGTCCTGACTTGGAACAGCAGGCGCTGCTCCATGAATCATGAATTATATCTAATTACATTTGTTTTCTGTTGTGAAATAATTTTCACTGAGGAGTACAATGAGAGTAAGCCTAAATGAAACCTTATTTAATAGACAGTAATCTCATCTCAGGTAGAACAGCTTGAGTCAGAAGTGGCTTCACTGAAACCAACAGAACTCATCTCCATTGCCTTGTAATGTAAGTTATATCTTCCCAAAGCAGAACATGGACATTTTATACTCATTTAGTACTGTTCAACGAAACAAGTTCATAACAAGGTAGGTTTGCCACTCTCTGCCTGTTGCGGTTAACCCTGGTGGGCAACTAAGCACCACACAGCTGTTTTCTCTTTTTCCCCAGTGGGATGGGAATGAGAAAATGAAGAATAAAAGCACGAAAACTTAGGGATCAAGATAAAAATATAAAAAGTTTAATAAGTGAAGGACAAGTGGAAGACAGAAGAAAACAGAAAAAAAACTCAAATAAACAAAAAACAGGTGCTGCAAAAGCAATCATTCACCATCTCCCATGGGTAGAGCAATGCTCAGCCAGTTCCTGAGCAAAAGGTGGCTAACCTCTCTCTAAAACCGTCTCTTTTCCCTTTTATTGTTGAGCATGATGTTATACAGTAATGATTATCTCTTTGGTCAGCTGGGGTCATGTGGCCATTTCTGTCCCTTCTCTACCTACTTAGCATCCCCCAGTCTGTTCTCTGGGGTGAGGTAGAGTGAGAAGCAGAGAAGGCCTTGATGCTGTGCAAACACCATTCTGCAAAAGCTAGATTGGTGTGTCATCAGTACAGTTTTGACCACAAATCTGAAACACAGCACCATATGAGCTCCTATGAAGAAAATTAACTTTATCCTAGTTACATGCCCTACAACCATTATAAATTGGAATAATTCTTCTGATTTCCTTGAATTTAAGCTGGAATTATAATAGCTGGTGATTGAAATAAGAATCTATTTTACACACATCAATGTCTACCTCTGTTCAAAACTGTGTTGCTTAAAATAGATTATTTAAAAATAATTATAATTTATTCTCTTTTCTCAGTTTAAACTAGTATTAGCCAGTTTCTAATCAAACTGTGGAAGAATTACCACATTTCATGAGTGTTCAAAATCATCCCATCACTTTTTCTGGGAAAAAAACCCAGCCGAATATCTGTGGTGATAAATTACAGTTATACAGCAAATGAAACTATTGCACACAATGCTTCACCACTGCTAAAGGAAACCCATCAATTCTGGCGGCTTTAGATGAACACACTTGTTCACTAAGAGTATAGTTTAAGCTAGTTTTCATGATATTTTTTAACACAGAACAAGCTTTAGAGTTCTGTGGTGTGCTCTGAAGCACTAGTGACTGGTCTTCTCTGGAGAGCAATCTGGCCAGATGGGTCCACCCCAACTGATAGCAGACCTTCGGACATGAGCCATGCTGAGAGAACAGGGGCTACGCTTTAAGAGCCCTGAGGTCCCTTTTTATTGCAGTTATGTAGAAATACTAAGCCCAGACTTGCATTATTACATACCGCTCCTTTTTCTTTGACCAGCTTGTGCAGCTGTGATACTGTCTACAGAATAAATAAAACCATCAAAAGAATATAATATGCATTTTAATTCAAAATAGAACACTATTTGAAATGAGCTTCCCTTTTACCCAATAACCCCAAAAAATCAGCTCCCAAAATTGGCTCCCTTTCTGCTGCCTATTCACAATCCCCTACTCCCCTTCTTCCTGCCTCTCCCTCTCAGTCACAAGCATCACAACTGTACTGGTAACATTCCAAAACACGTTTTCTAATTGCTCCCATTAACCACCGTCAGTGAGACATTTAATTGCTTCTTCTGCAGTTCATCAACATATTGGAACAGCGTTTCATTTCATCTATGTCAAACTCCTACAGAAAGTCCAGTTACTACACTTCACTTTTCTGTTTATTTTCCAGTGCAGTATGTGTTATAATAAGCAGCATGCTGAGAATTCTCAGGTTATAAAGTACACAACCAAAATCATTGCTTAAAAGCCTTTGAGGATTTGCTCATGCCTTTCAGTCCTAATGCATCAGTGAAATGTTTGGAAGAAAATTACAATGCATGGAGATTTTAGAAAATCCACATTGTTTGCTTATTCACATATTAAACGCAGAAAATAATCTCACACATTATTTTTTCTATTCAAGCCAGAAATCTCTCATTATGTGCAGAAAAGACAGTGTTACAGGGATTAATAATGCATCTAATATGAATCTCTTGGTAAAATTAAAGATGAACGAAATGACATAAAAATAGCACAAAAGCTGAGACATCAAAACACAAAAACATGGGCAATCTGAATTCAGACTGCCATTTCACTTTATTACAGATATTTTGTTCCTAGCTGTTGTAACAAAGAACTACACAAATCTAAAGCACTTTTGAACCACATTCTTGCACATATTCATGGGAAAAAAAAAATAGTTCAAGAATTTTATTAAATATGCAATACTATACCCATAACTTACGGGTGCAGGAAGGTAGTAGCAAAATGTACTATTGAGGAACCCTGACACTTCATGTTAGAAATCCCTGTTTCCATAGCTTATGATTTTGCAAAATACAAATTATTTGGGCTGAAATTTTCTATGACAGATTCCTGCCTGAAGCTCTTTCTTTGGTGAGCAACATTCGATCAAACAACTCAATCATTTGGGGGAATTTCATTAGCTGAAAATTAACATTAAAAAGTGTTAGCTACCTCATTTTATAAAGCCAAACCATGCTTTGAAGCCCAGAGGTCACAACTGAAGTCAGGGTCCTTTTTGCCATCTTTTAAAAAAACATATAGAAATCTGACCAGTTCTAACCATTGAAAAGAAAATTACAAACCCATGTCTTGATACTCTGGAAAAAAAGCTTGCTAGAACTTGTTTTGACCTGACACGGTTCTCAGTGCTGTGCACAGAATTGCGCATGTTCTAGGCCTCAGAGTGACTGAGGATGCAGCGCTTCACCCGTGTGTCAACCAAGCTGAATGAATAAGCGCACTTCATCCCTCATTGTTCCTGCACATCACAAGTCTGCACAGCATTTGCTATAGCTTGCAAATGGCTAAGCGGGAAAGGCTGAGCCAGGATGATGTTAACCTGATCACAAACTAGAAAGCAAGGAACCAAATCTCCTGTGCAGCTAATGAATATCCTAATGGCAAAAAGAGATTCAGGGAGTATCTGAAACACCAACCCCCTTTATTGCTGAAATGTTGAGTATCATAACGCTTATTGTTATTAGGTCTCTCCCACAGAACAATACAAGAGCAGGGTCATTTTTAGGGGATAGTGAGACCATTGCTGGTAAAGGGATGTCACATTGTTAAAGTAAATAGTAATGCAGCATTCAATATGCTTGATAACCTAGGTATCTACTTTAGTAAGAGGATAATAGATAAAAATAAAGCCAGTAAATAAATGAATTCTGATGGAAGGGGATGATAACTGGGCAATGAACGACCAGGGAAACTGAAATACTTACTCTGGTTTTGCCTCAACTTTGCTAGGCAAGCCTGCTCCCAGCCCTCTACTCATACCAGCATGGTTTGGAAAGAATGACTGGGTAGCATCAGGCAAGGGACTACTTACAAAACTGGATAATTCGATCTGTAGAGCCTGAAAAGATACCCAAGGCTGTAGAAGAGTTGGCTGATATAAAGTTATCCATTAACTATTAAAAACCACGTCAATGACAGATCAGGCTTATATTTAAGAAAGGTAAGAAGGATAACTCAGGGAACTATCAGAGGGATACACCAAGCCCAGTTCCTGGTGGGATGGAAGATGTGTATTCTCCTAGCATCCATCTACAAGCATGCAAAGGACAACAAGGCAACCAAAGAACAGCTAGCACAGATCTACAAAGGCAAATCATACCTGATCAAACTGATTGCCTCTGTGACAAAATGGCTGTCTGGGAAGATAAGGGGAAAGAGCTGCTCCAACTTTCACTTTTCTAAGGCATTTGGCAATGCCTTTCACTGGATTCTTCTTTGGAGGCTGAGAAAGTGTGGTGGGATAAATAGGCTGTTAACTGGATGAAAACTGGCTGCACCACTGGGCTCCAAGGCAGTGTTCAATGGCTTGAGGTCTAAAGGCTGGTAATGAAACAAGCAAGGTTTGAAAGCAGTGACAGTGCAGTTCAATATCTTCTCTGGGATGATGAGGCAGAATGTTCCCTCAGGAAATTTTTCTGAATGAGTGTTTGACACACCAGATGATAAAGATTCAGATCTAAGAGCCTTGAGAATACTGAAGACTGGCCAACAGAAGGTTTGTGAAACTTAAGAGGGAGAAGTGCTAAGTAAGTTGTGCATGGGGGGTAGAATAAACTCATGAAGCAGTACTGGCTAAGTAGCACCTCCCTGAAAGGACCTGAGGATTACAGTAGGTATCAAGCACACTATGAGCAGAAATACACTGACAGCATGAATAAGATAAGGTATGTTTTGGGCTACACTAGGAAAAGTGAAGCCAGCACTTCTCATGTCAGTCTACACAGCACTGACTAGGCTGCAACTGGAGTACCAAGTCAAATTCGGGGCTCCAAAGCTCAAAATTAATGTCAGGAAACTGGAAAGGGTCCATCTGTTCAGAAGCCTAAAGCATATGTCCTAGAAGAAATGTGTTTTATCTGGCAAAAAAACAGACTAACGGACAATCTGAAAGCAGCCTATTACCAGAAGGGGAGTTAAAAAGATGATTCTTGCTTGTAGTGGCAGATAATTTAACAAGAAGCAGCTGCAACAAGTTCCAGCTTGAGAAATTAAAATGGGACATTATGAAAAACTTTCTCACTATAGAGATAGTACGACACTGCAGCAGTCTGTGAAGTGGAGAAATCTCCTTTCTAAGACACAGTTAGAAAAAGCAGATGTAGATCTAGGATTAATATTAACCACACCTGGAAGTGGAAGTGCATTAGATGAACTACCAGGTATCCCTTCCAACTACTACTTCTATGAGAGTCCAGGACACTAAATAACCCCTGCTGCTAAACCTCAATCCTTCCAAAGAGTGTACTTCAGGAAATCTGAATTGCCTAGGAATAGGAATATGGATGAACGACCATTGCTAATAAATTCCATTAATACATATTCCATTCTTGAAGTCTTTTACAGTAATTATGTTCACAATCCCTTTTTTGCTCCATTTCAAAAAATTAATTTTAACTGGAGAAAGATTCAGTGCATTCTAACTAGTGGACATCAGCTATAGCAAGTAAATTTTTCCTCTGTAGAGGATAACCTACTACTTAAATCTTATTCTTGTTCAACAAGAAAATCTTGCTGACCAAGAATAAGATCTTGTTCAACATCTTTGTCAGTAACATGGACAGTGGGACTGGGTGCACCCTCAGCAAGTTTGCCGATGACACCAAGCTGTGTGGTTCAGTTGATACGCTGGAGGGAAGGGATGCCATCCAGAGGGACCTTGACACGCTTGTGAGGTGGGCTGATGCCAACCTTATGAAGTTCAAGCATGACAAGTGCAAGGTCCTACACCTGGGTCAGAGCAATCCTAGGCACAGCTACAGACTGGGCAGAGAATAGATTCAGAGCGGCCCTGCGGAGAAGGACTTGGGGGTGTTGGACGATGAGAAACTCAACATGAGCCGGCTTCAGTGTGCGCTCGCAGCCCAGAAAGCCAACCGTACCCTGGGCTGCATCAAAAGGAGTGTGACCAGCAGGTCGAAGGAGGTGATTCTGCCCCTCTACTATGCTCTTGCGAGACCTCACCTGGAGTATTGTGTGCAGTTCTGGTGTCTTCAACTGGAACTGTTGGAACAAGTCCAGAGGAGGGCCACAAGGATGATCAGGGGACTGGAGCACCTCCCGTATGAAGACAGGCTGAGGAAGTTGGGGCTGTTCAGCCTGGAGAAGAGAAGGCTGCGTGGAGACCTCATAGCAGCCTTCCAGTATCTGAAGGGGGCCTATAGGGATGCTGGGGAGGGTCTCTTCATCAGGGACTGTAGTGACAGGACAAGGGGTAATGGATTAAAACTTAAACAGGGGAAGTTTAGATTGGATATAAGGAGGAAATTCTTTCCTGTTAGGGTGGTGAGGCAGTGGAATGGGTTTCCCAGGGAGGTTGTGAGTGCTCCATCCCTGGCAGTGTTCAAGGCCAGGTTGGATGAAGCCTTGGGTGGGATGGTTTACTCTGAGGTGTCTCTGCCCATGGCGGAGGGGTTGGAACTAGATGATCTTAAGGTCCTTTCCAACCCTAATTATTCTATGATTCTATGACAACGTTTAGTGTGAGGTGTCACTGCCCATGGCAGGGGGGTTGGAACTATATGATCTTAAGGTCCTTTCCAACCCTAACTATTCTATGATTCTATAATCTTTATTCAAACTCTCTCTGCAGAGTTTGACTTCTCTTCTGGGTCTTTCAATTTATTCAGATGGACTGATCTGTCAACAAGACATTTATTGATAGAGAGTTTTGTTTAGATGTAATAATTTGTGAATATAATTACCAGGGCAATACATAAGTTGTAGCTATTAACAAGACTCACAGATTCCAAAATTATAAGGTCAGAAACAGGCATGTGGGAAATAGCGTAACACTCTAACAGCTTCACAGAAAAAAGCGTGGTTGAATGACAATCTAAATGTGAATCAACAATGCCACTCTGCTGCAAAAAGGCATAAGATCATAAAGAAAGGTAAAAAAAACCAGCCTGTAAACAATTCCTCTGTTCTATTCTGCTCTGCTAAAGCCTCAGCTGGGTTTCTTTTCTCAATTTTGGGCACCACAGTTTGTGAAAGATGTAAAACTGAAGAGATCTCAGTAGAATAATAAGAACAATTAGGATTCTAGAAAACATAACTGGAGAGGGAAAAGGAAACAAATAACAAACTATGATTCCTTAGCCAAAAAAAAAAAAAAAGAAAAAGAAAAACAGAGAGAAGGCTAAAAGTGGAATTTCTTCAAATATGTAAAAGGCTGCAAGTAGGAGAAAATAATTAAATTATTCTCCATGACCTAAGAGATGGGAAAAGAAATTATGGTTTAAAACTGCAACAAAGTTTGAAATTAGGATTAGAATATTAGAAAATAGTAATACGATGGTAAGGATAGGGAAGTGGTGAAATAGATTTTCTGGGAGATTATGGACTCTCGAACTGTAGAGATCTTCAGAACAATATATGTGATCTAGCTGTACTCACAGAGGTATAGCTAAGGAAGGATGAAGATTAAATAACAAATGTGTGAAAGCGTTTCTTTTTATTTTTCCTTGGACTATATAGAAACCAATTACTTCATTTGACTGTTCCATAAAATACACTCAGTTTTGAACATCAGGTACTGCAAGCATTGCATTACTCTCTGTACATTTTTTCTAAGGGTTAATAATTTTCTTTTAATAAACATAATGGTTTATTTCTCCTTTGGATTCATTTCTTACAGCTATCTTGTACTGATCAGGCTTTACCTTGCTACTTCATTTACATAGAGGACTTCAGAGGAATTTTAATTGTGTGCCCCAAACATTTTCATACCTTTTTTTTTACAAGCTTTTGCTCACAAGCAAAAGTAATAGGCAAGAAATTTATTTTAAAACAAGAAGCAATTTCTGTTCATGGAAATTATTCAAAATAGTTTGGACAAATTGATACATTTGATTAAATAGCTATTTTTTTCATAAGTTATTTGCAAAGAAAAGAAAAAAAAAAGGAAAAGGAACAGAAACAGTGTGGCAAATAAAAAATTCACTAAGAATCATGAGCCCAGTTAAAGCTGAAATGAACATACGTGACTTACACCATTTTCAGTTTAATTTACTACAATTGTTTCTTTGCAGACTCTTTCTTCTTTATTAGCTTCATCTATTTCTGTAACCCTCAACTAGCCACATAACAAGGCTTAATCATATTTGGTGAAGGAAGGTTATCAAAGCCCAGGTCAGTACAGGTGTCTCGGGGGTTGCAAGGGATTATTTGCTTCTGGACTTGGAAAAGCATTTCATGTGTCCATATCACGTAAGATTGTACTCATAAACCCAGCTCACATGCTATTGTCAGGATGGTTTATTAGAACATTTTTTTTCTTTTGGCAAATACTCTGTGTACCAAGATATATATTACTCAATCATCAGAAATATTTTTCAAGTCCAAGTTAAATGCAAAAAAACCCTTTCAGCCCAAAGATATTCAGCATTTTTGAAGATTCTAAATATATGTTTTACATTAGCATTTAGCCTTTTTAACTAAGGGAGAAAAAGATGTCATCTTTCAAAAGGAAATTTCACTTTACACTAGCATATGCTTCATATTTGAGTATCTCTTTTTTTCCAAGTAAAAAAGTGAATGTTTAAAAAATCCCACTCTTCACAGGTTCAATTTTTGTTTGGGTTGGGGTTTTCTTAATGTTTAGTAAGCAGCACGATTCATACGCAGCTTTTTTAAACTGGGCTAAAAAAATCACTGTCCATCTCGGGAGTGTATAATTGTGAATGTCATTATATTCTGCACATAGGCTTATCATCTCTGCCTCATTTGAAATTCTCCCTATGCAATGGTCACGGAACAACAAACTCTTCAAGCTTATCCCAGGGATCAGAGTCTTCAAAGGCCTTTTATCATTAGCAATTTGCTCAATTGCAAACACAACACAGGGGCTGCATAAGCCGCGCTTTCACGCCCATAATTTTATTCATATTGTGTATTATTACCCCCAAAACTTGATGACATCGAAAATAATATAATTCTTCCAGTGCTTTATGTTAAACATCAGCGACGGTCCAGGGAACCAGGGTTCAGGGATGGTCCAGTTAAGTGAAATGAAATGAGCATGCAGTTATATCATTTAAATTGATTTTTGTTCAACACTACTTCCATATCCCATGTTTGCTGCATTTCACTTACATGTCCCCTGCAGAAAACCATTAACATAATTTGTTTCATTAACGGTATTGCTGTTAATGTTTTAGTAACAGTGTTACTGTCTCCCTAGACCAGCACTGACATTGCTACACTACTGTCTTTCATGTCCCAAATTACCATCTGATATTGCCACAGATTTTTATTTTCTTTCCTAGCAAGGAACAGCTATGTTCCCTGTATTATTTAGCACCTAACTCTTAGAGCACAAATGTGTATCCCAGTGAAGGTCTGAACTGTGCCCAAAAGAAACAGACTTGTGAGAATTTCTATGAACAAATAGACAGTCCTTGTCCTATATACCTGCTATCAGGCAACACAGAAGGTAAAAGAAGGTAAAAGAGGTAAAATATTCCCATTTACATATGGAAAGGTAAGCAGAACAGAGATTAAGGGGTAAAGTCAATAATGGATTTAAACATCTAAAGCAGGATTTAGAGAAAATGGAGATGTTTAGGTAGAAAACTGTAACCTGGAAAGCAAAGCAGCAGCTGCTGCCCAAATTTGGAGGCACTTAAACCCAAGAGAGACCGTAGATTTGAGTTTACAAAGGGTTAGTGTTTCTCATTATAGATATGCCTTAAGTTTCCTGAGTATACACAGCACAGCACCTATCAACAGTGACCTGATGTGAATCATGCTAAATTCCCAGGGTTCCTCCCTGGGCCTGAGTTCTGTGCTCTGCAACACCAACCATCCACCACATGCCTGAGCATAATACAAAATCATGTTTTTTTAAGACATGCCTGACACAAATGGTGAGACACTTGACCACCCATCTTGAAATCAGCAGTCAGATCACAAACCAGCTATCAGGAAAGTAGGATCCAGTTATTTTTTCTGTTTTGTAAGATAGAATGAATCACCTATTTTTGGAGGAACATTCTCATCTCAAGGCTATTTCCATTTTTGCATTAAATAGTCTTTGAACTATAGCAACAGAAATAGAAACCAACGTTTCTTTGCCTTCAGGTGAGAACTTTAATCACTTAGTGAAAAATTTGGGTCATGTTTCCTCGAATTATTTTCTTAACAAGGGCAAGGTTACAACATGATGACTGGAAAGTAGACAGATGGCCTGTAGTGTGTCTTAACTAGCAAATACTCTTTCTTAAACTGTATGAGAGAGATTTAAACCACTGTTTAAATAGGAGAACCAAACTCAGCTCATAGGGAACTGAATCCAGGTTTTTTATACCTGAGTAACATGCCCACGTTTTAAATCAGAGGAGTGGTTCCAGTCCTTTCACTTGAAATAACAATTGACGGCACCAGCCTAGCTTTCAGTGACATGACCAGGATCACTAAGAGAATTCATAGCACAGCTGAGAGAAAACAAACAGGTACAAAACCAGTCTTGTCTCAAATCACATTTTGTATTTCTTTCTTTTTCAGTACATTTTTTTTCTCTACTAAAAAAAACGCATTAATTTTTGCCTTTTTTCTTTTTTTTTTTTTGTGGGGGTGGTGAAGAAAGATAAAGTACTATCATGTTGTCTGGGTTCAGCAGTAGCAGTCATTTTTCTCCTTCTTAGTAGCTGGTGCAGTGCTGTGGTTTTGACCTTAGTCTGGGAACAATGCTGATAACACACTGGTGTTTTCAGTTGTTGCTAAGTCTCATCTTCTGCCGGCGAAGAGAAGAAGCCAGGAAGAAGCAGAGACAGGACACCAAACTAACCAAAGAGGTATTCCATACCACAGCATGTCATGCCCAGTATATAAACTGGGGGCAGTTACCTGGAAGGGACAGATCACTGCTCGGGTAGGGCTGGGTATTGGTTGGCGGGTGGTGAGTGGTTGTATTTTCTTCCCTTGTTATTTCCCTTATCATTATTATTATTGGTGGCAGCAGTAGTGGTTTTGTGTTATACCTTAGTTACTGGACCGCTCTTATCTCAACCCGTGGGATTTACATTCCTATAAATCTCCTCCTCATCCCTCTGGGAGTGGGGATAAGAAGGGGGGAGAGTGAGCAAGCGGCTGTGTGGTCCTGAGTTACTGGCTGGGCTTAAACCACAACACATGTCTTTTGCAGCTTAGCCTGGGCATATTCAAGTCATACTGCATCTTCTAAATTTAAACATAAATTTTGTGTGGCTTTCTACTTCTGTCACTACTGAAGGAAAAATAATGATAAGTAAAATGAGCCTTAGTTTACAATCATTTGTATATTACACATAAAGTAGTTGGTTAAAGTTTAGTACACTAAATCTACTAAAAAACCCAACCACCAACCAACCAAAAAACAAACAAACAAACAAAAAAACCACCAAACCCCACAACTTTTATAAACAATAGGTTTGTACGGACATTATCCCCCCCTCAAAAAAAAAAAAAAAAAAAAGAAAAAAAGCATGAAGATATCAGGGTTAACCTGTGAGTCTAATTAGGTAAAACACACTTTTAGCCAGAAGAATGATATGCAGGAATGGACACTACTTTTACTACAGAGAGCCAAGGCTGAGTTTAGAGGCTGGAAAAATGTTGTTTGGAAATTACTAATGGAAATAGTATTGAATTTACAGATTTGGACTACTTAATTTTTTTGAGCAGAAACTTATTTTCAAAAGCCTCGCAGTGCAGTCTCAATTATTTTATCCAATACTTCCACACCTTAGCAAACTGAATGAATTCTAATTGTATACATTTGTCATTTCTAAGCATCTAAGGCTGTATTGTTCCTTTGAATGCACACAGCAGTTTCACTGGAGTAAAAGGAAACTGTGTGTATGCACCTCATGACAGCCTTTTCTGTATCGTAGGCAGGATGATGCTTGCCTGGCAGTAAAATTTGAATGACCCAGGTCTCCAGGATGAGGCTCTGTATCTGAAGAAAGAAAAATAGAGGCTAACTCCAAAAGGTATTTATATAAGCAAGGCATGAGTCCCCCATTGAATCTCGTTCTGTAACTCAGTCAAAAGGGTTCAGCTGACATCATAAACCATGAGTGTGAAGCTTGAACAGTTTATGAATAGCAACTGTCAAACAGATTGAATTTTTTCTTTGCTATTCAGTCAAGGGGTATTTGCTATTGCTTACAATATTTAGAAAGTTATTTTGGAGTTGTGGTATTTAAAACTTCACAGATAAAAATATTTTATCAAATATTAACTAGCCTAATAGAAAGAAGCATTGGGTGCTCATTTTATTTAAACAGTTAATTTTCATGGGAGTCTTTCAGAGCAGCAGAAATATCATGCATATTATTAAAAATGAGCAGAATCCTAATAGAAAGCCATTACAGAACAATGACCTAATAAAGGGTTCCAAAGCACATATGAAAAAGGTAAGTGCTGAGCAAATAACCCTGGTATAATACATACAGGCGAATTTTAGGTTGCTAACAGCTTTTCAACAACAACAACCAAAAAAAAAAAAAAAAGGTGAACAATCTCTCTAGTTTTAAAGGGAAAATGAAATAAAACTTCATGTCTTATTCTGGAGAAACCACTGCCTTTTCTCTTTCAGGAGCTTGGGAAACAGCTAATAATAATGATTAAGTAACCAACGTGCACTTAGATATATGTGTGCCATATGAGGAAAGTCTAAGAGACCTGGTTTTGTTCAGTCTAGAGAAAAGAAGGCTCAGGGGAGACCTTAATACCATGTTCCAGTATTCAAAGGGTGGCTACAAGGAAGATGGAGGGCCCTTTTTACAGGGAGTCACATGGAAAAGATGAGGGGTAGGTAATGGGTACAAGTTACTCAAGGGAAGATTCCAGTTGGACACAAGAAGAAAGATTTTCACACTGAGAACAGTCAGCCATTGGAATAATCCCCCCAGAAAGTGGTGGATTCCCCAGCACTGGACACTTTAAAGACTCAGCTGAACAGCATGCTGGGACATCTAGTCTAGGTCATGCTTTGCCTAGAAAGGTTGGAACAGATGATCCTTGAAGTCCCTTCCAACCTGCTGATCTATGATTCTATAATTATTATGCATTTCTCATTAGGTCATTTAGGGACAGAGTGAACACGTCATTAGTAGAGATTCAGAATGCCATTTTTGTGAAGAACCAAACCTTTGCTCCTTATGGTCAGATATATCTAGAAAGGTTTCCAGCCTATAAAACTGATTAGGAAAGCGCTGCCTGCCATTGTCAAATGTTAGTTGAAGAAAGACATCAAAAAGTTTATTTGCCATGTGACAGTAGTCCACATAATTAGATTGCATTAGAAGACAGCTACAAATACTTTTTTTTATTTACTTTTTTTTCTCCTGTCAGCCTGCTTTCTGAAGCTGCACTAGTTTCTGGAGATAGATACTGTGTCCTGTACAAACATGATAATGTCATTTTTATTTTAGATTTGTTTGTAGCTAGAGCTAGAGGAGACTATGGGAATTTTCCTACTAGGCTGCCATTATCACCCTCCCTTTACAGAAGGAACAATGTAATCACCTTTATTAAAGCCGTGTCAAAATCATATATTCAGAAGGGACCAATACTTGAGACTGTTCCAATTTCAGAATACCAGCTACAGAGTGCCAACACCTTTAAAAAAGATGTTTTTCATCTGGCACATGTTCAACACCTTGTTACAGCAGTGCTGTAGTTTTAAACTCACCCTGTAACTATATGATCACAGGATCAGCTATAAAAGAAGTTGAAGTAGTATGTAGCTAGGGTCAAAGTTCAGTATAAATTGGAATCCTCTTATTCATGATTAAATATAATATGAAATTGCATCTTTACTGATGAGCCAAACCAAACAGGAAAAAAAACCCAAACAACAAACCAACAAACCATGAATAAAAATTCTTCTATTATATCAAACCTACTTGAACTAATATATGAAATTTAAGATCAAGGTTACTTTACACAAGCTTTAAAACACATAGCCACTGAAAAACAGATTCTGTAGCTACAATCACTTGGTTAAGCTCAACTACATTTAATTCTATTTCCTAATAGACATAAAAATTAAAATTAAATTTATGTAAATGGTATAAAGGTCTAGACTATGGCCCTGAACCTGCACACGTATAAATGTTTTCCTGTGAATAAGCAATAAGAAGTTTTCCCTGTTTGTCTCTAGTCATGTATGCTTAGATGGTTTTGTTGTTGCTGTTGTTATTTTGTTTTTAATGTCTCACTAAGAAAATGGTGGCACGTCAGAGCATTTTGGAATGTTTAAAATCACACTGAGGAGAAGATTGCCCTGGAAGTACAAGGATCGAGTAATAAGATTCACTGCTAATTGATCTAACTTTATGCTCATTGACATCCAGTTCTTCAGAAGTTCACAAAGCATCCTTTTGTAATCCTGAGGAAAGCTTCCTTGCGTATTCAAGTATATAATTTAAGATTAACCTCTCCCAACATCCCCTCCAAAAAAATAATAACAATAAAAAAAAGCCTATGCATTCAGTTTCCATTTAGTGTAGAGAGACAGACATCTAAATGAAAATCTAGTCCCTCAGCTATTTTTCTTTCATACTCCAGTGAATGAATATGATGCTACTGTCAGGGCCCTGAGTACACCAGAAAGATCTACAAGTCTTGCCTTGTTTCTTCAGGGTCTGCTGCCAGTGTTCAAGATCAGCTCTGATAAGATGAATCTTGGATAAGATGTCTAGGACGAAAGCAAAGTTATTGATGAAGAGCTTTGAGAAGGTTTGGATGGGGCTTCAGCCCCTGACCTGCAAGCTGCATTGCAGCTGCACTGAAGCTCTGGCCCATGCCTAGGCTAGGCTGCCTGTGTTGGGATGGCCTTGCATGGCTGCAATGACCTCCTGGATGGGCCTCTGCTGGCCCCAGTCCCCCAGCCCAGCTTTGCTCCCTTTGTCAGGTCACTTTGGGGCTGCACTCGGGGGTGAGGTGACGCCCAGCTTCCCAAAACCTGCCCCTGCCCTGCTGCTCCCTGACAGATGAAAAGCGATGAGGTTTTCCTGTTTTGCGTCCTCTACCATCTACATCAGTTGTGGTCCAGTTCACAGTTTTCCCAAAGAACTAATGTCTTATGTCTCACGTCTCTGAGGCCTTAGGTACTCTGAGGCTGTAATGAAGGTACACGCACGGAAGAAATATACATGGAGAATGCCACTCTAGAGATTTTCAGGCAAAGATCTTTCCTGGTACTCTTTATGTCTAGGTGCCTGTGGGCAGACCAGATTGCAATTGGAAATAGGTGAGTTTCAGGGCATCTGAGATTCAATGCTAACAGAATTTTAATGGATATCTTTCTAAAATCTGGAGAAAGTTTATAATACATAGGAAAGTTCCCACTCTTAAAATCAGGGTTTTTTTATCTCTGGTTGTTTACTGCAACATCCGTTCCTAAATTTTTCTACACAAATGTTATCCACTCATTCAAATCAACAGAGGTTTCAGCTCCAATTTTAGCAACAGGCGTCCAAGGCTTCAAAGCTCAGCTCAAGGCAAGATGATAAGAACATTTAAAAAATAAGGTTTAAAAAATAAGCTACTGAGTATCTATTTTGTTACATATTTTAAGGGTTTTCACTGCATTAAATTAAACATAAATGCAACAGGAACAAAATGCCAAGGATGGAAAAGGCACAAAAAGAAAAACAGCAGTGGAAAAATGTAAGAAGTTCACTGCCCAATAGCAGACCAGGACAGAACCAGAGATGATGATGTTATCAGGTTTCTCTCCCATGCTCAGAATGTGGAAAAAATTGTCAGGGTTATTAACAATGGATTAGGGTTAGCAACATGGCAAATCCCCACGTCCTGGTGCAACAAGAGATTATGACCCTGGTTAACTAGGCTGAAGCTGGTCAGTGGGCCAGAGTGACACTGCATTGCCAGCGCCATGGTCTGAGATCAGCCAAGCCTGCACTCATTACCTTACTAAATAATTCTCCATGAGCTCTCAGAAGTAAAACATCTAAAGGATATGACAAATGTATTAATTAAAATAGCTCAGGCAAAACAAGCATCTCTTGTAGGCCATGGCAATACACTTCTGTGGACACTGTGTACTGCTTTTGTGACATCCTCCAACACTGACAGAAGCCTTCAAGCTGAGACCTTTATTTCAAGCAGTTGATTAACATAATTTCTACCATTTTTCTGTAGTGTCATTTGATCACAGTTATATAGAAGTATGCTTATAAATTTGGGGTTGGGGGGATTTGTTGGGTTTTTTTTCTAAGGCAACTACTTGACACTTCATAATTTAAAATTGAGATTGAAGAGAAACTGAGGGGAAAAGTCCTTGAGGGATGGAGGAATGAAGCACTGGTGAGACAGTGTGCAGCCAAGAGAACTGAAATGAAATGAGAAAATGGGTGTTGGAGGTATGTGGAACAGAGGTCGTGGAGAGATGTAGACTGATTATAAGAGACTATAAGTGCTTCAGCAGTTCGTGGAATACCCTCTTTCTGCAGACTTGCAAAAGCATGGAAGACACAAAGAAAATGGTTAAAATTTGGCAGGAGATAGTCCACCTAGATAGAAGTGCAGAGTCTTCTTTAGACCCAGACTCCTTCCTTCTGCACCTGCAGTTTACTGAAGCAGTCTGTTCTCCGAGATTCTGCATGGAAAAGATTAAATAATGCTTTGTTTGTTTAGAACTACCTAAAAATTACTCCACGTAGCCTTGATGATTGGCAAACGTGGGAAGTGTGAACTGTGCAAGTGCAACTTAAAAAGATGCATCCTTTAAATGGGAAAATGTAAAGTGTTTAGAAAACAGAAACTGTTGATGAAGGCCTACAGAAAATGGCCTTCAACTTGGACTAGCTTTAACAATGAAGCACATTAACAGTCATTAAAAAATAATCAGAATATTTAAACACTGTTTTACAGCCTTAACTCTAAACCTATTATAGTGCTTTCTTAATTTAATTTAAAATGTTGCAGTTGGTGAAGGTCATGCCATAAAAGAACAATTTCTGACAATCATTAGAAAATCATTTACACAATTCCAGAGATAAATAACATCCATCAGTTATGCTTAGTCCCCTTAAACTTTTAAGTGCAGATATTAGAGTAGAATCCTTTTTTTTATTTTCTTTTAATTCACCTTCTAGTTCCTGAATGCTACACCCTTAACTGCTGTAAATCAGCTTAATTCCTGTGTGTCCCCAGGTCTAGCCCCTGGGTTTATGACACATGGGAAGTCTGTAACCATCAACAGATTAGCGTAACTGCCACAGATAACTGATGTCAGTCTTTGAATGTCATATCACTAAACACACCCTTTTTTCTCTTTTATTTATAATGTGCAGCCTTTGCATATGTTAAAAAAATGAGAAAAAAAAAGTCATTCTAGAAAGACAAGCATATAAATATTTGAATGGAAAAGTAAAAGGGTCATTCAAAGTAAACACACCTATCCAAGAAACTCAGTATTTGACCCATATGTACTTAGGTGTACAACCTGTACAAACTGAAATTCAGTGTATTTATTTAAGGATGTATTTCTGTCTGTCCTTAGAATAAAGCAATGGCATTATTGTTCTCAGTTAATAAAATCTGAAGACTGGAAAAAGGCCAGCAGTGAAGACAGATATTATCCAAAACCACTGAAAGCAGAAATATGTCATGTCTAGATGACAAAACTATTTCCAATGTGAAGAAAGTAGTAAATGTACTTCTAGTTGAAAATAGTACTTTAATATGATTCATATATGAACCAAAGAATGTCATTAAATTTTCTCATGAAGTGTCTTAAAATATTTAAATTCTCACTTCTCAGAAGTTCACACATTAGTGCACAAGACTGGGAACGCAGAAGAACTAGATTATAGCCCCTCGGGAATGCATCTTCTCCAAGGCTAGCAGTCTACAAGACCTCAGTGTACACTCGGTGTCACCCTGCCTGCTTCCTCTTGTGAGCCATGGGACCCACTGAAGCATTGACAGTGCCTCACATGGAAATGGTGGTCAAATGAACTAGCAATTCCTGAGTTCTATTTCCATAATGTGCAAAATGAGGGGTAAAAGTGTGTATTGCTACTAACTACTATAGATGACAGATTTTAGATTTCATATGTTTTAGGAAGAAATTGAGTGCTTCTGTCAAGCAGCCTCATTTTCTACTTCAGACAAGTCATAGCACATCCTCTAGCCTGAGGACAACTCACAACTGCTGCTTCAGCCGGGTGCGGAAAGACTAACAGAGTCATCTCACCTAACGTCCACCATGTAACACTTCAACGTCCCAGCTAGCTGACGGCAAGCGGCAGCCACCTCCTTAAGACAGTTCACGCCTTCCCAAAATCGGTCCTGCAGCAGGCGAGAGAAGCACCCCTCTGGAAATGCCCGTCTCTGCTGACTATGGGGAAACCCAGAGGATTCCTCAGGCTGCTCGAATACAACCTGAGGTTGCTGAAGTTAGGTGACGGGCATCCCACCACCGGCCTCGAAGGTCGGAGCAACTGTGGAACACGTGCAACGACCCAGCTGAAGCCGGGGCGGGATTTTTTTACCAAAATGCCCTCTTTCCGTCCTCCCCCCTTTCTTTCTTTCCTGCGCAGGGCCGCTTCGCAGCTGCACGCCGCGGTGGGCGCGCTCTTTACCCTCCCTTCCCCCAGGGAACTCCGCCTCCCCACACCGAGCCGCCGCCGTCCCTCGGCTCTGGGGCCCCTCCGCCATAGCGACGGCGGCACTACCCGGCGTCACTGCTCGGCCGAACCCCACCGCCGCCGCTGCTGCTGCTGCTGGGCGCCACGCGGCGTGTCCAATGAGCGGGGCCGGGGCGGGCTCGGGAGCGGCGCCGCCGGTACTTAGGCTCGCCGGAGGGGCCAGGCAGCCCACAACGGAGCGGGGCGGCACAGGTGGAGGAGGCGGGCTCGCAGTGGGGGAAGGACGGGGTTCGCTTCCTCTGCAGCGCCCATGGGGACAGGACGACTTTAAAGGAGTTTGGGGGGTCTCTGGCGCTGGGCGACCACGGGTACGGAGTGGAGCGAGAGGGATGCCGGAGTGTGGGGGGGGGGTGCTGATCGCCTGCTCTTCGCCTCGCTCCTTGCGGGGTCCTGGCCGGGCTGCGGGGATCGGGCGGGCAGAGGTATCAGGTCCGAGGCTGTGTGCTCTTCCAGCCGCCCTCCCGCACGCAGCGTTCCCCAGCGCGCTCGGCTCGGCAGAGGGGAAAACTCAGAACCTTATGGGGCAGGCCCACTTACCCTGGGAGCCTCTCGTCTTGCGGAGCGAGGGCTCCCGAGCCAACTCCGTCCCTTCGCGCAGAGCTGGCAGGCGGCGTGAGCTGCCTTCTTCCGCGGCGGCAGAAGCCGGCCGCTCCGGGACCGCGGGGAGCAGGCAGCCACGCAAAGGGAGACGGGGGTCTACTCTGCCAGCTCACCGAGGGCGGGGGAAAGATCCGCACTACTAGTTACTCCCTTGCAAATACGGGAGGTAAGGAGCGGGGAAGGTATGAAAGCTTAGGGTGGAATCTCTGAGATCTTTTATATGTGCACTGATTATCTTTTTTTTCTTTCATTTTTTCCTGGTTCCCCTTCCCTTGTTCTTTCTGTCCCTGCTCACCCCACCCTTCCTTCAGATCCAGCGATTCCTGCCCTCGCCTCGCCCTGTCATTGATGGGAAATCAACTGGATCGCATCACCCACCTGAATTACAGTGAGCTGCCGACCGGGGACCCCTCGGGGATCGAGAAAGACGAGCTGCGCGTCGGGGTGGCTTACTTCTTTTCGGATGAGGAGGAGGACCTGGACGAGCGAGGCCAGCCAGACAAGTACAGCGTGAAGGGTTCCGCCAGCCCTGACCAGGAGACGCCCACCCACCACCTCCACCACCAGCTGGTGCTAAACGAGACCCAGTTCTCCGCTTTCCGCGGCCAGGAATGCATCTTCTCCAAGGTCAGCAGCGGCCCCCAGGCTGGGGACCTCAGCGTATACTCGGTGTCAGCCCTGCCTGCCCTCTGCAAGCCGGGGGACCTGCTGGAGCTGCTCTACCTGGGGCCGTCGGAGCACCCGCCGCCGCACTGGGCAGTGTACGTGGGCAGCGGGCAGATCATCCACCTGCACCAGGGGCAGATCCGCCAGGACAGCTTGTACGAGGCGGCCGCGGGCAACGTGGGCCGGGTGGTGAATAGCTGGTACCGCTTTCGCCCGCTGGTGGCTGAGCTGGTGGTGCAAAACGCCTGCGGGCACCTGGGCTTAAAAAGCGACGAGATCTGCTGGACTAACTCCGAGAGCTTCGCCGCCTGGTGCCGCTTCGGGAAAAGGGAGTTCAAAGCCGGGGGGGAGCTGCAGGCTGCTGCCGGCACCCAGCACCAGCAGCAGTACTATCTCAAGATCCACTTGGCAGAGAACAAAGTGCACACCGTGAGGTTCCACAGCCTGGAGGATCTAATACGCGAAAAGCGCAGGATCGATGCCAGTGGCAAACTGAGGGTGATCAAAGACCTGGCTATAGTGGATGGGAAGGAGTAGGGAAGAGCAGGGGTACACGGCGATCTTCCTTCTGCCCTGCCCGGGGAAACCAGCCTGCCACAGAAACAGGAGGCTGCACCCTCTTTCCGTGGGACACGACTGGAAGCAGGATCCATGGCAACATTCCAGAAAACCAGCATTCTTTACACCCATAGCCAGTATTTTGTTTGGCTTTTAATAGCATTAATGCTGAAAGAGCAAGAGAGAGGAAGAAAAGAGGGGGGAAGTGCAGGAAGGCTGTTCTCAGAGTATGTGGACAAAGTCTCTCCTGTTGATTGATGTTGACCATTCTAGCAACACACCAATAAAATTTCAAATTGAAATTATTTTTTTTATTATTTTTATTTCATGGCTTTAATCCATGATAAGTTTTGAACAGCTGGGGGCGTGGATGTGGATTTAGCTAAATGAGTTTCTAGCTAATATTTGCCTTGCAGCCAACCAAAAGCATCAGTCATACTTTGCTAACTGGGAGGGGAAGGGAATTGGGGGGTGGGGGGACAAATGCCTCTTTCTTTTGTTTCTCACCACTGTTGTTTCAGACTGTAGCTGCAACCCAAATTTTGTCCTAGCCAACTCTGGCAAAATATTAACAGGGGAAAATGCTTCCATGTTCCTGCTTGAAATCGATCACATTTAAAGTATTTGTCTTCTTTGCTTTCTGTTTGCAGCTCTCTGCTAAATGTCATGATAATGCATAAGCTCTTTCCATCTATTACCTCCTCCCACCTTCCCTGAGTTTTTTTTTTTTGTTGTTGTTTGTTTGGGTTTTGTTTGTTTTTTGTTTGGTTTTTTTTTTCCCTTTTGGAAAAAGTTGGTGAGCAGCTGTTTTCCTGAGCTAAGTTAATGGGTTAAAGGAAGTGGTGTATCTTGGAGAGCAGTACACTGTGTTGCTCCTCAGAGATCCAGCCTCTAGGATCTCACGCTTGAGCTGTGGATTTGTATCGCTGTAGTGATTCTCACTACACCACTGCTTCAATACCTCTTTGTGCATAGGTCAATAGAATCCTGCAAGAAACAAATAGGTTCGAATTCTGCATGTTGCCTCCTTGAACCAGCAATTCATTGCATACTTTCAATTCCACTTAAAGAAAATAGATGTCATGTGGCCAAGTTCATCTTGCACTTCAAATTCCAAGCAACTAAGAAATCCTGTTCAGTTGAAGTTTAGAAGTCCACAGCTGCATTTAAAAGATGCATTTTAATGTGATGTGAGCAATGCCTTGTCTGTATTTCAGATCCTACTCACTCATTGCTTAATTCTAAGTTTTGAAGTGAAAGATCAGAGTATTATATATTAAAAAATCTCAACATGGTAAGTATACTGGGGCATTTCTACAGGCTATTCTTTTTAATTATTCTTGAGCTGCATACAATTGTGATAAGCATTTTGTCTCTGCATGTTTCAATACTGGAAAAAAAGAAAGCATTTGTTTTTGTCCCTCTTCCAACATCAATGTCAGATGGCAGAACAGAAGTAATATCCCTCTTCTGTGTATACAATACACTCCACCCCTTATCAATGTACTGTGTCCTGGCTCCTTTTTTTATTAAACAATGTCATAAGCAACACTGTTGCAATAGTAATTTCATTTCTGCAAAGCGTTTGCCTCCCATAGCTGAAGCTGTGAGGGTGGAGTGTACTTCATTATAAAAAAAGTGTCAGCATAAATATCTTTGCTTAAAAAAAAAAAAAAAAAAAAACAACAAAGCAGAAAAATAATTAAAAAAAAAAAAAACAGCCACAAGCTGCACCCTTTCAGTGAAGGTCATCAAACTGGCTTTGGTTTGCTGTTACACTTGGCAAAGTTATGTGGTAATAGGCAGTGTTACACTCTTAAGTATCTTGGTTAGTACAACACTGGGTAAAGATGTGAAAAATGTGAATTGTCATTACTGACAAATTTCTGCTGAAATAGCCTCAAATCGCAACATATGTTATAAATGTGTAAGATTTTAGCTTTAGATTGACAATAGTTGCTTTCTGATAATGGTAGCATTCCATGATATGAATTCTACATAGCATTTGTGTATCTCAGTTGTCATACTGTGTTAGATCTCCTAAATTGTTCGTTAGAACTGTTTTCCCTGCATCACTTGGTGAGGGCACTGTGGGATTGCAGAAAGGCACTGGCTTTACACCCAAGGTACTTAAAAAAAAAAAATCAAACTTAAGTGATAGGAGAAGGAAGGGTTGGCAAAAGTAATTTATTTTAATTTTCCCTTATAAAAAGTATGCATTACAGAACTGCAGTTGCAAAAGACAATTACATGAAAAGGTAATAAATAACAGAATGTTTGTGAATGCAGGAAGAAAGAAGTAGAGTCACATTATTTTTGGTATCTTTTTCTTAAAATTGCTCTTAGGTGAATAATATAGAGTTAAGAGGATCCTTGCAAGAACAGCATTGCACGTCCTCACTAGTGGCAATCTGAAATACACTGGCTTTAAACTTTTCACTGTGCTTTCCAAATATTCCATCACTCTAAACAGCTATTTTAACTCTCGGGGTTTTTTGTAATGATTTACTAACCTGGTTCATGAACACAAGAATTTTCTTTGTTTTACCTTGCTGGATGTAGAATGGTGTTCTGTAGCATGTAAAAGAAGTGATAGGAACTAGTCTCTGCTTATTTTTTCAAGCTGTGTCAGATGTCTTTGGTATCACTCCAGACTTGTACAGGTAAAGGTAACAACAAATTTAAGACCTTAGTCTTTTGCATAAGGTCTGGAGAAAATACCAGAGATGCTCACAGATGCTATTAATTTAGGATACAGTATTGCCATGACTATGTTCAAGTAGCAGTCTGTTATTGAAAACAAAGATACCTGTACAGATTCTAATGGCTTTTTCTTCTGCTAGATTTCAGCCCAGTTACTGACAACAATCTGGTCCTGATTAATGGAAGTTAATGGAAAGGCTCTTACTGACTTCAGTGACCTTTGGATCAGATTTTATTGTTTAGGAGGTAGTTAAAATTTGTGGACCTTGAGAAGAAGTGAGATTTAAGATGGCATTTCAGGCACCAGAAGGGCCACCTTCCTGAGATAGGAAACAGTAGAAGTGGGCAATACTGTGGAAATAAGGGAAGAAAACAGACTAGTTCTGAAACAGGCAGTGCTAATCTGAGACGGCAGTAGGGAAACAGTGAAAAAAAAACCCAAGTGAAAAATAGATATAATAGCTTGTTCAGTGCCTTGCAACAAGAAATGTAAGGCAAGGGGAGCAGTCAGCTGTGAGAAAGGCAATGATGCGAATGACTGACAGGTAAAAAATGTAATGGATTATACTCATCTTTCAGGATCAGTGACCTGCCTGGGTTAACATTTCTATTTCCAGCAGGAAGATATTGACAAATTATATTAAATCTGTGGAATCTGTTTACATTTCTCAGTCTAGCTACCTAGGGTAAATATTTATATCTCATTCATTGCTCTTGAAGTACTGACTTGTAACATGACTGCAATGTTAGGATACCTTGCACATTTTTCATTTGTGTCATGTTTCAAGTTTTCTGTTAGCTATTTGGATAACAGTTGTATAGAATCACTTTTGCTTGGATAGGATTTTCTTTGTCTTTTCAAAGTGTAATGTTCTGAATTGTTTTCAGGCTAACATTTTATTAAAAATTCAGTTCATGTCCTCTTGAAACAGAGAGCTTTCATGGAAGGTTTAGTGTCATGACCAGAATGTTTGCTGCTTATTGGCTGTGCATATAGATAGAATATTGTGGCAAAATAGGTTTTGTCACTGTCGAAATTTGTCTTCGTCACTGTCTTTTGTTTCCAGGTTACTTTGTTTTCATTTGTTAGGATTTTTTTTCCCCTTTCAGGTCATTATGGTTGTAAAGAATGAAAAAAAAATAATCCCCAAAACAGAGCCAATCCCCAAAACAACCTCATAGCTTATTTTTTGGGGCAATATGCAATCAATCCATATGGGGATTTCAGATTTAAAGCAGGGTGTAACAAGGTGCAACATTCAAGATGTGACAAAAAGTGGCCCTTGGTCTGTGCTAGAGTATGCACAGTGTTAATTATCATGCCTCATTTCATTTTAGTGTCTTTTGTATTCAGGTGATGTGCAAAAATCTGTCAGAGTTTATAGACCTGTATATATGATGTGTTAAACGTCTGTAACTCCAACCAGTGCTCGCTGGAGTTGAGAGGATGCTCAATCTCCCTCAAGACACGCAGCATCTTGTGGTATCAGGTACTTCAGCCTGCTTGATTCCCAACCCTCTGTCTCCAGCTACAGAGGAAGTTGGCCGGGATAGTTGGTGTTGGTTTTAAGGTTTAGTTACTTTCTGTGAAAGATTTCTGCTAGAGTAGTTAAACAGTGTTCTGCCCGTAATTATACCTGGCTGTGACTGAAAAGTTGTGTTGCTGCTAATGTTGTGCAAACAGTGTGTTTTATGCAGTATAACCCAGGAGGAAGATTAAAGTCCTGGTCCCAAAGAATTAATCCAGAAATATGTAAGGAGGTATGATGGGGCTTCCATGCTTAGGGCAGTTTCACTGCAGAATTAGGATTTAAAGGATAATAATGACGACTAGATTGTGATCAAGTGCTGCGGTTGTAGTTTGTGTCAGTGTTTCCGCGTCAAGTCTGGAATTTATTTGCTTACTTTATTATTTTGAAATATCTAACTTCTCTGTACTTGGAGTTCAGATTTGACAATGTAAAACTGCCCTGTGCTCATGAATCCTCTGACACAATACTAGTTTAATCTGTCGGACTTTTTTTATGGCTTTATTGTAAAGAAAATTAATGAATAGTGAGATTAGATATTTTACTGAACTGCTTGTAAATCAAAAAGAGGGTAGCATACATGTTAGGTTAGAGAAAAGAAATTAACTAGGAATCTTCTGTTACTTGGCGTATCAGTGGATTTACTCTTCATTATATAGATATAATCTATACAGATATAAACTACCAATACTGTATATTTTTTTAAAAAGTGGTTGTGGCACTCTGCATTATCTCTTTTGCAAAACTATTATCTTGTCTAAATAATACAAATCCCTTGTGAAGTGCTGGTTTTTTGTATATTGAAATGCCATCATGCTATTGAAATTAACAGTTTAACCATATTTACCTTTGACAAATAAACTAAAATTTGTCTTTTAGTATTTTATAATTGAGCAGCTAGTAATATGGACTTTCATTTCTTAATTTTAAATAATTTGCATCCAGCACAAACATTTTCAGGTGGATACGTCTAGAGGAATCATGGAACTTCCATTAGCAGAAGCCATTCAGGCTCTGATTATGCTTTTACATGGTGACACTTTTTTTCTTTTTTCTTTTCTTTTCTTATTTTTATTTTTGGGCTTTGGAGCATTTCTGAGTCTGCAGATGATCCATGCATATAAAACTGCTTTCCTCTTCAAGTATTTGCAGGGTCAGGATCTTTAAAATAAGAGAAGATCTGCCCCCTTGGTATGGCATTTACTTTGGACTAAAATCAAGTACGAGTAGCCAGAATCAAAACCTCATCATCAACCTCCTGTAGAATTAATGGAAGGCTCACGTGTGCGATGTCTACAAGAAGGGCCTTAATTATATATTCTTACTTGTACATATTGCAATCATCTATGCAAATTGACATTTTCCTAGGTAAAGTGTGTTAATGCTTTCCAAACATCCCTTTGACTTTCTCTTGTGTGGCTGTGTTGGGCACAATAGAAGGTTGGAGTTTAGTGTACAGGCTTGAGCCTCTGAAGTGCTGTAGAGCCAATATTTCCAGCTATTTTGACAGGAACTCAGGTGGAATTTGGAACCAATGTGGGTACAACAGAAAAGTATGGGAGAGTTTGCAGTTAAGCGTCAGGCTGTTCAAGGAAGATGTTTAGATCTAAGCTTGAGATTCTATTCTTTCTCTTCTACAGGGTGCATGAGGGTGAGTAACTGTGCACCCCTCTTACATAAAACCATTAACACTTTGGAGATCCATGCTACTGCCTAGGCAAAATAGGGTGAGTAAAATATGAGGCGTCTCCTCAGCCTTAAGTAGCAAATAATTTTTCGCAGTTTAAACACTATTTGGGTACAGAGTGGCATGGGCAATCTATTTTGAAAAGTCATATTTTTAAGCTCATAAGCTAAGCAGCATAATGCTTATAAATGGGAGACCTCAGTAATCTTTCTTGGTAATTCCTGTACAGTAGAGGTAAGAGCTTGTTACCAGCTTGTGTAAATAAAACAGAAACCTTAATTCAAGAAAATTGTCATGGGGTAGAGTTTGCAAATAAATGAAACTATCAAACCCCAGGTTTAGCTCTGACATGGCACTAGCACTGCTGCAGGTAAATAAATGGCAAATGTCTAACAGCATAAATAAATACAAACTGCTGCATTGTGACACTTACTCACAGCAGAGTATTTTATGCCACAGAAGGAATATTCCTTGTGCGTTATTCAACATGAGTAAACATATCACAATCTGGTCTCAAAACAGATCTCGTTTTCCATATGTTCCTATTGTTTCCATATGCCCTTTCAGTCAGCTGAAAGCAATACAAAAACTGAGCCTGAAAAATATATTGTTTGTAAATATTTAAGCATAAATTTATATGCATATTGATATATAACTAATAGGTATATTTGTATATACATATACATATGCGTACTGTGTGTATATATATTATGCATACACACACACAAGAAGTCTTGACTGTTTTGTTAGTTTTGGCAATAAATGGCAGCCATTTCAATATCTATATTACTTGTGCAGCAGATGAGTACCCAAGACTTTACTGACTGGATTTTAACACTATTCAAGTATTTGTTCTTTAAGATATACCATGGTCTTCTGACTTGAAAAGAAGTGAGTTAAATATGTAGGGTTTGACATATTGCTATTTACTGGAGGAAAAATATGAAGGAGCACTACTGGCAATAATGTAGTACCCTTTTAGAATGAACTATGCTGCTACTGACTTGTGTATTTATAAATAAAAGAATGCTCCAGTGAAGTATCCATCCATCTTTCTTTCTGACATATTTTAATGGCTAATGCCGCAAATGTTTTTCCATAATTTGAATGTTTTTCCCCGTTACTATAATATTTTTGAAGCATAACACTGGAATTAGCTATGTTCTGTTGTTCGGACATGTTCAACCATTGTCGCATAGTTGCTCCTAAGTAAAGAGGTGTCTGGCATTGATATTTCTTGATTTTTCTCATCTCCTCTTTCTTTGAACTGATACATATATTTCAAAAGCTAAATGGTGGGACTTTGAAAAACGCTTACTATTGATTTGACTCTCCCTATTAAACTCATTGATGAACTTGCACCAAAGTTATTTGGGCCACAGTTAAGTTAACCCTGACTGCTTTTAGAAATTTTACCTAATGGATACAGGGCTAAAATCAGTTCTATCAAGACCTGCAAGTGCTTCCTGTAGACTAGATTGCTGAGTCCTTGACAGATGAAATTTCATTTCAGGAGCTAAAATAGCCCAGTTATTCTGTGTCCTCACCCATGAAATTTTTGTCTCACCTGATAAAAGATTATGGATCTTTTTACCTACCAAAAATTATTCCTCCTCATCAAGCTGTGCATGGGTGATATAAAGCCGTTTTTCCTGAACAAACCCATCACTAGAAATCACTGTTACAGAGACTGTCAGAACTGAATCCTTGCTCAGAGAATACTGTCATTTCTAGAGGCTGTGGAAGAAAAAGAATTTACTCACATAGCTTGCTAAAGTCCATTAATAAAACTATTTTATTGAATTAAAGAAATCAATATATTTCTGAAAGTAGATCCACTATAACAAAACATGGACCACTGTAACACTGCTGGTAATTAAAACATCTGCATCAGCAACAGTTAATTTTAAGACACTTGGATTGCATGTTTACATCTTCATTGAACAGAGGTACGTTAGATGAATGCAAGGACCTGTCAATGTTTATCATAGAACTATATGCTAATATGACACAACTGTTCTTTAGGTTTAAATTCAAACCTAGGCAAGTGATGCATCTGCCTACCTGACCAGGCTTTCTGAATTAGTATTTAAAGCCTGTGGTGATTTTATACCATTGATTCCTAAGTTAGGTGTAATCAAAGGTCATTAATATCAAAAAGTTCACTTTAATTGACCCATTGACTCATTTTAATTATGGCAATATAAAAGTGTCAGGTGCTAGACCCCTTCACAAAGGGTCAGTTAATATGCAGGTTCATCCTGGCAGTAGTATTGCCTGGGTCCCATTAGCGCTAGCTAAAGGCTGTAAAAGAGTTTCCTACTTCTTTATGTCTTTCAAGTTGAAGGAATAGGGGAAAAAAGATTGGCAGAAGAAAAAGGTTCTGAAAAAAAGTTGTGCTCAGCAGAAATCTTGGGCTGTTCTTTTACATTTATGCTTTGTATACAGGTAAGCTCAGAAACGTGGGTAAAACTTGCACTGTGTAGGAGCACCAGTTACAGGAATTACACCCTTTAAATTTTCACGTTAGAAGTTTGCATAGGTATACTGAATACAAAAAAGAGGATAATCTTTTGCTTTTCCATTTCACAGCGCGCTAGTAACTTCTCTTAATCTGTAGGAACCCAAAGTTGACTTCACCGTCTGCTGATAATGTACCCCAAAAGCAATAGTAATGTCAAATGTTTGCGTACTGCAAGAGATATCAGTACTGAAAACCTATCTTCAATTTCATTTTCCTAAATCCTTAATTTCATACATACCTTTGAGCTTTTAACATCATTCCCGAGAATAATGTCCATGGTAAGGTGAATGGAAATTAAGCAGGAATATAAAATGTCAGAGGAAGGATTTGTTTCATGTTTGGCTATGGACTGTCATATATCTCTTATTTCCTTGAAACAGGAGCAAGATTTGTATTAATTGATAGATAGGGAGGCATTTGGTTTGCAAGAACCATAGACTTTTTTTTCCAAAAGTCAGGTGTGCTTTAGTGAAATAAACAATGATATAGAAAAGGAAAAGGTACCATTTTGAGTTTAATAGAGTTGTCATACTGGGAGGAAAATTTGAGTCATATTCTTTAAGCATTCCAAATCTTATATGAACTAGTTTCAGGCTAGTTCAAATTCGCTCAAACCCATGAAACTTAGTTTTGTATTAATTGTGTCCATAATGGTCAGTGCTTTATGAACATGCCTAGCCATTTGTGGTGCCTCATCTTCTCAGTACTTCACTGAAGACCTCTCAAACTGGTTATTTTTTTCCAAACTGTGTCAAACTTCTGCCACCTGAAAATGAAGCCTCTGAGCGGACTTCAGGCAGAAACTGAATGTTGAAGGCAGCTTGGAAAATATTACTCGCATATTTTAAAAAGTTTTCATAGCTGTAAAATAAATCTTACAAAACATGGAATTAAATATTGTATCCTAGTAAACATTAAATAGGTCAGGATTTTTAAACATACAGGTTAACACGAGTGTATTTCATGTAAAAAAGGTAGCTGCTAAGCAGTTTATCTTAAAAATGAACCCATTATATCTTGAATGCAAGATGTAGAGCTTGAAAAGGTATTCCTTACATCTGGTTCATGAGCTGATCTACCCCTTCTTGGTGAGGTTTCCTTTATCATTCAAATAAATGTGTCTATGTATATGAATGCTTATGGGATCTCTGTTATTGCTTTTGTTTGTGTGTGAGAATGGCTCTGTGTGATCACAGCTAACTGCTACAGAGATACTGGCATCTCTATTATCTGTACATTGAGTGTGATCATTAACTGTTAGCCAGGAAGAAGGCAGTAGAAAAAAATCAATGCAACTGTGGTCAGAGGAAAAATAAGACAGGGGTGATAGCAGTGGGAATGATCCTTCTGCAAATGACATTTCATCCAGTGTTTGAATGGGGGGAATGTATAGCTGAATGATGCAAATGCAGCATGGAATGGAGATAAAAACCAGTTCACCAGTTCTAGGACTTACCAGACACAGACCAGTGTGTTGGATGTGGCAGAGTGGAACACACAACAGTCTTCCCAGTAGGGCCTGTATTATCATATCAGCCCAAAATGATATTTAGAAACATCCTTGCAATTCCCGTTTTGTCAGTGCCATCAGGTAATCTAAGTATAAAAGTTGTAATATATCCAATCAGCCTAGCTTCTTATCTCTTCTGGTTAGTTGAGAATCATCCCGTTTACTCTGAAATCTTGATGAAATGCAACGTTTTGTTACGTAAGGACCTGTTTAATCTGATTTCAATTATCAATATAGACTTTTTCAATACTTAATGGGAAAGCAGTGCCCAAGCTACTTCATTCTCTGAAGACGCCTGCATCTTCATTGGCTTTAGGAAGTGTCTAGCATAGCAATGCTATTAATTTACATACTGTAGTTGTGGGACAAAAACAGACTGAAAGACTCTGATTTCCCCTCTCCTCCAAATTTTTTCACCTGGAAGTTGTATATAAAGTCCAAGTTACTCATCTAAGCAGTAGAAAGAGAGCCACACTTTCAGAGGACAACTCATCCTATCTCAACACACACACTTCAAATGCCTTTCTCCCCCCTTGTTTAGTGTTTACACAACTAGGATTAACCTACTGCTGCAGTAGCTAAAAAAGATGAGATTAACTGGGAGAAAAATTGTCCTGAAATTATATGCTTTCTTCTCTGCCACATTAATAAAGCTTGATTTACTGAGTTGCAGAATGCTGTGTAATCCCAAACCAGTGACAATCTTAGAGACTGTACATAATTAATAAACCCTAGTATTTGACAAATAGGCAATTACACAGAAATTATGTCATAACTGTAAACAATATTCTTAAAAATTAAAAATAAATAAAAATTGAAAAAGTTCTCCTGAATCATTTGCCCAATTCTAATCACACACAGAGGAAAACCTGCTGCCCTCTGGTAAGTTCACAGAGCTCAGTCAATTATTTTAAGGATTTCCCAGGAAATTATTGCCACAGCATCTGGACATATTCAATAAATTAAAAACAAATATTAATTACACAACTATCCATTCAGATAGCTCAATGCACTTCGGCTGTCTTTTATTTTCTCACAAAGGACCAACATACTGACATGTTAGTTAATTGAATGCTTGATTGAACAAGTAAACCTTATACTACACTACATCCTGCCGAATTTAAATTCTGGTGGCCTGCCAGAGGAATAGATTTCCATTGTGAGAACCCACCAATGATATCTTAGAAAATGTTAATCTGATGGCTCATTTTAGGAGATCTGCAACTGATTTTAACTTTTATGAGGGAAAATAATGTGAGAGACGTTGTAAATGTAAAGCTGGTTTCCATACTACTCAAATACGGTTAATGAAGTCTTCAAGTATGTCCAAACAAAAAATTAGCATATTTTAATAAATTAATGTTTTATGCTAGTTATAGCAGATTCTGTAAAAAGAAAAATAAAGCAGATTCATTCTGTACTTGCTGAAAATTCTGAGGTGGTTGTTGACATTAGTCTTACCTTAATGTTAGGTAGCAGACCTGTAGACCGGCAGAAAAGACATGGATGACTAGTATAGATTACATTTTAAAGGATGTCTTGTGTTAGTGAGAAAAATAAGCATTCAAAAATTATTAATTCTTACACAGAAATGGATCCTCTAGGATGTCAGCTAGGTAACCATACATGTGCAAGCTTTAACACTTGTTGTGCTCTGTATTTTTATAGATGACAGGATGCCCAATCAGACAGAGATTCATTTGTCTTCATCAAAACTCATTTACTTAGTTGTAGTGGTGGTCAGTACAGCCGCAAGACAACAGACTGCATTTCAGGAGAATGAAGTGTAACAAATTAGTGTAACCAATTGTAATTAAGTTAATATATTTTAGGATTAACAGGTCAGCTGTTATTCAAAACCATGCTGAAAATTATTTGAAAGTGATGCAAGAGATTGTAACAGAGCTCTGAGAAATCTCAAAGTAAATTCTAACGCTGAGTCCCTGATGTTAAGATAATGTAAACTGAAGAAAGGTGGAGTAAAGACAGAGCTAAAGGCAGGCAGAAGACCCAAGTTTGATTTCTTTAACAGCACTATGATTTCTCAAGTACTTAATTGCTGTATTTTGTTCATATGTTCAAGGACTTATTAACTAGATTGTTGTTTAGTCTTTTGTAAGCAGTTTTGATGAGAAAATGAACATGAGCCAGCAGCATGCGCTCGCAGCCCAGAAAGCCAACTGTATCCTGGGCTGCATCAAAAGGATCATGACCAGCAGGTCGAAGGAGGTGACCGTGCCCCTCTACTCTGCTCTCATGAGACCTCACCTGGAGTATTGTGTGCAGTTCTGGTGTCCTCAACATAAAAAGGACATGGAACTGTTGGAACAAGTCCAGAGGAGGCCCATGCGGATGATCAGGGGACTGGAGCACCTCCTGTAGGCTGAGAAAGTTGGGGCTGTTCAGCCTGGAGAAGAGAAGGCTGCGTGGGGACCTCATAGCAGCCTTCCAGTACCTGAAGGGGGCCTATAGGGATGCTGGGGAGGGACTCTTCATCAGGGACTGTAGTGATAGGACAAGGGATAACGATTCAAACTTAAACAGGGGAAGTTTATATTGGATATAAGGAAGAAATTCTTCCTTGTTAGGGTGGTGAGGCACTGGAATAGGTTGCCCAGGGAGGTTGTGAATGTTCCATCCCTGGCAGTGTTCAAAGCCAGGTTGGATAAAGCCTTGGGTGAGATGGTTGAGTGTGAGATGTCCCTGCCCATGGCGGGGGGGTTGGAACTAGATGATCTTAAGTTCTTTTCCAACCCTAACTGTTCTATGATTCTGTGATTCTAAGCAGAGGAGAGAGTTTGCTTCTCTGTAGCACATACTGTAGTTCATTGTCTAACATAATCTGCAAAATTTTCTCTAACAGAATTTGTGGAATTCCCACAATCTCCTCTACTTTATTACTGTGACATGGATTACTGGAACACAGTCTGTGGCTCATGAGGCTATGGTGACACAGAGAGTAGCTGTTCTGTGAAATCTATTTACGTATAGCAGAAAGATTAGGGTTTTTTTGAGGATTGGACATGGTTATTCAAGTGATCCTACTCTTATGGTACCAAATCAGTTTACTAGCTAGGGATATGTCATTGAAAAGTGTTATAAGAAACTAATCTTTCAGTGTTTGAAACTGTCAGTTTCTATAAGTGGAAGCATTGAATTAATTTTCCCATTTGTGTCTAGTACTTTTGAACTAATTGCCTTCCTGTCCTCAAACTTCAAAGTTAGTGTAGCTGTTGCCTTTCTTCAAAGGAAAGATAATCTTATATGTTTTGATGGTAATGCCATTTCATATTCTGTCAATGCAAATCTATTTGACAACACTAGTGACCTGAGAGTGAGTGCTTGGTTCAGGCAGCAGGTGGTAGACCATTTGTACCCCTTGTCATGTTCTTGGATCAGCACATTCTATTCATATAAAGGCTGTAAACTTTTAAAGATTTAGTCTGACTTTTTAAAATCACTGCTTGCAGTCCTGCCTTTTCCCACAGTCAGGCAGCTTTGGAATCCAGTGAAATGCAATGAAAACTGTTTTCTGCAACAATTTTTTATGTGTAATTTTGACCTAGTCCTGAATAGTTACAGAAGTAACTTTGTTGCAGACAGTAATTCCTTTCCTCTTTTGTCCATGAGCAATGTGGCCTACATCTGGAGTGATGGAAGATATCCCTAATGAAAATGTTGTGTCACTATGCAGGAAATCATGGAAAAGTCTGAGTCATTAAAAAAAAAGATTATTTCTTGCATTCACTGTTAAAGCACCATTGCGGAAGGCAAAAGTCCTGTATTCCTGGACTTATTCCAAGTGCTGTTCAATACATATAATTAAGCAGCAATTGAATAAAATGCATGAACATAATCTAGAGCTATGACCAGAACCCAAGACTGCCTCTAGCAGCTGGAAGAGTTCAAGCTGAAGTCCATCAAAGTCAGTAGATACCCTTTCATCCATTTCAAAGGTTTTTGAATGAGGCCCAAACTTGCTTCTGAAGCTCTCTCTAGACTCAATTTGTCTGTAGCTATAGTCTGTCTGTAGCTGCCATGGCACTGAACATGAAAGAAACTACTTAAAATGAGGAAGACATTGAAGTGCTAATATTGTGCAATTCTCTAATATCAAAGGTGAATTTATGTAATAAAAAATTCTACTTTTCTTCAGGTTCTCTTCTTGACCTCTTGATTTCCCAGTATTGAATTTTACGTCCTAGCTGACAAATTTTACAATGCAAGACAATGGCAGGAAGCACTTGTATATCCTTGTTTACTGCTCATCTATACTTTCTCAAGTTTTCTGTTATAGTATATGCTGTGATTGATCAAACACCATAAATAACTGTATCAAATGGCATCATATAATGACATTTCCTATCTAGAAAGACAGATGAATAAAGGATACGCAGATTAAAAAAAACTTAGATGCAGAGATATTAAGTGCTCCCTTGGGGAATTTCATACTTGACTGAATATTATCTAATGAAAATGGCTGCCTGAGAAATTCCAGCGTCACTTTCTGGTCTCTGCTTAAGTCATTCTTCATGAAGCATAAAAAGTAGATCAGAGATAAAGCAGGGTATGAAACTGAAAAATAATTTATAGCAATATAATTGGTGCCAGTAATTTTATTCTAAGGCTTGACCTTTACTAGAGTTTTTTTCATTACTGGAAGAATTTACAAATACATTTAAATAATCCCGTTTTCAAATAAAAAGTGATAATATCTATCCTTGGAAATATGCTGTAGGTAACATTTGTTTTATTAAATTGAACTACTTATTCATTCATTCATGCATTATGAGTGCATTTTAGAATAAGTTTTGAAAATACATATGATAAGTCAAATACTTTTGAAATCCTCAGCACTTTGATGAAAGCATTATTTTAATTGTAAGGAGCAGATATAATTGGTTTTATTTCCTGCTTGCATTTGAGGATTAGAACATATTAATAAAGAACCAATGTTTTTTTTCTCCTACTTTCAGATATTACACGAAACTGCTAATGAAATAATTCTCTTCATAATGAGTTTTGAAAATATGGTCATCTCTAGAGCTGGAAAAATAATGGTCTTAGTTCATTAGTGATTATGGTCATGGTATCAAAAACTAAGCTAGGTTAGTATTCACTTTACATGTTCTTCAAATTTGTCCCATTTACTCCATCAGGCATAAGAAGCAACCAATGACACAGTTAAAGGTATTTAGAGTTTAGGACATGTTGGGTTTTCTTATACCACATGACAGTAATTTACATTGTGAAAGACTGTAAGTATACCCAAAAGAATAATCATTTTCTATAGGATTTCTAGTTACTGGACTTTTCATAAATAGAAGTACTTCTATCAAAACTTGGTTTGTTGAGTTGCCTACTACTCCTGTGAGCCTCCTACTCACAGCACAGCAGTCTGCTTAAGATTCTGAAGACCAAATAGGAGCCATGCCATCTGCTCTAGAAAACATCACAGCAGACTGCATCTTGGGATTTACTGTAAGTTCTCATCCACTAGTTCTCTTTAGAGGGCTGCATAATCTACCTGGTCAGCTAACTAGGCTTCTCAAGTTCTAAAATGTTGCAAATGTCTGCTCTGCAGTCAGCCTTTACAGTTCATTATTCAGAATGGCCTTTATCAAGACATCACTCAGTTGTGGAATGCCAAATTAGAGCTGATTTTTTTCTTCCATGCACCTGCATTCAAGTCCCTGTTGTTAGAAACCGTACTATCTTTGTAGTGGAAGGGAGAGGGAGGTAGGAGGGAGAGAAGTGGAAAGCAGAGTAACTAACTTTTATGCTACAGCAACTTCCTGAAACTGTTGTGATAGAAGTGGAGGAATAATACTGCGAATTCTCATGAAGAAGCTGAAATTGCTGAAGGAATAAATTAAAACTACATGGAGCTTTCAGGGCAAAATAACATCAGTGGAATGAACACCAGACACTGTTTCTTGCCATCACCTATTTTGCATGTGATGGCATCAGCACTGGAGTTTCACCTTTGCCAGTTGGGTTTGTCAAGGTTGCTTATTTCCTCCTTTTTCATGTGCGTATTGTTCATTGTCTTTAACTCTTGGGAGATTCTTGAAGGCAAAAAACAAATGAACAAAGGGGTGTGGCTGTAAATATGGTAAATTTAATTTTGTCTTGATCTCTGTGTAGGTTGTCCCACGCTTTCACAGCATAAACTACTGGTATCAATAACAACAAATAAAACCAGTCAAACAAACAAAAAAACCCTTGACATCCATTTTTGTGTTCCCAGGGTCTATGGCTTTTCTACTAAATTTCAATAGATCAGAGAGTCATCTAGTGGTCAAAAAAAGGAATTCTGAATTTATTTTCTTCTCTGGAGTTCTCACCTGCACTCAGATCTTATGGGCTGTCTCAGACACCAACAGCAAATGAGGCAGCAGTGTGTGGAATGTTATTAGAATAAATAAGAAGGGAGATAAAATGTATCCTCTGCTACAGACATAAAACAGTGCACTCACTCATGGACATTTTATCATTAATGAGACCTAAAAATTTTAGAATGACTGTATCAGCCATTTTAGAGTACTGAGAGTTAAGAGTCTTAGCTTGACCATAGAGAATATGCATGATTTGATGGCACCAATGGCTTAATCCAAATTTTGTGTATCCATGTAACTAAAAGGTACATACTATTCAGGGCAGAGAAATAAGGAGTCTCAAGAATTTATTTTTTCAGTTTCTCTCTGTAGCTACACAAAACAAATCAACAAAAAAGCACTATGCATTTCTCCAGGTTATTAGTTTTTGTGATTTGCCCTTCTGTACCCCCTAAACTAGGGGGCTGATCTACATCTGATCAACAAACTGTTGAGTCTACAAATTGAGCTTAAAATTTAAAACCTTAACAGCCAAATTTCATATTATTTACATTTAATTTTTAAAACAAAATGCTGGCATTTTTTTGTTTGGGGCTTTTTTTTTTTTTTTTGCTTTTTTTTTTTTGTTTTTGTTGTTGCTGTTTTTGGGTTTGGCCCTGTAGGCCCCCTTCAGGTACTGGAAGTCTGCCATGAGGTCCCCACGCAGCCTTCTCTTCTCCAGGCTGAACAGCCCCAACTTCCTCAGCCTGTCTTCATACGGGAGGTGCTCCAGTCCCCTGATCATCCTCGTGGCCCTCCTCTAGACTTGTTCCAGCAGTTCCATGTCCTTTTTATGTTGAGGACACCAGAACTGCACACAATACTCCAGGTGAGGTCTCACGAGAGCAGAGCAGAGGGGCAGGATCACCTCCTTCGACCTGCTGGTCACGCTCCTTTTGATGCAGCCCAGGATACAGTTGGCTTTCTGGGCTGCGAGCGCACACTGAAGCTGGCTCATGTTGAGTTTCTCATCGTCCAACACCCCCAAGTCCTTCTCTGCAGGGCCGCTCTGAATCTCTTCTTTGCCCAGTCTGTAGCTGTGCCTGGGATTGCTCCAAGCCAGGTGTAGGACCTTGCACTTGTTGTGGCTGAACTTCATAAGGTTGGCATCAGCCCACCTCACAAGCGTGTCAAGGTCCCTCTGGATGGCATCCCTTCCCTCCAGCGTATCAACCGGACCACACAGCTTGGTGTCATCAGCAAACTTGCTGAGGGCGCACTCAATCCCACTGTCCATGTCAGCGATGAACATGTTAAACAAGACCGGTCCCAGCACCGATCCCTGAGGGACACTACTCGTTGCCGGTCTCTAGCTGGACATCGAGCCATTGACCACAATTCTTTGTGTGCGGCCATCCAGCCAGTTCTTTATCCACTAAGTGGTCCATCCATCAAATTGATATCTCTCCAATTTAGAGAGAAGGATGTGGTGTGGGACAGTGTCAAACGCTTTGCACAAGTCCAGGTAGATGACATCAACTGCTTTACCCTTATCCATCAATTCTGTAGCCCCATCATAGCAGGCCACCAAATTGGTCAGGCAGGATTTCCCCTTTGTGAAGCCATGCTGGCTTTCACCAAGCACCTTGCTGTTTTTCATGTGCCTTAGCATGCCGTCCAGGAGAATGTGCTCCAAGATTTTACCAGGCACAGAGGTGAGACTGACTGGTCTGTAATTCCCCGGGTCTTCCATTTTCCCCTTCTTGAAAATGGGGGTTATATTTCCCTTTTTCCAGTCATCAGGAACTTCACCTGACTGCCATGATTTTTCAAATATGATGGCCAGTGGCTTAGCAACTTCATTCGCCAGCTCCTTCAGGACCCGCGGATGGATTCCATCAAGTCCCACGGAGTTGTGCGCGTTCAGATTTTGAAGATGGTCTTGAACCAGATCCTCTGCTACAGTGGGCCCAAGGTCTTCATTCTCGCAGTCCCTGTGTCTGCCTTCTCTAATTTTAAAAAAGGCACACTATTCTTTCCACAACATTCATTATAATTTATTGTAATTATGAACGGTCTGGAGAATTTGTAGAGGTTTTCTCAGTCTTTATTTTCAAGTAAGTTCTTGTCTCAGCAGTATCTGTGTTTGGATATCATACCTGTTTCTCATGTAAAATCCATTCTTGTTCTATGATACAGAAAGACATTCCCAATCTACTCAATCTACTTTTGATATATTACTAATGATTTTCTAACCTTAGTCTTTTCACCATGCTAAGAAAGAGAAACATGTTGTGTTTTCATTTTGAGTTTTTCTATGTCATTTTTGTGACTGTCTTCTGAGTACTTCCTCTTTGGTAATGTTTTTCTTGAAACTGCTAGATACCTGAGACAAGGCTCTAAATATTATTTACTAATTTGCATTGTGATTTTGTATAAAGACATTGCAAAGCTCCCTGCATACTATATGATATATTTTTATATATCATAACATCTTTCTTGCTTAAAAAGCATATTTGCTTGCTTAAAACGAATTCTTCAGCAATCCTTAAATTCTTAAGATAATTATGAAGATTCTTCCCTGGTTTTATTTTTCTCCTACAGACTAAATAATACTGATAGACCTTTCACATTATCTGACACAAATTTAAGACCAGTAGGGAAAGAACAGATGAAGTGGTTTGGAGAGGTAACTTATACAGTAGCTCTAAGTTCCATCAAAAGAAGCATGACCAGCTGGTCAAAGGAGGTGATCCTGCCCATCTACTCTGCTCTCATGAGACCTCACTTGGAGTATTGTGTGCAGTTCTGGTGTCCTCAACATAAAAAGGACATGGAACTGCTGGAACAAGTCCAGAGGAGGGCCCCGAGGATGATCAGGGGACTGGAGCACCTCCCGTATGAATAAAGGCTCAGAAAGTTGGGGCTGTTCAGCCTGGAGAAGAGAAGGCTGCATGGAAGCCTCATAGCAGCCTTCCAGTATCTGAAGGGGGTCTGCAAGGATGCCAGAGTGGGACTCTTCATCAGGGACTGTAGTGATAAACAAGGGGTAATGGGTTTAAATTTAAACAGGGAAAGTTTATGTTGGATATAAGGAAGAAGTTCTTTACTGTGGGGGTGGTGAGACACTGGAACAGGTTGCCCAAAGGAGTAGTAAATGCTCCATCCCTGGCAGTGTTCAAGGCCAGGCTGGACAGAGCCTTGGGCAACATGGTCTAGTGTAAGGTATCCCTGCCCATGGCAGGGGGAATGAAACTAGATGATCTTAAGGTCCTTTCCAATCCTAACCATTCTATGATTCTATGATTCTAAGCAAATTGCTTTATTGTCCTCCAACTACAACTGTTGGATCATCTTATAAGGCACTGTACTCAAGAATTTGGAAAATTGAGGTTAAATTTCAAGTTAGTTCCAGATAAGGATTTTTTTTCCTCCCACAGCAGTTTAAAATATTTCAAAGTTCCATTTTCAGAGGAAAGCAATAAAAGAATTGCAGGTTTTCAACTGTTGAAGGTTTAAAGAAGCTGTTAGGCCTCAATCCAAAATGGCTGCAGTAACTCACTGTTACAGAGAAATTAAAATAACTGCAACTCATAAATAAGAGCATAGCAAACTTGCCACATGAACTTGAATAATTTTTGTGATCACGTATGTAATATTCAACCAGGTCTACTGCAAAACCATCTGAAATGGCAGGTTTTAATTGGTAAAACACTATATATAGTATTTTAATGTGTACTGTCACTTCCTCCCATGTTTCACTTCCTCATATGTTTCCCTTCCTCCCAAAGGTGCACCCAAAATTTTGGCTTGCTGTGCTCCTTTTGACCTAGCTCGGGCTTCAACAGGGTCACACAAGTTGATGAATTTTTGTATTCACTCACTCAGTACTTAAAAGTCTTGTCCTTTAGTGCTCTCAGGGAACAGGCTGGGTATGAGAAAAATCTTGCATATGCTTTGAGCTATTGTTAAGCAGGTTTGCTATGAAAGATGCAGCAAAGGTGCTACTTCACTGCTCCTCTAATAGTAACAAATGATACTGACTGGCATGATGGGGCATTCAGGATGTTGCCAAAGCATAAAAAAACTCAACCTTGGCCTGTGCTGCTTGTGTGAGCCTACAGAAAAAAAACAAACAAGCAAACAAAAAAAACCCAAACAAAACCAGTGCTGGTAAGGGAATAACAGTATTTTGTTCTTTTCTGTCATTTTGTCTTTGCTCTTTCCCTGGGAATCCATATAGTCAGCTCTCAAGACACCCATGCAGGGTATCTTCAGCCATCCCATTGCTGGGAGTGGACACAGATTTCAGTTTTCTTTGGCAGACTGTGCAAAAGATGTGACACCAAATAAAGAAAGGATATGACCCTCTGCTTGTTTGTTTCAGCCACGGTGATATAAAGTGGCTGTCCCCCATCATTCCCAGATTAGAAGTATATAACCACAGGCTCTCCATGGCAAATTTCTGGAATTGTTAGGCTCCAAACACATGGGCCAAGTCTTGCAAATATTCCAGAAAGGATATTCCACATTGTACAATCTCAGTCCCAGCAAAAGCCCTAAATAAATACACGTTATGAACTTTATGGACCACACCAATAAAACTTGTTATTCAATTTAACCTTTGAAATATCCTCCTTATCTCTTCCCTAGATTCATTTCGTGAGTTCGGCAGGGAATATCATTATTGAACAATGAGTGTTTCTCAGAAAAAAAGCCATCATAATGAGTTTGGAGGATAAGCAGCCTTTTCAGTTTTCTCTCACTAAAGCACCCTTGTAAATTTACTTTACTGATGAGAAAAACATAGCTGCATTCAAGAGGAGTAAAGCAGTGTGAGTTACAAGCAGCATTTATTCCCTGAATATAAGACAGAAGGCAGTTCTTTTACTCTGTCATCAGTAGGGGTCCAAAATGTTGTTGGTGCTAGCAAGGACCTAACTGCCTGCTAAAAATCTTCAGGGGAGTATAATCCAGTCTTGCCTTAGGCATGAAAACATGAACATTTCAGAAAAATCTTTGCTATGTAATTTCAGTCTAAAAATGATTTCAAGGAGAGTGCTAGTGTCAAACAGCTGGTATGGATAGACAAGTGGATTACAAATGTTTCTAAAGCCTGCTCGTTGTTATTCTTCTTTCTCTTCTTCTGATTATTAGTGAAATATATTCTTTGTGTCCACTTATAACATCTAGCATGTAATTACCCTAAACTGAGTGGCAATTAAGTCAGGCTGTCTTAAACACACACACAAATTACTAAATAAATAAATAAAGTCCTAGTTTTCTAAGGAGCAAATTGACAGCAGAAGAACAAAGTGAAATTCAGTCATTAGGGAAGTAAATAAATGTGGGGCTACATTTTCTAAAGATTTGTTGTGATCAGCAGTATCCACAATTGCATAGTAAGGTTTTGAAAAAATACTAATGGCAGTACTAATGGATAGAGAAATAAAAGAACTTAGCCAGCAACATGCTAAAGCCAACAACTTACTTTTATGCGTTAGTAGGAGTGATGCTGTCATAGAGAGTGGCTAAAAAGCCATTAGGGAAGCTCGTGAGATCCTTTACATGCAGGCTGAACATTAGTAAAGTGTGACATTCCTGTCTCCAGTCTTTGAATATGCTGTGTGTAAACATTTCTCTTGCAGCAAAGGAATTATCTTTTGTTTTCACTGAAGTTAAAGAATATCGCAGGTTATGGAGGTTTCTGATGTTCAGCACTGACCCGCTTTACACTTTGTTTATCCATCTGTGCTCAGAGAACTGTCCATTTTGGAAGTTACACAGTTCTTACTTTTCCATGCAGGTGTCAATTTTGATCTGCTGCCAAAGTGTTTAGAGGACTTAACTGCTCAGAAAGGGAGGATTTTTTTAGAGTTTTCTAAGTCATGATGTAAGAGTTAGGCAGAAATAGTAGTCAGTGTGTAATTTTAACATTGGGCCTATGAAGATGTGAAATATCAGTTGAAGGACTGTGGAGAAACTGGAAAATCTTTATCTTCTGCAAATGCATATAAGATCAGTAACGTAATAATGACCACATTCGTTATTTCAACTTTCCCTCATCATCTCTCTCAGTCTCTAGGGAGAAGGCAGGCCAACAGCTGAGAGCCACAAACATCTATACATGCAGAAAGTAGCTTACATTGGCCACTGCAGAGTGGCTCCAAGTGTGGAAAGCTCCTGAGATCCTTGACTTTCAGAGACCTGAGTCTTCATCTCAGTTGCTGAGAGGACTTCTGCTTTTCACATGATGATAATTCAATAGACATGACTCAGAACCCTCTGAGACTCTGAAATATCCTAGGTAGCCCAGTAGGGAATTACATCTTAGTATGTTTCTTTCTAGTCTAGAACGATATCTAAGGATTTAAGCAGGAAACAATTGCATATGTCTGATCAATGATTCATGTTAGTGTCTGACTGGAGAATGCTGTGTTAGTTTTAATTTTTAAAAATTTGTTTATTGTCAAAATTTTTCCACTCCAGGTACTTTTAATTGATGTCCTGTTTCCTCTGTGCATTTATGAAGATTTAGTATCGCCACTGCATGTTCAGAAAGAATCTGTGTAACTTACATAACAAAACCATAAAAATTCAGTGGAAGGCAAAAGATAATGGAAAGTATCATTACAAACACAACAGCTTCTAGTGACAGGCAAAGCAGCACACATTGCCTGTTTAAATTAAACGCTTGAAAGCTCTAAGTCTTTTCTGCAAACCTGCTATTTTTCTGTATGAATCTGGTGGATATTTTTAGCTTTTATAATTTTAGAATACACTGATTCTTTTTTTTTTTTTTTTTCAATGAAATCCCATATTAATCTACAGAGAAGACTGCTCTGGCTGTTTTTTTGGTTTTTGGGTTTTTTTTCTGAAACCAGTTGAACTTAAATGCAAATTACTCTCTGTTTTGGTTTTGTTTGTTGTTTTTTTTTTTTTTTTTGTTAGGAGGAGGGAGATAAATCCATCAAAATTTTAGACAACTGGTGTTCACACTTATACATGACTAGTGTTTGCAGAACACATTTTTTAAAGGAATTCCACTTATATATGGTTTTCATCTGCCACTAGAAGTGTGTAAATGACTATGTCTTGTTCCTTTGCTGTCACTCAGCTAAGATGCTGCTTAAGTCAGTCTTTAGCCTCAGAAGGGCTTAAGATCAAGTTCTTAAAGTTGTCAGAAAATGACCAGCATTGTAAACAGTTAAAAGGTTTTCATAAATCTTTCTAAAAAACACATGAATTCTTTTGGTTTTGCTATAATGTGTGTATTACATACAAGCATTTTTATTTCTTCAGCTTTGAAGTATTTTTGCGTTGAGTAGTAAAAAGCATGCTATTATGAGGACTGTAAAAAAAAAATCCAGAAAATCTATGTAAACTTGATCTCTTCTTAAGGAGACTTAAACTTCAAAGTAGAGAACAGCTTTGAAATTTCAGTTCCTTCACTGTTTGTCAGACTCCTATTCATTTCATTTGAATCAGACACTATACAGTTTCTTAATAGACAAAGCAAACAACTTTCCATAATAAAACCTGCACAAGCATAGATTGTATGACTGTATAATGTAATCATGCACATTTCTTTTTAAAACTATGTCACTTTTTTTTTCTGTTGATTAAAAATAAAGATATCCCCAGCAGCAAAACTCAAAATGTAAAAATTGCACAATTCACTACTCATGTTCTGAGCCAACTGTTAACTGTTTTGTCTTTTTTTTTCTCTTTTTGGTTATTTAACACACAAAATGCTCAAACCCAGCTGGTAAACTTACTTGGGAGTCCTTTATTTCTGCTGAAAAATAATCATATATAACTCTCTTCAATACTTAAATTTTCCAGCAAAGGATATGAAAATTACCTTCAAATACTCTCAGCTATCTACCTAGACTGTCCGCTCAGGTGTATTCTTTGTTAATCTGAGTCTCACAGAAGGCTAAGAGTCTACACCTGCACAACAAAAACTAAATCAATTTTGCTAGTGATGTCAATGAAATTAGGGTTCAAAGTGTCATTAATTCCCTTACCACCCTTCATTGCCTATAGTCAGGTGAGTAATTCAGGTATCTAAACATAGTTATGCACTGCTATTTCAGATATTGTAGGGTATCTGAGGCATCAGCCCAGGAACTGGCAGACATGACAAAAAAGCTATGAAAAAAATCCACTCCATTCTTGAGTGATGGCTGGAAGCCAAGTGGAAATGGTATCTCAAGCAGCGCTCAACATCTGTGTTTCAGAAGCTGATATTCATTGCAGTTGGGAAGGACCATCACCCAGTGAAGGGACTGGTGTCTTTAGAGTTTATCTATTCCACTAGAACAGTCAAATAAAATAGCAAAATGAACAGCTTTCCTTGTTTCTCTCCATTGTCTGTAAAGGTAGCTTAGATGATTCTTTTCAGTTAGACATTTTATTTTGCGTAGCTGAAATTAAATGGTGCCTCTTACCCTTGGACTAAGCCTTACCGGAAATCAGAGAAAATCATTTAAGTGTGCCTGCCATTTTTCTCTGAAAACTTTCTCTGCCATTTACAAAAAGCTAAACTACCAGCAAAAATTAATACAGTATTTGAGTGTAAATATGTGAAAAAAAAAGTTTTGTCTGAAATTCTGCAAAGAAAATTGGAGCTTAGCAGCCAGACCAAGTGCAACTTACTAGTGAGTTATTCATAGACGATATGAGTGATACAGCTCCAAGATACAGAGGCATGATTTTTAGCTCAAGCTGTTGCATTTAATGTTCTTAGCTCTTGAGGTTCCTGGCTCAGTCCCTGTCGTATTAACCAACAGTTCAGCTGTCACACAAAGATTGCAAACACAAAGCAGAGAAAGTACAACTGCATTCAGTAATGATACAGGAGGATAAAGCTCCCTGTACTAATGTGCTCCATGGTAATTTTCTATCCAAAAAGACTATATGAGGCTCTATACATCCTACTTTATGAAACAAAAAGGAATCCAAATAGGAGTTTTAAAGATTTACATCTTGGGATGATATTTTTACCCTCACTGATGGAAAGCTAAACCACATCCACCAGTAGGCATATTGACTTTAATTAAACTAGCCATAGAGTCAGATATTATTCAGCTTATGAGTTTTGGCCTTGCATTTAATTTTTGCTCCTGCCAGTGAATCAGAGGGGAAATAAAATGTCAATATCTGTTCCTAACAAAATGGCACAGTAAAGGATCACTATTTTTGTAAGGCACTTGGGTTCTACCTGAATGATTTATATGTTATGTTTTGAATGTTTCTTGTTGTTTGTTTTTGGAGATGAATGCAAATAGAAAAGTGTGCATAAAATATACGATGATAACAAGAACCTTCTGGAAGATTTTTTTTTTTTTTTTTAATTTCCTCTGGAAGCAGCAATTCTGGGTTATTCAGATTAGGAATCTTCCCAACAGGTCTATTTTTAGAATGCTTTGGAAGCTATTTATTAATAGAGATGAAGAACAAGTAACTAGTTTTTTTTGACAGAAAATAAAAATATGAGCTACTGCAGGAAAGTACAAGTAAAATAGAGGTTTCATGTAGACACCACTCTGAGGAGCAGCAGATCCTGTGAGTCTGAGTCATCAGGCTCTTGATCCACAATGCCTTTACTGTCAGCTGGGTCAGAAGCCTGGTCCAGTACTAGTACTTGCACAAATAGCACAGGGCTATTCTGACACAAAATATGAAGGATGGGGAAGCATCCTGAGGAATTTACAGTCTCATTTCAGACAAGAGGTAACAGGTTGCTGTGAGACTGATCAACATCAGTCTGTTGCAGTCCTTGAATGGAGGATTAAAAGCCATAACACTAAGAAGGAGAGCAAGACAACATGCAGAAAAATCCAGAAAGGCAGCTGCAACTGGAGAAAACAACCCAAAACAAGCCAACAAGAAAACAAACCCAAACAAAAATGAATGGAGACATGTCCTTATGTCCATCCTCTGGGATAGTTATATACTAATGGTGGAAAGAGGTACATTGTTCTCTCTCTTATTCTCTCTCATTCTTCTTCTTTTTTCTTTCTGTCTCCCTCTATCTCTTCTCTCCCTTCTCCCTCCCCCGCAATGTTCAGCTGTAGCTGGTTGCTAATAAGTTAGATTCATTGCTCTGTGAATGCCTTCCAATTACTTATAAATTACACTTCACGTATTTTCTACATGTTTGTTTAACAGCTGCTACTCCTAAATCTGCAGGTCTTGGGTGTCTGGAAAAATGCCAAGTTTGTGTTCTGTGTAGTAGTCAGATTTTGTTAAAATTGTATGTTTGAGGAGCATTGTAATTCTCTGTTTAGGGTCATTCACTGCTAACTTCTGGCACCAAACACTTTATTTTCATTTTTAAGAGATGATGTGACAGAAATAACAAGACAATAAATCGCAATTATACTGCTTGAGTAAACATAAAAAATGTTGATTACAGCACAATAGCAGCCTCATCCTTATTTGTTGAGACATGTTAGCCTAGTCATCCATACTCAAAATTATGTTCTCACTTTTAAATTCTTGTATATTTTTAAAGTAGGATTATTTAAGACCTTTTAAAGAATGAGCTGTTGTTGGGAGTGGATAACAGAAGTTCTTGGGTTTGGAGTTAAGTAAAAAAAAGCCATGCTAACATTCCGAACTAGATAGTGTTGAAATTTCCTAACCTAAATAAGAAGAAACTCAGCACTGTATAGATTCTTTTGGAACCCATTTTGCTCTGCTATGCACACATGAATGTAAATATATTTCATTACAAAAGCACTATAATTCATTTATACAATGGCTTTCAGGTTGGAGTACACCCTTTTCATTTCTAACTTATGATTGCTCAGTTAGTATAGATTTGCCTTTGTCTTTGATGTATTTCTTCAAATTACTTTTGCTTACCTTATTAAACAAAGATATAAACAAATTCCATAGTCTGAAAAATTGTACTTGACACTGTCAATTTTACATTTCATAGATTAAAGCTGTGATCACTGGAGTCTCAAAACCAGTTTATGAAGCATCACTGAAAGATTTGTCCTTGCTTCCTTCTTTTACTAGATGAGCTTGTGTTCAGCAATTGTATTTTTATATTTTTTATTGTGCAAAAAATGCAAAAAAACTGTGTTAAATTAATAACATGTACAGCTGTAGCCAAATTAAAGATTTAGTGCTTATAACACTAATGCGTAAGTTTTTATACACTGGACAATATTCTTGGCTACTTTGAACAGAGTTACTTCTGCTGGGATGATCCAAAGCACTTGGATCTACTCCTACTACTCCTGTCTACTAATTAATTTACAGATGACAGTTATGCAGGCCAATGTAGGACACTGAGGCTAAATTCCTAAATTAGGGTCTGATATTCTTAAAACAAATGAAAAAACAAACAAACAAACAAAAAACCACACACACACAAAAAAAGCCAAAAAAACCAACCAAAACCAACAAAACACAATTTGGAAAATTAAGTGCAGAATCAGTAAGGTGAAGGCATAAGGATTTTGGGAAACAACCTGCCAATGACTTAGAATTTAATAAAAGATATCCCAAAAATATGAAGCCTGATACAGAGCCTGTAGCACACATGGGGGATCAGGAATAAAAAAAAAAAGCATTCACTAGACATTTTGGTAAAATTAAATATATAAGCAGTTTTAGTTCATTTTACACTAGAAATAGCTAAGGGAATTTGACGAACTGGAGTTTGTTTATATGGGGAAAGAAATGACTAGCTGCCTGTAAGTGCAATCTCAGTAGTAGAGCTGGCTTCAGAATCAATTAATGAAATTAAGAGAAACAAATTTCAAGGACCACATGGAATTACTCAAGAGTTTTAAATTAAGTTAATCACGATTAAATAGTTCATATTTATACATCTGAAGCATTAACAATGATAAGTAACTATTACTTGCTAGTAGCTGTGTTTGTTTGGTAAAAGAATAAAAAAATGACCTTTAAGGAAAGGCTTGGAAGATGATGGAGGGGTGGACAGTTGAATGAGTATGAAGAGATATGTGGATAAATAACAGATACAAAGTTCAATATCAATAATTAAACACTTTTCTTACACAAAAAATATGTGCCTCACACGGTGTGTTTCTATGAAGAAGCAAAATAGTACATGAATATGGGTGATCCATTCAGAACTGGATACATAGGGCTCTTACAAGTTTTCCACAATATCCTTGTCAGAAGGCTCTTAGAAAAATGAATTATCATAGGTAAGAAACAAGTTTCACTTATGGATTAGTAACTGATTAAAAGAAGAAAATGAATTCAAGCCTAAATTTAGGCAGAAAGCAAGAAGGTTACTGGAGTCAGGACACTGGTTCATTGTACCAGTAAAAATAATTCAGTAAAGAACACGAATATTGAGGTGACAAAGTTTGCTGAAGATACAGTTTTTTCAGAAAGTCAATGTTAATGCTGATTACAGAGTTACAGAAGTGAATGGGTAATAAAATAAAGAAAAGATTCAGTGTTGACAAATGCAAAGTAATAAGCATAGGAAAAAGTATGTATAAAATGATAGGTTCTAAATGAGCTATTATCACTTAAAGGGTAAAATTTTGGAGTCATTGTAGATATTTCTAAGGAAATACCTGCTTAACAGAACTCTAAAAGGAAATTAAAAGTTAAGAAATTATTAGCAAAGAAATTGAGAGCGAAACCTTGTATTTCCACTGTTTATTGCTGCATCCTGAACTGTATAAACAATATTATTTAAAGGATAGACAAACACTAAAAAAATTATTTAAAAACCCAAACAAACAAACCCCCCCCCCCAAAAAAAAAAAAAACCCAATGTATAGAACTATTCTAGAGCCTATTAGTGGTCCAGATTAAAAGCTTCAGTTTAGCGGATACTTAAAACACTACTGCTACGTGCTGGAGAATATACTGGAAAGATCAGCTGCCTTTAGTATTTCTTATGATTTTTCTTTAATTTTTTCTTTGGGTTGTTAGCTGAATCAAGGGAGAAAGAGTGAGGGGCTCATTCAAAGGCTGATCAAAAACACAGAAAGTAATAATCTTTTACAAAGGGTCATGCTTAAGAGGGAGTCATCTTTCTCCTGTGACTGCCCAGACAGCCTGATAGGTCTCTTGTCCTATGGCAGGTAAGTCAAGGTTTCCAAAGTTGGTGAAATCCCCTCACATTTCTCTGTATCGAAACCAAACTTGTTAACATAACTTTTTTGCAAATTTAATTGAGGAAAACAGATTTTTCTTTCTTAATTAATTAAAAAATGAACAAATTATATGATACTAAGTTTTTCAGACTAGCTCACTTATGCAGTGAAGGGATAAATTCCTTATAGTTTGGAAGGACCTATTCCTGAGTAAGCTGGGAGCTACTTTATACTAACAACACTGAAGCAAACTCAGCAGGAATATCTTAGCAATAAATGAATTGTAGGGTGACAGCCATCCGTTCACAGTACTCCAGAGCGAAAGGTCACCATGAGACTATTACTTCAGTTCTCCTCTAATTCAATAAATAGCTCTAATGGGAGTTGCATTTGGTCCCAAAATAGGAACATTATACAATAGGGGACATTATTTCAGTGGCATGATGAAAACCAAATATTTACAGCAAGTACTTGAAGTATCACCAATTGGCAGAAAACAAAATCTTTGTAGCACAGAAATAAAGTAATCATCAGCTGGCTAATATTCATGTGAGCAGTTTGCCTGATCTCAGGGATATGTTCGTGGGACAGATATAACCAAAGGTTTATTGACTATAATAATATTGACTATAATAATAATATAATAATGTCTGACAAAAAAACCCAAACCCTTACCCTCTTCTAATGGAAGGTTTGAATTTAAATAGCAAGCCTTTTTCCTCCACAGCTAGGATCAGCATTTCATTCAAATTCTTCTTGAAGACCTGCAGGATGACTCTTGATTCTGCGCACTACCCTGCCTATACACTCAGGACCTTGCAGGGTTGTCAACAGCCGTTTCCCAAGCAAAGACAGTCATCTGGATACTGAAAAACTAATTTGCTTTTGAACATCAGCATGACCTGGAGAGCAAACATCCTGAGATTGTGATCTGTTGAGAAACAACGTTCCAGATCTTCTAGACTGGCTAGAGAAAAAGCATGAAAGCAAAACACGGAAGCCAAGTGTATGGTACAGATTGGTTAAATAATCAGGATACCTTGTTACTGGCACAGAGCTGCAGAGCTTAGTGAGGTGAATAAAATGCAGTCATTTAGGAAAACACTGTGAGTATCTAAAGGTTAGAGAAAATATTCCAGGGGTTAACTGCCACACTGAAGATAAGGTATTTTATAAGACATACCATGTGAGTATAAGTGTTTGAGTAGGTGACACAATAAAAAAATTATTTCTGACAGTTATTCCTGGAATGATGGGTTAAAAACTAAAATGCTGCTGCGACATGCAGTATGGCATAAGGTCATGTCTCACTAATTGTACCATTCAAGACAACACAATGTATCATGATAAGCTTGGTGTAAAGTCAGGGTCATCACTGCAGTGCCATTCATCTGGTCCTGCCAAAAAAAAGAGCTCAAGGAGAGGTAAAAAAAAAAAAAAAAAAAAAAAAGACCCAACAAAAACCCAAATATTTTCCTAAAAAAAAAAAAATCTATCTAATTTCAATTAAAAAGAAGCGTGCACAGCAGCAGTGTGAAATTTTGAAGTAAAGGGCAAAACCATACTAATCACACAGTGACTTCTCTGTTCTGTCCTCCAGACATGCAAAACTGTTTCAGTGAACAAAGCTTCAGGTTTTGTAAGGCAATATAATCATACTGGGAATCAAACCTGGTACTGGGCAGTAACAACATAAGTAAGCAGATAACCTAGAGACAAACCAGCTGGTACCCACTGTCCCTTACAACATTGATTCCCCACAGCTGAGGGTGAAATCAGAAAGTATGATAAATCAGAGAGTACAAGGTAATCAAAGAGTATTTCCTACTAGCAGCAGCTACCAACAAAACAGCCTGAATTCTTAGGGTTTTCCTTTTTTGCAGCTCTCTGCCTATTTCCAGGGAGTTTTACACCTCTTCAGCCTCTTCCTTTTACCCATGGCAGCTCTTCATCCTTGATGTAGCAAAATTCAGTTTTGCCTATACAGCTTTGAAAGGTTGCAGGAGTTTTTAAGAGTTAGTGGAGAAGGGCCATTTTCAGGAAAAGGAGCTCTACTAGACCAACTTGTCTCTCTGTTAACTGTTGCACCTCGGTGTGATTTCATTGCTTGTCATAATGCGAAGGCTGTGCCTTTTGAGGGCAGCTCAGGCAGAGCTCAGCTACTTGGCATTTGCTTTGGCAGATCCTAGATGGCCAAGGAGAACATTTATAAGTGAGCCCATATGTTTAAGCTAGCCACAACATGTGCTGCCCCTGGCTCAGCAGGCACGTATATGTGTAGAAAGGAGTTGTGGCAATGGTTTGCTCAGGAAACTCCAGTAATTTAAAAGTTAGGCTTGTAGTTTAGTTCATTCAGCTTCCCACTATAGTGTTGCAGCTATTGACCACCTCGTAAATTCAAATCACAATTGTAATCTCCAAACACTTGTCTGAAGATATTTATTAAACCTTTCCTGATAGCTTATCTCGAATTGGTGGGTTTGCCAGTATGAGCAGCTCTACATTCTTCTGGATAAAAAAAAAAAAAAAAACAACAAAACTGGTTGCTGGTATATTTCTTATGCAGAGCTCCTCAGTCTGCATAACAGGACTTGTGATTAGTACAGAATTTCACTTCATATGAAAAGTTTCTCTCAGACTGTCACTTTCTCCCTCAAGTCCAGTAGCTTTCAAATACTAGAACTATCAGACAGCAACACTTTATTAAACTTTGGCAAGAAGTCTATGTTCATTTTCACTGTCTATGAAAGAAACCATGGACCAGATCTCTAAAGAGGTAGCAAAGTTTCTCATTCCTTACATCCAAAGGAAATTCAGAGATTCAGAAGCTTTCAGATATAGCTCTAGCATCTTAAGTTTGAATCGAAACCAGTTCATTAGCCTCTCAGAGGAGAAACAAATGATATACTAATCTTGAATATTTCTTTATTTGTGTTAAATTATTTTTTCAGTCCCTGCTGGTCTCTTCAGGGAAATTAAGTATTAGGGGAAAAGAGATAAACCTATTTCACCTATTTTACTAGAAATAATTACAGTAAATTAATTTGTGGTGATTTGCAAAATCAGCTAAAATAATGTCAGTTAAATTATATCGATTACTTTTGGTTCTGTGCTATATATACCATATCACTTTGGCAGGCTATCTGGGAAATAGAAGGATTTGAGGATCTAAGCTACTGGAAACTATGTAGCAATATTTATAGGTAGATCTGACTACAAAGCAGAAAATCTCCTTCATTAAAAAAAAAAAAAACCAGCATATTGTGAAATGTGGCTTTGATCTGCATTTGTTGAAAGAATTTTTCCCAAGACAAACTAGTTAAGAAAGAAAAAGAGTTCAGAACAGATAGTAGTTTGAGCTAGGATTGGTAGGCACCTTTATGAATCCTTATTTATGAATTCTTATTTTGTCCAGCTGATGTTATCCTACGCAGTAGAGGCATCAGAGGAAAATCTGACATCAGCATGGAAATCTGCATGGTCTAGAATAACTTGACTATTTGGAACTTTGTGCACCTACAGCTTATTTTGTTGTCTAAGCAGGCAGAAATACTCAAACACCATGTTATAGTCTATAGGGTCAATTCACTCTCAGTCTTGGAATTTAAAATGGATTTGATTTTTCAGATGAGCTTTTTAACCACCAGAGGATTGTTTTTTTCTAAGGTTGATGCTAGGAATCTTTATTAGATGCTGGTATGGGTTTTTGCTAAATGTTATTGAAAAGATAGTAATCAGGAAAAGAAAGAAACAGCACCCTGTGTCTTAGTGTGTTGCTAAGCACTGAAAGACTATGGTCATACCACTACAAAGAAGAAAATGGATCAAAACCTCAGTAGCTTGAAGTACTACATTTCTCAGTTTTGATGTCTAGACTTTCTTGTTTCCTTCTTTCTTTACTTTTTTTACGAGAGATGAATTAAAATATATGATTGTAGCTTGTCATAGTATAATTAAAAAAAACATACAGTAACTTGAAAATTAGGCAATCAATATGCTTGAAGGAAGAACTGCAATTCAGAAAGACCTGGACAAGCTGGGGGAATCGGTTCATGAAATTCAGCAAGGATTCAGACAAAGTCCTGCACCTGGGAAGGAAGAAACTCTTCTAATGATAAAGGCTAAGGATGCACTTGCTGGGAAGCAGCTCTGCTGCAAAGATAGCCAGCAGAGTAAACATGATTCAGCAGTGCATGCTAGTATATTGGGCTGTATTAGCTGGCCAGTGTTTGTCAGATGGTTAGAGGACTTGTGCACTGCCCCATAAGAGGAGATGAGGAAATAGAGCTTGTTCAGTCTGGAGAAGAGATGGCTTTCAGCAGACCTAACATTCCAGTATCTTTGAGGAGATCTTCAGGAAGCTAGAACCATGGCCTTCACAGCTGGAAGGGTAAGCAACAATATCATAAACTGAATCAGGAGAGATTTCATCTGGAGATAAGAAGAAAACTTTTCCCTATGAGGATAAACAACCAGTAGAACAGGTTATCCAAAGAATCTGCAGATTCTCTGTCCTCAGAGGTCTTGAAAACCTGACTGGAGAAGGCCCTGAGCGTCCTGGTCTGAAATTAATGTTGAACTGGTTTGTGCAAAAGGCTGGATTAGATGACTTTCTGATGTCCATTACAAACCGAATGATAAAGCCAAATCCCATATTCCTGACTCTTCTGTTTGCATATAGAGTAATCTGATCTTTTTAAAACAGGTTTATAGTCAAAATATTCCTTTTGCTGAACTGTAAACATCCAATCTAGTTAACAGGAAAGTTCATTAAAATTGTAGTACAAAGATAATGAAAATGTGCATTGTTTAGGAATGCAATTAGTTACTCACTTGCCCAAGCATGACATTTGTATCTTCAAAGAGAAGTTAGAAAGGATTTATCCAAATATTCATGTCTATGTGCAGTACAGATGATGACAGATGTCTGCTAAAGATCTGACAAAATCACCTTGGTCTCATTTCATAATAAATGAAGATAAATAGGCAATTTTAGGTACAGCCAAGTATTTTCTGAAGTAGATATGCAAACCAGGCCTGATGAATCAAGTCCTAGAAATTATTATTTATTTCCACTGATCATAAAATAGATTTCAGGTGATTAGTTCAACTATGGAAGTCTACATGCTGCACATCAAAAATGAGATTTGATGAAACCCAACAATTGTATTTGATTAATTTATTCCAGAAAATCACAAAACCTCTCCCAAACTATATAAAAAAAAAGCACAATACTGAAGATGTGAACAAGAGAACTCCCCATCCTGAGAAGTGAAGAATCCAGTTGTATAAAACATAAACTTCTCTTAATCTTCCTAGTAAGGTAGATCAGATTTTACATTTTACATGGCAATTAATATTTTATTTGAAAGGGAAGAAAAAGCTGAGTAAACAAAATGGGATATATAAACCTAATTCTGCCTCTTTTCATTAAGTGCGAAGAAACCAGGAGGAAATATCAGGCAAACTCCACCTAGGTTTTGCATCTGGGCTCCCTGATTTTTTTCTTAGAATCAACACCTAATAGAGCAATGTTGGTTCTAATAAGAGGAAGAAGATGTGTAGAAAATGTGGCCTTACTGTTCTACAGTTTACAATACTTGCCAGGATTGAGGGAACTGTGATTTCACAGTATCCTCTGTCTAAGCAGGCTTGAATTTATTGCTTCTGCTTCTAAGAAAGCATTTTACTCCTTATGTTCTAGCATTTCTAGATCGTACTCTTCACTAAACATGCAGCTCAGAGACAAGGTTTCAAGATCCACGATCTTCCTGAAAGAGACTAGGTGTCATAAACTTGATTTTTGTTAAAGAAGGGGTATACATAAAAGAAAATGGGTGTCAGCAAAATGTGTGTCCTTAGAACATGCCTTTCATTCTAGTTTGTTACTGGAGTAAAAGAATAAAAGTAGACAAAATAGTTGCAAAAGCAGTAATCAAAATAGTAACTAGGTAACTGCAAACACTGTCATTGCATCCTAATCACTGCAAGTCCTTTTTATGTCCCAATTTCCATATACTGTGTGCACTTAATCACAAAAACTTCAAGCATATTTCACTTGTGAAAATGCTTGCGTGGTGGCTTTCAATGGCTTAGCATTAAGAGAACTCTTCTGGGTTCAAAATAAGCTCTTTTTAATCCTATGGATTTAATTCCCTCCAGGCCAAGTATCTCTTTCTTCTTGGTGAAATACATGATGTAAGATCACCTGAATTGCCATGCAAATTAAGCTGGTATCTGTCCATCATCTATATGGACAGTGTGGGACATTTTAAGTAGAGCATCCTCAGTAAGGCAGGATTTAAGATAACATAGTTCAACAGTGTCTTGACATTGTCATGCCTGCATGCTCTAGTTAAAACACAATTTAGTATTTAAAACAAAACAAAAAAAAAATAGTACTCATGACAATCATTTGCTTTGAGTCGTGTGCCCCTTCCCATGGCAGAGGAGTTGGAACTAGATGGCCTTAAGGTCCTTTCCAACCCTAACTATTCTATGATTCTATGTGTTTGTTTTGGGGAGGTTTTTGGTGTTTTGTAATCTTTATATTGGTGTTCATCTTCATGCTTACCCAAGTATAATTATTTTTTTGAGAAGTTTCAGTAAAATGCTGTGATTGCTTTGGGGAGAGATTAAAGTAAAAAAATACAATTTACTACTGTGGCAGTAGAAAAGAAAACAGACTTTTTTTTTAACAGGTGTACAGTCAAGATTCATGCAGTTTGAAAGATTATATTCCCCACAGAATAACTCTCAACAATTTCCTGTGTATGACCTTTTCCTAACAGACACTGGTTTAGGCTTTGGTTTAGTTTCTTTTTGTTTCTTTCTTAATAAGGTACAATAACTTCCAAATCTCATCAGGAAATGTGATACATATTTTTCATTAAACTATATAAAGGCCTGATCCAAACCACTTGAGAGCTGAGTTCTTAAAGAATAACTCTATGATTACAGGAAAGGGACTCACTTCTACTGGGCTGAAGACTGATTGTATTTTAGTACCTCCAAATGATAAATGTGAAGCGGGAAGGACAACTCATATTGTTTTAACAAGACCATCACATTCAAAACAAGCATTAAATCGATTAAATTTTGCATATTTAAAATACTTTAATTCTTAAATAGTCAATAATTTTCTATTGTTTTTTGTTTACAAAGAAATTATTATCCAGAAAACAGATCAGGTTACAATTGAAAAGTTTTTAATTAATCATTACATGGGCTTTAGGGAAGATCCTTCCTGAGGTATTCCTGAAAAAAACCCAACAACTATTATTTGCAGAAATTGATGACAGTGTGTTTGCTCACAGGAATACATACTCTACCAGGGTGCTAGAGTTTGCAGCATTAAAATCTAATGTTGTAAATAAAAATTCAGTCCTGCTCCTGATTTTATATGTACCATGTAAAATCCTGAATTACAATTTTGGCAGTTCACTTCTCTCCCCTCCACCCTCCTTTTCCCATTGGAACTACCTAAAACACCAGTCAGATTGGTGGCTGAGATTCCTCTTTTCCCATTTTCTCTTTTGTGTAGCACCCCTTTTGTTTATTAAACATGTGAAAGTTGTCTCATGTTAATTAAGAAGTTTTGGTTCTTCGGCTTTTAGTTTGGGTGTTGTTTTTTTTTTTTTTTTTCAGATTGTATAATAAAAGATCCCCAGGTGGCTTTCAGTTACATTCTAATGGGTCTAAGAAGATGAAGGGCACTATAGAAGTAATAAGTTTTAAACATTCATTTCTTGTCAAGATATGCCATACATACTGCGTATAAACATTATTTAATCTATTTCTTCAGTTCAGAAATTACTTATTTTGGAAAAATTCAGCTAAAGATTAAATTCTGCTGTACTTTAGTTTTTAATGACAGCTGAACTTAGCCAATTTTATCTTTTTAATTTGCAGTGAATAAATTTTTAAAATCCTTAGAATCATAGAATCATAGAATGGTTTGGGCAGGAAAGGACCTTCAGATCATTTAATTCTAACCCTTCTGCCACGAGCAGGGATTCCTCACACTAGATGTTGTCACCCAAGGCTCTGGCCAACCTGGCCTTGAACACCACCATAAACGGAGTATTCACAACTTCCTTGGGCAACCCATTCCAGTGCCTCACCACGCTCACAGTAAAGAACTTCTTCGTTATACCTTATCTAAACATCCCATTTTTAAGTTTAAATCCACTACCCCTTGTCCTATTGCTACAGTCCCTGATAAAGAGTCCCTTTCAGATGCAGGCCCCCTTCAGATACTGGAAGCCTGCTATGAGGTCTCCACGCAGCCTTCTTTTCTCCATGCTAAACAGCCCCAACTTTCTCAGCCTATCTTCATGCGGGAGGTGCTCCAGTCACCTTATGGGTGACCAATCATTTAAGCCAATTGTCACTAACCATTAAGACATCATTCCAAGAAACAAAACCAAGCTATACAACTAAGTATCCAATAAAACAATTTATAGGATAGAATATGAAATATATAATACACAGTGAATTAATGCAGTGTATAGAGGACAACTGTTGAATGCTCCATGCACATAGCCTAAAGAAATTAGCCCACAGTACAATATGAGGGGGTAGGGGGGCCCTCATGTATGGCGTTCTTATAGTTGAGGTATCAACAATAGTTTTTCAGGCCATAAACCTTGGGTAAGCCCAAGTGAGAACTTTATGACCTATTTTGTTTATTTTGGGGGATTGGCTTCTTTTTGGCAGCACTGTTGGTTGCTTCTAATCCCTCTCCTCATTATGGGGTTGATTGGTTAGTCTTTGGGTCAAGGGAAGGAAAGGAAAGGAAAGGAAAGAAAAGAAAAGGAAAGGAAAAGAAAAGGAAAGAAAAGAAAAGAAGAAAAGAAAAGAAAAGAAAAGAAAAGAAAAAAAAGAAAAGAAAAGAAAAGAAAAGAAAAGAAAAGAAAAGAAAAGAAAAGAAAAGAAAAGAAAAGAAAAGAAAAGAAAAGAAAAGAAAAGAAAAGAAAAGAAAAGAAAAGAAAAGAAAAGAAAAGAAAAGAAAAGAAAAGAAAAGAAAAGAAAAGAAAAAAGAAAAGAAAAGAACAGAAAGAAAAGAAAAGAAAAGAAAAGAAAAGAAAAGAAAAGAAAAGAAAAGAAAAGAAAAGAAAAGAAAAGAAAAGAAAAGAAAAGGAAAAAATATTATTAACCCTTGTACTCTTCCATTTATCTTTGCTGCAGGATCACTCACATCCTGAAGCTTGTTGTGACTCATATTTTTCTTGCAGCTTCCAAAAGTCAATCATGACAAGGGTTTCCAAACAAAGCTACTTATTGGAGTATTGCTAGCACACTTAAAAGGCCATTAATAAAGCAGCTGAAAATGCTGCAGTGATAAGCTATGCAAATTATACCTTATTACTGGAAGAAAAATGCTAGAAAATGAGAGCTAAATCCTCTCCCTCTACTCTTCACCTATCAAGCATACAAACAAGGAACAAGGTGCTCAGCAGCAGTATCCATTTTATGCAGTTTTGTTCTCACTCTCACCTAACCAGTAATTTCTAGAAGGGGGGGGGGGGGGGGGTGTGGAAATCAGAAGGATTATCCAGTTCACTGCACAGTATATCCAACAAACGAAATACCAAAAAATACATTTGCTGGTAACACATCACACTGTAAAACTTGCAATATACCACTACTCAGTGATTTTGGACCTAAAACTTCATTAATCATTCATGAACCTGTGTATTGCTAAAGGGCTGTGTTATTGCACAGTCTATAATCTTCAGGAAGTGTGTGGGGAAAAATCCCTTATTCTTACTGGAATAAATCAAAATGCCTTTAACCCCTAAGTTGTTTATGCTCTGCAGCTCTTTTCCAGTAGGACAGGCAATGAATTCTGGAAACGGTCATCTGCTACTAAATTTCACAGGCCTCTTCATGTTGCTTTTAACTCTGCCCTTGCCCTGTGTCATGCCAGATACACAACTTAACACAGCTCATTTTCCCCATGAGTAAATTGAGAATAATAATGTGTTTTTTTTAACTAGAATATTTATAAGGTTTATTCTTGGCACTATTCAGATCTGTAGTCTTAGCCTCTGTGCACCATAGATCCTTCATTTTCAACTAGTTATTTTTGTTCTCAGCCCTATATTCATTTTGACTAACACAGGTTTTCCATAAATGTCTTAATCTGGAGACATTAGGAAGTGAAAAATCTACCATTTTTTTTAATGATTTGCTCCAGCGGCTATAAACATTCTCACATCTAAGTGCATCTGTTTTCAACAAGCAGCCATTGGAGTATGTTCTCTCTTTTTCTATAAGACTGCGTGTCAGTAGGGTTAGCAGTAATCAGTATGTTTTCCCTACATTGGACCTTATGATTAGAGGTACAGGAGAGCTGAGTCAAGCCTTTGTCCATTCAGATGCCCAATCCAATACAAATGAGCTTAGATGTCTGGTGCTTTTGGTTCCATCTATACCATCAGCTGGTTTTCTGGCCCTGAGTTTCATACAAACTATTGAACGCTTTTTTCTGTCTGCCCAAAATATCTGTATTGCCTACTGGAGCCATCCCTAACAAATGCTAACCTAAATTAGGTATTGCTTGGGAGAATGCTCTTTGGCCTGTGCCAAATCCAGAACAGCAAATGTGCTAGCAATTATTCATTGTGGATTGCTGCTCACCAGACAGCAAAACCATACCTGTTGCTGTTCAGCTTGTTACTATATATGTAGCCCTCATTTCTATGAATAACAAACCTAAGTGCTCACGTTACTGAGTAGTGGCTGTTCTGAGCTTTTATCATCTACATCATGTTCAAGTCTCAACAGGGACTAATAGGGTTGTTCAAGATTCGTGTAAAGGCTCAGCAGTTAGTCATCCTGGCACAAAACCCAGCTGTTTACATGTCTAACAGCAGTGTAGCGTATAATCATGAAAGGCTTACCTGGAGGACAGAATCATCTGTGCGAGCACACAAAATGGTTTGCACACAAACAAAAATTAGCTCCATCTAGTATTTTTTAAAAAGGAATGTGTTTTTCTCTCACACGCACACAGTACGTGTATTAAATACGCGAATGGGCAAATCCTGTTCATACCTCAGGGATGCCATCATCATAGGCTTAGGGTATTACTCTAAGGAATGAATGGATGCTCTATACTAATAAGAGATTAAAATATTACTTTTAAATATTTCTGGAAGATGAAACAATATCTGCAAGCATACCTTAATTCTGTAAATGGTTCACAGAGATCTGTCTTTGGTGCTTCCTTGCAATAACATTATCTGCACCAACTATTCCTATAATAAACAGAAATCTGGTTTATGCTAGCTAGATTTTTAAATAAACCCAGACACTTGTTTGCAAGTTGCAGAAGTGTACTGCTGTTTTGATGTTATCCATCTGTAATGTACACCTCATTGCAGTTGCACTACTTAAAATGAGGTAGAATGAGTCCATTAGAAAAATCCCACTTCATGGTTTATAAGGTATTCCTGTTAGGTGCACCTCATTCTTGCTTTATTATCATCATCATCATTATTATTATTAAAGTATTTGTAGTTATTCTTTCATCCAGCTTCAGAGGCTTTTTATTTAATATATATTGAAAAATTATCTCTGAGCTGATTTGTATTAAGTGCATAATAAATACTAGGTATTAAAAAGTGTGCAGATTCTTTTCAGGCCCTATTCATATGAGACCTTGATTACTCTTTTTTTTTCCCCTGGGGCCAGGCTAGTGGGTGGATGACACCCAGCAGTTATGCTTTGCTCAAAGATGCTAACAGTCAAAGCAGCAGAGGCAGGACACCCACCCCAGCAGTTATGTCGTCCTGTTGGCACGGGTGACCAGGTGGGCCATGACTTCGAGAAAGCCCATGAAGGGCACCTATATCTCACTGGAGCCTCAGGTGGGGAGGAAAGCTAGAAAAATATGAAATAACATGTGAGGAAACAGCATAGGTTGCAAAGGATGTTATTGGAGAAGGTCTTTGAGGCACGCATGCTTTCTGAGGCTGAACACTGTAAGCTTAAAAAAGATATTTTAAAAACAAGGCACCAGATCACACTTTGGATGGAAACACTGACCAAGGTCCTGACACAGAAGCAGTAAAACAAGCCCAATAATTTTCTGCTTAACCCCTTTTCCTGCTCTACTGCATAAGCCTGTGCAAAAATATGGTTGTCATGGATTTAAAGCTCTCTGAGAGTGATAAGTGAAAATATTTGCACTTAGTTGTACTGTTTGTTTTTTGTTTTGTTTTGGTTTGGTTGGGTTTTTTTAAGTGGCAAAGCAAAATCAGATTATTTTTAATTTTCAGAAGAGGAATTCGGCGTTTGTCTCTTTTGGCATCCTTTTACCTAATCCTTCCCTTAATTATATTCTTTTGAATATGACAATTTTCATGTTCTGTTTTGAGGTATTAAGCTGGAAATCTTAATCTCACATAGTCATTAGGTGAAATATTACAGTACAGTCAAAATCAAGCTAGTTTCAAAAATTAAAGATCCAGAAATGAGTAGCCATAATAAATAAATCATGATGAATCCATGCATTTTATAGGTATACACATATCTATTTTCATTTACGGTGAAACTGAAATCTCTTTGTGGTATTTTGACGGGCAGAAAATGTGACCAAATAGGTCAACTAATTTATTGAGTGTTCCTCAGTTAGACTAAGTAATTAATGATGTACTATTTAATAAGAGAAAAGAAATGGATAGCTATATATGGTATATGTTCTTGTACACTTCCCTGTTCCAAGTAGTTTTGCCATCATAGATTGAAAAAGATGGATTTTCACTATAAATTATATCCACACTAGAATAAAAATTTAATGCAATAAAGTTATATAAGATAAATTCAATTTTGGTGATCTAAAAAGGATTGTCAGTATACTAGCACTCAGTATTGCAGTGTGTGAAATATATCTGTATTTCTGTAGTCCTGGAATTAGCAATTGTCAAGTGCCTGCATTTTCTGCCTGATAGGTTGAGAGTTAGATACCTGAAATAGGAATTCACAGTAGCTACCGCAATAAGTTAAGGGTAGGCAGTCATTAGGAGCTATTGAAGAAACCAGTATGAGACACTCTAAAATTGGTTCTTCCTAGTCCTAGGTTAAACACTTATGAGAAATTGGGTCAGAATTTGAAATTATACCAGCAGGTTCACACATTTAATAGGCACAGCTAAAGTAAGAGGCTGTGGGGCTCTTTGCCTAAAAGCAGCAAAAGTTAGACTTTCCCTCCCTCCTTCTCTTCCCACCAGCTGCATTTCCTGTTATTCACCCAAGGTGTCTCAAAGTTCAGTGAGGTGGTTCTAGGGATTATTCTGCTGTGTTGTATCAAGGCATCTTCTGCATTGTATCAAGGCTAAGTATTCTACTGGATTCCTGCCCATCTAAATACTGAAGACAGCAGTATTCTGATCTCATACTCATGTTGTACCTCTTAATGAGTTTAATATTGCGTTGAAACACAGTTCACAAAAAACTGCTTTTATGAACATGGATTTGCAGCATCCGGCTTTCAAATTTGCAGTTACCTCTTATTTCCATGTTAATAATGTTCAAAGTCTTCTTGAAAGGTAATGTCCTGTAAGCAAAACCAGTTATTCGTTAAAACAAAAGAAAATTTAAATTTCATGGATAACTTCTCAGAGCTATGAGGACTTTGGGCTAACCTTGGAGGGGCAGAACTGGAAGAATGGGTTATTTAGATTTCATCAAGTAGACTGGAGTAAGAACAGAGGCAATCATGGCTGAAGTAACACGGAGGACAGACTGTATGATCTGTCTTTTTCATTTTTCAGAGCTTATTTTTTGGGTCAGTGAAAAATAGCAAACTCTATTACAATATTCACAATCCAGTACCACCAACAAACTAAATAAATAATAGAGCTTCTCAAGCCAGACTTTAAATTTCTTTCCTGTGCAGGAACAGAGTATGGAGGGATTCCTTTCCTGCTCTCTTTCCTGGCTTACCAGAGGCTGACAAGCCTGAGGTCTTACAGACTCTGGGGTTATAAATCACCTGTGTATGCAGGACTGCATGGCAACTAAGGGTGAGCTGGAAGATGCCCTTGTACCAGAAACAAGCAGTGCTGAGCTGTATCTAAATGGTTATTCTGTGAGTGGAGAAAGAGGTAAGATGGATTTCCGTCTGTCAGCCCGTTCTGCTAATCCCCAGCCTCTTCCCCTGCCCTAGTCTGCTACTCAGGATCAGCTGCTATTAGGAGCTTCCTACACAGGAGGAAAGGCTGGAAAACACAGTCTTGGCACTGCTCCTACACCACAGATAGAGTCAGGCAGTATGTATGGAAGAGAAGAGGAGGAATGTGCTCACTTTTCTCAGTATTTGTTATCAACTCCTTTCTCCTTCCTCACTGCTGCTAGCTTCCTTGGACTCTCCTCGTTCATTCCAACCACCCACTACCTAACTGAAGACTGTGACCTATGTATGAGCTCACCCTTAGTTCTCAGCATAAGACTCACATTTTCTGGCTAAGAATCAAGTAAGTATATTTCTGCTAAGGATGTTAAAGGAAATAACAATTCTACTCCATTGGATGTCAGCATCTCAGCTAATTGTACTTACTACTTTCATTACCCACAAAATATTCTTTCCAGATAAAATACCCAGCTTAGTCTGAAGCTGCTAAGAGTATAGATCTCTGACAGTGTAAAAAAAAAAAAAAAATCAACAGAATAAAATAAAGGAACTGTTGACTGCTTTGCAAAAATTCTCCAACATCTTTATTTGTTCCTTAAGTAGTTGTCTTCCAGCATGTTTCCAACACTCCTCTATGTTCCTGGAGAAAACTAGGGATTGTTTTAATGTTAAGATTTTATTCTATCTTCACTTCTGTATTTTATGCTGTTGTAATTACCAGATGTGCTAAGAGGTAGAATAGTCTGTGTGCAGTCCATTTTATTAAAATATGAATAATTTCAATCTGGGGAACGTTCACTTTAATAATTTTGCCAGTCAAGTCTCTTTCCCATGGTTGCCATATCTTTATAATCCTAAATACAGTTTAAATAAAAAAAATGTGATACCCTAATTTCCCTTCCAAGGTGAACAAACATGTTCAGTGTGTTCCAGATAACATTCCTGCCTTGGTTATAAAACAACTGCCATGTTTTCACTGAGAAGTGTCACATTAATTAAAAACAAGCATCACTCTTCTGCATCTTGTAGACATGTATATTGGCTAAACCTGTTCTCTTCACCACTAGCACAATTTTAACATACCACAAGATCTGCAGCTCATCCTTCTTGCAGCTCATCAGCATGATGCTGTCAAAAAGAAAGTTAAGGTTTAAAAAAAGCAAGGTAATAAAACTAGTGCATAGTGATAAAAAAAGTACAATGTTTCAAAGCAAGCCACAAAAGACAAAGTCAAAGCGGCAGCTGCACCTCACTGGTGATGAGCCCAAGAAGAGTAAAGCACATCTGTTAGTTGCTGTTTCTTTTTTGGCAGGCTTAATGTAAAGCCCTTGGTTGGTAATTTTTAAATACAGCTAAAGCTGTCAGCCTAAAAGATAATTAAATTACTTACAATGCTTTTCACTGCTGTTTTATTTAAAAAAAAAAAAAAAAATCCACTGTGATTGAGTTTGGAGTTCTTAATTTTCTTTTCTCTGGGACAGCAGGGGGAATATACTGACTGCTAAATGATCAGTCAGCTGAGCACTGGGACTGCTTAAGATACCCTTTACTACCCAGTGTAAAGGATTAAAAGAGATGGACGATGGGGTCTTAAAGAGGAGAGCAAGACCACAACACCCCTCCTCTTGAATAGAACAATGACAAAAATATTTGGAATAAGGTTTGTTTTTCTTATTCTTAGCTGTAGTATATCTCTTTTAACTGTGGACATGCCACTTCATAGTGGATTTTCTGTTTAGATACGTTTCCGTATGAAAATCTGAGTCTGCCCAGGAGTAGTTTCCTTCCTGCATTCATAATGTTGGAGAGTATGAAATTACCACTCCTCTGAGGCATTCTGTGTGAGAACAGCTATTCAGGGGACCCTGAGATATGTGGACAGATATCCTGAGATGTACAATTATGGATGAACTCTACCTGCTCCTTGCTTAACAAAGAGAATGAATCTTGCCCTTGTGAGTTTTCTCAGATAGGTGAGCATCTGGCCCACCCCATCTCCTTCAGTGATTTGCTGAGTGCTCAGTGTACAGTAGGGAAATGCACACTTCCCAGGCCCTCACTGGGAAGTCATGTAAGGATATACTCATGCTATTACAAGTGGCTACCTAGGCATTTGAATGTGATAGTGCTTAAGGCACTTTTAAGAGTTATGGGCAATTTATATTGCCTACTATTTAATGCTGCCTGACATTTAAAGTCATTGAAGAGAAGTCATGACACCTAACTTGTCAAACATGGCTATGTGTACCTTGCCTGGGAATGTTCCTGAGCTCCAACACACTACCATCTACAGTTATAAACAGTCATAAGTACACTTGACATAGTTTCAGCATATATCCACTGGCACTTTCTTCCCAGACTACTCCCAGGCACCATTCAGGGTCTAGCATGGAGCAGGTAAAGCTCTCAATGTGCAACATGATTGTTACCATACTGTTCTGGAGATGAAGAGCATAGAACATACTGGAGGGGCCAGTCCTCAGGGCCAAGAGCAGGCCAACCACTGCTCAGTTTACTATAATAGACATGCGTCATCATCAACAGCCTGCCTCATTTAAATGCATCGTTTTTCTTAGTGCTACTCAGATGCACAGACCACCACACCCCCTAGGCGCAGATGGAGATGTTGAAATATGAGGTAGACTGGTATCTTTAACATTACAAACAGTTGTGAAAAAGTGTTTTTTACAAGTTGGGAAAAATCTGCTCAAATCACCTGGCCATTAAAATCATCTATACGCCTCCTTCAGATATTTTCTGGAGAACTGATTTTGCAGATTTCTGGGAAAAAAGCAGTGGAGGGATTCCTAGAGGGAAAGCCTGTTTGGACAAGAGAAAAAAAAAAAAAAAAAACCACCAAAAACCAGTTTGAATTTTACATGTGCACAATTTATTAATTCTGCCAATAAAGCAAATTATTATTTGCACAGCAGTGGTCCTAGTCCTACAGTTTTTTGTGCATAGATGAATGTCTTTAGTTCTGGTTACAGAATAAGTTTTTGGGGGGTTCTGCTCACTTGCATTGTTATTGCTATTCGTTACCATTTGGTTATAAGCAATTTGACAATTTTTAAGAACATGAGCCGGCAGTGTATGCTCGCAGCCCAGAAAGCCAACCGTATCCTGGGCTCCATCAATAGGAGCGTGACCAGTAGGTCAAAAGAGGTGATCCTGCCCCTCTACTCTGCTCTTGCGAGACCTCACCTGGAGTATTGTGTGCAGTTCTGGTGTCCTCAACATAAAAAGGACATGGAACTGTTGGAACAAGTCCAGAGGAGGGCCACGAGGATGATCAGGGGACTGGAGCACCTCCCGTATGAAGACAGGCTGAGGAAGTTGGGGCTGTTCAGCCTGGAGAAGAGAAGGCTGCGTGGGGACCTCATAGCAGCCTTCCAGTACCTGAAGGGGGCCTATAGGGATGCTGGGGAGGGACTCTTCGTCAGGGACTGTAGTGACAGGACAAGGGGTAATGGGTTAAAACTTAAACAGGGGAAGTTTAGATTGGATATAAGGAGGAAATTCTTTCCTGTTAGGATGGTGAGGCACTGGAATGGGTTGCCCAGGGAGGTTGTGAGTGCTCCATCCCTGGCAGTGTTCAAGGCCAGGTTGGACAGAGCCTTGTGTGGGATGGTTTAGTGTGAGGTGTCCCTGCCCATGGCAGGGTGGTTGGAACTAGATCATCTTGAGGTCCTGTCCAACCCTAACTATTCTATGATTCTATGATAACCAGAAATTCATACTGTATTTTGAAGACATCTATTTCTAATGGTTTCAGTTACTGTAATTCAATTTATACCATTTTCGTTGGGAAAAAGCCTTCCCTTTTCTTTTTTTAAAACTGAAGTCTTTGATTATGTTGAGTCTGAGGTTTTCTGAATGATTTCAACTGTCTAATAAAACTGGATGGATATTTAGTGCAAATTAAAATGCAGGATAGACTCATAACAGAGACATTGTATAGTCTAAATAGCAGGGACAATGTTTGGGACCTTTTTCTCTTTATGGAAAAAGCTGTAGTTGCTCCAAAATCCCATGTTTTCTACTTTGTAAGAAAAAGAAAGCATCTTGTCAGCTTCAGTGGAAGTTGGATCACACCTGAAATTGCTTTCATATAGATAAGTGGTTGTGTTGCCTGAAACAGAGCTTTAAACATTAAACAATAATGATTCAATGCTGAGGAAACATCAGTTCATTTCTGTTGAAACAGATTTCTTCAAAAATAACCAATCCATTCTCCACAGACTGTGATTTAACTCAGATTTTGAGAGTGAAACAAGTGGTAGTAATATAAACTATTTACAGAATAAGTACTTAAGCAAGTGTGAAGGCAACAGCATTAGAGAGTAGGCACCGGCAAATTATTATCTTGTCTCACCAAAACAACCATCTTGGCTCTGGTGCCTAGCTTTTAAAAAAAAAAGTAATTTAATGTCAAGCTTCTGATACCTGTAGGGAACACAGTATGGAAGGAAAGTCCATATGGTGAACCCCATATTCACAGTGAGAGACAGCAGCCAAGAACTGAGACAGCATGAGCAGTTGCTGGTGAGTGGGAAATCTTACCGGGAGAAGACCAAGCTCATGTTTGGCTCCTTGGTTAAATGATGTTTAAGGGAGCATTAGTGGGGAGAATGTGCAGAGAGAAACCAGGTGATTAATGTGGCAGCTGGTGTAGAAGCAGTTCGGAGGCACTGCTAGACACTGAGTGAGGCTGCCAGACTCGGTACAGCATTGGTGACAATACATGGCAAGACATGGTGCCCTGCCTGATATGGCCACGTCTGGTACACCAGAGTTTTCAGATCAGACTGAACAATAGTGGTGGGACAACTCCATCCATTTTGTGGTCTACAGGTCATGTCACAGTTTGGAGCGTGACAGCTTTGGCTGCAGTGACCATTAGGTGGAGGCTCCAGATTCAGAAAGAATGCCAGAAGAGTTAGGGGCTAGTTGCTTATACTGACCATGAGAACAAGTCCATAGGACAAGACAGGATGCATCCATGGGTGATCAGATCAGTGTCATTATGGGACTTTCCTCTGTTATTCCTCAAAGATTGTGTAGATCAGAGAAAATCCCTCATGACTGGAAAAAGATTCTTTCTGGGAGCTCCAACAAGCTGGTTGTGCTCATTAGGCACAGCACTTCCAAGAATGCGAAGGAAATTGCAAAGTAGAGAGTAAACTGACTGTAGAGACTGAAAACATATGGTGGCCTTTCATAGTATCCATTTTAAAGCTTTTAGACTTCGAGTTATTTGTGACAACAAATTCCATATTTTATTTTCCAAATAATTTTTTTTACATCTTCTACTATATCCATTAATGATACTGTGGATTTTACATTTCACTCACTTCACTACCTGCTGATACTTCCTTCTGCTGGAAGTGCTCAAGATATTTAGGCTTCCACTCCTCAAATCACAACCTAGATAGTTTCAGGGTTGCCACAGCTACCCAGGATTTTGTGCACTCCTGAAAGACTGAAGAGATCAGCCGGATTATTCATATAATTTAAGATCTACATTCCGTAGATTTTGCCCTGACATTAACTCAGTAGAATAAATGTTACATTTTGATGATATATAGTGGTTACGGATCATTAACACCGTGTTGTTTGCCCTACCTTGTTGTGGCTTACATTTGTTCTGGTGCTTTCCAGTCCTTCCATGATCACAGAGGTTATGTCAGATAGGATTTCTCTGATCACAATTACTTTACCATGAAATTCTTTTTTATAAAATTGCTTAGGACTTGATGGCTCTATCTAAATGAAGTTAGAAGCTATATTGGGAGCCTTGATTTTCAGCAGGCTAAGTCTGCTCTATTGGCCTTTCTTAGGACTTGAGAAGCCCGTATATTAGCATGAGTAGCCACTGTATGGGAACCTGCTAGAGTGCCCTGTGCTGAGCTATGCTGCATGTATGTGGACATTGTGACAGAGGTAACAGTTCAACCTGTCAATTTCTCTTAGCTGAACACTTTACTAATGTAATCTGTAATTTAGAATATCTTTGAGAAAGGTGAACTGTATGTGGCTCAAGGGGTAAAATGGAGTGATCCTGACCGAGAACACTGTACATCAAAGTGTGAGTGATGCACATGACAGTCAGCCTGAGTAGGACCAGGTCTGTGCTGTGTTGCACTGCGCTGCATGTGCATCATGACCTTCAGGCTGCGCTGTGCTGCACAAACCCCTTGGACACAGTGAAAACAGCCAGTTCATGGCAGGGAAGGAGGCTGCAGGCAGCTCCCACTCAGCACCTGCAATTACACCACCTCTGTGGCCTTGCATTTATCTAGAAGTGCAGCAAGAAATTCTCATACATCCTTTATGAACAGAATTGTTTTCCTATAGGAAAACTATAATAATAGCTTGAGGGACCAGAAAAAGGGAACTTCTGCCACAGGAGACATCTATGGGAAAATCCAGCTGGGGTTCATCTGACATTGGATGAATGCAGGGTGCCCAGCATCTGAAAGGACAAAAGATTTACTTGCTTTCTTTATTCTTCTTTTAATCTATCTTACTAAACCAGAAAATTTATTAAGCCATTTGTTGTTGAGCCTTTCTTAATGAGATCGAGAAACTACTCTGCATTGTCTCTCTCCAAACCCACTTCCTTCCCCAGCACAGAACAGAAGCATAATTTAAAAATACAGATTACTCTCTGATCAAGCATGGAACTGGTTCATACCTTTACTGTTTTCCAGTGACAGCACCTCAAGCTTAGCTCCATGAAAAGAAGACAGAGATTGCATTCTGCTTAGACTCCCATTATTTAAAACCATCAAATATATGGAATCACATAAAAATTTTACTTTAAACATTTTCATAAATATTGGTAATTGACATGAAAAAAATCACACTCACCTGCAGAGAAAGGCTCTCACAGACCTTTAGAGGTTGGCAGCCATTTCAGATATAGCTGAGTTGTCTGCACTGCTCCTCTACCACAGGTACTGAACTTCTCAGATATGAGTTGACTGCTGATCCAGACACTGACTCCTCCTCAGATATCTCCTCATCACTCTTTAACCTATGGGTCAGAAAGACCTGATAAACAGTTAATTAAGGTTGTTCATTACAACTCTACAATTGAAACATACTAGGAAAGCACATTAGTTACATGTAGAATAACTTCTTACACAGGGTTATGATGGAAAATACCAAAGTGTGGGTGGCTTTGTTTCAGGCAGCTCAGGCTCATAAAGAGGTTACAGACCGATATGCACAGGCACATGCTCTTTCCAGCTAAGGTTAACCATTTAATCAAGCCAACTATGTCAGGAGCACCATTTCTCCAGGTTTCTCCTGCAGCCAGTGCAGTAATAAAATATCTCCAGAGGGTGTGATCTTACCAAAGATCTGAATTGCCTTTTTGGATATATTTCTCTTTACTATAGAAGGAATAAAGGATATACAGGCTTCTCATTTATATGCACTAAGATAATGTAAAGATAAGTGCAAAGATAAACTTGCAAAGATAAATTGTTCAAAGGTATAAGGTCAATCTTATCACCTGGACCTTATCCCATTGTATGAGGTATTTAGGATTAAAATTCCAGAGTTCTCAGCAACCAGAATCATCCTTCCTCTTTGGTCATTTTAGGGGCAATTCTGTCAATTGGCTTTCGGGCACAGGTTGTGCTGAGTCTTTCTCACAGAAAGAGTGCTTCATTCCTTCAGAACTATCTTGTCACAGTTATCTACTGCCGATGTGCAGCACCACATGACAGTGCTTGTGATAATTTCTAAACAACTAGTTACATGGAGAATATTTTTAGGAATGTCTGAGTTCCCAGTATAATTTTGGTATCTTTTATTTCAGTAATTATTCCTCTACATTGGACTGAAAAATCAGAATTTTTGATTATGTGTTTATATACTACTGGAAGTTTTAAAAAATAATTCTTATTATTAATTGATAATAATCTGTAAATACGTTTAGTTCCAAAAAGCTGGCTTTGCCTATTTTTGTAAATCTCTTGAAGAGCAAGGCAATGTGTTAGAAGCCTGATATCTGGAACACTGCTGCTTTTGTGCTGCAGTATCTTGGCCTCCAGGTTTAGTGCTGATTTTTAGTATTAGGCAGCTTCCTCATCCCTGTTGAAATCAACAATTAGATATCTACCTTTTTTTTTTTTTGGTTACCTTCAAAAGCAAAACCAGAGTTTAATACTGATCACATTCCAACAGCACTCACATAAAACATGCATCACAGCTTACCCAGATTTCTTCAACTCATTAACTCTTCTCTTCAAGCAGCCTGTCCAAAAGACTGATAGAAAAGTGGTCCTTTTATCTCCATTTGGCTGCCTGCCTGGTTGGCTAGGAAGAAATCAGGAGCCTTGGGTTCCCTCATAGCTCCTCCAAAGTGTGATCTTGCAGACCGTTCTGTCTCCAGTGCTGACATTTGGGCTGCTTCAGGAGGGGCCACCACCACCCTCCATATGAGACGGCAGATGTGTGAACTGCCCCAAAATCAGGGTCAAACTCAGTTTTTCTAGTGAGTTTTGGGATTTGATGTTTGTTCTCCAAATAGTAACTAAACTAAACGTTTAATCATTAAAGGACTTCTCAAAAGAGAATTAGCTGTCTACTTGTTCTTCTAGGTCTTATTATAGAATGTGCTTTTAGAGGGTGGAAAATAGCTTTGGCTAAACCTTAAGTTTCATTTAGGATATGATGCTCAGTGCTCTGCTGTTTTCCCCTCCCTGATGCATCATTTTCCTCCTAGATTATTCTTTTTCTTTCCTATTCATTTTCTTTTTGATTCCTGCCTAGTAGCCTGGCTCAGACTGCCAAATCAATTTCTTCTATTACTGCTGGGAATGTATGACTAGAAGAGCAAACAAAAAACAATAACTTAAATAGATTGACACCAGAAGAAATTTTTTAGGCCTCAGATTGGGTGATAATACCTTGTGCTGTGTCAGTAATATCTATCAGTAAGGTTCAAATGAAAGAAAACCATTTCTATTTTCTGTCTCTAATACTGTTCTTCATAGTATTTTATTTAAGATCATCCTGCTTTCTTTTAGAGGGAAGTTCAACAATAGATTTAGATTCTCTAACCTGGTTTTGTCTTCATCCCAAGAAAAATAAGGTCAATACGAAATGAAAACTACCAGGTAAAAGAAGCACTTTTTTCTGCTATGAATAAAGTGAATAGTGGGTTCAGTTAACAACCCACACTCAAGGAAAAAACAAAACCCAAACAAACTAAACTTTGCTCACCTCTTTTAATTACAGCTACTTAACCTGTTTTCTTTCCTTTTCCTTCTCATCCTCCCATATTTAATGAAATAAGGTGGTGTGGTAACTGTCAGGGTGAAAGTTTCCACCAGTATCTTAACATGATATCCCAAATTAAACTTTACATTTTAATACTGTGGCAATGATTAAGGATTTTATTAATATCTTGTCTCAAAAATATCTTTTATAAGCACAACATGAATAAAAGAGTTTCTTAAATCCTTTGAGTAGACAAGCAAAAACAAAAAAAAAGAAATCACAGCTGAGCGCTTTCAGTGATACTTAACACTGTAAATAAGCTACAGTATCTGTGTATCTGCATCTGTGGGTATGGCTGGAAAGGGAAGTATTTAAAGTGAGCTCACAGAATGGAACTGAATTCAACAAGGTCTCTAAAATTTGTCATTCAGTCTATCACTTGTTACCAAAATTTGGCACTGTTTTTAACCAGAGCTTCAGTAGGATTAAATGTATTGCATGAAGCATCAGTGAAAAAGAAATCTAACATTAGGTGGGCCTTGAAGAGGACTGTTGCATGTAAATTAATGACATAATTAGCTAAATGATCAAACTCTGAGATTTCAAACCCAGAACTCCTTATGATAAATGAATATATTGTACAGCACTAAGAAATTAGATTGACCTTGTCTTGAACTTTTACAATTTCGTACTATTTCAGTACATAATTAACTGGAGAAAAAATATTAATGAGAGTCATGTTTGTGACTAATATCAGCATGGCTGTGTAAAATTTCACTTATAATGTATGAGCCTTGGGAATAATAAAGTATTAAAAAGGAATATTTTACAATACAAGAAGATGGAGAGTTACACATCTGTGCCACCTCAGAAGCTTTAAAAATATTTTTTTTCCTCTAATAAATGTCACATTGATATTTCATGGTTCCTATGGAGTACATGGTTTATGGAGAGCAGCTTAAGTGAATTTGCATTGCCATGGTACCCACTGCAGAACCAATACAGTGCAACACAGAGTTTAATCTCCTTTGCTGGAACTGCACAGAAGATGACTTTTAGGCAGCTTTAATGATAGCTTTATTCTAAAGCTACACAAATCAGTGAGATTTAATGGCACTTCTAGAACCCTGAGAATGGAATTTTATACAATCAGAAATTCACGAGTAATTCTCGCATGTAACAGTCCGGTTTATTTTTATGCATTTTGCTCTCCCCTTGTCCATGGCAATCAGGTTGGTCAAGCATTGGTAAATCAATGTTGCCTGTTCTCAGTCACCTTTTTCTCCATCAAATAATGACAGAAGGCTTCCAAAGGGATTTTCTCTATGATATTCTGAGAAAATGAACTGTGACTTTCAGTCCTGTACTTTTCTGGAGCATTCTTCTGTGCTTTTGGGAAGCTCACTACATTTGCCTTTCTTCACAAACCTTAAAAGATCTTAGAGAGCCGCCTTGTAAGGACATTGCCAGTTCTCTCAACACCCTCAGGTGCTGTGACCTTGAATGGATCAAGTTCTTTCATATAACCCCTAGCTCAGTCTTTATCCTCTTCTTCTCCTTGAACCATGCCTTCAAACACTGAGGTCTTTATATAATTCATATAAATGAGGAACATACTTCATTGATTCATAAAAGTTAACACCTACACTGAAAAGTGAAACGAAAATAATAATCTTCTTGGTATTTATTTATGGATTTTTCAATATGCTGTGCGTTTCCCATCAACTTCTATTATTGAGCAACATGGTCTACAGAAAGTTGTCCCTGCCCATAACAGGGTGGTTGGAACCAGATAATCTTTAAGTTCCCTTCCAACCCAAACCATTCTATGACACTATGATAGTCCTCTAAAGTGTCCTAAGAACATTATATGTCTAGCAGAGAGGTTTTTTTTTTTAATCAGGTAGCCTTTCTTTCCTGATGGAAAATTCCCAGATTTACATTAGGACTCTTTTTTGAATTGGCAAAGTATACATACCTACTGCCTTCTTCAGCACACTTTGCTTTATTTTTGCTAGATTTCAATAACGTTATTGCAGTGATCAAGGTATAAAATACTTTGAAACAAAGTATTTATATGAAATAGGAAGTGCTCCTTTTATTTTATTACACATGTGCTAACCAAAGGCAATAGTAAATTTGCATTTTTTATTTTTTTCCTCCAGGTTTCTAACTATTTTTGGTATGCAGTTGTCATTTTTCTGGTAGTTTTCTGGTAGCAGAATCCTCTTTCAGGGTCTTCCATGATGAAATCACTGCTGATGTTAATTTATAACTGTTACTTGCTTATTCAGCTTCCAGCATGATCTTCTGGCATTTGTGGAAGTTTTTTTTACTGTATAGATCTGGACATCTGCAGGATGCGTACAGCAGGAAAAGTCTCTATAGATTTTTGAATTGCTAGTTGCGATAAATGGATTCCTCCATAAAGAAATTCAGAGACTGTATGAGTCTTTTGTGTTTCATAGAAAGAGAGACATTAATGAGAGGTGAGAGGTTATCTTGCAGTTGGGTTGTTTTGGACTCCCATTCTTATCTGTTCATTTTCATGGTACATGGTATAGCCTTGCACTCAAAAGCTATAACTTATGGCAGAATTCAGAAGCAAGTTTTCTGCTTATGGTGTAGAAGCAAGGAAAAAAAATGACCAATGTGCTGTAAGTGCGAGGAACTAATGTAAGTTTTAAGTCTGATATTGCCTGAGTTAGAAACTGATATTCAGCCCTTCAAAGCTGTGATCCCAATTTTTCATTGGTGTATACAGGGATAATCTCTGGATTCTGGGGCCCTTAAGCAGAGCAAAGTGCTGAGAGGAAAGTATCTGATAAATCAGGGTAATGTAGTTTTAAGTTCTGGTATTTCATTATCTGTCATGGCTCTTAGAATTCAAGCCATGCCCGGGGAGCTGAAAGATATCAGATCTCAAAACTAATCCTGTTTTCTTGTCTTCATTCTATATCAGTAAGTGTTCTTCTGCTGCTGCTATTACAGTAAGTAAATTAAATAGGGTTTTCCTTCCTGCCTCTGATAAGCAGAGGCCTGGGGTGTGGGCTGGAGGGTGCACTGACTCCCAGGCTTTGGTAGAAACTATGGAAAAAAGTATGTGCATACAACAGAGTACCTTCTCAACTACCACATTAACAAGATATTTGGGGTGTAGCAGAGCTTTACAGTTTATTTCTATGGTTGTGTGCCCCTTGTGCCTCTGAAAGCCTTTAGCCAAGTCACTTTAATCCCGAAACCTATGTATTCCCTTTGTGTCAACTCTGTCAGTATTGCTTACTTCATTCACTCACTCATCTTGGGATGTCTGCCATCTAGATGACAATGATATGTTGATTTATTGCCCTGTCTCTGGTCCACAGAGTGAAGGAGGTACTCAAAGATGTCATCTTGGTTTTCTTCTGCTGTCCTTCCATTGCTGTTTTTCCTTCTGTTGTTCATGGTGACATAGCTTTTCTACTAGCTTTATTTAATTGCGGTCATAGAATTCTGCATTCCTACTGTAACTGTTAATTAAAAAATCTCTGACTATTTAACAGATGAAAGTGTCTATTAAAAGTTGCACTGACTTCTCTTTTTCTCTCTTTTTGACTTTTTTCTTAAAAGTGTGGAAAAAAAAAACCTCCCCTCCGTATAAACCCTTATGGCTGGCTAAAATCTGTGTCAAAATGATTTAATTCACAATCCTGGTTAAATGCCAAATTAATTGGTGTTAGCATTCTTTAGTAGCTGAGATTTAACATATAAAAAATTGTATCATCAGAAGTTAAAAACCATTACATTTAAATAGTAGTAGTAAGACAAATTCTTTCAAACATTGAGACTGGGAACAAGAAACATACTCAAAACCTTGGTTTTGTCCAGAATGAGTTTAACATGAGCAGCAGCTGTGTTAGCTTCCCCTACTGCCTGCAAATATGGTTACATCTGAGTTAGAAGGACCATGCTTCAAGGTAAAAAGATATTTTAAGCTCTCTGCTGAAAACTACACCGAAGTGCAAAGTATTAAAGACAGTGAGGTAATACAACATACAAATTAAAAATGTGCTAAGAACAACTGCCTCCCCTTTCCCATCACCCTTAATTTGAAAATAATCACTTAGTTTTCCTGAAGACCACTGTATTTTTTTCAGAATTTTCTCTCATTCTTTCACTGCTGGAAGTTTCAGTTACAAAGTCATGAATAACTGGCTTTCTGAATCTGAACTTTGACTTTTTTTTACGTCAATGTACATTCAATCAACCTTGAAGAGCTGGAGAGCTGTGTCACCACTAAATACAATCAGAGCTACACTACATGACAAATTGTTGCGTTTGCACTACGACCATAACACTACAAATTATTTTGAAAATGAAATATACAGAAGATCTAGAGTCTTTGATACCTGATAAATTTGATAACTGATCCTCTACAACAAGCACCTAAAAGGGAAAAAAGGTGATTTCAGGTTAAGGTTTCCTTACAAAAGAAATTATGGATTCTGTTTTGTACACTTAATTTTAGGTACTTTGAATTAAGTCAACCCTTCTTGCTCAGGAAACTGCTGAGAATACAGGCTAGGCAGTTAAGTCCTACCCCTCATAAATCTGAAAAGAAGAATTGCCTTCCTCCTAGGGTTTCCAAACAGTAAGTCATATCTCACCTACTTTAGGTTGCTGCAACTGACGTAGTCAAGTAAATGAGAGAGGAAGGCACTCCATCAGGCTGATCTGAAAAAATTGTTCTAGAATAAAATTATTCACACTGTCACTCAGTCATTTACTTATAATTGACTATGAAGATATCCTTGAATGATTTATTTGTATGTAAATGCTTGCACTGTATATATATTTATTTGGAAAGATGGATCTAATTCAGACTCTCAACCGGACTTAAATACCTAAAACCAGACAGTCGTTTACTATATAGAAACAAAACAAGAAAAAGCCTCCCTGAGGTAGTCTAGGAGGAAGACTGAACAGCTGGGTAGCAGAAAATTTTAGTTCAAGTCTTTGCTGACGTTAACTTTTACTTTCTTATGCAAAATTAAATACACCTAGAAAAAAAATCTCATCCACAAAGTTAACTGCTTCCTGGTAACTAATTAGGACCCTTGTGTAGATTTGAAGTAAGCTTAAGATATTAGTTCAAATCAGGCATTGCAGGGAGAAGGGCAAGATATTTCACAGACAGGTCTTCAGCACCTTCATCTTGGGTTAATGGATGCCCACAACACACTTTGTCACTGTTAAAAGTCACAGCCTACTCTTTGTAAAGTAACAATTAGAAGAGGTGCAGTGAGAGCTCTGAGGCAACACCTGGGTCAGAGTCAAGAGCTATGCTTCTGTTCTGTGTAAGGTATCCAGATTTACTTCTGCAGCTGCCCAGTGGCAGAGGTTCACATGATCCAAAGGGTGAAACTGCATTGTTAAACAGAAGTGCCATATCATATTCTATTATTCTGAGACTCCAGTTGCTTTTTCAGAGGGGAAAGGCACCAGATCTACCAACTTAATGGATATACTTCAGATAGTGTAGGTGAACTCACATGTCAGTAGACATTTTTTCTGTGTTCTACCCTGAGTTTAGAGAACAAAATCAAGCCTTAATGGTGGCATGCATTCAAACATAAATATAATTTTTCCATATGTGTAGCTCAACATATGTAGCAGGTGTTTCAGTCGCCGTTATAGTCAATGCTGATATAGTCAGCGGAGTGTAGGCAGTGATTCAACTTAAAATATTCAACTTAATGATTGGCCAACTTATGTGGTTTTGATCTTAGTGGTTAGCAGCCCAAATGAAGGCACCTAATGGGTGGTTACTATATGGAGAAATGAGAGGAAGTCAGAAGGTGATAGAAGGACATGCTTCCTCATTACTCATTTCTTCTTCTGGAAAACAGCATTGAGCAAGAGTAATTTTAACAGGTTCCCATTGTCAGCTGCTTAAACAAGCCAGGAAGCCTACAATGCAGTGGTGGAAGTGGGGTTTGGCAACCATCTCAGGCTGGAAGAAGAAAAAACATGGAGAGGTTCTGATGCTGCTGTTATCTAACTTTCTTGGTCTGACCTCCAAAAGTTTTCCTCCTCTAAACAAACCCGAAGAATTTTCATGTGTTTGTGTTTCCTCTTTTAGAAATCTAACTTACTCTCTTGAGAATAGATCATCTCATTCCCAGTTATTCTCACATCCCCTTGAACAATACTGAAAGGAATAGTTTGTGTATCTTTTTTCATTTGTTTCTGATGAAAACAGTGTATGTAATCACACAATCTTTGTGTATGACTGTATATCCCTCTGGCAACTTTTGAACCTGCTGTCTAATTTCAATCAAGACCAAGATGTCCACTGAGCATCCCTCAAAACTAGTAAACTGGGTAAAAGGGAAATCAGGATTGAAAATTCATAAGTTTGCTCTTAATAATTCTTTATTCTATTTGTAGAACATAGTATTAAAAAATATGTCATCTTGTCTTCAAAAAAGTCTCTGTGACAAAGTCTTTTAGATACAAGCACAGATAGTAGAAAAGATTCTCATAATTTTATGTAAAGGTGAATTGAATAAGAGATATGGACCTATAGGAAATTAAATTAGATTCATTTATAACTGAATGTGATTGCAACTGAAAAGCATATGATTGACATAATTTTAATGGCTACAAACATTTATGTAAATAACAGTTTATATAAGAAGTAAGTATATAGGAAAGTTACAGTTTTAGAGAATATTATTCATTGAATTAACTCAACAGTAGATATCCAGTATGGCTTATTGACAAACAGTTCTAGCTGCCATTGGTGTATTTAGAGGCTTTTAAGGTGGACCTCTCCATTTCAGAAGAACTGATTTCCTTATTATTTTCAAAGGCAGGAGCATTTCACACTTCTCTGAATGCCACTTGACTGCAAGCAAAAATCTTAACAGCTTGTGGGAGTGCTAATTAGAGCATCAAAATTTATTTGGCTTCCTTGACAATAACTTAATCAGAAGATAAATCTGTTATGAAAAGCTGAGGATTTACTTCTATCTTCATGTCTGAGCAAGGGATCTTGAAAGTCAGAATTCAGTTTTAATTCATATAATGACACTTTTTATGTTATATGTCTTTTTATCTTATTCTTGTATACTTCCAGAGTAATTCATCACGGGCAGACCTGTTAGGTTTGTACTGGAAAAACCAAATTCCTTTCTGTCCTTTCCTCATTCACCAATTCGTAACACAAGGCACACAAGCCTACAAATGTACCCAAATTGAAGAAAATTAACACAAAACATCCATTGCTTAAATATGTACATAAATGTCTACAACTATGTGACCCAAAAAATTACGATTTGGCTTTTGTAGCTCTATGTACACATACAAATGGGGACACAACTTGTTATTAATTTTTTAGGAGATGCTTCATTCATATATTTTCAGTTTTGATGGTTGTTTTTACAGTGCATTAAAGAGAGGGATTGTTTGCTATGTCAAATTGCTTAATTTTTTAATTGAATTAAATTGTTCATGTTTTAATGCTCACAAGACATTGTACATGTGTAGAGGGGTTGTTTTCTCAACACACATGAGGACCAAGATATTTACTGTTCCATTTTTATGATGTAAATCACCATGCTAATCCATATAACACGTAACCTGAATTTTGTAAAAAAATTTGTTACTTTTCCTGATAACAGAAAACCCCGTTATGAAGAGCAAGTCTTTTTATGAAGAAATATGAAGTAAGAATATTATGAAAATATTATACAAATTTTGCTTTAATGACCACTTCGAATTACACATCACATTTTAAAAATAAGAACTTTTCCTAAAATACTGATTTTACTTTAGGCAGTATATGGATACTTTAATCTACTTGAATAGTTCTTAAAATGCTTCTACTGACATGTCTGAAATAAAAACATGAAAAATATTCTTAAAAGCATTATAGAATCATGTCATAGAATGGTTTGCATTAGAAGGGACCTTAGAGCTTAAAGCCATGGACAGGAACACCTTCCACTAGACCAGGTTGCTCCAAAGCCCCATCCAGCCTGGAGCTGAACACTTCCAGGGATGGGGCAGTTATAACTTTTATGGGCAACTTGTGCCAGTGTCTTACCACCATCACAGGAAAAAATGTTTTACTAATGTTTAATCTAAATCTCCCCTCTTTCAGTTTAAAACCATTCCCCCTTGTCCTATCACTACATGTCCCTATAAAAGTCTCAGATTTCTCGTAGGCACCTCTAGGTAGTGGAAGGTTGCTATAAGGCGTCCCTGGATCTTCCTCTTCTTCAGGTGGAACAAGTCCAACTCTCTCAACCTGTCTTCACAGGAAAGGTGCTACATCCCTCTGACCATCTTCATGACCCTCCTCTGTGCTTGCTCCAACAGGTCTATGTCATTCTTATCTTGGGGACCCTGGAGCTGAACCCAGTACTGCAGGTGGGGTCCCACATGAGTGGACTCTCTTGAGCTGCTGGCCATGATCCTTTTGATGCAGCCCTGGATACAGCTGGCTTTCTGGGCTGCAACGTAAACTGTGGACTCATGTTGAGCTTCTCTTTGACCAACAGACCCACATCTTTCCCCTCAGGGCCGCTTTCAATCCATTCTCTGCCCAGCCTGTAGTGCTTGGGATTACCCCAAACCAGGTGCAGCACCTTGTACTTGGCCTTGTTGAACTTCATGCACTGGCTCATCTCTCAAGCCTGTCAAGGTTCCTCTAGATGATATTCCTTCTGTCCAGCATGCTGACCAGATCACACAGCTTTCTGTTGCTGGCAAACTTGCTGAGGGTGCATTCAATCCCACTGTCCATGTGGCTGACAAAGATGTTTCACAGGTCACAATACCGAGCCCTGGGGAACACCACTCATCAGTCATCTTCATTTGGACACTGAGCCTTTGAACTCAACTGTTGAGTGCAACCATCCAGTCAATTCCTTGTGCAACATTTGGTCCCTCTCTGAAATCCACGCCTCTCCAGTTTAGAGATAAAGATGTCATGCAGGACAGCCTCAAATTCTTTGCACAAGTCCAGCTAAATGATATCAGTCTCTCTTCCCTTATCCGCCAATGGTGTAACCCCACTGTAGAAGGTCACCAAATTTGTCACACATGATTAGCCCTCAGTGAAGCCATGTTGACTGCCACCAATCAACTCCTTCTTTTTCATATGCCTTAGCATAGTTTCCAGGGGGATCTGCTCAATGGTCCTGCTGCCCACAGAGGTGGTACTATTATGCTTTATGTACTACTACAACCACCAATAATGATAAGGGAAATAACAAGGGGAGAAAATATAAAACTGAAAGGTGAAGGAAAAAAAAACCAAACAACCACAAGTGAGGCACAATACAATTGCTCACCATGGCAACTGATACCAAACAGCAATCTGGGCCTTGTAAGTAACTCCCCCTAGTTTATATACTGGGCATGACATGCTCTGGTATGGAATACTCCTTTGGCTAGTTTGGGTCAGGTGTCCCGTCTCTGCTTCCTCACAGTTTCTTATGTCCATCCTCACTGGCAGAGCATGAGACTGAAAAGTCCTTGATCAGAGTAAGTGCTAGTGAGCAACAACTAAAAACAGCAATATGTTATCAGCATTGTTCTCAGATTAAAGTCAAAAAAACAGCACTGCACCAACTACTAAGACAGAGAAAAATAATTGTTACAGCTGAACACAGAACAGAGAGCAAAATGCACACACTATTTTAGGAAAGGGTGAATGCTTACCATAGAAAAGAACAGTAGCTTTATTTCATGCTGTTTACACTAGAAAGATATTGTTCTAGGAGTCATGCAAATGAGTTTTTCAGTGTAAAGATGCTCAACTAATGAAGTAGTATATGAGGCTTTTTTTGCTGATGATTTTTTTCTAGTCTCATAAGCATTATTATCCCCTTATACCCAGCTGTCAAAATCAACAGAAACACTTGCTCTTCAGCAGTGATAATAAATTGTCAGAATAAGATGTGATCTCAGTTTCTTGGTTGATAAACTTATGTACCAGGATGTAAAGACGAAACAGAATTTTTTACATGGATGTATTTTTGAAAGTTGTTTTAATCTTTTTTTTGGCAAAACAAATATTTTCTGCCTCCTTGGAACAAGTTTGTCCCACACCGTTGTAGACATCTGATGTGGTCTTGGTCCAAGTAGTGCTGATTTTCTCTTAAAAATATATGCTTTTCTGTCTATGGAAAGCTGCTCCGTTATTGAACCAATTATTTGATTTCCTTCTTACATTAGTTCCTTGTGCTATTTAGTTAATGTCACAGAAATACATTTTATGACAAAGCACTCGTAATCTGTAACACCATTGTTTTCCTTGGTAACGGTAATCTTTTTTAAATGTTGTAAAGTTTCCCACAACAGTCCATATAAGTCTCCTCTCTAGATGTATAAATGGCTCTTGGAAAATACGGTTCCACTTACTTCAGTAGTATAAAAAAGTTGTGGCATTATTTGGTTTTGCATGCATAAAAGGAGGAAGAGCTTTTCCCAAAATTTCTGCAAGACCTTCAATAGAAATCCATTATTTATGTAAACAATAAAGCAGTAATTATATTCTGTTACTTTTTTGTGTACCCCTGTAGCTTAAAAAAAGTGGTTTGGAATTCAAGTTACAATAAAAGATAGAGTACTAGACAAAATATGATCAATAGAATAGCAAGAAACAGGTAGCAAGACCAAACACCAATAGATGAGTCATTCCTTTTTTACAGTAATAAAATCAGGTGCAAATACACATGCACACAGAGAGAGGATGTCAGAGTAACTAATTCTGCATCTCCAATTCTGAAGTGGATGCCAGCGCATCCGCTTGATTTCACATGGTCTCAGGTGAGCTGAAGGGTGTCCCTGCTTACAGTGTTTTGGCAACTTGTAGCTATTAGAATCTCTTAGTTGTAAAAAATGATAATATAAAATTATAAATAATACCCTTTCTAAAATATGGCACTATTCGCTCTTATGTATTTTCAACTGGACAATGTAAAAACTATGAGACTTTATCTGAAGTACTGTGTTCAGGTCTGGGGACCCCAAAATAAGGAGGACATTAAGCTATTGGAACAAGTCCAGAGGAGTTCACAAAGATGATCAGGGCTGAAGTACCTCTCCTAAGAGGAACGCCTGAGAGATTTGGGCTTGTTCAGCCTGGAGAAGAGAATGTTCCAGGAAGGTCTTTCAATACTTAAAAGATGCCTGCAAGAAAGTTGGAGAAGGACTTTTTACAAGGGCATGTAGGGATAAGACATGACTTTCAATAGCTTTAAACTGAGAGAGGGTAGATTTAGATTAGATATACGGAAAAAATTCTTTACTGTGAGGGTGGTGAGGCAATGGGACAGGTTGATACAAGTGGACTCCATCAAAGTTGTGTCGACCCATCCCTGGCCAGGCTGGATGGGTTTTGAGCAAACTGGTCTAGTGGAAAGTGTGCCTGCCTGTGGCAGGAGGATTGACCTTTTGAGTTCCCTTCCAACCTAAACCATTCTACAATTCTATGATTTCTCCTTGCTTCTCCTTACCCTAGCGCTCTTGCATGTTTTTGAGACATACTTTTCCTTAATACTTTTAATTAGTACCGTAAGTACCTGGCAGCTGTAACAAAGTCATCAAGAAGATTCAAATAGTCTAGTTCCACAGTAAAGAACAGGGTTTATGTGTAACCATAAAGCACATATTTCAGAAGAAATCAAGTTGGTTGGTTGGTTTGGTTTTGTTGTTGTTGTTGTTTTTTTAAACAAGTTAGAATTTATAATTTAAGGGGTTTTGTTGCTTAAAGAAAAAATTTCTTGGACCTTTTAATAACCATTACCACTTAGAATATTTCTGTAACTGAATCTATGCATCAGTCAATTTTAGTCAAATCATCCTTTTTTTCTACTTGTATCATAATGAAGTGAGTGTTGAGCAAGGTGAACTGCTATCCTTAACCAGGTATTGCTCTCCTGCAGGATCTAATCCACAATGAATAAAAATTAAAAAAAAAAAAAATTAAAAAAAAAAAAAAAATGAACCGCACATAGAACATGCATGGTCACTACGTGACTGGTGCCAAAGGCAGGGGTTTGGGTTTTTCAGTCACGGGCTGCTGTATGGGACACCTGGTTTGCTGGTGACAGGCGGGATACACCAGTCCCAGAGAAGAAAAAGGATTTTGGGGCAGGAGTTAGCAGGGCTTATTGACAGGGCTTTAAACTAGTTATGAAGGGGGGAGGGGATTTAACTGGGCCTGTTGGGGACAAGCCCAAGAGGAACATGCTAGGGATTGAAGGATGGCGGGCTAAGGAGGACTATCAATCTCTTGTTTCACTTGTGGGAAAGGATAGCTTTTTAGACCCTGTCCCGCAGGGGAAAAAGGGTACTAGGACTGGCTCCCTGAAATGCCTGTACACCAATGCACGCAGCATGGGGAATAAACAGGAGGAGTTAGAAGTCTGTGTGCGGGCTAAAGGTTATGATCTAGTGGCAATTACAGAGACATGGTGGGACAGTTCACATGACTGGAATGTGGTCATGGATGGCTATGTCCTTTTTAGGAAAGATAGGTCGGCAAAGCGAGGTGGTGGAGTTGCTCTTTACGTGAGAGAGCAACTAGAATGTATTGAGTTCTGTCCGGGGTCGGATGAGGAGCAAGTGGAATGTCTGTGGGTACGAATCAAGGGGCTGACTGGCACGGGTGATACAGTTGTGGGGGTCTATTACAGACCTCCTGATCAGGACGAAGGAGTTGATGAGGCTTTCTACAGGCAACTGGAAGTAGCCTCGCGACTACATGCCTTAGTCGTCGTGGGGGACTTTAACTACCCCGATATTTGCTGGAAGACTCACACAGCCAGTCATTCACAGTCTAGGAGGTTCCTCGAGTGCATTGATGATAATTTCTTAATGCAAATGGTGGACGTACCAACTAGGGGAGCAGCGCTGCTAGATTTAGTACTCGCCAACAAGGAGGGTTTGGTCGAAGTGGTGACGGTCAATGGCAGCCTTGGCTGCAGTGACCATGAGATGGTGGAGTTTAGCATCCTGTGTGGGAGGAATAGAATACCTAGCAAAGCCACAGTTCTGGATTTCCGAAGGGCCAACTTTGGCCTCTTCAGTCAACTGCTAAGGGAAGTCTCATGGGAAAGTGTACTAGGCGGTAAAGGGGCTCAAGATAGTTGGTTAGCATTCAAGGACCGCTTCTTCCAAGCTCAGGATCGGAGCGTCCCAATGAGTAGGAAGTCAAGTAAGGGATCTAGGAGACCGGCGTGGTTAAACAAGGAGCTGCTGGGCAAACTCAAGTGGAAAAGGAGAATCTATGGATTATGGAAGGAGGGGCTGGCCGCTTGGGAGGAATATAGGACAGTTGTTAGAGGATGTAGGGAGGCAATTAGGACAGCTAAGGCCTCCTTGGAACTCAATCTTGCTAGTCGGGTTAAAGACAATAGAAAGGGCTTCTTCAAATACATAGCAAATAAAACTAACACAAGAGGCAATATAGGCCCACTGCTGAACGAAGTGGGTACCCTGGAGACAGAGGATATAAAGAAGGCAGAGGTGCTGAATGCCTTCTTTGCCTCTGTCTTTACTCCTGCAGACTCTCCCCGAGGGCCCCGGATTTCTATAGCCCCAGAAGGAGTCAGGACAAAGGAGGAGTTTGCTTTGGTAGATGAGGATTGGGTTAGGGATCAGCTATGCAAACTGGACATCTGTAAATCGATGGGTCCGGATGGAATGCACCCACGGGTGCTGAGGGAGCTGGCGGAGGTCATTGCTAGGCCACTTTCCATCATCTTTGGTAAGTCGTGGGAAACGGGCGAGGTGCCTGAGGATTGGCGGATGGCAAAGGTCACACCAATCTATAAGAAGGGCAAGAAGGAGGACCCGGGTAATTATAGACCGGTCAGCCTTACCTCCATCCCTGGAAAGGTGATGGAACAACTTATTCTTGACTCCATCACTAGGCATATCAAGGATGAGGGGGTCATTAAGAACAGCCAACATGGTTTTATGAGGGGGAAGTCATGTATGACCAACCTTATAGCCTTCTATGAGGAAGTGACTAGGTGGAGGGATGATGGTAGAGCGGTAGATGTAGTTTTTCTTGATTTCAGTAAGGCATTTGATACTGTCTCCCACAGCATCCTCATAGATAAGCTAAAGAAGTGTGGGCTTGACGATCAAGTAGTGAGGTGGATCGAGAACTGGTTGAAAGGAAGAAGGCAGAGAGTTGTGGTCAATGGCGCAGAATCTAGCTGGAGGTCTGTGACTAGTGGAGTTCCTCAGGGGTCGGTGCTGGGACCGGTGCTGTTTAATATTTTCATCAGTGACCTGGATGAGGGAACTGAGTGCACCCTCAGCAAGTTTGCTGATGACACAAAACTGGGAGGAGTGGCCGACACACCAGAGGACTGTGCTGCCATTCAGCGAGACCTGGACAGGCTGGAGAGTTGGGCGGGGAGAAACTTGATGAAATTTAACAAGGGCAAGTGTAGAGTCTTGCATCTGGGGAAGAACAACCCCATGTACCAGTACAGGTTGGGGGGTGACCTGCTGGAAAGTAGTGAACGGGAAAGGGACCTGGGGGTCCTGGTGGATAGGAGTATGACCATGAGCCAGCAATGTGCTCTTGTGGCCAAGAAGGCAAATGGCATCTTAGGGTGCATTAGAAAGGGAGTGGTTAGTAGGTCAAGAGAGGTTCTCCTCCCCCTCTACTCAGCCTTGGTGAGGCCGCATCTGGAATATTGCGTCCAGTTCTGGGCCCCTCTGTTCAAGAAGGACAGGGAATTGCTGGAAGGAGTCCAGCGCAGAGCCACAAAAATGATTAAGGGAGTGGAACATCTCCCTTATGAGGAGAGGCTGAGGGAGCTGGGTCTCTTCAGCTTGCAAAAGAGGAGACTGAGGGGTGACCTCATCAATGTTTACAAATATGTAAAGGGTAGGTGTCAGGATGATGGAGCTAGGCTTTTTTCAGTGATATCCAGTGATAGGACAAGGGGCAATGGGTGTAAACTAGAGCATAGGAAGTTCCACGTTAACATCAGGAAGAACTTCTTTACTGTAAGAGTGACAGAGCACTGGAACAGGTTGCCCAGGGGGGTTGTGGAGTCTCCTACACTGGAGATATTCAAGGCCCGCCTGGACAAGTTCCTGTGTGATGTACTGTAGGTTACCCTGCTCTTGCAGGGGGGTTGGACTAGATGATCTTTTGAGGTCCCTTCCAACCCTTGGGATTCTGTGATTCTGTGATTACTTAAGAAGATATTTCCACTGCATTCTTATTGTCTCTGTACTTACGTGCAGCATTTTTCATTCATCATTGCAGAAATTCTGCAAGTATATGCCTTATATGCCTGCTTGATTACCTTGCTTCATCCTTCCTCAAACACATAGAAAAGTTAGTTGATTCACTGGCATTTAAGAAAAAAGAATTTATAGCACTAGTTTAATGTCTCCATCAATACCTAAAATAAAAGGTAAAATCTGAAATATACAAAAAATGCCTGGGTTTTATTTTCAGTCATTCGACTCTTTGTAAACTCTAAGTATGCTCGAGCTGATAAATAACTACTTTTGGCTTTCTCCAAAATGTGCAACTAGAGTTACCTAAGAAATCATCTTGGAAGTGCTAGTTATTCTGTGACCTGCACTCATTTAGACAGAAAGTTCAACTGAAACATAAATGCACACAAAACTAATAAGGACAAGATCTAGACATCCAATATTACATCTGTGATCTGTGAGCAAAAGATTTTAAAGAAGGTCATTATACTATTATTATTGTTACAAGTATCTGGTAAATGTCTAATGATAAATTCATCATAACTTTTAGACTTAATTTATATTTAAAAGTGGTATGTTTTTAATCAGAAGGTGCAATTTAGGGCTTGAAATCTTAAATAATTTTACTTTAATGCACCTTATGATAATAGGAGTATCAGCAGATCAGAAAGAAAAAACAAGTACTTCACAGTGTGCACCCTATGCATTTCAGTTTTGTTAATTATATCTTTCTCCATTTTTTCATTTTTATGATGTGTTCTTTTCAGAATCTTATTTTCTGCTTCATTTAAATACATTAAAAATATTGATAGAACAGTTAAGCTTTTGTCCTGGGTTTACCAGGAGCCGTTTTTCTCCTTCTTAGTAACTGGTGCAAGCTCTGTGTTTTGACTTCCAGCCTGGGCAGAGAGCTGATAACACCGATTGCTTTTAATTGTTGTTAAGTAATGTTTATTCTGGCCAAGGACTTTGTGAGTCTCATGCTCTGCTGGGGACGAGGGGAGGCAGGGAGGAAGCAGAGACAGGACACCTGACCCAAGCTAGCTAAAGAGGTATTCCATACCACAGCACGTCATGCCCAGGGAGGTAACTGGGAGTTACCCAGAAGGGCGCACTCTCTCTTCGGGGGGGTCGAACTCATTCGGCGGTGGTATCGTATTCTCTTGTAATTTTCTCTTATTAATGTTATCATTGGTGGTAGCAGTAGTGATTCGTGTTATACCTTAGTTACTGGGCTGTTCTTATCTCATCCCGTGGGAGTTACATTCTCTTGATTCTCCACCCCATCCCTCCGGGAGCGGGGAGGGTTCAGTGGGGGGGGGGGGGGGGGGGTGTGAGTGGACGACCTGTGTGGATAGGTTTAAACCATGACAACTTTTTCTTTTTTTTTTTTTTTTTAATACAAAATCAAGCTGTATTCATTAAAAATGCTTTGTCCTGTCTGTGGATCTCTGTATAAAGCTTTGGGAATTTCATAACTGTTTTCAAAATTTTGTGTGAATATTTTGTTTTGGGAGAATTTTAAGTATAAACAGGTAGTTACAATGCCAACAGTAAATTGTAGGAAATTAATGTCTGATGCCTCTTTCAATTACAGAGACTTTTGGGAATATATATAGGTAATTTAAACTCTCTAGATTCAATATTTATTATATGATCCTGAAACGGAAATGCCATGAGTATTTAAAGGATTTCAGCTGGTTTTGTTTAAGTAAATCTATTCAAAAGAGCTGTCCTAATGAGTAATACAATGCTTTGTGCAGGTACCTCAGCTCCCTAGCAGAAGAATAGTAAAGGAGTCAGAACAGCGAGGACAATTACGTTGCAATAGATTTCAGCACTCAAACTCTAGTATGAAAAGAATTGCTTAAAATCTTTGAGGTGAAGCAACACTTGTCTGTGCACACATCTCAGATAGAATAAGATCCTTCTACCCTTCACACACTTCAAGAGTGAACTCCATCAAATAGAATGACTTTTCCCAGTTGCTGATCCCTGACATTTTAGTGCTGGGTCATCAGTTCATCAGCTTGCTTAACTGCAGTTAGTTTTGAATGCTTTGAAGAAGGAGTTTAGTTTTCATTGCCATTTGCAGCTAGACCAGTTTTCTCAAATGTTGATTTTTAACTCATCTAAATAGATGAATGTCTGGCTTCAATGTAAGTGATATTTGATTCATTGTTTTGTACAATGTCATTCACTTGAAAGGAACTGCAGGAAATGGGAGCATTGAGGATAATTGCTTTGCAGTGGGCTTCAACTCTCAGCCTCACTCTTTTTTAAGATTCAGAAGTAAAGATTAAGCCCCAAGGGTATAGGAATGAAAAGCCACCACCTACCAGTTAAATAGCAAAAAACCTCTTCTCCTCCACTTTCTCACACTTCAAGAGTAACCTCTAACATACATGTGAGCTGTGATTGTGAGCAGTTGAATCAAAAGCTACACCTGTGTAGTCAATGATGGATCAAAATTTAATTCATTACAGGAGTTTGCTAAAGCAAATGGAAGAAGAAAAGCGTAAGGCCGGAAATAAGGCTGGTTTTTAATTGCTTTAGCAGTTTTCCAGAAGGCTGATCTTGGTCAAGTTATTAATTTAATTAAGTACCATACACGTCTCATAGCACATTTTCCTTCAAACTCAGCCTACTGTTAGTAGGCAGACAGCACTGCCATTGGCCAGTAGAAGTGCTCACTTTTTGTGCATAATATAGTAGGACTGCTGTTTTCTCCCTTGCATCCTATTTGCACGATAAGCCTTTAGGAGAAAAGATCCTGCTATGATTAACTAGGTAGCTCAAGTGCTAAAAACAGCACAGACTGCAGTTTGCACTGCTTTAACTTATCAGAGGTAGACTACCTCTAATCAGTTATATCTCAGGCCAAAGTGACGTTTGAAAAGCATACTATAATACTTGTCACTTGTAATACTTGTAACACCGATAACCTGTTAAAGTGACAGTAATCTTAGACCTGTTCTGGCAGTGTCTAATGTTAAGCTTTTCTCTGAGATGCCTTTCCCCACCCTGACCCACAAGAGGAAAAAAAATGTAAACAGTAATTTATATTAGCATTAAATTTCCTCATTGCCGTAACAGTTCATCTTCTACTCTATCCATATATCAAAATGGCAGCCAACTTAAATGTGAATAATAGTTTTCCAAAGAACTCTTTTAAAAGCATACCCCAGAATTTCGGGGGGGGGGGGGGAATATTAAATACAGTTACCATATATACTTAGTATTAAAACAAAGTGTGTGCATTTATATATATATACTAGCAGAAGCTCTTGATGCATTTGGAGTAAATTTTCACATGAAGAAAAAAATTACAGTAAAATTAAAAAAAAAAAAAAAAGCATGTTCAGATTTAATGTATTCATAACTAACAAGGAAATACATGTGAATTTGCCTCTGAGTATTAAAATTAAAAACTTAAAAAAAACAAAAGTGTATTTGAACACAATTCAGTGACTGGCATTCAGGATGCACAATTTAACAGAATGCTGGATTAGGATTATTGGGTAGAGGTTTTCCAGCCAAAAACCCTAGGTACTGCTTTGTAGACCTCACTAAGAGCTCGCTAACAAAGTTTCGGTTGACAAGCAGGTATTCTTTATTTCAGCGCTGGGAGACACGAGGGATTGCTCCTCCTACTGTGTCTCGCCCAGGCACCAAACAGGCTGTGATTATAGTCACTAAACATACATATTCATTACATTACATGCATATTCATAAAGCTACTTATACATGACATCATGCTTCTAGAAAATTTTTCCTGCATTCACACAATAATGTGGTAATGGTCTTTGGGACCCCTGGTGGTCATTTTTTCATCATCTTCCGCTTCATAATTTCGTCCTTTGGCTGAGCTTTAGGTTTGGGAAGTCCTGTTGTCACACCAGCAAACACTAGTTCGGTTCCTGCTGGATATTGTAAAATATTTACCTAAGATACTTCTTCACTGTCATTTTACACAAAGCTCTTACTTATTGCTATTGTTGCAAAGCTACCAAGGCCAACGTTACTCAGCCACGCAGCAGAACTGATTTTACTTATTTACGAAAGATTATACTTCATTTTATATTTCTTTATTTCAACAAAACAAATGCTGGGCTTACATTCAGGTAATAGAAATGGTTGATCTCTCAGGGGTTCTCACTCAGAATGATTCAGAGCTAGCTGGTGATCATGACTCTACTTCACTTGTACAGTGTCTAGTTTGTTCTTTTCCCTACTGACATAATTTTACTCACATGTTCAAATAAACATTATTTGCTCTTTGCGGAACTTTATTTTTGCCCCCCTGGAGAAGCATGCTTCCTTGTGACAGCCACAAAACCTCCTGAATTACTACTGGTGTAAAAGCTATTACAACAGGTTGAGGAGACCTCAAAATATCACTTCACATCTGTTTAAAGCCTGAGCAAAACAAATGGTTAAATACATCTTTAATAAGTATATATTATCAGAATTGCTCAAGGTGTGCATCAAGGTATCATACCACACATCAGACAATCAACATTATTGTTTTGAAGTGCTGATATAAAAAACCCAGCAACTGCTCAGGTGAGCAATTTACAGAGAGTTTGTGGGTCAGGGTTAAAGGGAAAACAGCTGTGGGAGACATTACTGTGGGAATCTGTTACAGGCCGCCTGATCAAGGAGAACCTGTGGATGAAGCACTCTACAGACAGATAGGAAAAGCCTCACGCTCGCAGGCCCTTGTTCTCATGGGGGATTTCAACCACCCTGACATCTGTTGGAACGATGGCACTGCCCGGCACAAGCAACCCGGGAGGTTCCTCGATTGTGTGGAAGACAACTTCCTTCTTCAAGTAATAGAGGAGCCGACAAGGAGAGGTGCCATGCTTGACCTCGTGCTCAACAGCAGGGAAGGACTTGTTGAGAATGTGGTGCTCCAGGGAAGCCTTGGATGCAGCGATTATGCAATGGTCGAATTTGAGATCCCCAGGAGAGTGAGAAGAGCGTGTAGCAAGCTCACTGCCCTGGCCTTCAAAAGAGCAGACTTTGGCCTCTTCAGGAACCTGCTTAGTAAGGATCCATGGGATATAGCCCTGGAGGGCAGGGGGGCCCAAGACTCTTGGTTGATTTTCAAGGATCACCTGCTACAAGCTCAGGAGTGCTGCATCCCAACTGGAAGGGAGTACAGCAGGAGGGCCGGGAGACCTCCTTGGATGGATAAGAAGCTGCTGAGGAAAATTCAAAGGAAAAAGAGGCTTATAAAAAATGGAAGCAAGGACAGGCGGCCTGGGTAGAGTACAGGGATGTTGTCTGGGAAGCTAGGGACCAGGTTAGGAAAGCTAAGGCCCAGTTAGAATTAAACCTAGCCAGGGATGTTAAGGATAACACAAAGGGATTCTACAGGTACGTAGCAAACAAAAAACAAACTAGCGACAACATAGGCCCCCTGAGGAAGCTTTCAGGAGAACTGGCTACACAGGATTTGGAGAAGGCTGAGGTTCTGAATGACTTCTTCACCTCAGTCTTCACTGGCAAAGGCTCTGACTGCACCACCCAGTTCTTAGAAGGTAGACGCAGGGACTGTGAGAATGAAGACCTTGGGCCCACTGTAGGAGAGGATCTGGTTCGAGACCATCTTCAAAATCTGAACTCACACAAGTCCGTGGGGCCTGATGGAATCCATCCACGGGTCCTGAAGGAGCTGGCAAATGAAGTTCCTAAGCCACTGGCCATTGTATTTGAAAAATCATGGCAGTCAGGTGAAGTTCCTGACAACTGGAAAAAGGGAAATATAACCCCCATTTTCAAGAAGGGGAAAATGGAAGACCCGGGGAATTACAGACCAGTCAGTCTCACCTCTGTGCCTGGTAAAATCTTGGAGCACATTCTCCTGGACAACATGCTAAGGCACATGAAAAACAACAAGGTGCTTGGTGACAGCCAGCATGGCTTCACTAAGGGGAAATCCTGCCTGACCAATTTGGTGGCCTTCTATGATGGGGCTACAGAACTGATGGACAAGGGTAAAGCAGTTGATGTCATCTACCTGGACTTGTGCAAAGCGGTTGACACTGTCCCACACAACATCCTTCTCTCTAAATTGGAGAGATATCAATTTGATGGATGGACCACTCGGTGGATAAAGAACTGGCTGGATGGCCGCACACAAAGAGTTGTGGTCAATGGCTTGATGACCGGCTGGAGAACGGTAACGAGTGGTGTTCCTCAGGGATTGGTGTTGGGACCGGTCTTGTTTAACATCTTCATCACTGACATGGACAGTGGGATTGAGTGCGCCCTCAGCAAGTTTGCCGATGACACCCAGCTGTGTGGTCCGGTTGATATGCTGGAGGGAAGGGATGCCATCCAGAGGGACCTTGACACGCTTGTGAGGTGGGCTGATGTCAACCTTATGAAGTTCAGCCATGACAAGTGAGCCCTGACTTGGACTATTGTGTACAGTTCTGGTGTCCTCAACATAAAAAGGACATGGAACTGCTGGAACAAGTCCAGAGGAGGGCCACGAGGATGATCAGGGGACTGGAGCACCCCCCGTACGAAGACAGGCTGAGGAAGTTGGGGCTGTTCAGCCTGGAGAAGAGAAGGCTGCGTGGAGACCTCATAGCAGCCTTCCAGTATCCGAAGGGGGCTTATAGGGATGCTGGGGAGGGACTCTTCGTCAATGACTGTAGTGACAGGACAAAGGGGTAACAGGTTAAAACTTAAACAGGGGAAGTTTAGTTTGGATATGAGGAGGAAATTCTTTCCTTTTAGGGTGATGAGACACTGGAATGGGCTGCCCAGGGGTGTTGTGCGTGCTCCATCCCTGTCAGTGTTCAAGGCCAGGTTGGATGAAGCCTTGAGTGGCATGGTTTAGTGTGAGGTGTCCCTGTCTATGGCAGGGGGGTTGGAACTAGATGATCTTGAGGTCCTTTCCAACCCTAGCTATTCTATGATTCCATGATTCCAGTATCTTTCATAGCTGCCCTCATGGTCAGTAGGAGAGTCCAGGGGTTGCATGCTGAGTCTGCAAGTGATAACCTCTCACACTCTTCTTCAGTATTCTGTGAATGTTATTTTCTTCTGACTATTAATGTTCTATTAACTAATGTTTTATTTTCTGATCTGTCCATACAGAATATTCCTAGTGTTCAAATTTAATGAAAATGATTAACGAAAAAGGTTAAAGAATTGGTGGAGTCTGAAAAGGACTCAAAGAATATTGATGAAGTTTCATTAAATCAGATTGTTGTAGAAGAACCACAGTCAAATGCAACTATGCTATAAAAATGACTAAGTCTTTAAACACTTCATTTCAACACCCATCTTGATATTTGGCATTGAATCATGAAAATTCCCTTCCCATAGTAAAAGCCACTGTAATTTTCTAACAGGTGCGACATCTATGAAATTGAATGGTTTGGGTACAACAGTGCACTGACAGATTTTGTCTTCAGGACCTCAGTGGATAATTTTCTATCTCTGGATACTCTGCAATTTTTTAGTCTCAGAAATTAGGCTATTAAGCTTTGACCAGCGAGCTGGTTGCATCGAGCTGTTGAAATGTACTTCTTGAAAGGGGAAACTACAAGATCATGCTGAATTATAGAGCAGAAGGCCAACAGAGCCACTCTAGTATGAGAAAGGAAGCAATATTAATTTTGTATATTGCTTTATTTCTACAACAAAACTAATCTCAAGAGAGCTTCCAGAACAATCAAAACTATGTTCATGCTGTCAAGGTGTGAGGATGGCTTTAAATAATCTTGAACTACTTTGCGGCAGTTCACACAAAGTGGTACAAAGGCAAAATTCAGAGAATAACTGCACAATAATAAATAATGGAAAAAAAACAAAGGGCTAAAGTGATGAGAAAGGATAAAGAAAAAAGAGAGAGAGAACCAGATAGGGTATTATGAGAGAAATACAACAGCTTTATCCAAATGATTATACTAGTATGAAGAGGGTAGGGCTCAGCTATTCATATTGACTATAGTAAGAAACAAAGGCAGCATAGAAATGTTTCGCTGTAAGTAAAATAAAAGGAAAATTATTTTGAAAAAAATGAAGCCCTGAAATTAGCACTAAAAAGATTACAATGATAAATAAAATGATGTTAAGGTTTTTCTTAACAGACAGTTGGTTTTGTTCAGTTTGTTTTTTTTTTCCTTATAGGAAAAGAATAAAGAGTTAAAACCAGTGCTAACACTAGAGAGACTTCATGGTCATTACAGTAATTTCTTTCTGACCTGTATGGTAAATTCGGGGTGCAGCTAGAAAATATATATATATATACATATATGCAATATCATAAAATTCATGGACTTATAACAAAGTGGAAAAAAAAAACAAAAGAGAAGAGTTGATTTGAATAATTTTGTGCTGTCCGTTGTCCTTTTAAAATGTTACAATATCTAGATCATATACTTGGAATAGGCAGCTAGGTTACTTTCAGCATCATTCTTCACTTGCTTTGAGGTAAGTAAATCACTATCATCGTGAGAACATAAGAAGAGTTGTCACACCAGTTCAGAGGAAAGATTCATCTCATAACAGGCAATGGTAGAGGTACCGAGAAAGAATGCCTAATCTGCAGTTTCAGTAATATTCATTATGAATTCTTTTTGAGGAGATGGTTTTATATGCACCTTTATGTTTCATAGCCCATGTATTCAGAAGACTTCTTAAATGTCTCTTTTAAAAGACTGCCAACTGTCCTAAACTCTCTTTTCTCATGAGAACTCTTTCTTGTCCAGAATGATCTACAGAACCTGACTCTGAGATACTTTTTATTTTTAAATTATTTTTAATTTTAAAATTATTAAACAAATATTTAAATAAATAAATAAAAGATAAATATTAAAATTAAAAATAATTTTAAATTATTTTTAAATCCATTGTTATTTTTCTGCTGCTGCTTTTCTTTAGTAGCATGAATGCTGTCATTTCATGATCACTTTCACATAAATTGCCTTCCCCAATTTCCAGTTTTTAATCAGTCACTGGGACTTAGTCAAAATCAAATTAGAGTCAAGTCTAAAATAACTGATCTTCATTACCAGCCCTTGGTATTTTACTACTTCTGCATTTTACAAGAACTTTGGAAGTGTCTGTTTAAAAACAATGCAAAAAAAAGAAAAAACAAATCCGGTGTAATGTTTCTCCAACAGGCAATAAAGTAATGAAAGTTTACTGTTATTACCAATCCCACATTCTGATATTTATCTTGTGTTCAAAGAAAAGCATAATCTACCTATTAGTGCAAGGATCTAGGATAGACTTTCCCCACAACATCCCTCAGTTCCCTTCTTTTGTATTTCAGTCAGAAAATCTCACTGTGCTTCTTCTCTCATCTCCTGGAGTGCTCTATATGCACAGTTTTCTTGACATCTTTCCTGATCAGGCTTTTTACTAATATTCCTTTTTTTTTATTAAATCTAAGTGATGCCAGAGGACTGTTTTGTTTGTTTATACTAACATTAAGATTTCTCTTTATTTGTTTCCTGTAGCAATGCACAGATAACTAGGATTTCAACAAGATGGGTTGCTATGTCCCCTTGTATCTCTTTGATAATCTTGAGCCATTTCTCTCAGCAAGATTTATATCTATGAGCCAAACTGTTTTTCTTTAAATGACTTTTTTAACACACTTTGTCACTAGTCCCCTACCCATACTTTAAACTGATTCATAAATCAATGACCTTTTCCTGTCTCAGCAGATGAATCACCATGTTTTCTGGCAGTCATCTTTCACGGAATATCATGTATTGTTATATAGGAAAGATAATATACTAGGAAAGAATTATCAAGGAAATATCAGGGCAAACTGGTTTTGAAGGATCCTTAAGAAATTTTCTTCATGAAAGAGAGTCACTCAAAAAATTAGTTTTACTGTTGAGTATATGATGATAATCTTACCTTTTCTAAAATCTCCTTTGCTAGAGGTGACCAAAAAGCAAAACTTCCCTATTAGTTCATCAGGTTTTTTTCGCTGACCTTCAAACGGTTTTGCTCAGGAACCGTATTAAGTTTTTTACAGGAATAATAATTTTGAAATGACCCCCATTTCATTTAAAAAATTAGTAAGTAAATTAATATGTTTAAAGCTGCTCTGTGCTTCTGCTGCTAATTTCAATAAACAGCAGTATTTGTCTTGGGAACTGTGAAAGCCTGTATTCAATGCTACATAAAACAGTCTACCAGACAGTTGTAAATAAGCTAAATAGCTATGAGCTGCTGAAATTTGGTGGAACTGAGAAAAATTTATTCAGTTTCTAGACTTATATTTGTACTTCATATGGAATAGCCCACGTAAAAAATGAGCACTAGAAAACGGAAGAACCAATAAAACAACAATGTTCACAGTGTTAATGTAAGATAGCAAGAAGTAAAGCCCTCCCATAAGGAGGGGAATTTTGAAGCTGGGAGAAGCAGCTTCTGTCAGACTATGAAGTGGTCTAAAGACAACAGAACAGTAATGTGGAATTGTGCCCTAACACAATAAAAGGGCACAAAAAATGCACAACAAACTCCCAGAAGGCCCAGAGCACAGCTGTAACATTCTGCATGCTATATGTATGTTTCATATGTTCTGAAAGCTATGTGCTATGGAACATTTTACTTACCATTCTAGGAAATAACGAAGCATCTCCTAGTGCTCAACCTAACATCATTACAGTGATAATGATGGCAGTTTTGCAAATATGTTCAGATCTTCCTCTTTTATTTGTTATATTAACTCTCTCCCTGGAGAGTTAATCCTCAGCAGGGTCAAGGAATATACAGACACTATACCAAAAAATCAAAAGTGCAACTAGGCAGCTGTCGTGGTTTAAACCCAACCACAAACCTCGTTCACTCACACACACACACCCCCCCCCTTGCCCTCCCCCTGCTCCTGGAGGGACGGAGAGGAGAATCAAAAAGAATGCAACTCCCACGGGTTGAGATAAGAACAGTTTAGTAACTAAGGTATAACACAAACCACTGCTGCTACCACCAGTAATAATAATGATAAAAGAAATAACAAGAGGAAAGAATACAACACCTCAACACCAGCCGACCAATAACTCACCCCACTCCCCCCAGCCAAGCACTGACCGATACCTTGTCCAACCCTGCAGTCCTCCCAGCCCTTCCGGGTCACTCCCCGTTACATCCTGGGCATGACGTGCTGTGGTATGGAATACCTCTTTGGTCAGTTTGGGTCAGGTGTCCTGTCTCTGCTTCCTCCCAGCCTCCCCTCCTCCCTGGCAGAGCATGAGGCTCAGAAAGTCCTTGGCTAGACCAAACATTTGAGCAGCAACTGAAAACATCAGCATTATCAGCTCTCTTCCCAGGCCAAAAAATGAAAACATAGCACTTCACTAGCTACTAAGGAGAAAAATGACTGCTACTGCTGAACCCAGGACAGCAGCCCATATTAAACAAGAAAGCAGAGCCTGGTTTCTTGAAGTCTCTTAGAACTTTAATTACATATAAAAATGATGACTGAATTCTAAATACACCAGAAAAATCCAACTCGTCATCACGAGATTAAGACATACTTATTGACAACAATATACTTGAGACTTGCTATTTTCCATGTTCTCAAAAGAGTGCAAGAAAGTTTTTTCTAGTCATAATATTAATGCATCAGTTTTGATAAGATGTCCACAAAACAAAACATGAACATTTTGCAACCATCGCAAAAAAATATTAATTTGAACAAAATATTTCAAAACAGACTCAAATAATCATCCTCTAAAGTTAACAGGGAGAAGCATTCAGAAGACTAGAAATGTTATGGTATATAGAAATTATTTTAACTTTTTAAACATTCCTTTTTGTTATTATTTTTTACATGATAGAGAGTAGAGGGAATATGAAATCAGATACAATTTTTTTTAGAGAAAGGGTTGGGATAGACGTCATGCAACACACAGAGCAGAGAAAAATAAATGTTATTGTTAAATCTCTTACTTAAGGGACTCATTCTCACACCAGATATGTGCAAAGAATACACTGCTCAGATATTTACGCTAATGAATCTGACATAATTTAGTCATCTAGCAGCCATGCAAAGAGATAAAGAAGGAAAACATGTAAACTCTATCTCCTGAAAAATGCTGGACATCTCTGGGTCATACTGCAACTATACTATAGTCCACAAGTCCAGGATTTCTTCAGAAAGGAAACGATATGAAGAAGGCTGAAGAAGAGGACACTGGTGGATGAGTTTCTGGACTTCTGTTTACACTTCACATGGAATAGCTCCACTGTAGGACCGGAAGTGTCCAGAATACTCACCCACAAATAGGTATTTAGAAGTGCTCCAGACTCACCACTTCACCATACATGCCAGGGAGCCTATGGTTCCATCTAGGGTCTGAAATTCCATGAAAGTGAAAGATAACAGCAAAGGTGGTATTTTGCCTCTGTCTAGACTTGACTGTGCCCCCACAATACCTCCAGTATTTCTGTCCGAGAGATGACTACACTAAAGAAGTGCAAAAACCCACTGTGTCTTCTCAATCAGCCTATAACCTGAAACAAGAGCAGTCTATTCAGGTGTTCATGCAAAGGTCCTGGACATAACAAGTACTGTTGTAACCAGATCTGTTGAAAAGCCAGTGCCAAGCAAAAGGGATGCAACACGTAAATTGCTCTGACAGCCTCTTAGCAGCACATCCCCTTCCATGCTGTAGTCATGCCAATGGAAGGCAACAAAAAGTGTAAGATGGAGGCTCCAGCTTTCTTTTTCCATTTCAGTGGTTGAGAAATTGTTAATTCTAGGGTAATACTGACCAAGGAGCTGAAATGGTAGCTTCAGCAGACCTGGTAATATGAGCCAGTTGCCTGTTTAAAAAAAAAACAAGCAAAGGGGAAAGGAATTGGGGAGATAAAGGAAAGCTCAAGGAAAATTAACAGCCTGTGAAGCTAGTATTTCCTCACAGATTTAAATGCTTCTCAGCCTTTTGCGCCCCATGCCTCTCAGTAAACGGCACCTATAAGTTCAGTACTGTGCTCTGAGCATCAGGGATGAAATGCATTTTGCAGTGCTGCTTTCTCTATAAAATGATTCTCCACACACGAACTACAGTTCTGTTAGCAACCTGTATATTTTCAAAACAAATGTTTGCACAATGCTTTGCTCAGAATGTCAAGGCTATACTAAAGAAACTGTTACATAGAGGCTTCCTGAATAGGCCGGTAACCCACAGCCTTGAGGTTCAGCTCTCTGTGACCAAATACGACATTTTGTGTATCACAGCTGTGTGATATTGGCTCGATTTTATAAAGAGATCAGTTGCTTGATCTGTAAGACAGCATGTAAGGTAAAGCTATGTATCCTGCTTTCAGCTGGGATAGAGTTAATTAAAATCCGACACTATACAAGGCGGGAAAAGTTTAAACATAGAAAGAATGTTGAGACTGATGGTTATCAACTCAAGGATTCAAAATACTTTGCTGAAAAGATATAAAACACTAAGAAAAAAAAAATCAGAAAAGGAGGAGTTATCCCAAGGAATAATCAAGGTTAACTTGACTCTTAACTGTCTGTCATGGTTTAAACTCAGTCAGCTACACAGCCGCTCTCTCACTCCCCGGCTTTGCTCCCCTCGCTCCTGTAGGGATGGGGAGGAAAACTGAAAGAACGTAACTCCCATGTTCTCAACCAGACATGAACAGTTCAGTAACTAAGGTATAACAGAAACCACTACTGCTACCAACAATAATAATAATGATAAGAGAAATAACAAGGGAAGAGAATACAACACCTCACCACCCGCCAACCGATTCCCAGCCCGACCCGAGCAGTACTCTAGCCCTTCCGGGTAACTGCCCCCAGTTTACACAGTGGGCATGATGTGCTGTAGTATGGAATACCTCTTTGGCTAGTTTGGGTCAGGTGCCCTGTCTCTGCTTCTTCCTGGCTTCCCCTCCTCCCTGGCAGAGCATGAGACTCAGAAAGTCCTTGGTCAGAGTAAACATTACTGAGCAGCAACTAAAAACATCGGTGTTATCAGTGCTGTTCCCAGGCTGAAAGTCAAAACCACAGCACTGCACCAGCTACTAAGAAGGAGAAAAATGACTGCTACTGCTGAACCCAGGACACTGTCTGATGCCTGCCAGCTAACAGGAGCTCACTAAGTGGCCCAGTGGGAGTGAGGAACATATTAATGCTTAGGGCAATAAGACAATAATCCTTGCTATCTGTTATTAACATAAAAAAAATTGCCATGCACTAGCAAGTTACATGAATCCCACTTCTAGGGACATTTTGTACTTGGTGAAAGACAAACAAGAGTGGCTGGGTAGAGGTAAGATTACAGATCTAGGCATGAATAACTAGTGGACAGGGAAAACTAGTGGACAGGGCACACTTTCAACAAGACTTCTCTTCCCCACTTGGTTTCAAGCTGTGCTGAGGAGGCTTAGATTGGGAAAAATTTCTTCACTGAAAAGGGTTTTCAAGCGTTGGAACAGGCTGCCCAGGGAAGTAGTTGAGTCACCATCCCTGGAGGTATGTGTAGCTGTGGAATTTAAGGACATGCTTTAGTGGTGGACTTGGCAGTGCTAGGTTAACAGTTGGCCTTGTTGATCTTAAAGGTCTTTTCCAACTTCAATGATTCCACTTGCTAGCTACATTTACCTTTTCTGTGAAAGCCTGTCTTGGTTTGGGCAGCAATGTTTTAATAGAAATTTGTGGTTAAAGATATTGTCAATTCAAAGTTAGGAGTTCATGAAGTTTTATAATTTATGCTGGGTTGACGGACTCCCTTGCATGGTTGATGATCTTCAGTGCAACCTTTCCCAGAGTCTAATTAGGATTTACCTGTTGTCAGCTTATCAAATAAGAGGACTGCTGAGTTTGCAGAGGTCAAATATAAACTAAACTAAAACAATATAAAAGTGTCCACTGTCAGTTGCTTCATTTAACAGAAGCTCTGTTTACAAACAGGGCCTCTGCCTTGTCTGATCTTGCAAATAATTTCTTAAATTCTGAAAAATAGATTTGCATGCAGGGAGTTAATTTACAAACTTCTGCACTGAGACTGTTTTCTTTCAATTTTGCACAGCACTTATCAAAATAAGATGCTAATTTCTGCTATGTTTTTTTATGTTTTCCTGAACTACAAATCATTACTATTAATGTTGTACAGTATCATAGACTCAGAGATTCATAGAATAGTTAGGGTTGGAAATGACCTTGAGATCATCTGGTTCCAACCCCCCTGCCATGGGCAGGGACATCTCACACTAAACCATGCCACCCAAGGCTTCGTCCAACCTGACCTTGAACACTGCCAGGGATGGAGCATTCACAGCTTCCCTGGGCAACCCATTCCAGTGCCTCACCATCCTAACAGGAAAGAACTTCTTCCTTATATCCAATCTAAATTTCCCCTGTTTAAGTTTGAACCCATTACCCCTTGTCCTGTCACTACAGTCCCTGACGAAGAGTCCCTCCCCAGCATCCCTATAGGCCCCCTTCAGATACTGGAAGGCTGCTATGAGGTCTCCATGCAGCCTTCTCTTCTCCAGACTCAACAGCCCCAACTTTCTCAGCCTATCTTCATAGGGGAGGTGCTCCAGTCCCCTGATCATCCTCGTGGCCCTCCTCTGGACTTGTTCCAACAGTTCCATGTCCTTTTTATGTTGAGGACACCAGAATTGCACACAATGCTCCAAGTGAAGTCTCACGAGAGCAGAGTTGCAGGATCACCTCCTTCAACCTGCTGCTCACGCTCCTTTTGATGGAGCCCAGGATACGGTTGGCTTTCTGAGCTGTGAGTGCACACTGCCGGCTCATGTTCATTTTCTCATCAGCCAACAACTTTTTTCACAGTATATACTTGCCTATGGTAAAAGTCAAGCCTAGAAAGCTTCCAGGTAAAAACGTCTTATGCTGTCTCTATATACATGTATATGTATGCAAAATAAGATAATCTCTCTAGAGGGCACCTGAGCATGCAACTTTTGGAAGTGTTGATCCAGTTATCTTTAGTACAAACAAGGGCATGAAGTGTGATAGTTGGTTATTGAACACTCATGTTAAAGTTTCACTCTGTTTCCCTTTTTCAAAAATTATTTACAGTGACACTCAAAATGAAGGTAGATGGAGTGCAAATAAAAAGCTGAAGAAGTCTCAGTTGTTCAGCTGTACACAGAAACCTTTTGCTTTCAAACCATTCATTTCTGTTGCTGGAGGTGATGTTTTTGAGGGAGTGGAATAGTGATGAATGAGGCACAATGATAACTGAAGAAACTATTGAATCGGATGCAGGGAATTAAAGACACATTGTAATGACAGTGCTGCAACAAATGTCTGTCCAAGCCAACAAGCCTCGGGCTTGTTCTCATTACAGACTGAGAAGCACTAAGCTTATAGAGACCTTATGCTTTCAGACACTTACTTGCTATCATTTACAAATGTGGGAGATCTTTTTACTCATCAGCCTCAATATTTTAGCTCATGTTTGAGGGTTTTTTTTTTTTTCCTTTATGCAATTCTACTTTTTTTCTCACCTTTTCTGGTCAGATCTGATAATATGCTTTTCACTGGCATAGAGCTAACAGAGGTTTCCAGGCACACCTGAATATTTAGGACAAGCAGGGGGTCAGATTGGAGGACTGATGGCTTTGCAGTCATTATGTTTGGTACTCACATTTAAGAGCTTGCATAACTGAGGTTTGTCAGTACAGGCGACCAGCTCTGTCACCACGTTCACTCCTGTGATGCAACATGTCTTAAAAGAAAAAGCAAAGCAAAGGACAATAAACTTTAGACACATAGAATTTAGTTACCAGATTTGAAGCCAATCACCCTGAATTCCCTTTGATTGTGATTTCTAGTGATTGTGAAGGTACTTCTCCAGAAGATAATTAATCTCATGTACCTGAAGTATCTAACAGAGATATCTGGCTTCATGAAGTTTAGCATCAACAGTGACAGTTAGAGACAATTCCAATAACGATACCACTGTCTGTTTTTGATATAATAGCCTGGTGTCCCCTTTCCAAAATTCCTAGAGTCCAAAAGCAAAATATCTGAGTAATCTTCTCCAATCTGAATCTTTTGTGAAACCTTCAGTTGTCAGCCTTACTCTAACATGTAGGACTGCTGTAATCTAGAATGCACTGCCATCAGTATCTCCCTAGGTGTTGATGATGTCTTAGACAAAATGTAGACAAGGACAATACCAAGAGATTAAGTCCAGGTATTCCAACCTCAGAAGCTGACTACCAGCCCTGAATCTGGAAGTACTAAAGATCTCCCCTGCTACACCACAGAGCAAAGTGCTGCACTCAGTCACAGCTCAATTCTGAAAGACTGCACTGGCTATGGATGTTTTCTCCAGAGAATTTTTTTCCTTGAGATTTTTTTTTCCCAGTCAGGTGGGCACTAGTGGTCTAGCTGGCTGGTAGATGGTCCTGTGATTGTGGGAACAAATGCAAACCCAACTGAAAATTCTTGAATTTAGTTATGTAATGTGTCAGATTGCAGAAGATATTAAAACTCTTGTCTTCTTGTTTCTTCTTATCATAAAATCATGGAATCATAGAATGATTAAGGTTGGAAAGGACCTTAAGATCATCTAGTTCCAACCCCCCTGCCATGGGCAGGGACACTTCCCACTGAACCATGTCACCCAAAGCTCTGTCCAACCTGGCCTTGAACACTGATGTGGATGGAGCATTTACCACTTCTTTAGGCAGCCTGTTCCAGTGCCTCACCACCCTCACAGTAAAGAACTTCTTCCTTATACCTAACTGGAATTTCCCCTCTTTAAGTTTAAACCCATTGCCCCTTGTCCTGTTGTTGCAGTCCCTGATGATGAACCCCTCCCCAGCATCCTTGTAGGCCCCCTTCGAATACTGAAAGACTGCTCTAAGATCTTTACTCAGCCTTCTCTTCTCCAGGCTGAACAGCCCCAACTTCCTTGGTCTGTCTTCATAAGGGAGGTGCTCCAGCCCCCTGATCATCCTCGAGGGCATGAAAGCATTTATCGTCCTGTTTATTTAAAATCTCAACACATGAATGAAACTTTCTTCCACACAGGAGCTGGGTGCCAAAGTCCTCTGCTCCCAGCACCAGCTGTAACTCTGTTACAGCACTGTAGTGCTAAATATGCTCAAGGTTTTTTTGAGAACTAGTCTTACGCAACTGTGCTTATTAACACACACATTTTAAGAATTAGCAAGGGGTGGAACCTACAAAATCTCATTAGATCTGAAACTTGAATCCTCCGGACAACTGTTTAGCTAAACTGCATGTACAGGACATGATTCTTGATGAACGAGTTCTAAGACAGTGTCTGTCATTGAAGCTAAGGTGAATCAATTAGCTTCTTGTCTCACCATGCTGCAGCAAAAGCAGCTAAGCAACCTTTCACAATTGCATTTTACAGAAACTAGTTCTTAGGAAAGTGGCTCCTCAAGGTGTCAGGACAAATCAGCAGATGGTTAAAGGTCTGACATGACCATGACATTTTGTTCCCATTAATCAGGGACAAAAGACTTCAGTGAAGACAGAACTTCATCCTGAAAATCATTACTTCTAAATATCAAAAGACATACATTTTCCACAAATATTACTGTACTATTTGATTTAAAAACCCTGCATTTTTCAGTCTATAGTTTCAGATGTAGAATCATAATGAGTGAGTTTTACTGAATATTAACAGGCAAGGAAGCAGTTTTTCTTGTACACAATTTTAATATATTGGTCAGCAAGTTCTGCCATTAATGCTGAAAAGAGATAAGCTTAGGATTTCATCTTCACATAGAGGCAGCATTGTACTCTTCCAATCGCATGTGCAGGAAGTTAATTGGAAGCTAGTAATGCATTTCCTTTGTGCTTGCCCTGCTTTAAAGTGAAAAAGTATAATGTAAATGAAAACAGTACCGAAGGTAAGGCAGCAAATTGCACAATATTCCAATGAGGAAAGCAAAGATCAAAATTCACTGGTTTCCTTTTCTTTTCCTGACTACACAGAAAAAGACAGCAGAGCTCCAAAGCATAGTTATTAGTTCTTCAGAATAAAGAAACAAGTCCCAAACAGTGAGGAGATAGGAAAATGCAGTATGGTGTAGAAAACTCAACATCACTGCAAATGCTAGGAAAAAAATATTCCACTAATAAGTAGTCCCTTTTCAACTAAGAATAATCTTCATAACACTGAAAAGATTGTTAATAATTTCATGTATTTATCTATAGCTGTATTGAGAATGCATTTTATTGTAAAATGAACATTACTAAGCAGATAATGCAACAAACGACAGAGCCTTTTGAGCAGAAGTAGTATACTGTGACTGGCCTTGCTCCAGATTTCCTGTCCTTTTTTCGTCAAATATCAGATATTTCCATTTTAGAGCATTTTATATATACTTAAAAATATTTAAATCCTCTGGTTTAATCAAACCCCAGAAGAAAGATTTGCCCTTAGTGAAGCCGTGTTAGCTGTTACCAAGCACCCTGTTGTTTTTCATGTGCCTTAGCATGCTTTCCAGGAGAATCCGCTCCAAGATTTTGCCAGGCACAGAGGTGAGACTGACTGGTCTGTAATTCCCCGGGTCTTCCATTTTCCCCTTCTTGAAAATGGGGGTTATATTTCCCTTTTTCCAGTCGTGGGGAACTTCACCTGACTGCCATGATTTTTCAAATATGATGGCCAGTGGCTTAGCAACTTCATTCGCCAGCTCCTTCAGGACCAGTGGATGGATTTCATCAGGTCCCATTGACTTGTTCACTTTCAGGTTCTTAAGATGGTCTCGAACTAGATCCTCTCCTACAGTGGGCCCAAGGTCTTCATTCTCACAGTCCCTGCATCTGCCTTCCAAGACTGGCGCAGTGTGATCAGAGCTCTTGCCAGTGAAGACTGAGGCAAAGAAGTCATTCAGAACCTCAGTCCTCAGTCTTCTGCAAATCCAGGGTAGCCAGCTCTCCTGATAGCTTCCAGAGAGGGACCTCATTGTCCCTAATCTGTCTTTGTTTGCTGTATACCTATAGAAGCCCTTCCTGTTAACTTTCGCATCCCTGCCCAGACTCAATTGTAACTGGGCCTTATTTTTCTGGACAATGGGCGTGTATTCTTCCTAGGCTGCCTGTCTTCACTTCCACATTTTATAAGTCTCTTTTTTTCCCTCCAAGTTTTCTCAGCAACTGCTTATCCATCCATAGAGGCCTCCTGACCTTCTTATCCCATTTCCTTCTTGTTGGGATGCAACACTCCTGAGCTTGCAGCAGGTGATCCTTGAGTATCAACCAACAGTCTTGGTCCCCCCTGCCCTCTTGCCTATATCCCATGGAAACTTACTGAGCAGGTTCCTGAAGAGGCCAAAGTCTGCTCTCTTGCAGCCCAGGGCAGTGAACTTGCTGTGTGCCCTTCCCACTTTCCTGAGGATCTCGAACTCAACCATCTCATGATCACTACAGCCAAGGCTGTCCTGGAGCATCAAATTCCCAACCAGTCCCTCCCTGTTGGTGAGCACAAGGTCAAGCATGGCACCTCTCCTTGTTGGCTCCTCTATTACATGCAAGAGGAAGTTGTCTTCCACTCAATCAGGGAACCTCCTGGATGGCTTGTGCCAGGCCATACCATCCCTCCAACAGATATCAGGATGGTTGAAAGTCCCCCATGAGGACAAGGGTCCGCGAGCCCTTAATTAACACTGGTGTACTGCAGGAAATGACTGGTTTGGAAAATTGCAACCAGCTAATATTTTGATAGAAAAACTAAACCCAAAACTGCAAAAATATCTGTCCTATTAAAAAAATTGGTCTCTATCAGTAAAATTTAATAGATGGATAATGCTATGTAAGTTGTAAAACATAGGAATAAGTCTGTATTTTAATATACACTAGCAAATTGTATTGATGAATCTTTAAGACAGCCAAAAAGGGAGCATGTCAGGCTTGATATTAAGACTGTTCAGAAAGACATGTATTTTGTTTAAAAACCCCACAACATTCATGGAGTGACAAGAGGCGGCTAATATTATTTTGAAACACTGGCATAAATTGTGGGTTTTAATTTGAAGGGCAATATACCTTACTGATGTAAGCAGCAAATGTCTTCCTTTAGCTCTTCAGTAATGTTGTTCGGCCACTCGGGTTTGACACTGACCTTAAATTGACTTGTTTTTGGGAAGGTAATAAATTCTTCTGGAATCACATGCAGCTTATTCCTCCTGTCCTTTAAATCATTGTAATTTTCTATTCAACATCAGCATAAAAAGCTTTGCCACTGTTGCTATGGGAATGTCATGCTTTTCTTCATTACACTCTTCCCCCAAAACCACTGACTTACATACATCCTTCAGCAATGCACATGCACTTTTTTGCATATGCAGTCAACATGCTTACAGCAAAGAAAGGCATAAAATACATGCTGAATGTCAAAATGCTAAATTGGTTCCAGTAAGGCAATCAGAACCGAAAAAGATGCACTGAAAAGATTTATTCTATCCCCAAGACAAAATCACTCCTGTGGGGTCATCTAGGAATGAAGAAACAGTAATCTGAAAACAAATCTCCTGAAGCACTGGAAAAGGGAGGGCTGTCATAGAGCCTTGTGACACAGCTGATTTCTTGTCATCCTTCAGTGATCATGATTTTTAATTCTAATATATTTTTATATTTTTTATTAAGTTTTTATCCTTTTAGTCTTCATAGTAAACGGAGTGTCTGTACATTGCTATTCAGGCCAAACAAAATTTCAGCAAATTAAGTTTAGATCTTATTGACACAACATTCAGAAAACTTTGCAAGCATTATTGATTAACCCTCTAAATACACCTTGAAACACGTCAGAACTTTTACGTTAATTTTAGAGCTGGGAAAACAAGCCAGTGGTTAAATGGTTCACCCTACATCTGGCAGTAAGTCAGTGTCAGGAATGGAAGATGGGTATTGCAGTTCCAGTTCTGAGATCATAATGGTCTGCAAATTATTGTCTTGCAATTTTGTTTCATGTATGCTGTTAATTGTACTATCCATAAAGGGATTTGGAGACAAGTGATAAAAACACATTTGAGTGCAAAGACTCTAGACACTTACTAATGTAAAATGTTTTATAGCAGGCAAATCAAACTTAAAAGCTGCCACTTATAGTCACATTCACTTAGGTTTTGAGTATCATCCTTCCCTATTGAGGATGCTTAAAGAGTAGCTGTTTCCATTATTTTCTCATAAAGCTATAAGTATGTCACTGCTTTCTGTGGCTGTCTCACTCCCAGAGGCCTTCGTAACCACCCCTAAATGATTCGGATGAAGCTTCTCACTATTAATATTAATACCTAACTGTGAACATAAAACTCTTTAATTGCTTTCATAGTGAATACTCGATGTGTCTGAGTACCCATTCCTTAGTTAAAACTGTAGCTCCATTAGTATAGATAATTATAGTACACTTCCACATATAAATCCCTGATTTTAATATACTTAAAGAGTGCAAGATATGAGTAACTAATTATTTTATAGACATGGAAAGTAGGGAGAATCATAAGAGGAAAATATGAATACACAGAGACGAACTGAGGAATGATTGTCTGTAAAACGCAAGTTCTTTTTAGCAGTCAGAGAATATATTATCTTTTTAAAACTTACCTTTTCCTTTTACATTTCTTTGGCTTGAAATCTCTCTAGCATGATTTCTGGGTAGTAGCCAGAATTTCCTCTTTCTGAAGTGCAAGCCTAACTGAAATCCATTTCTTTATCATTTTATGTTAGAGTAGCTCTATTCTTTTATGGCTTTACAAACCCTGAACTGCAAACTACACAAGCTTGCAAAAGTCATTGCTCCTTCAGAAAATGCCTCCCTTTTAGAGTCACCTCCATCAGCTTTTTCAGAAGTAAATTCACAGGCAGAAACCAAGAGGCCTTTACTTCCCTGCCTTTCCAACTCTGCTGTGTGCAGTAGGTCATACGATGGGGAGAGGAGAAGCACTGGTTCAACCCCACTGTGGCTGCCCTCCACCTCACAGATCTCCTATTCCTGAAAGCAATTTATATGGATTTTCTACGTCCACTCAATCTAACTGGCCTTATTTCCAATAAATCTCAAATCCAAGGAGAAAATCAGACATCTAAGTCACACTGCAGATCTTTCATCTTCAAAGAAGATCTGAGGTGCATTTTAAAAATCAGCCTCTTTCTGTGCACTTAGTATAGTAGCTAGAATCATAGGATAGTTAAGGTTGGAAAGGATCTTAAGATCATCATGGCAGGACGGTTCCAACCCCCCCGCCATGTTCAGGGACACCTCACGCTAGACAAGGGGTTTCCCAGGGAAGTTGTGAATGCTCCATTCCTGGCGGTGTTCAAGGCCAGGTTGGACAGAACCTTGGGTGACATGGTTTAGTGTGAGATATGAGAATTCTATGGTTCTATCATTCTATAATTTTGCCCAAGGCTGTGTCCAGCCTGGCCTTGAACACTGGCATTCACCATTTCCTTAGACAACCCATTCCAGTGTCTCACCACCCTAACAGTAAAGAACTTCTTCCTTATATCCAATATAAACTTCCCCTGTTTAAGTTTAAACCCATTACCCCTTGTCCTATCACTACAGTCCCTAATGAAGTGTCCCTTCCCAGCATCACTGTAGGCCCCATTCAGGTATTAAAAGGCTGCTCTGAGGTGTCCATGCAGCCTTCTCTTCTCCAGGCTGAACAGCCCCAACTTTCTTGGCCTGTCTTCATATGGGAGGTGCTCCAGTCCCCTGATCATCCTCATGGTCCTCCTCTGGACTTGCTCCAACAACTCCATGTCCTTCTTACTTTGGGGACACCAGAACCACACACAGTACTCCAAGTGGGGTCTCACAAGATTCAGCGGTCAAAGCTTTCATTCAGCCTTGGGAATATCCAATTTAAAATCTTACCTCTTCCATCTCCCCAGAACCCTAACCATCATGTAAAAATATGTGTTATGGAGATACTGCCTAAGTTTCCCTTGAGTCTTCTGGTCATACAGGTAATTAATCACTGTCAGCCTAAGGGAGAAATGCATGAATAACACAGTTCCTTATCCTGGTATTCAGGGTATTTATCTTTCAAAAACTTTAGGTAATTTAATAGCTTAAAAGTTGAGGTTTGGAGGTTAATAGCTGAAAGTCAGAGGTTTAAGCATAACTATTTTTTATTTAGATGCCTAAATCACTTCCCTATTTCCATTATTCTTTAATTCCAGTTTTACATTTTGTTCAACGACAAAGGATGATTGATTAGGTGAAATGAAGTTTGTGGTTTGCTAATTATTGGTCTTTTCCTGCAAAGTTCCAAATGCCACTTCAGAAATCAATGGGAATGGGAATCACACAGGATATAGTTACTGCCTTTTAGGAACCATACCTAAAAAAAGTGGCAGGAGAGAGTTCTGTCTTTTTAATGAAGCCAAGTCCCTCTGATTTTTTAAATTGGTTGTGTCCTGGGAAAGACACAGCTATTAAATATAAACTAGTTCCCTTACAGTCATATGTTTACTTGGTATGATACTACCTTTGTGCTTATAAAATGTATCTTCTTTCCTTATGCTTTTCTATTAACCTAGATATCCTTCCATCTCCCTAGCAAACATACTGAATAAGTTCTCTGCCTGTAGGGAAGAAGAAAAAGAAATGTTGCCTTATATATCAAAGTGCTTCTATAATTTATCTCAGGCCATATTATAGAGAAATAGAAAACTTGTGATGATACCCAAGTTCGACAGAGCTTTGAGTTGAATTTATCTCAACCTTCTCATTAGGATCACTATGAAAAGAAATCCCAAGTAATTTAAAATGCACTCTCTGCCCAAGTTTTATTCTGGTAAAAAAAGTTAGGATACCTAACATTTTAAACAGAAGAAACTCAAAGTGACCAAGGGAGAAAGAACAGAAATATAAAGGAGTTATGAGGATTTCTCCCTAGCCAATTGCTTTCTTGCAAACAAAGAATTTCTTCCAGGTAATTTTTGATACAGAAGATAGAGAAAGAAATAACTAAATGTGAGGCAATTGCCATTTCCATCAGGAGGAACTGGTCAACAATGTCCATGAGAACAGAATTTGCCCCCCAAAAAAAAACCAAAAAAAAACCCACAAACAAACAAACAAACAAAAACGAAAGGAATTCATGACATTAAAAATGGGAGGAAAATAAAGACAAAATAACAAAAATATTTAGAAAGGCAGGTTTAAAAAAGAATCTTGAATGTCAGCAAAAGCAAAAGAAAAAAAAAGGAGAGAGAGCAGGAGTTTAAGTAAATTTAAGTACAAACTGCTTAATTGCAGAGGAAAGACAGAAAGTACAGAGAAAGGTTAACATTCAAGAAGAATAATCCATTATGTAAGAAGTTTAAATTAAAGCCCATTTATTAAACACATATGTGGAAGAATTGTTTAAGTTTATAAGAAAATCACAAATACCAGGATAAGAATGCCATGGAAGTAGAAAGGATTGTTGACATTAGCAAGAAATCTTTCTGCAAGTACGTTTCTAAATAAGAAGAGAGATGGATCACCTCAAATAATATTTATAACCATATAGCTATAAAAAAAAAAACATTACTTTCTGCAGAAAGGTAGTCAAAAGTCTGTGAATTCAACATTGTAAAAGGAATGCATGGTTAGAAAGCTCTTTTAGTTAAGAAAGCTTTTTAGCTTTATATATAGTTACAAAGCTGGTAACAAAATCTGGGGAATTGAGTTCTAGCTACATACTGGAAAAATCATTCTACTTAAACTTTTCACATGGTGACCATTAATTTTATGTTTCTCATTTCCCATATTTTTAGTTAAAGGCTGTGATTTTTCATTTGAGTGTTTTCAGCTATAATTGTAATTATTAGAACTATGCTATATTTAAACAGAGTGCCATATGATGCAACATATGCTGGCTTAAATCAGATCTAGATATGCAAAACTGGCAAAACTGGCATCTAAAAACAATTGATGCTTCTATCTGTCATGCCTCTGTGTCCAGATTCCCCATATGTCAAAGAAGAATTACAAGTATTCATATTATTAAGCCGCTGGATGAAAATAAATAAATAAATAGAAAGAGGGAAAGAGGGAAAGAGGGAAAGAGAGAAAGAGAGAGAGAGAGAGAGAGAGAAAGAAAGAAAGAAAGAAAGAAAGAAAGAAAGAAAGAAAGAAAGAAAGAAAGAAAGAAAGAAAGAAAGAAAGAAAGAAAGAAAGAAAGAAAGAAAGAAAGAAAGGAAGAAAGAAAGAAAGAAAGAAAGAAAGAGAAAGAAAGAAAGAAAGAAAGAAAGAAAGAAAGAAAGAAAGAAGGAAAAAGAAAAAGAAAGGAAGGAAGGAAGGAAGGAAGGAAGGAAGGAAGGAAGAAAAAAAGAAAGAGAAAGAAAGAAAAGTTGTCTGTGAAGCACTTGCATATTCTAGTAAGGACTGCTACAGAAAACCTGTGGGCAATTGGGAAAATCATCATTTCTGCCTTCAGTGTAGTAAAGATAACATCAATATCCGTTCATTAGCTGTGCAATAAATGAGACTGAGCCCTGGAGCAAGGCTATGCTCTAATGTATATACAAAGGCCAAAAAGTGCAAGCAACCTTCACAATAATATTTCGCAACATTATATTGCACAGTCAAACTCTCTAAAGCTTTTAACATGGCTTTTTATATTTAACAAGTATCTACAGAAGCAGAAAATGCCAAACAAGACTGTGTAAATTCTAGCGCAATCCAAATAATAACGATCCTGTGGTATTAAGAGCCAAAAAGACCTTATACGTCATTCAAGTGTATTTCACCTTTTGTCATGACACTGTTGTGCTCTCCCAAGCAATACTTTGGATATCTGTGAAATTATCCTTGTTAGTGAGGTAAACACACCTGTGCTCCAGAGATTTAATTCAAAACTTGAAGAAAAACTGAATGGTGATAAACCATAAGCAAAACTGAACCTGTTGCTCCTGATTTTGGAGAGAATATCCTAAGGGGAAGCAAAATATCCGAGGAAAGGAATCTCAGTTGTCATGTACTAAGGTATATAAAATTGACACCAGAACGATAGCAAATACGGAGGAATTTGATGCTGCAGCTTATTGTCTAAAGGTACCTGTAAAGTAGTCCAGCAGAGTTTTGTTTTCATGGACTGTTTAAATTCTTTACATTTGAAAGCTGTGATACAAGAATATTCATGGATTTAGAAGGGTGGTGCCTGGATACTACAACCTAAACAACAGAGATAGATAGGTGTTTACATGGTCAGTTTATCCAAAGCAGTGCCAATCCTAGACATGATCCATTTTAAGTATCATAATAGATACTTAAATGAGTCCAGCAGTTTTAGCTGCATGGTCATTTTGAACTTCCTCAAAGTACTACAATAGGCATCAGGGCTCATTACTATTATTTCCTTAAGTAAACTTATATAAACACAGATTTGGATAATCAACATGATCTAGCACTTGTAATTTGACTAGACCACTGCTCTATTTTAACCATAGAAATAAACCACAAAATATAGCGGAAGGGGGTGTGTGTGGGGGGTATGGGCTCATGTCATGGATTATATAAAAATGTCTTTTTGATAGCCTTCCTATCAAAGAATTTGTCAGCCTCAAAAAAATACAAATCCTGTTAATTTTATGCTGCAGAGGTTTTCTGTTTCAACTTTCTATTTATTCAATTATTTATTGTTTTATTTATTTATTAATAGAATACAGAAAAGAAACTATGTCTGGATGTGGAAGATAATAGTTGCTTAATCTTCAACTGGTTAATCTTTACTGACACTTTATTTTGTAGACACTTTGAGATTTTTTTTATAGCAATGTTTTATCTTAAACATTTTCCACAATGATGCCTTTGATTTAAATTCAGTAGTCATACACACAGTCATACCCCTATAACTACCTTGATATATGTCTATATGTTGGGGTAAAAAATTGAAAAAGAAAAGAAAAGAAAAAGATGGCATTAGGATTTCTTTCAGTCATCTTTGAAAAAGACCCCAAAATGGTAGAGAAAGTATATCTCAAAGATCCAGACTGTGAATTAGTCCGGCTGCATTTCAGGATAAAGAGGCATATTGATTTTCACCTTAACTTGAAGAAGCCTTTGTCTGTTGTAGCTCAAACACAGAGATTTCATCCTTGTTTTAAATCAAACACAGTGTGCTGGACACTGTCATGTCAAGGCATGATCTCAGAGAGAGTTACTTGGCTAAAACCACACCAATTTCTTAATATACTTGGCTAAAAATGCAGAAACTTAAAATTTCTCATTCAAAAGAAAATTATCTTTGTTCATTTTTTTTTAGCATTCACCCTATTCTTAATGTCTTTTTTTTCACCAGTTTTTCTCTTTCTATAAAAAACATTTGAACTATCCCAGTTGTGTCATCCTCATTAACTTTCAGTGTTAGCTATCTTCGTGAATTTTTGAGAGTATTTGTAGAGCATTCTACTCATGCATGAGTAAGGATGACAAAGTCTGGTTCACTATCATTAGAAAAAATGCCAGCTAGAAGATTACAGACTTCTGAATTACCTCTTGTATATAATGAGGAAGATGAAACAGACTATCCATTTAAATTGAACCGCATTAGTTTAGAATCCATTTTTTTCCTTTTTTTTTTTTTTTTTTGCATTTTTAAGTTTGAAGAAATAATCTCATTTCAAATTCTGAGTTGACCTGTATGATACATAGAGTTTTAAGTCTAAGTTATTGGAAACCATAGTCAGTAATGAAATAAATTATGTGAAGTTAATATCCAATTAGTTTAAGTTAAGCAGAAGTTGCAGACCAGAAAATATTAAGAATGGTGAAGAATTAGGAAAACGGCTTAGAAAGCACAGAGCAAAACTACTACTTTGGAGAAGTTACAGAATATATTTTTACATGTTATATTGAAATAATGTGTTCTGAATAATAAGGGATTTCAAACTTGGGAAAACAGATAGAGAAGGCAGAGGGTTGAAAGTATGAAAATGTAGCAGACCTACAGAGTAGAAAAGACAAAATAAAAAAATCGGTTTAGGAAATTGTTAACTTTAATATTGTTTTTCCATTTTTCTATATACTTTGTGTTACTTCTGTGAGTTTTGATTATTTGGTTTTTTTTCTAGAGAAAAGAATATGCCAATCAACAGTTTTAATATATGTTTCAGACAAAGAAGCATTAAACTTAAATTCCTTGATCTTTCAGCGCTTATGAAATTTTAATGAATTCTTGATAATTACCAAAAATATTTAAAATAAGTACCAGTACATAGCTCAGAAAAAAAAAATATTTAAACACCACACACACACACATATACAAAAACAATGGAGGATGATTTCTTCTTTTTGATCTGCTTTCCCTTTATAATTAATTGCAATCTTGAAACCTCAGATAATAGAAAAATCTTCATTTTTAGCATTCATAGGAAACAGGAAAGAGTTGAATCATCGATTAATGTTAATAAGGACTACCCAAATGTGCTATTATAATCACAAAAACAGAACTGATTTGCCTGCTTCATTTGAACCTCTTGGGTTCAAATAAATGTTAAGTCTTTGTCTTTTAATATTACATTAACAGCAGGAGCCATTTTATTTGGAAAATATCAAAACTGATGTAGTCTCTGATTTCTAATGGCAATTACTGTGGTTACAAAAATAATATTTACAGTATGGAAAATATTGCACCCTATTCAATTTTCATGACTGAAAATGACTCATATTAGCATACTTTAAGAAACTGATTAATTACAGTGCTTCAGTTGATGATCATTTGAATTTGAGAGAAAGTATCATCTATGCAAAGGGAGGAAAGTTCTTAAAAGTCACTTTCAGTTGTGAGGAAGTGCTTTAGTATTTGAAATGCAGACAAATTAAATCACTGAATGCCTTGTTGGATAAATGTATGTAAATTAAATCTTTTTTCCCATACTGTATACATGGACAGAACTACATCAGATTCACAATGTACAGTCATCCTGACTACTAAGCAACAAGTAGTAACTTTAAATAAAAAGTGAAGTAATTATTTTTGCCAGATCTACCAGAGTTGCTATAAAACTTCCACTAAGCAGCTGCTTGCTTTTTTTATTTTTTTTCTTCCTCCCATCTCTCTTTTTACCCTTTATAAGTTATATATGTGAAAGATTAAAATTCATCATCATGACATGGATAGCAGAGAAAACTTTTAAACTTTTTTCAGGTGATTCATTTCTTTTTTATAACAAGTTTGGAACCACTGCAGATTTATCCTATAGGATTCCCTAAATGCAGGAAAGTAAAACTGGAAAAATGTAGAAGTAGTGTAACTTTAAAAGAAATTTTTAGAGAGGATGGTTCTGAAAAGAATTTCAAGAGATAATCTAGTTCATCCTCTTCAGAGCAAAAGCACCTATACCTATATTGCTCTTCACAGATATTTAACTAACCTCTTCTCTGACAAATTAGACTAGTTTAGGATTGTAATTTCATTTCATTTTCAATTCATGAAGTGGCTACTCCTGTGAATGAAATTATAACTCTATTTTTTGTATTTATTTTGACACTTTGAAATGTGGACTTGCAAGTGAATCATTAGAAGGAACACGTGAAACTTAAGGAAATTCAGGAGTTAAATTTTGATGATTATATATGTTATGTCAGAAATTCTTCTGACAGTAGAAGGAATAGTGATGAAAATTGGATTGTTTTGTTCTGTCTTGTCAAGAGCACGAGATGTAGAATTTTCTATGCTGGTGTTGAAAAATTGTATGAGTAGAACAAAATAGTTGGCAAGCATGAACAAGCTATGGGTCCTTCCCATTTCTCACAGCAGTGGGAAGCTTTTAAAGCTTCCTTCTACAAATTTAAATGGGACCATGTAAGATCTGCAATTTGGAAATCTCTTCTGCTCACTCACTTCTGCATTCAACCCTTTCATCTATAATATTGCTCATGTAGCTTATATTTGTACCTCTTTTACAGGAAGCAAAGAATCTGTGTCATTTCCCTTGAACTGCACTAATTTTCTATATGCTTCATAATTTAACAGGAATGAAACAGATTATAGAAATGTTTTAAAATTCTGTAGCAATCACTTTAGAAATCTGGAGAGTCACCCTGAGAATGAGAGTCTTTCTAAACACATTTTAAACCACACTGAGAAACCTGTTACAAGAATTTCTCGTACGTATCCTAATTAATATATATATGCAATAAGCATAAGTTGAGTCAAAGGCGTATGAAAGAAAAGCCAAACATCCAAATAGAGATTTCTTCAATTCTTAATGTTCCCTAACTCCTTTCTGTTCATGTCTGTTTGTCTGCCAATATTTAGTCTGACTGCAATCCATAGAACTAATTCTGCATCAGTGGATAAATCTTTTACAAAATATACACAAAATTCAAGCATTAAGGAATAAAACCCAATACCAGTATTTTTTTCCCAGTGTTGAGGTTTTACCAATAATGTTAGTTACATTGCTCAGATATGAAAGCTAACACCTTTTCTCACAAAACAATAAAAAAATAATATGAAACACTACTTTTTTGCATAGTAACAATTTCAAACAACCTCTCTTTTTTGTTCATCTTATCTATTTGGAGTTTTTTCATAGTACACATTTGCATGGACTCTCAACATCTAAAGAATACCAAATGAAATAAGCAGATAAAAATCACTTGTATATAAATGTTAGTATTTTTATACACTGAAATTATAATTCTGAAATTAACTAAATCAGACTGAAGTACAAAGGTATTGCAAAAAGTGAAGATTGATATTTGGGTTAAATTATCTGCAGGGTGGGAATTTCAGTGGCTCTGAAAAATTATCCTGAAAAAAATTAAGAATGGAGTTTGATAGTGAGCTGAATGCTATCTTTTTATATGGCATTGTGGCCAAGTATGTAGGTCAAAGCACAAAGAAGTTGCAGCTAGGGTATCAAAAGTAAAAACCATTCTCAAAATACATGACTCATAAGGAAGGCCAAGAAGAAGTTGCTTATCACCTGGAAAAAATTCCCATAATTAAATATTATAAATTACTTTTGTGCCAGCATGTAACTCAGGCCTAAAAAAGAGATCTCAAAGGGGATCCTCACAGGGATCACAGGCCCCTGAGACTGACTTCCATCCCTGGTGAGATGACAAACTCAGTAATAAAGGGCAAGACCACTGAGCAAATGCATAGAGTGCATAGACATGTCTTTGTGGGAAAGAGTCATCATGACCTTGGTAAAGGGCCTTATTAGTGTGCTGGACTGTTACGAGGATGTCAGTGAACACATGAACAAAGGGTATCCTATAGCTAAGGATAAGAAAGAAAAAAGAAGTCCGCTCAAGAAATACAAGCTGTTGGAAGAAAGGCCTTTTTATAGACTGATACCTGGTGAAAGGCCAGAAAGCGTAAGGTAGTTTTCCATGAACACTTTTCAGGATGAGAAAGAGTCATCAGTGAGTCATACAGTTTTTGAGGCCAGTTCTATACACCTTTCTATCAATGAACTGAAAAAGGGAACAAACAACAAATATCTGAATTTTAGGATTATACTAAGGTCTTTTAAGTATTCAGAGGTCATGCCTAGGTTGGGGAACTCCAGAAAGACTTCATGAAAAGAACTGAATGGTCAAAAATGGTAGCAGATGAGGTCCAGAGGGAATAAAGGCAAAATAATTCATGGAAAAAATGTATATGTCATGCATATGTAAAACCACACTTGGAACTGCCTGTTGCAATGCGATAAACAGATCTTGAGGTCATCATTGATTTCAAAGTTTCATCATCACCGTCTTAAAGTGCAGCAGCAGCTAAAAAATAAAAAACAATTAAAAGTACTCAGCAGGAAGGAAGTACTCAGCAAGGCAGAGGTCAGCATTTTGGTGCTATCTGAAAACTTGGCGATTCCACATCTTGAATAAGGAGGTGACACTTTCCTCTATTTTGTCTTGGTGAGATTCCCCCTGGAATACTGAAACCAGCTCTCAAGTCTTTAGTACAGGAAAGATATGGACCTGCTGGAATGGGTCTAGACAAGGGCCACTTGGCAAGGGGCTAGAACTAGATGATCTTTAATGTCCCCTCCAACCCAAACTATGCTATGATTCTATGATTCTATGCTTGTGTACTTCTGGTGCCCACATCTCAAGATGTGGCAGGATCACAGCAAATACAGAGAAGGGAAACTAAGATGTGGGAAGGAGAATACTAAAAGGGTAGGATTCTAAGAAAGGTTATAAAAGTAAGAATCTGATGTTCAAGCTGAATGTAGAGCTGTTTGTTGTTCACTGGATCACACAATATTAGAAGAAAAGGAAATATACAAGAGCTAGTAGGAAATTAGTTTAAATGGGTTAAATACATTACACATAGACAGCGAACTGGAATCAGGTGCTGTGGGTATCAAGCCATATTTTGTAAATACTGACAACATTAGAAGCTTCAAAAAGAGATTAGTGAAATTCATAAACTGCGAGTGGATTCTTAGGTCTAAAAGTAGATACATAATATCTACTTAAATCACATAAAAATTGCCTCTTCATAGGCAAATTCATAGATCTAAAAGTGGATATTAAGAGGAAAAGGTGAGAGGGTATGCTCCCATATCCTAATACAGTAATTGTATTGGATCTATTTGACAAAAAGTGGGTAGATTTTGCAGTATGCCTGAATTAAATCTTGTATAGCCACTGCTGGAGACACAGTGCTGAGCTAGACAGACCACTGGTTTGACCTATAAGAAAATTCTTTATGTTCTCTTTTAAGTGAAACTGCCTCGGTCATTTTTGCTTCAGGTTTCAGATAATGTGTGTGGTTTCAACCTGTTCATCAGTTATGCCTCTATAGATGAGAGCTGAGAGAGAACTTGTGTTTTTCAAGCCTGAGTGGCAAATACATCACTATCAGTATCAACCTTGACCTTTATAATAGTGTTTAGCCTTTGCATTCTAGCCTGCAAAATATGTTTGGCAGTCAGTACAAATCCTTACACAAGAAAGAAAACCTTAGTAATGACCTCGTCAAATTGGCAAAATGTAGTAGGTGAAACTTGATGAAATCTGTCTAGGAAAAAAAATAAACAATATTTAACAGCCATTATCATTAGTTATTGGAACAAGAATTATGGAGAGTTCACCATCTCTTCTTACTGTTGGATTCTGCAACATTGTTCTGCTGCAGAACAATGACTTACAAGGATACTCCAATAATACACTGTGGTGTATAGCAGACCAGGTTAGAGGATCATTCTACTCTTCTCCAGGGTCTACAACCTCTAATTCTGTAAAACAGCCAAGAGTTCATCACATTCTTTGAAATGCGTTAATAGACACAGGCACCTTCCAGAAAATAAAGTATGAACACATACAGCCAGTCTCAGATTTCCCCTTGGAGCTATTATTAATTATTTAAATTTTATTGACAAACCAAAGTGTATTCAAATTTCAATTATCTGATAAAATCATTAAAATACACAAGTGGCGCGTGTTAACCCTGGGAGGCAGTTCAGTGCCACACAGCCACTCGCTACCTTACCCCCAGTGTGATGGGGGAAAGAACTGGAAGGATTAAAGTGAGAAAACTTGAGGGTTGAGATAAAGACAGTTTAGTAGGTAAAGTAAAAAGCTGCACACACAAGCAAAGCAAACCAAGGAATTTGTTCACTACTTCAGCTGTTCAGCCAGCCCCAGGAATGCAGGGCTCCATCACATGTAATGGTTATTTGGGAAGACAAAGGCCATCACTCCAAACATTCCTCCTTCCTCCCCAGCTTCTATTGCTAAGCATGACACCTTATGGTATGGAATAACCCTTGGGTCATTTGGGTTAGCTGTCCTGGAGTGTCCCCTCCCAATTTCTTGTGCACCCACAGCCCATTCACTGACTGGGGAGAGTCAGGGAAGCAGAAAATGCCTTTACTGTGTAAGCACTGCTCAGCAACTGTTAAAAGCTGGGTGTATTATCAACACTGCTTTCATCACAAATCCAAAACATAGCACCTCTGAGTTACTGTGAAGAAAATTATAGCAGCTTAACCCAGAACAATAAGGCACAGTTTCTATCACAAATTATTTATAATCTAAACAGAAACTAACGTAAGTGAGCTTTGTGTAAGAAAAGAGAAACATAGCTGGAGCAACAAAAAAATAGCAAAAGCAAGAGTGTGCATATAGGACAGAAAACGTAGATTTCAATGTTTTCTTTTCCTTTTCAATGACCAGTAATGTAACAAAATGACAGCTGAAGTTCAGTAAGAGTAGGCCCAGGAAGTCGTGAAAAAAGAATACTTAAAGTTCCAAAACTGACTTTTCACTGGAGATAATATTGACATTAATGAACACCATTGTGGAAAAATAGGTGGGTTTTTTCTATTTTTAATTTTCTTCTGAAAGTTTATTTTTTCTTCATAATACTTTTCGCTTACTTTTTGTTAGGTTTTATTTTTTCTTCCTTGGGATAAATATCAGCAAAAAGTTATTTCATGTCAACTGCATAGAAAAAATCTCAAACTAAGTGCTATGTGCCAACATTTTTGGCTGCATCTTTTATTGGGTTCATGCAAAATTTCATTAGTTGCCAATTTTGTATAAAAAGAAAGGACATTTGCACATGAACACTTCATGCTTGATTTTGCTGTTATCTTTTGAAACACATTAGGGTCTAATTTAAAATTCAGCGAAGTCAAAGGGAGACTTTCCATTTGATTTCTATAAGATGATCAAACACGAAAAAGAAGAGGCTAGATGAAATTTTGTCCTCTGTAATTTAGATGAATATTTGTGTTGTCTTTCCAGTATTTAATGTGTATTTTGAGACATTGTTAAAAGCCCACAATGCTCTTTATATTTTGAATGCTTTATCAGATCCATTCAACCTGAAATTGCCCAAAATGAGGTGTCCTCTGGCAAAGGCAGTTTAAGAAATCACTTATCTGGTGCTCCTGTCTGCTTGTCCACAATATTTAAAACAGGTCAGGTGGATCATATAGTCAAAACACATTTTTCTTTTCACAAAATTGAAAAACAGTTTAGAAAGACTACCATAAAGACAGAGATTTATACTGTAAGCCTACAGTCTGGAAAAAAAAAATATTAAAAAATCTATCCTGTAAATATAATCTTCAAACCACAAAACTGAGTTGAATGTATCCTTTGTAAATCATTCCCAGAATTTTTAAAGGATTCTGGTTAACCTTTTCTCTGTGAAAAGGAGGTATATTACATTTCAACATAATTGTATTGATTAAAAGGATGACAATTTTTTTTATCAGAAATATCAAGACAGATTTTTTTTAATGTCAAGTATATTTTAGATAATTATTTTTGTACAGAATATGCATGTTATTTAAATCCTGAGAGTTCTCTTTTGGATTTTTATTTTTATTTTTATTTTATTAATTGGAACGTGTTCAAGCTTTTTGCGCTTCAATTTTGTACTTTATATTTTATGCTTGTGCCTCCCCATCCAGCCACAGATTTAAGAAGGTGAGCTAAAGAGTTTTCATTCTTACCCTTTCTTCTATATAATATGATGAATTCCTAACTTCTTAGCTCTCAAATTCATATTGGGCTGCTCCCAATGTGATACACAAGCACATCTTCCTCTCTTTTTCACACCTAAAAAGTTAAGGCAACAAAAGTCTTAGGCATCCCAGTTAGTAGATGTAAAATTAAACCATATAGAATTTTAGGCCTTCATTTTTAATGCTTTCTGGATTTCATAAAATAGTTGCTAGAAACATTGCCAAGAAGGCAAACCGTGAACTTCTTTTTTAACAGCTGTATTTAAATACTGGAGAAGAATGCAGAAGACACCACTTTTTTCCCCTCAGCATTGGTATCACTTCAGTTGAAGTAAATGATGTTCCCTAAATCTCAGGAGCTCAGCTCTGTCCTAGCAACACTATGTCACCCAAGCTTCCTCCTTACTTTCCAGATCTTCATATAACTTTTCCCTAGCTCTGAGTTCATCATGAATTTAATTTCACTTTGTTTGTTGATCTGAAGGTCTATTTGATCTAAATGGGACTGTGACCTTGTAAATCCTTCTTTTACCTTCTGGTGTTATAGTCTGTGGATTTAAACTACTCTCAGTACTTTATGAGGTTGCACTCTAACTTCTGCAGGCAAATAAATCAGCATCAGACTGACCTTGGTGATATACTATTTGGATGGCATGAACTTGTAATTTACATACTGTAGATTGTAAAGGTTCTATTGAAATTGGAAGTGCATCAGATGCTTGAAAATTTGTATGAAGAAACTAAATTTGTGAGTTTGCTTGCCATCACTGCATTCAACAAATGCTTTAAAAATGCTACTACATCAGCAGGCAAGTGATACTAAAATCCTACAAATTTGCTGCTTGGAAAAAATTGTCTAGCAATAAAACAAGCCCATCAGTATTCAGCCATCAGAAAAATAAAAATCAATTTCAAACTTTTGATAAGGTTTGATCTCTTTGTTTATTATTTTTCTTTAACTATGGAAATCAAAGTATTAGTTGAGTTGTACATTTCCGTCTCCTGATAAAAGCTGCATCTGGGGAAGAACAGCCCCATGTACCAGTACAGGTTGGGGGGTGACCTGCTGGAAAGTAGCGAAGGGGAAAGGGACCTGGGGGTCCTGGTGGATAGGAGGATGACCATGAGCCAGCAATGTGCTCTTGTGGCCAAGAAGGCAAATGGCATCTTAGGGTGCATTAGAAAGGGAGTGGTTAGTAGGTCAAGAGAGGTTCTCCTCCCCCTCTACTCAGCCTTGGTGAGGCCGCATCTGGAATATTGCGTCCAGTTCTGGGCCCCTCTGTTCAAGAAGGACAGGGAATTGCTTGAAGGAGTCCAGCGCAGAGCCACAAAGATGATTAAGGGAGTGGAACATCTCCCTTATGAGGAGAGGCTGAGGGAGCTGGGTCTCTTTAGCTTGGAGAAGAGGAGACTGAGGGGTGACCTCATCAATGTTTACAAATATGTAAAGGGTGGGTGTCAGGATGATGGAGCTAGGCTTTTTTCAGTGATATCCAGTGATAGGACAAGGGGCAATGGGTGTAAACTAGAGCATAGGAAGTTCCACGTTAACATCAGGAAGAACTTATTTACTGTAAGAGTGACAGAGCACTGCAACAGGTTGCTCAGGGGGGTTTTGGAGTCTCCTACATTGGAGATATTCAAGGCCCGCCTGGACAAGTTCCTGTGTGATGTACTGTAGGTTACCCTGCTCTTGCAGGGGGGTTGGACTAGATGATCTTTTTAGGTCCCTTCCAACCCTTGGGATTCTGTGATTCTGTGATACAAAGAAAAAATCCGATACGCTTCTATGAAAACTATGTAGTCATGCAGAAGAACACCAGGTATCAGGCATAAAGTGACTTAGAGGTCTATTTACATGACAGATTGCTGCATCATACAGAAATATGCATGCTGGAATAGAAACAGCCAACTCAGATGACAAAGGAAGGGAGAAACTGAATATCCATCTACTCTCTCTGTGTTTCATTACTACCTCCTTGAGTTTCCTGTTCTCACATGGACAGAAGGGAACAGACCAGTTTCAAGTATCTGGAATGACATACTTTATCAGTGGTTTCATTAACTCATGATCTATTCAAGTTGTTTATGTTCATACCATCATTTTGAAAGAAGTAATTTTCCTCTTCAAGTTTTATCAAGTGTATTTCCTGTCTGCACATACCATCTATGAGTCAACATCCTCAATACAAGATGTTCAACTTGTGCTTATCAGTGTACTTTAACTGCTGGATCCCCCTAGAAGTATGACAAAAACAGTAGAGTAAGATTCAGCCACAACTTCATCTGAAATAACAATAATGAGCCAAATACTAATCCAAAAAGGACATACAATAGGCTCTGAGTTTGTTTGCACTTGAAATCTTGTATGAACAGTTCATCTTCATAATTACATCTTAAACAGTGGAAAAGCGGAAGGAACAGCTGTTCATTCCAACCCCAGAAATTAAAAAAAAAAAAAAAAAAAAAAGAGAGAAAAAGAAAAAAGAAAAAAGAAAAAAGAAAAAAGAATCAGTCTACTGATCTTTCTGTCCTTTCATATGTATTTAATTAAATCAACTGGTCTGCAATGATTCAGACAGGGGAATTAAAAAAAAAAATAAAAAATGACAACATCTGGAGGAAAAGGTTCTCAAAGTCCTTTTTAACATTTTCAGAAGTGCATTAAGTGAGAATGTTCTCAGGAATAAAATTTAGAAGTATTGTTTCATCAAAACAAATCAAGAGGAGATGATCTTCTGAGCTTACTTAAGAGAGCAAAAATGTTTCAAATTAATCCTGTAATATATGGCATAAATTCTATAACACCAGCTACATGAAATACTGGTTTGAGAGAGACATTGGTCTTGGTAGATATAATTTTTAAATCCATCAGCTTGTGTTTTGAACTATAGAGATATGTAATTCCTTCTTGCATTCTAAAAATAAGCATGCTTAAGTAATACAGTGTCAAGGCCTGCAAAGCGCTATTAGTCTATTAGTTACTTTAGGAAACATGCTGAAAAAAAAAAAAAGAAAAAAAGAAAGCTACACAAAACCTGAAGGTAAAAGTACTGAAATAGATTACTGATTATATTCTTCATTTCTGTTATTAGAGGCTTTGTCTAAAGGTCATTCCATATTACTGCTAAGGTCATATAGGAGAATAATTAAGCCATTAATAATAACCTAAAAAAAGAATGTCACATATTATTTCATATATGCTAATTATATGTTATTTCAATAGTAATTGCATCTATTTGAATTACATCATTCTTAGCCAGATTCCTTTCTTTCCACCTGACTCAATCACCCCACAAACACAAGACCCACTGAAATCCTAAAATGTTTGTCTTCTAGCCGACTGTGCTGACACTCCCAAGATCATCCTAGGGTGATGTAGATCACAGTACTGTTTGGGACAAAGGAAGACCCTGTGAGCCTTCCCTAACTTAAAGACAAACTAATTTAAATACATCTCAACACCAAATACAGCGCATTAAATTGTCCAGGTAGATTTAAAGACAAAGGACAGATTATTCCCTTTCTGAAATTCAGTTCAAAGAGCATGAAGGGATATGTGCATGAACAATGAAACATTTTCTGACTGGGTATGTTTTTTGATTGTTAAATTTCCATTTTCTTCACCTAAGCTTACACGGAATCAACATCTAAAATAATTCAGCCTCTTCAGCAGCAGCTCTTTTTGCTGTATTTTTTATTTCAGTGATAACAGAGCAATAACATTGATGTAGCTGTGTGTTTGCAACCCCTTTCGTGTTTCAGATCCTTCTTTATTAAAGTTTGTTGCATTATGCATTAAACGGTTAATTTAATTTGTTGCATGGGAGTTCTCAGCTTTCAGTTCAGCTTAAAGTGGTTTCTTTGTCTATTGACTATGTTGTTCTGCTACACTGAATTAAAGACAACTTGAAAAAGTGCTCTTGTACTAATGTTTCCAACTTCTCTTTTAGGGTATCAGTAATTATTGTTTTTTAATTTAGCAGCACAGAGTTGTGTACAACAGATAGACAAACCTCAAACAAACAAAATCCACTTTAAAATATATTTCAATCAACCATAGAGAGCTTAGTATTCAGTACTCATAGTTATAGGTCACAAAATCTAAAATTCTGTCCTTTTCCAACTAATTTGCTAAATAAAATGAATCAATTGAAGTAAGCTTCACAAGAACCTCTACAATAAGTGCAGATCAATCTGACTTGTTGATAACTTACGATCTGAATAGTGCAGATGATGCAATTTACATTTAAGATCAATATCCTAAGGCAAGGATAAAACATTAATATATAGCATGCCAGTGAATCATAAAATCCTTATACGTCAAAAATAGGAGGGAACTTAACAGAGGGTACAAATATTCCTTTTAATACACTTGTACTGTTAAATTGGTTATAGCATTCCTGAGTTCGTAGTAAATTCTCCAAGGACATGATATTTCTGGAGCTCTGAAAGAATGGGTAGACAAGTCTTTAAATCTCATTACAGTTTCTTGTAGCCCTCAATAGCTAATACGGCTTTTCATTAAATGTCCCTCAGAGAAATATCATTATAAAGTTCTCCTTTCAATAATCCAGCTCTTACTGCTTGGATGCTTACTACAAAATTGAGAAATAATGTTAAATTATTTTGGGGTTTGTCAAGCTGTACTAAAATAGCAACAATATATATATTTTAACCAAGAATGTATGAGGTACAAAATATTAATTTTATTTTTTTAAATACGTTTTGAAACTAGTCAGTTAACTATTAATTTGCCCAAATGAGGTAATGTTGAGCTATTCTACTTTGTCTTTCTGCAGTGTCCCAGTTTTGTCAGGCTGGTACAACTAATATATGTTACATCCGTATAGTCACTGCTTTACTAAGAGATGAAGCCAAAGTATAGTGCAGGAGTGGATTTATCAGAGGAGGTAGGTAATATTGGCCATAGCCTTCCTTACCAGCTCTGGGATGAGCAAAACTATGCTTGTTGAGGGAGAGTGCATGCTTGTGTCATAAGCTACAAGAGGTTGCAACACCTTATGAGCAGAGGATCCAGACTAATCCTATGCTGAAACTGGGACCCCAGCCACCACCATTCCCTTTACTCCATGTTCCAAGTTAGGAATGTAGTAAATTTAAGGTTGCATGGGATGTATTGACATGTACTGATTTTATCACACACAAAGAGTTGTGGTCAATGGCTCGATGTCTGGCTGGAGGCCAGTAACGAGTGGTGTCCCTCTGGGATCGGTGTTGGGACCGGTCTTGTTTAACATCTTCATTGCTGACATGGACAGTGGGATGGAGTGTGCCCACAGCAAGTTTGCTGATGACACCAAGCTGTGTGGTCCGGTTGATATGCTGGAGGGAAGGGATGCCATCCAGAGGGACCTTGACATGCTTGTGAGGTGGGCTGATGCCAACTTTATGAAGTTCAACAATGACAAGTGCAAGGTCCTACACCTGGGTCGGAGCAGTCCCAGGCACAGCTACAGGTTGGGCAGAGAAGGGATTCAGAGCGGCCCTGCAGAGAAGGACTTGGGGGTGCTGGTCGATGAGAAAATGAACATGAGCCGGCAGTATACGCTCTCAGCCCAGAAAGCCAACCGTATCCTGGGCTGCATCAAAAGGAGCGTGACCAGCAGGTCGAAGGAGGTGATCCTGCCCCTCTACTCTGCTCTTGTGAGACCTCACCTGGAGTATTGTGTGCAGTTCTGGTGTCCTCAACATAAAAAGGACATGGAACTGCTGGAACAAGTCCAGAGGAGGGCCACGAGGATGATAAGGGACTGGAGCACCTCCTGTACGAAGACAGGCTGAGGAAGTTGGGGCCGTTCAGCCTGGAGAAGAGAAGGCTGCGTGAAGACCTCATAGCAGCCTTCCAGTACCTGAAGGGGGCCTATAGGGATGCTGGGGAGGGACTCTTCGTCAGGGACTGTAGTGACAGGACAAGGGGTAACGGGTTAGAACTTAAACAGGGGAAGTTTAGATTGGATATAAGGAGGAAATTCTTTCCTGTTAGGGTGGTGAGGCGCTGGAATAGGTTGCCCAGGGAGGTTGTGAGTGCTCCATCCCTGGCAGTGTTCAAGGCCAGGTTGGATGAAGCCTTGTGTGGGATGGTTTAGTGTGAGGTGTCCCTGCCCACGGCAGGGTGGTTGGAACTAGATCATCTCAAGGTCCTTTCCAGCCCTAACTATTCTATGATTCTATGAATCCAAAACTAAACATAGAATCCAAATCACTTGGAAGCCATGGCCTGTACTCAGGTTAAATCTAGAAAAGGCAATGTGAATCCAGAAGTCAAATTCAGTGCTGTCCTTTAGCAGTTCAGGTGCAATGCAGAGAGCTGAATATAGACAAGTTGCTTCCATATCAGAAGTTATATTTTCATTGTACTCTGTGTACTCTGTGTACTATGTGGCTGAGTTTAGTGTTTAGTGTAAGGTGTCCTTGCCCATGGCAGGGGGGTTGGAACTAGATGATATTACAGTCCTTTCTAACCCTAACTATTCTATGATTCTATGATTTTATGTATATGTGTCCAGAGAGAGCTGGAATAGAGTTTAGAAAACAGTCCAATTGTTGTTAATTCCCATCTTTTATTTTGCTAAAATATTTCTGACCTAAAATGGCTTCATGAAATTTAATAGAAATGGAAATTTAATGCCAAAAAATACACTAAACATCATTAAAGTCACACTTCACATTTTGCAATGCAAGTATATAGGTGAAACTCATTAAAAAAATATTCATTTGCCTAAAGCCGATTTCTTCAGATGCATGGTTGATCACTATTTGAACAAAATAAATGTGGCAATTAGGGAACACTATTGCTGGACACTGGTAAAAGAGAAGCTGAACAAACAACAAATCAAAATGATCCCATAAAGTGCAATATCCTCATACATTTGTTGGTCTGATAATGTAAACAGCATTGAAATTCATGCCAAAAAAATTTGGATGGTTTATGCACTACAAAGAAAAATGAAAAGCAAACAAAATAAATTGCAGACTCTTAAGAATGATAAAAGGCTGCTATCAGGTAAAGGAAACAAGTTGATACACCATTAAATGTATTTTACAAACTCATTTGTGTCATAATATCAATGTAGCTGGCTGTGCTCCAAGACCTGAGGAAGCAGGCATGTTGCCACAAGCTTTTTCTTTCCACAAATAATACATCCTGTCACCTCTCTGAAACACAATCTATCAGTGTCTTTTTTCAGAGCTTTGACTGTGATCCTCAAGTATTCGGTTGGTACGGTCACAGCCCACTATAAAGACGAATGTTACCTCATTTGGCAGGATTACAGTGAAGGGTGTACATATATTTCTATGGGGAAACCACTTAACTGCATTCTTCTAGGTCAGACAGCAGCATATCCTTTGATCACTGAACCCATTTGAATGATTCTGTGCACAATCTCCATCTATATCCACTGCAGAATGTACAAGTTAAGACTGGCAATCTTAGTCAAATCCAAAGACAGACTCTAAGGGCTAATTTTTAATGCCAAATGTATTAGAATTTTTAAAGCTCTGCTCTTTTGAATCTTTCAGTGTGCTGGGTATTTAGGAGTATTGTGAGTAAGATAAGATGTAAAGACCCTATCACAGCTCAAAAAGGCCAATATAAACCAATTATTTCTCTAGCTGCAACTAAGGGACCAATTAGCAATAGCTGACAGAAGACTGCAGCCCAGCTGAAAAAGGAATAGCAGCCAGTGGGGGTCAGGGTGTATTTCAGAAAAGAGCCTCAGATAATATATGGGTTGGGGTTTTTTTTTAAGTATGACAGAGAACACAAAAGTAGGTGATATCTATTAGGAGACAAATGTAGGAGCAACCCAGGGAAGAAGAAAGAGCAGACCTTGTATGCTACTGACTCTTTTGTCTCTTATCTACAGGGGGGGAAATCTGGCCTTTAAATGCAAAGAGCAAGAAGCGTCAACCTTCTGTACTTGGAAAGGCTGAAGTATGGGAATCAGGCCCAGCAGACACAGGCTTTGTTTGTACTCTCTGTTACTGCTTTGATTTCCCCATTTCTCTGCCATTTGAATGGACTGAAATAACTCTAGTGTGTCTCTTCAAGAGAAAGAGAAAATGGATCATGCTCCTGCAGCTTTGAAATGCTGCCTCTGTAATCTACTATCACACTGACCAGCTGAGTTGAATGATTTAAAACTTTCATAAGGTTAAGACTGCACAAAGAAATGATGAACAGAGCAAGGTCCTCTCCCCAGATGGTGAAGTTGGTAAATTTGCTATATTCAGCCCCATTTTGTTGTTTATCTTCAATCAGATATGTTGTTATAGTCTTTCAATCACATTTCAAAAGAGATAATGGAGGCTTTTTTTCAGATGTATCTTTAGAGTTAGGAGCATTCCTTCTCCTCCAGTTTTCCATAAGGGAACTGTTAAGGCACTAGTTTTCTAATTTTCTACATGAGTCAAAAAAGTCCAGCCTTGAATTCCTGAATTGGTCCATTCATATAATCTTCTCCTCTATTTATTCCTTGGGATTTCTTTGAAACCAAGATAGCAAATCTGAAGTGAAGAAACCCACAAGGATCCCTTTGCCTGTTGCTAGGCTATTTCAAGAACTGAAGTTAGCTAATTTAAAGGCAATTAAAAGTCCACTAAAACACTGTATGTATCCTTAGAGGGCAGACACATCTCCTAAATTATCTTCCTTGCTTTGGCATTTCTGTCAGCATAGATCAAAAAGTGCTGATTTTCATAAGAATACTTACGGTTTTAGTTCTAGATCCCACACATAATATTAAATTATCTATTAAGTTTTTTAACATAAAATTCTGGAAAGCAAAACCAGCTGCTGTATGTTAGACTGTTGTTGCTAGGTGTTATGTTTCTAATACAATTTTTTTCAAAAGTCAGTGTCAGAAGCATCTTTAATATTAACTTAAAATCATGACGTTTTACAAGCCCCAAAATTTCTACTTAAATGTTAGCTTTCTTTTTTTATTAATTTATTCCTCTCTATTTTTTTTTTTTTTTTTCTAGCAGTTCCTGGTCTGTATAGTGCATTATAGAATAGATATGAAAACACAGACATCAATGGTAATTTAAGGGATTAATTAATACACTGGAATATCATTGATCACTCTTCATTTTTATCCCCTGACCATACTCAGTTATATCTGTTTGCAAAGCAAACTGACAAAATAACAGGTATCATAAGATAACTTCATATTTTGTGTTTCTATGTGTAACAGTGATTATTGCATGTATGTATTGAGACAGTGAGTGCAGGAAAAAATGAAGGCATCTCAGTAGATAAAATTACCTTTACTAAGGGGACACAAGTACAAAATGGCAACTAAAAATCTAATGATAACTTTTGTTCTCAAGTATACCAATCCCACTACTTGTCTGTGACTATAAACAAGGTGAAGACCTTAACATAAAAATTCTGCTCTTCTTGAGTTGATTAAATAGCTGTTGATTCTGCACCTAACCACCATTGTTGATTTAAAACTTCTTTCACAGAACAAAGCTAACCATTTTTCATGCAGTTGGATGAAAATGTTTATGTGTCCCCTTGAAGTTCATTGTGAACATCAAGCTTCTTTTATTATTACTATTTTTATTGTAGTTTCAATTAAAGAAATGTCTCAGGGGTGTGTGATGTACATCTACCTGATTTGCTTAATGTTTGATACTAGTATTAAACACTTCTGTAAAACTATGCAGAAATGTTTTTCGACTTGTGGGTGCAAGTTTGCGCATGCTTACTTCTCTATCTTGCTATCTGACATTTTTGTCTTTTAACGTATTGACTCAATTTACATTCCTTGATAATCACATACTTGAAATGACTGAAAATAGAGCTTGGCATTAGAGCAACTCTATTAAGTATTTTAATTCTGACTGTGAAATCACATTATTCATAAAACAGTAGTACAGTAGTTTTACCCATTTGGTATTCTGCAATTATTAACATTGTATTTAAAGGCATTAATAATTTAGAAGATTTCTTTACTGTGTAGTGGAGTCGTATATTATCAATTCTATGAAAATAAAGGGAAGTTATGTCTCATGCTGTCAAAAATGGGGAAATATTCTTTTGCTGTAATAAATTTCCTCTGGAGAAATCTTGTAAGATAGTCATCTTAATTACCCTAGTATTTTATAATGCTGTAAGGGTAAGATAATGATGAGGGTATGAGTAATGCTGAAAAGACCTAGAGCCTAAATTAAAGATGATTAGTTTTAACTTTCTTAAAGTGCATTTCCCAAACTTCTAAACTACAAAGAGTATCTGTGTACATAATATTCTGCCTAAGGCTGAGTGAATTTTGCCAGATGTATTTTAATGTAGAAAATAAGTTTTCTGTGATGTACAACCAAGACAGATTCATCCAAACTGTAACCATATTTCTTCAGTTATTTCAATAAATGGAACTCAGTTTTGAAGAACCACTAAGCTAAGGAAGGTACTGACCTCTTACCTTTCTCATCTGCAATCAGTAAAGTCATCAAAAAAAAAAAACAGACAGAAAATAGAGCTCAGAGCACAAAGGATTGGATGTGAAGGTTAACAGTTACTTTGATATTGTTACCTAAATGCAAATGTCCATACTTACATGGTTTAACTTTTGCTAGGTTAGTCCAAACAAATGTAGTCAGTTCAGTTAGAAGAGTCTGAAGAGATATTTAGTTTGCCAGCTGTCAGCATCTGGTAAAATGTGTCATTTCAGATATCATAAGATATGAAAGATATGTGCATGCAAATATATAAAACATAAAACCTACAGGAATGTGATGTCCTTCTGAAGTACCAGATTCTCTTAAGAGCACTTTGTGTGGCCTAAGATGCCTAAGTATGAGGGAAGTGGGTCAAGCGTAAGGCAATGTAATCAATGTAATCAGTGTACATTAAAAATGTTAGCTATGAAATCATGAAGAAACTCAGTATCTATGTAATATTCTCAGGGATGCTTTCTTAGAATTCATTAGTAAAGGGTACATATGATATTATATTTCATACTAATCTCAAAAGTGTTTGAAATGGTGGTGGTTTAGCTTTGGATCACCCAGCTGCTCACTCACTCCTCCTCCTCAAAGGGGTAGGGGAAGAAATGAGGCAAAACAGACTCATCTTGGAGAAAATTAAAGTGCAGTCAATGAAAAAGATTTGCATTGAGAGAAAAAATACAGATGTTAAAACAGTACCTTTCCTTCCCCATTTTCCAGACTCAGCTTCACTCCTTCACTCCTTTTTTCTCTACTTGCTGCCTGAGCAGGGCAGAGGGGAAGTGGGATGAGGGATTAAGGCCAGTGCATACTCGTTCCCCTCTGCCACTTCTTTCACATTTTCTCCTGCTCCAGCACCAGATTTCCCACAGGCAGCAGTTCTGCTCAAAAGAACTTCTGCTTCAGTGTGATTTCTCCAAAGGCTGTCACTCCTTCAGGAAATATTAATCTGCTTTGGTGTGACTCATCCAAAGGCTGCAGTGGATATCTGCTCCATGGAGCACCATGAAGCACATCCTCTTCTGACCTTGGTGTTCCCTCTGCTGTTTCCTATTGTTGTTTCCCTCCTCTTCTGCACTTTTTGCAGACATGCCACCAGCTTTACTTACGGACTCAGATGTGTCCTATGGTGGGTCCATTTGCAGAGCTGGCTGGAACTGGATGGAACTAATTGTGTCCAGCATGGCGCAGGCCCTCACACAGAGGCCACCCCTGCAGCCCTCTGACTGCCAACATCTAGAAACCTATATGCAATACAGAAGACAAATGAAACAGAAAAAACCCCAACAAATCAACCAAAAAAACCCCAAAAACCAAAAATCCAACAACAAAAACAACCTACAATTCTACCATTTGAATCCAAAAATTTCCCTCAGTAAACTGAATTCAGCACTGAATCTTTCCAAAAGACATCATAAGAATAGAATTTAATCAGCTAGGCAGTCTGCTAGAAGACTGCTCAGAAGTACGAATGGAAATGAGAGAATCTCAGATCTCCTTTAGATGATAACATGGGAGATCACACTGCATAAGAAGACCCTTTTATAAAAAAGTCAGAAATTAATTCTTACCTTTGTAACATGTCCAGATCTGACTTTCCCATCATCTCCTGCATACTACAGCTTATCTCCTTACATATTAGAATGAAAGCAGGATAATTACAAAAGATCTTTAATTTCTTATCAGCAAATTTATTATAGTGTATACTTGTTTTCAATGTAGTAGTGAGGATCAAATATATGGGCAGATGCTTGATCTTACCTACTTATAGATCCTAGAACCTTTAAGCTGAAGTCACCCAACAGGTAGTAATGTTAAAATCATGCCAAGTTCCCCTTACAATTATAAAAGAAGTAAGATTTTTCAGAGGCTGATTTTATCCCATCCTCAAACAAGAATATAAAACAGATTTTATGTTTTATATAACCAAACATATAGCCCAAGCTATATTCAGCTGCTTGACCAAGCTAGATTCAGCTGCTTAAAGAAGACATCTAGTGCTCTTTGGAATATCCCAGTGTATCCCATATGGTCTCCAGCTCATGTTCCAGAAAGGCATGAGAATCCCATGGGCTTCTTCCATATTTGCCATACCTGTGTGGATGTCTTTTATACACTACAATGAAAAAAAAAATGCACTGACTGCCCCTAGATTGTGGTCAATGATGACAAATGGCTCTTCACTGAAAAGATGAATAGCTCCAATATCTCTATCAACTTGATTTTACTTGTCCATAATTAGAGTGTAGACAATCAGCATTCATGTGAATGTTCATATGCCAACACCTTAACTTAGGCTTTCTAATCTACAGCTGAATCTGGCTTCTAAAACTGGGGAAAGGAATTTCCTTCTAAGTTTGCCTGTGCACTAAAAACTTAAGCAATGAACAGATGTGCTTGCAGTAACAGGAATACAGTTACCTGCATTGTTAGGTTTTTAGAATTGCAGGCAAGGCCAGATCTCCCAAACTATTTCTGGCCATGATTTAATTAGCACAGGATAGATACCATTCACAGTAAGCAGTTTGCACAGCTCAGTCCTGAGGTCTAAACGATTTTATTATTATGGATGTGGCCAGACTGCGCTAGCTGGCATGAAATGCAACAAATGGACTCTGGCACCATTTTTATTTTCAAAGGTGTAGCCAGAAGATGACAAAATTAGTCAGCAACAGGTCTCCCTGGAGAAGAAGCAATATACAGCTAGCAAGTTAAATGCAAGGAGACTTGAAATCATGTCTTCCTGCATTATCCATACACTCCTGCAACCACACAGAGGACAGCACTGGCAGCATCTACACATAAATATACTGAATTCATGCTTAGGTTGCCCAAAATGCACATGTGCACCCTTCCCTATGTGCTATATATGAAATAAACCTGTCACAGTAGAATCAGTGGACCACGGTCCATCTTACTCTACCCATCATTTTTGCAGCTTCATCTCACATTGAAGCATCCTCTGACTATAGCTTTCCTGCAGGAAAATCACAGAGCCATTGAACGGTCTGAATGGAAAGGGACCTTAAATATCGTCTGGTTCCAACACCTCTGCCGTGGGTAGGGATGCCTTCCACTAGACCAGGTTGGCAGTTCAGTAAGACTCGTCGGGATGAATAGGTCTGTAGGCTCTGTCTCCTGACTTCTATGGACAGAAAAGTGCTGGCATGATATTGATATTATTTAGTCCACTGAGTCTTCCAGGGACTATTGGGGGGTTTTATGTTTTTTTTCTACATCTTTGTGCAAAGGATAAAAACATTAGAAGTAGCCACCATTTTTTGTGTGCTGAGGGTGTAATAAATTATTCAAACATAAAACTATTCAGCAGAAAATATATGCTATGCTTTCTCTTAATAAAAATTGGCAAATGCCCCCTTTTTAATGCCTTTTATATGCAACATTTTTCTGTCTTAAAATGTCTCATATTTTGTAAATGGATCTTTAGAAGCCTCTAGAGATATAATGAATAAATGTTGATTGTCCTTTTCTTGACTTTTCCTGCTCCCCAAACCCTCTTCACCACATGCAATACTTCTGATTTATATTTTTTTATTATTTTGACAAATTAAAAACACTTCATACTGTGAAATAACTAGTAACAAGGGAGAATTTCATACACACATACATAAGAAAGTAAAACAAACAAGCATGAAGCCCATATATTTCTATTACTGCTAGATGAGCAAACTTGTCAAACTCTGGACTCTAACCTTGCCTTTGAATTTACGGGCTGAATTCAGAACACTTAGTCCTTGATTCTAAAGGTACTTGAGGGAATAGCTAACATCAAGCTTATGAGCAATTATATGGAAGTCATAATTAATAATTAATAATTCAATATAGAATTGTTTGTAGGATCTTTGACTGTCAAACTGTCCTAAAAACAATATTCTTGTAACTTATTTCTGTCATCCTAAATTTGATTTTGGAGTGCTTTTTTTTTTTTTTTTTCCAACTAACTCCACGCCTTTTCTAACCTAGTCAAAATTATGATCCATAAATTTAACTAAAAGTGATGTATTCAGGATTATTGAAATCCATAGAAGTTAATATCTCAAGTTAAGGCTGTGAACTTTCCCTATATATGAGACCTAGCAGATAAATTTGTAAGAGTAGGCAGACTCTCAAAAAAGTAAAGGACAGGGAATTGTACCCACATGTACTAGAAGTTGTGTCTGCAAAACTGCAACCGCAAAATTGTGAATGCATGACTACTGAAGGCTGGGAACAAAATTTGGTATAATAAGTCTGCATTCAGAATTTTGTGTTTTGACTAGTAAAATGGCACAGATTGCTGATACCTTGATTTAACTTCAACCTCTAACTTAGTGTCCTAAGAGAGATGACATCTACCAATTCCATGTAGAGTCTTTCCTAGTAATACCTTGGTGGTTCTCACATGCCAAAAAGGTTAACCTTATCCAAAACATACTTACAGAACATGAAGAAGCATGCCAAAGCCTGGGGAAAAAAAAAAAAAAAAAAGTTGTTTATTCATATAAGAAATTATTTTCATATTTTATTATGATTATCAGATAGAAAAATGCAAAATGTTCATTAAAAATATAATTGTTTTTACAAGGAAAAAAATTCTCAAAACTGAAGTAGAAAGTCAATATCCAACAGTATTTAACAAGAGCTGCTGTCTTTTTAATGTCATGGTCAGTGAGAATCTATGAATATTTCACAATCTATCTTTCCGCTTAATCTAAGTTCAAAAAAAGTATAGGTCCATAAGGAGGGTAGAGACATTTTCAATGTTCCACTTTAACACAAAATATTTTCCCATTTTACGATTACGTGTTATATTTGCATTACAAATTCCACCAAGTTGCAGCAAGAGGCAAACTAGCAGTTTGGCAACCCTTGACATTTTCATTCAGTAAGTGAAAGTTAAAAAAATGCAGTGCACCTTAAAATGGTGTTTTAAATTATAACAGCAACACAGTCATATGTATCACTGCTAATGCAGAATAAGGGAAATTTGTAAAGCTGAGTGCTAATCCTTAATACATGCTGTAAATTCAGTTCCCTTTTCACATCTACCCACAACTAAATTTCTGCAGTACAGCAGAAATAACTCAGAAAAGAGATGATAGGACTAGCAATTACATCAGAGTAACCAGTAGCATTAGAAACAAGGTCACTTATGGTACAGTAGTTATCACACAATTTTTTACAGTATACCACTGGAGAGTAATTAATACATCGTTGTCTTACATCAGTGTATACCACTGGGATCAATGTATAAAAGATTCACCAATTCTTGCTAAAAGGTGCTTTGAAACTTTTCTTTAGAATTTGAACTGAAGATTTTTATTTGCCCAATGCCTTTCTCACTGCTGTCAGTAGCTCAGCTAATTGTTTTTAGCAGCTTTGATTCTCATCCACAGGTCAGAGCTATCCAATCTCTTTCACCTCTGCAGCTACTGTTCAAACTGAATTAAATGCGAATCTTGGATAACTGCTGAAGACACATTTTATTTTTAGAATTGACTTAAAGTCCTCTGAGTGTTATGGAAATCATAGCTATAGAGATAACGAGCATGCCTTTTTGGATTTTTGCCCTACAGGTGATGCTACTGAACAGCTTTGACATTCAGTATGATACTTGCAGATACTTTCTTATCTTGTGTTACTTTATGTTGTTATTCTTATTATAAATGTCTTCTTTTCTAGTGTTTTACTTGCTGTAATTTTAAATGTCACAACAGCTGAATGGGGAGCTGATGTTGCTTATTTGCTTAGGCTAAGAAACAGACCTATCCATTTACAGGTACATACGAGTGCCATGGTTTAAACTCAGTCAGCCATGCAGCTCAATCCCCCCTTTCCTCCCCCCTGCTTCAGGAGGGATGGGGAGGAGAATTGAAAGAATGTAACTCCCACGGGTTGATATAAGAACAGTCCAGTAACTCTGCTGCTGTCACCAACAATAATAATGATAAGGGAAATAGCCACCTTGATCTCTAGTTCAGCTTTCAACCTCAAACTTTTATAAGAAACCCATATAAATGATCGTCATTTTATGGTTCCTTTTTCTTGGTAACAAAATAAGACAACCTAATAATCACACCTATTTTTTCAGGGAGATGAAACAAACAAAGTTGTACTACACATACAATATACCCCCACATAAAAATTGAACTGCTCTTCAACGTTTTCTTCCTAAAACATCAGATTGTACTTATCAAACTAAAATATAAAGCATCAGCACACACTATGTTGGATTCATATTAAGTGCTTAAGATTTTGTCTTACATCATAGAATCATAGAAAGGTCAGGATTGGAAACGTTGATCACCTAGTTCCAACCCCTCTGCCATGGACAGAAATGCCTCACACCAGTCATCACCCAAGGGTCTGTCCAACCTGGCCTTAAACACTGCCAGGGCTGGAGCATTCACAACTTCCTTGGGCAACCTGTTCCAGTGCCTCACTACTCTCATGCAGGAGTATGTAACAGACAGTATTCTTTTATGGCCAAAGTTTTGTGTTTTTTTCTTTAGTAGCTGGCTTATTAAGACATTATCTAACCTGTACCACACAGAGAAGTTAAAAATGCATTTACTTGGAGCCTGAGGTGTATGGACAAGAATGAAAATCTTTTAAAAATTGAAAATATTTTAAATTCAACATTTTAAAACCAGAGAATCTTTTAAAACCAGAGAAGGGATTTTCTTCACACAATTTCTCATGATTTTGATACAGTTTATTACGACACAAAATCTCTTGTAGATATAGAATTACTGCAGAAACCTGTTTCTTAAACAAAACAAAAAGAAAAAAAAAAGCTAAACGTTGACTTACATCAACTCATTCATCTTTTACATGTTCTGGGTTTGCCTATGTCCTGTGCATAAAGGAGCAGCCCTAGCATCTAAATAAGTTTCCATCTCATTCTGAATCATTTGTTTTCATTACTGTTCTTGTGAGTCTCTTGCTTTTTGTTGTTAATGAGATCAACAAAGATTCTACTGAGACAATGATAGTAGTTCCGTCAGCTTTTAAGTCCCCATGAAACCTTATTCAACTGCTTTCATAACTGAGTAGGTCTTTTGTAGTGTCCCTTCTGTCCTGGGTTCAGCAGTAGCAGTTATTTTTCTCCTTCTTAGTAGCTGGTGCAGCACTGTGTTTTGACTTTCGGCCTGAGAGCACAGCTGATAACACCGTTGTTTTTAGTTACTGCTCAAATGTTTAGGCTGTCCAAGGACTTTCTGAGCCTCATGCTCTGCCAGGGAGGAGGGGAAGCTGGGAGGAAGCAGAGACAGGACACCTGACCCAAACTAGCCAAAGAGGTATTCCATACCACAGCACGTCATGCCCAGGATGTAACTGAGGGTTACCTGGAAGGGCTAGTGGACTGCGGGGTTGGACAAGGTATCGGTCGGTGCTCGGTCGGGCGGGGTGGGGCGAGTTATCAGTCAGCGGGTGGTGAGCAGTTGTATTCTCTTCCCTTGATATTTCCTTTATCATTATTATTATTGGTGGTAGCAGTAGTGGTTTGTGTTATACCTTTGTTACTGGACTGTTCCTATCTCAGCCAGTGGGAGTTGCTTCTTTCGATTCTCCTCCCCATCCCTCCGGGAGCAGGAGGAGGGCAAGAAGGGGCGGAGAGTGAGTGAACGAGCTGCGTGGCTGGGTTTAAAGCACGACATCTTCTTATAGAAAACATTTTGCTCAAACTCCATCTCATGCTCCATCCAGCTATGACATACATGCAGTCATTGTATAAAAGCACAGAGAATCACATTCCATACAGCTGACACAGACCCTGGGTTTGACTCTTTGTCTGACAGCTAAAGCAAATGCCATTCAGAAACTGGAATAGAAATCAGTTTTAGTCAGGCAGACAGGAGTGTTGGCACTACTTTGAATTTTCGTCCCTTCTCAGCAAGCTTGAAATGTTGCAAAAAAAAAAAAAAAATAAAAGTATGTTTAGAATGATTTAAAAAACATCTCTGCATAAAAATATATTTCTTTATTGGGGATGTTTTCTTGACATGACCGTCTTTAATAGTCTCCCTGTCAACTCGCTTTCAGACTTGCCCATCTGCTTGTGCCTGAACTAGGCTACACTCAGGCTACATATACACTGGTAGAAAGACAACCTTCTGGAAGCAATAGAAAGAGTCTATAAAGGTTTGAACAGAAACATAAGGTCCTTAAGAAACACAAGGTCAAAGAAGTGTGAATTTTGAGCATTATTCTGGTCTTGCTTATAAGACATATATCTTAAACACACTATTTCTGTGTGTCGTGGTTTAAACCCAACCACAAAGCTCGTTCACTGACTCTCCACCCCTTCTTGCCCTCCTCCTGCTCTCAGAGGTACGGAGAGGAGAATCGAAAAGAATGCAACCCGCACTGGTTGAGATAAGAACAGTTTAGTAACTAAGATATAACACAAATCACTACTGCTACCACCAATAATAATAATGATAAAGGAAATGACAAGGGGAAAGTATACAACACCTCAACACCAGCCGACCGATAACTCGCCCCACTCACCCCAGCCGAGCACTGACTGATACCTCCTCCAACCCTGCAGTCCCAGCCCTTCCGGGTAACTCTCCGTTACATCCTGAGCATGACGTGCTGTGGTATGGAATACCTACTTGGTCAGTTTGAGCCAGGTGTCCTGTCTCTGCTTCCTCCCAGCTTCCCCTCCTCCCTGGCAGAGCATGAGGCTCAGAAAGTCCTTGGCCAGCCTAAATATTTGAGCAGCAGCTAAAAACATCAGTGTTATTAGCACTGTTCCTAGGCCAAAAATCAAAAACACAGCACTGCACTAGCTACTAAGAAGGTGAAAAATAACTGCTACTGCTGAACCCAGGTGTCCTGGGTTGAGCAGCAGCAGTCATTTTTTTTCCTTCTTAGGAGCTAGTACAGGGCTGTGTTTTGATCTTTTGGCCTTGGAACAGTGGTGATAACGCCGATGTTTTCAGTTGCTGCTCGAATGTTTGGTCTGGCCAAGGACTTTCTGAGCCTCATGCTCTGCCAGGGAGGAGGGGAGGCTGGGAGGAAGCAGAGACAGGACACCTGACCCCTGACCCAAACTGACCAAAGAGGTATTCCATACCACAGCACGTCATGCCCAGGATGTAACTTGGAGTGACCCGGAAGGGGTAGAGGGACTGCAGGGTTGGAGGAGGTATCGGTCGGTGCTTGGCTGGGGGGAGTGGGGTGAGTTACCGGTCGGCTGGTGTTGAGGTGTTGTATTCTTTCCTCTTGTTATTTCCTTTAGCACTGTTATTATTGGTGGCAGCAGCAGTGATTTGTGTTATACCTTAGTTACTGGGCTGTTCTTATCTCAACCCGTGGGAGTTGCATTCTTTTCGATTCTCCTCTCCGTCCCTCCAGGAGCAGGGGGAGGGCAAGAAGTGGGGAGAGTGAGTGGACGAGGTTTGTGGTTGGGTTTAAACCACACACCAGGACACTGTGTCGATCCATAAAAAAAGCATTTGACAAATTGACTTCTAATTTACTAGACTTCTGGGGAATCTTTGATTCCACTCATACCCTTTTGCTCTTTACTACCTTGCCTGTTAGTGTCATACAAGTCCAAACCACTGAAGTCCCTTCTAATTCTTGAGTGATGAAGACCATCTGGTGCTGCTTGGATAACTCAGTATCTCTGCTAAGGGAGAAGCTACCTAGATTAAAACTAACATTAAAGTTGGTAAAATAGTGTGAATTAGCCAAGGAATCATTGGAAAGATAATGTGATCAAAAGATTTTGAGAAGGATTTAGCGTACAAGACTGGGGGAGCAGGCTTGGTTTGCAATTTAATCCATATATAAACAGTCTCTGAGGACACAATGAAGAAGGAAGCAGAACCCTAGCCAGTTTTTCATTTTCAGATACCAAATTGCATCATAGAGAGAATTTGGTTGAAAGAAAAAAACATTCAAGAAACATGGACTGAAGAAGGTTCATTTTGTGTCTTCTGAATATATTAAGAGATGCTCTTAAAAGATTGGTTTCCTTCTAGATAGGGAAGTAAAAGAAAGATTAAAGAATTCCCTGCAGGAGTGAAACAATCTCCCATTCAAGCCAGACAGAAAAGCATTTTTCAGCAACTGTGGTTCAATGCCATTTATGTAGCAAGACACAAAACTACCGACCTGGCAAGCAAGACTAACTGTAGTCCGTGTCATAGCAACAGATGCTGTCTCACAGACACTACTAAAGTTGGAACTCATTGAAGGCATCAGACAAATTGAGGTCCTTCTTGCATATTCAGTTATCAATCAAAAGCATCTGACTGCTGAGATGAGGCATTTGGGAACCTTGTTACACACAAATCTCTCGGGGCTATAAGATACATAAATATATCTAACAATGATGGACATGCCTTTAAGAATAAAGTGTGAGATTCATGGCATCCCTAACTTGCTCCTAACCTCTGTACATCGTGAAGAGAATATGGCGTCCCTATAGTCAAATAAAGAGAAGGGCAGCTGAAGAATTCACAGGGCAGCCTCATCGTGAGTCTTGTGTATGAAGGGTATCTTCCAAGGATGCCTGCATTAGCAAAGTAAAGATTGCAAATGCCTTCCTATCATCTGTTATTAAATCCTTACAGCATTACCAAGTAGTAACAGGAAAACCAAAGTTCTTCGTACACTGTAGATCATGAACTTTGACTTATTAATCTGAATTTCTAACACTACATCTCCCAGTCTTTCTGGGTTTTACATGCTATGCAATTATATCATTGAAAGATAACAATGGAACACAACTCAGGAGTGCTGCAGAGAACTAACCACAAGCATTATTTTCTGTGAAAATAGAATTTAAGTAGCAGGGGCAATGAACATGCTAGGAAGATATTTATAATGCAATCAAATTTACCACCTTTGAGTACTCTGGCTGTTATATGCATTAAGAATCAGGTGAGGAGGAGCTTTCCTTGTATACAATTTAAATTCAGCCACAAAATCAAAAAAGAAATGTGAATATTGCCCTTATTGTTCCTAATGGACAGGAAGCCAAATCATGTAATCACTCCATATCATTATGCATGATGAGTGGGCTACAGAAGACCAAAGCCTTGGCCTAAACTTACAACGAAATTAGAAGGAGTTCATTAGTACTTGTTTCAAATTCAAAGAGGAGAGGCAGTATGAAAAAAATCACCAACACACACCTACCTGTCTGTGCTTGAAAACCACAGTTTACCCTCAATCAATACAAACGCACATTAGTTCAAGCAAAATGGCAGGAATCACCCCCTGCAGCATTGTATAGTGAAGAATTTGGTCAAATAAATGCTTGTTTGGTCATTTTTTGTTGGGGTCTTTTTTCGGGGGAGTTTGGGGGGTTTGTTTATTTTTTTTTTTTTAGCTAATCTTTTTTTTAACAGGTATTTATCTATTCATTTGTTCAGTTTTGGAGTATTACCACAAAGACTCAGATTTAGGTAATGAAAGGATACTGATTTTTCCAATGGCAAATCTTTGACCCCTATTTCTAAAAGCTCTAAGAATTTAGTTTTTCAGCAAACAGTTATGCCACCTATTTCTTCTTTATGTGCATGTGTATAACTGCCAAATTTCTTAATTTCCTTATTTCCCAAAGAGACACATTTTGTCAAAACACACCTTTGGAATATATCTTTATTAAAAAGATTGAAGACCATCTTTTTCCAATTAGGAAAAAAATCAGGTAAAAAAAAAACAAAATTATGGCATTGCAAGTCAACAAATTTGCTCTCTAATATCTAATATCTAATTTGCATGACTCAGTATGTTCTACTGCCAGATCACAGACTAAAAAGCTATACAGTATTCTGGGAAAATCTCAGGTTCTCCTTGTGAAGCCCCTATGCCTCCTGTTAATAATTGTTAATCTGGGACACATCTGGGATGTCTGCCTAAGGAAAGATTAAGGAAAGCCAAGTTCAAGTGTCTCATTCAGAAGATATTTAATTCCAAATACTTATGTACAATTAACTGGTTTTGGTTTTGAGAGCTGCCAACATCTGATCACAAGCCAGCAATGTACCTTGGAAGCAAAGTAAGCCAGCAGCATCCTGGGTTGCATAGGGAAAAACATTGCCAACAGGTCAAGGGAGGTGATCTTCAGTCTCTACTCTGCACTGGTGATGCTGTATAGGGAGTGCTGAATCCAGTTCTGCGCTCCCTGGTATAACAGAGACAAGGAGATAATGGAGAGAGTCCACATGTTGAGAGTGCCACAAAGATGATTAAGGGTATAGAACATATCTCCTCTCAGAAAAGACTGAGAAAGCTGGGATTTTTTATCCTGGAGAACAGAAGACTTGGAGGGATGGGGGGGAGGACACAACCTAATTAGTGTGTATAAATACCTGAAATGGAGGGTAAAATGGTGACAAAGCCAGGCTTCCCTGAGCACCACTCTTCTCAGTGATATCCAGAGAAACAGCAAGAGGCAATAAACACACGCATAGATACAGGAAATTCCATTAAAAAATACGGGACAAACAAACAAACAAACTAGTTTTGACCATGAAGACGGTCAAACACTGGAAGTGGTTTGACTTGGAGTAGCTGAGTCTCTGTGTCTGGAGATATTAAAAATTCTTCATGCTTTTAATACACATTTTCCTCAACACCTGATATAGTATTGCACAGTTAAGTGTAAAATATAGTAAGGCAGAAGACATAAACCTTTGAAAAACCAAAGTTAAATTATCCTCCTCATGTCTTTCAGGTCATACTGACAGAACCTACAGTATCAGGCTTTTTTAAGTATCAATGGAAAGGCTACGGAAAGAAAAAAACCTTCATTTTGTTCTGAGAATCCGATATTAATAAAACATCTGCAAACCTCATCAGCTTTCTAGTCCTTCTAACCCTCTCTTAAACAAGCGCTCAGAGACAGTCTGTTTAGCATTTTCCTTTTTTCTGCGAGTGGGGTCTACAATTCTCTTATATGGTCTCTGAGAAACCTTTGTATACATACCTCCCCTGTTAGCTTCAGGCTGGGTATTTGGCAGTGGTGTGTAAAACCACACAACCTTTTCTTGAATTTTTAGACATGAACATTCGGTGCAGGTGTCAAGAATTGTTTCCTACAGAATAGCACTCATGAATGCTCCTGAAAAGAAACTCTTGCCCATCAGAGACATACCTGAGAGGAGCAAACAAGCTAGGTTAATGTTATTCCTCCCATACAGCTGAGTCCATTGTACGAAGCAGCACTCCTGACCAGTTGTGTTGAAAAGTGTATGCTGCTTGTCCAGGGCTAACCTTATGATGTCCACCAGTTCATGCAGGAAGTGTAAGCAAGTGAAGCAAAACTCATACAAGAAGGAAAACCCAACAAAACATTCCTTGAAAAATATTTAGAAAACTAGAGAATAAAAAAAAAAAAAAGCATGATATTTTATTCATAGCTTATGCTCTCTTTCTTCAGCTGAGTAAATGTTGAATGTTGAACTTCAGTGTGTCATGTTGTCTGTTACTGCCACACATCTGAGTTCTGTGTCATCACAAACATTGTGACAGAAGAGCTGATTTAGTGCCAGAATATGTATCTGGTGAATGCCAGGAGATAAGTTTGCATTTACTTACTGCTATATAAAAGTCTCTCTCAAAATACCATTCTACACACAAAATTTTATGAAGCAAATATTTGTCTAAACTTCCTTTTTTCGAAGTAGGGAGGGCAGAGCTGATGAGTAAAGTGGTTTACCCAAATTTTTTTTAAAAATTCTTGATTGTAAAAATACTATAATGATATATAAAATCTGTGATGTGGTTAATTGTAGTACAATGATATTTCAGCTAAAAAAGTGATATGTCACATTACCTTAACATCAAGCCATTTAACATTTATATAATGTCTATTAATAATACATTTTTAAAGAGCTTAGAAATTGCTATAGCATCATTACACATCATACATCCGTTCACAGAGAAAAACAATATAGTGCTGGCAAAACTGTCGGAGGGGTAACTTTTGGGTCACAAAGCCAGATTATTCTAATGACAGAATAATTTGAATTTCTCAGACTGTGATATCTATTTAAGAAACAGCAAGCTACAATAGTTTTCTGTGTGAGTTTGTAGGATACAGAGTATATCAATGCACCAGAGGAAAATAATGAGCTATATTGGCCTTTTCAGTAATCTATGTCTACATAGCAGAGCCACTCTACATTTTATTTTTGAGAGGTATAATTATTTATTATCGCTATTGCTATTACTATAACTATTACTATAATATTTGCATGCTTCTATTCTGGCCCTGTAGACGACTTGACACACAGTAGAGAGCTTGGTGAGGCTGTGACACAAGGTTTTACAACAAACCACCATTTACTCAGAAGGGCTAAATGGATAGAGTTGTGTAAATAAGAATCTCCAGGCCCCTGCTGTTAACACCAGGTTGTGCAGCTGTCTTTCTAGGAGTGAGCTGATCCTTTCCTGCTGTTCATAAAAAATTCTTGCCCAGCACAGTTTGGAGAATTTCCTTGTATAGAACAAAGTGGTACAGACAGTGTGTTTAGGAAATGCTAAAAGATAGTGCAGCATGGGATTTGTTTGGTTTTCCCTTACCTGAAAACAGCATTGGATGTTGCACTGATATCTGGTTAATATATCATTTGTTAGCTACCTCTGGGGACTAGAAGAGTAACACCTGACTTCAGTATTTATGACTGCCACTTTCTTGTTCTGTTGGTTTGTGATAAGACCTGAGCCCGTGTTCTTTCTGTATAATATATTTCAGGTAATTTGCACATGAAAGAGCTGTAAACTGTCCCATACTTGTTATGCAGTAAGAGTGTGCAATTCAAATGTATGGAGTTACTTTTCAAAGATGCAGAAATTTTAAAATACCTGTAAGTGTTCTGTATGTATCTTTGGATTTCTTTAATGCCATGCCAGTTTAGTCTAGTTTTAAACAGAAGAGAATAGACCATAATCATGGAATAATCCATTACAAAATTGATTCTCTGCTGATCAAGTGTTTTTATCTTAGATTTAATGTCTTAATTTAATTCACCATTTCTTTTGAAAGAGAGAACATTCACATCATTGGCTTTATCAGTAACACCTATTAACATTTAATATTCACCATTCAGATACCCAAGGACATCACAAATCATATCTGTCACTGAGATGCAGTCACTGTGCCATGACACTCCTCCATAACCTACAGTCATGCTGCATTGTGAAGGAATACCTCATTAACTCAAAGCATAGGGAAGTTTCATAAAACTGAGTAGCAAAGAAGGAACACTGTTGAAAATAATTCTCTAGACTAAATCCTCTCATTTTTGACACAGATTGGCTCAGTGGAACATTTACAACATGAATTTGCAGTGAGCTCTATAGGTGTAGTGAAGGGGACATTAAACTGAAGAATAAGGACAAGAAAGTAGCGCAGGAATTTTTTAATTAGTTTTGTCACCAAATATGGCATTTTCTACAACAGTCAAGACTGTACTCATTTTTTGACTCTCTTGGTCACTAAAACAGGGTGGCTACACCTACACTGCACACAGGGAATTTCTGTGGTCAGTGGCAATTTCCCTTGCCTGAGGAGTACTTATCAATTCAGGCAAAACCCAGATTAGGGATCAGGCTAATAATTTATCAGCTAGGATTATTATAAAACAATGATTAAGCCTATGCTATGACTGTTTATTTTAAAAGTGTAGATGTAGCTACTTAGTTTGATCTCCCACCTCATGGTGAAATTCTCTTACTGACAGTGAACTTCACTAAACTCCATTATTGCTTGCTGCTCATTCAATTCCAGCTCAACATAGATTCATAGGACAGAGACGAAGCTCGCGACAAACCTTTATTTCACTGCTCTGCCTTCCTTTTCTCCCCATAACCAGCAGCAGTGGAGCACAGAAAAAAACAGGTTGTGAGAACCTAGAGCTGAATTCCTTATATGATTTGTGATTTGCAGAAGAACATGGAACTCTAAGGCTCTTTGCAAGGTGGCTGTGAGCAAAGGAACCAGCTGTGGAAGGTGGGTGGTATTCACTGAGCAGGGGAAGCTTCACAGACCATTTCCCCCAAAAAAAATATCAGTTGAAGCAGGAAGATACCTTATTTTTCCTTTACATTTTTCTGAGAAACTTTGAGTACCCAAACAACAAAATTCCTCATCCATTGGAGGAAGGGAAGAAAGAGGGGAAAATAAAGTTTTGGGGGTTTGGTGGGGTTTTTTTGTTTCTTTGTTTTGTTTTGTTTTGTTTGTTGTTTTTTTCCATTGGAAAGCTGTTTCTAGTTCTTTATTAGAGTTTTAGTCAGTGCTCTGGATTTTCATAAATCATCATTTTAACAATTTCTCATAATCTTAGGTGATCTAATGCCTAGACCTCTAAAACAGAGGTTAGCAAAGGCATGGAGTACTTATGTTATCTGAGTGTTTATCCCACTTATAGTGCATTGCTCCAATATGTTCCTTACTCTGGCTGAGTAGTTCACTTTAGATGGATTTGAGTTGCAAATTTAACTACAATTTAAAACAAAACCCCAAACTTTTGTGAGCACAAAAAAAAAAGATTTCTTATTTTCTCATTGAGTTTTGAATACTTCTTCCTACTTTGAGTATATTCATAAAAATGATCAGACACCTCTTTTTTTCTCCAGAGAAGAAACTCCTATAACTTCCAATTTCTTCTTCTAAAAATGAAGGCGCCAAACCTTCTTTAAAAAAATGTTTGCAATAATTTTTATAATACATGGAAACAATATTTCTCTGTGTCCTATTGTTAGGAAATGGAAGAATTTATTTTGTTAAAGCAAGCAAACAGGAAATCAACCTTATGCCATTGCTTGGGAAGTAAATTTTAGTGCCTATGGTTATGCTTTGTCAAAATTACAGGCTTTTGAAAACAAGGTGTTATATGGAAAATGTCAGTCAACTTTAATAATAGATAGACTTAATAACTCTGCCTATAATGTAGAAGATTGTGGAAGAAAGAAAAGAACAAAAGAAAGAAAACCAAAATTATAAAAAATATTGTCAACTTACAGATCTGAGAAGCATTTTGAAGTTCACATAGGACCTGTTTAGCCTCTGGGCAAAAACTAATACTAGAAAAAAACAAAAAAATGACTCTTTCATCTCTATAACACTATGAACTAAATTTTAAGCAGAAGCTTAGACTAACAGAAATGGATGGCTCTCAAGGGGATGTAAAATGTGCTTTTGGGTGTCTCATCTTTCAGAATGGGGCTTAAAAAGCAGAAGATATCCATGATGACTTCAAGATCTTTTATCTTCATAGCTATAATAATATTTAGTGTTTCTCAAATATTTTTCATATTCTACTTGCTATGTCATAGAAATAATATCCAAGACACATTAACAACACCTGGATTGTAGTAAGCCATGGAATCTGAAAAATATTTTCCTTTTTAGCAAGGTAGAGAGAAGGTTCAGATGGGGTAAAATAATGCTATATAACTTTGGAAATTATGTACTATTACCCTACTTTTCAACTGACCAGTAGTCTCTGAAATTCTCAATCTGGAATGGTATAAAATTTTTATGAAAAAAAACCAACTTGTAAATATTTTGGAGGTTGAACTTTATCACTTATTGTTAACTGAAGAAATTATTAGAGAATATCAACAACCTTGCATACAAAAGAGAAATTACAATCAGGGAAAAATGTATAGTTTGGCTAAGAGACTTCACAGTTATAACAGGTGTCATGTATGGAGAGGAACTATTTCATGTGGTTTAGGAAGGTACAATTAACAGCAATAAGAATTATCACCAAAAAAAAATCCCAAAACAAAACATTAACAAGGAACAGTAATAAGGGACACCTTCCATCAGACCGGGTTGCTCAAAACCCTGTCCAACCTGGCCTTGAACATGGCCAGGGATGCGGCAGCTACAGCTTGACTGGGTAACCTGTGCCAGTGTCTCGCCACTCAACATAAAAAATTTCTTCCTTATATCCTATCTAAACCTAGCCTTTTTCAGTTTGAAAACATTGCCCTTTGTCCTTTCACTATAGGTCCTGGTAAAAAGTCTTTCCCCATCTATTGTGGTTTAAGCCTAGCTGGCAACCCAGAACCATGCAGCCACTCGCTCACTCCCCTGCTCTTCCTCCCCCCACTTCCGGAGGGATGGGGAGGAGAATTGAAAGAATGTAACTCCCATGGGTTGAGATAAGAACAGTCCAATAACCAAGGTATAACACAAAACCACTTCTGCTATCACCAGTCATAATCATCACCATCATGGCTAAACTTCGCGAATGAAGATTTGGGAGGGGCTTTACCCACGCTTACTACAAGCGTGCTGATGACTAAAAAGGCCAATGTGGGATAGGCAAATCTGTTGCAAAACGCACAGTGAAAGGTCTCCTTGGGTGGTATAGGTGGGGCATGATTCTTTCTACGTTGTCTTTTATCCTAATTCTGTGTGAGTTCTGAAAGGAGACAACGGCATTATGGAGCGACCAATGTCCTCAACTGCCTGCATGCAGGTTGGGTCTGCTACTTCCAGTGCACCTTATCACCTGCCGTTTCGTCCCTCGCCTGTCGCTACAGGGCTTTGCAAGTGTGGGTAAACCCTTCAGGCCTGCACAGTGGATTTTTTAGGTGAGGCACAGCGTGCACGGAACTGGCCCCACCCTTTACACCTGAGATTTATCTACCAGGGCCTAGCGAGCTTGGACGGTGACAGCAAAGTCCTCAGGTCATAGGTTTGATTAGAGTATCCTTCTCTTAGATGGATGGCCTTACAGGGCTAAATGTGCTCCATCTGCCCGGGTTTGAAGTTAGAGTTGTCCTTCTCCTAGGATGGTTGCCTGAAGGCTAGTGAGCCCATCCTGCCCATGGACACACTTTGTCTGACCCTGTCTGGCATGGGAGACCCTACTGGAGACATATGCCACAACCAGCTTAGCTCCCAACCTCACAAGGCCACGCAAGCTCTACCCACGACAAGGGGGTGTCCACGAAAGAGACTAGTAATAATAATGATAAGGGAAATAACAAGGGAAGAGAATACAACTGCTCACAACCTGCCGACCGATACCCAGCTAGCCCCTCCAGGTAACTGTACTGGCCATGACGTGCTGTGGTATGGAATACCCCTTTGGTTAGTTTGGGTCAGGTGTCCTGTCTCTGCTTCATCCCAGCTTCCCCTCTTCCCTGACAGAGCATAAGTCTCAAAAAGTCCTTGGTCAGAGTAAATATGACTTAGGAACAACTAAAAACAACGGTGTTATCAGAGCTGTTCCCAGGCTGAAAGTCAAAACCATAGCACTGCACCAGCTACTAAGAAGGATTAAAAAATGACTGCTACTGCTGAACCCAGGACACCATCTTTTAAAAAAGTCCCCTTTATAACTGAAATGCTGCAATAAGGTCTCCCTGGAGCCTTCTCTTCTCCAGGCTGAGCAACTCCAACTGTGTCAGCCTGTCTTCACAGGAGAGGTGCTCCAGCTCTCTGGTCGTCTGCATGGCCTCCTCTGGACCTGCTCTAACAGGTCCACATCCTTCTTGTATTGGGGGCACCAGAGCTGGATGCAGTACTCTAGGTGGAATCTCAGAAGAATGGAGTAAAGGGGAAGAATGCTTCTTCTGACGCAGACCAGAATACGCTTGGCTTTCTAAGCTGTGAGTGCACACTGCTGGCTCATGTCCAATTTTTCATTCACCATCACCCCCAAGTCCTTCTTCTCAGGGCTGATCTCAGTTGCTTCATCCCCCATCCTGTATTGATACTGGGGATTACCCTGACCCAGTTGCAGGACCTTGTGCTTGGTTTTGCTGAAATTCATGAGGTTTTCATGGGCCTCACGAGGCTTGCATGAAGCACTGTTTGATGTTTGCTAAGCACATTGATAAACATCTAGTCCTGGGCAGTAAATTGTCAAATACGAACAACTGGTCTTCTGGATGAATAACTATCTAAAAGGTGAAACATATGAACTGTAGGGAATCCATTTGAAAATGGACAAACAAACTAACTTCAAGGAAGATAAATGGATTAAAGCTGCTGAAGTGTGGTCATGAAAGGATGCATACTAATCAAAAGAGGGATATGCAGTTACTAATGAATATAAAGAGAGAAGATAGTAATGAGAGAAAGGAAACAAAGAAAAGGAATGAAGAGAGATAGATGTAAAATTAAATCATTTGATTTTGATACAAACAAACAAAATTGTTCTGAGGTTTCTAGTGCGCTAAACAGGTATGAAATGTTATCCAATTGATCTAATGAAACAGAAACTGCACAGTCAATTTGCTGGTGTAAACATCAGTGTAGATTTTGTTAGCAGAAATCATGATTGCTCAAAGACAGCAAATACAACACAGCCTATCTCCTTTCCAGCTTATAAATTTACAAGATTCTGAACATGAAAGGCAAGAAAAGAAATAAAAGAAGGCAACTTTTAATATGCAACATGTCCCCCGCTCTGAAGTAGGTGAATTCTGAGAGTGATAAGAAGAAATAAAAAAAAGAAAAATAATAAATTCAAGATATTGTGAAATAAGTGTAACAGCAGTGCTGGTTTGTAATGGCATTTCAGCAGTCATTTATAAAACAAAATATATTTGTACACCTCTGCCGCACCATTACACCTCAGTTTGATTGATGCAATGGGTTTATAATCACCGAAGGTTTGGGGAGAGGAAGAAAGGGGAAAAAAAAAAGTGACAATAGGAAAAAAACCTCATTTTTTCCTATTAAGTATGAAAGAAGAGAAAGAAAAAAAAAAGAGAAAATAAGAGATAAGGAAAGTAATAATCTTCTTATAATTACTGTATATCAAACAAACCACAACCCTGACTAGTTTTCCCAACATCAGGACAAAAGAAGACATAAAGTACCACCTAAAAATATCACCCAAGAATTGCAGTCAGTGTATAGCAATCCCTACAGTGTTGTTAACCTGAGCTTCACCTAATAAAGCAGCCACAGATCACATATATGAAAAAATCTGGCCCCTGTAACCTACTCCTCACCTATAAACTGATTCATCACATGATCCTGAATAAGATCTAAAAGAAGCTATTTGCCTATTCTCAAACATAGTTTATCATCTGATAAACCATCTGATCCTTCCCTTTTCCACATCTGTTCACTCGAGGGTCTGTCGACGTACCAGCTTGGTTATGGTTGCAGTTTTCTTAAAAGCTTTTATTTATTAGTACTGGGTTCATAAAACTACCAAAAAAAAAAAAAAAAAAAAAAGTCACTTGAAAATAATGTCCTTTGAGTTAAGCAGCTCCTACCTTCACAAACTCTCAAAATAAATAATCATAAATACTCTTGCTTTCCTTAGAAATACAACAAAAAAGGCCTGTTTGGTAATTTTGATTTTATTTTCTTATAAATTATATGTCAGACCACAGAATAAGGTAACTGTAATTCACACTGGGTTTGTTTCTTGTCGGAGTAAATTACAACATGGGATTCAGTTACGCAAGAACAAAAAAAACTTTCAGCTGGACATTGACCTCTTTTCATACAACTCCCCACAGAAACTGGAGGGTAAGATATGAGTGTCATCTGCTGCTTCATGCATGTCACCTAAGCCAGGGCCTTTCCATGTGCACAGTCACTTTAATGATTTCCAAGGTTACGCTTGCATTCACCACAGCTGGATTTTGTTCTTATGTTCTTGAAATAAAGAAATGAATGAAAGTAGCTTTAAATCTGTTATCAGCCACAGGAAGCTAGGCAGCAAATAAAATTGTCAAACTGGATTATAATACAGAATGTATAATAACCCCTCAGAGAGAGGATCAAGCAGAATGAAGTTCATGTCTATTTCTCATGTCTCATACTATAGAAAGCAATAGGTGTTATGGAATCACAGACTGTCTTTGTTTGGCCCTTCTTGGACCAAACCTACAACAGTATTTCCACTTTTTATCAGCTTAGCTTTTGCCGCACAAATCATTTTAGGTCAGAGAAATAGCCCAGGTTCACAGCTATAGCCAGATGTTTAGTTACCAAACGCCCCTTTCATTCTCGTAACCCTTATTTCCACAACCTGCCCATTTCACAACCATGAAATAATAGCTTCCTTTCCTAGAGCAGCAGTGATGATACCAAATTTGGCTAGCCACCCCTCTTACCACCTCTGGTTATGGTCCTGGCCAGTGAAGACTCCACCAATGTGCAATAAGGAAGCAGAGTGCCTTTTTGGACCAATGCTTCCCACTTTTCAAAATTGTTTTGTACTGCAATATCTTGAAAACCAAACAGGAACATTTTATACCACTTCCTGAAATACATTTTATTTCAGTTGGCAGTAATTAATTTTAAGATTGAGCAGGTGGTATATGTGAAAGAAGTTATGAAATCAAAGAAAAAACAGCTCAGTAAATATTTACCATTAAAAACATCCTTTGTTCCACATCACCTATAAAGTTCCTCTAATCAGCCTCTGATTTATAAGTCAAGAAGAAAAAAAATGCACCTTGTCAGCTCTTAGCTGCTCCAAGAATGTCTCTGATAATGGAAAGAGTGCTGGTCTAAACTCATTCTTTACTTATAAACCAAATGAAAGTACATTATAGGCACTTCTTTTGCAAGCTTATTTCAGCTCACCTTATCTTTCAGGCCTGATGAGGGTATCACACTGCCTTTCATACTTGAGTAACTTCACTGAATTCTGGGAGTTTCTGATCTACACCCATGTAACCTAGCACAGGATCAGCCAGCTGTTCTTTCCCAAGAGACTAAAATTAACATTCCAATATCGGGGAGAATCTACTGAAAGAGAAGTAAAGAGCTGGCAATGGATTGATGTTTATGTGCTCTGCCCCCTCGATGCTAATTATACAAGAACAGAGTCTCAGCTGCTGCAAACAGTTGTAGCTTCAAGATTTCACCTGAGTGACACCCTTGTCACTAGCTGAAAATCCATCTAATCATTCTATAGTGCAGTATGCAGCACACAAGAAGGTGTATAATCAATTCTTTATGTAGTTAAATGGGGAAAAAAATACACTAATGATACCTTATGGCCATGGTGTTATGCACACAAAAGACAATATATTTAAAACTATAGTCCCCCAAGCAATTTTAACTCAGCTTCTTTGTATAAACCTATTAAAGCATTAAAACTAATATGTGCTACAAAACAGAATGCAACATATGTGCCAGGGGATTGAGATATCATCCCAGTGGGAACTGTAGGTATTACTTTTCTGATTTTGATGAAAATAAAGGCTAACCCTTGGCATTATTTTCCTTTATTTATTTATTTAACACTTGGCATTATTTTACCTTTTTAATTTTACTATTATTACTTCTACTTTACTATGAGAAGAGTATCTATTAATTCCACATTTCATCTCCAGCTCTTGAAAAAAATTCTTTGATATAAAAATAATTTATACAGTATGAACATGGAGGATAATTCACAAATCAGCAACTCATCAAAGACTGGAATACAGTTTAAGGCAGAAAAGCCAAAGTCATAAGGCCATCTTCAAGTTAAGGTCATACCAGCAAAAAAATTTAATTCTTAGAGACCAGTATTAAATGTTTTGTTTCTAAATTATTAGTGGTCTCTAAGACAGCCAAAGTTGGGAAAATTCTCTACCAAAATAAAAGCAAGTAGAATTTAGTCTTTACAGTTTTCACAAATGTGTAGTGCACAATAGATTGTTCTAGTTCATCTAGGTCCCATTTCCACTGAAGAATACATGGAAATATTTATGAGTCAACTAATACAAAGTTATGTGGCTGCATTTATGTTGAAGAAAATGGCAATAAGAGGTTCTTTTTTTATTGTGGAAAGCAATAAACATGAAAACTTACAAAAAGTGATTTGTGTTTTGCATGCAGAAGAAACTGTTACAGAAGCAGCACTCTATAACCTTTCAGATTCTTTTATCCAAAGTAGCCTTAAGCAAAGATAAACAACCTCTTATAATAAAATTAAAAAAAAAAAAAAGTAATGGATGATATAGGGCTACAGGGAACTACTTATTAACTGTAACATTAAACAAGTAGTTAACAAAGATGAATTTTCAAGTTAGCTTACAAGAAGCACAGATAACTCATTAGATTACTATATGGTTTTGCACCAGAATAATAGGAATGATACAAAAATTCTCATTAATGAGGATGTTATTTTCTCCCTTCATGAAGACTTTTGAATTTTTTTGTTTGAACATCGTGCTTGCACAAAAAGGCCATGAGCAGATGGATTAATAGAACGAGAAACTAGCATTTACTTGAACATAAATTACTAATTACTTTTCTCTTTTAAGATTAACCTTTTCTGTGTTGCTCTGCAAGACTGTAATTTCTGATTAGAATCACCATTTTGTCATGTTGATGAGATACCGATTCAGTGTTTGTCAACATAACTTGTTTTTAAATATAGTTCATGGAAACTCACATATTAACGTAGAACCTTTCAACAGTCCACTGAAACTTATGTTTTGCACCTGCAATAAAATACAGGTTTGAAAATTTCTTGTCTTCTGAAATGCTGAAGTTATTTTCAAATGTAAAATGGTCTAAAAATACCATTCCAATGCAATTTTTACAAGATTTTAAATGTGTAACAGAAAAACCTCTTGGAAAATTCATCTACATATGGAAACTGTTCTAAAAGCATCTTTCTTTTAAGAGAAATGACTTCAACATTATAATTCCATTGACATGAAGGATAGATTGTGACTACTTTTTCCTATCTGAAATGCAAATATAATATTGTGACAACAGGCTATGTCTGTGTTGCGGATATATTTCTTGATGTTCACAGAAACCATTTACAGTTCCACCCTTCAGCTGAGCTCGTGCATTACAATACATTTATTCAGTTGTGCATTGGTACTGACTATGCAGGGGGTTGGAACTAGATGATCTTAAGGTTCTTTCCAACCCTAACTATTCTATGATTCTATGATTCTATGATTCTATGATTCTATGATTCTATGATTCTATGATTCTATGATTCTATGATTCTATGATTCTATGGCTACTGGGCATTTTATGTACTATCTTGAATCTTTTCTCTTGTGAAGACTTAGTTTGTGTCCTACTTATTGTAAGCATGTCCAGACCAAGATAAAGACTCAATACAATTTTGGAGGGAAAACTTAATTCATGCAGCAATTAGTTGTGCATTTTAAGACATACTGTGACTCTACCTCATGCGTCATCTTTCTTTGAAAACATTTAGCATATCCAGATGGAATTTCCTAGAAGAATCCTGGTATTGACTGTCATGCGCCCTCAGCAAGTTTGCCAATGACACCAAGCTGTGTGGTCCGGTTGATATGCTGGAGGGAAGGGATGCCATCCAGAGGGACCTTGACACGCTTGTGAGGTGGGCTGATGCCAACCTTATGAAGTTCAACCACGACAAGTGCAAGGTCCTACACCTGGGTCGGAGCAATCCCAGGCACAGCTACAGACTGGGCAAAGAAGAGATTCAGAGCGGCCCTGCAGAGAAGGACTTGGGGGTGCTGGTCGATGAGAAAATGAACATGAGCCGGCTTCAGTGTGCGCTCGCAGCCCAGAAAACCAACCGTATCCTGGGCTGCAGCAAAAGGAGCGTGACCAGTAGGTCGAAGGAGGTGATCCTGCTCCTCCGCTCTGCTCTTGTGAGACCTCACCTGGAGTATTGTGTACACTGGAGCACCTCCCATATGAAGACAGGCTGAGGAAGTTGGGACTGTTCAGCCTGGAGAAGAGAAGGCTGCATGGGGACCTCATAGCAGCCTTCCAGTACCTGAAGGGGGCCTATAGGGATGCTGGGGAGGGACTCTTCATCAGGGACTGTAGTGATAGGACAAGGGGTAATGAGTTCAAACTTAAACAGGGGAAGTTTAGATTGGATATGAGGAGGAAATTCTTTCCTGTTAGGGTGGTGAGACACTGGAATGGGTTGCCCAGGGAGGTTGTGAGTGCTCCATCCCTGGCGGTGTTCAAGGCCAGGTTGGATGAAGCCTTGTGTGGGACGGTTTAGTGTGAGGTGTCCCTGTCCATGGCAGGGGGGTTGGAACTAGATGATCTTGAGGTCCTTTCCAACCCTAACTATTCTATGATTCTATGAGGACAAACGGAATTGTAAAAAAACAGCACTAGTCAGCTTCTAAATGTGGTATAGGAATAAGTATACTGACCTTTTGAGGCTATTCCTAATTCAAGTTTAAGGATATAATGCTATGAATCATTTCAGAAGCTGGACCAGATTTCAGAAAGGGTTAGTTTCTGGAAGTGCAAGCAAGTGAGGTTAATTTCCATTCCAATCCCACTCTAGTCAAGATCATCACAGATAAAATTACCTTGAGATTGTGCTTTTTGACAGTTTGTAGGTCAGCTCCCCTCAGAACCCCAAACTTTCAATTCATACTTTACTGTCAAACATTTATGGTTTTCTTATTACATCAATTTTCGATTTTCTTTTACCTTGTGGCTTCCATGTACCCATGACTTTTTTAAGATGGGCTTAGGATGCTTCCATATACTGGCATTTTAATTAGGGCTTGCCAAAGAAAGTTCCTTTTGTTGTGTTTTGGAAAAGCATTGCTAACATGAACTGAGACATAAAATAAAGGAGTTGGAATTTTTTTCAATGAAAGATGAATTATGTAAAATTCCATTTTTAGAGAATGTAATGGTTTAGGGTTTTATTTGCTCTTCATCTGCCCTGTCCACAAAGCAACCAGCTGCCTGGAAAATCAAGCTGCATGGGGGAACAGAGTTAGTTCTCTTACTACAGCTGAACAGCTGTGGGAGGCAACAACTTGGAATACAAAGTTTTGAGTCAAATACAAATACCAACACATTATCATGAAACATTTAGACTCTAAGAGATCAGGTGGGATTTGTGGCTTTGCTTTTTATAGGGGAGTTACGTGTGTTAATGGCTGGATTTTAAGCATATCTTCTGAAGATTAATGTAATTTAATTGCATTCTGTTACCTTTTCTTGTTTATTTTCAAATAGAATATTTCTTTCTAAATCTGTTATGGTCAGCATTTGTTAAAACCTTCACCTCAGCTGTTTCTTTCTACATTATTTTCTGTGAATTGCAAGGGAATAGGCTGAGGGGAATTTCTTAACTTCTACACACAAGAAATAATTGTTCTAAGAGGTAATTGTTTAAAATTATTAGGAAACTACTTCTCCTAACATTTATTTTGATATTTGATCAATTTGTGTGTGTACCATTGAAATAATTCATTATTACTGCTCTATTAGTTTTAACTCTTTTAAATGTCTACAACATGCTGCTCTCCATTTCCTGTGATTATAAGGTCAACAGTACAAATCTATCACATTTTCTGTTCTCTCCTGAAGGTTTAGTTCCACATGTCCATCTTTATTACCCACATACTTTCTCTTAGGAATCATTTCGGGCTAGATCATGACCTACTATCGATTCTTTTCGTTTAGCTATATTTTGGTAACATATATTTCACATGCCCAAATTTTCTCATTTGGCCAGCATCCCTTCGATGCTCATACACGCAACACATGCTGCACTAAATTTGGCTTCCATTACTCATGATCACCCACTTGGCAGTTTAACTCTCACTAGTTTTACACGAACACACTATATCATTCCTTTTTCTCTCTCTACTGTGGAAATAAAGCAGATGCTGTATATCCTAATTCATTGTTTTTCAGAATAGAATTAATCAACGTCAGAAACTCTTGCAGGTCTCCTTTACAGTTCCTTTCTAAAATAGAAGCACTACAGAATTTAGCAGAACATGAACTAATGTTTAAACCAGCAACTACATACCCAAATAACAGATGAGTTTGTTTCACTAAACTCAGGACAGCATTTCTGTTGCTGAGTGTCCATTTCCAAATATAACAGTATAACAGGAGTTATGACATTTTTAAGAAAATAAATCCACTAAAATTCAAAAAATTCAACTTACGTTTCTATTTAGGTCTGTGTAAGTCGGTAATTTTCACCACAAGGACACCAAGAAAAACCCAACAAAAACCAAAACCAAAACCAACAACAAAAAAGGTGTGGGAAATAACTTGCTGACAGATTCAAAGCACGTCTTAGAACACTTTAAAGCAAGGGCTGTTCAACACCCACTGTATAATGACGAGTATTATTTTGCCTAATTAGGATCCTAAAAACTTGCTGATCATATTTCTACTGAGTCTGATCTACTTTTTTCCCTCTGTGCTGATTACACATTTATTTCTATTCATTTTCTATTTTTTTAAAAAGCTGAAAACTATTATCACCTTCTGAATTTATTGTTCTCATTTCATTTCACTTTACAATTGCTTTATTCTGGTATCTATCTGGCTTATTTTCTTCATTCCTTTTTACCTCCTGTGAATGCAGTTTGTGGGGTTTTAACTGCTCCAACAAAGTTCACCATTCAATTTCTTTTATTTCTCTTGCTCAGCAACACCTGCTTCTTTTTATGATATTTTAGTGCTCAGAAGGACAGCAGATTGACAGCGTTGGAAGTGGAAGTCCCATTTGTATGTTTATAGGATTTGAGCAAGCTGGAGCAGCAAAAGATTTTATCAGTACCCCAGCTTCCCTGGAAAGCCCACTGATAAGGTATTTAGTCCAAATTCTCTTTTCTAAGTCTTCTCAAGAGGTAGCTAGTTGTAAAAGGATTTTGTTTTTTAAATGGATCACTGCCTACTGGACTTAGATAAATTGGCAATTTCTGCTATAGGAACACAGAAGTTCTCTCTTAGGCCAGAAAGCATCTATCAATTGCCTGGTTACAACTCTTGAATTCCATTCTCAATCCACAGTACCTGTTCGCTCCAATAACAACCAAGAGCTTCACAGTTTTGTACCCTCAAGTGGAGAAGGGCACATAATTAGAAACAACCTGTGGAGCAATTTCCTGAAACCACTGTCTTGTTTGAATTACAGAGGTTTGGAACATTTGGGCAACTGCATGAAGTTGTCACAACTTCTAACATTTTTAACTATCATAGTTTCCCTCATAAGAAAATCATTACTGAAATGATTATTTACCTTGAAATACAGAGAAGTAGTGTAGAACTTAACATTAGCCCCATGATACACCATGTCGTGTGGTTTAACAGGGTGACTGGTATTTAAAAAATGCTAAAGTAACCTTCAGTCCATTCAAAAAGATGCCCTGCTCATATCGACTTAATATTATATTGTCAAATCACAGCTCACTCAGATACAAAGAAATTGTGATTTTTTTTTCTAATGACTGGATTAGTATATTCATACCTTGGTCATTTAAGAATGACAGACAGGGTGTGAACATGGTGGTCACAGATGAGGCACTGGAAGGTGCCAAAAGGAGATGTAGAAATAATTCAAGTAGCCCAAATGGAATTTGTTACTTTCTTTTATTGTGATAAAAAGTTTAAACTGAAAGCTAAACTGATTCTAGCTGGTCAGGATAAGCCAAGGATAAGAAGTATACCTCATTCTCAAGTTCACTTTTTATAACAACAAACATGAAAAAATAGCAATGCTTCTCTAGATGAACTACATAACATTGTTACTTCAGATCCAGAATTGCATGGATAAGGCACTTCTGATTCATAACCTTTGCATTTCAGACTCAATCAAGACCACTGAGCAGTTTTGTTTAAAGTACCCATAAGCAACCTTCTTATTAAGAAACAATAGCCCTTGGTTAAATTAAATGAGAGGTAGTCACCCAGCTCAGCTGCTACTAATTCACAGATTAACTTTCAATTTGGAAAGCTAAGTCTTCTTGTTGATTTGTGGTTATGGTTTGCATTGAATTAACAGTATAAATTCCATGTTGACATATGAAATGTTTCTTTCTTTGTTAATAATAAAGTTTTCTTCTGACTGTTTTTCCTGTTCTAGTATTTAAGCTATGTGAAAGCTGTAAATTTCATAGGGTACACTTGTAACAGAAGAGATGAAACATAGTCTAGCTATCCACATATTCACTGTTCCATTGCTGTAACACCTAAAGGCTCATAATCATCATCCTTTGACTGTGAATATCAGAGCACAAAGCAGAGTGCGGCATTTTCTGACGTGCTGTGGAAACTAAATATCTATAAGCACTGTTGCCATTTCTGAGTCAAAATTCAAGACACAATATATTGTGGAATAAATACGAACTGTTCTCCTTGATGGGGTTATTGTTTGTCTTCTTTTGAGTTGACTGTTGATCAAAAAATAAAAGATTTAAAATCATGCAGTGCCACTTTTGATTAGATTTATTTCAACTAAATTTCATTGCTCATTATATAGAAGTCTAAATTTGAACTGATTGTCTAGATTCCCTTTACAGTCAGTGTAAATCAGCACATTTATTCACAATTCAATTACTGTATTTTGAATTTGTGTTTGAGAACAAGATGATTGTTTGAACTGAATGTTTTATTGCCCATATTTGTTTACATTAATCCTTACTTTTACGTATAAATATATGGATAAGTTCCACACAAAGACATGGTGGAGGGAGGGGGCTGGTGGGTTGTAGGGGGAGCACAGGAGGTGGACCAGAGTGTGTCTTTAGAGAGATTAAAGTGATCAGAAGCTGGTCATAGCACCTCTTCATGACAGAAACTCCACTAGCAAGCAAAAAAATCTTTCGCGCATTTTAAAGCCATAGCTCCTCATACATATATGAAAAGGATGTTTCTGCACCTACCCAGGAACATCCCTTTCCTATAGAACTGCTTTTCACAGGAGTCCACTGACAACACAGGAAATTCAAAACTTTTGCACAACACATATAACAGTTTTCAGCAGCTTATGTGCCTTTGAATATGCAGAGACTTATAAAACAGAATTTAAAATAATATAAACAAAAGTTAGGGGAACACATTTTTAAATAACTTTTTTAATTTTTTATGCTGCCATTAAAATACCAGTAACTGCTGATTATTGCCACACTTAAAACAAGATTTGTCAGTGATACTACTTCAACACTGGCAAATGCATAGTTTCTAATGCATAAAATGCCATTTAATATTTCTTAGCATTATAGAACAATATCTTTCAGCTTTCCCAGACAACAAAATAATCCCCCTCATTTAAATAAATAAACCCTCTAATTTGGCTTACACAAGAAACTCCATGCAAGTTAAGACAACTAATCCTGTTTAGAGATTAAAAACCAAATCCTGTTTGGAGAACAAAAGCAAAGCTGAATTCAAAGAAAAAAACTGAAATTATTTTTTTCATATTTAATTAATTTCCACCGGTTATCAGGGAAGTCAGGGGACTTCCAACAGACTGTACTGAGGAATATGTTTTCATTGAATGAGATACATTCCCATTTCTAAGGACATTGAAAATGCTACTTTATTCTGCTTGAAACTTAAAACTTGTGTTTACATGGAAGGTTCATAAACTTGTGAAAGCAAAACTGGAGCTTAATTGATGCTTTCTTGTTTTTCAGAATAGTTGTGCATGCTTGTTTGGGTGTTTGTTTTTTTTTTTTTATAGAGTCTAGCTATGCTGTAGTTGAGGATTTCATAGACCTCATTTGTAGTTTTGATATATTTCATTAGATTTTATAATGTAAGTGTGACCCTAATGCTGTGAACCTGTAGCAAAAATAAAATGAGAGATAGATCTAATACTTCATAGAAAGAGTTCTGAATGATAATTATAACCAAGTGTGACTACCTTACCAGGTTGTGAGTCTCTACCTCTAAGAAATAATTACAGCTGCAACTGTAACTGCAATCTGAATGCTTTTGCTATATTTTTGGAATAAAGGTTTTTTTTTTTCAGATTCACTTAGTATAATTACTTCCATTCTGGATGTGAAAATCTTGATTTTAAAAACAAGTTTTAAAAAAATTAAACATAACAGAAATGAAGAAAATACAAACACTTCTCCTGAAGACTAGAAACTGTTACCTTAGGAAGGAGGAGCTTCGTCATAGTATTATATTTGCTTTGGGTTTCACCCCTCAAGCTTCTGTTTCCTTTGAAGTAATTTTGTAAGCCTAGAACAGGCTGAAAGAATGGTTCAAACTCCACTTTCTCATGACCTCACAAGACTGACTTTGTGAACTGTAACAGAGTAGCTGACAGAACCGACAGCATGCCATGTCCTAGTCGGTTGTAGTTAAACAAAGTACACCTATATCATCAAATTATTTAAATCCCAAGTTCTCTCTTGGATCCTGGTCCCTGGAATATTCACAGCTCTAATGTATTAATTTGCTGTTAGATGGAACCAAAATACTGGAGATAGCTTACTCCATACACTACTGCCTAAAGGCAACATTGACAAGAGCAGTTTAGCACATTCTCATTCTACATTGTCATCAGCACAACACGCAACAACCTTTACGTCCAAAAACTTGTTGTCCCTTTCCAGGGAACTTAACATCAAGTGATATAATAATATTACTTTGAACAACTGTGACACAGCTTCTTGTTGATTTCACTCCTCTGAGCTGGAAAAAAATATTTTCCTGGTTGTTTTGTTTTGTTTGGGTTTTGTTGTTTTTGTTTTTTTTTTTTTTGTTTGTTTGTTTTGTTGTGTTTTGTCGTTGTTTTTTTTTGGGGGGGGGGGAAAGGGGGGTGTTTCGTTTTGTTTGTTTGTTCTTTGAACCACTGTCATATGAAGCCCAAGATAGCAACCATAGTCATCTATCTTCTATGCTGAGTAAGCATGGCTTTTCTGCCTGGAAGAGGCTGGTTCTGAGCAACACATTGTGCAAGACACTTTGTAGCTAGAGCTACAAAGAAATTATCTAGGGATAATTTCTGAGGACAGGAATGAATGCCTTTAGCAATGCAGACATAAACACTGAGTGATGTGGGAATGGGATTTTAGACAGGTGATTCTTCTGTATCTAACAAATCTTGGTTTTATTAAGACAGACAATTTATAGAACTACAATGATGAAAGCATTCAGCCAAAACCTGAGTGAGTTTTGTTAATGTTTTTCAATGACTCCCCTTCCCATTTGGCTGCTTTTCTTTTCCCTTCAAATAGCAAGTACCTGCTGTTCTTTATCTCCAAGGACTCCTGAAGGCTTGGAAATAGGTAAGAACCACTTTCAGCCAAAGATTCCTTATGCTGATCTATTGACATAATAGGAAGAGAATGGCTATGAGTTTGAGGAAGGAGCAGAAGGGGCAGCTCCAAGTGCAGCTTTATGCTCTTTGAAAAAAAGGCTTTTTGCTAAAACTTCCTCCAGGAGGGTTCTTTTGGTGAACCATCCTTGATGATGGCACCAGTTACTGGTAGAGGACTCCTGTGATTTTGAGTCATCCCTGTAAAACTCTTTGCTGATGCATTTTTTGTTTTGCTCAATAAGTGTTCAATGTAAGTACGCTGCAAGGGAGCAGTGACTGCAAAGCTAGGATCCAGGCTCTCAGCCAAGTGCTCTAGGCTACAATGCTCTTTTTATTTGTTCTCCTCCTCCGTGACTTGCATGGTTTGTTGCAAGGTAGTGCAGGCTCAGTAGGAAGAGTAACAGTAAAAGGCACTACAGTAAAAACCCTATAGTTCTAACATGGTCCCAAGAAATAAAAGCTCAGGGATCAGTCTCTCCCCGGATGCATTTCCCAGATGAGGACAGCCTGCAACTTAGTTTCCCTAGGCTAGCTCTCCAACAACCAAACTAGGTGCTAAAACACAGATAACACCATCAGCACCTGTTGTCTTAGAAAAAGTCATCAAACTAATTTGATACCTATTCCCAGAAGAGATCTTTACTCTTTGGCTCCTGAGTCAATAGCAGCATTCAGTTTGCAGTGTTATGCAGAGTGGAACCAAACCTCTGACAGATTCCTCCATCCAAAGGTAATGGCTGGTTATAGCAATTTTTTCTGTTCAGCATGCTAGCTCTCTAAATTGCCTTTGGAAAGCATATTCTTCACTATCAACTGAACAAAACCCCTACCTTTTTCAGTAGGTATAGACTGCCCTGTCAAAGTCACTATTGACTTAACTGGCAACCTGAATCTCATCTTAGAAATAAAAGTTTACAGACTATCCATATGAATTCAAACAAGACTAAAATTACACTGTCCAAATACCAGAAAGAACAGAGGTCTAACTAGACTACACATTACGTAACTTTTCCACTACAGTTCTCTATGCAAGGGCCCAGAGCACCCAAGGATTTAACTGCCTGGGCTCAGGGCCAGCCTCCATGGTGCAGCTGTGCAGCCTTGAATTAGACAGCTGTGTAGAAATAGATGTGTGAGAAAATGCTTTTACAAGCAAGGCCCTGCCCCTTCAGCAGGAGTTGTGCTTAACCTCAATCCTTTGCTTTTGTTCCTGCTGTCTTGGCTATGTCTGGCTGTGTACCTCACCCACTGCCTTGACTTCCTGTCTTGATCTCGGATGCTTGCCTTGCCTTGCCATTGTGCATGCTCTTAATAATCTGGAGTCTTGGATGAGCCTGGTTACTCTCACCAGATGCACTTCACTTTTCTTGTTCAGGTACTGTGAGGCTCCTGCCCTGCCTCCCTTGCAGTGGCTCTTGTCTCCTGCATCTCTTGTGAAGTAGCTGTGGCACATGGACACTTCATTCTCTATCAGTGCAAGCAGAATTCAGGTCATACAGTTAAAACTGTTGTCACTCAGCAGTAGTTTTGTGCAGCACATTGTGCCTGAAGCTTATGATGGCACTCAAGAAAAGTTTTTAGCAAGCATGGAGCACATTATCACCCTTCTCAGCACAACAAACTATAACAACATTGCTCCATTTAATCTTTTATTACCAACTAAAGGCTTCAGTTTTGGTTTCAACCATTTGTATTTGGAAAATCCAGGTATCTCAGCAACCACACTCCTATGACATGGCAAGGGAACCTTGTTTTGGGGGGATATAACCAATGCCCAAACATTACACCAAAGCCTGAATTCAGAGAGGAAATTCAAACATATATATAACCCGAAGCATGTCTGCCATCTCCAAAGGTCAATGGGACTACTGACATGGATAAAAGTTATGCATAAAGCTTAAGCACCTTTTTAATTGTGAACAAAATAGGAAAGATAAAATATTCATATTCAGGTTTGCTCAGCTCTGGAATAAGCTTCCAGAAGATATTTCACAATCTAAAATCTGACAGCTTTTAGAATGCTCTACTACCTCCTTTTTTAAGTTTCTGTTATATCACTCGAATGCCAACAGAAGAAGGATAAATTGTCAGAAGCAAAGAAAGGAAAAAAAGCCTGTTAAATAGACCTGACTGTTATATGGCTACTACACTACTAGCAATTTTTAAATAGAAAACTGATAAATAATAATAATGAGAAAGGAAAAAAATGCCTATTTGCTGAGGCTGCTTTCAGCTGCTAATACTTGCAGAAATGACCAAATTCAGCCTGCATTTCATAAAGTCCCTGTACAGTATTGCTACACAGAATATTGCTAAGAGGTCCTTTTGTAAGGTAAGAGAGTTGCAAGGGTGGAGTGATTAAAACTATGGCATGAACTCCTTATTGCAAAACTTTTTTCTTATAATTAAAATATTCTGCATCAAAGCAGGAAGCAATAGTTTCCCATTTACTTTACACATTAGCTTGTAGACAACCAAAGAAAATAATTACACCGTATCACTCAGGTGAATTTGTGTTTATATTAGTACTTAGCATAAGAATCTAAGACAGTGATAAAACAGCTTAAGACAGTCAGTCTTCATTAGCATTTTCATTAATACCACAGACAAGATAAGGGAACGGTATAAAATTAGTTACAGAACCTCTATGAAATAAAACCCTGTATCCTCTGTGTCTTCTGGACACTAAAGCATGTAAACAGCAAATATAATGCTGGATTCTCCTGGTCAGCTCTATCATAGCCTTAGGAACCTGCAGCAATAGCAAGTTTCCAGCACCATACCTCTCAAATGACAGCCACTGCTGATTTTCTTGCTGGAACATAAAAATGCAGCAGAGCACAATTACAGAGATTTACTAAGTCTTGCATAAAGAGAGTGAACTTCAAACAACTGGTGTATGATATTGTTTCCCTCACACATAGGTCTCCATTTCATTCACTCACATATGACCTGTCTTCTGTTTGTGATCCGGCAAGATCAGAGCACTGGACTTCTTTCGCTGTGAGTGAGAAATCTGAGAGGTTTACTTGTGTGCCTAGGAGCCATCAAAAAAAGATAAGAAAACTAACAGTAATCCAATGCAGACTTTGTTTGAACTAGCAAGGTTTCCTGGAACCAGGAAAGTTGAGAGAAAAAGACTGCGAAAATCATATATGCCTACACAAAGAAGCAGGATTTGAAAAGCAAAGCAGCTTGGACAGTTCTTTTTTTTTTTTTTTACTATAGTGGTCTCATTTTATTAAAGAACAGTAATAAGTCCTATAGCTTGTCATTCAGACACCAGAAAGCAAATTATTCACCAGCATATGCCTGTCATCTATGGTACAGAATCTGCAGGGAAGAGAAAAATTGTGCAGAGTTCACTCAAGATGCAGCAGAAACACAGCTTAACGATGACTGTAAAAGTTGTGCTAGAAGAACAGTGTGGATTGCAGAATGTCTTTTTAAACATCATGCAAGAGTGAACTTGAAAATATATTCCACTTTGGGTTTAAGAGGTACAGTTTCACAAAGGTGAAACATCGAAAAAAAAATTATTAACACTTATTGCTTGGAGGCAGCTTGGGAATAGATTAGCAAATAACCATGCCTGTGCTGTCCACAGCGCTGAAACAGAACTGTCTGTGATAGTATACCACTTAGGAGGTAGAGTACAGTGGGACCAAAGCTTCAGAGAAGACTTCATAGACATATCGATACAGAAAAATGTAGAAGGACTTTCAAAATGTACTATATGGGTCTTTAAGCTGAGGGCAATAAAAAGATTGTCAAGAAAAACTACCGAATAAGAAGTAGATTCAGGCCATGCTGGAGAGCAATATCCTAAAGCATGCAATCACTGGTTGAAAGTTTGCACAAACTTAAGCTGAGAAACAGGCCTCTTGGGTTAAGCAAATCAATGAGAGACATTAGTTCTGATGTAATTAAATTAAAATATTAAAAAAAGTTCAAAGAAACAGCAGTTAAGACAGAAATTTGCCACTACTAGTAACAGATGTAGAGATACAGTTAATATACTTACAGGCCCAGAATGGCACAGTTACTATGTAAATTGTCTCTCACATGAAATAAAATATACAAAATAACATATTTTTAGGGCAAAAAGTAATATTTGTGAAGAATTCATTCAGGGAAAAAAACAAAAAGCAATATGGAATTAACTTCCTGTGTGAAAGTGAAATCACTAGAAAGAAATATGTCTACCACTAGAACATCATTCTAGGATCCAGAAAGTGAAGTTGAAACTGAGATTTCCACATAATACTAATAGCAACCCTAAAAGAGACATAAACACAATCCCAGTTCAGCTGGAATCTGTAAAGCTTCTGAAAGACTTAATAAAATTAATTTTCTTCTTATAAAAATGGTGGGGGGTGGGGAGGAAGTAGTAACGTGAACAAGATCCCTCTTTGTAAAATATAAAGAAATATAAAGGTTAAGGATCAGGAGCAAAGGAAATCAGGAGTGTAATGATGAGGGAGCACCCAAATGCAAAGAACAAAGTACATAGAGCATGCATTCTTCTGATTTAGGTTGATGCTTTAGCTAGAAAAAAAAAAAAAGATTTCCTATTCAAAGTCCTGAATAACTATTCCTTCTTTAAAAGCATCATATATCATCATGCATGCTCTATGTACCACACCAGAAATTTGGGAACAGTAATGAATGCCGAGACACCAAACCAGACAGAGCTGGGAAGCCATCCATATTTCTTCTTCAACATACCATAACTGCATCATCAGGCCTATTTTGTTACAACACAATCTACATACTGGAACAGCAGAACCCTTCAACTAGAAAAAAAAAGGACTATGAGGTTCAGCTGTGGGGTAATCCTAAACAAAGAACTAACAAAGATCTTGCTCCTTCCATCTGTGCCATTTTGAAGGAAGTACATAATCACAGAATCATAGAATGGTTTGGGTTGGCAGGGACTTTAAAGGTTCCAACACCCCCTGACAGCAGGGACACTTTCCACTAGACCAGGTTGCTCAAAGCCCTGTCCAGCCTGGCCTTAAATATGTCCAGGGATGTAGCAGCCACAACTTCTCTGGGCAACCTGTGCCAGCATCACACCACCCTCATGGTAAAGAATTTCTTCCTAATGTCTAATTTAAGTCTACTCTCTCTCAGTTTTAAACCATTGCCCTTTGTCCTGTCACTACATGTCCTTGTAAAAAGTCTCTCTCTAGTTTTCTTGTAGGTACTTTTAGGTGTTGGAAGGTTCCTCTAAGGTCTCCCCTGAAGCACCTTTACTCTCAGATGAACAAGGCCAACTCTCTCAGCCTGTTTTCATAGGAGAGGTAGTCCAGTCCTCTGATCATCTTCGTAACCTCCTCTTGCCTTGCTCAAGCAGGTCCACATATCCTCTGCAAGCCTTGCCTTTCCAGCAGACTTCAACGGCTTTCTGGGTTTATATAAACTCTAGGAAACTCTCACTAGTTTCCTCTGAATTCTCTGTTGCATCAGTTTTAATTGAGTCTGGCACATATGCGTTCAGATTCTGCTTAGTTGTTTTTCACTGTATATTTACACAGTCACCTGTGAAATCAAATCATGCAGTTCTACCATTCACTACAGTTTGCCAGAGGCAGGAGAGTATCATGAAGCCAACAGGCTTGCAGAAAGTGTCAATAATGATGATTAGATGGGTTGTCCTCTGCCAAAGGACAACCTTGGTCATAATAAGTTGTTTAGCACATGCACAGTCATCCTGCAGGAACATATTTCTAGTATTAGCACAGTGGCCAACAGCTAAGCAAAATCTGAACACACATGTGTCAGACAATTAAAACTGATGCGATTAAAACTGTATCACTGGACATACCCCAGGCTTAATGTGGACACTAATATAATTCTGATTGACCAGGATAAGTGGATTAGTTTCATTGTAGCCACTAGTTTTAATGCAGCTCTATTATTTTTGGTATAGTTTCACTCTGCTTTTAAGTGGTCCAGATATCTCACAGGTTGTTCTTTGAACATAAAGTTTGTGCTTCCCCATCTTACCCAGTTTAGTGATGCCATCTCACATTTTAGGCCACAAAATGACCCGTCTCCTACTCCAAGACTCATACGACATCAGGTGTCAGGGAGATGATGGAAAACTGTACCACACTTAGGCAATACAGCACATTGACTGTCCAGCACCAAAAGGAAATGGAAGTTCTATTCTCCAGCTACTACATCTGGGGAACATGCCCAATCTTTTAATGTGATTACACCTCTTACATAGTCCAGCATATAAAATCTAGCAGACAGATTATGGAGAAATGTACTGGTCTAAGTTTTGCCTGCTGTTTGTCAACAGCAGTTGTCAAAATAATCTGTGAATTGGTAGATTAGACACTAGAGAGAGTCTGCATAGTTCTATAAATTGAAGACCATGTACAGAATAATAGAGCTATTTCTGTACTACCTATTTGCATAGGAAATAATTTTTCTGAGTAGTTTAAAATCTGGAGCTCTTTCTTCAAAGTAATAGATTTGATAAAAAAATATTTTTTAATCCTCATAACAATGAAAAGAATCAATGGTCAAGCAGGTAAGTTTATTCTTTGACAGCCTTTTAACATATGTACTGTGTTAAGTTTACCATTAACTTAATGCACATAGATCTTAATTAGAAGTAGATCACTTCAAACACTGAGGATTTAAATAACATGTCTAATTATCTTTTTCCCAGTTAAGTAAGTTTCTATTATGGGCTGTAACACCATCTTCCTTTGATCAGTTTTCTTAAATAATGTAGACGTAGAATAAAATATCCTTCTAAATTTTTAGCTTGCTTCCCCTTGTTTTTCTGAGAAGTCAGGCCACTGTGGTAAAGACAGTCACACAAGTCAAAGGCGTCACCCTCAGGATCATCGTTCTTCAGAACTCTGAACTTATAACCAAATCTTCAGTGTTGGAAGACAACTGTTCCTCTTCAGTGTTATAATATTAAATAGGCTTTTTTAATTGATGAAATTATGCAGGCCATTAGTTCATAATTTAAATAAAGAATATTGCAGTTGAGGGATTAGTGTGGCAAAAGAAGCCTTTTTGTAGTTATGGTGAATGCAGGATTTTAATGAATAGCAGAGTCATGTAGCTTATTCATCTCTTAGCAACCTTCCCATCTTATCTCTCCGAAAGACATTTTTATCTTTTACCCAGAAGGCAGTTTTTTGCTCTCAGTTATAAGTGTTGACTCAAACCTATGGATTCTTCCTACACAACTTTAATCACATGATAGTATTAGTTTTATCTGCTTGTTGTTTTCAGAATATTTCCTAAGTAACACTTTCAAAACAAAATAAAATTAATCTTGATGCATACATTCAGGTCATACATTGAGTTAAAACCATATGATATAAATAATATGATAAATTTTGAGAAATACATAGTCTTGCCATCTTCAACAACTTCTCACTACTGTTTTAGAGTTTCAGTCAAAAATTCACACAACTAGAATTTTTCCATCTGATATTTCTCTCAGTTCAGATAGCTAGAAATTATTTAAAGAAAATAATCCCCTTTGAACGCTTAAACAGAATCATTTGTATCTCATCCAGTTTTTACTGAAGTCAACAGAAATTGTAACTAGGATTTAGAGCCAATTTTCCTTTTTCTCTTTCATGTATTGGAGTTAAAGGTATACATTCAGAACTTAGTGTTCCTGAATGAGAAACACCAATCCACTCTGATGTTCTGCCTCCTAGTATCACTTCCCAAGTGCCAGCATTATGCTTGTATAGCCACACAATGAGTCAGTTTGGTGAAACCTTCCATATGAAAACATATTTTAGGAAAATACATTATACCTTTCTAGGTGAGTCTCTTTCTCAGTTTCAGTTCAGCTGTACTATGTGTAGTACAAATACTGCAGGTGCAACTTCATCTAAGAGCAAGAAAAGTACCATCCCATCAGGAGTGACCTGCTATTACACTGGTTTGAAACGATCAGGGAACTTCAGCTTATGCATATGCTGTTCTACCTTTCTGCTTGTCTTGGCAGCATGTTCTCAGCCTCTGCCTTGTACAAGGGCTGTGGGTGTTGTAAGTAAAACTGACAGTCCTCTACTACCATTAGACAGAGTTTATTTTTCCACTGTCCCCTTTGTGATCCATGTGATGTAATTCCCCAAATTCCTCTGGTGCTTCTCAGCATCTTCTGTGATGTAAACTCACTTATTAAACCCAAAAGGAATAAAAGAAACAAACCAGAGAAATTAAAAATTTCCAGTATAAGCACAAATGAGCCCCAGAATAAATAGAAGGAAAGTAAGACTGGGCTAAAGGAAGAGGTAAGAAGTGGTAACTCCCTCTTTCAAGAGCAGCTTCAGACTATCAAACTGACTTAGTCATTTGTGGTCTCATCTGAAAAACTACTTTCCTACCACCCTCCCCAGGAAAGTAGTATTGGCCTTCGAATGTGTTTTGTTTTCTGAATATTGTCATATCAACATAAGATCTGCAGTGTACAATTGTACTAGAAAAGTGTTCTGCACAAGTGAAATCTAAACAAAATCTATCTTTAGCATTTCATCAGCACTTACGTTTCTCTTCAAGGCTTTCACTTTTCTAAGTATCCTGGGATGAGGTTACTAAAGTGAGAATACTTTTTTTACACAAAGCCTCCACTTTTTGAAGGTATATTCTGACTTCAGCAGCAAAACAACTTTGAGAAATTTCAACCCCCTTCACTTCCCTGTCTTATAATTCCTTTGCCACTGATGTGTGCTAACACAGCAGACCTTTGAATTTATCGTTGGGTTGAATTCAGCCACCAAGGAACTAAAAAAGAAAATCATCTAGTCACAGGTACTGATACCTCTCGGATCTGAGACTCCCTATAGATGAGATCAGGTGTGTGTACATTTTGCAGGAAAGCATGAGAGAAGATTTGTTTAAGACAGAATGATGTGCACTGTATGCACAGTGGCTTGGGTCAGAAAAATAGTCTGAATTAAAAACAGTTCTGCACCCAAGCTAGTGACTTCTCTTTGCAGGCTCATTTAACAGCAACCTGGAAACTCTGTCCTGTGGTGCAGAGTTGCCCATAGGTGTCTACGAATGAAGCACACAAAAACCAGCATAAACAGAATTTTATCTCACAAGATAACAGAAATGCTTGGAAACATCCAGGCATTCATGCCCTCAAAACATCACTTACCTCAACATGGTTCTGACAGATTCTTTCCTCCAGAGCTTTTACAGCTGCAGATGCAGACACTGGGCACTATTTATCTTCATGTAGTTATTCTGACATTTCTGTTGTATATAGAACACAGGCATGTTTTTCATAATGCTTCTGTCTTTCTGACCCAAAGCCACTTCCTTTAGTAAAGTCTGCATGATTATCCCTACACATCCATAAGTATAAACTATCTGCTATTTTTTCTGTAGCACACAATCTGACAAGGTCCTAATCCCTCTGCCTTTAGATGCCTCTTTGGACGTTTATTGATCTCCACAGTTAAGCATGGGTTTTGTTGGCTGTTAAAGATGTTCAGTAGGATGCACTGTGTAGTAAGGCTCCAACAAGGAAAGTCTGTACGCATATCACACTTGAAAGCCTATCATTACATACTGAATTGCTTTTTATATGCTTTGTGAGAAAGGATACTGGGAGATCTCATATTAGGTGAGGCTCTACAGGCAAAATACAAAGGAGGACAGATTGGTGAATTCTTTCTGATGATAGCAATGTTCACTGGATTTGAGGATAAACAGTGAGAGAAGGATTCATTTGGCTAAACGATACCATAAATTACCAATATCTAGGATACTTATTCTACACTCTCTTGACAGCCAGTGTTGAATAACAATCATTTCTAGAACATAATCCATCTCATTGTAAAGTAGATATTTTGGATGCCTGCTACAATTAAGACAGATTGCATCCTAACATTCTGGGACTTAATGTTGTCTTAAACTTAGCTTTGGTTTCAAGGAAAGAATTTTTTAAAAAGCTAGTTAGAAAAACTAACCTTGGAAGCAGTAATCACAAATTTAAATTAAACAGTCTGTATTTAAGGCACTCTGTTTCAAGAGGCATGACTTTGAGCTATTTATGAAATCAGTATAACTGAAAAATATAGGACAAAAATACACTGGAAAGTTTGAACTTTTTTAAAGTCTTTATGGAATTTCTAAAATTACAAGGGGAAACACTGCATAAAAGGACTTCAAACTGTCTGTCCAGTATCACAGAAATATTACAGGGAATAAATAGAAAACCAAGAAGTTAAAAAAATTAGGGATTCAACAGGAAAAATATTTTTTTTTCTAAAAAATAAAACAATATGTGAATAAAATAGTATAGGTGCCACAACTTAACCTAATTCAGCTCTTATAAAATAAATCAAACCAGTTTGTTTTGCACTTGAAACATGCAAAAGAGAACAAAGCAAGTAGAAGCAGATATTCAGAAGTAAGAATGGACTCATCGTTTAAAATAATGTAGGTATGATCTTGTTGTGGTTTAAGCTGAGCTAGGTACTCAGAACCATGCAGCTGCTCACTCACAACCCCCTCCTGAACTGTGATGCTCAGCCACCAAGACCTATCTGTTATTGAAGTTGCTTTTAAACATTTGTACTTTGATGTCTATATTTAGGGAAGTATTAAACAGATGACCCATTAACATCAGTGCCTGAATTGTTACAGGCGTTGAACTCTTACCTTGAACTGTGATGCTTCTATGAACTATGGTGTTTACATAGAATCCTGCAAACCTTTTGGTATTAAGTACTGATTATCCCCAATTCTTTCTTTCACAAAGAAATTGAGGTGATTTCATTCTGTGTAAAGAATGAATGATTGGTGCACTCCTGCTCCCATTTGAGTCAGTAATCAAACAATTCCCTGTCTTGGCTTTAAAAACCTTTTTGGCATATTAGGCTTAAATTTGTAATCATCCTGTGCTTTGTATCTATACATATATCTATGAATTAATCTATGCTTTTATACCATTAGCATAGTATAGTCTGCTTATTTATAAATAGGCTCTGTTTGTTGGGAGGAATTGCTTATGGTGGTAGAACTGAGGACTACATCACCAAAGATCCTTAAAGTAACTATTATTTCTCTCTCATGCAGGAGCTCATGCATGCATGTTAGCCACAAAGTATGTACAAGGGAGGTTTTTATTTTAATGTGCAATTAAGTAATCAAATAAAGATACTTAGGAAGTGGCTGGTTGAAATCTGCTAGTAACTTTAAGAATTATTTTAATAGAGCAAACAATTCCTTTTTAGGGAAGGCACACATTATTGTTGCCCAAATATAGTTCAGGATCAAAACAGTGTCATAAAGACAAGAGCTAGGATTATATGCTCAAAAATGGATAGCCCCTGACAATGTACCAGAAAATGCCTTGAAGTTGTTTTAAATTAAGGTCTCGAGGAATGCTCTGGCAAATGACCTGACAACAGTCTGAATTTATTCGTATTTTCTCAGATATTTCTCTCAAGTCATAAGAACAGATTATAACCTAGTTTATCTGTGACATGAGATCATTAATTCCAGGAAGTAACAAATGATAACTCTCCTGGGCAGACTTCTTTTAAATGCTATTCTTAACAATTTCCTGACCTCAGAAAGTTCAATGCTTTGTCATATTTACCACTTTCATCATATGCCTTTCTCACACATCATTTTGGGATCAAATATATGGCTACATACAGTATTGTAATTTGGTATGGCTATGCCACGTACAGATAATTGTAAAACTGTATTTTAATGTGGAATATTAATGTGACATTGGCCACCTCTCTAGGAAGCCTGTTCCAGTCTTTGATGACCCTCTCAGCAAAGAAATGCTTTCTAATGTCCAGTCTAACAGCCCCCCTCCCCCTTCAATGCAGCTTTGAACTATTCCCACCTCTCCTATCACTGGACATCAGGGAGAAGAGATCAGTTCATCCTTCCCCAAGTCCCCTTCTCAGGAAGCTGTAGAGAGCAATGAGATCACCCCTCAGCCTCCTGTTCTCCAAAATAAACAAACCCAAAGTCCTTAGCTGCTACTCATAGGACATTCCTTACAGCCACCACCTTTGTTGCCCTCCTCTGGATGCATTCAAGGATCTTCACATCCTTCTTAAATTTTGGGGCTCAGTACTGCACACAGTACTCAAGATGAGTACTTTGTTAACTGAACTTGCAATATTTTCTCTGAGTACCCTTTCCTTCTTTGCTTATTGAAAATGAAAGGCACCATCACAGAGCTTTTGCACTCTTTTCTCCTTCCACAGAGAAAAATTTTTCAGTTGGCTGTCTCCAGATATGTGGAATGAATCCAGCTTGTCTACGTAAACTGGAACTCTGTAATTCTCACAGGGAATTATGCAAACCAGAAACTCAAACTTAGATTTCCTAAACTACATTCTCATGAGGATGAGAATGGTAGCTACTTATATGCCAGTCTTCTTATTTTTTTCCCAGAAAGTTCCTTAGATTTTACTATAGAAATAAAATTCAGAAACTATTTATCAAACTTACATCTGTGGAAAATTAGTTTCACATGCTTTTCACCCACTCATTTTATTCTGACCAAGTAAGATCTCCTTAGTTTAAGCTAATATTGAACATTAAACTTGCTTTTCTTGGAAGCGACTTCCAATATATATATATGTGTGTGTGTGTGTGTGTGTGTGTGTGTATGCAACCTTCACAATAAACTCTGCAATAGACTGTTTCCATACCAGGGAACAAAACTTGCAATAAAAATTTATTTCCATGGAGAACTACGCAGAGATACTCCGTATGTCCTACCTGAACCAACTGGACTCCTGGGAGTGTATAAACACAAACATTAGCAATAGTAACATTCACAGCTGTAAAAGAGTTCAGTCAGTGAATTGCACTGAGGATGCGATTGATGGAAATTCAGATGCAGTGATGGAAATTCAGATAAGCTTCCCCAGAACAATGTAGGCCTGACGTGTCTTTAGTGGCTTAAAGTTTGTGGAGCCCTACAACACACTGTAGCAGGAAGGTACTTAGCCTTACACGGCTGTAGCCAGGCCTAGGGCTGCATTCACTTCTGAGGAAAGGGAAAAACCATCTCTTCATCTGGACATTCTAGCATTTTCTTAGAATCCCCCAAAGACGTTATGCACTTGTAGGTACCGAAGCCTGCCACATATTAACTGAGAACTGATGCTGAGCCTTTCGTTGTTTTGCAACTACTAGTTTGATTTTCCTGAACTCAGTGCTGTGTACCGAGTCCTAGCCTTCTCCTGCTTCCTTTACTTACCACCAGAAAAGAAGGGCGCTTGTTTTAGTAATGGGAGCAAGTATGACAGCTACCACTAAGTTGGGCGGGGGGATTCTGTTTGAGAGCTGCAACTGTAAATGGGACCTTTTGTCTTTTTTTGCTGAATAACTCTGACTGGAAGACCTGGTGTACACAAAAAATATGGTTGGAAAGAAGTAGTGCAGTAAGAAAGGATAAAAGCCACATATGCCTTTTAAATTTTAAAGGGAAAGAACACAAAAAAAATATATGGAATATAGGTAATTTCTGTAATAATTGAATATGTTCATTTCAGATAGACTGTTGCATGACCCAGCTTTTCTGTTAGCTACCTTTGTATGAACTGCTTTGTAAACAAGATAAATTACGCACACTAAACATAACAGCTCATATAAACCTTCTCAAAATTTATCTCTAGCAACCTTACCCTTTTCTAGTTAAGGGCAGATATTTAGTACTTGCTAATTGAAATCTATTTTCTCAATAAACTTTTACTGCCTTTTTTAATTTATGCTGAAAATATAATACTCTCAAGTTGGTAGTCCTCATCAGTGGGAAATATTTCATACAGTCTAAATCTAATCTAAATGACATAATGCTATTCATTTAATTTCAATTATTATTAAAGCTTGCTTAGTTAAGCCATCTGCTACATCCTTTATGCACTGTATTTTATTAATTCATTCAGAAATGGCTGTGTGAAGAAGCCTAAGTAGACAATGAATCAGAAAAGAACTCTTGTCCAAATACCTACCAGTCTCTCAAATTGTCAAAGTTGGCAAAGCAAGTAATTAGTCATTAACCGTAAATTAATCCTATATTCCCACTACTATATCTTTGGGTAGAATTAGTAGATACTTAAGAAATTGTAATCTCTAACCTTTGCAGTAATTAATACTTCTAGGAAATTCCAGTTTTGTCCGAGGACATAGTCTATAAGTACTATAGGGTTGAATTTTTTAGCCTTAGGTGTTTAAATTTCTTGTAACTATAACTTGGACGTAGCAAAATTCAACAAATTTAAAAGAAATATCTTATGGTCAGTCTCTCCAAAAAAAAAAGATATGGGTTAGTAGATCCCATTATCATTATGGTATTAATATCTACTGCCAACAGATAGAAAGGCCCATTAAATCCACAAGAGTCCAGCAATAAAACACATTTAGTATCACCAGGTAAGATCTTGCTAAAAATTATTCTCACATGGTGAATTCTTCACTCCTCTGAAGAGATGTAAATGCCAATGTACAGTGCAGTGCATTCACTTAATCGTATCAAAAATAAATTTCCAGCACTGCTCTCACAATCTTTCAGATCTGAGCTATACGGTATGCAGCAGGTTTGAGCTACACTGAATTTTTATTCTGTGGATCAAAGATGCTCATGGTCAGCAAATTATATGTTAATTAACTTCATTTAAAAAAAAAAAAAAAGAAAAAAAACCAACCCCAGAAACAAAACCAAAACCAACCAAGAAACAAGTAAACAAACAAACAGAAAAAAATAATCATCGCCAATGCCAAACCCAAACCAAACCAAAAAAACATAACAAACCAAACATGGATTACCACTGCAAAATTATCCCCCAGTAATAATGTCAGTATAAAATCTATTGAACTGTTTATTCGGATCTATCTTTACCAGTTCTGCATGATGAAAATTCACTTGTCTACCATGACTGTCACTTTGTAATCAACTTCTTCATATTTTCCTTCACTGTTTAAAAACATTAAGTAACTCTTATGCTACTTACAGTTTAACTAAATATATTGATCCTCACTATTGCTCTGTTCTATTGAATTTTTATTTTTTTTTAAGTTCCCCTAGGACAGAAACTTTTCATTACTCACAGATTACCTACGTACTACCAGTGTATGCTGATTGATAGTCTAAAACTAATTTACAAAGAACGTGGGTTTGTTTCTGCCTGAGGTCATGCAAGCCGGTTTTGCATCATGAGTGTTTAAAGTTAAAGGTCCCAAATATCAAAGGGGATCACCCCTATCAGTTTTTTGAATAATGTAAATTTTTACACCATTGGCCAGAACCTTACAGCCTTTCCATTCTTTCTGTAATACTGATTGCTTGTCTAAACATCTCTGAGGGTTTGCCCTAGCATTCATACCCATGCTTGGCTCTACTGTAGCGCTCATACTGGGGGGTAAGTACATACAGTGGGAAACTGGAAACTCTGATACTTCTGTAGGCAGAAATTTAAGCAGAATGAAAGCTCCTTCAATAATCGGGGCACAGGCTGGGTAGGTAGCAAAAAACTGTTTAAATATCTTCCCCAGAGTATTATGCTCACTACTATGACACACCTGAGCATCTGGCGCATTATGGATAAATATGCTTACAGCAGAAGTTGAGCAAGCACAAAACACTGCTGTACAGATGGTTTTTAAAAACAAAGTGAAGAGAAACTTAATTTTGCAAAATTTAAACAGAGATTTCTCCTAAATGAAATAAAAAAAAAATCACTATATAAAATAAAATTATAAAATAAAATTAAATAAAATAAATAAGTAAAATAAATAAATAAATAGAATAAATAAATAAAAATAATTGAATTGCTAATCTTGATGGAAATTTCCAAACAATATAACAAATATGACTCTGTATTATGAAGTATTTGGATCATATAGGGATACTATCTGTCCCATATCTTACTCAGTGCAGAACTGTACATCTAGAAAACAAATGAGAAAAGCAAGAAAATGACAGTAAATGAAGACAATAGCACAAGCAGTACCTTCTTAGATTTAAAATATTAATCATTTTATACTCTGTTCTTTATAAGCTCACATATTCTACAGTCTAAATGGGTTTGGAGGAGGTAAGCTATTATTTATTTATTATAAATAAATACATGTTTACTATACATAAATAAGATATCATTCACTTTTGAACACTGAGATCTAAGAGGAACACTATCACATGTAAGCCAGTTAGTCAGTTGCCCAGGACCATGTGGATACAGCCTTTGAATACCTCAAAGGATGGACACACCACCACCACCCTGGACAACCAGTTCCACTGCTCCACAGCTCTCACAGTGGATGTTTCCTGGTACTAAGACTAAATCTTCCATGTTTCAGTTTGTGCCCCTTGCCTCTAGTCCTGCCACTGGACACCACCGAGAAAAGCCTGCCTCAGAAAGGACTACAGAATTCTTAAAGCTGAAATAATACAAATAGACTCGAGGGTAAAATCACAACACACACAAAACCAGCACATTTCTAGCCAGAAAAGAGCCTTTCACAGATGCTTCATATCATATGTATCATCTCAGAAAAAAAATGCATGTTGTTGTATTGGTACTTCAGGCAATTTCAGAGTAGAGTCAGAGGAGGAGCCATTCTTCCATTAATTATAGCAGCTTTTATCAAGAGTCGTGGAGGTTTTAGTCTTTGTTAAATGAGCTTGAAATTTATTCAAAGTACTGGAAATGATCAGGAATGGAGAAAGAACTCTCTAATTATTCCAGATAAAATTCAACACTAGAGTTGTAACAATATAGTTCTCCACTTTGATTCATCAAGAAGCTTATTCTAATAATAGGCCTAAAATTTAGTTCTGTCTACATGTCGATGCAGCTCTAGCTTAGAGATTATTCATTACTCATACGTAACTTTTGAGAACCTTTCTTTTACATATGCCAGAAGGGTTGTTAATTGTAATGGTAACATGCTGTGAACACCTACACTTATGTCATGGCCAAAACCCAAATTTGTTTCTTAGGAACCATCATTAAAATAGTCTGTTAATAATACCTTACAGTCATGAGCAATGGAGACAACAGAATTATGTTTAAATGTGAAGTCACAGAAATAATATAGGTAGAATTAAAAAGTAACATTTGAAAAGCTACCATTTCTCACCGCTCATAAAAAGAACAACTTACAAGCGATAGAACACTAAAATTCTATCCATTGTGAGTTATGATAAAGTATAGTTTGACGATAAAATAAGTACTATTGTTTCTTGCTTTTACATGCCATGCCACTAATTTTCACAGACTTTCAGAGAGCAAGCATGATATTACAGGTAAATATGATTAATAAGAATGATTTTATAATGAAGCCTTAATTCATGTATTAGTCAAGAGAATAAAGTGTGCTGCATAAAGAGCATTGTCTAGAGCTTTTAATCTGGGCAAAGAAATGTTGGGGTTTTGCTGTATGTCATTGAGTCTGGAATTGCTTTTTAGGCTTGAATGCCTTTGTAATGGTAGATACAAACTGCATGCACACTAAAAATCCCAAGGATAATGACTCTGCTAAAGAATATCCTGTTGATGTGTTACAGAAGTAGAGCACCAGTGACAGACATTATATGAAAAATCAGTGTTCATGCTGACTTAAATGGCTCTAAATGTGACAGTATGATACAATGGAAAATTGTTCTATGTTGAATTTTAGAAAAAGAAAAAGAAATGAGACTCCAAATACCATTTTGAATATGGCTCACATCACTTCTCTGAACTCCATGATCCTAAAATCAAGAGATATCCCAGGAAAAAATCTTACAAACAAATCTTGATGCATTGAAAGAGGTACTGCCAAAAGATCCAAACAAAGTCAAGAGTTTGTCCATAAAGAGCATTAGCTGGCCTGTCATAATTTTATGTGTATATAGGACCAAGAAAGTGTCTCCACAAATGCACCTACACATGTAAAGGCAAGCAGAAATATTTGCAACCTTCCAAATAATTTTTTTATTATATATAACTGATCATTTTACTGTTAGTTTTCTTATAGATATGAACTATATGAATGAATTATTATTCATTTCTAATGGGTCATATGTGGAAATCAACTTAGAGTAATAAAGACAATAATTATAGGGTGAATTATAATTTGCTGGTATGTTTAGAAATCTAGAAATATGTCAGTAAAAACTCTCTACCACAGTAAGAAAGAAAAAAATCCATCAAATTGCATCATTTCAAACTGTGCCAGCTGCAGCTAAGTGGGGCTCTTCTAGACAAACATCTCTTGAACGCTCTTAAATGTTATATGTACGTAGTATCATTTCACAGATCCTGGATTCACAGGAGGCTCTGGATTCATTATCTTCATGTATTAAAATGTACTCTAAAACAGTTAATCCCATACATAAATTAGATAATACAGTGCCAAAAATAGGTAGCTAAGATATCTTGCAAAATATCAGCTCTGTGTGATTTTGAAAACTCAACCCCACATGGAAATAGCAGAGTATAATCAAAGTTCATATTCAAATCCCATAGAATTATACAAACATAGAATAGTTAGGGTTAGAAAGGACCTTAAGAACATCTAGTTCCAACACCCCTGCCATGGGAAAGGACATCTCACACTGAACCATATCACCAAAGGCTCTGTCCAACCTGGCCTTGAACACTGCCAGGGATGGAGCATTCACAATTTCCTTGGGCAGCCCATCCCAATGACTCACCACCCTAACAGTAAAAATTCTCTTCCTTAGATCCAATCTAAACTTCCTCTGCTTAAGTTTTAACCCGTTACCCCTTGCCCTGTCACTACAGTCCCTAATGAAGAGTCCATCCCCAGCATATAGGCCCCCTTCAGATGCTGGAAGGCTGCTATAAGGTCTCCACACAGCTTTCTCTTCTCCAGGCTGAACAGCCCCAACTTCCTCAGCCTGTCTTCATACGAGAGGTGCTCCAGTCCCCTGATCATCCTCGTGGCTCTCCTCTGGACTTGTTCCAGCAGTTCCATGTCCTTTTTATGTTGAGGACACCAGAACTGCACACAATACTCCAGATGAGGTCTCACAAGAGCAGAGTAGAGGGGCAGGATCACCTCCTTCGACCTGTTGGTCACGCTCCTATTGATGCAGCCCAGGATACAGTTGGCTTTCTGGGCTGCGAGTGCACACTGAAGCCGGCTCATGTTCATTTTCTCATTGACCAACACTCCCAAGTCCTTCTCTGCAGGGCCACTCTGAATCTCTTCTCTCCCCAACCTGTAGCTGTGCCTGGGATTGTTCCGAGCCAGGTGTAGGACCTTGCACTTGCCATGGTTGAACTTCATAAGGTTGGCATCAGCCAACCTCACAAGCATGTCAAGGTCCCTCTGGATGGCATTCCTTCCCTCCAGCATATCAACCAAACCACACAGTTTGGTGTCATCGGCAAGCTTGCGGAGGGCGCGCTCAATCCCACTTTCTGTGTCACCAGCAAAGATGTTGAACAGGATCAGTCCCAACACCAACCCAAGGGACACCACAGGCTTCTGCTTCACCACAAGCTTCATGGCTTCTGTGTTTTCTTCTTTAGACACTAAAATATCTGTTTTAAAATTTATCGTATTTAGAATCCCTACTGTCAGAGGAGGTAAAAATGTGTAAATCCATCAAAGAGTTATGTTTTCCACACTTCAGCTCTGTGAAGGAGAACCAGATCTAGGTTGTATATATAATTAGGGACACAGACATGATAGAATCATAACAAAGCATATGAAAATTTGCTTCCTAATGATTGATGAGAGGAGGTATACTACTGAGAGTACCACTCTGTCAGGATAAATTGGCTTTTCTTTCACAAGTGTATATTTTTTTTAATCTATTGTGTTATTAAAATGTAATATAATTTAAATGAATGGCCTCATTTAAATTAAGGTGCATGTAATCTGTCCTGGGAATAAATAAGCTAAATTTAGGTTGAAAGGCCAGGGAGATATAAGTGCAGGTAATGGAAAACTGCATTCTGCTCAGCTGACAATTTATTTCTAATTCTGCTTTTTATTGTTATCAGCCACAAAAAGAGACTTAAACAGACTTCTTTGCTTCTCTACTTAGTTTTGTTAAATAGGATTTACGATTATTACTGAAATGTTATAAAAATCCAGTATGTGTCATCCTGAAAAAAAATAGTTTTCAAATCTGTAAATGAAGAATAAATGTATCTTTAAGTGAACTGCTAAATTATAATGTTAAAGCTGGACATTCTATACTGATAAGAGTACAGAATCATAAAAGTAACAATCCCAGAAGAAGTAACAATACTTCACTTGCTTGTTAAATTCTATGACCCATGTTATTCAGGTCAGAAAACATGCTTTCAAAAGTGTACCAAATTAAAGTAAGAAACCAGGTACAGGGGATCTGAACTTTGTTGCTCTCTGGACAGGCCAGAAACCTTATGCTCTTAAAAACAACTAAGAAAAAAAAGTAAGAAATTTTCTTGACCAAGAAATTCTTTGGGAATTTCTCAACTCATTCTTTGGAATTCCACTTCACTTACCAGAAATTAAAGTAAAATAAAATATTTAAAACACAGAGACTGAAATAAGAACTGTCTTTTGAAATTGGCTGTTCTATATACACACAGATAGCACATTCAGCAGGGCCATACATCTCGATTCAAAACAGCAGTACTTAAGCTTAGAAGCAATTTAAATTCCTGAAAACCTCATTTTTGTCAACAAAGATTCCCATAGAAAGTAAAGTGCAAAAATGTACCCAATCAAAGCTTCTTTAGGCTCTATATGCAGAAATAAGCACCAAGAAATTCCTAAATATTTGAAAATAAGAAATTAATGGACAGCTTAAATGGCACAGGTTCTGACAGAATATATTCTTATGCAACAACGCAGACTGTATTCTGAAGTAAATAATTAAGGCATCTGAAATTTTAGAGACCTAACCTGAGCAAAAAGGAGACAGTGAGGGTTGTCTTCCTAAGGCACAGAATGAAAGTCAGTATACAGCAAAGGGAGAGCAGCGCATACTCTACCTAGCTATGAGGATTTCCACCACTCTGGACTGATACAAGGGACCATGAGGAAACACCTGATTCATTAATAAACCTGTTAGTATTACAGTATAGTAGCAAGAGCCTTCATGTCAGATTTAGAATACTGAGATTTTCTAAACTACTAATTTACTAAATTAACACTCAGGAATTAAAAAGAAAAATGAAAAAACAAACCAAAAGAAAATCTTCCACCTCAATAAATACAAGGATAAATGATAATTCTTGCTAGGTCTTACTGCAATCAGGAATGAAAGAAGAATAAATCATATATTTATTTACATGACAGATTTGTACACTATAACAGCTCTCCCAGTTTGCACACAAGCAATTACAGAATCATAGAATATTTTGGTGACATCTCTGATAATAGCCTCCCCCTTGGGAGTGATAACTTCCAGGAGACCAGGTTTCTTAAAACCCCATCCAACCTGGCCTTGAACACTTCCAAGAATGGGGTACACATATATACTTCTCTGGGCAACCTGTGCCAGTGTCTCACCACTCTCATAGTGAAGAATTTCTTCCTTATATCTGATATAAACCTACCCTCTTTCAGTTTAAAGCCATTGTTATGTGGACTTTATGGAGGTGATCCTGCCCCTCTGTTCTGCTCTCGTGAGACCTCACTTGGTGTACCGTGTACAGTTCTGGCGTCCTCAACATAAAAAGGACATGGAACTGCTGGAACAAGTCCAGAGGAGAGCCACGAGGATGATCAGGGGACTGGAGCACCTCCCCTGTGAAGACAGGCTGAGAAAGTTGGGGCTGTTCAGCCTGGAGAAGAGAAAGCTGCATGTGGACCTAATAGCAGCCTTCCAGTATCTGAAGGGGGCCTATGAGGATGCTGGGGATGGACTCTTCATTAGGGACTGTAGTGATAGAACAAGGGGTAACGGGTTCAAACTTAAACAGGGGAGGTTTAGATTGGATATAAGGAAGAAGTTCTTTACTGTTAGGGTGGTGAGGCACTGGGATGGGTTGCCCAAGGAAATTGTGAATGCTCCATCCCTGGTGGTGTTCAAGGCCGGGTTGGACAGAGCTTTAGGTGACATGGTTTAGTGGGAGTTGTCCCTGCCCCTGGCAGGGGGTTTGGAACTAGATGATCTTAACGTCCTTTCCAACCCTAACTATTCTATGATTCTATGACTTCAAGTCTCTACTCAGCCAGTGGAATGTACCTCCTTTGAAGAGGCAGGCAAACTGCCACACCCCACCCTGGCTGACATGCGAGGTCCTTTTTGCCAACTCTGGCCACAGCACTCCCTAGGGCCACTTGATGTGCGAGCACAGGGCAGCCACAGTTATTCCTGACTCTGTTTCTTAAGCCATTCTCATGCCACCCATTCCCAGTGAATCTCAGCGCTCCCTTAGGACTCCTCCAGCTCAGGAAAATTCCCAGTACTCTGTAATCCTGGACTCCGCTGCAGAATGGGCCTGTGCTGGATCTGCTCACCTCAGCTGATTAACAGCCATTAGCAGCTGTAAGGGTTAAAAAAGTAAAGCTGGCCCAGCCATGCCTAAGGTTGAGTTAGGCAGGAGATGGTATCAATGAAGATGGGCTTGATAAGCAGTTAATCTCAAAGGCTTCTGCATCACTTGAACAATCTCACATTCAGGGATTGCAGTGCCTCTGACAGTCATGGGATGGGTATGCATACTCAGGAAGAGAGAAAGATCGGGTAGCTCTTGGTGATCCTGTGCTAGGCAGGATTTCCAGCGTAATGACTCCCTGAAGATTCCTTTTGGTCCCACAGAAAGCCATCTACCATCTGTGATTCAGCCAGGCATGAACAGCAATCTGTTGTTCACTGTTGGTACTGCCCCAGTGTTTTTTTTAACTTAACAACCCTATTTTTGTTAATACATGCATGTCTAAAAAACCTCAGTGAGAATCAAAGTATGTTTTTTTCAGACAAATATGAGGTCTGCATGTAGCAAAAGGCAAGTGAGTGAATGAGCGAGTGACAAAGAAAAGAAGTAAGGAAGGAAAGCACATAGGTCCAAACCAGACACCAGGGACTTTGGCTCTACTCACTACAAAATTTGAGGACAGGTATAAGAGTTCTCATTTTACTTATGCAACAAACTGAATTACTCACTCCCCCACAAATGCTTACACTCTTTCTTTTGTTTTTCCTAATGCTCTCAGAGATTTCTATCTTTAGTCAGTTATCCCTGCTGTAAATTTCCTTAAATTGACAGGGAATAATCTTCCGGATGATGGGGGATGTCTTTGTCAGAGGAATTACTGGGATATAGTCCCTGTTTAACGGAATTGAGGGTTTCTAAATTAATAAGGGCTGACTAAGGTTATGATTCTTCGTTCATAGTAGAAATCCTGTTATACCAGCAGCTATTTTAAGGATATCTTATAACCAAATATGTATGACAGTACACCCCATTAGGAATGAAACACCTCTGAAGAAAATCTGAGTTGGGCTTGTTCAGCCTAGAGAACAGAAAGCTCTGGGGAGACCTTACTGCAGCCTTTCAATACTTGAAGGGGTCTTATAAATAAGAAAGATGGGGACAGTTTTTTTAGTACAGCCTGTAGCGACAGGAAAAGAGGTAATGGTTTTAAACTAAAAAAGAGGTGATCTAGTCTGATAAAAGGAAGACATTTTTTACTGTAAATGTGGTGAAACACTGGAACAAGTTTCCTAGAGAGGTGGTAGATGCCCCATCCCTGGAAACATTCGAGGTCAGGTTGGATGAGGGTGTAAGAAACCTGATTTAGTTGAAGATGTACCTGCTCATTGCAATGAGGTGGGACCAGATGAACTTAAAAGGTTCCTTCCCACCCAAATTATGCTATAAGTCTATGATTTTATGCTTGTATTTATTTTTTGTCAAATAAGACTTCCCAAACACTCCCAAATGTGTAGGCAAATGAAGTATTTTAATTTTTTTTATTTTTGAATGTTTTCTGGGACAGTTTCTAGGATGCTTAGTGCTTCATTCAGTGACAGAACTGTCCATTGATAAGCTTGATGGCCAAAATTTCCTTATCTGGCAAAAATAAACACATGTGATAAAGAAATATTACACAACCAACATTCCTGAAGGAAGCAGCAAAACTTCGGAATTTTCTACTACAAGAGCTTATGCAAGTCCTTTTGAAGATATCTTTGCTGAGTTGACAAGTTTAGATAATTTGGTTTTGCATAATATGCAATTAATATCACCTGAACTCAGACAGTAGGTAGTTCTCATGTTAGATCTAATATAAAGTATTTTAAATGGATTAAATTTGGACTAAGTGAAATTAAATATTCTAGCTCAAGCATTTAATCTGCTTTACATCTGTGCATTTATAGACATATCAGCAAAATGAGACCAGTATAACTGTGAAATACGATCAGATCATATCGTGTTGAAATATTATTTGTAAATGAGATCAGCTGGGATTAGAAATAATAATAGGAATCCATGGAGATGTCATATTCAGCACAGGCCTAAGAAGCTTGGTATTAGAATATTGCAGATTTCTGATGTGCAGTGTATCTAATCTCAAGAATCCTCTCAATTGCATACCAAACATCCATTTTTATCTCACCACTTGAAAGCTCTTCTTTTGATTATACATGAAGGCATTTTCAATTTATTTGGACTGTCTTTTTACTTATCCCTGCCCAATTTCCGTGAGAAGGCATAATCATAGTTCCAAATTATTTGCTGAAGAGTGTTTGACTCCCAATTGTCTGAGATTTTGGAGGGAAGAGGGAAGACAGGTTAATAGCTGTGTCTTTCTCTCTGTCTAATAGACATCTTTCATCCCAGAAAAGGACGTGGAAGTTATTTGTTTGTATAAGGCTTTTGAGAAACTTGTCTAATTTCAAGGCAAGGAAGGACTAAGAAAGTAAATGAACATATAAAATTGAGAGTAATCAACTTAAAATCTTAGAGTCAATACTTCGCCAAAACTTTATATGCAAAAGCTTTCTATTGAATGTGTGAAGGAGACAAAAGATAACACATACAATATTCAGCAACATACATCAGATTCATTCAAACTGGGAGTTATCTCTTCTCTCTCAAGTGATCACCTAAGACAGAGACTCTTCCAAGAGTCATTGCATCCAACATACACTAAGCACCTATGACAGAATTATAAACTTGATTTGTACCTATCCCTCCACAGTGCTAGATGAAGACTGTGTTCATCTCCTTCCACAAGAGAGAAAGGTGTGTCAATTGTGTCAGATGTATTAGACTAATTCTATGGTTTAGATGCCAAGATCGGTGACATAATTACACAAGTCCTTTCTGACCAAGTAAAACCATGAAATATTCACATCAACTGCTAAGGATGGGTGGCAATTGTATTGAGGATAATGGATATTATTTAAATATTTTATTTATAAAGTTGCACTCATGGAAATATCCTTTTGTTCTTGTTCCTTTTACACTGCTGTTATATACTGAAAATGGCTCCTAAAAAAGGGCATATTTTAATCACAAAGATCCCAACAATTTCCACCTCAAGTATGTAACAATTAACAATCAAGTGTGTTATTTCTTTATCACAAGCCCTACAGATGAGATACAAAGTCTGAAAACTTAAAGGATATAGTATAGCTAACATACAACTCAGAAAAGGGATTCAGCCGCTCAACCTTATTATTTTTGATTCTGTTAATGTGGGAGGCAAGGTAAAGTTTTTCTAGCATATACTTTATTCCATCTATAAATGGAATGAGTAAACGAAGTTGTGAGTGCACAATTTATCAGTCCAAAACTGACTGTTTTAGGTACATATTTGTGCTATATTAGGACCATCCCAAAAGCTTTACCAACACATTCTTAAATTTTTTTTTAAGTATAAAAGGGTGAAGACACAAGAAAAGGAGTTACTGTTTCCAGAGCTTAAACCTGAAATCTGCTTACCATCTGAAAATATTTATCTTATAACCACTGGGGCTTCTGAATAGAATCAGAGGCTAGAGGCTAGAACTCAAAGCTAGTCACTCACTACAAAATATTTCACAGCCAGTAATAATCTATGATATAGTTTTGGTCTAATAGAAATAAAATATACAGACTACCTGTAGGATAAATCAAATTTTTGAAGGTCATCCTATCATAACTGTCCCAGCTGCACAAATCAAAATTAAATTTTGGGTTTAAGAATAGGTCAAATACACACACTATATTTTGTCAAAAAAAAAAAAAGAAAAAAAAAAAAAAAAAGAAAATCAAAACCCCAAGCCTTAATAGGTTAGATTTTGTGCATAGACAAAGACCTGTTCATTGCAGGGGGTTGGAACCAGATGACCTCTGAAGTTTCCTTCCAACCCAAACTATTCTATGATTCTATGACATGCTGAATTACTTCAAGGTAACAGACTTTGTCCATTTGTAGGTGCAGCAGCAACTCCCCACTGATTCCCCTACAAAATTTAGTAGATCAAGTTTTTAAACTATGATTCCAGTGGCAATTTAAATTTACACCCACAGAAAAGCAGAATCTATTTGTAACCAGAGGGCTCAAATACAAAGAAAAGGGATAGTGAAATAAGGAAAATAGTGTAAGAAACAGTGGTGGATGATACAAGACATTTTAAAATAATAATAATACACTACAAGTCATGTGGTTATCTTTAGCCCCTTCACAACATTCTAAAATTGTAAAGGTGCTGCAATTGAGTATATTTTTCATTTAAATCCACCCCAGTCCATTAATCTCATTTACCCTTTATTGTTCATGTACAGCCACTAAAGTATTCATATTTCAGGCTTAGCCTCAAGAATGTGCACAGGAAACTACATCAGGCTCACATGTCATAACTTGAGAATGCTGGTGTGATTCAACTTCTTAAATGGCTTCAAGCCAAACAAATTTCAAGCCATATCTTAAGAAGTTAGGCCACCTGCTTTTCAGCAACGTCTTGTGGCTCTACTATCATGCTTGATATCATTTTGCCACTTTCTCTTACGGTCTATGGAAAATGTTAATTATTGGATGTTCCGCAAATCTCATTTTTGAGCATACAGTAAGACTATTCTAACTCAGCTGGCCTTCTTGAAAAGTAGAGCAGGGAAAAAATGGAATAGTTGTAAAGACTTTTACTTCTTACTGCAGTGCTCTATTTTTCTTGCATCTCCTGTGAGCTGGAGGAGGACAGTAGTGAAGTTTGTTGTTCATTCTGCAACTATGGAAGCACAGTTTCAAATCTGTAAAGGGACTGCAGGAGATTAATATACCCCAGCTATCTGCATTGAAGCAGGGTTGAATATAGTTAGATTATTTCTTCACCTAGAGAGACTAGTTGTCATTTTGTACTAGGAATTTTCAGTGGAAAGATTGCATAGTCTCCTTGCTCTGCTTGTTGTGTTTCACTACGAGTGTAATGACAAAGGTTTTCACAGTGTTCAGACTAAATCTTTTCTGAGGCAAATTAAACATTCTTCATTACTCTGTTGCACCTTTTTACATAAGATATTTATTACATCTTTCTCTTCTCTTTCCTAGACTGAGTCCAAGTCCTTCACTGTTTTCTTACGCAGTCACATTTTCTAAACTTCTTGTAATTTTTCCTACTGTAGTATTTTCACTCCCTTTTCTTTGAATATATTTTAAGTATGATATGCAAAAATAGGCATATAACTTCTGTTGAGATCCTTGGAAAACAATTTTCAAGGATGTTAATTCCACCCAATTGCGACTGAAAATGATTGAAACATTATCTATAATTCTTAAAATTGTTTTGAGATATTAAGACTGATAATTAAGGTCTGAATTAATGATAGGATTGATTTTGATTATTTTCTAGCTCAAATTTTTGTAAAGGGGGAAATATAAAAAATAACTGAATGAGATATGTAGGTACTCCTGTCCCCCATGAGGCTGCTGCACCCTGGCAGTGCTCAGCACTTGTGTTATGGGGAGCTCGGAGAAGCTGAGGGTCAGCGGATGGTGTAGCTGCTGTGCTTGGAGCTGGCGTAGCTGCAGTGTCTGTTGCTTTGCCCTCAGATCCAGGGACATTTTTTTCCTTTTGAAGGTGCTGAATAGTGTTGAACAAGGCCCTGTAAGCATAGGCCAAGCCCCAGCACATTGCCATGATTTGTCTGTCTCTGATATGACCAGAATGACCACACACCTCATTTAAGTGTTTTACTAATTTTTCTGGTTTTTGCACTTGTTCGGTGGTGAAATAACAAAGTACTGGAGGAGCCCACTGATCCAGATACTTGCCCATACTATCCCACACACCCTCCCACTCATGGCTGTCCAGCCTCGGGGAAAATCTCTTGGTCCTCCTATATCGTCGTTTAACTCCAGACAAGGCCCAAACCTGACTCTGCTTAACTCTTGAAATCGGACAAAATGGTCCTGGGCAAAACACACTCTGTATGCGTGCTAATATGGCGATCCCCATCACAATCAGCAAACAGGTCTCAACAGTATTAAAAGGCCATTCAAAAACTTCAAAACTCTCAAATGACGCTGTAAACAGTCTGCGGGGGGGCTGGGAGGATAAAAGAATGTCTCCTTCACAAGGTGACCACCCAAGAAGGAGAAAAAAGATGTGTAATTGCCAAGCACTTCTATTATATACCTTCCGAAGTATAAAGGTGGTGACCACACTGGGAACAGATCAGTTTCATGATCTATTGTATTCTATTGTATTACAAGTCATTACCATAAAGTACGAGACAAGAACCTTAGCCCAAGCCCCACACTTGAGAAACACTAACACAGCAAATACCAGCTCTAAGTAAAGCACAATATGCTGAAACTGTGAGATCAAGAGAAACAACTTTGAGAGCTTATAAATAAGCATCGTGAGAAGTGACTATTAATCCAAAACAATGAAGGCCTATCACAAATACGATTAGACGCACTCTGGTCAGATCTGTCATTATCTCAACCCCTTGTGCCCCACGCTGGGTGCCAAAAAGAGCTGTCATGGTTTAAACCCTGTCATCAAGGTAGCCATGCAGTCTCGCTCACTCACTCCCCCCGCCTTCTTCCCTCCGCCGCTGCTCCCGGAGGGATGGGAAGGAGAATCAAAAGAATGTAACTCCCACGAGTTGAGACAAGAACAGTCCAGTAACTAAGGTATAACACAAATCACTACTGCTACCACCAATGATAATAATGAAAAGGGAAATAACAAGGGAAGAGAATACGATACCACCTGCAGACCAAGCCCGACTGAGCAGTGAGTGCCCTTCCAGGTAACTCCCAGTTGCATCCCCGGCATGACGTGCTGTGGTATGGAATACCTCTGGCTAGTTTGGGTCAGGTGTCCTGTCCCTGCTTCCTCCCAGCTTCCCCTCCTCCCTGGCAGAGCATGAGGTTCACAAAGTCCTTGGTCAGACTAAACATTTGAGCAGTAACTAAAAACATCGGTGTTATCAGTGCTGTTCCCAGGCCAAAAGTCAAAAACACAGCACTGCACCAGCTACTAAGGAGAAAAAATGACTGCTACTGCTGAACCCAGGACACCTGTGCAAAAAGATGATTACAATTTCATTAACATTACGAAAAAAAGAAACAACGGTATGTAAGCTTTTATTATAGTTCATACATATGTTTATCAATGTTGGTATTTTTCATCAATACCATACTCTAAGCATATTTGCTAAAGAACTTTTTCATTATGTGCATATCCAAAGATAGCGGTCCATCCTTCTGCTGTAATTCAACTTCCTACAGTAATTCAACTTGTTTAATTTTGAGATAAGTTGGCCACCTTTTTCATTAGAATTCCTCCTGCAGTACTTATGTACACACAGTAATATGAACAGAAATGGCACTATCATACAAATTTCTTTCTTTCATAAATTCTTTTTTCCCCATGGGCACATTACTAGTATTTTTCATGGCACTGAATAGTTAATCGGTGATTAGGAATTCTTTGTGCTTATTTACAAATAATTAGAAAAAAAAGCAAACAAAAAAAAGACACCCAGCAGAAAAAAACTCCATAGATTCGACTCTCATTTGTCTGAACAGGGACTGAAAACCTGTCATTAACCTGTTTAAGTCAATTAAATCAGATTGAACATCCTTGGTTATAACTCATTCCTCTGCTTGGCTGTTGACAAAGACATGTGTGGCTTCCATGGCTACCTGCAGGCGTGGGGGGTCTACCTGCCTGCTTTCTACTCTGTCAGGCTTTTTTTCCAAGCCAACTGTAGCAACTTTTTAACCTACTAGTTAATTTTATTCAAAACTGAAAGGTGCCTGGAGGCCTCAGTAATAACCACGGCCAGAAAATGGGTAACAAATTAGAAAAGGAGGAATCCAAATTATCGTCCTCCATCCTCCCTGTGGCTAAGGCTGAAATGTGAAAGAAGTTATCTAATTATGCACAGGAGAAATCAAACAGGAGAGAGCTACAGGAAACTAAGCTGTAACCAGTGAGGCGTGTGAAATTTTGCACAGCTCTAGGTATGTTTGGAGGAATATGTTGAAATGAGTCAAGTAAGAAAGGTAAATTCTAAAATAGTCTTTTTCAGGGTAAGGCTGCGGGTGAAATGGTACGTTGAACTTAGATGCCTGAATCCTGCTTTAGGTATGCAAAAGCTTTTCTAATTCTGGTGCTTTCCTTATCCTGTGTTCAGGCAGCTATAATTACCAGCTCTTGTCTCTTTACTAAAGCAAAGTCATAGTGAAGGACTCAAATATCTATCAGAAATTACTATTTGGAACAGTCTGACCATTGTATCAATCTCATCATTGGCACTTAAGCACTGTTCCTACCTTAGTGGCTTGAAAGAAAAATGTGTTATGCTGAGTCAAGCCAAGACATCAGAAAGATGAAGCTCATATTCAGTTGATATCAATAAGTGGCTCAAAAGTTAAAGGCACCAAAGAATTAAATAATGCTAGTATGATGAGAGGAAAGAGAATGATGGTGCAGCAGTTAATGTCAGTTAATAAGCCAGTTATTGAGATCAAGTAAGTTAAGCAAGGGAAACATTCAAATTTCTCTGAAGTTTCCTAAATTTCTTCTAAACCTGATTAAAGTTGGGATCAGCTGTCCTGTCTGTGTCCTTTCTGAAGTCATTGTGCGCCCCCAGCCTACTTGCTGGCAGGGTGCATGAGAAGCAGAAAACACCTTGACTCTATGTAAGCACTGCTCAGTGATAAATAAGCCATCTCTGTGTTAATATTATTTCTGGCACAAATCCAAAACATGGCCTCATACTAGTTTCTATGAAGAAGATTAACTCTATCCCAGCCAAAACCATCACACTCAGAAACATGATTCTGGGATAAAAAAGCCTTGTTCTAAAGATGATGTTGAATAGGCAGCCAAAATGTTTCCAAACCATCATCCTGTATCACTGCCTAAATGGGGCAAAAGCTAAGGCAAATATGTTTTTAAAAGCAAAATAAAATAGCACAGAAAATAAATCCTCTTTGCAGGTGGATAAATAGCTCAGTAGTTCAGAAAGCTTGGAGGCATATAACCAACTCCCTTATCTCTGTAATCCAGGCTGCAAATGTAAATCTTATACCAGATCTGTCAGGGCAAGTCTGCCTGCTCCTCTGCTGTGCTCCTTTTTCTCTGGCTTCACGCTGAACTGACATGTGAAGATCCACAGAGAAAGTTTCAAGGAAACTGGCATGTTCCCATGGAAAGCTTCACTTTTTCTGACAAATCACCAAAGCTTTTTCACCAAAAGTTAAGTTTAACTGACACTTGGAACAGGACAGTACAAGCCTCTTTCTTTCATTTATGGCAGACATATATAGTTTCTCACATATTAAAAGGCTTAGTGATCCTGTGCACGCAAGAATGGTCAGGCTTCAGAATCTTCCATACACTTTGCACCATGCTGTGTGCAATTTATAAACATTAACTATGAGTCATGCTTTACCTGGAGAGAGAAGCAAGAGGGCACTTCTTTTTTTTTAATTTTTTTAGTAGCTGCTTTAGATCTCTGTTTTGCAGCCAATACAATAATATAATAAAGCCCCATTGTAATCCAACCTTTCTGTTTCTTTTCCTCTTTCCTACTTCTTTTTTTGCTTTTTTACTCAGCATATTGATTGTGGAGTACAGTGAATAGTATCAACCAGTGCCCCACTCTTTTGCACACAGATTACCACTACAGTAATTTTCTTTCCAAAGAACCTCCTATCTCTTTGGTTGGAGGTTTATAATAATGTTACTTCTCAATCTAATAGAACCTGCTGTCTTTCAGAAATATATGGTAAAAGCAGACTTCAGTATTAATTTATCTTCACACAAGGTGGCATGCACTAATTATAGAATTCAAAGCTTCACCTGTGTCCTTACAACAAAAGGCCACAGAATATTTTTCTTAGCTTGCAGTTAAGAGCAAATGTCACCACTGAACTGGCAACTAAAAAAACAGTGGACATTTCCTATATTGATGGAGACAATCTGTCACTGGAGATATCCAGTAGTCATAAAAGCTCACATCCGCATCTGTTGAGAGGTGGATGTAGCATGGGTAATTGAAACAACTAATTTTAAACAATATTACCAGGCTTATAAGTCCTTCCATAACAGAGCAGGTTTGAAGACATTATCTATGGATGTAGGCTGCAAGATTTTTACATGTTACTAGGGAATAAGTCTTCATATTTAGAAACCACATCATTTCTTACAGTTGCTATTTTGAATGGGTTTTGCATGATGCCTCCACTCAAGATACGTTTGGCTGAATAAAGAAAACAAGGTAACCATTTTCCACAGACCATTTGCCATGTTACTGTTTCATCCATCAACTAATGCCAGAAACCATTCTTTTAAAGTAGATTCACAACACAGAGGTGTGTTCTTAGACAGTCCTTGAGAATTTGAAGACTCTAAGAGTCTTCTTTACTATTCTCCTGCTCATTGTAAAGTACACACAGGATGGAGGGCTGGAGGACATTGCTATTGGCATTTTATGCAGGGTATATGCTGTTTTCCTGTGCCTGCTGCAGTCTGTTAGACTATAATGCTCTGCATGCCATCTGGACTCTTGATAGATATCTGAACTATATCATAGAACCAAGGAAAACCAGGCACCATGACACCAGTTCCCTCCTTTCTCCCTTGGAAGATTATGTGTAGTAACCTAAATAGCTATATATTTACTTAGGCTGTTCATAGCACCTTACGGTGACAGAAATTCCACAGTCTGTCCCAGGAGTCTGTTCTGCTGCTCACCTATTTCTGCAACCAGTTTTTTTAATCTTATAACTAATTCTCCTTTGTTGAAATATGATCTCATTACATCTTGTACTACGCTTGGTAATTATGAAGATCATTTCAACCCCTTTCTGTCTGCAGCCAACTTTTCTGCACTTGAAGTCCATTACCATTACTCATTCATGCCTGTCTTCCCTAGGTTACACAGTTGCAATGTGTCATGTCTCCTGGAGTTTTGAATGTTCATATTGTTCTCTGGTTTCTTCCCAAGTGATGTGCAGTCTTCAAAATCGATATGCCTAAGTTTCAAGTTCTCTTTTAAATTTTACTCTCATAAGACGTTAAACAACGCTCAAAAGCCCAAACTGTCATTCCTGAGGCCTGACTAGTTTAGCTGTGATTAATCTGTGATAAACCATATTTTTTTATATATATACAGAACTTCTCACTCACACATGCAAACAATAAAGATTGGGGATGTTAATCCTTTAAAAGTATTCCTAAGGGCATTCCCCTATGAACGGCAGTGTCTGAATTTTTTAAGTGTCTCATGCTAATGGATGTAAATTATTGTATTTTTTTCATTCCCAGTATTTCAGGTACTACTGTTAAAAGGAGTAGAACTGTGCATGATGTAAGGCTTTTCAACCTGTCATGAAAATAAACATTAAATGATATACTTACAGTATCCCAATCAGCTGGAAATTATTCTGCATCTAGAAATATAATGCTTCATAAATATATTTTATTATTGAATCATACTATGACTAAATCCTTCTTGAAATAATTTATGATAATTCTCAGTTAAATTGGAAGGTAAAATAAATTCATTGATTGGTAATGATTTAAACCAAAAGTGTAAAATTTTAGCTGTTAATAAAGTTGCTATTGTTCAATAATTAAATATTATTTATTGTTTTAAGAAAATGAATTGAACTACTACATGCAAATAGAAGGAAACTGAGTTTTCTATGTGATTTATCAATAGTTATTCATAAAACAGAGAATTAAAAATTAATTTATGGAAGTATTAATTAAAAGTTTGGACTGTGTAACTGCCAATCTGCAGAAGCTCTACTAATGTTTACAAACTGATTATGCATAATCTATTAGCATAAAATTACTTCAGCTTCAAGGTTATAGTTCTATGTGGCAAGACTTTTTAAGGCCAGAGTAAAAGTCAATATCATGATCTTTTTCCATCATATTGAAAATAAAGACCAAAAGTCTGGCAGTTAAAAAGTGTTCTGTCTTATAAATAAAATCCATGCATTTAAATATAAATTGAACTAGTAATATTTTGTTCAGATTACATAAATTAAATCTGTTCTATGGTGCCAAAACTATTCCTTTACTACTCATTGATAGAATTCCTTTACTACCTTTTGATAGAACATGACAAAAAAAAAATGTATTATAGGCTGAGAACTTGTTATCATTTATATAATTAATGTAGAATTGCTTCAAAACATTTCTACAAGGAACCTTCTGGACATCCAAACCAAGGGAGTTAGGCTTTTACTTTAAAAAGAAAAAGAAAAAAAAAGAGGGTGATAATTTAATCACAGACAAGAAAATCAAGAAAATTAAAATGCAGCCAACATAGATACAGCAAATATCTTTCTTGCAGAAGCTGATGAATATTTTGTTTGCTGGAACATTATTTTCTTCTAACCTGGGCTGTGTATGAAAAAATGTTGCTTTAAGCAAGGAAAGCAAGGCAAGATTTCACTCATTATTTTCTGCTATATTTATATTATTTCTTGAAGACAGATTTCTATTTTAATGTAGATTTTGATATAATGTAAAACAAGAAAAGAGACTAAATTATCTAGCTTTTAATCAGGCATAATTGTGTGGAAGATGCCTGGCAGTGGAATATTTCAGTTACACCACTCAAGAGGGTAGTAATGTTATAATCTTCCCACTATTTGACTCTGTAGACTAGAGTTTTCTAAGGATGCACTACAGATAGGGAGGCTTTCTACCACTATGGATGCCAAAGCATTTCTTTTTCTTTATTTGAGTTTACAAAACCAGTGGGGGGTTTGTGTAAATGCAGCCATAAGATAGTAGAAAAGGTGTTTTATTAGAACTACAGCATTTAAAGAACTGCAGAAAGCTGACTACGGCATCAGTCCTGTTGAAATTTGTGACAAATGTGTGGAGTGCTACCAAACTTACACTCTCTTGTGTTATATTAAGCTGCCTTGTAGTTGCACCAGGCCACTGAGGCATGGCTTAGCACAGCACACGAAGATGTTCTCTGACTTCATCCATCAAGAAGCAGGCTGTTATAGGAGAAAGGAAAGTAATTCTGTTGACACCTACTCCATTGTCCCCTCTGGTAAGATCCAAGCATGGATGGTGAGAAGATGTTTGTACCCAGCAAGCAAACAGCACCTGAAGAATTGGAAAGGGAAATAGAAGAAATAATTAAAAAAAAAAATCTTATTCATGAGTAGCTGTCATTAAAATTAATAGCGAGTTATCCTCCCCACCCCAAAATCTCTCTGTCCATGAACTTGCACTGTGCAAATCATATTCACTGCCATCAGTCAAACACATCACAGAGCACAGAAAAAGTATGCAGCTATTTTTCCCTGCAAGCAAGTCAACCTAAGGCAGTCAGACTTCATTACCACTATTTACAAAATAAACTCATGCAACACTTTTAAAATGTAACCCTTATGAATGTTAAGTATGACCAAAGCATGAACATCACGCTGTCAAGATCAGCCCTATGCCTTTTGGAGCAGCACTTTAGCATCATAATGCACTGCACATTTTTAACTCTTTTTCCTAACCAAGTAGAGTCAGAAGAATATAATGAGCCATAATCTTTCCTACCTTACTAGCAGCTGTAGAAGGGGCAGTACTGGCTGGTACTGCTCTGTATTAATTGTGTTTTCAATTTTCCGTCCCTGTGCCTAGGTAAAATTTTCATATTTTAAAGGTAGAATCCAAAGGACTGACTCTAGTGAAGTTAGCTACACCAGCTGTCTCAAATTTAGCTAGCTCAGGTGTGATATAGTGCAATAGCAGCAATATAGAGGTTAGATTTTACAGCCCCTTTTGAATCAACATCAGGTCTGTTATTGCCATACGGGATTCTTAGTGTAGATAGGTCTATGCAGACTGAATCCCCAAATTGCACTGCAGAAGGCAAATGTGAGAGGGATCTATTAAGATTAATCAGTCTTACTATGAGTTTTATCATATAATTTTAAGCTCTTAGGTTTGGTTTTATTCCTACCTATCATAGTCTAGTAATCAGGCTATTTTAAAGTGGTTACCCCAGTGCACAAGACTATCAAGAGTCCTTCAGCTCTTCTCAAAAGTGTAACTGAAAGGATCAAGTGTCTGGGTTTTGTATAAGTTCAGAAAACCTGACATGGATTCTAGATATGCACATAGTTTGGACTGAAACACAAGAAGTTCCCTCTGAACATCAGGAAATAATTTTTCACTGTGAGCATAACCGAGCACTGGCACTGGTTGCCCAGGGAGGTGGTGGAATCTCTTCCTTTGGAGATATTCAAAAGCCATCTGAACACAGTCTTTGACAACGGGCTCTAGGTGGCCCTGCTTGAGCAAGCAGGTTGGGCAAGATGACCTCCGGAGGTCTCTTAAAGCCTCAACCATTCTGTCACTATGTGATTGGAGAATCCTTCATCTTCTACTGTAAGCATTTTTTTTAACCTTCTGATCTCTGTATCAGCCAGCTTATACTGCATTTCTCCAGAGGCTGAGCTGTACTTCAGTTGCCATCCGGAGATCAAAAACATAACAAGCAACACAAAATGGGACCTGCTAAGGAAACCCTGTGTGTAAGCTAGCCCCTGCACCACCCTTCTTCAGGATCTCCAAAAGGTTCTTGCCCTGGGAAAGGCAAAAGCAGAAAGACCACTTGTCCTATCATTATTGGCACATTCTATTTAGGAGACCACAGTCTGGTCTTCACCTCGGTATAAGACTGAGGTTTTACAAGCTGCTGATAGATAGGAAATGGAACTTGCCATTTGCCATGGAGAAAAATTACATAATCGGTTCAAGATTCAGTAGCTTCTCTAGTATCTTCTTGCTATGAATTACTGCTTATATCATTGAGGCTCCCAGGACCATCGCTTAACATATTTTTCACTAAAACACCAACCAAAGAATTAATAACTGTACTCGCTTTTCCTCCAGCTCACTTTCTTGCTACATAGAATAAGGAATATTAAAGGATAACTATCAACTATTAACTATTCTATGATTCTAGGATACTGGATATCCAATACCAGCTTTCACTTTGCCACCAAATGGCAGCTGTGATATATCATGTGCTCTATTGTTAAAAGAAAAAGATGTTGCAAGTAGTCACCCTTTTGGATAATATTATTTATTCTCTTATTAAAAACATTTCTGAAGCAAATGTCATATGGATTTATATTTTTTTAATCTAGCACAACATTTTTATATCCATGTGTGGTGAAACTGTGTCACATATGTGTACAGATTCCCTGTCACATATTCAGGTTCATAGAGTTTAAAAAGAAGGAGAAATACAAATATTCTAGATCTCAATAAACAGCCTAGATAATAGTGAATTGATGTGTGCTATGCAGAATCTCCTTTCATAAGGTGCATTGGCATTTTAAAGCTCTCTGAAATTATAAAATGGGATGGAATGAACAAACAGGTTAATAAAAAACTGGTAAAATAGTACTAGATGGAATTTATTCCTCTGTCCCAGCCCTCAGAAGTTTTTACCATTGCTGAGCAAGTACATGAGCCTTAATAGTGGGCAAATTAAATGACAGTTTAAATCCTGTATATGTGGGTGTGCAAGTGGTGATATCAATGATTTCTATTCACAGCAGTGACTCATCTCATCTGCTTCTGAAATTCAACTTTGAGAACTGGACTAGCAATGTGCTTCTCAAATACTGCAATATTTATCTTCATTCCTTGCATACCATGGGGAGCCTCTGGACTGCTCACTGGCACTGAACCCTTGTGGCTAATCAGGATCTATCCCATAACTCTGAATGAAAGGCATAAATTTTTTCTTCTTATATTTTTCTTAGCATCTCTCAAAAAAACTGCTGTCAAGATAACCATATCCAATTAAAACATGAATAAAATCACAAGCTTTCTCTGAGGTTAAAAATAAGAACTTTCTTACTAACAGAAGACTCTGTGTCTGCTAGCATTTACCAGAGACATATAAATAAAATTCACATCTCGAACATAATCCTTAAATGCAGCTGCCAGAAATTTTTGAAGCCAATAAGAATTTCTCTCACACTTAAAGGATCCTTAGTAGAAATCCAAAAAGTTCATCTGCAACATTTGGAAAAATGCTCCAAAAGTAGCAGTGCAGATACTTTCAGCTCCTTTTCACCCTCTTTGGCTGCTCAGGGTACCGAGAACTAGCTGTGGGTCTTCGAGCAACAAAATTACTTTAATTTTCTAGGACTTGTTAGCATGCTTGAAAGGGTGCAGCTTACTGTTACAAAAGGTAGCAAAACTATACTATATATTAAAAATAAAAGCATAAAAAAATATTAGTAAAGGGATTCAGTAAAGGTCAACAATCATACACTGAAGTCAGTCACAAGATATTTTTTGGCATGCACAGCCACCTATGCAGTAACATATCATCAGTTTGATGTGGCTTGTGCAGGCTTTCCTAGAAAAACAGGAGCAGTGAGCACAGAATCCCTGAAGCAATATTTGTCTCTTTTATTATGATGATAATAGGCCTCTGCAATATTGTAGTGCTCTTTGTTTCCCTTCATCTTAATTTGGGAAGCCACACACAACACTTAAGAGACTGGCTAACTGTTTTAGGTCCCAGAAAGGGCCAAGTAAGATGCTCTAAGCCATGCAGGGAGTAGCAGAGAGAAAGCTGATCACAGAAAAACTGTCATGCTTTTCAGAGATGCTAACTGCACTATTTATCAGCTTCATGGGAGATGAACCTTGCAGAAAACCAAAACAAGTATGTTTGATTATTTATGTTCAAAACAAAAATCGGAAGCTTTTAAGGCTATCAGCCAACTTAACTTGATAAAGGATTTTAAGACCTCACCCCCCAAAAAAATCTGAAAACTGTAGATTTTCTGTGCAAAACTGGAAGAACGACAAAAAAAAATATTCTCTCACACTAATTTTAATTTTAAACAGAGGTTTATAAAATCATAGAATGTTTAGGGTTGGAAAGCACCTTAAGATCATCCAGTTCCAGCCCCCAAGTAAGTTATTTCAAATAACTAAATAAAATATCTGGCCTTTTCAGACTGCTTCAATACCAAACGGTACCTAGCTGTATCTGCTCAATATGTCTGTTCTCGTTCAGGCTATTGTCTTTCATATCTCAGAGGGAGTAATATGCTATAGCTCAGAGGGAGTAATATGCTATAGCTCAGAGGGAGCAATATGCTACTCTCATTTAGATCCTCTGATTCTTTCAAATCATATATTATAGTTGGATCAAGCTGGAAATATAGAATCATAGAATCATAGCATAGTTAGGGTTGGAAAGGACCTTAAGATCATCTGTTCCAACCCACCTGCCACAGGCAGGGACACCTCACACTAAACCATGCCACCCAAGGCTCTGTCCAGCCTGGCCTTGAACACTGCCAGGGATGGAGCATTCACAGCTTCCCTGGGCAACCTATTCCAGTGCCTCACCACCCTCACAGTAGGGTGTAGTTAAAGTCTACTTCCCAAATTTATTTACATTTGATATAGTTCAAGAAAGTAAAATAACTATGTTATGTAATTAAAGAAAGAAGTCATAGAATCACAAAATGGTTTGGGTTGCAAGGGACCTCAAAGGTCATCTGGTTTCAACCCCTCTGACATGGACAGGGACAACTTTCACTAGACCAGGTTGCTCAAAGCTCTATTCAACCTGCCCTTATGAAATTTCTTAACAAAGATAATCATGAAAGAATTTTTCTTAAATATACTCTTGGACATCCCTAGAAGTATAAACACATACTTTTTTAAATAATTTTGGCAGTAACTTTTTCTCATTATATTATTATTTAGTAATAATTTTTACTCCTCACACTTGAAGAAATTATATCTTACTACAGTGAAAATAAACACGATACATAATATAGAATCAGCAGCATTATTTTTTCTTCTTTGTTTTTATACACTGGGGGTTTTGTTTGTTTTCTGATTTCATTCTGAATTAATTGTCTTGTAGAAGAAAGTGATAAGAACTGTCAGGGGTGGAAAAGGTATCTCTGTTATTAAATCTTATCTAATCAGAATACCAAGGAAGAAAGATGAGAAAATGTTTCAGTGTGATATATCTGTCATTATCATGCGAGTGTAATTATTGTGGTTTAGTACTGAAATAACTGCAAGTCATTTTGCGGTACATGTCTTTCCTCGTGACATTTCACAAGTGCATATATTTTATTCCTTTATACAACTCTCATATTAAGGCTTCTAACTGAATGCTGTGTGTTGACATGATACGTAGGGGAAGTGTAATTCTGCTATTAGAGTACTTGGATCTCAGAAGACTTTAACATGCTGTCTAACACAGACTTGGTCTGTGTCCTTCAGTTCGCCATATATTTAACTATTTTCCTCCACCTCTACTTATGTCTCAGCATGCCAGTCTGGCTTTCAGGTACAGCTGATATCAGCTAAGATTCATCTCATCTACGTTAGGAATCTAAAATTAGAGTACACTCTAAAGAAAAATCAAGTGCAATACTTTGCACTTCAGTTTGCATTTCAGTTGGGTTTTGAATACTTCCAAGGACAAAGACCCCACATCTTCTCTGGGTGACCTGTGAAAGTGTTTGAACACCCTAACAGCAAAAATACTTATTTGTCTTATCTACCTTAGAAATTAGTCACTTGAAGTCACTCTTCAGGTCTTTTAAGCAGAAGAAACATAATAAAAATTGCTTAGATTTTTTTACCTAATATTAAATATCTTAAGCTAACTGAAGTGAAACCTGCCCAAAGTTGCCAGCTGCAGTCGAATAGGTTGGTAGTCAGAGGAATAACCTCCTGAGGGTGTAGATGATACAATTCAAGCCATTACTCTCAATAAAGAATTTGAACTTGCATTTCCAGTCGAATCATTTAGCCACTAGACTATTAGACTATTTAAAGTAGTGAAGTAGGAGTTCTCTCGGTCTCTTTTTCTTTAACAAATGAGAATTAGCTGATTTACATTGCAAGAATATTCATATTTCAGATACCCAGAGAAAGGAAGAGAAAATAGTAACTGTTCTGAGTTAGATCACTATTTAGTCATCACACCAAACTCTTCACACACTATTCCCTTCTGGATGATTATGGTAGCTCTGCTCAAAGCTGGCTACTAAAAATACACATCTGTCATGACATGTTCTGCTTCCAAGTATTATAAGAAAAATGGGCATCTATCAGGGCTGACAACTGCATGAAGAAGTTTGTAAGAAGTAAACACAGTGTTTTGGACCTTATTTCTATATCTACATGTGAACTGCACAAAGTTGAAACATTATATAACACTGTGGTCCACAGATACTCTACATTACTCTGTACATCCATGTTGAGACAAGGGGGGCACAAAATCACAAAATGGAATATATAAACCTTTAGAACTAGTTTTAAGTAATGTTAAATTTGATGGCTTTGTAACAGTAGCAATGGAAAATCACTGAGTTGCATGATACATAGAAAAAATAGAGTGCAGCTGGAGAACATACTGAGAATTCTTGTACAAGATAAATCGTTATAGTTGACATAGTTTTAAGAAAAACAGTCTAGAAGAACAGGACACAGGGACAAGGAGTATCTGGGAACGGCAGGTGTCCAGGATGGGTTACAGTTAAACCAACTGATAAATAGGAGGACAGGAGGATTATTATGTCTCTGGTGCTAACGAACCAATTAAACTGGTATGAGCATCTACTGTGCGCGCTTCAAAGGCTGCCAGAAGTGATGAAGATTGTTGGAAGAAGTAAACGACTCTCAGAGACCACCACCACAATTCTGAGCGCATGCGGGGAACTTTCTGGAAAATGACGTAATGTATGTATGCCCAGGGACTATATAAGGACAGCTTGTGTGGCAATAGGGGAGACACGTTAGGAGGAGCTATCCCCTGTGTCTCCCGGCGCCGCAATAAAGAATACCTGCTTGTCAGCTTGAAAACTTTGTTGGCAAGTTTGTTCCTGGAGTTTTCTCTGAATCGATGTCCATCACTTGCATCTTTTATGCGAAGTGGAACAGCTTCTGTCCTGCCTGTTACTGCTGCACAAATACAGTGTTTCTAATATCTGCTATGCACTGCTGGCTTCTCCTCACACCGTCTTCCCAGGGGGGAAAAAAAATGGATACATAATGTTGTCATCTGGTTTGGGGTTTTCGTTTGTTTTTATAAGATCTATGTGCATATTGCTGTATTATTCTGATAAAAATTATAAGGTCAACAAAATGTGCCACTAGCTGGAAGCAGTAAACAATGGGGTTTGAGGCTATCTTCGGTTCTGAGGGGAGCTAATTCTGTAGTTTGGGGCTGGAGTTCCCCCAGCTCAATTCCCCATCTACCTTTCCCTTTTCTCTTGCTCAATGGCATGGTGCCCAAAGGCAGCTAGCTACATAGTTAGAAGGCTCTTCCGTAGCTGCTTGTGTCTATGAGGCATCAGCCATTTTCAGTAAAATCACTGTTTAATTAGTTAGAGCTGAAAAGCCTTAGAGGACTACACAGCTTTTTGTATATACAATGATGTAAACATAGAGTCCCCTTAGAATTATTAGAATAGACATGTTGTTTCTGCGCTGGAAATTATTAGAGATGCTGTGAGCACAAATCATTAATGTGATCAATTTATAAGACACAGGGAACCTTTGTCTTTACTGTTGAAAACTTTGTTGAATTCTTTCTTAATTATGCTATACAGTGGTCAATATTAAGAAGACAATAAGGGCTAAAATTTATTATGGAGAAATATTTTAATATAATACTGTTGTTCCCTCTCCTGAAAACAGCTCCAATATAAGCAATGTTTATTCATGTGCTTAATTTGAAAGCACACAATTAAATCATAGAATCATAGAATAGTTAGGGTTGGAAAGGACCTCAAGATCATCTAGTTCCAATCCCCCTGCCATGGGCAGGGACACCTCACACTGAACCAAGGCTTCATCCAACCTGGCCTTGAAAACTGCCAGGGATGGAGCACTCACAACCTCCCTGGACAACCCATTCCAGTGCCTCACCACCCTAACAGGAAAGAATTTCCTCCTTATATCCAATCTAAACTTCCCCTGTTTAAGTTTTAACCCGTTACCCCTTGTCCTGTCACTACAGTCCCTGATGAAGAGTCCCTCCCCAGTATCCCTATAGGCCCCCTTCAGGTACTGGAAGGCTGCTATGAGGTCTCCACGCAGCCTTCTCTTCTCCAGGCTGAACAGACCCAACTTCTTCAGGCTATCTTCATACGGGAGGTGCTCCAGTCCCCTGATCATCCTCATGGACCTCCTCTGGACTTGTTCCAGCAGTTCCATGTCCTTTTTATGTTGAGGACACCAGAACTGCACACAATACTCCAGGTGAGGTCTCACAAGAGCAGAGTAGAGGGGCAGGATCACCTCCTTCGACCTGCTGGTCACTCTCCTTTTGATGCAACAACTTCTGGGCATTACTGAGGTTGTTGATGTAAGGACACTTAGTTGCTTTGCTAGACTGGTTGTGTTATCAAATAATGGAAGGTTGTTTAATGCAACCACCTGTCCTTCCATGGGTATGTTTATAGGCCATTTTCTAATTTAACTGTCAATTGATATCACAGATTCATAGAATCATGGAATAGTTTATGTTGGAAAGGACCTTAAAGCTCATCTAGTTCTAACCCCCCTGCATGGGCAGGGACATCTTCCACCAGACCATGTTGTTCAAAGACCAATCCAATCTGGCCTTGAATACACGCAGGGATGGGGCATCCACAACTTCTCTGGGAAACATATTCTAGTGCCTCACCTTCCTCATAGCAAAGAATTTCTTCCTAACATCTAATCTAAATCTATCCTTTTCTAGTTTAAAGCCATTATCCCCTGTATCACTCTTCAAAGTACACTGCAGAAAGAATCCCAATGAAACAGAAAAAGAACAAGGTCAAGTAAAACAGAACAAAACAAACAAAAAAAAAAATAACAAGGGTAAGTAGCAGCAAGTCTGGATATTTAGAAACTCTTTAATCACATAAATAGCTGGGGTAGGTTATTCATTGTCCGGTACATAGAATTATTCCAGAAACATTTTTCAGCTTCTTGTCATGCACTTTTTTCTCTTTTTTTTTTTTTTCCAGTAACACTCCATGTAAGAAGATTTTTTATGTAAGTGCTCAAAGGCTTGAAGAACTTTAAGTAGAACAAAGAGAGCGAGTGAAAACCCACTATAAAGTTTTCTAAGTAATTTTATCCCCAAATTGTTTGGTTTGGCCCAAGTTCTCGGCCATCTATTTTCATCTTGAAAGCAGCTCATCTTCAATGCTGGTGGCAAAATTGTTACAAAGAGGAATTTGCTTAGTACGCCTAATTTTGAGAGCACCTAATGTTCTGAAAAATGAATTTGGAAAACTTCCCAGATTGCACATCTGCCCCTTCAACGTGCAAATAATGGACTGAATAGAAGTGAACACTTGCTGTCCTCTGCCTTCCCTTACCTAAGCCTGTGTAGTACCTCTGGGTGACCTTTATCTTAAACACCCCCCAACAGAATCCTGGCCACCAGCTTACAAAAGCGAAATATCTATCTGATATGCAGATGTATGGATATGATACTGCAAATCAAACTGGTTATGTGAGCACCATATGTCAGTGGTTGGAAAGAAGGTGCCATTGGAAGAAATCTCTAGCTGTGATTAATTAGCGATATGAGAAGTTTTTTCTAGTTGCTGCTGTTCTTTTTCCTTTTTTTGTGTTAGTGCCTCTCATCTTACCTTGATAATAGAGAAACTTCTCCAAGAAGCACTAAACATTCCTTAAATCAAATAAAACTGGATTGCAGAATCACAGCATATACAGATGAACGGGGGATTCTCAGATCATCACCTTTTATTCCTGCTTTATGAGGCTGTTTCACAGAATGTGTTGTCTTGACCTCTCTTTACTTAACAGCATGACCCAAGAAGTTAGGTTTCTGCTATTTGCCTTTTGGAACAATCCCAAAGCACAACAAATTTCACTGTCAGAAAACATTTTGCTGATAATCGACTCAAATATCCCAGGTTTTATATTTCTTTCATTAGCCTTTACAGCAGACACCAGATGAAATCACTTTTTTCATCTTTCGTATTTAAATCAAGGCATGAAAAATAAATAATTAATTCAAAACAGATCTTTAGAGGACAAGTATATCCAATACCTCTTCTAATTATCAAATCTATTGAAACTATAGATGGTTACCCCTCATTTCCAATTGCAAATCAATTTTTTCACTTGCTTATCTCCTTTGCTATCACTGCTTACAATCAGTGAGGGTGAAAACCTGCATCCTGGATGTCTGCCTCAAGCAGGTATTTACTAATTCATTTTATATTTCAGTTAGAGCAATTAAACTGGGAATGAAGGAGAACTACTAGGTTTTAAGCTATAGTAGCACATGTGATATGAATTGGAGAACTGAAAATTTGTGAGTGGATTGAACCTGATGGCAAAAATATTTCTTTTTAACAAAAAAAAAAAAAATCAAATTTTGGATCAAAATATAACTTTCCTCAAAATTTCACAGCATCCACTTTGCAAACAAAAGAATCCATCAGAGATGGTATCCTCCCCTAGCTATGCGTTACCGCTTCAGTGGGTTGCAACCCTAGTGGAAAAAATAGTATAGCCCAATCCATTACACACAAAACCAGTCAGGTGTATAAACAGACAGCATGGCACATTTGGAGAGCTCAAACAGTCCTCCCATCAGAAGATGGAAGAAGCCAGCTGTCTCTAGACATCAGCAATGCTCCAGACCAAAAACCTCTTCAGCTATTATACTTGGATCTAAAATAGGATGTCTGAATTTGACCCTGATGTCTATGTCCTCTGTAGATGCTTCCTGAAGCTAAGGCATTATGGCTTCATATGTTTTGTCTGTTTTATACATTATCCAGTTCAGACATTCATGCTCTGAACTGGGCTTTCACTATAGCTGTAGGAACTCTAATGGTGACTTGAAAACTCTAAGTGACTTGAAAAATTGAAGACATGGTGCATTGTAACAGAATGCAGACATGGGATGATAAAACAAGACCAGGCTTATGAAGGAAACCCCACAGCTACAAACAGGTTCACCATGGTCAGTTAAGGAAAATCAGAGATGGGCAAAATTGTTTTAAGTATTTTGCATTTGGGTATTTTAAGTACTTGGTTTAGAAGTAATAAGCAGAGCAAAGAACAAGTGTGTAGCCTGTATAAAACACACAGTAAATCTGGACATGACATGGACTTGTATTAGAGCAGGGTGGCATTAGAATTGGTTGTTTGAGGCTTGCTGGAAACACAAGTATATAGGAGAAAAGAGAGAGACCTGAGGCATGGACATGCTGGAGGGTCTATGGTGTAACAGATTTTGTGGGAATGGAGGCTGAAAGGATTGTACCTGCGAGAAGTATTTCTCACTGAAATCTGTAACGGAGATCAAGATATCTAAATAGTTTTATGCAGCTTAACATAAGCTTATTCTGTTCATGTGTTATATCACCATCTTTAATGTAATGTGCCAAAGAAATAGTGCTAGCAACGTCTCTGGTGTCATAAATGAAGAAAATAATTTTGATTTCTACCCAGGACATAGGTGAGTGCAGTCCATAAAAACCAAAGCACAACATAATATAGTCAGAGAGCCTGATTCCTAAATTAATATTGAGATTAGTCTCTCTTAGACTTAAAATCAAGAAGCAATTCAGATACACAACCAGATTTAAGAATGTACACCCATCTTTAAGTATCTTCATCCCTAATGCAATCAAAATAAATGTTCAAATATTTAAGTACAATAAAAACTTACTTTCAAAGAAGATGGTTAGCTAACGCACATTTACAGTTTGTATAAACTCTCCCTGAGCAGTTTATAAACTGAATATATTCTGCCTAGCTACTTTATTCAGTAGAAATCAAGTAGCAGACGGACACATTTTAGTTTGTACCTGCCACAACAGATGTCCTAGTATCACCAATTTTCCTTCCAGGGAAAAATTGGTTAAAATATTTTACATGAACATTAAGTTCAATTAATGGCATGTGTCATCTTGTTTTGCATGGAAGGTAAATATGGCAGAAATACATAGGGTACTGAAGGGAGGGGGAAGATGGATTTTGGTTGCTAGTATGATCTCCATTAAACTGTCTGCAATAACTGTGAGTCTCTAGCCTCTAGCTTCTGGCCTACACCCATTCCTTTTTGAAAGTAAGAAATATGTACATTATCTGATATAAACCTAGTATTTTTTAATGGGATCACTAGTCACAACCCCAGTACATTGACTGTTAACTGACAACAATTATTGGAAAGTACTAGTAGATTTTCCTTTTATCAAAAAATATCTAAAAACTACACAGAACAAAATAATTTTTATGGTAAGCACTAAGCAGAATTCACTTCTGAAATATTTCACTGCAAGCAAACCAGTGGCAGAAAAAGTCAAAGTAAGATGAATAAATAAAGATGTTTTTCTCTTACCTTCTAATTTTCTCCCAGGCCAATTTGCTCTTATGGGATTTTTGTTCATGCTGTTCTTAGCAAAATCTATCATACCTGAAGGACAAAAACATAGCCAGATGTTTGCCTGTAGACTTTGCAAATACCTGCAACCAGTTTTTATCTTAAGCTTGTTCTACTAGTTTGACTGTGTAATTTAATTCAGTCCCTGGCACTGAATTCTTATTTTCATCTAACAGTCCCAAAACTGCTCTCTCTCCTCTGTTTAACTCCTCTCAGATAAGATATTAAAGCAGAACTCAGTTTATATTTGTTAAACACAGTACTGTTACTAGTGAATGGTATGCCCAATTGTACTTATAAACCAAAACATCAATTATAATAACTGCTGCTACTTTGAATTCAGATATAAACATTCACTAATGTAAGACAGAAGCTGTTATGACTAACTATTCTGACAGTCATTATTGTACACACAGCAATTTTTCCAGAGTATAATCTCTAGATTTAAAAAAAAAAAAACTTTTTTTTTCATGCAGTATCTAGAGATTTAGAAAAGTAAAAATATCTGAACTGAGAAACTTCTGCTTAGATGGGATCGATCTATCTGTCTACATGCATAGAGATAAATACACACACATAAATATGGATAAATAATTTCATAGATGCATTAAAATGTGGAATATTTTGCAAGCCTTTCCTAGGAATAAGACACTTTTACATGTCACACTAAGATATGAGCCAAAACAAGATTACAGTCATAACCAGAACACTATATAATGAACTACCCTGTGCAATCAGATGAATGGCTATTGGGATGCATATGAACACATGCCTAAATGATAGAGATTTATAAACCTGGGCATAAAGTCTAAGTATCAAAAGAAAAAATTTAAGGCAGTATTTGCAGTGAGTTTTAACGTCAGCCATTTTGTGAGCCTTTCTCAACAATCCTTCCCACTTGTATTTACAAAGGCTTGAAAATAACATCCAGCCCAGTTATAACTTTTGCCTACTAAGATAATATAAATAATATAAATAAATAAAAGTACTCATCCTCATAAAACAGAATAAATAAGCAGAAGAAAAATATAGAAAGTATACAGTTTCTACCAATGAAGTACCAAGTTCTGTGCCGAGGTGGTTTCAATAAAAGTATTTGAAGGCTCAGTTCTTTTGTAAACCAATTTTTGTTGTTATTTGTTGTTATATACCTACCAAAGTAGCTCCCCCACTGAAAAAAATTGTCAGCATTATCCAGACTTTTCATAACGTTCTCCATGAAAGCATTATTTCAATTTCTAATTTTAGTTCACTCTTCATTTTGGCTATTCCTTCCCTGCAAAATGTCATTTTGATCCATTTAATTATTAAAAAAAAAATCCTAAATTGTTCCATAAAAAAGCATAAAGTAACATTATGTTAATATTAAATATTTTTTCTAAAACTTTTAAGAGGCTTGTCTAACTGGAACTACTTTATTTATAAATTTGCTAACATTTTGCTACTCTATCTTTTCTGGACTTCTTTTTCATGATAGTACTCAAATGTACTATTTTCATTCTTGTATGTTCCTAATCTCAGGGATGCTGACAGTACTCAACAACTAGTTCATAACATTGGCTCTTACAGTAGTTGGCATTCAGGCCAACGGTGTAAGCAGGCCATCATTGTGGCCCATCAGTAACAGACTTTTAATCAAACAGAAATGGTATAGAGTTGGCTCTATCACTACCTCTTATAATCATCACGTTTCTGTGCCAGACAGGAGTCTTATTTGACAAGAGTTTCAAATATGTCATACACCTGGTATCAACACCAATTGTCTTAATAAAGAACTATTGTTTTCATATTGAGCCCGTCACTGTCTCTGATGGGTTGCCTTAGTTGTGTATCTTCAGAATCGCTATTCATTTTGCTATCTGTCCTAAAGGCTCCATTACACTTACAACTTATAACAAAAATTCTTTAATGTAAGCACTCATCATGCTGACTTGGCACTATAATAAACCTACCCCAAAGCCAGTCCAGAGAATTAAATATGCCTCCAAGCCAGTTGCAAGAGTGTAGAATAGTGATTTCCTTTTGCTGCCATAGTATCCATTACTTCCCCTAGGTACAGCTAGTTTGGGAACAAGGGAAGAGTCATTCTGTCCTATAGCTTTCTTTGATAAATAAGTGATAACAAAATCCCTAATTGAAAATACAGACCATTTGTTAAAAAAACAATTTAGAAAAAAAAGTGACAATAGATGTGTTAGGGTGCTAGAATATTTATATGATACTTGCAAAAAACCTGATTTGTAGTAGCCATATTTCTTGTTCAGCAGCCACATACCCAGAACATTTTATGTGCAATTATCTTGAAATAATGCACCAAAATTGACCAACTGTTTGAAATACCCTTAGACACAGATTTACAATTGAAGTTAATTCATTAAGAACCTTTTTATAAGTTGATTTCTAAACCATAGCTCTGTAATTAGTTTATAATTATTAATAGAGAATATATTAGGACAAAATGTGTTTCTTAATTAATTTTTTAATTTACATTTCCACTCTTTGGAAATATTTATGCCCAATTTCCACTGCTGGAACCAATCCTGTTGTGAAATTGCAGCCTTATGAAGCACTTGGCAACTCAGAAACCTAGCTATAAAATTTTGCTCGTCATTACATTTTTTTCTTTTCCAATTTTACACTTAATTATAACCCATTAAATCAATCCCCTGTAAATGTATAAGACTGTCAGTCTTACGCAGAGCATTTCTTTATTTACTATCATTGACAGCATGTCGGAACACTCAGAATGAATTCCTTTATATATTTATTTGTCATACTGCTTACTGTAGAAAAATCAAAAAATCCCTAAAAGAGCTTTACAGTCACAATGTTTGGCAGTAACACTTAATCCAAATTTGCCAAGTCATCCATATTAGATACGGGTTTTCCTCAGTCTCATACTAAGTATTCTTCTTCTCCCTTTTTTCACCTTTCTACCCCTCATCTTTCTAATATAAAAAAGAACTCCAGATTCATTTTAATAAGTTTCTTTTTCAGAAATCTCTCAGATCACTGAGCTTGGGAGCTATGGTTCACTGCCAGAACTACAACCCTTACTATGGTTTTAGTCAAGATGAAAACGAAAGGGAGGAGAAACAGAAACGTAAGAACAAGATAGGAAAAAGAAATCCCATTTGCCATGCCTATTAATATACAGGAGAGAGACTTTAAAAATTCTATTCTCTAATAATTCTCAGCAAACATTTTACACACACCCCTCTCTTCTAAACTTCATTGTAACCCAGAGACAATGCACAGAGCCTTATCCTGGGGAACATACTGGGAGCATACTGAATCATACAAACAGCACTAAATCCATCAAGAAGCACAGCCTCTTGCCATTAACATACAGAAACAATAGAGAGGTAACTATTTTTGTGGGTAATGCATTCATCAACACGAGGAAATTCAAATCTATGTGCCTTATCTCCTGGGGGCGAAAGTGGGTCTATGCCAATGAACTAGAGAGTACTCTAAACAGAAGTGCTTTTCTTCATCCTATTTAAGTGGTACCAGGACACCAATAGCACATGAACTATCATATCAGAGTAATCATCTTTTAACTTTAGTGATTAAGTTATTCAAGGACTAACAAGGGCAAGATATTTGGATTGGAGTTCCAGCTACCACATCTTATTATGCTTTTGAAATGAGACATTGCCAAGATAAATCACAGAAATAATGGTTGATAGAAACCTAGTCCTGCAATAGTGAACTAAATCTATCTATCTATCTATCTATTTATTTATTTATTTATAGGCAAGCTCATCCTATTTCAACATCTCAATAGAAATCCATTTATATCTACAGGAATATATGAGAAAAAAAAATATTTGAACACAAGTTAAAGAAAGTTTCTGAATACATGTTTAATTCTGAGCAAAGTAGTACTCCTGAAGATTATGGTGAATTTACTACATACTAAAATGTGGCTGACGCAACATATGCCTTATTTGCTCTGGAATTCAGATTCCTTGATTTTAAGAGATAAAAGCAAATCTTTATTTAATCTTATTTCTATTAACCCATCTACTGTAGCACTCAACAGGCACAGTAAAATGGACTTTCTTCCAACTTGACTATCATCAGTGGGACAGATCTGTGAGCCTACATCACCACTGTAAACACAGTATGTGCAACAGCACTTATAACACAGGAGGTAGACAGTGTATGAAGACGATCAGTTACCATCTAATTCTCCAGGACCATCTTTGTAATTATATATATTTGCTATGTACTAATAAGCAAAGACAAAAGAAGAGTTTAAACCTTCAGGCCCAACTTCCTGTCATATTAAATACATTGGGATCAGTGGAAAAGGGAATTTTTTTATTTTTTTTTAATGTACAGAGCATAGTGGAGACTGTTGAGAGAATGCACATCCAAACCTCACAGAGGTCTAGTCCAAAGACTTTTAAAGAGTAGTTATTCCATTAATGATGCAGAATATATGAAGAAAAAAATGGCACATTTTAATGGAACAATAATGGCATCACTGCATAATGTGAAGATATCTCTATGATACAGAGTAAGTGGAATCAGCCATCTGAGTCACATCTCACCTCCACAGTGGCTGATGAGCATGAATCGTAGAAGAATTGGGGAAGAAAAGATAAATAAAAAATTAATAGGAAATACAGTGCCTGAAGGTTTTGTCTTTTAAAATTAACAGACCACTGGACTAGAAAGCTAGTCCTTCAGCACTAATGGTTACATTTCTGTTGCAGATGGGGCTACTCATAATGACTCAAAGCCAGAATTCCCACAAATCAGATCCCAAATAAGATTGCTAGCATTTCAATAACTCAAAGAATCGAAGTATTAGATGGTGTTGGACAGTGTTGAGTCATCTTTTTCACTGAGTGGTGGGTGGTGCTCCAAATAGTTGTTTAAGGCAGTATATACAATTCCCTACATTGCCTAGTGAGAATGGAGATACTTTATATAACAGATGGTGCCAAAAGACAACTGCTTTTCATAGTCTTGTATTTCACATTCTTTCTTGTCCTTTTCTTTTTTAAAATCAATTGTTTTGTCATACAGGAAACAATTTGTCTCTATTTTAAATAACTTCTCAGGAGGACATTTGAGAGGAGATTGCTTAATTGGTGTTTCCTGCTGTTGTTTCTTTTCTTCCTGTTACAGCATCATTAAACTCCTGCTTCCCACACTTGAAAGCTGTAGTTGAATTAACCACTCAACACTTAGGATTAGTCTCAAATATACCTATATATCACTATACATAAAATTCTCAGACAATTAAGATGATTAGTCTTTTTCAGTGCTGGGTTGTTTGTTTTTTTTCATATAACATCTTTATGAAAAATAATCCTATTCCACGTGTTTGAAATTGGCAATAAAAATCCTCATAGAAATCAAAAAAATGTTTCTTTCATAACTACAAACTCAATGTTACATAATGGAACATAAATTAATAAACTTCAATGTGTACATTACTGCACATTCTGAGAAAAAACAAATCTAAAGATTTCATCCTGATAATTTCCATTCCATTATTTTGTATATTCATGAGAAACCATGACACCCAGCACTTTATTTTACAATAACATATTATGATAGTCTCATAATGATTATCAAACAAGCATACAGTACATCCTCAAAAGTGCAGGCATTGATAGTCTTGTAGGCAAGAAACCAGGGTGAAAGATTCTGTTCTCAGATATCCAGACAGTATTTCCTCTGATATTAAGCAAGGTTTTGTGCCTTCATATTCCATTTGTGAGAAAAACATTTCTATACTTCTTTTTATTTTTACATACCACTTTGCCTACACAAAGCTAAACAGTTTGTGTAATAAAAATTAAGCTCCTACGTTCGCTTTTTGGTGATTTTCTTCTCTGTCATCAGAGAGATAACTTGGCTAATAAGGAGAAGAAATATCTAACTCATTCCATATTTTAATTTTTAAAAGCCCATTGGAGCATATTCTGCAGATGTAAATTTATAAATGTGTATGTGTGTATATATATGTAAATAAAATTAAAACTACTTCAATTCCTGTCATCAATGCTGATTGCAACAGTGAGGCTGATAATATTTTTTCAGAACAAAAAAAATCCCCAACATCTTATTTTAGTGAAAAAGAATTGTCATCCCTGAGACGGGAGAGTTTCACATTCAAGTGCTGTTGTAGCTTTTGCTTAAACACAAAAGTGGTAACAAGCTTAAAATTCTCTGATTTTAAAAGTTTAGAGAAAGTAGAGATGTAATGCCAAAAACTGCTTATGATGGTCTAGTGTGAGGCGTCCCTGCCCATGGCAGGATGGTTGGAACTAGGTGATCATTCCAACCCAAACCATTTTATGATTCTATGACAGATTATAGCTATCACAACTGGAGCCAGTATTTTAACTTACAGATACCTAGTTTTTAAATTGAAGGAACACAGCTAATCTGTGAATTACATCTTACTGAATATCAGGTGCACTGATTAAAATAATCATCAAATGTAGAAAGATTTCTAAAAGAACACAGTGTACCAAGAACAACTAGCCGGGCTTCTAAAACGAAAAATCGTGCTTTTTTGATAAATCATGATTTTTGTAGGTATCATAAAGGCTATAGAGGAATTGCTTGCACCTTCATTTATTACCTTTTTGAACTTTCAGTTAATTATTGGCAATATTCCTCATTGTTAAAAAATATGAACAGGTTAATAATTATTGTGTGTAATGAATTGTTTCCAGGACAGACAGAAAGTATCAGGAAAACCTATTCAAACATTAACAATGAAGGGAGGGGATAACAAGGTCCTGTATTAGCACCAATGTCATATTTAATGCTTGCATGAAAACTACAACTGGTCTACTGTCTTTCCTCTCAGATTTTAAGTACCGATAAAATGTTCACCTGCTGAACAATGGTAAGGTTGGTTGATTGTCCTCTATTTGAAGAAGAGGTTTTGCACATAAATTAATAGACTAATTTTAAGAAAAAACACAATTCTTAAATCTCTGCATTAGATCTTATATTATCTAAGATTTCTTGTCTAATGATATCTTAGGATATCTAAGAATTAGGATTTCTTTTATCTCCCCTAAAATGAGTACAAGCAGATGCTACTTCAGTTTCAGAGAAAAGATTTACATACAAACTCTAATCTTACTTCACAAATACTGTTTGAAATAATTTTCTTTAGCATTTTCCCAGGAAAGCATATGTTCCCCACCCCAGCCCATATCTTCCCCTGCTCACCACCTTCCCCCAAAACAAGACATTTAAAGTACTGAAGCACACTTCTAATGTGGAAACAGCTGATCAAGAAAGTATAGAATAAAACATCAGAGCATTTCTATGAGAAATTTACTGTTTGGTGTAAAGAAGGGGACAAGTATTTCACAAGATAAAGACCACAGGTGTAATGTTCCTGACTCTTTTTATCCTTAACAAGTATCTTTTTACCGAGGAACTGGATAGCTATCTATCAGCATATCACACTATTTCAAAGTGCTTTAAAGTTAAGTGTCACACGTACTAGTTTTATAACTAAGTACCACCTGTGCTATTAAACAAGTGTTCTTTCTACCTTACTTCTACTCAGTGCCTCCCAGTGTTAAATTTTCTCAGAGGTCTCAGGAGAAACCAAAGAGGGTTACAGATGCCTCTGTACTGAGCTGTAATGTTAAACAAATCTTACTATTTTTTATAATACATCAGTCCTGCAATATGTCTTCAGGGAAGTTGCAGAGTAGCATTCAATCCATGTAAGCAGTTGCTTCCGATGTGGCTCCTAGAAACTAAACAATTTTGTAATGTCTTTGGAAAACAAGCCAAGAACAAAATCAAAACTTTACAGCCACAAACACTCCAGGCTAACGAAACCCAAAACAAACAAACAGCAACAAAAATAAAAAAAAACTCTGGGGAAAAAAACTCTGGGGAAGAAAGATTTGATGGAGGAGAAACAAGAATTGTTACATGTTTTCTTGAACCAGGTTGATAGGACATACAACTATGTTGACTTGGTGTCTTCAGAAAAAATCCTTCTAAGTCTCCAGTCTCTGCCTAGCATGATATAACTCTACATGTTGTTTTATCTCAGATCTGAAGTGAGTTTTTTCAAACTCGTTTCCAAATTGTCCCCAGCTATTGTTCAGGCAAACTTCAGTCTCCTCAGATGAAAGTAACTGGAAGGTGCAATTCAGAAATGCTCTCTGCTCCTCTCATTAAGAGGCATACAGTGCCTGGGTCAGATGAGAGCTCATCAAAACTGAAGTATCCAATGTGGGGACTGAATACTTAGCAGCTAATGTTTCACTGTTCAGGTCCTCTCCTGTACTCATCAGACAGTCTTCTGGCCACCTTACAGTCCATACTCCAAAATTATATGTCACAAATTTGGCTGTAAAGAGGCCAAGGGAGACCACATCAAAAACACTTCATCAGAAATCAATTACATTAGTCAGACAAATTCGCATATGATGAAGATATGCCGGTCATTCCCAGACATCCTTCTGGGTCATCAGGGATCTCCTCTGATCATGAAATTAAAAAAAAAAAAATTATAAAATATATCAATTGGTTCCATTAGGGAGGTATATTTACAGTGTATGAGCAGGTATAAATACTTTGTTAGAATCATAGAATCATAGAATGGTTAAGAGTTGGAAAGTACCTTAAGATCATCTAGTTCCAACTCCCCTGGCATGCGCAGGGGCACCTCACGCCAGACCATGTCGTCCATGGTAGAATGCTCGGAATACCTTGTTAGAAACAGCTGGAAACATCTGGAAGGAAACTGAAGCAGTACAAAAAATAACAGCAAACTAAAAGGAGAATGGGCTTATTCTAGCCAAAGAAAAAGTTGCACACATTTTTCGATAGAGGAAACTTGTTAGCATTTTCCTAGAAAACTCTAAATAGGAAAGTCACCAATAACAAAACTCCACAATTAATGAAGAAAAGATTGGTGCATACCGACCCTCTTTGTAATGCTGGCATTCTGATGGCAATGCATTCTATATAAATAATCTCAGCACCAGAAAGAAACAGCATATGTATGGCTATAATCAGATCTCTGGGATTGGGCTGCAGTTAAGAATAGGATAGAAACAGACTTAGACAGAGATTCTATTTAGGGCCAGGATACCTACCTGCGGGTTTTATATAGGGCCAAGGTATCTAAGTACACATTATAGTGGTAGAATCTAGTCATTACAATGTTGCCTAAAGAGCACTCAGCAGATCAGCAATTGGGTATGAGGCACTGGAACAGGCTGCTCAAAGAAGTGGTAAACACTCCATCCCTGGCAGTGTTCAAGGTCAGGCTGGATGGGGCCTGGAACAACCTGGTCTAGACTGAGGTGTCCCTGTTTATGGCAGGGGGGTTGGATCTAGATGATCTTAAGGTCCTTTCCAACACTAACCATTCTGTGATTTTATGTGCTGGAGGATGAGCTGGTGGCTCTCAGCCCAGGGTGTGAGCTGCTGTGACGTGGCACTGGTGCAGTACAGCAGTGTGGCATTGCCTCAGCCTTGCCAAGAATAAAAGGTTGAAAAGGTGTGAGAAATGCCACTCTGTGAGACAAGGCAAGTGAAAACACAGAGGGCAATTGCTGAGATGGTTAAAGGTGTTTTAGAATCCAAGTGGAACAATACTGATGTGAAGGGGGATAAATTCCTAGGGGAATAAAAAAGGCAGAGATGAAGAATGCCACACTGTTCCAAGGAGCACAGCAGATCCACCACAGGGCTGATGACTGCCTGACCAGCAGAGACCTGCTGGGTGCTTTGTGATACTCTTTCTCAGTCTGGTGCCCTGTGAGTCCCAGCTACATTTTACTCATGCTAGTGAATAGGTAACTGCTTCGTAATCTTGTCTACAGGAATAGACAGGAATTCTGCTTCCAAAGTGATACAGGGCAAGGTGAAAGACACCCAAACACTAGTAACACAGTGAGGGAAGGTTACCAGCTCAATGACTATAAAAGGAACTTAAATATTCTGTGTATGTCAGCTCCTCAGCATGGTCATCTGTTTTTGTCTTGAGACATGAATGTTACCTGGCCTGGCCTCCCGCTGCTAGTTCAGAGGGGTGGCTGCATTTGGTTTTTAGTATGGTAGGCTATGTTTCCTGATGCCTTCATCACAACTGCTCAATATAGCAGGTGTAGACAGCCTGCTCTTACTTTAGACAAAATAACAAAATGATAAAACTATAAAATAGCTGTTTTGCATCTTCATATCTTAATTATGTTCTGCTCCTCTTGGGCTGCTCTTTCTCAAAACAAATTTCCTAGCTGTGTCTTAGTAAATTGGTTGTGGTGTTGTCCTTTGCCTTTATTCCAGTTGAACAGGAACAAGACCAAGGTATGCACCTCTCTCTGTTGTTTGTAAACAAAGAGATCTACTCTCTCTTGCCTTCCTCTCATGACAGCTTATTTTCTCATTCCCTATGTTTGTGCATCATAATACAATATAGCAAAGCAGGGGATAATCAAGAAAGTTTTCTTCTCCTATTTAAAAAAATACTCTGTGCCTTTACTAGCAACACCCCTTACCTCTGCCTGCTTACTGTAGCCTACTAAAGGTACAAAAGTAAAAGTTTGTCTTGAAAGCTATGATTAGATTAATAACTACCTTGTTTTCTGTATTGAAAATATTTCTTATTCCATATATTAACAAAATCTGATGCCACACAAAATGAAATCAGAGTGAAATTAGTGGTAAGCTCAGTTTCATTTCCCACTGTCTCCAGTAACTTGCTTCTAGACAGTCCATGCCAGAGGACTGAGTCATGCCTCCTTCTTGGGGGCTTGCTGTATTTGTCATAGACAGGTTAGCAGTTCTTACCGCTACCACCATCCTACGTTTTGTTCAGGCACCTGTTAGTCTTTCAGGATATTACACTGTTGTTGCCTGTGAAATAACTGGAAAATTTGATGACTTACCATGATAATATCATCTTCACATTTAGTTTTTCATAATTTGTGAAAAGTAAAGGTGTCCAAATGTTGAAGACTTAGACACCTAAGTGACGCATGTATTTTCTTAAAAAAAATTAAACTTAACAAATTTTCCATATTTTTTTCTGTCTGTTCTTCTAATATAAGAGGTTTGCTTCAGACTGCTGGAATTAGAAACATTGTTAAGTGTGAGCAAATTCTTTGGACAAAGACTCATAGTAGATCTTCTGGAATTTCTGTCGGGTTTTGGGCAGGTGTGTTTTAACCTGCCAGGCAGCTAAACACCACCCCACTGTTTGCTTGCTCACTCCTCCACACCCCAGTGGGGAAAAAAGAAAGGTAAAATTTTTGGGTTGAGATAAAGACAGTTTAATATGGCAGAAACTGAAGAGGAAATAGTAATAATAGTATTATAATAATGACAACAATCAACATATCCAAAACAAGTGACACACAATATAATTGCTCACCACTCACCAACTGATGCCCAGACAGTTCCCAAGCAGCAGCCCCCAGCCAACTTTCCCCTTATTTTATATGCTGAGCATGATGCCATGTAGTGTGGAGTATCCCTTTGGTTAGCCATATGGTATGGAATATCACTTTGGAATCAGCTGTCCCAGCTGTGTCCTCTCCTAATTTCTTGTATTTTTCCTAATTACTTGCTGGCGGGGCGGGGCGGGGCGGGGCAGGGAGAGGAGAGGAGAGGAGAGGAGAGGAGAGGAGAGGAGAGGAGAGGAGAGGAGAGGAGAGGAGAGGAGAGGAGTCAGGTCCAAGTCCAAGTCCAAGTCAAGTTGTCGACTTCTTGTAAGTGCTATAAGCAACCACTAAAACATCAGTGTGTTATGAGCATTATTCTCATCCTAAACCCAAAACACAGCACTCTACTGGCTACTAGGAAGAAAACTAATTCTATCCCAGCTGAAACCAGGACAGTAGAGCAGATTGAGATCAGGAACTGGGCATTTCCTTGGCTGAGATCTAAGCCAAATAGGTATAGCACATTTTTTTAGGTTTGATTAGGTTTCTACTGGCAGCAGAAATATTCTTGGCAGTCAAAAAAAAAAAAACACATAAAAAAAAAACAAAACCTTACAGCTTTCTTTAAACTGACTGGCCCCAAAATAGACCAAATTTTTACAATAAAAAGAAAATCAAAGGATTGATGCAATAAATAAGTTTGGCTCATGATCAGTCTTGAGAGAAGTAATTCTGAATTGCCATTTATAGAAATACATTAGTAAATTGATTTGCTTGAGAAGCAAGCAGGAAGATGGGTTGCAAAAATAATAGTATAACTATATATAAAATAATTGTTGGAGCATCTCGTGAAGAAAGAGTAGAATTAGGAGGAGCAAGGTTACTTTATTCATTGATAGCATCTAAACTCAGGATGACTGTATTTTAGGTAAAGTATAGGTCAATGAAAAAGCAGGCAGAAGAGTTTCTAATTTAAACTGTTTGAAGCAACTTCAGCTTAAAAAACAGATGTAAAGGAGCACACTGCTAAAGCCTGAATGCGTATGTGAAAAGGAATTTGAATAGGTAGTTAACAGTTATTGTGGATTATTTGGTGTCGTGGTTTAACCTGGATATATGGTTTGCAAAAATAAACCGGCCTGAAAAAAAAAAACAACCCACCAAAAAACAAACAAAAAAAACCCCTCTGTCCTTGAAATCTGGAAACCCAGCACATTGTGTAGTGCTAGATAAACTAATGTCTTAAACAGGTAAAGTCAGATGAAATACAGCAAGACCTCTGTACCTCTATTCATTTTTCTATAAAAGGCTAGGAAAGCAGTGAGGTGAATCTCATAAGGTTCCAGTCACTCATAAGTGACTGAGCCATTCTTCAAAAGCATCTTTAAACATGTGCTTAGCTTCATACACATCTACAGATTTCATTAGATTGTGTGACCCAAGTATGTGCTCAAGAGGCTGAATAGGAATTGCTTTAAATATGTGCTGAGTTTGGCTAAATTGGACTGTAAATGTATCTGGTGCTTTCCCTGGTGGGAAACAGAAAACTTGGCAAGATTGTTAATTATGGTCTAAATTAAACTAGTCATATACATTTCCTACTTAGTGAGGAGATTATTGCTTCTCAGAGGTGATTTTTTTCTCTGCACAGAACCATTGCATCCGGATGACTAGTTTAGATAGATACATAACATTTAGATGGCTCCCAAGAAAACAGCACAGAGCCAAGCCTGTTTTAAGTGGTATACCTCAAGGTCCAGCAGGAGACTAGCAATACCCACATGGCCAATGTCCCTGCTTCTCAAGTCACACTGTTCCTGCTTCTTCAGCAAGACTAGGGATGTCTTTCATCTGCTCGCATACACTAAAACACAAGCAGAACAATCACATCTTCCAAAAATATATATTCTTAATTTTTCTTTTCTTTTTTTTTTTTTTTTTACAATACACTGATTCTCTGAAATATTTTTTAAAGAGGACATCAAAGAGCAGTTCATAACTGGAAAGAAGCTGAAAAAAAGCAACGACCAAAGCATCTGAATAGGAAAAAAAGGAAAAAGTTTTGGGATTAATCTTCATCCTCACTGGGCTGTCTGTTCAGTCTGCTACTGTTTATGGAACCTAGTCTGAAACAGAAATTTTCTTCCCATCTGTTGTTTAGGAAACCTAACATTTTGATCCACGTGTGGATTACAGTGCTGAGAGAAGCAACCTAAAGGTTAGCCGCAGCAGTAACAAAGTGAGATGCACACTGATGAAACAGTTCTGACAGTGGCAGAGCCCAGAATCAGCAAGGAGCAGACTGTTTCACAGAGAATACTAACTTTCTATCTTTTGGGTGAATCCTGAAACATTTCCAGATTAGAAAATGTGGAATTTGTGAGAGGATATAAGCTGTTATTTACAGATTGGAGTTCACAGTGAGAAAGATATGGTCTCCCCTCTATTCAGCCCTGGTGATGCCAGACCAGGAACACTGTGTCCGGTTCTGGGATCCCCAATACAAGACAGACATGGACACACTGGAGACACTAGGTGAAGGGATGCTAAGGTGATGAAGGCTCTGAAGCATCTCTAATACAAGGAAGGGCTGACAGAGATGGAACTGTTCAGCCTGGAGAAAACAAAGCTTAGGGGGAATCTTAGTATATATAAATACCTGAAGGGAGGATTCAAAGAAGACAGAACCAGGCTTTTTTCACTGGTGCAGAGACAGGACCAGAGGCAATGAGCACAAACTAAAATACAAGAGGGTGGATTCTTCTTCCTTGAATATATTCAAAAGCCATCTGGACATAGTCCACAGCTGTAGGCATCCCTGCTTGAGCAGGGAAAGTGGGCAAGATGACCTCCAGAGGTCCCTTCCAACCTCAACCATTCTGTGATTTGGTGATTGTTTCTCTTGTGTGGTTTGCAAGCTAAAATGCTCATGGTTGTCTGGGGGCCTGAGCAGTGACCTCAGCTATATCTGCACTAGTAAACCAAATGTGTAATGGTCTGTTTGTTCATCATGAGACAAAGCAGCAAAGTTTAGGTCATTCTATACAGCTCAATTCTCTTTTTCCTAAAGCAAGGTGGCTTCACCTATGTTGTTTTCAGGAATGGTCCTGACTTATATTAATGACAAAAAAATGCATTTTTTAGACTAGTGTTAACCAAGAAAAACAAAAATGTGCTAAGCAGTACCTTGATGATTTAACAGTATGAGCTAGCCAATGCCAATGTGGGGACAATGTCCTGGCCTTCTTTGGCTTAATGGTATAGACACAGCATTTATATTTCTACTAAAATAAAGGAATCTATGAAATACAGCTTTAATTTCATAGCATTAATATTTAGCATTAATTTCCTTAGCAGCACCATTTTTATCTCTAAAGCCTCTAATGATGCCCTCAGTTTGCTACCTAACCAATATTTCTATTATATAAGATTGTTGGCTTCCTATGTTGTCTTTGGTGTGAGAAGCCTCCAATACAGTTAAGAAAAATTAGAAAAAATATGGGTTTTTTTGTCTTGTAGCTGTTAGACTTACGTCCCTAAATGTACATAAGAAAGAAATCTCCAGAGTTTTACGTTAATGGACTAGTTTGGGGTTTTTTCATACATTAAATTTAAGGATTTAAAATCCTTCTGTTGTGCTTTTGAGGCCCACTATTAAAAACTGAAAATACTGTTAACAAAACTACAACTATTTTTGCTTGACATCCATATACAGTTATACCATCAAAACCTGAATAGTTTGCTTTATGTTTTATGTTTCATGTTTGTTTTGTTTTGTTAATAGTATGTTTTGTTATGTATTTCAATACTATAATTCAATATATTATTAATCCAATTATTATAATTCAAGTATTTGCTATGATAATTATTATTAATATTATAATTAATTAATACTAATTTAATTAATTATTAATAATTATTGAAAATCGAGTAGTTGCTATAATTTAATTTTTATGACTCTTCATTATTAGAATTCAATTATATATTCAATTATGTATTATAGTTCAATTATAATTCAGTAATGTAAAAATTTATTTCAATAAACACACCTGACAAGCATATTTATGAGCATGACAAAATAAATTATGCATCACTGATTAAAGGGAAATGCACATTATAGTTAGGTATGAGTGATATAAAAAATTCTGGGAAACGAACAGATACAGAAATCTTTGTGTAGTTTAAGACAGATTTGTAATTCCCACATTCACCAAAAGAGATCAGTCAGCTCAACTTTATGTTCTAATCTTTAAATGTATTATAGTTACAAATAATTCTTTGCTTTCCTTCTGGCTGCACTGGTAGTAAGTTTAAAGATCCCTGTTCTTGTGATATTAGTTACAATTTTTCAAATTTAGTCTCTTGTTTCTGAATGTCAAGCAATGGCAAAAGTTATTCAAATGCTCCATTGCATGAATAATTACAACTCCTTAAAATATAGTTTTTGCATGTACAATTCTTGTTTTGGAATATGGACAACATAAGATACAAAACTGTAATTTAAAAATATTTTAATTACATCTTCAGTTCAGGTAGTCTCTTAAAAAGACTGATGCATCATTCTTTGAAGTACCTCTGTTCTAGGAACTCATGCGTGAAAGCCTTTTCTCAGACATAGCAAATTGTCCTTCAAGATGATAATCATGCTAATCAGAAAGGACACCTCAATTTCAGCTATAAAGTATTGTTTCATTGTTATTTCTTTTGCTGCATCCTGATAATTCCTTTAAGTTGAAGTGGACCTACAAGGATGCAAGAGGAGGGCTCTTCATCAGGGGCTATAGTGATAGAACAATAGATAAAGGGTTCAAGCTTAAACAGCGGAAATTCAGGTCAGATATAAGTAAGAAATTCTTTATTGTGAGGGTGGTGAGGCTCTGGAATGGATTGCCCAAAGTAGTGGCAAATGTTTCATCCCCGGCAGTGTTCAAGGCCAGGTTGGACAGAGCCCTGGGCGATACAGTCTAGACTGAGGCATCCCTGTCCATAGCAGGGGGGTTGGAACTAGATCATCTTAAGGTCCTTTTCAACCCTGACTATTCTACGATTGTATGTTGGGCAAATGAGTTATAGTTTGGCTTTTGCGTAAGCAATAATTTGCACTTGAAATTATAAAGGGTAGCTACAGCTTGCTCTTTTTAACAACTACATGATACATTTTAAAGGTTTTACCCTTTAAACCAGGAAATAACCTCAAATTATAATTAATAGACTTTACCTTGCAATTCATGTTCAACTCTAAGCATCTATTTCCCCCTTCTTCCTCCACTTTCAGTTGTTTCAGTATAAATGTTGACTTTTCAAGGAACATAAAATATCATCCTACTTGTACACCCTACATGTCTGAAAATAAGAAGCTATAGTCCAAGGTACAGATCACTGGAGTGAAAAGCTGTATTCTCATCCTAGCCTTGTATTGACAGTTTGTGAAATCTGGGTAGGATTCACTGCAGCTGATTTTCTGTGGGTATAAAAGGAAGAAAAATAACACCTATTATTTTCTCAAGTTCTTTTGGGATTTAGAAATGTGAAATGGAATGTTAGACTGTAACATCCACAGAAGTATTCTTGATGTGTCTGTAATCTCTCTAGATACACTTAATATTAAGCTAGTTGTTATGAACAGATCAGAAACATCTTATATTATATGCATATAATTTAACAAAACCAAGAATGTTTCATTCTCATAGATAGTGAAGCCATTTAAAAATTTTTGTTCTCTTTAAATTGGAACTGTTTCACTAACCAGAAAGTCTGAAGATGTTCAGTCATTAACTGAAATGAAAATGCATTTTCCTTCTAGATTTTAGGTTGCTGTGGTGCTTTCATTCTGGCTGGTAGACATCATATGTCACATTCTTCATTCTAGTGTGTTCATTACACAGATAATTATCTGAAATGCTCATGTTAAACTCCAGATTTCTTATTGTTTAAAACATACGAAAATAAATGTAGTATGCCTGAAAAATTCACTCCGCAATCTGGACTCTGTGTAGCTCAAACAGTCCTGATTCTCCTGAGCTGTGACAGATGGCATTTAGATAGACCATATTTCCATAAAAATATTTGAAAGTTCTCAAAGTGGGAGGTGATTCTTCTCCAAATTGTGAGACTTTGGCTCAAGAAAACATCATCCAACGCTCATCTCTCCTATTTTCTATGTCATATCTGTCTCACTGGACAGTTCTTTTCACTGGCAGTTATCTACACTGTGACTGCCCCAGGAAGATCCCAGTATTTACCTAGAGTCAACAGGCACTAGGGCAAGGATGTGAGCAGGAACAAAACCAGCTCTGGTTAATCACCAGCTCCTTCATCCACCCTCTGCCATGGTGAGATGACAAGACATCAAAAATGTTACTTCTTTTCTGGTGTAACAAGTTCAGGCTCACTGAATAGTAAAAAACCAGTTTGGGACAAGTCTAAGAGGCTGCAGGAATTAGGGGAATTGCAGAAACAGGGCTGCAGAGGAGGTCTGTGTGGGCAATGTTTGGAGCAAAGTCTTGATTCCCTCCAAACTTGAATTTCCGTTTTGAAAAATGTAAAAGTATCAAAGTACTAAATTCAGATGAATTCATTTTTTTTTCTATGCTTTCTTGTACTTCTTGTCCAAAGTCTGTTAGGTACTAAGATGGCATTTTCAAGACATAAAGCTACCTGTTGGTCATGTAATCCCATCTTTATCTCTTCCTCTTTCTGTGTTATAAAAGGAAGACATAGCCTCTGTTTATACAGTCATAAAGGCAGTTATATGACAAAAATTGCAGCCACTAGTAATGATACTGTTATGAAACTATAAAACATTCAAGTATTTGTGGAATTAAATCTTGTCAAAAGAATACTTTTTCAAAGCACAAAGACCACAGCATGCAGGACAACTCAGCTGTGCCCTCCTAAACAAAGGCACTGCATGTCTAATTAATTTCCTCTTAAACAGATCAATAACTCTCAATGCTGTACCTCATTATATATTTTCCAAACTAAGACTAGAATAAAAAAGAGAGAAAAAAAAAAAAAAAAAGACAGAACAAGCTAAACAACTTTCATAACAATTACTGATTATAAAAACTGAATGAAACTCACATTGTGCTGTGAGACAGATCTAGTGCCAGCAGGTTAATGGGACATGAACCTTTTATCTCTGAAATTTCTGTTTCATATTTGGACCATCCAAAAAGCAACTAAAAATCTTTATTAAAAACATCTGATTACTTATGCGAAGAGTTGGAGCCACAGTTCATTCCCTAATGCAACTGTAACTGTAGAAAGTGTGTGAAAAATCAGGTGGAGTTCTCTCTCTCACCCAAAAGCACATCTCATACCTTTCTAGACTTATGCTTTTTAAACAGATATTTTTCTTCCATCAGTAGCTTACTGTGCTGGATTTCATTCTTTCACATAGTTATGGGTGAGAAGTGTCAAACCCAAAGCTAGATTGTTTATTAGACACATAAATATTTATCTTATGATTATCACAAAGTCCCCAAATGCTCCTTTATGCTGTTCTTCCTTGTGCACTCTACATAAGACAGGAAAAAACAAACAAGCCCCAGAACCACACAACCTGAAGTCAAAAAAATATAAGACATCAGTATGGTGAAGCTACAGTACGCAGTTTGTTTTTCTAGGCATATAGGTAAATAAGGTATGCTAGGTAAATAAGCAAAGAAACAAGAAATAAATATGTGTTTCACTTTGTGGAACACCTACACAAGAAGTTGCAGAGAAGTCTACACCAGCTGTCCAAAGTAGCCCATAAATCTCTTGTACATGAGTATATACCCTACACAAAGTTCTTATTGTACACAGTTACTTTGTTCCTTATGAGTATATGCTTGTTTACATAACTAAAATTCATGTTAATGAAAAACATTTGTTTGGATTCTCAAGTGATTAAAAAGCAAATGTCAGGTTTGTATTAGCTTGCACAATCTCAGTCCTTTCTCAGTTCTTTATTGCTGAGGTGATCCATGTGGGTGCTAGTGATATAGATAGCAGTAGCGTGGAGAACATAAAGAAGGACTACAGAGCCCTGGGAGAGGTGGTTAGGGACTCTGGAGCTCAGATAGTCTTTTTGTCAATTCTCCAGGACACAGGGGAGGACCCCAAAAAGGCTAGGAAGATTGGCCAGGTTAATAAATGGTTAGAACAGTGGCGCCATAGTCAGGGCTTTGAGTGTCTTGAACATGGGACCCCAGTTACTAGGCCAGGTCTACTGGGGGCTGGTGGAGCTGGTCTGATAAAGAAGGAAGGAGGCTGCCAGACTGGTCAAGGGTGCTTTAAACTAGATGTGTTGGGGGAGGGGGGCATCATTCCATCCCAACACACCCAGTCAGTTGCCAGCACCTATAATAAATGCTTGGAGCAATGTAGAGATATTCCAGCAAAGGAGCCAGCTTCATTTGGAGCTCAGCTCAGATGCCTTTATACAAACACCCTCAGCATGGGGAACAAACGAGTAATTAGATGTGTGCATGTCTATGGGGGTATGATATAATAAGCATCGCAGAAACATGGTGGGATGGCTCCTATGACTGGAGTGTTGGAATGGAAGGTTACAGGCTCTTTAGAAAAGACAGGCCTGGCAGGCGGGGAGGGGGGAGTTGCTATTTATGTTAGGGATAGGCTGGAGAGTATGGAGCTCTGTGTGGGGGCAGGTGAGCAGTTTACAGAGAGTTTGTGGGTCAGGGTTAAAGGGAAAACAGCCGTGGGAGACATTACTGTGGGGATCTGATACAGACTGCCTGATCAAGGAGGACCTGTGGATGAAGCACTCTACAGACAGATAGGAACAGCCTCACGCTCGCAGGCCCTTGTTCTCATGGGGGACTTCAACCACCCTGATATCTGTTGGAGCAACGGTACAGCCCGGCACAAGCAGTGCAGGAGGTTCCTCGATTGTGTGGAAGACAACTTCCTTCTGTAAGTAATAGAGGAGCCAACAAGGAGAGGTGCCATGCTTGACCTCGTGCTCACCAACAGGAAAGGGCTGATTGGAGATGTGATGCCCCAGGGCAGCCTTGGTTGCAGCGATCATGAGATGGTCGAATTCAAGATCCTCAGGACAGTGAGAAGAGCGTGCAGCAAGCTCACTGCGCTGGACTTCAAGAGAGCAGACTTTGGCCTCTTCAGGAACCTGCTTAGTAAGGATCCATAGGAAATAGCCCTAGAGGGCAGGGGGGCCCAAGACTGTTGGTTGATATTCAAGGATCACCTACTGCAAGCTCAGGAGTGTCACATCCCAAGTGGAAGGAAGTGCAGCAGGAGGGCCAGGAGACCTCCTTGGATGGATAAGGAGCTGCTGAGGAAAATTTGAAGGAAAAAATAGACTTATAAAAGGTGGAAGCAAGGACAGGCAGCCTGGGAAGAATACAGGGATGTAGTCCAGGAAGCTAGGGACCAAGTTAGGAAAGCTAAGGCCCAGTTAGAATTGAACTTGGCTAGGGATGTTAAAGAAAACAGGAAGGGATTCTGTAAGTATGTAGCAAATAAAAGACAGACTAGGGACAATGTAGGCCCCCTCCAGAAGCTATCAGGAGAGCTGGCTACCCTGGATTTGGAGAAGGCTGAGGTTCTGAATGACTTTTTTGCCTCAGTCTTCACTAGCAAAGGCTCCGACCACACCACCCAAGTCTTGGAAGGCAGACGCAGGGACTCTGAGAATGAAGACCCTAGGCCCACTGTAGAAGAGGATCTGGTTTGAGACCAACCTGAATGGGACCTGATGAAATCCATTCACGGGTCCTGAAGGAGCAGGCAAGTGAAGTTGCTAAGACACTGCCCATCATATTTGAAAGATATGGCAGTCAGGTGAAGTTCCCAATGACTGGAAAACAGGAAATATACCCCCATTTTCAAGAAGGGAAAAATGGATGACCTGGGGAACTACAGACCAGTCAGTCTCACCTCTGTGCCTGGTAAAATCTTGGAGCAGATTCTCCTGGAAAGCATGCTAAGGCACATGAAAAACAACAAAGTGGTTGGTGACAGCCAGCATGGCTTCACTGAGGGGAAATCCTGCCTGACCACTTTAGTGGCCTTCTATGATGGGGCTACAGAACTGATGGACAGGGGTAGAGCAGTTGATGACATCTACCTGGATTTGTGCAAAACGTTCGACACTGTCCCACACGACATCCTTGTCTCCAAATTGCAGAGACATCAATTTGATAGGTGGACAACTTGGTGGATAAAGAACCGGCTGGATGGCTGCATGCAAAGAGTTGTGGTCAATGGCTCAATGTCCAGCTGGAGACCAGTAACGAGTGGTGTCCCTCAGGGATCACTGTTGGGACCAGTCTTGTTCGACATCTTTGCTGGCGACATGGACAGTGGGATTGAGCGCGCCCTCAGCAACTTTGCCGATGACACCAAGCTGTGTGGTTCAGTTGATACACTGGAGGGAAGGAATGACCTCCAGAGGGACCTTGACACTTTTGTGAGGTGGGCTGCTGCCAACCTTATGAAGTTCAACCATGACAAGTGCAAGGTCCTGAACCTTGGTTGGGGCAATCCCAGGCTCAGGTACAGGTTGGGCAGAGAAGAGATTCAGAGCAGCCCTGCAGAGAAGGACTTGGGAGTGTTGGTCAATGAGAAAATGAACATGAGCTGGCTTCAGTGTGCACTCACAGCCCAGAAGGCCAACTGTATCCTGGGCTGCATCAAAAGGAGCGTGACCAGCAGGTCGAAGGAGGTGATCCTGCCCCTCTACTCTGCTCTTGTGAGACCTCACCTGGAGTATTGTGTGCAGTTCTGGTGTCCTCAACATAAAAAGGACATGGAACTGCTGGAACAAGTCCAGAGAAAGGCCACGAGGATGATCAGGGGACTGGAGCACCTCCCGTATGAAGATAGCCTGAAGAAGTTGGGTCTGTTCAGCCTGGAGAAGAGAAGGCTGCGTGGAGACCTCATAGCAGCCTTCCAGTATGTGAAAGGGGGCCTGTAATGATGCTGTGGAGGGACTCTTCATTAGGGACTGTAGTGATAAGACAAGGGGTAACGGGTTAAAACTTAAACAGGGGAAGCTTAGATTGTATATAAGGAAGAAGTTCTTTACTGTGAGAGTGGTGAGGCACTGGAATGGGTTGCCCAGGGATTTTATGAATGCTCTATCCCCGGTTGTGTTCAAGGCCAGGTTGGACAGAGCCTTGGGTGACATGGTTCAGTGTGAGGTGTCCCTGCCCATGGCAGGGGGATTGGAACTAAATGGTCTTAAGATCTTTTCCAACCATAACTATTCTATGATTCTTTCCCTTTGCATTTCTGTTCTTTTCCTTGAGTGAGGCAGGCATTATGTGGGGAATTTAAAAAAAAAAAAAAAAAAACCTCATAAATTTATATTTAGAGTCAATAACACACAGTACAGACACAGAGCTTCTGACTTGAAACTGGGAAATGGCCAAATGGATATGTTCATTTTCTAACTTTTTACTATTTGACTTTACAACTTACACATCTTCAATCCACACCGAGGTTATTAGCCTAAAGAGAGTACACAGCTCTAGGTTTTGTCTACTACAAACTCAGTCTTATGTCACCTGTTCTAAGAAGCTCTAGTGCAGTAATTTTTGTTACTACTGCTTTTGGAGTGGTGTATTTCAGGACTATAAATGTTACCTTTTCTTCACTATTCTTTCATTAGACTGTTAAATCTTTCTTAGGAAATGCAACTAAGAATAGAAACAACAATTTTTAAAGTTGCATAAATGAAAACAAAGCAATTAAAATACATATGACAAAAAGTACAGGATAAAGCTTGTAACCTTTAACATTTACAGAATGTCAAAACTTCATAACTTAATAATCAGTTAACAGGTGAAAGGCTGTAGAGTCACCAATATATATATATATATATATATATATATAGGAAATATAAATAAAAAGGCAATAAGCCTAATGTAGATTTTTAAATTAAAAAAAAATAATAAAAAGCAGAAGAAAGTATTAAATTTCCTTGTTTCTGCTCTAGAGATTCAAATTAATTAAACTTCAAAACAGAGTTCAATTTCATTATGAAACTTATTTGTCTGTCTTATATAATGCTTGATCACATTACCTGTGGTAAGGTGCTGAGCTATCTGCAGAGAGCAAAAAATAAAAATAAAAATTAAAAAAAAAAGTGATCATCTACAAAAGCTTTATGGACACGTAAAGGGTATGTAAAGGCATAGAAGGGAATTGGGACTGAGTCTTCATCCAAGGGCAGGTCAACATCTTTCTTCATAATGGACCCATAAAAACAGAAAACACACTAAAAACATCCCAGTTCTTTTTAATAAAAACCACAACATTCTGTTGTAACCTTTTAATGCAAATAAGCAGAAAAATATTCTGCTATTCACAGTCTCAGTTGCAATAGATAAAAGCGGTATCTTTTACTGGAACTAAAGTCTGTAGCCATGCTGAAGGGCTAATAAAGATGTATTTGTGAGCAAATGAGCACATGTGAAATGTCTACAAAATGTGCTTTGACTCTTTTAACAGATAGATCCTTCCTATCCCATCAAATATGTCCCATTTATAATTTATTTTTTTAATTTTGAACTGTATTTCTCCCATCCTTCATTCTTCACATTTCATTTTATTTATTCTTTTGCTAGTGAAGCAGTACTGAACCAAATTAAAAAAAAAAAAAAAAACTAAAAACTAAATAACAGAAACATTTACTTTCTGTAAAGATAATATTAAGCAATAGGTTATTTCCAGCCTAGAAGGAGAGGATAAAAAATACTGTAGTAGGGAAGATAGCAGGATATGAGCAATGACCTTAGAATTTAAAATGCTGGAAGGGACTAGTAACAAGTCAACCCCTGGCTACATGCAATAGATTAGCATTTTCAAAACCCAGCTTGTTATGCTGCTAATGTAAATCACTGGTTTGGACCATGATAAACACTTGAATTAGGAACTATCACATGGGATTTTACAGCCACTCTGTAAAGTTTTCTTTTCCATTATTTCTCATCAAAATGACAGATTAAGGAAAAATAAGATTCAACATTTTTGAAGAAAGAGCATACCCACAGCTATTGCTATATTGTCTGTTCTGTTGGGAAATATGGAGTGAAAATTGGCCAGTAACAATACTTATCTTCAGCCAGTAATGGGAGCAGTGCAATTAGCACATACTCAGCAAATATTCAAGCCATGTTTCCCATAGAAAACACAATCCACCAAATTCATAGAATTTAGTAAAAATGGTGCAAAAATGGACCTGAAAAACCGTTCTAAACTGACAGCTCTCAGGTGTTTTCTCTGTCATGGTTTAAACACAGTCAGCCATAAATCACGCAGTCGCTCTCTCACTTCCCCCCTTTTTTGCCCTCCCCCTGCTCCCGGAGGGATGGGGAGGAGAATCAAAAGAATGCAACTCCCACAGGTTGAGATAAGAACAGTTTAGTAACTAAGGTATAACACAAATCACTACTGCTACCACCAATAATAAATGATAAGAGAAATAACAAGGGAAGAGAATACTACACCTCACCACCCGCTGACTGATAACTCGCCCCACCCCGCCCGACTGAGCACTGACCGATACCTCGTCCAACCCTGCAGTCCCAGCCCTTCTGGGTAACTCTCAGTTACATCCTGGGCATGACATGCTGTGGTATGGAATACCTCTTTGGCTAGTTTGGGTCAGGTGTCCTGTCTCTGCTTCCTCCCAGCCTCCCCTCCTCCCTGGTAGAGCACGAGGTTCAGAAAGTCCTTGGACAGCCTAAACATTTGAGCAGTAACTAAAAACATCGGTTTTATCTGCCCTGCTCCCAGGCCAAAACTCAAAACCACAGCACTGCACCAGCTACCAAGGATTAAAATGACTGCCACAGCTAAACTCAAGACATCTCTTATTAAAGATATTCAGTAGCAGGGAGTCTACAATTTTCCCAGGAGATTTATTCCAGTACTACACTGCTTACAGCTCAAATATTTTTCCAAATGTGTAAACTGAATATTTTTTTTTTTTTCTTGCTGCAACTCAAACAGCTTATTTCCTGTCTTATTTGCCCTGAAACTGTATGAAAGGTCACCTCTTCTTCTTTGCAATAAAACTGTGCAATTCTGGGCAGTAATCATGTCCCTATTAAATATCTCTTAAGTCCAGTATGCATTCAGTCTCAGTCATTTTTTTATATGATGTCATGCAGTCCCAACAACCTCCTGTTGGTCTCTGTCTTTCCTGAGGTTCATTCAGTACTCAGAAGAGAACACAGCATTCCTGTGAGGGCTTTCCAGTACTAAGCAGTGCTGTCATATCACTTTACAGATCCATATGTGTAGTCAGTCATTCTCACTAAATTACAGTACCTTGTGTTTTCTTGAAGAGCTTTGTATTATTTTCATGTCATATCTCCAATCTCTTAAAACCTGATGAATTCTAATCCTTCCTCCAAAATAACTTAATTCTCTCCTGGTATAAGGTAGTCTGAAATAGCAGTAATTCAAGTGCTTAATGGAACTTTTTAATAATACAAGGGACAGATGTCTTCTATTTCCATTTTGAAAAAAATCAGTGAAAACTACTCTCTGTATATTTGTACAACCACTTTTGCACCCATGCCATATTATTTTTTTTCAAGAATATATCTCAATAGCTTGTTTATAAGTAAGATGGTGAAAGTGCCAAAAGTCTTTCTGAAGCTAGGATATATGCTATCTATGATTTATTTCTTTAGAGAGATCTCTTATCTTCCAGAATTATTGAGGAAATTGAAGACAAGTGTCTGGTTTATAATCCCTCTATCTTCTCCTTTTCCTACCTCTTCAAAGACACACACTGTATATGCCTGGTTTTAGCCTTCTTGTATTTCATACACATTTCAGAAATTATCAGTGAGAACTTTTTGGAAAATGCTTCAGACATTGCTTTACAAATCCTAAAATGAAAAAGTTCTCCAAGGTCCTAATTAGTTTGTTATGGTGAACATAAGAAATTACACTGTAAAAAAAACCCAACGAACAAACAGTATATGCTGCAGTTCTGTAACACTATATTCCAGGACAGATGGGCTTAATCTCTACTTTATGACAGTTGGGTACTGATCATAATAGCATGTCAGGACCACAGTGTCTCATACAGAGCTCTCCACTTGCAATGTGGGCTACACAGAATATATGATGGAAGGCAAGAAAAATTCAAGAAAAAAAAATGTGTTAAATGAAATTTTGCATTCATAAAGTTGTATCCTGTTCTATTCCAACCCTGATACCAGGACTGAATAAGCATATTTTAAACTATGTTGTTTAATTTTCAACACTTCATCTTCTGTTTATCTGAATTACAGACTTTGCTCTATAAAACAAGTAGTTGCATGATCACACACAAGTTGATGAATCCCGGTTTGCCTGGATTCATGCCTATTGTTGACTGGCACTGGACTGTAACTTTTCTGAAAATTTGGAATATTTATGAGGGCTGTCTCACGTGAATTTTCTACTGCCCACCATCAGAGAAGTCTACGCTGCAGCCTCTGCAGCAAAGATTCCTTGGCATTTTTTTTCCTTCTCATCATCACAGTTTTCACATTATTTTTATGACTTCAGGAATTCTTTTTCTGCTAAAAGTCTAAATCAGATCGTCTGGCTCTCAGTAAACAAAAAGAGAACCCAAAGAGTGAATGCTGCAACAAAACATCTTAAGTCAGATGAGATGATCCCACCTTTAAAATATACTTATAATGGACCAGGATAGTTTAGTATTTTTCTGAAACATCTTTAGTGTTTCTCCCTTAATTGAGTGTAGTTTTAAAAAAAATATTAAGATGTCTAAATATAAAAATATCATATCCTAGCAGGGATTTTTTTCTGTGCCCTAGCTTTTACCTTCACTGTCAGGAAACAGAGAAAGAAAAGACGTGGACACCTGAGGACTTGTTGTCTCAAAATCTTCAAACTAAATTCAATCATCTGCATCTGTGAGTTAATAACATAGACTGTGGAAACTACCAGGAGCAAAGTTTTGCAGAGAGAGGTAACCCTGGGATAACACAGCAGTGAGTTAGCACAGCAAGGCAAGACATTCAGCAGAATTTTGTGAGTGAGTACAAGATTCAGAAATGCAAGACAGAAGGCTAGAAAATCAGCCAGCAGCTCACAAATGTTTGCAGGATATCATGTGCAGAAGGAAAGCTCAGATTTGTTCTCATGGGAAATAGAATCCCTCTTGATTATTCCTGAAACTCAACAGAAAATCATGCGCATAATCAAAAATGGGTACTGACATGGAATCCACTTATTTTCTGAGTTAAAAAAAAAAAAAAAAGAAAAAAAAATCACAAGTACAGAAACACAGACTTTGTGCTGCCTAGAAGACAAATCTAAAGTGATTATAGACTATCATTGCCGATTGGATGCTCTTATCAAAACACCTCTATTAAAAAGTAAATTACTCTTTTTAACTTTAACAGCTGAGAAAAAGATTCTTGGCTTTTACCTGGTAAGGGCTTGCCTTCACCAAACAAGTCTCTTGCAGCAATTTGGAATGTGATTTTTCCAACAGTCATTATGCTGCACTACTTCCTCCTGCAAATGTGTCTGACTCCTAAAAGTCTTTTTGTGAAATACATTTGTTTACTATAAGAGTGGAGGAAGCTAACTCACATTTAACATGCAGTAAGAAGGTACATGGAGTAAGAAGGTATGCAGGGACATAAATACAAAAAATAAGCCTCCATTCTTATGCCCTGAAGATGGCAGGGTAGAGGTGAACTTGTTCCCACCCAAATGAGGGGCCCAAGCACAAGCTGTAAATGTGAATTGCTCCTTGCCTCTGCAAACTGCTAAATAGTGACAAAACATTGTTTGGGGCACTTTTTAGTTGACACCAGCCTAAAACATAGCAGGGACCCTGATAACAGTTTACCAATATGACCACACACCAGTGCCCAAGGTCTGTCTGCTGATTGTGCTTGGTTTACTGCTACAGAGCGATGTAGAGCCTGATGGGGAGTTAATGCAGACTATCTGGATACAGTGACTGCATAGCCTACCTTACTGCACACTGATTTCTCTTTTAAACAAGCCTCAGCTGGCAATGAGGACCAAACTTGGTTTAGCAGGAGATAAGTAACACCAGTGAATTTTCTGATGGAGAATCTATGATAAAATTAACTAATGGCACAGAACAAAACTTGATTGTTACATTCAAAACTGACAAGGCTTGAAATCAAAACCTAGCTCTGACATGTCTTTGTTCTAAGTCTGAAGGCTTTAATAATTTACTCATGTAAAATAGCTTTATTAATATTTAAACTGAAAGCTGGGTAGGCATGTAGAAAATAGCATTAAAACCATGGGGTATTTTTCCTTTATTTCCTCTTTAGTCATGTTTTACAGCTGTAAATATCAGTAGAGACATATTACATTTTATTTTATATTTATATTCTGCCTGGCATATTGGAACAAACCTGAATGACATTATCTACATGCTATATCATATAAAAACTGCCTAGCTTGTTACTCTTAAAATGTGACTGCTCAAGTTCATGTTCATACACACATGCACAGGCAGGACTGGTATTTCCTTGTCACGCACATGTTACTGTTCTTTATATGCAATATCAACAACAATTCCACAGATCCCTTAACATCTGAAATGAGATGTTTATTCTTTAGCTTAATTGAGAAAGACCTTTTTTTAAAGGGGTAATTTAAACCCCAAAATATTCATAAGAGCTAATTAGTGTTACTTTCAGTGATTTCACACACAGTGATTCACAACACTCTCTTTGTACCAGCCTCTGCAGGACTGGCTTTCAATCACACAAACAGCTAAGCAACAGAGCCAGACTTTTAAAAAAATTAGTCTAATTCAGAAGCATATCTAGCTGTCCTGTTCCCTGAGAGTATGATGAAGGCAGTCACCCTGAACTTAAATGCACCTGTTAGAGGAAGTCACTCTGAAGTGGACTAATTGGCAAAGAGAACTGTTAAACACTGTCAAATCTTTTATTTCTGCAGACTGGATGGCAACAAGTTGGGGTTTTTATGGTGGGGGTAGGGCTGTGGGGTGACTTTTAGTTTCTAATAAAATACAAGGGAGGAAGACAAATTATGCTGATAAAAAAATACATTTACTAAAGCTTTTATGCATTTAATCATTAAACTTAATGAAACTTAATTATTAAAGTTAATAAAAATTAATACTTAATATATAATTTTCATTACATAAGATTTTAAAATTGAAAGCAAGTATTTGTGGTGAGATGGGTGTGATCATTCAAATTAGCCACATTTATTCCAGGAAATGAAAAGGTGAGGTCATGGGCCCGAGCACCATCATGCAGTTGCCCATACTGACATTTAGTGAGCTCCATGTCGCAACAGCAGCGCAGACTTCCCCCCACCCCTGCCTGTGACTGAGTGTAGTTTGGGGATTAGCAGTCATCCTGTTTTGGGGGTGTAAGAGAATCCAGGTGGAGGGATATATTCTGTGTCGTGCCAGTTGGCCTCAGGCATGAGAACAGCCCTGTATCATTTCATTTATCAGTCTGGCTACAGTTTTAATATATAGAGGAAAACACACGAGCAAGTGTGATCACTAATGGGATTCTTCCATGTTTCTTTCTTGGGACACAGGAAAGATTTGACTTCCTCAACAGAGGTAAACAAACTTAGATATAGACCGAAGAGATGCCTCTTTCGGAAATTCAGGACCACTGAGCCATGTGCTTTCTGTGTCAGACTACGGCACACAGCTAAAATTTTCCTTCTAGATAGTCACATTCCACATGCATTATCTCAAAAGCACTTTGTCTTTCTGTTTATTTACTTCACACTCATGGACTAGCTATGAAACTAATTTTAAATCAGTTGAGTGTTACCTGGAAATTTCTTTCCTGACATAGTCTGACAAATCCAGAGAAATTCAAATGTTCACCACTCCAGAAAACATGGAAAGGATGAAGTCTTTCTTCTGAGCCACTGAGGTACACGGAGGCACAAAGGCAACTTGCTGCAGCAACCTACAAGCATCTATAAAGATGACAAGACATTTACCCTAGCAGTAATACTGTAAAACTACTACCAGAGCTTAAGAAAGCAAAGGAACAGCACCTTTACCCATGAACAAGGTATTAAAATGACATTCATAATTACAAAGCAGGATAGACGTTTGAAGAACAAAGTGACCCTAAATGCAAGAGCTTTGCACCACAGCCACACTACCATGGCCGACCCTGGGCAGTAACCAGGCACATGGAGCTGTCCTGCTGCCTGCAGACGAGCGGACAGCATGACAAAGTCTGCAACTACAGTGAGAGGTGAGACCTCTGCAAAAACATGCAGGAGCTGTACCCATGGGACCAGGACTTACTGACTTGTGAATGACCCCAGCATTTTCTCAGTGAGGGACCACCACAGGTGATAAAGAGCAGAAGCATCAAGAACCAGTTGAATCTGGAGATTCTTTTCCAGATATATAGGTTTTTACGGCAAAGTCACCAGCTCGAATACCGCTAATAGCAAGTTATCCGTGTGTAGCGGCTCTTGTAGGTACCCGTGAAAGGCTTCCCAAGTTCGGACCAGTGAAATACCCAATACTGATGTTCTCAATATAAAACACACTTTGCCATCCTCTTGTGGACCCCTGGGCTTTAAGGATGTTAAGATGAAATGCACATTTGTGTATATATGCATAGGAGACATTTTTTACACATCTGACATTGGAGATCTTTTATACTCTATTTGCCTTGGAAAAAAAAAATGGGAAAGCTTAAGTAAAGCCCATCCTGGGCAACACTAGGAAGCTGAGTACAGACAGTTTAAACTGCAGTAGCAAAGCTTCATGATGGAAGTCCACAAGGAAATGGGAGATATGCAAACACTGTGGTGTGTGCACTGTTGCGGAAGATGAGAATTACACAGCCTTAAGGTGCACATGAGATTTGTCCTAGACTGCAGAAGGGCCCTTTTATTAACTTGCACAGTGAAATGTTTAATAATGTTTGTAATTTTCTTACAAACATTTCAGACTCAGTATGCAAGGCCAAGTCAAACCTTAAGGGTGGATAAAGTGTAAGCAACTGTGATTAAGGTACAGTAAGCCAGAAAGATACAGTAAATCACTGAGGAAAACTGGTCCCAAATTTTTCTTTAATTGATAGACCTAAAACTGTGTCTGTGATGGTTTTTAGTCAGATTTGTGTAATAATGTGCATACAGTAATGGAGAGCATTCACTAAGGGGGAATCCTGCCTGGCCACTTTAGTGGCCTTCTATGGCAGAGCTACGGAACTGATGGACAGGGGTAGAGCAGTTGATGTCATCTACCTGGACTTATGCAAAGTGTTTGACACTGTTCCACACAACATCCTTGTCTCCAAATTGCAGAGACATCAATTTGATAGGTGGACAACTTGGTGGATAAAGAAGCAGCTGGATGGCTGCATGCAAAGAGTTGTGGTCAATGGCTCAATGTCCAGCTGGAGACCAGTAACGAGTGGTGTCCCTCAGGGATCACTGTTGGGACCAGTCTTATTCAACATCTTTGCTGGCGACATGGACAGTGGGATTGAGCGCGCCCTCAGCAACTTTGCCGATGACACCAAGCTGTGTGGTCTGGTTGATATGCTGGAGGGAAGGGATGCCATCCAGAGGGACCTTGACACTTTTGTGAGGTGGGCTGATGCCAACCTTATGAAGTTTAACCATGACAAGTGCAAGGTCCTGAACCTTGGTTGGGTCAATCCCAGGCACAGCTACAGGTTAGGTGGCGAAGTGATTTGGAAGCCCTGAGAAGGGCTGGTTGATAAGAAACTTGCACCAGCAGTGTGCACTTACAGCCCAGAAAGCCAACTGCATCCTGGACTGCATCAAAAGGAGCGTGACCAGCAGGTCGAAGGAGGTGATCCTGCCCCTTTACTCTGCTCTGAAGAACATTTATTGAATTTCTAGTGATGAAAACAGAAAATTTATTATTAGATTGAAATTTTAGAAAAGATAGCAATGAACCATTGCCCCTAAAGGGCAGAGCCAAAACCCAGAGCTACAACGATTCAAGTTTTTGTTAGTTCTAGTTAGTAGTTTTCATTTTGCATAAGTGAAATAATACCTGACTTATATATTCCCTGCTGAATCACCTAGTAGCAAAACCAAATCAGACATTCAAAAATACCAGACAGAGGTGAAGCTGCTTCTCTCTTTCTCAAAGTGATTCAGATTTTTAAAGGTCATTCTCTAACTAAATATCCAGCTGCCACTTAAAATGTTTAACTATAAATAACTGTGGGAATCTTTGCCATCAATAAATGTAATGTGTTTCTATGTGCTACAGTTATTCTTTTTTTTCAGATATGCCTCATCATGACCTCTCTTTTGCAGATATTTTGCTCTGGACTGAAAAACATTACATCCTAAAAATAAAGGAAAGCTTACTGTCTGAAATGTCTTACGTTCTACAGAGGGTTTTTGTCAGGGAATATTGAAATTGAAGGTCAAAAATAATAAAAATGCAGTAAAAATAAAACAGACCTCTTCACAACACCAGTTTTACATTATACAAGAAAATAAATTAAGAAGGTCTGAAGCACTGAAAAAAAACAAACCCCAAAATATTCAATTTCTTTAAATCTTGTTTACAGTCAGTAGCCATTTGGCTAAGAAATCATTTAGCGCCCAATGATAAATTCACTTTCTTCTAGAATTAACATGTATAATAGTTTAAAACCAAATTCATATTGAAAAACATATGATTTCTCAGCAGCTGAGACAGTTATTGTTTTCACTTTTTAACTTCTATGTGGCAGAACAATTAATGCTCTATAATAATATTTTTTTTATTGGCATTTCATCTGGAAAATGATACTTGTTTTCTTTTTCCTATTGTTTCCTTTAAAATGGGAATTGTCCTATTTTAAAATCAAATCTATCTTTATTTTTATTTTGTTTAGTTTACTTGTATTCTATTTTCCACTGCTATACCTGAGAGATAAAACATGAAACTAAATCTATGAAAAAAACTGTTCCTTTAAGTGACAGTATGGAAATTTTTGTTATCTCTTATTTTTACAGGGTTATCATAAACTTCATTTTGCAACTCTATTTTCAGATTTTTTCTCTATATTGCCATCTTTTGTTGACTGCTAAATCCAAATCATCATGAACAAAGTCTGTCTTATTTCTCTTCTGAGCTGCACAGAGGTGTGCAGCTGTACAAACTTCATTTCTTACAGGAACTACAATTGTGGTGCTACTGCTGTAGGGAAAAGCTAGCAGAGACTGGGCAGGAAGAAAGTCAAATAGTATCATCCTATGCCTTCAGTAGCACATTTACTTAACTCTGCACAGAAGGTAGGAACATATCCCATTTTAATCAAAATATCTAGATTCTAATACACCATGCTGCATGAAGATTTATATTTCTCAGATTTTGCAGAATCACTGTTTCAAAATCATGTCTAAAGAATATCAATGCTACACTCTTTGTATTTATATCTTAAAATTACCTGACGTTTTTTGAAAGCACTTCTCATTTCTTATGGAATATGCTACAAAAAGTGAAACTATCTGCTTTTGAAAACAAGTACATATCTATTTTATGATTCTATGTGACAAAACAAAATCACTCTTATTTTAATCCATTTGGTCTTTCTGGCATTATTCCCCAGCTCATTTCTTCCTTCTCCTCACATTCTCCCACCTTAATCTTTTGTAACTTCAGTTTTCAGTTCCATGTACTATCTAGCTAGTTAGCCATCCACTTCTTCACCTTTTACCTCCTTATTTGTTTATAAATCTGGGAACTGGCCTCCCATACACCAGAACAACAGACAGTCCTAGCACTTTCTTTAGCAAGGTGTTTCCGTGGCTTACTTTTTCTTGTGTTTTTTCTTTGGAGGAGAAGGTAAAGGACCAGACAAAGACTAAATCAGCAGAGGAGATGGCAAGAAAAGGAGTCAGAAGACATCAGCAGAGTGGAAATCAAGAAATAAGATTTGACAATTGCTGTCAAAATGTGTATTAGAACAGGCCACAATCCAGCTTTGAGTTAAATTTGCAGTCCCATAACATTTAAAAAATTCTAACCCTAGGCTACAGCTCCTGCTGGCCTGGATTCTGAAATTTCTGAATAACCTTAAGTCACAGATCAAAATACATCTTAAGCAGCCTTTAATATACAGATTAAATTTAAGGCAATGTTCTTCACAATGAGAGTGGCTGAATGGTAGGATACAATTCCTTTTAGAGGCTGTGGAATCAATGTTTCTGGAAATATTCCTATTTCAACTGGAGAAGGCTCCAAAAAAGCTGACCTAGATTTGGGCGTGGCTTTGCTTTGAGCAGTGGGTGGAACCATATGACTTCTGAAGCCATCCTCCAATCTAAATTATAATTCATTTACACTTAAGAGATGGTTGGGGAAGTTAGCATGTCTTTATTCTTACCTGCTTCTGCTTGGAGACAGGGCGAGAAAAGTTGAATGAATATTGCAAGGTTGCGGATTTTAAGCATCCAGCTTCTAAAAAGGACTGAGGACTACTTTTACTTCATCTGCCAAGAGGCAGGACAATATGTAACATGAGACATTGGAGCGTGGAACTGTCTTTATTCCTAGAACAGCAGCAAATCCAAACCAGAACCCCCAAATTATTACCTTTATCAGAGATGATTTTAGCCCCTGAGGACTAATGGGGATCTGGCAGCCTTTCTGTTTGAGATGGAGCACACAAACTCTGAAGAGCCTAAACTGAGCTAAATGTAACATCTCTTACCAAAATATGTGGTCAATTTCATGAGGACCTAGTTTCATAACAGATAAAGACCAAGTCAACAACGGCATGAACAACTGAAGCTCTCTGAACTACAGCTGTACCCTTTTGAGCATTTAGTTGTTGAAGGCAGCTTATCAATTGTTTTATTTGCTTACTTAAAAGTGCATATAGAATTGTCAATTATAAAAAAAGTATCTTCTTTTCCAAAGAGTTTTGTCCTTACCCTTGTAAAGTTTCATTTGTAGAAGCATATATTAAAAAATTCCTTGAGAAAAAAATGGTGAATCAAAGTATGCTAACTCTGAAAAGTCACCTTAGAAATTACATTATTGAGAAATCTTTTGTGATTATGGCTTAAATTAGAGGGTGCAGCTGACTGAAATGAGCTAATTCCATTTATAAATGTAGACTGCAGAAAAGAAAAAGCGTATTTCAGGTCCAGGATGGTTTTTATTTTACTTTAATTAGGAGAACATGTAAAGGAAATGTGGGGAAAATGGCTTATAATTTACATTAAAATGTAAACCCAGTAGTTTATAACATCAGTCATTAAAACAAAAAAAAAAAGGACAATTAAGAATATTGATCATTATTCAATACATGTGCATTGTAGGATATGTTTCTGTATGTATCAGGCAAATTCTCTGAAATTAGACTCAGAAAGGTGTGTTCATTTTCAATCTCTTGAGTAGCAGAAAATAAGGTTAAATTAAGGGCAATACACATGATTCTATGACATGGGCAGGAATTACTGGAGTTACAACTTTACAGTTTAATATTGATCTTCCAGGCAAATACTAATCCTCATAGCAAAAACCAGCCTGCTGGATTATTTCTCAACAAGTACCAAAAATCTTCAAGAGAAAAGAAATATTAAATCCTTTTAAATACTAGTAAATTGCATTGTTTATGGGATGATTGCGCGCTTCACTGACATAAGAGTCTTTGAAAGGAGAGAATATGAGCGGTCTGAGGTACCAAATCAGGCTGTACATGAAGAATATGCAGAAGATTTATATCCTCTGTGATGGGAAAAAGACACATTTCATATACACTAATTTGTGAATTACATCCAGTCCTTGCCACCACTGTTGTAGTCGATCCAACCTCCATCAACATATCTGTGACTAGAAGGGGATCTATGTGCACTAAAAGATACATAGTTGATGCTGGATAGAAACAGCAGATTATGTTCTAGAAGCAACACTGAGCTAGACAATGTCATATTTTCAATTTCTTTCCTATTTCATGATATCCTGTATAGAGGGATACTATCAAACTGGGCTTAATTCCTTTAAGTATTATGGGAATGGGAATTGCACTGTGCTTGAGCCAAATTCTTTGACAGTGAATGTTTTTTTTAGTAGCAGACATTTTATTTTATTTCACCGCAAACGACATCACAAATACAAAAAGTGAGCTCCACAAAGATATCCTACTTTTGTGAAGAAAATTCTTTGCTGAATTCGTAAAGAAAAAGAAAGCAAAACTAGTGTCTTGTTCCAGTGGGGCGTGGGAGACTGTGTGTGTTTTGGAAAACATTCCTTTCCTTATCCATTGTATGAATTTACTCCTGGATATTTTCAGCCAAGTTGTATTTATTTTTTGTTCTTTCAGTCAAATTGTTTTGCCTTAAATATTCTATAGCAAAAATGTTTTTAAAACATGCAAAAATAATGAAGCCACTGTTGATAGCTCAACAAAATTTAACAGCATCTCCCATTTAATTTTTTTAATTTCATGGGTTTTTTCAGACTTTTTCTGTCAGACTCTGTTCAGTTGTCATCACTGAAAGCTTTTGAAGAACAGAAGGGAAGCTTCTTTAACCACCTTGTAAGCGTAAGATGAAAATAGAGTTTTGATGTGCATTCAAGAAAAAACAAAACAAACTGTGCCTCAGAATTTGTAGGCTAAACAATCTTACTCAACATAACCTATCATATGAAAGATCCCTATATGCACAAGAGAGAAAACCATCTCAATGGCTTTGACAGAGGTTCTCTGCCCTCTGCCTACGGAAGACTAATTGTTACAGTGCAAGCAGAAGAGGACAGAGCTACAATTTGAGTATGGGTGCAGTGATCTGCAAAGTAACACTATAAACAGCTGTTTGATGGAGCTCTCACCACCCTGATGCAGCAGCTATTGAGACCTCATCATACTGAGGCTGCATCAGGAGCTGGGTAAGGCTCCAGGCAAGGAAGGACAGCGCTAGTCCCTTCCATGTATGTACCACCTGGCATAGGTGGTACATAGTATTAAATAGTAAACAGGTTTCCCAAAATAATAAAATCTATGACATAAAATTAAGTCTTTGAAAAGAATTGAGACATGGCAGTGACCCTGAATTGCCACAGTCAAACCATGCTGCTTGGAAAGTAGGAGCCCTGCCGTTTCTTCAGTGAGCTGAGTCACCTTTACTGGTTTGGTTCAAAACCATTGTCCGAAACCGTTCTATGAATCTATGATTCTTCTTGGTACAGAAAGAGAAACAAATAGGAATAAGAATCACAGTGGATACATGAGACAAGATAGCCACTATTCTGACATCACGTTGATTCCTTCAGAATGAAATCTTTAATTATATATGTGTATAAGCTATAATAAACTATTTTAATGAAAGATTACCTGGTACAACATAAGTTTCAATTTGTACAAGTCCTGCTGTCATAGAATGATGCCATTATTTGCAGTATAAATTATTTACTTTTGAAATGCTCAGCATGAAACATTTCAGATTCATGGCTAGTTAACATTTTGGGAAAACACCTGCTATATTTCCTGCTATATTTTCCAGTTTTGCTGGCAATTTTCATTTATTTTAGTAATTTATGATAATATTAGAGATTTAATATTTCTACCTTTTCTCCTCCAGCTGATTCATCTATGAAGATCTAGTTCTGCTGCTACATTTTACACATGAAGTGGAATGAATTTCATTCTAAAAAAGTACAAAACATCCACAGGAGTTCCATCGGAACATGCTCAGAAAATCAAAACCCAGAACAGTATTAACAGATGAAAATTCAGTTTAGGCAACCAGATAAATGGAAACTGCAATTATAACACTCTCTTTCAATACTGGCTCCAATTAAAAAGAAAAACAAATTATTGGCTTAACTTTTGTATCCCTGCATCACTGATATTGACTTGATATGTTAACCTACCTAATATCTGTAGCAAGGGTAAGTTTGTAGGATAAGAACATTTGAGAAGCAATTTTATTTAAAAGAAAAAAAAGGAGAAAATAAAATATTTAGAAATATTCAAAATATTTAAGTCGTATCAAAAATAAAAAGCTCACCAGTGATTGCAGAATCCTGAAAAAACTTTTTTTTTCCCCAGAAATTTGCACACCAGGAATTATTAGCAGAAATTACTGAATACTCACTTACAAACAAATTGAAATTTAATGTGAAGTGGACTTAATTTGCTACAATATTTACTAAGTACTTTATAAAGTCTATCTGAAGCAAAAGTTTACAGATACAAATATTTACAACAAAAATACTTAGATATTACAGTACTTCTCATCCACAGTTCTTAAAGTGTTCGAAGAAATGTTTTATAATACTTCCAATTTATCAAGAAACTTGCTAGAACCAAGACCTTGAGTTAAATTCTCTTGAGTCAAATTCTCTTGAGTCTAAATAATGCCTACACAGGTATGCTATCACACATTTGATATATACTGTATTGTTTATTATTGATCCACAAAATTGAATATAGTCATTTTACCAGGGAGCCAATATTATTGTTATTAATTACATAGAACACATAGTGCTAGACAAGCCAAGGGGAGAACACCAACTACTTTTCCTTCCAAACTTGTATCTCTGATGCTACATTTTAAACACCAGCTCCTCTGTTGTTTTTCTTTTTCAAATACTTCCAAAAATAATTTCTTTAGCATGAGAAAACTGTGCTTGAATCCAAATAAAATCATAAGGTCATCCTAACTGGCTTTACCAAAGTGCTTTTCACACAGAAAAAGGACATTTTACTTTATTTTCAGGGGGAACATCTGCAATGATTAACACAATTTCTTTCCGTGACACAGCCACAGAATAAGCTTCCAAAGCATAATCCTTATGTTTTTCTTTCTTATTTTTCATTAATCCTGTAAGGTTTTTAAAAGCATAAATCTAGTTATGAACGTACTGTGAAGACACTTCTCACCTCAGAAATGAACAGATTACACACACAAATGACAACAATCTATCACAAAATTAGTTGCCATTAGAGGTTAAAGCACAGACCAAGAAGATCAATTATCTATTCTGGATGGTCTACATCTTTCTCTGCCTGAACTCCAGCATTTCCTAGATCTGTTTCAGGTAGCAGGGCAGAGTACCATGATCAAGTTAAAATGCCCTGCTAAGAATCTGTACCAAAGGAACTACACCAGGTAGAAACAATCAAAATGCTTGCACACCCAGTCTGCAAAGGAGTATGGCCAGACCGGAGCAAGAACTGGCCAGTTCAATGCCTATCTGCACCTAGGTGAGAATGCATGTGTCTACAGACAGGACTGTAGTGGTATTGCCCCTGGTATCTTTATAACGATAATCTCTCCTTGAAAATCTTTCTTCTCCTTTCTGTTGTCCACTTAACCTCTAGATCAATGACTGCTTTTTGTGACTTAAAGACACGCATTATACAATGCGTCTGGACCTCAAGGATATGAAAGCAAAGGAGCTAGGGCTTCCATTATACCTCCCTGCTCACTTCCTCAGGGATGACTTATGGTGCTTGCATCTCCTCTCTGCCATTACAGTCAAGAGTTTTTCCTCCAGGATTGTCTTACCGGGTGACTGCAGGGTCACAGCTGTGCTGAACAAAATAGAATTCAGCCTCAAGGGACAAGAACACCTTTTCTAAATAGCCTCCAATATGGAGGGGGTCTCCATGGCCAGACATAATGGCACTAGTTTGACACTACAGAATTTCTGTAGTATCGAAGAAAAGGGCTATTTCTACTAAATATTAAAAAATCCACTTCTTGAAGTTATGGTGGTAATAGTCTTTTTCTGTATGTTAGCTCACATCACAAAGTAAATCTTATATTCTTAACCCCTCTCAGTTATAAAACGTAATAACAGCCTGATTTTAGTGAGCAGTGAAATCTCTAATGGAAACAAGTATGCAAATAAATTGCATGAGTACAGGTAATATAACCTGAAAGTGTGACAGCTTTTATTTCAGCTGATAAAATCATAGGAAATAGACAAAATTATTTAAAAAGTAGCTTTGAAAACTGTCCATATAAATAAATTAAGATAGGAGAGATACTGTGCTTGAACAATGAACATGTTCTACACAACTTTACATGTGAGTAACAGTACCTGGTAGTGAAGAATGACATCTACATGCTAAGATTTACATCTACACACAGAAAGGCACTGAGTCTAAGATGACATTAAATTAGATTTAGCATCCAGAGGAAAGATGTTTGGAGATCAGCTCATCTGACAAGATGTTACCGGTTACTCCTTGCATTTACTGCAGAAACATGCCTCTGAGTTTCACTGAAGTTTGTCATCTATGAGAGAAAAGACCAATAAAAAATGTTAAAAAGCTAAAGAAATCACCTTTTTCTAAATATTTGTTCAAGTGGTTTATTATATCTACTGCTAAAAACTAAATGTGTGTCTAAGGCAAACCCTTTGAAGTACTGCTATTTCTAAACTTCTGTGCATAAACAAAACCTCTTCAGCACTCCGTTTTCTACTTCCCCAAAAACCAGATCACCTCATATTCTTCTTTTACAGAGCCTTCAGCTGCATAAGCCCCTCACCAGAAGACATTTTTTATAGTTATGACCGGTTCTACATTCTCATGAATTTTTGTTGGGCCCTGAACAACCTGGTCTACTGGGAGGTGTCCCTGCCCGTTGCAGGGGGTTTGAGCCAAATTATCTCAAGGTCCTTTCAAACTCTGACCATTCTATGATTCTGTGATTCCATGATTCCATTAACTCAGCAATACTATATGAAAATTACCATCTTATCCTACTCACTACTATGCCTATACAGCACCTAGGGGTCAAGTTAGCCTTTCCACGACAGTACATTGCACTGCAAGGTCCTGCCAATATGCTAACAAACTGCTTTCCAAGAACATCATCTTTTAGCATGACCTCACAGGTGGGATTAAGCTCCAGGTTAAGACACTCAGTCATTGCTCTCTACATGGAGATTTACATATGCAAGCTAGAGTCACAATTCAGTTTAAGATTAAGGTATTCATGTTTACATGCCAGCACACAGATGTGCACAACAGCACCACAGAGATGATTCAGCAAGTACCACATTTACTGAGATAATGTAATTCAGATTCTCAAAAGACTTTGAAAATTTAGAACAATGTTTCAAATGCTTTTCTCAGGGAAGTGAATTGCAGCATTGGACTTACCTGAAAAATCCCTCATATCAGACAAGGGATGGTAAGATGGCTTGCCTTTAAAACTCCTTCTAAAGGTATTATCCGAAGTAGTCTGTAGTAAAACATTTTTTATAGCCAAGAAAGAGGAAGGCCTTGATTCCACAAGGTGAATCCGCCAGCAAGAGTATTGTCACCACTTCACTGTTGAATGTAGGTCACCGAGAAGCTCTGTTTTTGAATCAAACCTTTAATTTCAACTGTTGCTCTTAAAAGTGCCAGAGGAAAACTGAAAACACTTCATCTAGAGAAAAGTTAGACATTTTATGTGACAAAGTATTATTAGAAACTTAAAAAATTTAAGACTTCTAAATGTAGTTCAGGTTATATCTTATACCCATAGCAAATATATATTCTTACTATGTAGAAGAAAACACTGCTGCCTTACTTGACTTTATTGCATGTAATCAACTCCTTAGCCTTGGAAACAGGAACTTCAAGCCAAATGATTTTTTGTTCAACTTATTAACGAAAGACTGAGTTTGTCTAACACTTACTTTTTCTCCTTTCATGCTGCTATTTTAAGACACTTGTGGCTGTCCCAGATAGTTTCTGGCTGACAGAATTAGTGCCCTCAAGGGAAGATGAACAATTCCAGTTTTACAACTTTTTTTGGCTGAAGCACCAGACCAGGGTAGTGCGCTTTTTTTTCACCCACAAACAAGACTTTTAGTTTTAAATCATTCACATAACCACTTGCTTGACTCCAGGATTCTCTTCTCCTTCTTTGATTTGTGAGGAAGAATGGATCACCAAGAGGATCCCCTGAATATTCCTTTTAATGATCCCTGAAGTCGTGTAACTAGTTCCAGTATAAGATTTCTTTCTTACTACAGAGATGACATTACATAGGTCCCTTGCACAATTTCATTTGCACTATACTTAGGACAAATATTCAATGTAACAGTAAATCATACTTTTCCTACATGCTTTTCCACTGGGTTCTCTTTATAGGGAATAGACTTTCTTTTCTTGCTCTTCCAAAAGAATGCTTACTTAGATACGTCTGTGCCCGGTCCATCTTACAGAAGTACCGGGGAGGTTTTTTTAGGCAGTCTCAACAGTAGTTTGGAATGGTGTCAGAGGTTTGGGGGTGTTTGTTATTATGCATACATTGTGAATTTGAAATATAAACAGTGCAAAATTTGTTATTTTATATACCATTTGTGGTAAAGTAATGCTAACCTTTTATTGAAAAGCAATGTGCTTAGTGGCAATTAAATCCATTATAAATCTTGAGGCCCAGATTAAGTCACCAGATCTTATAAAATTTTAATGGGCCCATTCTCCTCCCTGAGTGGGTAGAGGTGTTGTCTCACCCTGCTCCTTCTGAATTCTTTTATCAGCTGAGCTCACTGGGTGCTATCGCTGGTAAGTTAAAAAAAAAAGGAGTAAATGGTGCATGTGCAGTGCACATCTCCAATTGCATTTTTTTCCTCCTGCAAAAGTATCTTAGGGATTGACTTCCTTTCTCTGTCTATCCTGCCAACCTTGAATTATTTCCTCATGGGATACACACCAGCAGATGACGTATTTGTAGATAAAGCCAGTGTAATGGACCTTCAGGGCCCACTGGGACCTCCCACCACAGCCACACTAACACAATTAATAAGAACTCCCTGCAAGCCTGTCTTATGTGGTAGAACTAAAGGGGAGCTTTTGGGCAGCACAGCCTCATTTACGTGTAATTTATACTTCATTAGAAAAAAAATCTGATTCTCTTAAACCTTTCTGAACTGGTAAATTTAAACTGCTGACAGCAAAAGTAATTGCTATGTGTAGATTAAACCGAACTGTTTGTAACATTCAACTCCATATCCCAGCTCCATTTTCCATGAAGTAAGCATTCCTGCAGATCTACATTTTGGTGCACAGATGGTCTCTCCAAAAAAACACAACAAAACCCACTTATTGTTATACGTAACCTGCTTACTGTTATACGTTTCTGCTGCCAAGACATACAGAATGTTTATAAGCCACTATGGAAAGGTAAGACTGAAGTAAGACTGTTTCTCAGGTAATAAAATCATCTTTTATTTCATCTTCTCTTTCACAAGGGCAGTTGTTACTCCGAATCTCACTAAGTGTTCAATGTACAGTAAAAAGGAACGTTCTTTCCAGAAGCATCAGCACTTCTGACTAGTTTGTTAAACTAAATGTTTCTCACAACCATTCTTGACTTCCCTAACAACCTGTCCAAACTGTGTAAATCACAGCCACAGCAATCTGATGAGAAACGTAGCTGCTAGCTCTGTATTCAGATGAGCCAAGACAGGTTACTCCCTGCATGGGACATAGCCTTGTGCTCAGGGACAGGCTCCACTCTCAGATATTAAAAGCTGTGGTTTTAAAAGCACTCCTGTCACAGCAGCACATACTTTTATAAATTTAATCCTCATGCAAGTCTGAAATCAAAGTAAGTACCTCCTTGTTAATGCAGCTCACTTATCTACTGGGACAGACAATTTGTCCCAATAAGTCTGAAGAGGTTTCGTGAATGCGAATATAACCAAGACTTGGGAGAGTTTTAAGAGAGCACTTTTTGTGCTCCCCTATATAGTCATAGAAATCTCTTGTCTCTACCAGGACAGGCTCTGGAAGCGTGGGCATTCACCACACAGCTGTTGTCTTCCCCTGCTGAAGGTTTTTGAAAGTGTTTACCATCACAGAGGGGCAAAGCCAAAGGATCTGTTGTGCTGAGGTGCCAGGCAGACTGAAGAGAAAATCTGGAGTGTAACTTAAGGTGACAGATGGCTATCTCCAGCTGAAGCCACAGCCTCCTCACCGCCAGCTGTGCACACATCACTAGCAGCCTCTCAGCATGTTACTCAGCATTTCCTTCCTATTTCACCAAACCAATTAAATCAGTTAACTTGTAACTGTTTTTGTTCCTCTTGCATCATACGTATGGTTCTACAACCATTTCACTCAGTGGGACCCTGCGGTTTTCTATTTTGTTTTCTTTAGTTTGGTGTGCTGGTTCTGTCAGGGCCTGCCTGTGATGATACCCATCAGCATGTTGGCAGCACCATGTCCCAATATTGCACGAAGCACACACGTTGCATAAAAAGAGCATCATTCTCTGCTTGGCACATAGGTCTGATGTTCTGTACACACAGCAGATGGCACTTACGGCAGCACAATAAAAATAAATAAATAGCCACAGAAAACTTTGCAGTACAGGTGAATTCAGAGTGCAGGCACAGTAACAGCTGCATCAGATAACCACAAAGATGCAAGAAGGTGCCAGCAGTCTTTCTCAGCTGCTTTCATCTTGGGCGACATGGTTTAGTGTGAGGTGTCCCTGCCCATGGCAGGGGGGTTGGAACTGGATGATCTTAAGGTCCTTTCCAACCCTAACTATTCTATGATTCTATGATTCTATCTTGAACAGTGTCAGTACCACAGTCCTTCTTGCTACATTTTTCTATGCTTCCACTCATACACATTAAAAAAAAAAAAAAAAACAAAATAAGTAGAATTATGTTCATATAAAGCAGTATTTTGAGTATTTGTGAGCCCATTTTGCCAGCTTAAAACTATTATTTCTATCCTTTACAGCAGAAGGACTGGCTTATGCAAGCACCAGCAATAGGACTGCTTTTTACTAAACAGTAAAAATTCACCAGTAAGAAGCCAAATGCTGAACTGTGGCTTTGCTACACAAATTCTAATTGCTCCTTCCTGGAAGAGGTAATTGATTCACCAGCAGGCTGATGTTGCAGGGGCAGCAGGGAGAAGTGGTGTTTATGGATGGTTGATCCACACCCATCTTCTGTGACTTTTCCCAATCTGATGGCAGATTAGAGAAAAAAAAGCAAAAATTAAATGGCAATATCAGCTAATGTAATGTTTACAGGTTTTGAGGATGCAAAAGGGGATATTCAGTATAGGTACCTTTTTTTTTTTTTCTTGCAAGTGCTGAACTTTGGAATATTTACCACATTGTGTGACTTGCTCAGATAGACAGACAAACATCATACTTCACATAGGAATGTGTACCCAGATTGCTACTCTCTACAATTAGTAAGGGATTCCGTTTGGTCTCAGGAAAGTTCACTACCATTAACTAAATGGTTTTCATTACACTCCAGCTCTACTGTTCTGTGCTGGGGCAGAAATAGAGGCAATACGCTAAAACTTGCAGAGCTTCTCCTTTGTAAAGCAAGAATTAGAATAATTTAAAAATAATTAATTACTTGTCCAGGTCTGTGTCTGCTGTAGTGGACAATCCCTTACAGAAAAAGCATGCTGAAGGAGAGAAAGTTCTAGTGCATGCAAGCTGACACTGTTTAGCCCTATTGCCAGAGGAAAAGCAGTCACACACTACATCTTTCTGAAAACAAAATGAATTTCAGTGACTAAATAATGATCAAAAAAAGCAGCCAGGTAAATCCATCTAATTCTATGACAAATCCATCCAGTCAGAATACCATACAGCTCTGACTTTTCACTCAAAATGAAGTTCACAGGAATAACGAGGTAATCCTGGAAAACACAAATCCAGCAAGGTGTATCTGTGCCTTAAAAATCATTCCTCCTCTCTTCTGGCCAGTCATTGCTCCTTCTTGGGTAATGTCCACCCACCATCATCCTCAGTCTTGGCTACAGCTGTTCAACCTGACTGGTGTGTTCACCCTTCAGGAGAAACTACACACTAAACCTGCTAAGACATTCGCCTTTGCTGCAGACACCTCCAACCTGAGATCACTGCAGGCTTACGGAGGACTCTGCAGTAGTCTCAGCACTCCAAGAAAACTGACTTGTGCTTACAGACCACCATTTCTATTGCAAGTGTGTATATACGCATGTATACAAAACACAGAATAAAGATTTCCCTCCATTAAATACCTCAGTTGCATACTCAAGACTTAGAACTAACTCCTATATTGGACATATGTTGTAGACAGTTTTCAGGTTTCCTTTTTTCAACTCCTCTTCATGTTCGTTGAGTATCTTTAGCAAGAGTTGTTCAGACCTGTTTTTTTCTGTTGAGTTACACAGACATACTGAGGCACCCAAGGATTCACTTGAAACACACATCCGAACCCATAAAAAGACACAGTTACTCTGTGCCTGAGCTGCTGTATCTTTTTACAGGTCACCAGGCAACATGAGATGAGAATCAAGTCTGGTTTGCAGATCCCAGGTTGGTTACTGGGTTAGAAGAGAGCAGTAACATTTTTTCTACTTGCGTAGTGAAAACTTCAGAGTTCGAAGCTGAGGAGACATTTGTCTTTGCCTCCATTAAACTCGGCAGAGGTAAGCTTTGGTGTTTCTGAACATTTAACGTGGTGTTAATTGCTATTTGTAGTAACTTGTACTTCTGTATTCCTACAAACATTGAAACAAAAGGCTGGAACTGGCTTAATGGCGTTAACAGCTCCAGCATCACTCAATTTTTACAGATGCTGTAAAGATGGGCAAAGAGTTTTTTGCAGCTGAAAGCCCAAGGTATGATGAATATAAAATGAAATGCATTGGCGGTATCAGAGAACAATTTTTTATGATTTTATCTCACCTAAAACTCCCCTCACTTTATTGTATTAAAAGCCATTGAGAATCTCACTAAAAAGAGGAAGGGAAAAATGCTTAATTCAAAATCGTATCATCAGTCCAACATGTGGAGAAAAGCAAATTGGAAAATACCGACATCTTTACTAAACCTTACCTTCACATTAAGAATTATAGAAATTGACCCTTCAGTCTCCATTTTTTTTTTTTTTTTAATTTCTTTTTTTAGGGTACACAGAATACCATTTTTTGTGTAAAATATAAATTAAATTAGTCTATTTCACACTTTGAAAAAAAAAAAAAAGTATCTATTAATTCATAAATATATCCCAAAGCAGGACACTGGACTTGTGCCCTATCTCAAATAATTCTGTGGATCTGGGCAGAAGACATACTCTAAAGAAAACAAAACAAAATAAAACAAAACCCTCCAAATTGTAATAAAGCTGTTTGTATCATTGATGATATTACATTTGAATAATTCTTATGATCTAATGTTGACATAAAAGCAACCAAAATAATTCTTTTTATAATTTTGAACTAAAGCTTGCATTCATTTTTAAACCACTTCAAAAAATTCTTTGAAAGAGACATCAGAACAACCCTTTTCAATTAAGCTTTTATTTCAAAGAATTAGTATTTCATGCTAAGGTAAAGACGTGGTTTCACTAGCTTGCTTCATCTGGTGTCTGTCTTGATTTCAGAAAACTGCTGCTAGGCCATCTTAAAATTCTCATTTTCCCAAAGAGTTCCTCTCAGTTGTTTTCTCTCATAACTTGATTCTTCAAAGCCTGATAGCAGGGCTTTACAGTGTGAAATTATATTTCCTTTTTTGTTTGGCTGGCAAAAATATTCCTCTTTTAGCTAAAATGTACCTTTCGTGTGGCTGGTCCTTCAAATTGTGTGTGTTTGTATCTTTGTTTAACCACATGATTTTATCTATATAATTTTATGTGATTACAAAATTAGTGGCACATAAACCAGAATAAGTTGTTTGTGTGTTTCATAGTGTCAGCACTTATCTTGCATATTATTGTGGGAACGATAAAACAAATACAAAGCCGCTCCCCTTACAAAAGCACAACTTTTATCTGCAAGAATACAACAGGTGTTAATCCACTAGACTTTTCCCAGTAAGAACTATGTAGGACCTAAGTAAAGAAAGACTGATTTTCTCCTTGAATCCTCACTGATCATCCATATCCATTAGACATTCAGATTCCGAGGGTCATAAAACTAAGACAGATTTGCACACAGAAAGATCACTATATTATTTTAATACAATCTCCACTCAAGACCCATCTCAAAGTAATAAGGACTTTCAGGGACATGATGGAGGTATTTTTGTGAAGGTACTTAAGAGTTTTGACAGCCCAGCTTCTACTTGTTTAAACATTTTATTTTAAGGAATGCAGTTATTTTTCAGGTTTCCTGAAGGAGGAAGAAGCAGAGAAATCTGAATGTGCTCAGATCATAAGAAATAATTGGATTGAGCGTGAGCTATTAAGTTGAGCATGTAATTGCAAAGGTAACAAGAAAGCACAACTAATGAGATGAGATTAGTAAATAGTCATAGCTGACTTACGTTCTCATCCCAGGCAAAGGGACTGGACTTGCAATCAGACACGTAGTTTCAAAGTAATTAAATGCTTGTGATACCAGCTGCAAGGTTGCCTCTCCAAACCCACAGTATTTTTACTAGCATCCAACAAACTGCTAATAAGAATCAGGGATGAAACAGCTGGGGGCTGCAGAATCATGTTGCCATGGAAACCACTGCAGGTGAGTGGTCCAAGGAATAATAAACCCCAGATTTTTAGAGTTTATAAAATAAATAAAAAAAAAAGGAAGAAAGGAAATGAAGACAGAGTGAAGTAAATAACACAAACCAAGGGCATTGCAAACACTTTTGAAAGGAGGACAGAATAGTATTGTTAAATGTGGTCCGTCATAGAGAACATTGCAGGGACAAAGGGATTGAGCTGAAAGATGACTCAGTGTATAAGTATACCAGAAAAAGGAAGAAAACAGAACTAAACAAGAGAACACAAACACCAGAGGGCACTGAAGCAGAAATAAAATCTGTTACAGGTCATTGTGTTCAGAAGAAACAGGAGAAAAAAAAAAAGAACAGTTCAGAAACTGATGTGGGAATCAGGATCTCTTAGACTGCCTAACATAGTTCTAGTTCTCTTGTGCCAAAAAAGCATTTCAACATCAAGAATTCCACTTGTATAAGACATGAACCAGCCTTTCCCAGAATAAGAGTTTGTTCATCTATGTACACCACAGTGCAAGTCTGATGGATTCGATTTTTCAAAGATAGTTAGAGTCCTGAAATGGTAGCCGGTGGGATTTGCTCGGCTCCTGAACAGACTGAGCACTCAATTCACATTCACATCAGTAAAACTGAGGTTACGTCATGCTCACCTTGCCTATCTGAGGGCTACTGGCACCCTGAATTTTCTCTATGGTCAAGTGATAAGGATACGTAGCTCTAAGATTGACTGGACCAACCAATATCTGAATTAGTTTCTCTCTCTTCAGTGGTTCTATAGGATGCATTATCAATGTCATTTTTATTAAGACTATATTCATCAATGTAACTTCCTGTTTGTAGAGTTTGTGAATAAAAGGGAGAATGCTGTCTAGACATGTAGAGTGAACTCACTCCAAGCTCACAATACTCATGCAAAAGAGGAGAAGTCTCAGAAGATCATGGTGTTTTCAAACTCATACATGGTGATGGCTTCTCCATACTGCCCTGCAGTTTACATTTACCTCCACAGAGCAAGACACGCAAGTTACAGAGGGAGAAGGTTCAGTTATCAAGAACACCAATGACAAGGACTTTGACTAGAAAGCCTTCTGGTAACTTTTCTGACTGGGGGGAAAAAAAAGGCAGTTTATAAACCACTTTAAGGGGAAATCCACAGACAGGACAACAGTTGTGGTACACTGACATACCATGACCTAGTGAACAGTAAGAGAGAGGTTCTGAAGGCAAAATGAAAGTTACCCCATGGAGCACTAAAGACCAGGAACTCTGTGACAGCATCCCCTGATTTTACCCCTTTATGGAAAAGCAGACAGAAGGCATAATACAAAGCTAAAAAATCAGATAAAGTCATAAACCTGGGCACCTTCAGATGAAGAGTAGAACAGAGGATGGCTCTCATGGATAAAGCACAAGGTTAGGAAACCTGTTAGAAACAAGATTGTGCTTTAAGTCATGTCCAAGTAGAAGCAAAAAAGAACAAATTCTGGAAGAAAAGTTAAGCTAAGCAAAAAAAAAAGTTGAGAATGTTGCTTAAGGCATTAAACCAAATAGCAACTACTCTTTCAAATATGAAGTAGAAAGCCAGGAGCAAGCCTGACAAGAGTGTCTCTAGGGCTACTAGAAAATCAAGTTGTAAAAGAAGTACTCAGAAAAGATACAGCCATGTCAGAAAAGCTAAACAAGTTGCTTGTAACTGTGCTTATGAAAGAAATCAGGGAGGAGACAGGTTTCAAGGGACAGTGGTAAGGCTAGTGTTTGTATCACACAAACCGCACAACTAAAACTGCTACAACAATGTAGTTAACAGACATTCAGATAAATGTCAAATATTAGGACTATTGAGAGAGATTAAAGTAGCTGGATAAACGCCAAAGTTTTACTTATGTTGTTAAGTTTAATTATACTCTTTTTCACTGTGAAAGGACAGGACGGTTTCTTCATGTGTAGGTACATATGCAGTAAGTGTCTAATGTTTGGTGCCACAAATATGTCATGAATAGAGGTCACGACTCACAAATCTGTTAAAGTAAGGTATTTTGTTGATATAAAAGTAAGGTATTTTGTTATTTTGTTGATATAATCAATTCAGATTTGGGGGGTGGGGGAAGAAGATTGGTGTGGTAGGGAAGAGGAAAGAGGGGAGGAAAACTAAGTGAGAGACGTAAGAGATAATTCATTTTTTCTAAGAAAATAAAACCCCAACAAATACAGCATTCATTGGCAAAGGAAAGTAAATAACAGGCGATGGGAAGAACTGAAATATTCAGTGCCTCGCTACCAAGACCTGGCCATGCAAACCCAATACACAGGGCTAGCAGACTAGTGGGAAGAAGTTTAACATATGCATCTTGCCTTTAGTAAAGCTTCTGTCATTTGACATTTACATAGGAATATTAAGGATATATCATTTGGGTGAATTTAATATTAAATGCCTGCACGACCTACTGAAAATAATAATAAAACAACGTGTTCATAGAATGGTTATTAATACTTTCTTTTGGCCTGGAAAAGCAGGAAATGAATTGGAATATCTGTCACAGGTTTTTAATTTTATTCTGAATTTCCAGTAGTGATGTAGTTAATAGAGCAGAAACAGTTTGTGAATGCTGCAAATGCCTTAAAGATTCTCAAGGATGTTGTTAATGCCGTTTATGAAGGAAACGCCATAAAAATTAACCTAAAAGATGGTACACCTGAGAAAGAAGAATTAGAGGTATAAACACAAAAAATAAGAATAGCTATGTACATAGCAGCAGTGCAGAAATGTAGCTGAGGTCACAGTAAACCACAAAGAAAAGGAGTTGAGGAGTACAGAGCAAAAGTAATTCTAGAATGAAGGTAGAAGAACATTGCATGAAGGCCATGAAATGCAGCTATTCCATTCTGCAAAATATTGCCAAGACTATAACTATGGTACAATATTTCACATAAAATTTGACAAATCAAGGAGAAATCAAAGGAGCTGTTCTAAAAAGTAAGATGGTGGAAAAAAATTATTAAAGAAACCTCAAACCCAAAGAAAGAATTATATTTGTGTAAACTAGAGAAGATTTTTTTAAAAGTGCTTTCAAAACAAGCAGCCAACACTGAGGTATTCTCCGAGATGCCAATAGTTAAATTGGGAAAGGGATATTTTTCTATTACATTTTTAGGAAAATAGAACAAAACAAAGCTTTTCAACACGATAACAAGTACTAGGACTAATTATCTGTGGAGAGTACCTATCACGGCTTCTAATTTGGCCTCTATTATTGTCAAATCAGTGCCTGAAACAGAGTGACAGGGTAAATACCAAGTAATGTGGAGCCCAGCTTCTGTTTGTTGTCACTGGGTTGACTCTCAGCGTTGAAAATGTTTCACCTGGTTTCTCTTTGGGTATTGACTGGGATGAAAAAGGACTGATCTCTGCAGGAATTTATTTGCACTATATATTTGCAATTGTTTATTTACAGGAGGCTGTGAGAGATATTTTTAAAATAACAAACTTTAAGGGCAAGAATTGGCTATTTGCTAAATGCATCAGACTTTGAGTTCTTCCCATGTTAACTCTGAAAATAGCACAGCAGCATAAGGGTAGTAGATACAGTGTGTCACTTCCTCCGGACTTAAAAAGAGCATTGTTTTTTCCTATGTTCTGCATTCTAGATTGCAGATTTCATTACCTCAACTAAGCATTTTACACTATGTCAAATAAGACACAGAATCACAGAATCCCAAGGGTTGGAAGGGACCTAAAAAGATCATCTAGTCCAACCCCCCTGCAAGAGCAGGGTAACCTACAGTACATCACACAGGAACTTGTCCAGGCGGGCCTTGAATATCTCCAGTGTAGGAGACTCCACAACCCCCCTGGGCAACCTGTTCCAGTGCTCTGTCACTCTTACAGTAAAGAAGTTCTTCCTGATGTTAACGTGGAACTTCCTATGTTCCAGTTTACACCCATTGCCCCTCGTCCTATCACTGGATATCACTGAAAAAAGCCTAGCTCCATCATCCTGACACCTACCCTTTACATATTTGTAAACATTGATGAGGTCACCCCTCAGTCTCCTCTTCTCCAAGCTAAAGAGACTCAGCTCCCTCAGCCTCTCCTCATAAGGGAGATGTTCCACTCCCTTAATCATCTTTGTGGCTCTGCGCTGGACTCCTTCAAGCAATTCCCTGTCCTTCTTGAACAGAGGGGCCCAGAACTGGACGCAATATTCCAGATGCGGCCTCACCAAGGCTGAGTAGAGGGGGAGGAGAACCTCTCTTGACCTACTAACCACACCCTTTCTAATGCACCCTAAGATGCCATTTGCCTTCTTGGCCGCAGGAGCACATTGTTGGCTCATGGTCATCCTCCTATCCACCAGGACCCCCAGGTCCCTTTCCCCTTCGCTACTTTCCAGCAGGTCACCCCCCAACCTGTACTGGTACATGGGGTTGTTCTTCCCCAGATGCAAGACTCTACACTTGCCCTTGTTAAATTTCATCAAGTTTCTCCCTGCCCAACTCTCCAGCCTGTCCAGGTCTCGCTGAATGGCAGCACAGTCCTCTGGTGTGTCAGCCACTCCTCCCAGTTTTGTGTCATCAGCGAACTTGCTGAGGGTGCACTCAGTTCCCTCATCCAGGTCGTGGATGAAAATATTAAACAGCACTGGTCCCAGCACCAACCCCTGAGGGACTCCACTAGTCACAGACCTTCAGCTAGATTCTGCGCCATTGACCACAACTCTCTGCCTTCTTCCCTTCAACCAGCTCTTGATCCACCTCACTACCCGATCATCAAGCCCACACTTCCTTAGCTTATCTATGAGGATGCTGCGGGAGACAGTATCGAATGCCCTACTGATATCAAGAAAAAACACATCTACTGCTCTACCATCATCCATCCACCTAGTTACTTCCTCATAGAAGGCTATAAGGTTGGTCAAATGTGACTTCCCCTTGGTAAAACCATGTTGGCTGTTCTTAATGACCCCCTCATCCTTGATATGTCTAGAGATGGAGTCAAGAATAAGTTGTTCCATCACCTTTCCAGGGATGGAGGTAAGGCTGACCGGTCTATAACTACCCAGGTCCTCTTTCTTGCCCTTCTTATAGACTGGCGTGACACTTGCCATCCTCCAATCCTCAGGCACCTCTCCTGTTTCCCACGACTTACCAAAGATGATGGAGAGTGGCCATCCATGAAAACCTGAAGTCCAGGAAAATAGTGTCTCAATGTCCATGTGCAGCTGTGAGGAAAAGGCCAAATTAGCAGAGACAGATGCATTTTAGAGTTCTTAATGTGTAAGGATGATACTTCACAAACTTAGACCAAGACTGTATTTTTAAAAGTTATTAAACAGGACAAAGTTTTTCCCAGCTTTTGCAAAACTGAGCAAGCCTTTGCACTGGAAGTTGGGCTAGAGTTTCCAGGAAGATGATGATGATGAATATGAGCTGGGAAGGCAGGACAGCTAACAGGATTAAACAAATGGAATTTTAATAGCCAAAGCAGGGCAAAGCCCCAAGGAACTCCTACTCCTTGCCCACAGGACAAGAGGCTCCATATTCTGCACTGCAGAAATGTGACAGGACTACAGTGTGGATTTATATGTTCAGTATCAAGGTTTTTTAGGAAATCTGTCCCATGTAAATTTATTCCCCGTTACGGATAACACTTTATATTGGTGCCTATGGAAAAAATTGGTGATAAAAAAAAAAAAGAAAATAAAAAGTCCTGTACACTATGAAAGTGACTTCATAATTTTTTAATGGGGCACAAGCTGACACTGGATGCCCCTTCTGCCTGCACTCTGGAAAACCAATCAGGCTGGAAGCTGTCTTATAATAACAGCTTGGGGCTAAGCTTGAAAAGGTCATTAACCAATAAGCCACATCAGTAGCCCAAAAGAAAAATCTAAACACAATGCATGGGCTGATCTGAGGCCCTCTAGCATTGTCCCATCTGAAATATCTCAAGGGAGAAATCTCATCGCAGTCAACATGTTCCTCTGAAATCTCCCTGCAATGGAAACTGTAGGCTTGGTGTCTCTCCCAGCCTGACTCTTGACCACCAGTGTGCCTGGCTGAGTCTCAGACATGGATGCTCAGGTGATCCAAATGAAAAAATTTCTTCAGGAATAGCTGTCTGCTTCCTGTCTCTTCCCTGGGCAGCTTCTCCTTAGCTAACCTCCAGCCGCAGCTCCAGGCTCAAGGTCAGAGAGAAGGAAATGAGGCATGTCAGTGTTGTGCCACTGGGCTACATGCTTTGGGACCCAAGCCTCTCCTGCTGTAGCTGGGGCTCAGCTGTCTGCCCAGGACCATTTAGACCTGTGACTTCAGACCTACAGAGATCTCCAGATCTAGATGGGAAATTAGAAGTCACGAAAGTGTTTTGTTAACCTCTACCTATCCACAGGAACAGCAGGCACTGTGTCCACCCCTTTACGAAAGAGAGCTTTAACTCTTCATCGGCAGCCCCCATGCACAAGGTTGGACAAGCCCCGTCACTTTGAATCAGTTAAGAAAAAGCACCACATGGATTTAGTTCCAGGCCAGGCAGAAATAATTGCCAAATCAAAGCACAGAGCTGAGGCATCTGTGTAACATCATCTGATTATTGGCAGACAGATTATTTCACAGTATTCTCCCAGGCCAAGTCATAAGCGATTCAGAAGCGTGCTTTAGGATACAAGCCATGAATTCATAGCACTGGGGTCTGAAGCTCTTCATAGTTTATTCTAAACATCTGTGAAGGAGATTTTTGCTGCTGTACACAGGGATATCTGTGGCATTTACATATCACAGATTCTGATGCACCTCTATTACCATGTTGTCTTCCACTTGCAAAAAATTAAAAGAAAGCAATTATAAGCTAAGTAATCCAGGAGCAAAACAAAAGCATGTATTTGGCTTTTAAATCCTCTTAACAAATGAACAGATTAATTACAAATACTAGAAGATCAGAAAAGCAGCAGGTTTTAGTGAGCAGCCTGGAGAATAAAACTTGTGTAAAAATAGTCACTGGAATATTTGAAATTTAAAAAAAAAAAATCAGTAAAAGTCTAAGCTTGTTGCGAGTAACTCAAACAGGAAAACCAGGCTACATTTTTTTCATTTAATTTGACATCACAGATGTCTGTAACAGCTCTAAAAAGAGCAGCAGCCTTCAATTCTTTCAGGCCCATGATGTTTGAACCCTTCAGACAGTTTGCATTGATGCTGTGGTTAAACAGCGAAGGAGAAGAACTGGGAAAGGCACCCATAAATGTAGCAACCACAGGAGCATTCAGAAACTAAAGGTAACAATTACAAAAAAAATAATTCATGCCTCTCTAATCCATCTTCTCTCCTAGGAAGAGATGTACCCTGGGAAATGAGGGTACCTTTCCTAGGGGCAGATCTAAAAGACTGCAGCAGGCTGGCCAACTGGCAATGTCTCCGGACACCTCTGGACAAACGCCTTCTTTTCACTCATAATACCTACATACAGGAAGCTGAGTATGCAACAGTAGTCAGTAAAAATGGCATTGATAAGGCATCCTATAGAGTCACTGGGAAAGAGAGAACACAGTTCAGGTCTTGGTTTGTTCAGTCTTATAGCTACATATCCTCTTCACTACACTAGGATTAAGTCACTCCTAAGAGGACATTTCAAAAAAGGGACTACCAAAAATACGCTGATTAACTTACAGTTTTGACACAAAGACTTTGTCTCACTTCAGACTGATTAATTTTTGGTAATGTCAGAAGCTGTGACTGTACAGCACTGGGCTACAGTAGGAGTAACAAAATGCTGAATTCTCCAGGCCAGTAAGGAAAAATCTTGGCACACTGCAAGAGAGCAAGCAACCACAAAATCCTTTTTCATTTGCCCCACAGCACCTTTTATAGTTAACTATGCAAAGTGGTAGCTGCAAAGAACAGGTGAGGGACACTTCATCCCATAAAGTCAGTGCCTCAAAATTACAAATGCATTAAGCAATACAAACTGATCCACAACTCTTGAGAGCTGGAAAAGGTCAAAGAACAGAATGCTAGCACTCTTGACATCAAACACCCTGAAACTTTTCACAGCAATGCTAAATACTAAATAGAGGGGAGAGCTCTCAGACCTAGGATTAAGCCAATCTCATCAGTAAAGTAGGGCTTTGAGATGTTGGCTGTCAATCATCACCTCCTACCTATGGCTGGGCAACACTTTTCAGTAATCTTCAGTGGCAGCTCTGTAAACACTGGAGGTTGTGTTATTCAAACTTGTCCTAGGGATGCCAGGGATTATACCAGACTTTTCCCCATACTGATGATGCTGCTTTGTCCATGGATGTTCCTCTGGTTAAGCCTTTGTAGATTTGAAACCTGGGGGAGCAGAGAGGTGCTTTGGGATTACAAAATCCAGCTTGCTGATTTCTGTTCACCTCTCCCAACAGCACAGAACAGCGTTACATCCTTGCTAAAAATTGCAAATGCCACAAAATGCCATGAAAAACAAACATTAAAGATGCAAAACACCGTCAGTATCTTCAGTCATAACAATAGCAAGGAATTTAATATAGGGAGGTGATTCTGCTCCACGTTTTGTTCCACTGTTGTTGATCCTAAGGACCTTAAGCCTTTTCCAACAGGTGTTGGATATACTTAGATCAGTGAGCACCTGAGTGAACAAGAAAACACTTGTTGAAATGCAAGTCCTCTCTGTGTTTCATGTCTGAAGTTTAATAGACTGAGCTGCAGCTACTTGTACTTTGCTTTCTACATCTTCCAGTTTTCAGGGATGTTATAATAAAGCCAAACCTAAGACACTGGTATAAGCAGTGTCTTATACCACTTGTGATCTGTTTCCTTACTTCTCTGTTTCAGCTTACAGGATAGAAAAAACACCTTTTTAAGTCAATAATAACTCACCACATAAATGTGGATCTTGGAATACAGAGAAGTTATCAAAAATATCAACTATTTTTAGAGGCCTCAGTGGGCAACTGAAAAGTATTTTATTGGCATCTCATGAAATGAGATGTAAATGTGTTAAAAGCTCCTGCAGCTAGTAAAATACGAAGCGCAAAAGTTATTTTAACTTTACCCTTTTATTCAATACTGTAACACTTACAAAATAACTTCCTTTATTTTCTAAATAGAGATCCTTTTGAAGCTGCCCCTGATATTCCTTCTTTTTCTCTGAAAGAAAAAGAGCGTCAGATTGCCCAGATCGAGGACATAAACAGAGCACACTGACATTTAACCAGAGGCAGTGGATCCTTCCTAGTCTGTAGCATTTTTCCCAGCTAATTGGAACATAAGACCAGACTTTAGTTTGAGCTAAGAATCATTAGATAAAGGTGGTGAAAGAAACAAACCCAATTTGGTGAACGAAATGAAAACGACATCTTCAACCTTGTGTAGCTCCTGTTGGTAAGGCCAAGCAGATATTGAGCAGTCTATGCAGAAGATTATGATATCACGATGTCTTTGCTGCTTATTTTCTCTAAGCACATCATCTTTTATCACATAGTTAAATATTCTGTTGCATACATATGCAGTGCTTTCACAGTCTTTACTGGAGCCTCCAGGGACTAACACCATAATCCATACTGCCCTCCAAAAGATCTGAAGGAATCAACAACTAATTAAAAAATAGAGCTCTACTTACAAGTGGTGTCCTGCAGTCCCCTTCATTCATTTACCTTTGTTCATTATTGCTCATTTCTATTAGGAAGATACAGTACTTTCATTCCTCGCCAGACCAAGACCATGAAACTCCTGAATTGTTTGTGTTAAATGAACTGGTGTGGCCATGCCAGTTGTTTTTCCATAATTATAAACAAGAAAAAAACCCCTCACCTCACCATTTAAATATTTACCTAGGATTTCCATATGGAAATCTCAAGTCATTGAAGAGATACAGATTATGACTTGATATGAAGCCAACAACAACCCAAAACTTAAATCTCTAAATATCTTGAATCTTGAAACTTCTCAAACTGGATCTTACTTCATATGGGAAACTATATCTCACAATCACTTTTAGTTTTTCATCCACTCACATCCAACAATCTTGAGCAGTTTAAGAAAGTGCCAAAACTGACTAAATCACAGCTCAGGAACATTTTTGTTACAGAACAGCTGTAGCATTATAGCTCCAAAGTCCAAAATGGTTTAGGCTAGTTTTCGCTCCACTTTTCTCTGCAGTGCCTTTACCTGAAATAACATTAAAAGCAGCACTATGGCAAACATTCATTGAGTGCTTAAAAGAATGCAAGATATCACAAAAGAAACATTTCCAGGACTGGACCTTAAATTGCGCTACCATTGCTTTCTTGAGATTATAGGATACTGCCTGTACGTATTTCATGTACATACTATTGAAATTTGCATTCAGATACTGTTGTGTCTTTTATCATCCTCATCCAGAACCAGCCAGATGGTACCTACCAGAGTCATTAAAATCACAACCCGGTTTCATTCGCAGTTTGCTTTCTGTATTGTTCTCCCATTCAGACTAAACTCCTTCTGCTTATTTGTTTTCAAGCACTCCTTTTTATTTTTAAACAGCATACATCTGCTTTGCTCATTAGAATGAATATTTTACACACACATTATGGAGATAAAGATTCTCACAGAAAACAGCCATCATGCAGTTTTCTGAATGTGGGTTGCAAAGGACATTAGACTGTAAATCAGCTCTGTGTGAAGCTGGGTTCCCAGTTACCATACCCTGCAAGCATGGGAAGCCTAAGAGGGTACATTAACAGGACATATAATTCCATAATAGGGTGTCGACATAGCTTGGCAAAAGATGCTGATCTCAGGAGAGAAATGTGTGTTAAGTAGACATTCTAGTTTTAATGACAATCACATTTTTTAGATTAAAATGTATATATATTGACTTTCGCCATTAAATCTTATTTACTTCAGAGATTACCACTAATTGTTTCCCTCTTTTTGCTTATAAATAGTGCACCAGGTCTAGTATTGTATTACCTTTGTGCCTTGAGAGAAGAGGTTGACTTGCACCAACTGCTATCAGGAAATGTTTTAGCATTTCAAATGTTCAGAAGAATGAATCTCAGCTCAACACTCAGCTTTGCCAGACTTATGCAAGATGACCAGTGACTAAATCAAGTATATTTGCAGTAACAACCACACATAAATTGATTACACACTGTATTGGGTTTTCGTGGTCAGGTGTTGGTAGTGGGGGGGAGGGGGGTGGGTAGGGGTGGTGCGGTATGTGGGGTAGCTTCTGTGAGAAGCTGCCAGAATCTTCCCCTGTATTCAATGGAGCCAGTCCCAGCCTGCTACAAGACAGGACCCACTACTTGCCAAAGCCAAGCCCATCAGCAACAGTTGTAGCACATCTGGGATAATGTAGTTAAGAAGGGGGAAAAAAGGCCCTGAGCAACTGCAGCTGGAGAGAGTAAGGACATGTGAGAGCAACAGCTCTGCAGACACAGCCCCTGGTGAGGCAGCCGTGCCCCTGCAGCCCATGGAGGTCCATGGGGGAGCAGATCTCCACCTGCAGCCCAGGGTGGCCCACAGTAGAGCAGATCTCCACCTGCAGCCTATAGACAACCCCATGATGGAGCAGGTGAATGCCTGGAGGCTGTGACCCCATGGGAAGCTTGAACTGGAGCAAGCTCCTGGCAGGTGCTGGGGGTTCATGGAGAGAGGAGCCCACACTGGAGCAGGTTTGCTGCAGGACTTGTGACTCTGCAGGGGACCCACACTGGAGCAGCCTGTTCCTGAAGGGCTGCACCCATGGAAGGGACCCACACTGGAGCAGCCTGTTCCTGAAGGGCTGCACCCATGGAAGGGACCCACACTGGAGCAGGGGAAGAGTGTGAGAAGTGCTCCCCTGAGGAGGAAGGAGTGGCAGAGACATGCGATGAACTGACCACAATGCCCATTCCCCATCTCCTTGCACTGCTTGAGGGGAAGAAAGAGAATTTGTGAGGAAAGTTAAACCCAGGAAGAAAGGAAGAGTGGGAAGAAGGTGTCTAAAGATTTAGTTTTTCTTTCTCATTATTCTCTCTGATTTGATTAGTAATAAATTAAGTCCCTTCCCTCCTCTCCCCTCCCCCCCAAGTCAAGTCTGTTTTGCCCATGGCAGTAACTGGTGAGTGGTCTCTCCATCTTGACCCACAAGCTTTTCATTCTATATTCTCTCCCCTGTCCAGCTGAGGGGAGTGATAGAGTGGCTTAGGTGGGCACATTGGATCCAGTGAGGATTTCAGCCCACCACACACCTGAAAACCTTCCACCTACTTTCATGTACCTGGTACTGATAAGAGATACAGGACTCTGGTGACACGCATGGCTGTACAACAGGGAAGCTGTTGAGGTGTCTGCCATCCACTCCAAGGCAGCTTCAGAAAGTAAGGAAGTACACTCTGTTTTCAGGCAGAAATGTGGGTTTTCAGTTCTAGCTGTGACTGAGCTGGGCATAACCTGAAACTTTATCTTATGTTTGCACAGCTTAGTGTATCCTATGAAGGGTCAGTAAACATGATAAAATACCCCACTCTGTTCAAAGAGCATAGTCATTAGCATGAGCACCAAGCTATCCCCTTTGTTAGCCAATCACAAAGCAAGTGAAGAATAGTGACAGATGAAATTTATCATTATAAGAAGAAATCAAAGTAAACAAGATTTTTATGTTTCTGAATGTCACGGTGGAGAGATTTTTTATTTTTTTTTTAATAAAGTCTTAGCTGTTATAATTACCTACTGAAAATACTGGTGGTACTTAAATGCAACTTTCCTAATCACTACGGAAAGATAAGGCTCTGTCCTTGTGTTACTAAAGTCTTCCTGCTCATTCATTCTGGACACTCAGGACTGCATCTCCAGCTACTGCAACAGAGCATTGCTGAGGATGAACACATGAAAGTTTAAGTCACTGAGGCACTAAGAATGGAACCATGCCAGCAGATTATTTAATCAAGCTAAAAGAGTGAGCCTGTTTCTGAACATCTATAGGACCTTTATCAATTCTTTTGCTTTCATGTATGCGCCTAATCTTTAGCAAAATGAGCTAGGTGTTTTCAAGTGCAGGTGGTTGCTAAAGAGACTCAAATTTACTATTTTCTGTGTCTACAAAAGGGAACCTATAGTAAAGGTGTCAGAGTGCTGATGAAGACAGGATTTTTACTAAGAATGAGGGCTGGATGAAAAACTCTTGAAAGTCTCGGTGAAATGGACTGTCTGGGCAATCTGCTGGTAAATGGGCTTCAATCTGTAACTATGAGGATGTACACAAGAAAAATAATCTCAAACTATATAAACATAAGTAATGTAATCCCAGATGACTGCTACTAATGTGGAAAGAGAGCTCAGGGTCAAACCAAATGCTCCTATACAAACACTATCTCAAATGCTCAGTAACACTGAAAAAAAAAATTATAAAGCATTTTTATGCCACTAGATGAACATTTGGTGTATTCACAACATTTGATACAAGGCATGGCTCTGCTCCTCCCCCTTCCATGTCTCAAAAAATATACCAAAAAAGATAAAGAGAATGACAAAAGGTTACAGAGAAATAACGAAGTATGCCATGACTCGACAAGTTAGAAAAGACACAACATTTATATTGTGTGTATTAGAAGTCCATAAAAACACAGAGGGCAGATAGTGTAATTACTTAGCTTTCCTTTATTTATTATAAGGACATAATCTGAGAGAAATGAAAGATGAGAATATAAATAGTTAAGGTGGCTCTACTGATAGACAAGTTTATGACAAGTTGGACATACAGCTCAGGTCATACAACCTCAGAAGCGAGGCAAGTCTCAGGGATTTACTGAAAATATGTACTCTCTTTTAAAAATACTAGAATTTAGGAACCTGGACATTTTTAGGCAGGAAATGTGGCAGACAGGGTGGGCAATGATACAATAATAAATCAATTTTGAAGGTGGAACACTTCTAGTTTTGTGTTTATTCCTTTCCTTCAGAATCTCTCAGTCTATCATCAATCAGTACAATAGGAAGGTGTTAGGTGTTACTTTCTGTGTGTTTTGCAGTGAAATATAACCCCAGAAACATCCTTGCCCAGGCCCCCTTTCTCATTTATTTCAATTGCTGTGGCTGTTTTGAAGTTGCCCTGACCTTGATTTGCTCTCCAGCTAGCTCCTTTGGTACTCGCCTCCTGACAGACAAGCAAAGGGAAAATCTTTAGTTCCTAGGTGTTCTGCTGTCTTCCTGTGCTTCTGCATAAGCAGCACACTCTTCAGGGGAATTACTGGCTGGGTGGTAACCCACCATTCATCATTCTTAAGATCAAATGGCCCAAGTTTTCATCCAGCATCCCCTGTTTTGTGGGTAACAGAGGCACAGCTACCACCTGTGTACTGTTTCATGAACTCTGACCTTACGCAGGATACTTGCCCAGTTTTCTGTGTTCACTCCTGCAAGGGTGGTGAGGCATTGGCACACAACCAGAGACACTGCGGCTGCCTCATCCCTGGAAAATCCAAGGCAAGGTTGGATGGGGCTTTAAGCAACCTGATGCACTGGAAGATGTCCCTGCCCATGACAGGGAGGGGTGGAATTGGATGATCTTTAAGGTTCCTTCCAACCTAAACCATTATGTGATTCTAGAAAATGTTTAGGATTTCAGATGGGACTTCACAAATTGTAGAGAAAAATATCTCAAAGACTAGAACTATCTGTAAGCATGGAGAAGTTCAGCTTGTCCTTATGAATAAACATCACTAAGGAGAAACAGGAATTTCAGAAAAAGGAGCTGAATTAAGAAAATATTTATCTGTCTAAAGTGAGGACAGAAAGACTACAATAACTGCAAAATATTTTATTTATTGCAAACAAAAGCTGTAGTAACAACACTGACAATACCAAATTTTAAGGGTTTGAAATTCTCAGAAATTACTCACTGTGATTTTTTTTTTTTTACTGCACATATCTTTAATTATATTTTTACATTAGTTTTACATTGTGACAAAGTAAATTACTTACAGAAATTAAGACAAATTGTATATAACCTGCCAGCTTACTAACATTGCATTTATATGTCTCGGAGTATAATTATTTAACACTTCGATCTGAAAAGGATTATCAGGTTCACTGCTTTGCTAGCCATATAACAGAATGATACAGTTTGCACCAATACACTTTTTAAGTGATTAGAAGCATATGGGAATTCACTGTGTGCTGTTCGTATTTTCTACAGAATGTAGGTCATAACAAAGTTTTTTACTTTGCAAGAACAATAATTTCTTCCTTTTGCTTAAGATATCCATCAAAAAGGCAGACAAATGCATAAATCCAACATTTTTAGATCCAATGCTGAATAACCTGGAGGGCAGTGGTAAAAGTCCTGAGTGCAGGATGAATCCCTTGATGATACATCAAGAGGGACCCAGCCTCCGCACTGAACCCTGCTTTTCTGAGTTCTTTAGCTATTTCCTCTACATCCCAGCCCCCCTCTCCCTGGTTAGCCAGCAAGTGGTCAATAAGGCGAGGACAGAAGGCAGTAGATATGCACTTTACCACTAACTTGGCATCGAGGAGCAAGGAAAGGATTTCCGCATCACAGTTGGAATCATCAACCTATGAAGAAATTAAAATCCAAAGTAATTAAAAGTTAATTACTGGATACATCCATCAACGAGAACAAATCATCACTGTTCTAACTGCACAGTGTGACCTTGAAAGCAATTCCGTACGGATTAACAACAGGGATATATACTTTGCATATGTTAGAATATGTAGTGATATGTCTTTAACAGTCTCTATCACATTAGTATAAATATCTGACCTGCAGAAAGTTAAGGACCTGGCTAGGATTACATGAACAGCTTTACAGACTTTTCATAGGTTCTCAGCCTCAATGCAAAATAGACCACACCATTTACCTCCAGAGCAAGAATGATACCCTGAGGAAGGTCAGAGCACAGTATATTAAAGTTAGGTCACATTCCACATATCAATATGATAGGCAACATTTGCAGACTCAACCAGATCTTCCCAAGTTTCAACACTCACTGCAAAGATAAGCTTTTAGAATATAAGTTGTATTCTTCTAAAAAGATCGGGAACACAAAGCACCTACCTCTGTATGCCTCAGAAAAAACGTGGTTACTTGATATATGAGAACAGATATTCTCTTGAAAAACTTGTCTATAGCTTTACAAATAATACTGCAGAATACTTGAAATTCTACTTCAGTTAATTTTGACATGTATTTCACAGGTTCCTTAAAAAGCAGTGTGGTTTTAATCAGCTTGGGTGATTTGCCAATTCAAGAAGTGCAATAAGACAAACACATATAACCCCCCAAAACAGGCCAAAGGAAGGGTAGACAATAGTTGGGTTTTCAGTGGCTGCATCATAACAAGTTACAAAGAAACTAACCAAATTATGCTATATTTACAAAATAATCTCTCGCTTAAAAAAAAAAAAAAAAAAAAAAAAGAGAGAAGAAAATCTGTCTGGTTAACCTCTGCTTAATTTGCCGTAAAAATGATGCACTATCTTACACGGTTGGTAAGTAAGTTACCAGCAAGTAATAAAGACCCTGTGATCCAGTGATGTAGTACCCTTGAAGACCAGTTCAACTTCTACACAGGACCACAGGACATGACTACTGTATACTGAGAGATTTGGCAGTGACACTTGACAGTTGTAATTAAGCAATTTTTAATCTAATTAGCATCACAAAACTTTTAACCCAGAATCTTTTCAGGACAGCATTTAAAGTTTCCTCATATATCTGCTTTAGTTAAGCTAAAACAGTGCAGAACTTTGCTTCCTCATGTTCATGTGCAGTGGGCTTCATGGACCCCCTGCCCCTCCACTGTCACCAAGAACACACTGCAACAGGCACTTCTTGCTTTTAACCCAGTTCTGTGAGAGATCATGCACACCATTTAACATGGACCATGAACTGTGGAAACTATTCTCTCCAGGTTCCCTATACATATAGTTGAACCTATATATAGGTTCCTATGTATCCTATATGTGATTGAACAAGATCCTCAAAACATAAATCAGAACAAGTACATAATTTTCTCTGGAATGCCTGGAATTCCAAAACTCCCAAAGTTTGGCATCTTATTTGAAGGAATCATGTGCATGTAGAGAAACACCAAGAGTTCATGAGAACTATCAGATAGCTCCTTGCATTGAAATGGATGAGAAATCTACAACTAGCTCCAGGAGAAAGAACTTCCTTGGGAGTAACAACACATTCTTCTAGAAGAAAAATCTTTATTTTATATGAATAGTTTAGACTAATTAATATGTTTCGCTTCTGTGAAAGAGCTGAAAAGTCAGCATGATGACTGAAAGCATGTATGTGATAAGAAAAAGATACAGAATAATTTGTGCTCTGTTTTGGAAAAGATGCAAATAAACAACAATATATAATCTATAAAGCAGAAAGATAAAACATGAAATCCTGTGGCATGAAAAGCTGTTACACCTCTTTTTATCACTTTCAATTTACCATTAATAACGCATGATCATTATTTTCCATTTACTATTTTCACTTCCTTTGGATCTTCAGAAGCTTTCTAGAAAAACAGAATGTCTTTATCATGTTAACCAGGAAGAGAGTTTGCTGTTTCATGCTGTGCTAGTTCTTCCATTACTTCATTTAGACACTCGTGGCTTGCTTTCTATTGAAATTTTAAAAATAATCTTGATTTCCTCCAAATCTTCAACAGTTTCACACTTACAAATTCAAAGCTAATGCAACAATGCATAGCAGTTCTAGGTCCAGTTTACAGGCTGTCCAGTCTTTTAAGTCTTCCATTATTTAATAATTCCTCTAACTTGCCAATGTTTGACGTGTCTTCCTGTTGAAGACAGCTTGATAATTAAATAAAATTGGTTGACAGCTGGCTAAACATGAGCCAGCTTGTGCTGAGGTGGCGAAGAAAGCCAAGAGCATTTAGGCCTGTATCAGAAATAGTATGGCCAACAAAATAGGGCAGTGATTGTCCACCTGTACTCAGCACTAGTGAGGCTGCATCTCGAATCCTGTGTTCAGTTCTGGGTCCCTCACTATGAGAGACACTGAGGTGCTGGAGCGGGTCCAGATAACTGGCAACAAAAAGGCAATGAAACTGGTGAAAGATCTAGAGCACAAGTCCTATGAGGAACTCCTGAAGGAATTGGGGTTTAGTCTGGAGAAGAGAAGGCTCAGCGGGGATCTTATTGCTCTCTACAATTACCTGAAAGGAGTCTGTAGTGAGGTGGATGTTGATCTCTTCTCCCAAGCAGTGAATGGGACAACAGGTAATAGGACAAGAGGTAACGGCCTCAAGTTGCACCAAGGGAAGTTTAGGCTGGATATTAGAAAAATATTCTTCACTGAAGGGTTTTCAAGCATTGGAACAGGCTGCCCAGGGACATGGTTGTGTCACCACCCCTGGATGTATTTAAAAGACGTGTAGATGTGGCACTTATGGACATGGTTTAGTGGTGGACTTGGCAGTGCTGGGTTAATGGTTGGACTCAGTGATCTTAAAGGTCTTTTCCAACCCAAACGATTCTGTGATTCTGAAATTCCTAGCTTTGGCATCTGGTAGCATACCACACAGCATACTAAGCCACTATCCAAATAACTATCATCTTTTCTGAAATGGGAGAGTGGAGGGATATTCTGCCCCACCTCTGAGCTCTGTGTGCTCTATTCTTGACCCGTATGTAAGTTTTACACAAGGCTTCAGTGTTTGATTTTATGAATATAAAATGTAAACAGTAATTATAGTAATGAGATTAACAGCAGATGGGAGGTTTGATTTAAATTGGGGTTTTTAGGCTACTATTCAGTTAATGAAAGTCCTATAGATTAGTGTGATTTCATGTGCCAAAAATGTACAAATTGGAAAGATACAAGTCTGAAAGTAAAAGACCTTTTCTACCATAAAATGATTAAACATCTGAGCTATACTATGGGGATGATGATGCCTGCATGCAGAAGCAGAGCAGCCTCTCTGTACTCATGCATTAATGGGATCACTGGTCTTTACACATAACAAAAGAGCATACAAAAGGCTCTTGGTTGTATCTGAGAGCTCATGCTTAAGCTTGGATGGTACATCAGGTTTAAATTGATCAGTATTTCCCATTTTCTGACTTCAAGGCTGTCTGAAGACCTGGTCAGGAAAAGGATACCTTTTTGTAATTGTCTCCAGGGAACTGGATGGAGACACAAGATGGCAACCAGACCCTGTGAACGCATTTCACGCAGTTTAGTCTACTGTCTGTTCTGCCACTCTTTGGTCAGTCTAAGCAGAGTCTGAAAGGTGTGGGAAGAACACAGAGACACCAAGTTTTAATTAGAAATCTGTATAAAAATAGGCAGCTGAGAAAACTAGATTAACTATTGCCCAGTTTTCCTACTCCAGATCATGTCAACGTTTTGGGTAGCATATGAAGAGACAGTCACAGTCATTATATTAAATAAAAACAAATGCACACACCAAAATTCCTTTCCAACACCTATGCAGATTGTTAATGAATTAATGTATATTCAAAAACTTTATTTAAGATAGTTTATGCACTGAGCAGTGATGCTTAAAGCTGTAAGTTTTTTATATTAAATCTTAAATGCAAACTAAGAACTACACGCATTTAAAATTAATTTTAAATTAGAACAAGCATTTAAGCAAGAAATTACTAGAATAAAAAAGGTAAATACACATAGTATATATTTAAAAATGAAAATACACCATACAGCATACAATATGGTGTCTGTGCAAAAAATGACTCAACAAAACTAAGACTCCCCAGTCTAGAAAAGAGGCAGCTTAAAGGGTAGAGCAGACAGCAACATCATTAGAGTATAAAGGGACTGATTAAACACATTCTCTCATTAAAAAATAATTATGAAGCATCAAATTAAACTAGTAGGATCAGATTCAGAGTAAAAAAAAAATAAAAATGTTTTTCTACACTGCTAAAATCTGGCAAATGACACTGCAAGATGTAAAAGCTCATCTAAGTTTAAGGAGAAAATGGACAAAACTTTTAAAGAAAACCACTGGCAGTTCTGTAGTTAGCAAATACAGCTGAAAATAACCCAAATTTGGGAGAGTAGTGTCACACAAAAAGGGCCTATACATTTGCCCTTATTTTAGTCTTCACTAGACTTAAAATTCCTTCATCCTTTGGATTTAGCCTACTGTTCCACATGGAATTTTGATCCTCAAAATTTTACAGTTTAAAAAAATATTAATTCAAAACAACCTTCAGGTTTTTTGTTTTTTTTTTTTTTGTTTGCCAATGGTTTCAATCACATTTTAAATGTTGCTTAAATTAGCACAGATTGGCTACAAGCATATAATTCTGGCACACATATCACATATTTGCTACAGTAGACAGAGGCTCTCAACGCACATCATTTTCAAAAATCTCTCTTTTGATAAGACTTGTAAAGAAGAGAATAAACCCAATTAAGACAATTACTAAAAAGTAACCTTACCATTCCAGCATTAAAAAGGTGCTGCTTCTGGGTAGACAGCATAGGTAGGATAGTATACGAATGCGTCACTTCTTATCTGCCTGTGTAAACAAAGCCCTTGCTATCCCAAGATCCTAAGCCTTAAAAGCCTGGTTCCAGCAAGGTTTGCCACCGATCCCAGAAACACTGTTCCAGTAATATGGGATGCAGCTGACTGCAATTTAAGCACGTCTCAGAGGTGCAGGTAGCTGCTGCACAAATTAACACACAACTGCTTCCCATATTGTATGAACACGCAAATAAACTATAAACCACAATAATGACAAATTCAGAGTCTATTCAATACAGAAAAATCACTATGCCTATCTAGACTGCCATGCTGAGGGTGCTAAATTTTTTATTAGAGCAAAACCTGTTACTTCTGGAAGGCTTAAATAGGAGCATCTTTACTTTTTCTTATCTATGCCTCCTTCAGCAGGATTTGACAGTGCAGATTCAGTGTGGCACCCGCACACAATGCGCATGTCCACAAGCAAAAGAACTAATGGGGATAATTACACTATGGAGAGGAACTCCTGACATTTTTTTCCTTAACTTTCATACCTATTTAGGTATTGTCTGAAATCAACTTTCAAGATGCAGGCATTCAAATAGTATCTATCTCTGATGACTACTCTGATGACTGTGGTGATCAATACCTCTCCCTGCTAGACATACGCATGTTCATCTAGAAAGTGAAGCAGCATAGAAACAAAATTGCAACAGATGCACTCATTTCCACTGAAGCAGCACTACAGCACTCTGCTTCAAGCAGGACTTGTGCATTTTATCAAACATCTCTTTGATGCAGAATTTATAAATGGATCTGTACCTACAGATGGAAAACCACATCTCAAGGAGGTAACTGCCAACAGAAGTTAGGACCCACTTGCACTCACCCTCCACAACTCCTAAACTCTGCACATCTTCAGCAGGCAGGGGAGGAGACTTATCCCAGATTACTAAGCGTTACTCTCGGAGAGGGTGGGGGATTCAAGCCATTTCCCTGTACAACCTGTATTTGCTCCTATGGTTACTGCTGTATTTCTGAATCAGACTGGCAGTTTGTGTCTTAACTCTGAACCCTCTCTGCTGTCAGTCCATAATTAGTAAGGAGTAAGCATGTCTGCCTGGGGCATTGCCATCAGCACAGCAATATTACGAACTGCAAATGGGCTCAGGCTTGAAGCATTCAGCTCTACCAAGGCAGCAGGTCCCCTGGGCATGCAGAGACAGAGAGTCTGCAACTTTTGAGAAAGCTGGTGTGTGAAACAGGGGGATCACGATCAGGTTTGCCACAGGTGTCACCTCTTCTGATGTACTCAGAAGAGGAACCTAAGGCATCTAGAAGGTTTTGCTGATAAATCACTGAGGCCTCCACAAATTCACATGACCATGAATGAAAGAATTTTGTGCAACTGCTCCCCAAGACCACCGACATCAGCGTGTATGTTAGTAACATTTCTGGTTGCTAATACAGCCTATACTTGCCATGACACAACATATTTGGAAAAAAAAAAAAAAGAAAAAATCTCCTGTAGTAAGAATTTCAGATAAGAAAGAGCAGGTCAGGTGTTACCTTTTCCCTAACTAAGGAGAAAGTCAGGGTCTGGGCAATTCCCTGTCAGCATCATTTGTGCAGGTGTCTAGAGGTTCTGGTATTAGCAATAGGCAGTATTTCATCCATAACTTATGTATTATAAAATGCATGCATTATGAAATATAGATACTAATGGAAAGAGAAGAGCTGATGCTAACACAACAGCAGAAAAGAACCGAACCTGCTATTTCCCTGAGTATTGGCCCTCCACTACTACTGGAGGTAAAAATGTTTTCCATTTTATTCTTTATTAGAGTCTATAGCTATAGGACAAATAAAGGGAGTAAGAGAAATAGCAAGATACACCCCCTGCCCCCCCCCCAAAAAAAAAATCAGGGAAAGATACTTTACCATGATTACTGTTCACTTACAGACACATAATTTTGTCAGATTTCTTTTAATAGGTAAGCCACATCAAGTTAGTAGCCATAAATAGCATAAGATATGGAGAACACGGAGAACACTGGAAATTCCATTATTTCACATATTCTTTATGATTTTCATGCTAGGTTTTCCAATACATCATTGTTGCAAAGGTATTCAGTACTTCATAATTGGAAGTATAGTATGTAAACAGAGCTAAAGTATTAGGTTAACTAAAACCATTTTATAGCCCTATTCAGGCCTCGACTGAAGACGTATTTGCTCTATATTAACTCCCATTTGTTGACTGTTTTACCAGTATAACTTAAACTACCACCACGTAATAGAATATTTGGTTGCTCTGTCAAGTATAAAAAAAAATTCTCATCTTTGAAAGATAACCAAGTGAATAGACAATACTGAAACCCTTCTCAAAAACAACTGACTCAAGGGCAAACTGAGCTCTGTTGGCAGCAGTAAGCTTATTTAACTAAACTGATTTTTAAAATTATTCACACACCACACAACACATAGGAAGTATAGTTATTTCTGTTACCTAAAAAAGAGAAGTGGCAGTTTATTAAAAGATCCTCAACAAAAAGAGAGGTATGCAATTTCAAAAAAGCTTACACAAAATCTTGGTTGTTTTATTACAGGCAAAAGCTATACAATCCCTAGGATCAGCACTTCAGCATCATCCTTAACTGTAAACATCCATAAAGCTGTCGGCACCATACAACAAATGGCTAACTAATACATCGTATCAGCAAGCAAGTGCTGTATTTTTCTCACAGCCATGTTTGTGAGCTGTGTTAGCACTATGTCAGGGAATCAATAGCTATGATTTCCCTTTGCCAGATGTTATTTGTCCTTTTCCTGTTTAATGTAAGCAGAAATGGGATTCCTATGAAAAATTCATTAAGAATTCTACAAAAAACATTAACAGTCCAAATACTGTTTTTAGAAAGTAAAAAGTATGCATAAAAAAATTACACTGAATAAACAACACTGACATAGCTAAGAAACTCATATGCACTTTAAGAACAACACCAACTAATGTGATCATAAGAGATGCATATAAAACAAGGAGTAAAAGGTTCTTTTCTAAACAGTGAGAAGAGCTTTTAAATTTAGCATGGCACTCTTTTGTACTAGTTGCTTTTCTAACATGGGCAGCGGAATGTCACTGGTGAAGTTCTATGCCTGATGTAATGAAGTCAACAGCTGAATTGTCACTGACAAGATGAAACCTAAGTCCAAAGCTGAATGCTTTGAAAATTCTAGGTTATCTAGTGCTCTTACAGAACTATGTGCTCGAATTAATACTGAATTTAGAGAGAAAAATTAGAAACAACTTATCAAGTTACCTCCTGCAAAACAAGGCCAAAAAGAATATGATTTTAGACACGCACAGGTGTGCAGAGTGCTTTTTATATTAGTAAGAAGATAATATGGTTTCTGGCCTTAAAACTCCAATGTAATATAATCAACCCAGAGTGTAGAAAATCGAAAGCTGTAGCACACTAGAAAGGCCAGTTAAGAGCGCAATACAATCATCAACCATTCAGAAAGTGCCATTGCACAGCATTATGCTTTAAAAATAGTTAAATTAAATGTATTTGGACACAAATTCCTGCTGGCAAGCTTCAGAGCTACTCACACAGCAGCTTTCATCTGCTAACAAAGAAGTCAATTTAAAAGGTTAATAAGAACGTATAGATGAGAAAGTGCACGCATATATCAGATGGCCACTTGCTTCTCAATGAGATCATCTTGTTTAAAAACAGTTACAGAAAGGTCTTGCTTTGCAGACACAAAATCTAAAACTGCACATGGTAAGAGAAAAGTACAGATTTACTAAAGAGAATCTATTGTCTTGGTTGTTAATATTTATAAAAATCTGTTTTATGGAAAATTAAAAAAAAAAAATTGTGGTTTATTTGCATACAGACATTGGGAATAGGAACCTTCATAAACCTATGGTTCTTTGCTTAGAATGCCAAACTCAGCTAGGAAGTATTCCAAACTCATTCTGGACGCCAACTATGGTATTGCAATTTTGATACAAGCAGATGTGTGTTACATATAATACGCTCTGCCACCTTCCATGATGCAGTTTTATTTGTTCATAGAGAACAGGTTAAAAAAGCTGGTGCTTCATTCATTTTGGTAACCAAGTCTTTTTGAAGGAAAATCAGTTAACATCTGAGATGGAGCCTATGTTTCCAGGTCTACTGCTTCTCTGACTGGTCACTGTTGGGTTCTCAAAAGGAGGTAAATCCTTTCTCAAGTTATCCAGTGGATGCAAAAAGAGAAAGCTTCTGGAATACAATATGTAGCCCAAGAAGGAAAGATAGAGCACAGGAGCAGGAATTAAGGGAGTATCCTGGGAAAAGCAGGATGCAGAATATCTTTCCTAGGGAACAGAGGACTGGTGTGAAAGTAGAGGATAGGACTGCACCGTTTGCTGTAAACAAGGAATCTGAAAAATTTGTGGTAATTAATATAACTAGAGCAGAAAGCCTGCCCAAGCTTTCCTAGAAATCACATTTTTAAAGCTTTTGTGTTTTGGGGATGCTTATTTTAAATAGATGTACAGAGATTCATTTTTGTTTCCGTATGGGGAATTTAATTTTGAAATAGCGTCTGGGAAATTTACCAACAATTATTATTTTATATTGTAATGTACAACCAAGAGCTACCTAAGTCATGGTGCACAATTCGGAAATATTAGAGGTGAGGCTTTTCTACCTAAATACTGTAATTCTGGAAACTTTCAATGCAGTTAATTCAGCCAGACAAGGAAAGCCACTGCCTTTCATATAAAGGTCTGAGACAATACATCCCTTGTCTTTTGTGGTAAGAGTGCTGGATTGCAGACCTCAACTAACATAAAAACCAAGTCAGGTTGTACATGCACAAGTCCAATTAACAGCCTCAAGAAGTTTTAATCCCAGCTCACTTTTCAAAGACAAAAAAAAGAAACAAAAACAAAACAAACAAAAAAAAAACCAACAAAAAACCCCACCCTGTTTTTGTCTAGGTGACTGGCTTTCATCTTTTTAGGTGTTCCTTCTTAACTGAAAAGCAAATACATAGGTGAAAAAAGTCATGTAACTTTACTGTATATTTTTCAATTCTTATATAATGTCTTTCAGTTCTTCTCCAAAGAAAAGAATGACAGTATTTAGGGTTTTTTCCTCCAAAAACTTTGATACTTTTTGCAGTATGAAATAAAACTAATTTAGAATTGCATGGAAGTCCCCAAACATACCATCTTGCATTTCAACCTTTCTAGAACAAACCCAGTGATGCAGCAGCTTTCTACATGTATACAAGAACTGCTAAATTTGTCAGAAACAAGCTAACTCACCTGATGTACTATTATCACTTTAAAAAGCCCCAAAGTGCTAGAATATGAACACAGACATAATAGTCTACTTTATATAACAGAATAGTTTCTGTTCCACCACACTGACTTAAAATAGCATAGCAGATAATTTACAGAAAGTGCTGTGAGTTTTAATCACCTCAAGTATATATAAAAGATCTTACTAGCCGCTTGTTACTGCTCACTGTGGAAACAATAGCTGTGGAAAATCTTTATAATGACAACTGTCTCAATAGTCTCTGCTTACTACAGGAACATAAAAGAGCTAATTTATTACCTCAGATGCTGAAATTTGGTTAATTCAACTGCTCATACCTTAGCAACAGCTGTTATCTGCTCCAATGCCATGGTGTGAAGATCTTGATCTTTGCTTTCTACCAGCAGCTTCAAGGAGGGCAGCAGGAGGGACTGGTTAAGTAGCAGCAAACATATTTCTTTTATACACTGAAAATAAAAGTAAACTCATTCAGTGAGATCTCTGGAGATACTAACATCATTCACATTAAAATTTATGAAAATTCCATGTCAAATGCAAAATGGAAATCAAACTTCCACCATAAATGAAATCCCTGTTGGAAACAACTTCAGAAACTTGAAATGGCAAATTTAAAATAATGTGGAATACAGGGTTATAAGCACAATGTTTGTTATATTAAGACATGGCAGGTACTGAACCACCATCACAACTTGGTGTTTTACTAAAAGAACAGAGCAATCAAAGCTCTCTGTGGGACTAATATATTTGTGCTTGCTGAAATACTGCAAAGCATAGGAAGAAACTTAACAGACACATGACATTTCTGTAACTCAGTTATGGAATCATGAAAGTGGAACAAAATAAAGAGGAAATATCAGTACATACAAGATTTCAGCATCATAAAGTTCTGCTGCAAGATCTTTCCAAATTTTATGCAGTATTTATTAATTTATATCTCAAAAAGTATTTCAGCTACTAAACTGTGTTGGAAGTCAAATTATAACTCACTTTTCCCTTTTTGTCATTTCCAAGAATTTGGGTTGTTCGTCACAACCACTTCCCACTGAGGCCCATCACAGATGTCCCGTATTTCAGGACAGCTTACCCTAAGTGCCCTGGATATTGTAAGACAGTCACTTTGAAAATGGTATCCAATTCTTAGAAGTGCTCTCTGTTTCACTCCAACATTTAGAGAGCAATTGCTGAAGGAGCTCACTGGCTAAATATAAGCTGAGAGAATTCAAGTCATATAATTTTCTACATCTTTTGCAGTCTAATGACAAGTTTAACAATTTGATCATCAAGATGCAACCACACTTTTAGCAGCACGGGTTTAGTACCCGTGAACCTAAAAGCCTAAAAATTATTTGAAGAGGAGATTGTTAAATGTTCCAGCCGTAACATGCTGCAGACACCTGGCCTTGCTTGGCACAGGGAGCTCTCTGGCTGCACATTGCTCAGTCTTTTCTATATTTATACCTTCAAGAAACACTACCTAGAAGGTTATATTCTACCACACTGAGCTCTGAGTCAATGAGGCAACGCTTATTTTCTTACCCAGACTTGTACCTTAAACCTTTTACTCTGTACTGCTACAGATTGTTGATGTTTTCGGTGAAGGATATGATATACGAGCAAGGAATAAGAAGATTAAATAAATACATTAAGCTTTGTCTGATCAGTCACATTCTATTATACTTCTGATAATTTCATACTGAAAATGAACGCAAAGGTAGGGATCCACCCTACATGCCTCCTTTTCTTGAAAATATGAATCCACAGCCATAAATGCAACTTATGTTCAGGAAAATAAATTGTAAGAGGCATATGATACATAACCTGAACAAACCCAGCAATTTTACCATGCTTGGTAACTTTTTCTGTCTGAAAGCCTCTCAAAAACTAACTGGAGGAGCAGTGCTATAAAAAATAAGCCATAACTATAAGAAGGCTCTCTAAAAGAACCTCAAATCATGTTTTGGGGTTGTAGCAGGAAGAAAAGGAAACAAAGAAAACTGTAAAATGTAACTAGGTAGTGTACATTTTTTAAGCAACAGGGCAGGGAAAGAAAAGATGCAGATGTTCTAGTGAGCTGCTTTAAACAAAGACAAAATAAATCTCTCAGCAAGCAAATGCAGTAATACAGATATTAACATTGCTATTTTCAAAGTAGTAACATTTAACTCAGATGATATGCCAGCATTTTTTTTCTTCTAAGATGCTTCACAATTACACTCTAGTACTGGTTATACACTGTGAAGGGACATGTTCTAACGCAATCTGCCTTGCTCATCATAGAGGCCTCCACATAAGAGAACGCATGCTTAGCTATCCAGTTCACTTACGCTGATTTTACAATAGAGGATTTTGAGGCCAAATGTCAATATATTTCAGGTAGATACCTGTAGATAACTTGAGTAACTTTGTGCCTTAGGATAACACGTCTAACAGACATATCCAGTCTTACCTACAAAACCATCTGAATACAGAGAATCCATTGTCTCTCTTGAAGAGGAAATACGCATTCCAGCAAGTAATTTTACTTACTGACAAAATATCATGTCTTATGCTAAAATTTGAAATGGTATAAGTTAAACTCAATTGTTTCTAGTTGTGTCTTTCTTTATAAACCAAGTGAGACTTTTATCAGCTTGGTTTTCATATAAAAATATCTTCAGAACATAATCAGTCACCTCTTGATCTCTGGTAACGCAGTAACACTGCACTCCTTCAGCCTTCCACTTTAAGGTATTTTCATCCGTGCACTAATTTTTGCAGGTTCTGTCTTTTGCCTCTGTATTTTTCAGTGTCCTCTTAAAATGCAGCCATACTAACAGGATGTTTTAATGCCAGCCTTGCTAGTGGTTTCTGGAGAAGGGTACTTCTTATCTTCACTTTTCTTCACCTTTCTTCACTAAATATCTCTTATAAAGTAAGAGTGCATTGCCTCTGTTTTCCTTATGACAGTAATATGAAAAAAAAAACCAACCCAGTAACAAAGAACCAAGAAAAGTGAAGTGCTGAATGCCTTTTTTGCTTTAATTCTTAGTAAAAGATGTTACGCAAATGAACAGCTGACAATAATAACAGGTGAGAGTTCAGCACTGGAAACTGAGCCTAGAATAAAAATACATGTTTCTGGGGCTGAAAAATCCACCCCCAAACACCTAAAGAAATAATAAATCAAGCTAAGAGAACATGAAAGGTTACCAAAGACTTAAAAGAGAAATACAGTTTTCCAAACACGGAAGAAAGCAGGCATATGAGGGGAGAAGATACTATGGACCTACCAGACACCCCCTGTTCATGAAAACCATTAAAACTTACAATGAAAAAACAAAAACACACAAAAGTATAGAAGTGTGTTCCCACAGGACCCTGCAACAGGTTCTGTAGTTAGGAATAAGGCCACCACTATGGCATATTTTGACATCAGCAAGACTGAAAATGTCATATGAAACACTCACTGTCCTTTTCACCAAGGAATGGGCAGTAGGATAGTGTGCTCCAAATTGAAAACCCTTGCAGTGGCCTTCATCCCTTTTTCCACAGAAAGAGACTGGACAACTTGCACAACACTGAAGACTATCCCAGTAGTATAAACACCTCCTCATTTCTCTGCCACAAATGACGGCACTGTTGCTGTGGACGGGGGGAGCACGCCAAAACGCACAGTGCTTCTCAGAGCAACACAAGGGGCCTTCTTTTCTGCAATAAGCACTCAAAAGCGTTTGAGTGCCTGCCTGCCTGCCTGCAGTGAGAGGCTGTGCTTAGAGGGAGTATGGTACTACCTGTGAAGGGGACAAAGGAAGTACTAACTAAAACTTCAGATTGCCATGATTTAGCTGAAACTTTCGTAAGACAACTTTTGCTTTGTATCTAATTATGCAGCTATTGCTGGTTCACTGTGACACAAGTGAGGCATATAAACTGCATTTCATAGGAGTCTTTTGGTTCCGGTATTATTGAGTATTTTCATGGATGGCTTGAAGGGCCGGTTAATGAGTACATACAGTACTGTGTCTGGAGTGGTTGAAAGCAGACAAAAGGGCAGCATTTAAATTCAAAATTATCTGAACAAAATTATCAGAGACACCTGTGAATGAAGAAAAACATACATCGTAAACTCACATATAAAAAGCAGGATCAGCTAGCTACAAAAATATGAAAAAGGAGACCAACTGGCTGCTCTATTATTCTAGATGTCATGGCTCCACACAGCTGCTCACTCATTTTCCCTACAGCAGAATGTGGAGAGAATTAGAAGGGTAAAAGTGAGAAAACTCATGGGTTGAGATAAGGACAGTTTAGTAGGTAAAACAGAAGCTGCACATGCAAGCAAAACAAAGCAAAACAAGGAATTCATTCACCACTTCCCATTGTCAAGCAGGTGTTCAGACATCTCCAGCAAAGCAGGGCTCCATCACACAGGACAGTTACTTGGGAAGACAAACACCATCACTCCAAATGTCCCCTCTTCCCCCAGCTTTATATTCTGAGCACACCACCATATGGTGTGGAATATTCCCTTGAGTCTGCTGGGGTCAGCTGTTCCAGTGCGTCTCTTCCCAATTCCCTGTGCACACCCAGCCTACTCACTGGTGGGGTTGTGTGAGGAGCAGAAAATTCCTTAACTCTGTGTAGGCATTGCTCAGCAATAAACTATCCTTGAATTATTAACACTGCTTAATCACAAATCCAGAACTACCTAGTAGCCTATACTAGCTACTATGAAGAAAATTACCCCAGCTGAAAACAGCACAATAGGAGATAAGCATCTTATGGCCACTAGGACCCCAGGGTGATTACAGATAAGAGACTCGATGCATTCTCCAATTTCAGTGTTTATGTTAACTGACACATGACCTAAAGGATGACGGAAAAAAAGGGAGATATTCCGGAGTCACACTTTGATAATCACTGGGGGGAGGATTTGCCCCTTTCTAAAGAGATTAATCAGGCAGGGCAGATGTCAGACAGTCTAAACGTGTGCCTTCCAAGCAAATAAAATAACGGTTATTTCAACTAAGAGGAATGGATAACCTATCCACTGAATAATGTACATAAAACCCAAAACAAACACACACACACAAAGATTAAAGCTATGCTCTCCAAAAGACTTTAAAAAAGGAACTTTGCTGTATAAAACTAGAATGACTAGCAGGAGGTGGAATAAAGGAACAGAGAAACCTTTTTGATTACATCTGAGAGAAGTTTTTCTAACTTTTCTAACTAGATCATCATGACTTGATGCTTTTTCCATCACAACCTTTGGACTTTGGAATGGCAAATGTTATTCATGGTGATAAATTGATCTCTCAGTTTTTAGAATTCCATCATTCTAGGTCTGTTTTCTTAATCAGTGTATTTATTGAAATGTGAAGCCATCTAAACAGGTTAATCATCAGTAATCAGATTTTCATCTTATTCAGCCATGCAATCTCAACTCTCTAATTTGTGCAATTAAGTACTATAGCTGTGCATACAAATAAGGTACTTATATTTATCAATGCCATTCCCCTCTTCCCAAGCAGATAAGTAAAGCAATACAGCCTATGTTTGCAGGTAACTATGCAATTATACCTTTTAGTGCAAATCTTTTTGCTGTACAGCATTCTAGTCATAAAAAAGGTATTTTACATTGGTAAAGCTATTTTATGCTTGAGGACCAAAATATCTTCACACTGTACCTGTATACTCCCACCTTCATAGAGGGCTCTTCCAATATCCTTTACCATTAAAAAATAAAAGCACCTCCAACCAACCAATACCAAAATTGTCTGCAAATAGGGACTTGTTATGGAGTTCAAGAAAAACTTTACCCAGTTAAGAGAAGTAATTAAATCACAACCTATTGCTGAGCAAAACTCTTGGTGAACTGACTGCTGTATGACACCGATCCCTTGGTGGAATTTGTCTTCCTAGATCACTGAGGTGTGGTAGAAAACTCTACTTTGAAAGAGTTTGACTACTCCTATGAATGACTAATGTTTATGAGCTATGATGTGCCATTCAACACCTTATAAAGAAAAGCTACTTGTAGTTATGGCAGGCCCAGTGACAGAGACCTCCCTTCCACCAAAAACTTCTGGTGGGATGAATATATTAATAAATATATTTATAATTCCATCTTACTGACTCCTTCTAGAATACTGTTTTACACAGTTTGAACTTGACTCATATCAGTCTGTTGGACTATTAAAAAAAACAAAAAACAACCAAAACACCCAAACCTGTCTTTTAAGCGGAATGTGTTGCTCCTATTCTGCTTCTAGTCTTAACATCAGCTGTTCTCTGTATCAGACTGTGATTACATGAAGATGATTATAAAGGATTAATCAGTCTACTAAAAATATGCACGACTACTCTGAAGTTTTGTGAAGTTTATTAAGCATTTCTCCAATCTGTCTTCATTAATATACAATGCTTACATACAAAACACTTCAGTAATTTTGTACTTAAGAGATGCTTGCATTTAAGTATGCACACATAGTTAAGGAAGTCAGAACACTGTAATTATTACAAAGCAATTACTGGTATATTAATCTGCTTTCCATCACCAAAAGAGTTTTCAAGGAGTTTTCACTGTATTTACATATTTATTAGTGAGAAAATTACAGATTATTTAATGAATAGCTTTTACCATACCAACTTCAATGACAACAAACTATTCAAGCTTTTGTACAAGTACGTCAAAGAATAATTTATGCTGGAACGGACTTCTATAGGTCAGCTAGCCCAACTAGCCTGCACTCAAAACAAATCCAACAAGATCAAATTGCCCATGACATGATCCAGTCAAGCTCTGAATACCTCCAAGGACAGAGACTCCATGTCTCTTTTAGGCATCCACCTATTCTAATGTTTCATCCCTTTAATGCTGAAAAAGGTTTCTGACATATGCAATGAGTTTTTGATGATGTAACTTGCCTCTATTGCCTTTTGTCCTATCACTAAGCATCTCTGAGATGAGGCTGTCTCCTTCTACATGCTTTCTCATCTGCATGTTTAAAGACAGAAATACAATCTCCCTCAGACATCTCTTCTTAAGACAGAATAAACCCAATTCTCTTAGCCTCTCTGCATTTATTGTGCTCCAGCCCTCTAATCATCTTGTTAGCTCTCAGACTTGATCCAGTATGGCAACATCTTTCTTACAGTTGGGCCCCTGAAACAGGACTCATATCCGTGATACCCATCGTTAAAACCTACCTTGGCAGGAAGCATGTGCTTTGTTTCATACAAAGAACGGCAAATTTTCAAAATTTCATTTCCTGTGTTCTCCTTTTCCTCTGGTGGGCACCTCTGTAGCATAAGAGTCCCCAGTTTCACCCAGGGATTATCATCTGTACACAATCTGCCCAGAAAAAAAACAACAGAGATGTATATAGCATATAAATATACTTGCATACCCCCACCATTTTTGATAGATGGGGTGTTTTTTTGTGTGAGAATTAAAGTATAATAAAGAGAGGAAAGAGTTTTGAGACAAGTTACTATCCTGATACCTACATTCTTTCAATGGAACAAAGAAGTTTAAAGTATTTTGAAATTATGATGTGCAGTTACAATCCCTGAGGAAACACACATCAGACGGACTGATCAATTTGGAATAGCACAAGAACAGCTTCTCCTGGCTTCATACCAGCTGATTTCCCGAGCAGAATGGAGGGAGGGGTGTCAGGAATCCAGCATTCCTAATTTTGTTTCCTTTGATCACATTCTAACAGCATCTGCCTCTCAAACACCTGTCTCTTGGTTCTAAGTAGAGAAAGTACTTCCAAGATTCACGTTTTAATTTCCAGGTCCAACAAGTGCAAAAAAAATAAACTTTTTTTTAATAGCACATCCAAACAGGGTAGAAGAGCAAAGAAAATACATGCATCGGTACTTCTCTATTGGTAGATATGGATGCAGATACATTTGTTTTATATGTTTTAAATGTTCTTTTCATTCCATACAGAACTTCATGTCATGTCATTACACAGTCAGACAGATGGGAAATAGTAGATACAAGTAAATTTTATCACACATTGATGGAAAAGGCAACATTTGGCATACAGCTGCTATTTGATAGATCATGGAAATGCTTGGCTACTTTTGTCAGAATCACAGAATGGTTCCGGTTGGAAGGTAACTTTAAAGATAATTTACTTCCAACCACCCTTCCATGAGCAGGCACACCTTCCACTAGACTAAGTTGCTTAAACCCCCATCCAAACTGGCCTTGATAGTACTTGATACTTGCGAGGGCTGAATGTACTGACAGGAATGGGTATCAGGCCAGAGCTTTTAAATGATATCATGAAGTTTAACACTCAAACACATCCACACTGTCATTTTCCCAATGTAAATTAAGTTAATGCATTTCAATTCCCATCTGCAATGGGTTAAAATCATGCCCAGTCACAGCTTAGATCATGATTATATTAAGCCACAGTAACACAACCACTATGTTCATCTGTGCATAAACAGAAAGGCACAAAAGTGGTTTAAAAATCATCCCATCAATCTGTTTGGCTATTAATCAGCATCAGGAAACATTTTAGCTTGAAGGGAAAAAAAATAGGGGAAAAAAAACCACAGAAGTCTGAATTTGGCAGGCTGGTCTTACAATTTAGTGTAAATTAAGGTGCTCATCCAGAACATGTGGGAAGGAGCAGTAAAGTGCCGTCAAAGTGCTGCTTTTCAAAGGTATTATTTAGCAGCAGATGTTGAAAGTAGCACATTAATATCACTGTAAATGGGAGTCCACTAAGAGTCTGTTGGACTGACATATACAAAGGAATAGGTCTGACAACTCTGGAAAAGACATCCACCAGTATCTGCTATTACATATATAAAAGCACTTTCCTGCTCATCTTCCACTTTCAAAAGTACATATTGTAAACAAATAAAACCAGCTCCATGTGAAGCTGACATTATATCCTAACATGAAAACCAGACAGAGATGCTAGAGTGGGGGCAACTCTGAATGCAAATGAAATAGAAGTCACTGCCTTTAGTCCTTCTGACAACTTAATTGAGCCTTTCCATCAGTCACAGCTACTGAGCACAGAGCTGCCAGAAGTCTGGCTGGTAACAGCAGAGCTCCTCCTCTCCTTCCAACCTGATGGGCTGAACCCAAAGATGTCAGCTTATTCAACAAGCTGAACATGATGCACTTAATCTGTGAACCTCCAGTAAAGTTAGGAGAAGAAAACAAAAACCCTGCAACTCCATCTCTGCCACTGGTTAAATTGATAGCTCTTGCTATGTGATCCATCTCTTGCTTAGAGGCACAGAAAGTCATAATGAATTTCCATTTTTATAGCTGCTGCCTCCAGAGTACATTAAGAAAACCTATAAGAATTTCCCATTAGAAAAAGAAAACAAAAATCACACTACAAAGCACGTAAGTTAGAAATAACCAGAAAGATGTAAGGCCACCAAGGCTTGCCATGTGCAGGTTTGTTTATTTAAGTATCAGATGTATAATTTACATATATAAAGCTTTTGCTTTTATCAACGCAATTCCTTATATCAAATACTTGTATTATGTATTAACAAATATTGGTTTCCTGGTATCTCTAAACAAAACCAAGATCAGTTATCAAAAATATGACACCTACAGGTAGAATTCAGTTTTCCTCTCTCCCGAATTTTAACATAGTTCAACTACAGCTAAAAGAATATAAAGAAGTTATTTCTTAACACAAAAAAACCCAATTATTTCAAAACCTCAGCATGAACGTGTTATTTTTTTTTTTTGCCAGAACCAAAAGAGGTGAATTTTGGATGAAGTTAAAGAAGAAAACTTATAACTACTAAATCCCTAAAAGCTGTTCTTTTGGAGTTCCAAAACACCTTAACAATGTCTAAAATAAATTAAAAAAATGTCTTTTGAAAGTAGGCAGCAAGTTCCAAAGGACTTGAAGAGCTTCAGGTACTGTCAATAATTTTTTTAGTAAACATCTTTATGAAATGCTTAAAATGACATCTGAATATGAGACACCCAGGTGGATAAGCACACATGCATAACAAGGGGGTGAAAAGAAAATTTTTTAATGTATACGGTTTTGAGTGCTGACTGAAACTACCAAGGTACCTCACTGTTTCCTCACAGTCAACATGGCATATTATGATATGAAGAGAATCATATTTGCAATAACGAGCATTACTGTATCTGGGGTTTTAAAATACAAGAACTCAGAAAAACCCATTAAAAACCATAGACAGTAACAGAGAGATTACAGTTCTTTCACTTCTCCTTCCTTTTGAGCCCTTATAGAACACAAATTGTATTTTTTGGCTTTATATTCAGCTATAAGTATTAGATAATTACTATGAAGTTAAAAACCAAACAGTATTCAGATGACTCACGAGTTAAACTCCCCAGTTCCTGCATGTATCATTACATTGGCAGTAAACGATCAGTTAGCAACAATGACCCTTTTTTGAAGCAAAGGAGGAGAAATAAGTCAAGATTACACAAAACTGTTAATACATATGGATAAACAATTGGCTTAACTGCTCACAGTTTTCCTCTTTGCTTAAGAATTTCTTAATACAACCTGCTTTGAAATGAGCTTGTTGAAAACCTCAGTAGCAAAGAGTTCCTGCTCCTTCCTCCAACCCAGCCATACAGATGGGTTTTTCAGAAACACTATTTTAGGAAGCATACACACACACACACACACACACACGTATATGTGTATATGCTCAATATATGTATATGTTCAATATGCTAAGCATAATTGAACACTATTAACATGGAAGTATGCAACAGAGGCAGAAGAGGGAGGAATGAGGAATGCAAGCAGAATTAAAACTCCAGAGTAGAGCACACCTGCAGCAGCCTTCACAAAGATGCAGACATGGGCATACGACAGTGACTGTCAATGACAAGAAGAGGAGAGAAGGTTCAGATAAAGAGGGTGGAAAGCACCAAAGAATTTGATTGTTGCTGGACCTCCTACTTACAGCACAGCCTCTGCTTTCTGGCTGCCATGAATAATTCCAGGATTTACAAGGCAAAATAATTCAAATTAATAAAATTAAAAAATCCTTAAAAAGAAATTTAAACTATTCCCAGCACACTGTAACAAGAGGCAGCTGAAAAAAATACAACTACTTCACAACAGTTAATGAAATTAATCCTGTCTCATATCAGTGAATAGTAAAGAGAGCTTTTTAAAACCAATCATACTTGAGGCGTGATTGAGGGTGGAATGAGGGCAGAACTTAATTTCAGGAGCACTATTAGCTGTTAAGACAGTGTTTTGAGTTCACTCAAATTCATTTTAATGACAGCACACCGATTATAAAAGCCAAAATTCCTTTTGAGAATATTCTGTACACCAAATGTATTATTTCTGTAGACAAAAATAATAAATATACATTTTTTAGTTTTATATAAACTGTGGAATGGCACGGCTTAGATCTAAATGTTGGTTAACTCCTTATAGCAAGTACTTAATGTTTGTCTCTTAAAACATGTTAAAAAACAGAGCAAAAACCAAAGCACCCAAAATATAACCCCTGGAACTCCAAAACACAGTTGACTGAGAGAATACAATTAGAATGGAGGAAAAGATAATTTACAAAAAGGACACTATTGTCTACGATTAAAATATCACTTTTTTTAAAGCACTAGAAATGAACTTGAAAGGAGGCTCAGTCCACAGTAAGTATTCCTGTAAAGTACTTAATCAGTCTTCTTAGTATTGTTAATAACAGAAAGCAATGGGAATATTTACAAAGAAAGACCCCAGGGAGTGAAAAATGCCGCCTTTGATATATTTTTCTATTGGGACAACTCCTAGTAGGGAAGGGGAAAACTGAACCACTGTTGACTTACTCGTTAAATAAATAAATACTAAAGGAAAGGAGAAAGGCAACATACCCACTGAGAAAAGAGAAAAATGGAGGGAAGGTGGCAGAAGGAGAACTATGCCTCTGTCATTTCTTTCAAGAAGCAGCTTCAATTTTCTTCTCTAAAACACTGCTAAGGTAGGGCAAGAGAATGGACTAATATTTTTCTCCACCCATCAACCTAGCAGAGAGAACTGAAGAATGAAACAACAGTGCTAACCGCACCCTGTGCCCACCACCCTTAAAAAAAATAATAAAAGGGCAAAAAATTATTAAAACAAAAGAAATATTTTCTATACTCTGAACATCTGCTCCACTACTCAAATCTATTTTAATTTTTTGGCCATCCAGAGTTTCAGGCAAAGTCAACAAAATCTGGAATATCTGAACTACTTTATTTCCTTGGAGATAATGACTATGAATTTAGCACTGAACTCTAGAAAACTAGTCGGGAAACTGCACTGGAGAACCCATTTGAGAATCACAACAGTCAGAGGTTGTTCTTCATGCAACCAGTATAGGTGACTATTACTGGTGAAAGCAAAGGAGACAATTTTCTCCTAAAGGCTTTGCAAAACCTCCTGGGAAAGCCAAAGGAGTGAAGAGAAGCATTGAATTTTTAGTAATAACAGAAATTATTAAATAAATAATAAATCTCATCACAGGATGAAACCTGCAGTTTGTTCAAGACATGGATGGTCAGTCTCACCTCAGTGCCTAAGAAGATGAAAGAAATCCTCCTGAAAGCACTTCCAAGCAAAGGAAGGACAGGGAGAAGACTAAATAGTCAGCATGAACTTAAAAGGGGGAAATTGTGCCTCACCAACCTGACACCTTTTTATGATGAAATGACTGGCTTGGCAGATGATGGCTGATATTACATACCTTGAATTCATTCAGCAATGCTTTTGACACTTTCTCTCAGAATATCCTCACTGACAAACTGATGAGGCATGGGCTACGTAAGTGGTCAGTGAGACAGATTCACTGTCAGTGAATCGGCTGAACTGCCAAGTCCAAATGGTTGTGATCAGTGGCACAAAGTACAGTTGGAGACTAGCGGCCACTGTCTCTAGGCTAGCTAACCATCACATAAAACACAGCATGCTGTACTCACTAGTCAAAAATTTATTAGTATTATTGCTCTCCTTGAAAGATACTTGACATTTGCCTCATAATGTAAGATTATATAAACCTTGTATCTTAGAAGTGATCATCATTTATAGAATAGACCTTTAAATGTTCAGCAGGTCACAGACAAAAACCAAATAATTGGTAAAAAAATGTCATCAAGATGTTCCAATTTAACACTTTCAATAAATACCCATTCTGATGGGAGCAATGCTGATTCTTTTTAGTAATAGCTTTAATTTTAAATTTTAAATTGTTGGGCTATGATATATGTGTCCTAGTACATACTATTGACTTTTGGATACTTTATTCAGAGGCAGAAAAAATAGGTAGTGGATCTAGAACAGAGAAGCACCATTGCTTGGTACCATTACCCTTATAGACCTCCTGCAGACTATCTGCCACAGCCAAGTGAACATTAACTTCCAAAGGTTTTTCTCTAAAGTTTAACTCTGAACGGAAAAAAAACCCAGAACTTTCTATTTCTTTTTATGGATTTTGTACATGCTGCCAAAAATAAGAGCGAAATACGTAACTCAGATTTAAGTACCTACAAAGATCTCCTGTGCAACAGCTCCAGCAAAAAATTGGTTTTCTGCCTCCTCCATGATATATACTGCATATGTATACAGTTTTCACACAAAAATGATTGATTCAATTCTGCTTCAAATAAACCATTTATTTTTCCCAGTATGACCCTTTCTAAAGGTTATACTCCTCTCAGACATGACTAAATTCATTGACTGAAAACTACGTGATATTATCAAGCAAAAAGACTTTGAACTTCTGATCGTTTGAAGAAATGCTCACCTATTGCTCATGTCCATTGGTGGCCAAGCTTGAAGTAGTAAAACCAAGTGCTGAAACTCAGATGGGCTGTGACTAGATTCCAGAAGTCCCAGGAAGAGATCGTATCTTTTTTCTTCATTTTCAATATCTGCTATCTCCACCTGGGGAAAACAAAAGAAAAACAAGTTTGTTTTTTCTTTTTTAAGAAATCAATGCCTTAAAAGAAATGAACAAAAAATCTGTGAAGGACATCACTGCTGTAAACAATGTACACTGTGTAATTTTCCTGGAAACCCATTTTCCCACCTCTCATTTTCCATTACATGTATCTCTCTTCTTCAAACATCAGAAATTCCTTAAATTTAATTTTCAGGATACATAGACATGCATGCATACACACACATATTTTTAAAGGATGGGTATGTCTAGTGCTTCTCTAACATATATTACTCTCACTTACCTATGAGGATTCAGTGGTTTTACCTGAAATTCTAACCTTTTCTCCCATAGGAAGGAGCCCTGAAAGAGGATTCTAGATTAAATTTACCCAGCAAAGAACATACGCTAACAAGTACTGTAATATTTCTCTGTATAGGTGTTTGAACCTAAGAAAAACAAAATCCTACACCCCATCAGCCAGCACCAGACCACTTTATCTCAGGAAAAGTGTCCATCTGAATTCAAAATATGCAGCTTCTGCCAGAACTTGAATTCAAGGTTCTTTTACAGATAGTTACTGCTTGCAGTTTTGCAGGGTAAAAAACTGAAAGGTAAAAGGTCGAACTGTTGGAGGAAGATTGCAGTACATGAGAACCAACTTGCTACTAAATGAGAAGCAGCTTCTGTTTAAAAGTTTGGCTATCACAATAGGAGGGCTTTCACAAATGGAATACCTATTCACTGTCTACCTGACATGAAAAAAGTTCTTGGAGTTTAAAAATAATTTGTTACAATAACCAGGTAGCTTCCTCTGTGTCATTAACACATGCTAATATTGGATTTTAATTCCAAAGTTTGAGAAGTTCCAGGATATCAAACACTTCAGCTTCATCTTATAGTTCTGTTGAAGATACACAGCATTAACTGCTAACTTTTCTTTTTCAGTCCAAGTAGTTCTAAGACAATAAACAGCAACAAAATTTTTCATAGTCCTACAGATACCCTAAAGGATTAAAGATCACATTCCCATCTTTTCAAAGAGACTCTGAGACATCAAGGGCAAATTTTTCAAAAGAGGCTAGAAAACAAAGATTATTGATGCATTTATCGAGTTGCCTAAGTAACTTACAACTTTAGAATATTTAGTGCTGAAAAACAGTTTGCTTCTGTCTGAAGGGTACTTCTGAAAGTACCATATACCAAAACATTTCAGATAAAGAGATCTTTCTGAGATCTGTCCATTTAAACTATTTTTCTCTACTACAGATGTCATATAGCAGACATCAGTTACCCACTTGTAATATCTGTGAATTCCATCTATACTTGTTAATATAAAATATTATGATCTTCAGTATTTAAATCCCAAGGCTGAAAAGAGAAGGGATAAGAACAGGAAGGGGTAAAAGGGACATAAGACAGCCTAAGGGTCAAAAATATTTAGCAATTTAGCAAGTTATGTACCATCTAGACAACAAAAGCTCTCATACTGCTTCATCAAACTCCTTTTTTAAAAAAATAGCTCTTTAAGCATTTAAACCAAGTAGGTAGCATTCTGGATGATCCACTGAGTACATTTTAGTATATCTGCACAAACAGCATGTTATTTCAAAACATAGACTAAATGTTAAGATCTCTCTAATGATAACCGCAAAACCAGCAAGAAATGGCACAAACAATATTAACAGATGAGAAAAACTGTCACAGAAATTGAGCCATTACTAGCAGAGAACAAATCATTCTTTACAGATGTCTGAATTACTTTCTGGAAAATGTCTGTAAAGAGGTATTATTAGGCAGAATGCCAGTAATTTTTTATGAGGTTAATTAACCTAACATTATAATGTTGTGTTTTGGACAGCTGGATCCTTGCAACATGACTGCTGATAACAAAACACACATTAATATGATTGAATTAAATCAGAAGAATTAACATATTCTCAAACATGGTGCACATTTCTGCAATATGTCTTTCTACAAAGGCGTTTTTTTTAAGTCGCCTACATTTCCCACTAAGAGTAATAAAAATAAAGTGAATTTTCTACAGTGTTATTTATAGTTTTAAAGAAAACTATTGAAAAATCACTTTTTATATGGCATTTTAAATGTATGTCACTTCCATTTACCGTGAAACGGATGAAATGAGAAAGTAGCAATGTAGCGTATAAGCATGCATAGCTTTAAGAGTACATGTGATGATCTAAAATTGCAGCACTAAGGATAGAGGAAATGGAAGGTTAATGAAAGAGCAACAGATGGAAAATATCTAAGTACTGAAGGGTAGCTGACAAGTATGATTACTTAAAAAAAAAGTACTAGTCTTATCCTATCTTAAACTCCTCACCACTCCACCTTTCAGGCCCCCTTTTTTTCCTTCTTCAATGTATCTTATGCTCCTGCTTCATGTCAGTCATCCCTATACTCCACACACATCTGCATTTCAAGTATGTTTTAAGCATTATGTGACTCCTGTGACAACGTGTTTTTTTTAAATAACTTTTTTATCCCCTCTCAAAGAAAAGCTGGGATTCAGACATAAACCCATGCTTTAGAGTCAACTGTAACAGGAGTTGAAAACATCATCAAATACAGTGATCCTGTAAAGACCACGTCCACACTTCACACTGCACTGCAAGTAGTCCCTTTAGTTTTAGTAAGCACAATGTCTAAAATTGTGCCTTTACAAATTGAGATGACTAAAATCTATGCACAATTTGTCCACTAGCATCACTAGAAAAATCCTAAAGCACAGATCAACATTGTGTACCTGAAACACAAACAAGAATAAAACATTTACAAACTTCATTTCAAGATATAGTTATTCCTATAAAAACAATAAGAGTCCTTTTTAAGTATCAGTAGATATTATCTGCTATGAAGTAATCACAGAATCATAGAATAGAATAGTTAGGGTTGGAAAGGACCTTAAGATCATCTAGTTCCAACCCCTTTGCCATGGGCAGGGACACCTCACATTAAAATGTGTCACCCAAGGCTCTGTCCAACCTGGCTTTGAACACTGCTAGGGATGGAGCATTTATCACTTCTTTGGGCAACCTGTTCCAGTTTAACAAGACACTTAAATAGTTTCTGCACTATTTTATAGCATGTCAAGATAATTTGACCTGTCTCTAATTCTTTCCTGATAATTCTTCAGAAACTGAAGTTATAATCAAACCACAATAAAAAAAAAAAAAAAAAAAGGATAGTTCCTTGCTACAAGAAAGCAATACCTTGAAGCAGCACACTGGAATGATTTTTGTTGTTGTTGTTGTTGTTGTGGGGTTGGTTTATTTATTTATTTATATATACTATTGTCGTGGTTTAAACCCAGTCAGCCATAAATCAGCCACTCAGTCTCTCTCTCAGTCCACACCCTCCACCCCCCTACTCCCCTTTTTCCCCCGCTCCCGGACGGGAAGGAGAATCAAAAGAATGCAACTCCCAGAAGTTGAGATAAGAACAGTTTAGTAACTAAGGTATAACACAAATCACTACTGCTACCACTAATAATAAATGATAAAGGAAATAACAAGGGAAGAGAATACAACACCTCACCACCTGCCGACTGATAATACCCAGCCTGACTGAACACCGACTGATACCTCGTCCAACCCCACAGTCAACTAGCCCTTCTGGGTAACTCTCAGTTACATCCTGCGCATGATGTGCTGTGGTATGGAATACTTCTTTGGTCAGTTTGGGTCAGGTGTCCTGTCTCTGATTCCTCCTGGCTTCCCCTCCTCCCTGGCAGAGCATGAGGCTCACAAAGTCCTTGGTCAGACTAAAACATTTGAGCAGTAACTAAAAACATCAGTGTTATCAGCCCTGTTCCCAGGCTGAAAGTCAAAACCACAGCACTGCACCAGCTACTAAGGAGAAAAAATGACTGCTACTACTGAACCCAGGACAACTATACATATAAAAATACCCATAAACAGGGAGCATAAGTTTTCCCTTGTATTGTCTTCTCTTTGTGAGCCTGAGCGAGAGCATGGTGAAGAAGCAGCTACCTCTCATAGCAGAAACAAAGCATGTTCTGTGTTAAAAGGTAGAAATTTCATCCTAACAGAGGTGAAAGCTATCCGAGATGAAGCTGCTGAGGCTAGTGAAGCCTCCTGTTTTGTTGTAATAAAAAAAAAAAAGCAAAAAGCTTAAAAATTCCAATTTTAATTGAACACTCCTTGTAGACTCTGGATGATGGCTCAATGTTGCAATGAGAAAGGCACTGCATTTCTACCAGTATGATCATCTTTAAAACCATGGAAATAGGACAGTAGAACCCAGCACCCCCTCCCTTCTTTTTACCCTTTTTTTATTATTATTATTTAAACAAAACCCAGAAAAATCCCTCTAAACCACTCAAAGGTTTACCATGCAAAGATAACAATGAACTGTTCAGAGCCCCTATAGCACAACTGCCTGTAAAGAAGAATCCATCACTGAACAGAATAATAAGGCCCACAGCACAGCAGTAAGGAGTACACTTGAACTTCACATGATTCCAAAGGAATGTGAAAAAAGGAAGGAAGGGGAAAAAAAAAATGCAAGGAAAAGGAAAGCAAAGAGTTTCAGTTTTAGCAACAGATTTGCTCAATTCTGTCTTGCTTTTCCCTAGTTTCATGCCTTGTCTTTTGGCAGTGGAATACAGCTGGCTTCACATTTTTCATTAAAATAAAAGGCTGCGCAAATATTTACCACAGGGGGAAAGGCAATTAGGGGAATTAATTTGAGAAATGATGCTCATGATAGATTATAAAACGAAATACAAATTAAATAATACCAAACCTTATGTTAAACTGTTTAAATCCACAAATTCATTATCCAGGGACTACATATGTTTAAAATCAAGAATATGCAAACACCTGCATATGCTATTGTTCCTTAAAAAAAAATAAAAGAAACTCACAAAGCAAAATACAGGCTACACAAACAGCACTGACTGTTGCTCAAAACTGCATTAGATACTACTAGCTGTCAGAACCAGTGCAAACTTAATTTCATGTTCTTCTCCTGAGCACTTTTACATCATTTCCCAGTTTCTCCTGTTACTAGGTAGCAGTAGTAAGGATGGCCCATAGAGGAGTTCTAACTCATCTCACATTACCTCTGCTTAACAAAGAGAAAAATCAGTCTGCCTGTCTTAAATATTGTCCAGAAGAGAAAATTAACTACATTTCTGAATGAGAATGCAGACTGCAGCTACAACCTGCAGCAGCTACGACATGCCAGAAGACAAATGTCAGATTTTATTTTTATCTGAGATATATTATTCTGGGTGCCTTTGAGCATGGCCACACAATATACTTCATTGAATTAGCTATTTTTCATCACATAGTTATGTTCAGCTTACCAGTAGCACGGACTTAACACAGCATATGATCCATCACAAATCTTACAGGGACAGTCCTGAACTGCTGTAACTCACAAATCTTAAGAAAACTAAAACACTAGATAAAAAAAAAAATATTGCTGCAGTCCAGTTATTTATCAAACAATTGTTCAAAATATCTCAGTTCTGATATCATTTTGCTAGTAGGAAGTTACATCAGACAAAATCCCCACAAGCTATATAAAATATATTTCTATACAAAATGTGAAGTATATGGCATGGGTGCTTCTACTGCTAAAGTACAAATAAAAAGATCAGTCTGGCAGTTGATTGAGATGCTCAAACACTGCTTCCAGCTCTGGGGCCTCCAACAGAAGGACATGGATCCGGGAGAGCAAGTCCAGAGTAGGCCACAAAGATATCAGGTGGCTGGAGCACCTCTCCTGTGAAGACAGGCTGAGACAGTTGGGCTTGTTCAGCCTGGGGAAGAGAAGGCTCCAGGAAGACTTTATAGCAGCTTTCCAGTACCTAAAGGAACCAGCAAGAAATCTGGAGAGGGACTTTTTACACAAGCATGTAGTGACAGGACAAGAAAGAATGGCTTTAAGGTGGAAAAGGGTATATTTAGATTAGATATTAGGGAGAAAATTTTTCCTCTGAGGGTGTTGAGACATTGGAACAGGTTGTTCAGAGAAGCTGTGAATGCCCCATGCCTTGAAGTGTTCCAGAACAGACTGGATGGAGCTTTGAGCAACCTGGTCTAGTGGAAGGTGTCCCTGCCCATGACAGGGGATTGGAACTGGATGATCTTTAAGGTCCCTTCCAACCTTAACCATTTTATGATTCTATGACTGTATTCTTCAACAGTACACTATCGGAGCACAAACACACTCTTTATCTGACTTGAGCCATCCTGAGGAAACTTGGAAGGCATTTTCTTTATATCCACTGCTGAAATAAAAACTTAATGCACTTACAATCCCTCCTCAAATAAAATGCCAACTGTTATGCATGATGATAAAATCTTATGAAGATTTATGGAGTTATTTTCCATCAATGATTAGACCCTATTAGGTACCCAAAATGTTGAAACTGCTCAACATGCTTTATCCACTTTCAGTGCACAAAGTTTTGACTCATCCTTTTGTTGCATAATTTGTTATTGCTTTATAGATATGCATCACATGACATACATGAAGGGAGTTCAGATATAAAGGGTTCCCTCAAAAGTTTGTTCTGTAGCTTTTAGAAACACAGTACTTTACAAAAACTGTAAGATAATACACTCGAAGAATGAGAAGGTTAAATAAAGCTGTGGACATCATACATGATTCATAAAGAAAAACTTTGGCATGTCAGTCTGCAGGATCAGTTGTTTAGTTCAGCACGTTATCTCTGTCTTGAAACCGCAGTAAGCTTATAATCAGTATTTACAGCAACAGTGGTATATTGATGTATCTAAATTGTGTCCCTAAGGCACAGATACCCAGTATATAATGTTCTCCTGATCCTAAAGACAGAGACATCTGATAGAGTTGTAAATGCTTTATTGCTGAAGATCTATAATTTGAGAATCTGGTGCTGACTGACTAGCTGATAACCTAGAGAGAGTTTTGTTGAACAGGACTGAAATGATAATAAAAAGATCTGTCCATTCTAATCCAAACCTCTCCTTCCACCCTGAGACAGAATACAGAACACTGTCTATTAACACACAAGAACGGTGAGCAGGAAAACTAACGCTGAAATACCTTCTGCCTCTGTCTGCCCAATGAAATCTGTTCTGCAAACTACATTTTTACTTGCTGTGAGTATGGCAGAGCCATGACTTTCATCAACAGTTTTTTTCACCACTAATGGTCTCAGGAAATAATTGATAAGGGTGTTCGTACCCAAAGAATCAAGATGCAGGAATCAGAAGAATATTTTCCTTCATTATAATTGTTTGTTTATTGAAAAAAGCTGTATTTGTGCTTAAAAGCAACTCTGTATATTAAAGTCAGAGACATTTCTGGTTTCCAAGAGCTGCAAAACCTACTGATTTACATGATTATAAAAAATTCAGTTTATTAAATCCACCAGATTGTAAATGTAAATATTTCAAAATATGTTCATGTTTGTCACTGCAGCATAAATTTGAATTAATACGGCATTGAAAATTGAAACACTAAGCAGGCATTTGAGTAATCCCTTCTCACTAAAACATGTTTTCCATTTTCCAGGACTCCCTTGTCAAATGGAGTATGTTTTTATTTATCCCAACAGCACCATCACTCTCCAAAACTCCAGTGGTACAGATTTCATCTACGGTGCATTTTAAAATAATAGGCAGATCTGAAATGAAAGATTTTATTCAGATTTGAGATAGGGAATGCTGATACTAAAACTTGCTTCCACTCATGAGAATAGGGCTTAACATAGTTTACAAGCAACGACAGAAAGGATGGATTATGATTTGATAGAATTTCTGTAACTGCATCTTGGTGTGCTGTTCACAGCACAAATATGACAACAGTCTTGCCTTAAGGAGTTTACAATATAATGAGGTGAATCAGCAAAGAAAATACTACCCCTCCTACACTAACAGGCCAGTCAGGATTGGCCAATGAAGAAGTTCATCCTTCTGTTTTGTGGGTTAACCTGTAGACTGTCAATCCCTATTATGTAGGTACCTGTTCAGCTACTTACACATTAATTAGAATTTACGTTCTGAAACACACTGGGCCTACAACATTTTTTTAAAAAGAAGACTTGTAAATTGTGACTGAGAGGGATGTCCTCACAGACACAACAGGGTCAGGCTGAGGAGAGCAGTAATGGGCTCAGAAGTGCAAACCACTATGTTCCCTAGCCACCTGTTTGCCAGTGTATGGGCAAAAGCACACACAAAGAAAGGAAGTCAAGAGTAACCATGACAGAAGCTTGGGCATGGACAGTCTGAGGTATTAGTTGAAGGCAGGTTAGGAGGAGACATCACACACAGGCAGACAAAATAGGTTAGAAACCAGCAAACTAATCTGTTTTCTGTGACACACTGACAGAGATCCAAAGAAGGAGGGAAAGTGGGAAACTACCCCACTCTTTCTCCTTACTGTTTTTCCATCACTCTATTTATAGTCCCATTCTCCGAAGTTTAAGAGACTGTAGTGCTGGAGGAAGGCATTACTGCAATCTATTCTGATAATCTACATATCTCTGTGCACAATTTTATCCAGTAATTTTGCACTAAACTTGTAACATCTGTTTGAGCTAGAATGTTTCCTATAGACTGTCTTTTGATTGAAGTAAACAGGTTTAATATCTTCCTAGTAAATTATTCCTACCTATTGATCGAAAGGTAAATCTTCATTATTTGATTTTACCAAGATTCTACCTAACTTGATCTTGCCACAGGAAAATCTGAATATACAGTTTGTCTACACAGTGTTGTTTCCAGTTCTTATTCCTAATTAACCCGCTCTTGACTACACAGATACACTTTTCCTATTCTTCCTTCCATGTGTGTTTTTTGACCACTGCTGGCTGCAGAATACTGGGCTGGACTGGACCTTCATCTGAATCAGCACTGACTTTTTTATGTACTTGCACACTAATTAAAATTTACATTCTGAAACACACTGGGCCCATGTAATTTTGTCATATGCATCTTCTAAGTGGAATTGCGGAAACACAAGGGTTCAGGTAAGCTTATCTTTTTCTGCATATGTAATGCACACTCTCACAAGGTAGCTAAATAGGAATCAATGAGGTCAAGCAAAAGTTACTTCTCAAAGATGTATTGTACAGACCTAACCTCAAACTTAGTACCTCCTTGCAACTCTTTCCCCGGTATTTATCAAAATTTTGATTTTTAAACAGTAATGTCATACAGGACCTTTCACACTACGCACTAGCACTATAAGGCCATGTACTGAGTTAAATGTGGTCAAGAAATATAGTTTAAAGAACACATTTATACAGCACTAGGTTTTACATACTTCAAATATTCATGCTGTTTTAGAATTAAATTAAAAAGTTTTCATAGAAAAAGTAATATTGCCAAATGACTATGACGAGACATAATCTGCTTCCTTACTGAGCGTTCAGTCTTAGTACTGCACTTGCACCCTATTTTTGGAAAGCCTTTTGCGTAAAGCTGATAAGAACTTTTACTTTTGAGAAAACCCATGGAAAGCTGTGGGTTAGATTGTAAAAGTGTTAGTTTGCTCACACCACTGCTGGGTAAGAAAAGTGCAATTTGAAGAGCACATACATACAACTAAACAGCAAACCTGGCAAGTTCAAAGATTCCCTGTGCGTTATAAAAAAAAATATGCCAGTGTGTGTCATTTGAGAAGTCCATCTTTCCTTTAGCACAGATGAGTTTTACCTTCTTAGAAATGTATTCCAAATATATTCCTCTCATGCAGAGGAACCTGTCAGTTTTAAATCAGGCTTTTTCATCTTACTTTCTCCATCCGCCCAAATTCACATATGAATAATCCCACTTTCAATCCATTTTCCCCCCTTGTAAATGGAAACTTGCATGGTAGCAAGTCACAGCTGAGAGATGGTAACTTAAAAAACTGTTCCACTAGGCTCATAAATGCTACCATACAATGATGGAATTTTGTTCTATTTTATGAAATAAACCATTGTAAGAAAAACATGATCCGGTATGTAGCCTGGATCAGTGCTGCAGATTAAATACCCTTGCTTGAAAGAAGCAATTTTGAAGCTATGTTTATGGAGTTATCCCAGTTAATAAAAATCAACTGCTATACTAAGGAATATCCACTTAAAAAAACCCAACAAACCAAAACTAACAAAAAATAAAAAAATCCCAACACATTCTAAATACTGTTGATTTCCATTACTAGAGGGAATATAACCTGAGATAGTGATGCAAAAGGCCTACCTCACATCTCCCCTCCATTTAAGACCAACAAGGCCACTGGAGTTCATGGTGTAGCATAGTCCAAGTTCTGAACTCACAAGGAGCACCCAGACCACTATGACATTGTCCTGCATTTAGTACTAGCAGTCAGTTTTTCTCCTTCCTAGTAGCTGGTGCAGCGCTATGTTTTGACTTCCAGCATGGGAACAGAGCTGATAACACCGATTGTTTTTAATTGTTGCTATGTAATGTTTACGCTAAGGACTTTCTGAGTCTCATGCTCTGCCAGGGACAAGGGGAGGCTGGGAGGAAGCAGAGACAGGACACCTGACCCAAACTAGCCAAAGAGGTATTCCATACCACAGCACGTCATGCCCAGGGAGGTAACTGGGGTTAGCCAGAAGGGCACAGGCTCCCTTCAGGGGGGTCGAACTCGTTTGGCAGTGGTATTGTATTCTCTTCCCTTGTCATTTTCTCTTATCATTATTATCATTGGTGGTAGCAGTAGTGATTTGTGTTATACCTTAGTTACTGGGCTGTTCTTATCTCAACCTGTAGGAATTACATCCTCTTGATTCTCCTCCCCACCCCTCCGGGAGCAGGGGTGGTGGAAGGAAAGAAAGAGGGAGAAAAGGTGGGGGAGAGTGAGTGGACGAGCTGTGTGGCTCGGTTTAAACCACAACAAATCTAGACTTGGGGAAAAAACAATCAACAACTGACAGATCAGAAATGTCTGCTATCAAAACAACAATCTGATAGCAATCAATACAAAATTAAGACTGAAGTTGAGGGTTTTACATGACAAACTGTTCACAACCAATATCTTCTATCCCAACTCTAAGGGTGGGCTCTCTTGAACTTCCCCCAAACTTGGACTTCACATATTTAAAGTTATGAGTGCTGATCACATAAGAAAGCCTGCTGCACATAGATACTAAAGTAATGCACATGATCTCCCAGGTCAAATCCTGCCCACACTGAAGCTAGTGAACAGAATGAGCAAGTTACGAGATTCAAGTTTAAAAACAAACTAACCAGAAGCCTACTGGTGATGAATTAAACAAAGGCTCAACCACATGCTGAGCTGCCCGTCTTGTAGAAATACCCAAGAAATTTTTCGTCTGAACTGATTTATATATTGTTTAATTCCTTATCTGCTTGATATGCAGCTCACTAACACTAAGAAATACACACAGATTCAATAAAACATGAATGTGCTGCCTAATGCATGAAAATGCATAACTTGTGCAGAAAATAAAAATCCATTCATTTATATTCTGCAGAAGACTATGTCCTAATCTGCAAATACATTTCAACACAGAGAAAACCTCTGAACTAGAGGTACTAGATACTGATAGACACATTAGGGCAAATCAAGACAAAAATATGCATTTGAAAGGTTTACATATCTAGTTAGCTAGAACTGAAAGAGACAGGGTTAACATACATGTAATTTAAAATCTATATTGACTAGGTGTCAGTTAATAGGTAAAAAATTCTATCTTTGTAAATAATGGCTAAAACGAAGACCTGTGCAACCTGAGGGACTTAAAAACGTGCAAGTCATTTTACTTGTATGCGCCAGCTACTAATCACTGTTTCATAGTCTACGTATAATATACTCTACATTTAGAACAGACAAGTGTTGGAAGCTGCAACCTAGAAATTACAAGACTTTAATCTTTCAGTACTACTTTTAGATTTAAGCTGTTAAATCAGCATCAGCCATTTCCCTCAACACCTTAATGCAAGTGGCTCTTCAATTTACCTTTTCTGATCATCACCAATACCAAGCATGCACAAGCTCCCAGTATTCGGCTAGATGTATAACTGCTGTCTTAATAACCAAAGTTTGCTATTCTTGCTAACAGAGGGAAAATGATTTTAAAAGCTGCTTTCATGCAAATTAAAACCTGTCAAAATTAATCTTTCCAAAATGTCATCCTGGAGATAGACTAATCTGACAAATTAAAAGATCCTAGACCAGGAGCACTTAAAGTACCAAATGGGTGGATATCACAAAATTATTTAAGCCGTAAAAACTGAAATAAGTGAGTAGCACGGTTGTAGCCATAAAAACTGTCAGAAGGCAGCAGGCAGCATGGTGCAACCGCCATACCAAATAGCATTATGGAAGCACTGTAACTGGTGGTTTTCTTTTTGATTTTATGTAACAAAAGTCCTAGCAGTCACAGTGATCACAGCTGTGTCCCTATGTAATAATAGCCACAATGTGGGGAAAAAACAAAACAAAACTAAACAAAACCAAACACCAAAAAAACCCTCAAAACCCAACAAAAAATGAAAGCCACCATTTGATCAACATGAACTATCAGAAATTACTACTATTTTAATAATACCTGAGAAGTGCTCCTCAGATGATAGAGTTTACAGACCTCTAAATAAAGTGTCAGCTAGCAAGACCACTGATGGAATAAGACAATACTTTGAAAAAATGCATGGCATCAACGGAACATCAGCTATTAATATAAAATACTCATTTAAGCTATTAACTAAATAATGCCTGGAAAAAAACGGTTTTACAATTCATTATCTTTTCACAAGGCTTTTGACAACATTCCTGATGAAACCACTGAAGAACCTGATCTGCTAACAGGAACAAAACCTACAAACAAGCAAACAAGCCCCCCAGTTTATGATCAAATAGTAAAGGCAAAAAGTAGAATTTTTATGATTTCGTGACTGCTTCTTTCCTTATATGAATTAAATGATGTTTTTGAAGGACTGGAAGCATTTAACAGAATACTGCATGCAAATAAGCTGGAAAAAAAAATATGGTATGTAAATGACTATATGATAGCAAATGAAATGTAACAATGGCAAAACCAAAAGATTTTAAAATATGCAAAATCAGCAGCATCAAAACAGGAATCTGAGCCTCACTGAATGAAATTCAGAGACCTCTGAATGTACAGCTGAAGTCAAGAGAGCAGTTAAGGTGCTGGGATGCATAAACATGGCCTGTTGATTTCCACAGGGAAATCACATTCACATCTCCAACAAACTCCTTTTCAGGAGGTATACTGCGTAACACAGTGGGCTCTGAGATAGAAGGAAGAATAGTTGCAGAGAGAGAAAACACTGTGGGTTTAGTAACATGATTGAATTATTTACTTAGACTGAGTAAACAACAGAATAAGGAAAGAAGTGATGAAATACATTAAAACAGAGCAGGGACTTTTGATTTTCTGGATTTTACTATCCTATAAAACATAGAACAATATATACCAAGTCACATAAAGAGATAAAAATAATATTTTTATATTTTTTTTAATCCTATGAAGTTTCAGCATGTTTTGCACTCAATGCTGTATGGTGTGCCAATGCCAAGAATTTAGCACAAGACAGCCAAGAATTATAGTTCATCCACCAATTGCTTTGCAACATAATAATAGAACACGGAATACATCACTATTGAGCTCTTCATTTTTCTGAAACTGAGATAAAAGCAGAATATGCAATGATTAAACCATTCTCCTCTTACACCTTCATTACAAAAGACCTATTATAATAAAGTAAATTGTCCCCCATGAATCCACTCCAGAGCACTTTTTATCTTCCTCTGAAGCAACTGCTGCTAGCCACAGAATACTGCAGTACTTGGGCCTTGCCTTCAAAACCATCATGTGCACTCAAGCTGTACTGCTTTTCTCTGTTGGTCTTATCCGTTTTACTTGTGCAGTTAATGGAAAATATTTCATTTGCATCTTAAAGTATTTAATTAATCATACACGCTGCAATTTATGTTTCCAGAAAAAATACATTTCACATGTTCTCATAAGGATAAATTGCATCTTCAAGGAATGGAAATTAGTGTTTTAAAATATTAATTAAATTTTAAATTAAATTTCTTAAGCTTAATTTTTATGCAATACCAGTAGAGAAACAATGCTATCAGAATTACAAACATCACCATAACAAATTTACTCAAAGTTGATAGGGCCATAAATCTTTCTTCTAATTCAGCATTTTTCACAAATAAGAGGTGGCTGAGGATTAGATAGAGCTCCTCCACTTGCATTTTGCCAGATCAAGTCAAACGCAAAGTTACTGTTACCTGATAAACTACTTCAGCAAAATGACTTGGGAATTCTTAACTCTCACTGTGCTTTCCAAATCTTTGTGTTTAAATCTTTCTGACACAAGTAAAGGCAACAGGAAAATGCTGAAAATCAGTGGACATTGACTTACTCCCACTGAGACCTTTCTTAATGAAGTCATATGAAGAAGCTTCATGTAAACATAAATGCATTTTTCATATACGGGGGAAAGAGGAACAAAGAGCAATGGAGGCTTGACAGTCATACCCAAGTTCTCAGATAGCCACAATGTCAATATAGACATTATTAAGGTTGTTGAGACACATAAAACTTGTATATGGCTTACATAGAGACTATATGAAGGAAGGACAAATGCGTGGGGTACATACACAACACAATCTGGCAATTTTTCAAAGCTAAAATTAGGGGAAAAAACACCACAAAACAAAACAGATAAGAAAGGTGCCTAAAGTTATGATCTCAAATTTGCATTACGTATTCCTTATGATTTTCAAAAATGCTCAGCTCTCAGCAGCTCTGTATACCCCAACATCATGAAAAAAACATAATGTAACAGTATGAGGTAAAAAGCTAAATGAGATTACCTTCTCTACATGACAAAGCTATTTGCATTTAAGTGGCATGCAAATAGTAATTACAATTTTCATTTGCATAATAATTAAACAATCCTTTTCAGACAAGGTGTGCCTTATAGAATCTTCACAGTTACTAACTTCTTACCTTAAACTAACCCTTGGTTTACCTACAGAAGCTTTGTTAGTGCCATTATAATTCCCTGAGGCAAACCCCTAATTCTTATTACTGCAATTTATGCCTTGTAACTGGTCACTGAACTGAAAGACTTGTGTATACACACATAACCTGTTAGCTGATACCTTACATATGTTAGAGAGTGCTGTGAGTCATTACATTCTGTTTTTTTTTATACACATTCTAAACCCATGCACTTTCCCCCCCCAACATTTTTTATATATATACATATATATATATATAAAGAAGTCAGTACCTTGACCCCTATTTTTCATGCACCAGTTAACTAGAAAATTACAGAACCTGAAAAGCTGAGATAAAATTCATCAAGGGGATTAAAACAACGCATGCCTTCTCCCTCCACTAGTGTGGGATGCTACCGAAATGTGAATTAAAGACTCTCAAGCCTTTGAAAGATGAAGACCCCTGAATTTTTAATTTTGTTAACTAATCATTAGAGTACTGGAAATTGCTGGTTTTCTGACTGTTTGATAGGTAGCTGCTACCATAAAATACATTTTTAATTCTGTAAAAACTAGCCTGTTTCCCAGCAGTACTTTGATTTGTAGGACCACTACTTAAAGCACCTAGAGCATAATTAAATATTAAGTCCCTCCTTGATATATGCAAAGTCTGGCTAAGAGGATTAGTAGACATACTGAGGGGGGCTTTCACACATTTTCTGGTAATTGAACACTACGATATCATTACAGTTATCTTTACTCAATAGGAATCCACACTCATCCTTTATGGTGTCTGCTGTCCCTTTGAAATGTAAAGAAGGATCCCCTTAAAGCATGTAAAAAATGTCAAGCAGGTAAGGATGAACCAATCTGGAAGTAAGAGAAAGAATACATTTTTAAAATATTTGCAATTTAAAGTTCATTTTAAAGAAGCCCCAAACCAACAACCTTTAAACACATTCTTCTACAATCCAAAATTAACATTCAATCCACACATACCCTTCTTAAAAAAAAAAGTGGGTTTTTTTTATTTACTACTTTGCTTGATGAGAAAGGATGACCAAATTAATAATGGTGTAGTGATGCTAGATAAACTGATACCTACAGACTCAACATAGCAGTCTGAGCACATGTTTGAAATGTCTACTTTTTGACCCCGTTTCACCCAGGACTACCCAGCAACCTGATCAAACTTTTCAATTGTGTTTCAACATTCCCTTCTGTAAAACAGGGCTGATTTTGAAGGCCTTTGCACCTGAGATATTAACTTGCACGAGAAACACACTTAGTTAACGGTTTGCCCAAAGCTCGCTCTCTACTTTTCAGTAGTCATGAAACTACTGAATACGGCAGTGTTCTTATACCGTGAAGGACTGTGAAACATACAGAGTTTTCATTGTGCTATTTTATTATGCTATTTCCTCTGTTTATGAATTCACAAAATATGCAAACTTAAACATCAAATAAAATCATTGCTCACTCTTTAGTATCAACTTGTAGACTAGCATTTGACATCAGCTGACTAGAAGAGTTAAAAATAAGCAAAATATAGTCTAAAGCAGTGGTTCACTCATTTGTTTTCTTGGACATTTGTGAAGAACTCTGAATTCCAATGACTGGTACCTAACAGACAAACCAATACGACTCTCCTGTCTAAATCACAGCAAAAAATATTCTATGCACAATCACTAGCACAAAATATTCAATGAAAACAAAAGGTTCTCATCTATCACATTAGCTTGAACTGACATGAAAATTAGAATAATGTTAAAATATGCTCCAACAGGACTTCTAGCAGCAATTTTTAGCGCTCTTAAGCAGCAATTTGAGTGAAAGCCCAATGATTTTCATACACGTAGATAAAAGACAGCCTTCACTATTGTGAAGCAAGAAAACAATATCTGAACTTAACTAAATAATACACACCATTTTCAGAGACTTTTTATATTACAGTATTGTATACACATTTTTATACAATAAGCTCTGAAATGTTTGAACTTTTCTAGCACAGGAGTTAAGCTTTTTAGTACATGGCTTCATGCACTACTTGCTTACTCACAGCAAAAGAGCAGAGCACTTAAGTGACCAGCCAGTCTGTGTTAGGAGCAAATAGATGGCTGCCAGGGGAATTACTTTTTTTTCCCCTAGGGATCGGAGGCATTCTTCCCTCACAAAAAAAACAGGTATATTTTCCTGGTTGAAATTAGGAGTATTCTAAAAATCCACTACTTCAGGGAACAGAAATTATTAACTGATTATACGGACAGACCTAAACAGGCTGGAAGAAGGGGCCAACAAGAATCACACAAGGTTTAATGGCCACGCTGCGTCTAGGACAGAAGAAGTGGGGAGGGCTAGGCTGTGGAACAGCTCTGTGAGAGGGTCTTGGGTGTCCTGCTGGGCAGTGAGCCACACGAGCTAGCAGCATATGTGATTAACTCAATTTTTCAAATATCACAAGGCAAAGCTAATGGGTGTGTTTCATGTTGTAAAGTTATATACAGTTTGACTTACCACATTATGAGAGCAAATCAAAAATAATCAGATCTCATATATGTCTCAAACAAGTGTAATGAGTCCCACAAGATTTCTGACAAATACAGGTTCTTTTTCTGTCTTCTACATGGGTGTTTCTGTCTTTCACATGGGTGTTTCTGTCTTTCACATGGGTGAAAGCTATTACTACCTATTACTACTATTCTTAAAACATAATCTAGTTGAATCTTTTAGACTTGAACTGCTTTTAGACTGGAAAGCAGGTCACAGGCAACAGAAATATTGACAAAGGATTGAATTGAAGAATCCAATCATAGAAGGACACCTGAAGAGCAATTGAGGAGTTAAGTGCTTGTATTACTATGAATGCAAGAGAAAAAGCAATTTCTAAAGAAAGCAAGAGATAAGCATTTTCTGTTCCTTTTAAGATATTATTAGGATTATTCCCTTGGATGATCCTAGCACAGTGACTCAGAACTGATATATTGCTTTTGTTTTATATGAATATAAAATGGTTTTATGCATAGATTTTTTTGAGGAACTATTAGGAACCTTCAATTTCAGTTCCATAAAGTGGGGGAAGGCATTTAGAAAATGGATGAAAAGTAACTGCTCTTGAATAATTCTACCTGCAGCAAGTGATATTCATTATTTCAAAATGGCACACAAGCTTCAAAGACAAGACTACTTCTTCCTTTTAAGCCTTTAGTACATTTACATTGTAGGTAAAAATGTAGAACCTCTAAAAATATGTATTATTATGTATTACAATATATATTAACCACTTCACCAAAATAACTTGTGAAATAAAGCAGTTAAAATATTAATGAATAACCAAGAGCCTTTTGGTATATACGGAATTTTTAATACCCTACTTGACAAACGTGAGCATTTTTACTCCTGAGAATATTCCCTAGATGATCCTTATTAGTCTTAGATCAACTTCTACATATACTTTTGAAAAATGAAAGTTATGCATTTTGTTACCCTTTAATTCAGAAGGAAAGTTAATGTGTTTTAATCTTGAAAATCAGAACTCTGTCTCTTTTAGCTGGAAACAAATAAATACCTAAATGTAACTTCTTCCATCAATTATTTTATCTTATTTTTTTTCTGACTTATACACTGAGAAAGACTTAAAACTATTACTTGGGCAGTTAAATATATTAACTGTTTTTGAGCAATTGCTATCTTTCAGTTGTTAGATGCTGCCTCTTAGGAGACCACAGCAGGCTATGACTGAAAGCCCTCTCTATCTATTAAGTCTTTCCATGTGAGAATGTCCTTAATGTTCCTACTACACATTTATGGAATAACACTTTAAGATCCCAGAGGGAAAAAAAAAAAAAAAGAGACAATGGCCAGTAATTCTCATTCTAATTCTGACTATAATACCACACCAAATAGAAGATACAGAGGGAAAGTAAAATTGACAGGAAAAAAAGTCAGCAAATTAAAAAAATATACAAGCACCTCAAAGTCAACGCTTGACATGGTGGAAAATCATAAGTGTTTAATCGAGTTTGGTATTATGTACTCCTGATCCCAAACAAAAGCTGAGGAATCCATTAACTTTACACAGCTTTGTTTTACAAAAAATCATAATATATTAGAAACCTGATTCAAAAGAAAGGTAGAATTAGTACCCATACCAACAGCATGTATCACAACCATGTCCTGGTAAGCCAAAATTTCATCTTATAATCCTTGTATAAAACCAGTCTTATACTATAATTTATAGCAATCAGTATTAATACCTTTTTTTCAGGCCAGCAAGCTCTAAGAACAGCTTGCGTCCTGAAGTACACAAGTAGCTTGCTATCCTCATCACTGAGATGGAAGGCTTGCTCCAGAATTTGCAATACTCTGATGCGAGGCTTCACTGCTAAAGAGTCATCACCACAGAAAGGTCTCAACCACTCCAGAAGGTCATCTGAAGAGACTATTTTCTCCCTGTAATTAAACAATATAGTGTTCAACAGTCTTTGGTAGTCCTTATGAAAATCCTACATGTATTTTCAAAGCTATTAACAAGTACATTCAATACATAACAAATATGTAACACTGGAAGTGGAAGAACTCACCTCTGCGAGACTGCAAAGAAACTAGCTCCATAAATCACATGCCTAAGCTAAACAGTGCAAATTTTGACCACCAAATAACCATGTAATACCATAGAAACCCATCTATACAGTTATATATTCTCCCACATACTACCCTATTTGCCAGTTTTATGACAATGGTGATGGATTTCAGCACCTGAAAATCCAAGCCTTATCATGGTGTCTGGTCCTCACTGGTGCCTGTACTTCCATGCCATCTGACTTCATGGAAAACCATCCTGAATGCTTGCCTTTTAAGTATGACATTTTTGTATCTGATGCTTATTCATTATATATTATGTCCTATATTCTCTTTCTTTCCTTGCAAGTCCCTTCTTTACACTCCACATATACAAATTAGTTGATTTTTCTGATTTGGCTAATTAGAAAAATTCTTAATTAAAGTATTTGCTTCAAATAGTGCATTATATTGAATACAGTCTAACTGTGTGAAAGCATTTAAAGTGCACAGATTACCATGAAATCATCAACCAGCTAGCAGGTGCAGATAGTCTATTATGTCCCTAAGAGGCTATAAACTAGCATGTAACAAATTAGTAAATAGTATTCTGCTACCTTTCAGTAGTATTTTAAAACTAAAGTTGTTTTTTTTCCCTCTGGAGAAAAAAAAAATCATGAAAGTGGTTCCAGGTGGAGCATAATTTGTAACTAATGTTCCCTTATTTGTCTTAACAAGACAGACGGGAAAGTAATATCAGACAGAAAACACCAATTTAACCTGTCTTGCAGCTCTGAAATAATAAACATTGACAGCGTAGGTTTTCAATTTTACTTAGGCTTTATATTGTGTGAATGACACCGTTAGCTCAGAACTTCAGCTAAATTAGTCATGCTTCTGCTGAACAGGTGGCATTACAACTGTAAATTAAAAGTTTGGGAATTAAGAGGACCTGCTGGAATACTTCAAGAGATTTTTAGAGCTCACACTTGATGTTTATGCATGTTTTCCAGAGGGAAATATTTATATTTTGTAAATTGAATAGCTGAGGTTTAAGGTGATATATAAGAACAAGTGTTCAAATGAATGTAAGCAATCTCTTGTAATCACCATGTCTTTCACTCCAGCTTATTGTTTCAGCGGTTAAATACTGAAGTATGCAAATAAAAGACTCCAGAAAGTGCATCTCAGAATAAAATAGTACCAATTCTTGCATTCTAACTTACAACATTGCCAATTAAATTTACAGTTGATTTTGACATCAATTCAGTCTAGTTCAGTATCCAATATTTATCTAATTCAGTGTCAGTGGAGAAGCCTCCAAACAATAGCATGATTGGTTTTCTGTGGCTACCAGAGGGCGCGAGTTTTTTTTTATCATGCATGAGTTAGTCTGTATGTCTAGAAATAAAACTGGTTTTTGGTTTTTGATTTTTTTTTTTAATCCTTCTCTTTACCAGAATTTCAAAAAAATGCCAGTGAGACATACAGAACATTCTGTATGTCTCCATACACCACATTTCATTATGTGACCTGAAATAAGGACATCCCCAAAACACAACAAAAAAAAATGTGGTGAAGCATCATCGTACAGCACTTGTGAAACTGCTTCTTCATTATACCCTACAAACATTAACAAATTTAGATATCTAAATTAAGATATCTAAAAGCGAGTCACTATAATTTGTAACTTATCTACTAAACTGGAACAAAAGCAGTGAAATACTCCTGGTAGATATACAGTCTAAGTAGTCACAGCATAAAAAACATTTTCTCCAACCACCATAACACATAATTACCTAAATTTTAGGTTCAGTGACTTGCTTTCTTCCAAATGATCAAGTAAAGGCTTCTGTCAGGGCTAGGTTTTGAACCTGATAAATGATAGACTGTTCCAGAATAAACTCTTACAAAATTAAGCGCAGACCCATTACAGATACCCATGAAGAAAAATCATCCATATTCAGTATCATACCTTCAATGTTTTCATCATGAGAAGTATCTCTGAAAGTCCTAATCAAAAAATCTATAAAGGAAGTTCTTACCTTTTCTCCACACTTGCATGCACTGCAGAGACGATGCCTTCTAGGATCCCAAGTGGATCTTTCACTGATGTGGATGAGCCACCATTTCCACTGTTAAGCGAAGACATAATATTACCATTAAAATTGTCCTTGATGTCATATCCAATTCTATCCACCTGTAAGATTTACATGAACTGTTCAACAATTCTAGGATTTATATGAAATGTTCAACAATTCTATCAAAATGTTACTTTTCCTGCTTAACTAGTACCTTTATGTAAAAGTAATGTAAGGAGCAACACGGAAAGAAAAATACAAAAATACTTGAGTGAAACCTGAAAGAAAAAGAATAGTTAACATTTAGCTCTTCTCAGATTAGTTCAGCAGAATATAAACATGTAATCTCATTAAAGATCTCACCAGTATTGACTAAAGAGATTAAAAGTTACACATAAATGCCATCTTTTCAAATATTGCTTTGCAGTACCACTACTGGGTTAAACCAACTTGACTGTAAACTGAATCAACAGAATCCTCTCTGCTGATTCATCAGATTTCTCCCTGGACCCCTGGCTTCACTTTCCATTGGATCAACCATGTTCATGATTATCAGAACCAGTAAAATTATAAGTATGGAATATGTGGTCAGGAACAGCATGTGGGAAAGGGGAGGGTCAAGCCACCCATGAAACAGCATCCACTACGCATGTGTAGGAACAGAAAAATGTGAATCGTGCTGCCTATCTGGTGTTTCAGTTTCAATAGAGTGTTGCAGGTCAAAAGGTGGTAAATATTTAAAATAAAAATCACCCCAGTAGGAAAAAAAGCTTCCTTTATAATGCAATGAAACTGACATTTTCTGCTAAGACTTTCAGTAAAACAAACCTAAGATGTGCTTGGTGTTTGTCTGTTCATGGAAACCACTGCAGTGTCAGTGATGCCTGGATGAGCTAGAAAAACAACAGTTTTGCCTATCTTAGAGTTTGTCAATGCTGCATTAAAGAGAAAGAAAGGCAAGTAGTTCCGAAGTTAGCATAATAAAGATGACTCAAAACACCCGAGATAAAGTGTATTTTCTCTACAGTTCATCAGCATATCAAAGCTCTTCTGCTACTAAAAATGTCAGCCTCTTCCTATATGATCTTTAAGAAGAACGAAGACATCTCCAGACTAGCCTGACTGTTCTGTCTAAAGCTAAAATACACTATATAGCTGATAGTAAAGTGCAAAAATAACTGCAATATTCTACTTTTTTTTGTCAAGAGTTATGAGAGCATAATAATTTTCTCATTTATTACTTCCATAAGATAAATATATTGCCTAAAAATGATTATGCTACGTGGCATAGAGACCTGAATTTGTTATAACCTTTAACATCTTCACTCAGAACTTTCTACTTTAATAGGTGACCAGCACTTCTGTGAACAATACTAGCTTTAAAACCAACACGACACCATTCAGAACAGATGAAAGATAATCTGTTGCACGATTAAATCTTAGTATATTAATTTTAAATTGCTAAATTGCATTCATTGTCCTGGGTTCAGCAGTAGCAGTTATTTTTCGCCTTCTTAGTAGCTGGTGCAGCGCCGTGTTTTGACTTTCAGCCTTGGAACAGAGCTGATAACACAAATGTTTTAGTCTGACCAAGGACTTTCTGAGCCTCATGCTCTGCCAGGGAGGAGGTGAAGCTGGGAGGAAGCAGAGACAGGACACCTGACCCAAACTAGCCAAAGAGGTATTCCATACCACAGCACGTCATGCCCAGGATGTAACCAAGAGTTACCCCGGAAGGGCTGGGGGGACTGCTGTGTTGGACGAGGTATCGGTTGGTGCTCGGTTGGGTGGGGTGGGACGAGTTATCGGTCCGCTGGTGTTGAGGTGTTGCATTCTTTCCTCTTGTTATTTCCTTTATCAATTTTATTATTATTGGTGGTAGCAGCAGTGATTTGTGTTATACCTTAGTTACTAAACTGTTCTTATCTCAACCCGTGGGAGTTGCATTCTTTTCGATTCTCCTCCCCGTCCCTCTGGGAACAGAGGGAGGGAAGAAGGCGGGAGTGAGTGAACGAGCTGTGTGACTTTGTTTAAACCATGACAGGTCGTTTTGGCGCCCAACGTGGAGCATGAAGGGTTGAGATAACGACAGATCTGACTGGATTAACAGTCACTTGTCATAATGCTGATTTATTGGGTCTCAAAGTTGTTTCTTTTGATCTCACAGTTTCAGAATGCTGTACATTACTTAGAGCCGGTATTAGCTGTGTTGGTGCTTATCAGATGGGGGGCTTGGGCTAAGGTTCTTGTTTCACTGTACTTTATGGCAATGGCTTGTAATACAGGTAGGCTCTGGCAGCAGGGCGGGATGGACGTGGCCATGGACTTGTACCTGGCCGTCCCGCTGCTCTTCACCGTCTTGGCCCTTGTCCTCGCCTCCGTCTTTGTGAGGCTGCGGGGAGCCAAGGGGGAGCGGCCCCGGGAGCCGGTGGTGGCTGAAACAACCTGGGAGAGCGGCCCCGGGGACCAGGCAGTGGTGGGAGAAGGGCCGGAGGCCGGGAACGAGGCGGCCACTGAGCAGAGGCAGGAGACGGCAAAGGAGCCGAGCCCTGTGGCCGAGCCCAGCCCCGCGGCAGCCAAGAGCATCAGCCGGAAGCTGCACCCCGAGCTCCATGAGCCCGAGCCCCAGGAGGATGCAGGAGCCCACGCAGCATTTCCCAGCAAGGCAAAGGAGGAAGAGCTGCACCCAGGAAAAGAGAAGCTGGTGGTGTGAGAGCTGGTAAGCACAGCAGTGACACCAGCCCCAGGGACAAGTACAGCAGCGTCATTGGAGAGTTCTGAAGGGTTTGAATGGCCTTTGGGTACCCTTGGGACCTGCCTGCTGATTGTGATGGGGATCAGCAAGTTGGCACACACACAGAGTATGTTCTACCCACAACCATTTTGTCTGATCTCAAAAGTTAAGCAGAGTCGGGTTTGGGTCTTGTCTAGAGTTAGATGACGATATAGGAGGACCAGGAGATTTTCCCCAAGGCTGGACAGTCATGAGTGGCAGGGTGTGTGGGACAGTATGAGCAAATATCTAGTCCACTAGGCCCCTCCAGTGCTTTGGAAGCATCAGAGATGGAAGGCAGCTGTATGGAGTCGCCAGCAACAAGCTGCAGAAACTGCTGAAGGGGACAGTGAATTATTTTGAGCCCGGTGGGCCCATGGCACTTCAGGCCATCAGGGCAGAGATGCAACATAAGAGATGGACTCATGATCGAGGGGTGGACTTAGCAATGGACACTACTGACCAGGTTATTCACAAGTGTGAGCACTGCACACAGCCTCTCCTGCTATGAGAGACTGTTACAAGAGATGGAGCCTGACATCACGGACCAGATGGACTCAGCAGCTTTACAGGGACTGGTCCATGCACTAAGATAAGAGTGCACTGAGATAAGAGTGATGGTATACTGAAAATGTGAGATCTGAGCATGACGTGAATGGTATGGAATAAGGGGTGGATACTGTTTGAAGTAGAAGTAAAAAACTCGTAACACTAGCCTTTTTCTCAAAAAATATTTACATTTGACTATGATATAAATGCCATTTTTAATACCAATCCTATCATATGGCAGCTAAATAAATTTAAAAGTAATGTTTAAATCTAGATATTTTCCTAAATATCTTCAGAATATGTGGAAACAATCAAATTATCATTTATAGTACAAAAATACTCAGGATTTTAGGCTCCTGAATAGACAAAATGTGTGTCCAAAGAACTGAGTGCTCTGCTATGGTTAAAAAAAAACAAAACAAAACAAAAAATTAGATTTAAATTAATAGTACTGCAGAAGTGCGGATACAGTACAAATAACAGCAGCATTAAAGTAGTCATTTTACACTAGCAGCTGCATGTATCAGTATATTGTTTCACATTTGCTTTAAAATGAAAAACAGTAAGAAAATTTAAGATATGTTCCCAGAGCAAAGGCAGATATAAACCACTACATTCATGTTCTGTTTGCAGGCCTGATTTAAATTTTCCCGTATTGTTATGCTTTCTGTGTTGTGGTGTGTTTTGTTTGTTTTTTTTAATTAAGTTTGCAATAAAAAGACATCAAAGCACGTTAACATGGCATATCTAAAGAAAACTAGAATACCTGTAAAGCTTGCTTACTAAGAATACTATGAAGACTGAAATAAAAAAGGACATTTGCAGCCTGTCAGTACTTAAAGGGAGCCTGTAAGAAAGACGGGGAGAGGCTTTTAATAGGGCCTGTTGTGACAGGACACAGGGTAATGGTTTTAAACTAAAAGAGGGTTGATTCATACTAGATCTAAAGAAGAAGATCTTTTTATGATGAAGGTGGTAAGACACTGGCACAGGTTCCCCAGAGAGTTGATCAGTGCCCCATCTCAAGAAACATTCAAAGTCAGATTGCTCTAAGCAACCTGGTCTAGTTACCGATGTCCCTGCCCATTGCAGGGGGATTAGACTAGATGAACTTCAAAGGTCCCTTCAAAACTAACCCATAGTATGACTCTATGGACTCCAGAAATGGACATCTACTTACCCTAAATTACCTTTGTATATGTAAGCAACTGCCATGTCAAAGGATTCTGACCAGCAAGCAAACCTTGTATTTTGGGTATCCTCAGTTTTGGAGATTGGTTCTGAACAGTCCTAGCACTGGCTCTTCAAAAAACTTTTGTCTCTCTAATTAGAAATCAAACATGTTAGCTCCTATCACAACCAGGCTCTGACCCAGTCAAAAACCCCCTCAGAACAAAAGAAACATAAACACAAAATTAATGGCCAATTCTGAAAACAGGAAACCACTGTTTCAGACAATACATCTCTGAAGCCAGTTCTCAGGTAAAATAGATGTATAAATGCTTACAGAAAGCTTCAAATTTGTCATAGACAGACAGGTACTATTTTTCTAAAAAGGAGAAAAGGAGGGGGAAAAAAAAAGGAATCTAAGGAGTAAGTTACAGTTACCTAGAATAAGAAAGGATTTTTTTTAATCTAGAAAGATTGAAAGCTAGCGGGTTTTTAAGCTTAATATTGTCTTTGCTACTTAATAGAGAAACCAGTGAGATTACAGATCATGAGACAAGTAATCGTGTCAAGTTTCCAGATTGTTGCCTTGTTCTTTTCTTAATAATTAATGATTAAAAATAAGCAGCTACTAAAGAAACAAACATAATTAATGAAGGATTAGTCTCCCACACAGATTATATGTTATTTTATGCATGTTTTAAACAGCGTTAACAGGATTCAGTGTTCACCTCAAAACTCTTAGGTATGAGCCTGGTGAAATTATACTGATTAAGGCTTATTTTGATTTCAGTTCAGCTTCAGAAAATATGATGCATATTTAATCAACTTCCTCAAACATAGTAAAATACAAAGAATCTTTGAAAGATGAACAAATTTACTTCACCTTTTAACCTAATTACAGTGTTCATCTAAAATGCTCAATATCACCTTACTTTTCCAGGCTTATTTTCCTGTTTCCATTTGCATTTCCTCTATGTATCGGGAAAATAATAAAGTAATATATTGTTGGTGTGATCATTCAAAGCTGGAGAAAAAGTCATAATGCCAAACAATCATTTCCATCAGAAAGTCCAATTAACTATGATATCCAAGTTACAAAATTACTCTGTATGACCTCTGCTCAAGTGAGATCAGAGAGTAAAAAAAAAAAAAAAAGTAAAAATCTGGATTTTGGTTGGTTTTATTAAATTTTTTTTCTCTTTTAAGCAAGCTACTCAATCTAACAAAGCTGGTTTTACCTTCTTCACAAAGCACTGGTCATCTGGCCATTACACAAGAACTCAAAACTTAACCAAACCGTTCCTGCTCACTGCCTGGTAAATACTTCCAAAATTTCATGAAATGCTACATCCATCTGGACACCTAAGATACGGAATTCAGGAGCTGCAAATGAAGAGGTCATAATGTCTTCAACAGAAAAACTGTCTTCCCTGACTGACTAAACATGAAAATGTCTACAGTCATGGATTATGGAAAATGTCCACTATATCACAAGCGATCTTAGATAATGGATTAAACTGAAACTTACGTAAGTCTAATCAAACTGCCATCATTACCAACATATTTTTATTTTGGTTTGTTTTTCTGTGCTTTGTTTTGTTTTGGTGTTTTGTTTGTCTGTTTTTTCCAGAAGTTTTTTTTTAAATAATAGCGTTCCCACAGATAAACAAGCAAATAATACATATAATACAAAGTATGATACGAACATTATACGTGTCATATAAACTATGTAGGTATGCTCTATTGGAGAGATTTTATATATAGCAATGCAAAAGCTTCTACTTTGAATTTTGCATGCCAGAACTAGAGAGTCAAATGAGATAAAAATAGTTAACTGGACAATATCATTCTTGAAATTACAGTACAGGTACCTAATATAAGACTATTAACTGTATCCTGTATTTAACAAGAAGTCCGTTTCTGAGAAGGTGTTGGAGATTTTAAGCTTGTGGTATTGTACAGTGTTGAAAAATGAAACCAAAAAGTAACTTTCTTAATCTTTCATAAAGGCAATACTTTCTAAAAGGTTCTTCTTCTTCAATAGTAAATATATTTATTAATAACAAAGCATACTTTGTTTGAAGGGGGGCATGTAGTTACAAACCTGAAAAAACGATGCAATTTTCAAGCACAGAAGAGGTGGATTGATGCCTAACTTTCAGGCAAGTCACTAACTAATAAATTTTCATATCCATATAGGCCTGTTTCACTTATCATTAGAATACCTTAATTACAGTCCCTGTCATCATACAGAAAATCCAAGTTCAGTGTTACAATCTTACAACTGCTACTCTGAAGGTTAATTGTCAAGGAAGAAACTTTCCAACATGGTATCTTTCAAATCAATTGGATAAAATAACCACACTATGTAACATAACAAAGCTCCAATAAATTAACCTGAAGAATTGTTCCTTGAAATGTTGCATTTATTGAATAGTAGTTTGTCATTCCACATACACAGGCAAGACTACTTCTTTGATTGTATTAACCCTAAAACATGAAATATTACACAAAATGTGGTTAATATGCTCCAATTTCTGTTTAATTTCTATGATCTAGCTTTCAAGCTAGCAGCTGGGCATAGGATAGAGACACATCCAGTTTTATTCACAGTGACAACATTAATAGCAGCAGCCTGAAGATATGTCAAGCAACGACCCTTCTTTTAATTGCTCCCTATATTTGGAGTGATGCTACTCTGCAATATTCTTACTGAATTTCATAATAAGGAGGATATTAGTTCAAGCATTTTCTATTTTATTTTATGTTACATTTTCACTTCATGTTCTTTTATCATTGTAGTAGACAAACTTCACATAGATCATTATCTACTCATTTATCATTAATTATACGGTATGATCTTCCCTTTACCTGGGGGGGGGAGGCAGGACGGGACAGGACAGGACAAAAGAATAAAGCAAAAAAACACATACAAAAATGGGAAAAAACTAATTTGTACTGATCACATTAGGTCACATCACACACCAAATGAGTTCATCTGAAGCATCCACCTAATTCTCCCATCTTTGCCACAGTTTTCTCTACCTGAGAGACAGGTATTTCCTTCTTTATTGGAAAGCGTTGCCTAGGAGTTACTGGTCGTGGTGTCTGCCCTAGAGCTTGCAGACATTCCAGCTTTGCAATGGATATAAGGAACAAGAAATTCAGTCCACAGAAAAATGCTCATAAGAAGCAGAGTAGAAAGAATTTTGGTAGGTTTCTCACACTCTGCATGTACATGAGACTCATTATAGCTGAAATATATGGCCTTTGTGAGTTTTATATTAAAATGCATTACACTGCTACATTCCAGTCAAAAACAGCAGGACAGTGATTACCTAAGAGCAAGTAATTCTTCATCAAATGGACAAACCCAGATAAGAAAGATGGTATTACTTATGTGGCTGTGCAAAAGCTCTACCATCACTGAGGCTGCTATGAACACTTAAACTGAATAACAGGAGGATTCAATTTTCTGCCAAAGAGGACTGCAGGTACTTTGACAGGCTGCTGTCTTTTCATCTGTGGCACTTCAAACTGCTGTAAAAAATACATACATGCTGAAGAAAAAGTAGAGCCATAGATTATTTTCACACTAGACCTGTTTCTCTGTTTCTGGTATGTGCATTCAGATTATCCTGCCCACCTAATTTTTCTGCATGCAGAGTACCAAGATAAATTCTCAAAGTTTTATCTATATAAACTGTCACTAGAAGTGACAAATGGTGTCTGCAGCCATCTAACAATGTAATAATCTTTGGTATTTGTTGCATGTATCTCTTTGGAAGAGAAATACTTCAGGAGAGAGTTTTTTAATGAATAGTTTTCCTGCATTCAGCAGTAGCAGTCATTCTCCTCCTTCTTAGTAGCTAGTGCAGTACTGTGTTTTTGACTTTCAGCCTGGGAACAGCACTGATCTTTTTAGCTGCTGCTCAGTAATGTTTACTCTGACCAAGGACTTTCTGAGCCTCATGCTCTGCCAGGGAGGAGGGGAAGCCGGGAGGAAGCAGAGACAGGGCCCCTGACCCAAACTAGCCAAAGAGGTATTCCATAGTATCATAGAATAGTTAGGGTTGGAAAGGACCTCAAGATCATCTAGTTCCAACCCCCCTGCCATAGGCAGGGACACCTCACACTAAACCATCCCACCCAAGGCTCTGTCCAACCTGCCTTGAACACCGCCAGGGATGGAGCACTCACAACCTCCCTGGGCAATCGATTCCAGTGCCTCAACACCCGAACAGGAAGGAATTTCCTCCTTATATCCAATCTAAACTTCCCGTTTAACTTTTAACCCGTTACCCCTTGTCCTGTCACTACAATCCCTGACCATACCGCAGCACGTCATGCCCACTATATAAACTGGGGGCAGTGTCCTGGGTTTAGCAGTAGCAGTAATTCTTCTCCTTCTTAGTGGCTGGTGCAACGCTGTGTTTTTGATTTTTGGCCTGGGAACAGTGCTGATAACACCAATGTTTTTAGTTGTTGCTCAAATGTTTGGTCTGGCCAAGGACTCTCTGAGCCTCATGCTCTGCCAGGGAGGAGGGGAGGCTGGGAGGAAGCAGAGACAGGACACCTGACCCAAACTAGCCAAAGGGGTATTTCATACCACAGCACGTCATGCCCAGGATGTAACTGAGAGTTACCCGGAAGGGCTGGGACTGCAGGGTTGAACGAGGTATCGGTCGGTGCTCGGCCGGGGGGAGTGAGGCGAGTTATTGGTTGGCTGGTGTTGAGGTGTTGTATTCTTTCCTCTTGTTATTTCCTTTATCATTATTATCATTGGTGCCAGCAGTAGTGGTTTGTGTTATACCTTAGTTACTAAACTGCTCTTATCTCAACCCGTGGGAGTTGCATTCTTTTCTATTCTCCTCCGCATCCCTCTGGGAGCAGGGGGAGGGCAAGAAGGGGGGGAGTGAGTGGACGGGCTGTATGGTTTATGGCGGACTTTGTTTAAACCACGACAGGCAGTTATCTGGAAGGGCTAGATCACTGCTCGGGTTGGGCTGGGTATTGGTCAGCAAGTGGTGAGCGGTTGTATTCTCTTCCCTTGTTATTTCCCTTATCATTACTATTATTGGTGGTAGCAGCAGTGGTTTGTGTTATACCTTAGTTACTGGACTGTTCTTACCTCAGCCCATGGGAGTTCCATTCTCTCCTCCCCATCCCTCCGAGAGCAGGGGAAGGAAGGGGAATGAGCGAACGGCTGAGTGGTTTCTGGGTTGTTGGCTGGGCTTAAACCAAGACAATAGTAAAATGAGAAGCATCTGTTCACTTATCACAGACGGTGTAAAATTATCTTGCCCTACACCCCAAAAACAGGAAGCGGGGGGGGGGGGGGGGAATATTTATACTGAAACCACTAGGTTACAGATACTGTGGTATTTCATTTGAAATATTCAGTACATCAAAGACCCAGCTTGCAAGAGGCAACAGGTAGCACTCACCAACATTAAATCAAGGGAGATTCTCAAATGAAAAAGTCCCTCATGAATTAATTTCACCTGACTTCAGAAAAAAAAAAAAAAAAAGCAGAAATAAATATTTCTGTACTGCTCTGAAGGAGAAAGATCACCAAGGACAGGATTCTGAAGAGCTCATTGATATTCTGTCAACAATGACGGAAGGAAAAAACCCCACAAAATCTCAGACTCTCTGCATCCTGGGAACACAGCTACTGACAGGGATGTAGATGCAAAATCCCAGCACTTCATTCTCTGCTTTCTATCTTAAAAATTTCACATCTTAGCTCCCAGTTAAGTTGTTCTGACAGAGAATATCAAGACAGACACACAGATTCCATCACACTAAGGCAGGGGTCAGAGCACTGCTAATTCCGTGGTAGGAAAAAGGATAGGTTGCTCTTATTTGGCTACAAAAAGTCATGGGCTTCCATGTATCCTAAACCTTGTTAAAGAACAACAGCACCTTCACAGAGTCATTCAACCCTAACAAATAATTTTCAGCGTACACTTGTCTCATGCATTGGTATTTGCACCCCCAAACCACATCCCCTTATTATTTCACCATTCTAATAAATATCTTGATTTTTATGTGTCAGGATAAAGGCTGAACCTTAAGAGACATGCTGATATCTCACATTACATGCCAAAGGAGTTCTGTAATCACCACAGCTATGAAAACAGCCAAATCTCTTGCCAAATCTTAATAGAGAGTGTTACGAATGGCAAGCTGAGCCAGAACTGAGCACCAAACAAAATCAAGGAAAAGCACTGTATTTCACTGAAAGGCTTTTCATAGTATGAGTTTTCCCTCACCTGTGTCCACATCATGTCTGCAAATATGTCTATAAGTAGGTATTTTTCAACAGTTTTATATTCCCAGAGGTGACTACATTCTCCCAATTGCCAGACGAGCTAAACCAGTTTCAGCCTCAGGCTTGTGGAGAAAAGCCATGTCACTTCTGGAGTATAAAACCTGATGAACAGAGGCTGCAGCTAATCAAGCAGGCACGACTTCAATGCAGGAAAATCTGCTCTCTTCCCTTTCCAAAGACATGACTAGTACTGTAGAAATGCACCATGCCTACAGTAGTTTCAGAGTGCTTCTCACAAGTGTTAAACTGTAATTTGGAAGCAAGACTATACAGAATATAGGCAACTAAAAGATCATAATCTTGAAGTTCATGCTAACTTTAAACTCACTCTTAAGATGATTAAGATGGTCAGCCACAACTGTACTTCATGTTCCTTTGTATCACTCCAGGTCTTGCTTAGATCTCAACAGAATTATTCAGGGATGCATAAGTATAAATTGTGTGGAAGCTTGTGATTCTGCATTTTCTGTTTTCCTAGCCTTCTTTTCCATATTTTTAAAATAAGAGGTGACTCAGTTTGCTGGGGTTGCATGAATGGGTTGGTTATTTGGTTTGTATCATGCCAGGGAAAAGACATTTGCTGAGGTTTGGGGCTGGGAATCCCAGAAGAAAATGGAGACAGTGTGGTACAGTGTGTGGATTGCTCATATATGATGGCACTAATAAGCAACAAACAGTAACAATGACAACACTGACAAATAATCGCCTTCCTCACATTAGAAACCTGTTTCTCTCCAATAAGTTAGCAGGTCAGGGGGGATTTAGGCTATCATTGTTACTCTTAAGTGCTGTTGGAAGCATAAAGCACTCACTTGCTCTTTAACGTGCAGGTAGGGCATGACACAAAGAGAGATGGAAGAAGAGCAAAAACTCTTAGAAGTATTCTTTATTAGAACAGTGAGAAAAACTTATAGGCTATGGTTTACTGACAGGTGAACACTTTTTTCAAAATGTTTCAAATACAAATAAACCCCCAAAACAGCTCCCAGGAGCACCCCAGCAAGTTATTCCAAAGATGGAAATTGTACATCTTCCTGTAGCACAAGCTGTTGTGGCAACAGCCAGTGTAGGCCTCTATTGCCCAAATACCCACATCAGGGTATTTGCAACAAACGTGCCTTTTAATTCTGTTCAAGAGGAAAGAATTATGCGCAGTTGTAGATTTGCCAAAAATTCACAAGTGCACACATGCAGAACAATACTGTAAAGCCAATGCTTTTAAACAAAAAGCACCCTCCAATAAATAGAATGAGTTCTGTGGCTTGTCTTATCCACATTGCCTGGGCTTCCCAAACTGAGTAAACTATAACTGTCCTATCTGAGTATTGAAATTATAGGTAAAAAGAAGAGTAAACGATCTAAGAACTCATGTCCTGTTGCTGCCCCATTTTCTGAAAAATCCAGACATTCAAAGCAAGTAAGTACTCAGTGCGAGAACAAAACAAACAAAAAACCAAACCCAACCACCCAAACCCACCAAGCCCAGAAGAAAGATTTTTGGCAGGCATTGTGGCAGTGTACTTACCTTAATATACATACAATCTTTTTAATAGCACATTGGACAATATCCCTGGGAGAAAGACCTATATCTCCAACAGCCACTTGTAACAACTGTTGTATCATGTCCAGGGGTTGACCATCTATACACATAGCAACTGCTTGGTCACGTATTTTTTCTTTCTCTGACCTGGACAAATCATATAAATAGCCATACTTCTGTAGTGTATCCTGTGAACAGATAATTTTTGAACATGAATCAGTGAGCTCTTTATTTACAGGGCTGTTATCATTCAGTCTTTCTATCAAGGTCTAACATACACTATGACAAAGAAAAGATTGATGGATGTGAATTTACAAAAACCAGGCCAACAAAAACAAAGGTACAAACCTTTAATAAAACAGGACAGAAGACTGATATCCATCACTGCTAGCTATGGTAACACTCAAAACAAACACTTGATCTGTAATCATTACCTGTTCGCTGTTTTTCAAGTAAGTGATAAAACTATTAGTGAGTGTTTCCAGATGAGCAAGAGATTGCTGCAAGTGATTCAGAGCTTCTCCATAAGCAACGGATGGATTTTCAGCATCTTCCATATCATTCTCCAAAGTTTTCTTTCTTGATTTCTCAGAAAGATGGATGACTATCTTAAGAGCCTTCTTAGTCACTTCTATCCTGGCTTCAACTGGCAGCTGAAAAAGATTACATGATATTTAATCATTCATCAACTGTACAGTACCATTTGTATTACAGCAGTGCCTGGAGGTCAGGTTGCTCCACTATTCTACAGAACAGCATAAAATTAAGTGAAGTATTTTATGAGAAACAACTTTATTTGTCATTTATTTAAAAATTATTAGCATTCCATTACTTTCTTGTCTTTCCTTTGATTGATGTTGAATCTGGCTCATCTTAAACCATATGAAAATTATTTTTCCTACTAATATTTATTATTTTGTAGACTAGCATCCTATAATAATTTTTAATTCTGCATTGAGAGGTGTCGGGATCATATAACTGGATTAACTGCGAATCCCAAATGCTGAAAATTAAGGTTAGTTTTATCAGGTTTAAATCACCTTTTAAAATATATCCCTCACACCATAATCATAAACAAGTAACAGCAGGAGGTCTACAACTTTTAAATCAACCTATTTAAAGCACAAGTTATACCTGTATAAGTAGGTGTATCTAGCCTTTAAACAGAAATATGGAAATCTAGTTCTGGGGGGGGGTTTGCCTGTTTTTTTTGTTTGGTTGGTTGGTTGGTTTGGTTTGGTTTTGTTTTCGGTTTGGCTTTTTAGTAGTTTTTTGCTTTGTTTTGTTTGGCTGTTGGTTTGTTTGTTGTTTTTTTTCTTACCTCTATACTTGTCATAGAGTTGGAATTTTTAAATGGATTCATACATGCACTGAATTAAGTTTTCTCCTACCTCTCCATCTAGCTTGAAAGGGTTAGTCTATTCCAGTGCATCAGAATGGAATTTAAGACTTCAGAAAGGAGCCTCACAAGCTTCCAGAAACCAAGATTATGTTGGAAAAGGACGGAAACAGAAATACTCTTTATATACACAGTATAACAGCAAACTGCCCTTAGGTCAAGAAAGACACAGTTTCACCTTTAAGTCCAAAAGAAAGTCTGAAATACAATTTTAAAAATTCATGTATGATTTGTTAGTTTCTAACCTCAGTTATAAACATAAGGATAACATAAGGATACTTGCAATATACTTTCTAATGGGTAGGGGCCTCCCCTGCCTAAACCCACTGCATTAGGTACTTTTAATATCAGATAATTTAGTTACTAGAATACTGGACAAAGACATACAATTTTAATCAAAAGGCATAAACACAAGAAATAGAAAACAAATAAAAAAAAAATCTCAAAGATGTAAGGTTTGCTCCTCATTTTTCATGCTGTTGCTGCAAACCACAGTAATAGTCTACTAGATTTTTAATGATAAAAGCAAAATGGGTGGACATTACTGTAAGAACTAAGCAAACTTGTCAGTGTTAATAGGGTAAATACAAAGGATATTTTACCATTCAGTTCCAAATGCAACTCAGTTCCATTGCCACCAGAAGTAATTAAATATGATTTTGTTACTTTAAACAAGGTCTCAATATCAGGATATGCTATAAGCAAGGAAGAGGCAATACTCTTCACATCACATTAAAATTTAATGACGACAGATGGATTTACATATCCATTTTGTAAACATGATAAAAGATGAAACAACTACATATTTCATTTCCCCCCTTCTACTGTACTATCTGATGTTCAAAATGCAATTAAGAGAGATGCAAAAGGCAAACAATTTAAGTATTCAATCTAACTGTTGTACCATAGAGAACCGTGAGAATACACTGTCGGTTTAGAAGCCATGACGCCATAAAGACATACAGAATAAAGCATTAAAAAGAAAAGAATACAGGTTCTTCCCAAGACTATTTTAATTATAAATTCATATCCGCATAGTGCCAAAATGAAGCACTACTGACATCATTTCTCTAGTTATTTTATTCCAAAACATGAATGACTGCCCTCCATACTTCTAGTCAGCTTCAGTAATGAGATTTGGTATCATACCCCATGATAAAATAAAGAAAAAAAAAAATCAGAAATAGCTTAGGGGCTGGTTCATCCTTTGTTTGTGTGTGAAGCAAAGTTTTATTTTTAAAAGCTTTTACAGTTTTGTTGTTTTTTTTTTTTTCTTTATTCTATAGGCTATAACATGTTATGAAAAATCTTTTAAAAAATTAATGTTTTCTTTCATTTTCAAATCAAGGAACATCACATACTATTTCAGCCCAACAGATTTCACTCCTCAGGGTGAAAACTCATCTCAGACACCGACTTCCTTGAGAATATGTAAGTATTCATAATGAAGTACTGTACAAGCAATATTCACTTTCACATGAAGATGTTGATCCTGCCACTCTTATTCCCACTACATTAAAACAGGAAATAATGGAAATAGCTCCTTTTACTATCGAAATATTCCTTTTATTGCCACAGGAACCTGGAAAGCCAGCAATGCTAAAGGACAGAATGGTTGAGATTGGAAGGGACATCTGGAAGGCATCTGGTCCAAAGCCAAATAGGGCCATCTAGAGCAAGTTGCCTAGGACCATGTCCAGGTAGCTTTTGAGTATCTCCAATGTGGGAAACCGCACAACCTCTCTGCAAAACCTGTGTCAGTGATCAGCCACCCTCATACCAAAAAATGTTTCCTGATGTTCAGATGGAACAGTTAGGAAACAGAGAGGAAAAAGAAAGGCAAAAGCAAGAAAACTTGTGGATCAAGATAAAGACAGTTTAATACATGAAGTGGAAAAAAAATAACAAACCAAAACTGTGATGCATACGTCACCTCCCACAAGCAGACTGATGCCCAGATACCCTCCAACCCTGTTACTGCTGAGCGTGACATTATATGCCATAGAAGGCACCTTTGGACAGCCAGTTCAGCCATCCTGGCTGTGGCCCCTCCCCAGTTTTTGCCTACCTGCAGCATTCTCAAGGCTGGGGTGTTGAGAAAAAGAGAAAGCCCTGACACTGTGGAAGCCGTGCTCAGCAATAGGTAAAGCACTAGAGTGTTACCAACACTGGTTTAGTCACAAATCCAGAGTAGAGCCAAGTACAAGTTGCCATGTAGAAAGTTAATTCCATCCCTGCCAGATCCAGCACAGTTCATCTGGAGATTAGTGTAAAGTTCTAATACATGTAAGGAATCAGTTAAAGAAAAGACATTACTCATGAAGTTTCCTATTATGCAGTCTCGAAGCAGATTTAATTAAAATAACTATTAATGGCAAAGCACAAGAAAGTACCTGAAAACGTACTGATTTTAGAAAAAGAAGTACTGTCAATACCTAAGAAGAAAACAAAGTCAGACAAGACAAACCAACTGAACTGGAGAACAGTGATAAAATGTGATAAAAGAAGCTAAGTAATTTGGAAGGTAACATCTGAATGCAGTCATGCTATGCAAGAATACTATTAACACATTCCTTGTACATCTTCAGGCAATGTCATGCCCTGCCACTTTCCATAGCATTTCATACAGCATTATAAAGTCAGTCAGCCAGACAAGATACTGAATCTCACTCTGAGTTTTTTGTTGTTTGTTTTGTTTTTAACTGAGTTTTTTACACAGTTGTCCTGGGTTTACCAGGAGCCGTTTTGCTCCTTCTTAGTAACTGGTGCAAGCTCTGTGTTTTGACTTCCAGCCTGGGCAGAGAGCTGATAATACCGATTGTTTTTAATTGTTGCTAGGTAATGTTTATTCTGGCCAAGGACTCTGTGAGTCTCATGCTCTGCTGGGGACGAGGGAGGCCGGGAGGAAGCAGAGACAGGACACCTGACCCGAACTAGCCAAGGAGGTATTCCATACCATAGCACGTCATGCCTGGAGGGGGAACTGGAAGTTACCCGGAAGGGGCAGGCTCTGGCTCTTCGGGGGGGTCGAACTCGTTCGGCGGTGGTATCGTATTCTCTTGTTATTTTCTCTTATCAATATTATCATTGGTGGTAGCAGCAGTGGTTTGTGTTATACCTTAGTTACTGGGCTGTTCTTATCTCAACCCGTGGGAGTTACATTCTCCTGATTTTCCTCCCCATCCCTCCGGGAGTGGGGAGGGTCGGGGGGGGGGGGGGTGAGTGGACGACCTGTGTGGATTGGTTTAAACCACGACAGTTCTTTTTGGCGCCCAACGTGGGGCCCGAAGGGTTGAGATAACGACAGATCTGACCAGATTAATAGTCACTCATCACAATGCTGATTTATTGGCTCTCAAAGCTGTTCCTCTGGGTCTCACAGGTTCAGAACTCTGTACATTACATAGAGCCGGTATTTGCTGTGGTAATGTTTTTCAAGTGTGGGGCGTGGGCTAAGGTTTTTATCTCATTGTATTTTTTTATAATGACTTGCAATACAATAGAATCATTGATCATGAAACTGATCGGTCTTATGCTCCCAGTGTGGTCACCACCTTTATACTTTGGGAGGTATATAATGCAGGAAAACGGGGAAGTCCGATGTATACCTCAAGGGGATTTGATTTTAGGGGAAAACAGCCAATGAACTTAATTGTGTGCTGTTGCCTGCTGTGTAATACTTTTAGAGACCATCAATTAGATGTTTTCAGGTTACCAGTGACTGGCCCTGACTTCCCTCCAACCGTCATCCCAACAAAGAATGAATTCTGATAGAACCAGACAAGTTCTGCAGTGAAGAATTATCACCAGCAGGCAACAATCCAACACTGCACACAGCTTTTCCTGCCCTGAAAAGACTGTTACAAAGGATGGAACCTGACATCATGGACCGAATGGACTCAGCAGCTTTATAAGGACTGGTCTATGCACTAAGAGTGTACTGAGATAAGATTGATGGTATACTGAAAAATGTGGGATCTGAGCATGATGTGAATGGTATGGAATAAGGGGTGGATACTGTCCTGGGTTTACCAGGAGCCGTTTTGCTCCTTCTTAGTAACTGGTGCAAGCTCTGTGTTTTGACTTCCAGCCTGGGCAGAGAGCTGATAATACCGATTGTTTTTAATTGTTGCTAGGTAATGTTTATTCTGGCCAAGGACTCTGTGAGTCTCATGCTCTGCTGGGGACGAGGGAGGCCGGGAGGAAGCAGAGACAGGACACCTGACCCGAACTAGCCAAGGAGGTATTCCATACCATAGCACGTCATGCCTGGAGGGGGAACTGGAAGTTACCCGGAAGGGGCAGGCTCTGGCTCTTCGGGGGGGTCGAACTCGTTCGGCGGTGGTATCGTATTCTCTTGTTATTTTCTCTTATCAATATTATCATTGGTGGTAGCAGCAGTGGTTTGTGTTATACCTTAGTTACTGGGCTGTTCTTATCTCAACCCGTGGGAGTTACATTCTCCTGATTTTCCTCCCCATCCCTCCGGGAGTGGGGAGGGTCGGGGGGGGGGGGGTGAGTGGACGACCTGTGTGGATTGGTTTAAACCACGACAACAGTTCTTTAAAATGGCATTTAAAATAATTAAAATTGAAGGAGAAAATGGTGCAGGTTAATATCGAGTTATAATAGGTCTCATTCTACACCCATTTGGTGTGTGGGCAAAATCCAGATACTGTATTCCTACTTAAGTAAGAAGAATCACTCAAAAAGCATTACTGACTCAGAGAAACTAAGAGCTAACTTCTCTATTAAAAACACAAAGTTTCAAGCAAAGTTCTTCCTTTGTATCAGAAGTTGAAAAAGAAACTATAAAGGATGGAACAGTAAACAAAAAATGTCATCAGCCGTAGTCTGAACGAACATGGCCAAGCCTATGAAACGCTGCAAGGAAGAGCCCATGTGAGGGAAATTTCACCTTCTTTTTCTGCATAAAAGACAGAACAGGTGATATCGCTGCATTTTATTCTACTTCAGCCATCTGAAGCTATAGTATTTTCTTCCTAATTAACATATTGTGCCCATCGCTATTTGTAATGTGTGTTCAACAATGAAAACACACCAATTAAAAGTAATTGTTTTCAGTTGTGGTTTTGTTTTTTGCCTTTCTGGTGTTGGACCCTTTTTTCCAGAGTACTGCTAATCAACAATCATCAGGGCAATGACCTATGCGCTTTGAAACAGATGGTTCTTTGAAGACATTACCAACTATCTAGCACAATAAATAGAACACTGGCAACAAAGGAATTAAAAAAAAAAAAGAAATCCCCAAATTGCCTAAAATACTTCCCACACAAAGGGGAGTAAATGGGAAATCATCAAGATTAAAAAGCTGGTATGATCATTACTATAATTAACAATCTATGAAGTCAGCATTATTTAAAAAAGCAAACAGACCTACTAGAAGAAAAGATGTCAGACTCAAAATGTACACAAAAATATATGCAGCAATTCCACTGAATATTTGGAAAATCTACTTTTAAGGGAGAAATCTGTTCCGTACATGCAATTTGGCTATGCTTACCAGTATGGAAGTGGACTGAATTATTATTTACTAAGAAAAACTGGAATCGCTATTCAGAATTAAAAGCATTTTTAAGTATAAGTGCCACAAGGAAAAACTTTCTCAGTGTTTGTAGCACTGCACTGCTGTGGTCCAAGTTCTTCGGTGTATGAAGAGGGTACTGATGAAGAGTAAAGGATTTCACCTGTTTCATTTACAACACAACAAAAACAGTGCATCAATCTGCACCTTCTTCAGCTGAAGATGGATGCTGATATACTGGATCCAAAGAAGAGTTGTGATAATGGAAGAACTGGGTGCAAAACAAAAAAAACCAAACCAAACAAAACAAAACAACCACACACACACAAAATTTTAGGTAGCCTCTGCTTAATATCTGTGGAAGCAAACATTGATGACTACCTCTTCAGTATAGCAAGATATATAACAGCAAGAATTTCAAGTAGTCACTAACAGCGGTCATACGTGAAGACAGTATTCCCTTCTCACTAGACAAGAGTCATTCCCTGGCTACCACAGTCCAAGGTCAGGCAACTAAGATCTCAGGATGAGTGTCAAGTCTCCTGATAAGCATGAAATGCTCAGTGTGATTATGGGATAAACAGGATCAAAGCACCTGAACAAGACAGTAGTTCTGCTGAACAGGTTTACGAGACAGCTGATGGAACTAGCGATAAAATGTGTTGGTCTAGCATGACAAATAGATCAAAGCATAAATTTCATGCTGACAATTTCACAGAATTTCAACGTAAATCTTTTGTACACCAATTCTGGTACAGATACAGGGTAGATGGGTTTTAATACATTTCCATCAGTATTGTGGGAACACTACAACAATATCCAAAGAGGGAACAAATTTGAATTCACCTAATCGAACACAGTGAATAAACACCTCTGAAACATGAGCACAATCCAGAACAGAGAAGATAAAAGATACAAAAATACCCAACCAAACAACTCCTCTTCATTGTCTTTTCATTTCAGAAGAAATTATTGAAGACATCTCAAGATCTTTTAATAAGGAAATATGTAAGAAATCTAATCCCTTTTTTGTGCTTGGCAATAGATACATAAGAAAAAATGGGTAAAACTTTACGTTAATAACATCCTTAGAAGTAGGTTTCACTGGGCAACAAGAAACTGCAGATCTGGGAATGCATGTTATGGACATGAAAGCACATTATTTCAATCACAGGCTTTCAACCAGATGGAGATTATGACAGTTTATATTATTACAGTGCCTAGAAACCATAAGCACTGGCCCAGAATGCTTCTTGGTGGAGCATCCTATTCAGAATGCAAAAGCCTGGTACAAAACACAAGTCTGTGGCACAACGAATTTTAGGACAAGCACAAGTAAAATAAATAAACACAACCACATGGTATCTGTTGGAGGGACAACAGAGCAGGGCATAAGAAATTCTGGAGGTTGCACTGATGATAATTTCTTTCACTTTCCTAAAGTGAAAGAGAAGAACAAGAGAGGTGCTATGCTGGACCTTGCTCTCACCAACAGGGAGCTGGTGGTGAGTAATCTGAAGTTCAAGGCCAGGCTTGGCTGCAGTGACCATGAAATGGTGGCATGAATGAACGGTGGCATTCAAGATCTTTAGGGCAGCAAGGAGGACACACACACTGGGCTCCAGGGGAGCAGATCTAGGCCTTTTCAGGGATCTGCTTGTTAGAACACCATGGAATAAAGCCCTGAAGGCAAGAGGGGCCCAAGAAAGCTGATTAATATGCAAGGATCACCTCCTCCAAGCTCCGGAACGATGCTTCCTGACAAAGCAGAAGTCAGGCAAAAACACCAGGAGGCTTGCATGGACGAACAAGGACCTCCTGAACAAACTCCAGAATAAAAAGGCCTTCAGAGGGTGGAAGCAAGGAGAAGTAGGTTGGAAGGAATTCAGAGAAATTGTCCAAGCAGCAAGGGATCAGGTTAGGAAAGCTAAAGCCCTAATAGATTAAAATCAGGCCAGGGATGCCAAAGGAAACAAGAAAAATTTTCTATAGGTGTATCAGTGATAAAAAAAAAGACTAGGGAAAACGTAAGCACTCTCCAGAAGGAGATGGGAGACCTGGTTACGCAGGATATGGAGAAGGCCCATTTTAAAAATGGGAAAAAAGGAAGACACAGGGAACTACAGGCCAGTTTCACTTTGGTGCCTGGCAAGATCATGCAACAGGTCCTCCTGGAAGCTATGCTAAAGCAGACGGAAAATAAGGAGCTGTCTGGTGACAACCAACATGGCTTCAGTAAGGGCAAATCATGCCTGACAAATCTGGTGGCCTTCTGCAACAGAGTTACAGCACTGGTGGATAAGGAAAGACTGTTATCTACCTGGACTTGTGCAAGACTGTCCCACATAACATCCTTGTCTCTAAACTGGAGAGGCATGAATTTGGTGGATGGACTGCTCTATGTATAAGGAATTGGCTGGGTGGTCATACTCAGACTTGTTATTAACGTCTCAACGACCAAGTCAAAATCAGTGACAGGTGGTGTTCTTCAGGGGTTAGTACTGGGACCAGCACTATTTTAACAATTTTGTCGGCGACATGGACAGTGCAATTGAGTGTACCCTCAGCAAGTTTCCAATGAAACCAAGCTGTGTGGTGCAGCTGACATGGTGGGATGCCATCCAGAAGGACGACAGGCTTGAAAGGTGAGCCTGTGCAAATCTCATGAAGCTCAATAAGACCAAATGCAAGGTCCTGCATCTGGGTTAGGGCAATCCCCAGCACAAATACAGCCTGGACAGAGAATGGATTAAGAGCAGCCCTGAGGAAAAGGACTTAGGAGTGTTGGTTGATGAGAAACTCAACATGACCCAGTAATGTGGGCTCACAGCCCAGAAAGCCAATCAAATCCTGTGCTGCATCAAAAGAAGAGTGACCAGCAGGTCAAGGAAGGGGATTCTCCCCCTCTGCTTTGCTTTCCTGAGACCCCACCAGCAGTACTGTGTTCAATTCTGGGGCCCCCAACATAAGAAGGACATGGATCTGTTGGAGCAATTCCAGAGAACGGACACAAAGATGGTAACGGGGGCTGGAGCACCTCTATTATGAAGACAGGCTGAGAGAGCTGGGCTTGTTCAGCCTGAAGAAAAGGCTTAGGGGAGACCTTTAGAACAGCGTTCCAGTACCTAAAGGGTGTTACAAGGAAAGCTGGAGGGCAACTTTTTACAAGGGCATGTAGTGACAGGACAAGGGGTAATGGCTTTAAAATGAGAGAGGGGAAATTTAGATCAAGCATTAGGAAGAAATTCTTTACTGTGAGGGTGGTGAGGCCCTGGCACAGGTTGCCCACAGAAGCTGAGGCTGCCCCATCCCTGGCAGTGTTCGAGCCCAGGCTGGACAGCACTTTGAGCAACCTGGTCTAGTTGAAGGTGTTCCTGCCCATGGCAGGGGCTGGAACTAGATGAGCTTTAAGGTCTCTTCCAATCCAAACCTTTCTATGATTCTATGAAACACAGAAGAAGAATGTCTTATTCTCTGCTGAAACAGAATACAGGGACCTTGGGGTTACATCAAAAACTGATCCACAAAGCTAATTCCTCTAACTGTATAAAAATCTGGGTTTTATACTGGAAGCCATAAAAAGAAGAGAGCCTCACCTGAGGTTTGAAATTCTTCACATATATCTGCTTACCTTTGTGACAGCTTTTGAAGAAAAGGTAATTTCATCAATAAAAGCGACAATATCATCTGGATCGAGTCTATCAAAGTACTTGGAACACATATCATATGCATGTAGCCACTCATCCATGGTTTCTGGTATTTTTTTAATGAGGTGGTGATCGCCATTCCAAAAAAGTTTCTGTAACCAGACAGCATAAATAGAGCTTGGTGACAGCATGCTGCCATCTTTTTTAGGAATTTTGGGAGCCAGTTTGGAAACAGATAGGATATTTTGACTTGTAAGGACAGGCTCCAATATTTCCAGAGGGTTTTCATTTTCATCTGTTAGCTTTTTGTAATTGAGACCTATTGACAGAAGGAGAAAGAGATGAACAAAATAAAAGTTATTCACAGTTATATCTACATGTAAAACAATCAGTACTAAACCAGAATCTACAGAACTAGAAAGACTCTATTGTATCTCCTTTACAAACATACGTACTATCAGACTAGGGATAAAGTCAGGTTTGCATACAGGTACCACTGAGATTTTATGTTTTGAGGTGTATGAAATCACTCAATCCCCTGGAACATATTTTAACATTACATATTGATACAAACTGAGGATAATCAAAGAAGCAAGAAGATACATATAGCATATAGAATAGCTCCACTATTATTTTTCTTTTTATATAAAATCTAGAAAACTTCATGCACCCCAAGATGTAAGTCTTCATTAATTAAAAAATGGGTATTCTGATCATGTAACAATTGGTAATTACTACCCATCTCAGCAAAAATGTAAGGTACTAACCACAGGTAAACTAAGTAAGGTTAACTGGAGACAGGAAATGTAGACCCATTTACATTAATTTATATGATACAAGTGTCCTGTTACTACTTTGGCTCCTATAGGAAGAAAACTCTTGAAAATTCTTCTAGCAACAACACTGTTTTATTCTTTATGCATATAATTCCTAAAATAAGTGGCTTTTATTGCTATGATTTTCTTCATATACTCAGGGCCTCTACAAATACTTTGATGTTCCTGACTATTATGTATAAACTGTGCTGAACACTAAGAATTTTAATTAGGGGCGTAATACAATAGATTAAATTTTTTTATCACACAAAGTGACACTTTATGACTGATGAATGGTCCCAGCACTTTTAAAAAAATAAAACAAACTTTTTTTTGAGAAACATTTAAAACTAGCTTTGAAGGCAATGATTTCCTGATGGATTTTTCTTTGCCAAGCATTACAGAACTTGAGTGTTTAAACACATCAATAAGAACTGAAGGTAATCCCTCCTCCCCTCAAAAAACATTGATATTTTTCTTCCTGCAATACATGAATTCATACGCACTATCCCTCCAAATTCTGCAGCAGTGCCTGATACATATGAGGTTCCCAATATATTGTGTAATTTAGACTTCTGAAAGATAATCTGTCTTAAATTATTTGTGAATATTCATGTTAAACTTACATTGTTAAAAATTATGTCCTATGAGGTCTGCATTTCTTTAAAAAAATCTCAATGAATCACTGACAATAATTTTAACTTACACCACCAACAGAAACCTGTTTTTAATACTTTTTTGTTTGCTGTGCTAAACTCAGCTTCCAGTAATACAAAGAGAAGGACCTTAGTCCTATAAAATAGGACTAATCTTCTAAATTACTTGCATTCATCTGATATGCTCATTGAAAAGAATTACCTGGAGAGTATAAACTAGATGAGCATAATTATGTCAGCACTCACATAAGAGAATAATAAACACAGCTATGAAGGAAAGAAACAGGAACTCTCCTACCTGGTGCAACTGCTTTGAATTTTTTCAGGAGTCGGATGTGAGTTTCAGGTTTAACAGCATGCTTCACCACTTCTGAGCAGCCACAGTTTTCAAGGAGTGTAAAATAATAAAGCAGCCGCTGGTGATCTCTGCCTTCAATACTTGGATAAACATATTTAACCATGTGTTCATGTAATGTTTCAGGATTGGTTTTCAAAGTCTCAAACAGACCAAGACTTTGTGCTCTTTCTTCTATTTCCAGCGTCGCTAACCTGTGTTTAGAAATAATTTTAGCTTTAAAAGCCTGGACGTAACATGAAAGATTCTTCAGGAGACAGGAAAATCCTTTCCTTTGGTTAAGGTACAACTTTGTAAGACATTTTGAAAGAGTAAATACTCATTCATAAATACTTAGTTGTTACTCTCCATAAACAAAATCTAAGGAGCTCTTGTGTTTCCTAATCTTCTTATCTGATGATCTGAACATATAGATTAAAGGTCACGAACACTGAAGTGGGATCAAAAGCAGCATTTCAAATCTCTCAGGTACAGCTATATGCAAAAGTAGACACATACCCAGAGTGTATGTACCCAGAGTGTATGTACAGGAAGACTTAAAGAAACAAAAAACCCAACCAAAACCAACAAAACAAAATCACACAATTAAAAAAAAAAAAAAAAAACAAAAAACCAACCCACAAACAAACAATAAAAACCAACCCAAACCCCCACCAACCTTGTCATGAACGATGGAAGAAAATCCTATTCCCAGTTACAAGTTCTCTCAATCTATTATATTCTATTTTCTGCAGTCAATGAACACCTGGCATGCTTTGAGAAGATTGCCACTGAAAATCAGCTCTTGCCTACTACTTAATCTATTTGACACTATTATTCATGCTTAGCATATTCCATTTGACAGTTTTATCAAGTCGCTTCTCAAATTGTCATCCCTGAAAGCTGATGAAAACATCAGCAAGCCTTGGGTTGACCTCAGCCAGTCTCGCTGCTTCATGATTTTTTTTTTTTTCCTGGCCCTTTGGAAAAGAATACATTAGCTCTTTCACAGCACGAATTCAGACACCTCCAGCTGACTACATAAATGACAGCTGAAAGCAATCGCTTCTTTTTTAACTCAGTCAGGAGAAAAATGGGTGCATATCAAGCAAGTCTCATCTTAAGTTTGTACCCTTCTCAACTGAAAGTTTTACCCAAAATCTGAGAAAAGAACCTGCAGATGACTATCACCTGGACTCTCCCCAGAGTCCAATCAAATGCCATGTTAGACAGTACATTTCATTTGGAAATCTGATGTCTTCTAATCCCATTTGATTCTTCTCTACCTCTAAAACTGATTAAATTAGAATTTCAACATCAAGTTTTCCTGAGTATAAATATCACATGTAAGTTTTTCTCTTCGGTACCAAAGCAAAATATGTCTGTTTCATTCTTAAAGATGATTTTCTTACAGCATATACCACTAACACAACCTCCTTTCAGTTTAAAAATTACTCTCTGATTTCTGAGGGAGAATAAGTTGAGTTATTTTTACACCTAGAACCTTCCCCAGTTAAGTTGTTAACCTGTAAGCATTATTTTAATTCTCTAAATTCTCATTATTTGTTAAGTGTTCTATCATATGACTGGAAATAAGTACGATATTAATGGAAATAAAGCATCATTCATTCTTAAGATCAGACAAAAGAGACACTTTGACATGATGCATTTCAAGAGTGTGATCTGAATATATTTTTCTGTCCACACCCAAAGTTCAGACTAAAGGCTAGATGGATATTAAATTATATGGACAGGATCTACAGAGGTTTGCTATGTGGTTTTGGGGTGGGAATGGTGGTGGATAAGAAGGGTTCATTATGCTGTTCAGAAGGACTCTGGAATAACAGATTTTGTGACATGAAATATAAAACCTCCCACTGCTAAAACAGTAAAATACATTCTATAGGTTTTTTTCACAGTAAAATATGATCAGATTCTTCAGAAGAAACAATTACAATTTTCACTGAATGCAAAAAAATGTTATCCTAAACATTTTTTCAGACTCAAATTCACAGTGTAACAGAAAAAGTGATATTTATTTCTTGTCAAGTAATCATAGTTAATACAAACTGTGTGATTCTTTTGATCTTCCCCCTATGTAAAGTAGCTTATAGAAATACTGCATATTTGGTTAAAGAGATTAAGTCTTGGCATAAACTTCTTTTCAGTTCAGAATGAAAGCATAACAAGGCATGCATTATTAATGCCATAATCCCAAGACTAAAATATACTGTAACGGCCATATGCTGTCAATCAACTTTAAAATGAGATTATGATACAACAAAAACATGTATAATAGGATAATATGCCGCTGAGCATCAATTTTCAGGCCTTCTTTGAATTTCGTTAGGGAAAAGGTTGTTCATTTGTATGTCAGTGATTTCTGAATTCTATGAATACTAAGTCATGGAGGACAGGAACAAAGAAAATGGTAGACAACTTCTGCAAAATACCTTAGGCAATATTCTAGTCCCAGAGAAGTCAACTGGCTCTTTCACATTCACCCCAGTGTCACCACGTTTATACCCTGACAGCCTATTTTGCTTAAAGCACTAAATAATTTAGCAGCAGCAAAATTTAGAGGGCATGACTTCTCTGTTTTCTGGAGGAGGCAAAAGAAAAAGAATCTCAATATGTTCTTTCATATTCTCAGATCACCAACATCTATCAGTCTTGTTTTTATGCCTCATATTTTATAAAATGTTTTAATGCTTTTTTTTTTTTTTAATTACTGGTAAGAAAGGTACAAATACTGCTGCAAGCTAAACCTGCTTTCACAATTTAAAATTTGAAACAAAACTAGACTAATTTGGTCACATCTGTCAGAACAGAAAAGAAGAGCTGTTGTATTACACAGGGGGCTCTACATCACTGTCATCTGAATACACTATTCAGGCAAGTAGCTTAGCCTTACACTGAATGGGGGTATTCGTCTTTCAGTGGGCAAAAAGTACTTGTCTGACTGACAAAATGTCAAATTAAAAAAAAAAAAAAAAAAAAAGTAAAAAATAAAAAAAATGGCCTCAAACCAACTCTGTAAAAGAAACAAAAAGCATCCCTTCCCTCATGCCCTCCACAAATCCTGAGTCTAGTCTGCCATAATCTTGTAGGGTAGAAAAGCCCCCAAGAAATATTGTAAATATCACTGCTTCTACAAAAAACTGAAACTGAAATGAATAGATTAATAATGTGAATGGGAAGCTTCAATGTATTTATTTCCTTTGCTATTATGTAGAAGAGAGACCAATAAATAGCAGCAGTTAAAAAAAATAATTACATAAAAATCTATCGAGATTCAGGATCTATTCCAAGGGACTGTAAAAATAACTAAAAGATAAGTTGCTATTGGAAAACAGCATTTAGCATTCAAAGCCGTGGAAACCTAAACACTGAAAAGAATGCCCCAGGATACTCAGAACACTAAGACACATATGGACTTTTACCCTCTCCTGTACACTTTTTTTGTGGCTGGTTATGAAAGCATCATATGGAAAAGAAAAATTACCAAACTACTACAACACAAGAAACATGAAAATACAAACCAAGCTCTAGCCACAGTATACTCCACTTTCCCCTAGGTTAGCACGTATGTCTGTGTATCAGAATAGTATGTGTATTTGCAGGGGAGAAAACATACCCACTGTCAGTGAACAAAAATTCCAGATGGGTCATATAAACTTCCCAAAGTGGAACTTTGTATCGTTGAGCCAAAGAAACAGCAATCTTGTAGACATTTTCTTCAAGTGTTCTTGAGGAGAGATGTGAAAGAAAACAAAGAAAAGTTACATTAAGCCCCTAGAGACATGACATGAAAATAAATATTTACATTAGAAAAGTAATGATTTTTTACTTTATATTTTTTTATATTTGCTAATACTCAGTGCTTCATTTAGGTGAAAAGAAATTAATAAATAAATAAATCAAACTACAGATATTCCAAAGACAGGCACCTACTCCCCATACACTTTGGTTCTCAGTGACAGCTTCTGTCTAACCCTGTGCTAAAGCAAAACCCTCAGTTTCCATTTCATTTCAAAGTGGTAAAGGATGTAATGTATGACAGCTTGTATTTATTCAGTTAGCTGCAACATCTACAGAGTTTTAGCATCACTATCTAGGTCCTCAAAGCTCTTCATAGAAGTTCACAGACAAAAAAACTCTTAGCATTTACAGACTAAAATAAGATGTGAAGATGTCCAGCCGTTCGCTGTAAGTGTCCTGGAAATATTAAAAACCATTTTTTTCTGTTATTGCATATACCTTTAACAAAACAATAGATGGAGAATCTGTTTAATGATCAAAACCTTAACTTACCTTCATATTATTTTTTACTGTAACACTGAAGTTAGTATGGTTCAAATAGACAGACACAGTTCCTAGTTTTAGGCTGGTATAAACAATACTATTAAGGCCCATGCTGGGTTTCTGAAGTTTGGTTTTGTTTTGTTTTTTGTTAGTTTTTTTTCTTCACGATAATTCCAAGATAGTATCTATCTGTTTGTTATTACATCCTAATAGAACTGTCATGAGCAACTTTTAAAAGCTGTATTTGATATGAGTAGTGCTAACCCTGTTGGTTTAGAGTCTTCCATTTAAAAGCCTTGTGGGACTAAGGAAAAAAGCCTTACACAACACTAACGACTAGAAAATACAGTTTCAACTGTCTGTAAATTAGTTTACAGAATTATAAAACTCAACTCCATAATCATGTTTAACATTTTCCTTATATTCTTTCCATTGTTTTCTAAAATCCTGGAAGTTAGGGGCTGACTCTGTAGAATAAAAGTAACTGTTAGTAAATTTTCTATTCCATCATCATGATCCATGTATGACTAGGTGGAAAGCAGAAAAAACCCCTACAGATTAGACAGCATATCCTCCTAGATTTTGGGTTTTGGCAGTTGGTATTTTTTTGGTCATTTACAAATGTAGATCTGGGCTAAACAAGGCTTATAGCTACAGTCTGTCTTACGTGAACAGCTGACACATCCGTGTACTTTGATTTTGATTCTTAGACATTACATTCCACTGTGATAGTTTCTACAGATATTGTAGAATTAAAATAAGATACATGATGCAGAGTCGAAAAGCAAAATGCCAAGAAAGAACATAATGCTGAAAAATATTCACAAAGAGCTATGAGAATATCCTTTGCATAAGAGCAATTGCTATTGGTCTAACAGTGAAAAAAAACCCCAACCCAACAAAAAAACCACACACGTGAAATAACAAAAGATCCACAACCTTCTTGTAATGACTTTCAGGTATGAAAACCCCTGAAAAATACTGGGTACTTTATGCTGAGGAATATGTATGCAAAGAAAAGGAGGCAGAACACAAGCTTTAAAATTAAAAGAAACAAATATATTTTAAGATAAATACAAGCACTTATTAAAATACATTTCAGAAGAAAAGAGGAAAAAGAAAAGAAAAAAAGAAAATCCCACTCTTTCTTATATGTCCTGTTCCAATGGCCACAGCACCTTCCCTCTGATTTTCCAGCATGGCAAGGTTTCCTGTACGCAACCTCTTGGAACTGTACTACAATAGTAACAGAACACTTTTTAATCCAGCAAGCAATGCTGTATGTATAAGAGGATGACGATCTGACATTTTTTAAAAGTATTGCATAAGAGTCATCTAATCTTTTACAAGCAGATGCTCTACTCTATTTTTTGTCATTAAAAAGTACCATGACAACAGTACATTGTAAATTCCAGATTAGAAGCCACTAATGCAGGCTGTCATTCAGTACATAAAAGCAGATCCTTTTTTAAGCAGGGATACACAACAGCAGATGCCAAATCACAAAACATGAACTTATATTCTTTCACATTTTCCAGAAACCATTTCATGTACTGTCAGCAAGGCCATTACTAGTTGAAGTGAAGATTGATGTAAGACCTGGACAGCAAGTATGCTACTGGCTAATGGGAAAAGGTACACTGGAGATCATGAGGTTAAGAGCAGCAACCTGCAGGCTGCTCCTCAACACTGATCTCAATAGTTTCATTAATTAAAAAATGTACAATATATTATTGTCCTTGTATCATCAATTCAGATATAGAGTATCTTGACCGAAGGAAATCATGACCTTTAGGAATGATCTAATAAACTTTTGCTTAAAAAACAACTTCTGAAATTAGCTGAATGGTTCTAAAATGAACAATGGAGCTACTGGAGAAAGTCCAGTGAAGGGCTGCTAAGGTGTGAAGGGACTGGAGCATCTCTCCTATGAGGAAAGGCTGACAGAGATGGGACTGTTCAGCCTGGAGAAGAGAAGGCTGGAGAGGATCTCATGTATGTACATTTCTGAAGGGAGGATGCAAAGAAGATGTAACCAAGCTTTCTTCAGTGTTGCCCAGTGACAGGACAAGAGACAATGGGCACAAACATGGGAGGTTCTGTCTGAACATCAGGGAAGTGCTTTTGCAGCATGAGGGTGACTAAGCCCTGACATAAGACTGCCCAAGGAGGCTGGGCTTAAACCACAACAAAAGTCTCCATCCTTGGAGATACTCAAAAGCCACCTGGGCATGGTCCGTGGCAACTAGCTTTAGGTGTGGTCCCAATAAATTGGGGAATTAGGTAAAATTACATCCAGAGGTCCCTTCCAACCTTAACCATTCTGTGACTCTGTGATTCAGTGAAAGAGGAAGATGATATGAATACTTCAGTTGAACAATAACTCAGCCAATCATACAAATCAGGAGTGGCCGTTGGACCTAGTGGGATAAATTCCCCCTAGCACTTTACAAATATTACGAAAATCCTGTCTTTCTGTCTTAAAGAGTGGCATGCAGTGGCAGCATACTGCAATGGAGGTTTTAAGGAGATGATATTGTGTAGAGATGAAGAACAAGAAGAAGCTATTTATTACCAAGATAACACTGATGAAACCAAAGGAAGAAGTTGTTACACAATGGAAACATGCAAAAAAGGCCACTACCTTGCAAATGACCTTTTAACTTTCTTTTCCACACCCCTTTTCATGCCCAGCCCTAACTGCCTGTCTCTGTGAGTCTGAGAACTGCCAGAGAAATCCCCACCTACAGCTCCTGTGCAGGCAAGGTTTGGATGTACTTCCTGTGTGCTGTGGCACCGAAACTGGTGCAAAACTGAAGTCAGAAGCAGTTCTTGTGGATGGTTCTTAGCCACTCTGGCTGTGTGCTAGCACAAATTTCCAAAGTAGCAAAAACTCTGCCAGTGTTGTAGCGTTCTGCTGGGATTTTGCTGACTATCTTCAAGCTCACAGAAACAAACATCTGGCAGCTCAGGGTAATTTTATTTTTTCCCCTGCCTTGTTCTCTAAAACCTCTAGTTGTATCATACATGTACACGTGTTTGCTGCCTTCACCATTTTCTGCTGACATCAATCAGCTACAAACCACCACTGGATTCACTCGTATTAAGGGGAAAGGAGATCCCCTTTTCCAGTGGCCTGTACTCAAAAAATGTTTGGTTTTTTTAATCCAACTTGGAGGAGAAGTGAAATGAAGATTTAAGCCAAGAGCCTTTCGTTTCCTCTCGTGTTTGAAGAGGAAAATAAGATGGAAGGCTATGGTTGTATGTTATGTTCTACAGCATGAATGCATCAGGCTCTGTTTACACTGGCAAAAGAGCACAGCAGTATAGTAAAAGTGAGCACAATGGTTCAGAAGCTAAAGTCACTAATAATAGCTGAAGTAGATTCAAGTGGCTTTATAAAGGCCCTTCTAGTTTAGTTTTCTGGAAATGGACCTAGTCCATATGCACCAAAAGCATTCTGAAAACCCTATAAGCACAAGCTAAGTTATGAAATTCAGAGTGATTGATAATTGCACAATTTTTCTAAAAATCTAGAAAAGGTATTTCAGATCAGTGACACAAAACAAGGAAGAAATTGGTATTAAATCAGTAAACGCACCAGCAGTGAAGTGCTGAAGACCTCAGGGTGAGTGAAAAGAAACCAAACTGAAATAAACAAAAAACCCCAAACAAACAAAACCCACCCAAAAACTGGCCTCAAGTAAAAAAATCATTTTGAAACCTTATATACCATAGCTGGCCTGAAACTACATGGGACTTCAACTGATTACTCAAGAATGCTCAATCTTGTTCTAGTTTTCCTAATTCATTTACAGTCTACCCTATTCTGCCCAAATAAATTGTTAGCTGCTTGAGAGCTAACCTTGATTAAGTCTGTGAGACACACAGATCTTTAATATCTGATAAATAATGCATAAGGTCTAATGACAATATACCAAAATGGGAGATAAAATTGACAACTATTTGTTAAGTGGTCTTAGGAAATTGCTCATTATAGCACAAAGCTGGTTTGTAAAAAAGATACCATCTCCTTCAGGTGTTGCTCCGGAAAACAGCCCTTCATGGAAGATTGAACACACGAAGCACTTAATAATAATTCAAAAATAAGAAAGAAAATATGCTACACAATTAGATTTAATCTGCACATTGTTTTCATTACAAAATTCAGATTAAGAGTTAACTGAAAACATAAAGCAAGGAAGCTTAAGCTAAACAAGTAATTAATTATATCTTTGCAACTGCACAATATGGAACTACTACTGTCATCCACATCCTGTGAAGCCTTATTTTTACTAACCTTTTCACACTGTGTTTCAGCCTCTACTTGCTGTAAGGAACTTTCTCTTCATGTTTACTTTATTTTTACAAAAGTCTATCTAAAGAACTCTTGGGTGATAATGCAAGTAAGCATGCTGCATCCAGACTAAACATTTGTAATAACAGAAGGATTTTTGTACTGTAGTTACTGTAGATAAATATCAAGGCATTACATTCACCCAGTGACATTCTACTAAAGATATGTGCTCCAAGAACAATGTACACAAAACAGGTAACTCCAACGGAAATATTAAAAGATTATTAAAAGCTGTTCTTATGAATGCAGCACCAAAATCTATGCAGGTACAGATTTTATAGATGCAAAGCAGCAGCTGACTGCTCAAAACATGAGCTTATACTATTCTTTATATTCAGCATTTCATAAGTATTTTTTTACTAACAAATTTCTGTTGGAATTGTAACTATGAGTAGCTACAGAGGTGGAATACTATAAACATCTAAATATTGCCTTCAAAAGCTTTATGCCCAGAATTAGTTTAAAATTGGATTTAAAATCATAATAAAAGCTGCTTCTTGAACAGAACAGTTCCACTTACAGTCTAGCAGCTATTTAACTGTGACTATCTTCAAATCATAATATAAGGCTCAAGTATAACCATGACTTGTTCATAGCTTAAAGTACCCGCACACAGATGTCAATTAAATATCTTTGAAAATGAAAAGACAGTACCATCCTGTATGTTTTTTTTCTATTCTGGATAATTGAAAAGAGACAAAAGCATTTTATATATCAGAATGTGTGCAGCAAAGACTTCAGTACTTACAAATGACTACAGAGAGAAAATATTATAATATACAGATGCTTTAACAAAATTAAGTAAAATATAATTAATTAGCTTGCCTTTTTTTTTTTAACTATAGTTCATTACAAACCTTGATATTTGGGCATACTCTCATAAATTGCTAGGGCATGTTTACAGCAGACGACAGGAAGAGATTAGACCTCAATTTATGCTCTAACTGCACTCATCCCTGATTAATATGAACAGTTAATAAACACAGTTACAGCTTCCAGTTATTCCACAGTAATAGCTACAATAACTTAAAATTATTGATCCATTTATTTGAGCAACATTTAAGTGGAGTAGCTGAAAACAAAAAGTCTCCAACTGTAACATTACTGTGTAAATATGTAAAGCAACTGGTAACTTAACCCTTCTAAAGGTCAGCACTACTTTCAATTTACTTAACTGATTTAAAGCTTAAAGTAATTCCATTTTAGAATAAAGAAAATAAACATAATAGATACTACTTACTCTGCCAATCCTAGTATTGTTTCTCTCTTGTACTGTCCATCTGCTGTAAACCTCTGCACATCCACTCCTTTGCCAAGTCCTTGCAGTATCTGAGCTTGAGTGAAATCCAGTAATCGCTCATTGTAGTAATGCAGCTGATTAATCAAAGTTGAGATTTCTTCAGGCCAATCTGTACAGCCATACTGACTGACATGCTTTGTGACCATCTGAATCAACTCTTTTGGATCAGCCTGTGAAAATAATTGGCAACAAACTAAAAAACCCTGTAAGTTTCTGGGAATACAAAACAAAACAAAACAAAACTAAACAAAGTAAAACCCAAATAACAACAAAATAAAACCCAACAAAAAAAAAAAACAAAAAACCACCAAAAAAAAAAAAAAATCCCAACAACCCACCTGATCCCTGCATTTAAAACCAACATATTTTTTCCATTTCTGGGAAACTTTAAGTTCCTGGAAACTGATTCTTTAACAGAATTCCAGTTTTCTGTGAGAGCTTTTTGCTAGAACGTTAAAATTTATCCTTTTGGATATTTTGAACTCTCTATATGCTACAAAAATTCAAACAAACTTACCTAACCAAATTAATAATAGGAAGGACTTCACTATGACAAATTTTTTTTGCTTTTAACACCTTCATTTTTATTAACATTGAACTAGGCAACCGATTGGTAAAACAAATCAAAGAAAACTTACCAGATCTCTCATCATTTACAAACACTTCAAGTAAGTTTACTCTAAAAGAGAGACTATCTCAAAAGTAAGAACTGAAGCAATATTGTGAACTGTGAGGGAGGGGTTATTACTGAATTTGTGATACACTTCCATTAAACAGAATTAATAAAAGGAATAGTTTAGCATTTTAAGAGTTGAACACCAATACTTTCAAAGAATAAGCGTTGCAGGATCTGCAAAGTACACTTGAGACATTGCCTACACCTTGAACCTTCAAATAATTAAATATTGATCATCCATGGATAAGAACAACCTTTGTTTTCAAAATAGCTTCATCACAAATAAAACTTACCTGCATTAGAAATTATGCATCAAGTGCGTATTTAATCAACCATGAACTTCTGACATCAAAAACCCACAGTACAAAGCAACAATTTAGAACACGAAACAAACACAGTCTGCATGTTTGAAATGAAAAAGGAAAGCATCAACTGTAGAGATTTCCACATCACCTCAAGATCATTATCTCAAGTGGCTATTGTTTAGGCACCTACCCTTGAACACAGTTTTGCGATATGGATTGCTCTCTTCCATGAAAAAGGAGGCTACCAGGACCACAGTATCATAAGGAAGCACCCACTGAGGAAGGAGTGCCATGAAAAAACCCAAAAAATACCTAGGGATGCGAGCTGTGGTTGAAATATTTTCTAAAAGAAACTGCTGATTTAATCGCTGTGAATTCAAAAATGTTGAGTGAACCGGACAATATTCTCTGTTTTTATTACAGATTGATTCTAATAAATTAGAAGTTAAACCCATGAACATTAACTAGAGTGCACAGCAGGGTAAAACATGCACCAAATATCTGAACCTTGAGGCACGCTTAAATTTTCTACGACTTGCTGGTCATTCTAAATAGATTGGGTTTTTGTCTTCTTTTCTTTTCAAGTTTTAGCTGACAGGCTGCTCACCAAGTCTTATTAAATGCTCCAGGGTATCCTTCTTCCTCACCAGATGGTACTTTTCTGAAGCCCTCTGAACACTGAGAACTCATTGGTTTTATTGAAAACATCACTAGTTTTTTCAAGGTTGCTTAGGAGATTGTTAACAGAATAATAAAACCTCAGAGAAGAGACAGGTAAGCAGAGCAGTGCCTCTATAATACAATTATATCAGCTGGAAACCAATCCACTGCCTTTTAGGTAATACACTAGAAAACAGAGCATGGAGACAGGGAAAGTCAGATCAAGATGAGGAAAGCTGTTTAACGTAATTGCCTAGATCCTTTGCACAATCCACTGAGAAAGGCAGGTCCCTCTGACAACCTATGAGGGCAACTTTGCTCTCTTTTGCCAGGTTTCCCCTCTCTCTGTCAAGAAAAGTAGAACCCAATCTCAGCACTCTTCTAGTACACAGTCCACCAGTTTATTCATAAACTACACAAAGACAATCTTGAAAGCACTTTCAAATGAATGCACTCAAACTCTTGCTTGAGAAATGGCTTCTGAAGATGAAAAGGTGTCATTTTTAATAAGTTTCCTGAATAGCATGTAATCAAATGGATCAGTACTGTTTTTTCCCCATTTTAAAATAAAGAAATCTGGATCAAGGATCACTGTGTGATACAGCAGTACCATGACAAATAAGAATAATGACAAACTTACAAAGAAGGAAAGAGAAGGAAGTGGAAGATAATCTGTTGTGTAACGTTGTTTAAAGGATAGCTGCGAGGCTTGGATATACATATGAGGAACAAAAACAAACAAACATTGCTGTTTGTCCTCATGAGAACAAATTCTCACTACTAGGTTCTTTTCTGGGTTCTGAAATATGCTATAAAAAGGATGGCTCTGAAAAGTATCCCAAACATTATTTAAAAGACTTAAGAAACATACGGTAATATACAAATAATATCTTTGGAAATTATGGCTTAGGGTTTACTGAGCTTATTAACAAGGAATAATACAATCATACCCTGTATAAATACCCATGTATGTATACCCATACATATGTAAAGCAAAAATGCACATCAGTTCTCCAATCTAGAAGATAAAAGTATGAGATCTGATAGCTGGTAAATTAAAACACATCCATCCAGATTAAAATAACACCAGCTGTTCTTTATTGCAAGCAGCTGTCAAGGACTGTGTTGAACTCTTCAGCACCAAAATTCTTTCAATCAAGCGTTGTCCTCTTTTATCCCTTACAAGACAAGACCTATGCTCCAAACTATCAGAGCATGTGAAATTGAAGAAGATTAGTTTAGAGAAATCCCAGAACCTGCTTCATGCAAGAGCCTACACTGAGATCTTATGTGAGACTTTCTGGGGTTTTTTAGTCAATATAAAATGATCTTTCCCAAGTTGCAGTTGTCTGCAAAACTCATGTACTGCAATGACACAGTTTTGCTTCTCTCAGATTTGTCATCCTTCTATAGATTCAAATTGTTTTCTTAAATAACAGTGCTGCTTGTGCAGTATCTATCAGGCATTCAAAATACAAGCCCAATGAAAATAATATAAAAAGCTGAAGTTTTTGGTATCATGCTGCATAGACCGTGTACTTCATTATTTCAAGCATTCACTCTTCAACATTTTCACATTTTTAATAATACATGTGGTTTTTTGAAAGATAAGCACAAATATTTCTACACCCATTAGATACCTAGTTCCATTAGGCATCATGCTTGTTCTGCAAATACTAATACAGAAAGATCATTATAGCTGTATTGCCAGTATTCAAGCGAAGTCTTTGTAATTTGAACACCATAACAACTAGCTAGTAATAGCAGCTGGCCATAAAGTAAATTAGCTAAATCAGTAAAGGCTGACTCTTACCTCAGCATTCAGAGGGTTTACAAATTATGTGACTTTCTTAAAATTGAAACAGACATTTAAGAAAAAAAAAGATATGTATCTCTACAGCAGTTTGCGTAAATACAAAATAGCTTTGAAAGGTAACACTGGTATGAAGTCATGTTCAAGTTGTTCTCTTTCTAACATTATCTGTGAAAACAAAGAAAAAAAAAAGGAAAAAAGAACAAACTGCTTTAAAAAAAACCCACTATTTTAACCCTCTTGGCTTTCCAGAGTCTTTCAGAAATTGTATCTAGATGTCCAGCTCCCTGCTTTGCCAGATATATCTCCTCCAGTACTTCTACAGAGAGGTCTGAACATTCCTTTCCCTCTGTGATCATTCAGAAAAGATATTTTACCTATGAACACACATCTCTGGTATATTTCCAGAGAAGGCGCAAGAGCTGACTCTATTGTATTGCACCCTTAACTCCTTAACACTGCCAAAGGAAATCCCTCATGAACTACCTGCCAATGCATTTTACTCACATACTGGACTAGCACTATGTTCCTAACAGTGTTGTCAATAGTGAAACGATCTGGCATAGGTTTTGCTTGGGAATTAAGGAGAATTTATAAAAATTAAAAAAAAAAAGCACCCATGACTTCAGCATACACTTAATTTAATTTCATGTTATTAGATATGATTTACTCAGCACAGATCAGGACAAATTACTATCAAGCTTGCACCACCAGCCACTGCCAGTAAGCCTCAGCTGGGGATCAGGGTTCACCTGACTAGAAGTTTTAAAGCAAAGTTTCTCTTTGACCATGCTCTGCAAGTGATACCTGTGAAGCCCTTCAAAATCTGAATGTTATTGCAATATTATAAAAGCAACACTGGTTTTAAAAAGAGGGAAGAGGTTTTGACCTTTGAATTTCTTGATCCCTAAAATAATCTTCAGTCTGATTTGCCCTCAACCCTCAAGTTGCTCTTTCAAATCTCTTTAATAGACTTAATTCAGCCATACACATCAGAAAACAACAACAACAGAAAAAAAAAAAAACAAACAAAAAACAAAACCAAAGAATGAGTCAGTTTTCCCCATTTCTCTCCTGCTCAGGAAGTGGCAACAATTTCACAGCTATGGAAAGAGAGATAGATAATGAAAATCTCTACTGCAAACACATCACTGAGATAGTATTAGAACATTGTAAGGCTATTTAGCCTGTTTATTTCTTTCAAGACTAAAAATCTTTCAAATTTTTCTTATAAGGCATACTGCTCTTTTGGGTTTGTTTTAAATGTAAATGATCTTCAGACTGTAATACAGAAATGACTAGGAACTCTGATGAGAAAAGCTGCTTAGATCATTGAGACTAATCCACTCATAATCAGCCCAAATAAATAACTGACATTGTGAAACCTTTCTGGATTGAAGCTGCAAAGAATTTTCATCACCTTTTGAACTGTAATCTTTTGGCAATGGTCAAAAGCTGCAACTGCAGTGAGCCACAGGAACCTGGGAAGGCAGAAGACACGTTAAGTTGTGCCCAGAAACCTGTAACATCAGATACATTCTAAACCATGTAAGTGATCCTTGGAAAGGGGTCATGCTATAGAGGAAGACACATACATGAAGCAAAACACTAATGGACAGCAAAACTAGGAGATGACAACACATGAGCAAAGCAAGAGGCACCAAGGAGTAGGGTGTATAACTACTGCTGCAGAAACACCTGCACCTGACATGGCTTAAACCATGACAGTTGCCACGCCCAACATGGGGCATGACGGGCTGAGATAACAACAGATCTGACCACAGTGTGTTTAATCGTATCTGTGATAAGCATTCATTGTTTCGGATTAGTAGTCACTAGTCACAACGCTGATTTATTGACTCTCAAAATTGTTGCTCTTGATCCCAAGAGTTTCAGCATGTCGTACCTTACTTACAGGCAGCATTTGCTGTTTTAGTGTTTATCAGCTGGGAGGCTTGGGCTAAGGCTCTTGTTTCACTGTACTTGTCAAATCACAGTTCGACAGGCCGACAGAGTCTGACTCCAACGTAGTCAGTCATAAAATGTGGCCTCTGGTCCCTTTAGCACTTCTAGAACCAAAGTAAACCTCTGGAAAGCACTTACATATCAGAAGGAAGAGGAGAGCTCTGCCTAATCCTTGCAGCAACTGCCACAATTCCTATAGCAAGAGAATCAATGTGCCATAAATTTGAAGGCGGAGGTGGCAAGAAAAAAACAGAATGAGGAGAAGCACATACAGGCAACACTTTTCCTTGCACACCGAGACAGGAAAAAAGATTTGCAGGAAAGAAACATTTCAGTCAAGAAGTAAAATCCTGAACATGCCTGTCTGGTCAAGAAGTAAAATCCATCCCTCCACAGGCAGGTTTTTAATAATTAAATCAAAGACACTAGTCCTCAACTGAGTCTGTTGCCATGCTGCGAGTCAAACGTACATTAACTTAGATGCAGCACCATGTGAATTTTGGGTGGCCTACCTTTCAGATCATAGCTGTCTCGTGTCAGATCTGCTCAAAGCAAAAGATAAAGTATATGGCTGAGATGGAAGACCAGAACAGCTCAGAAATAAAACCTGTACTGTCACATCATTCAAGTGACAAGATACCTCAACTTTCTTTGTCCTTCTGCTGCTGCAGCTATGTATATTGTTGGGTGACAACAGTGATTTGTTCAGAATCAGCTTTCACACCATTTTCTAAAAATGGATACATGAATCAGGAAATTCCATCACCCAGCAATGAAACCACATCAAGTCAACATGTAAGGATAACTACTAGAATACCTTTTGTAAGCTACAAGATGTGTCAGAATTAAGTTGCACAAACTAACAAAAAAAAATGAAGCAGAAATGAGGCAAGCAATAAATCTTCAATTATCAAACCTATAGGTAGGTCTTACACATTCAGACAATATTAAAACTATTTTCTATTTCAGATTTATAATATTAAATTATCAACGAGAAGTTTTTATAACATACTCTAGTGTCTCAGGAATATTCAAGTAGAATGATTTTAAAGCCTGAACTTAAACAATGCTTGTCACCACATTAATGCAAACAAACAATTTTGTACTGTGCTAAAAAATGTTACTGTACTCAAATAACTTAGATCTGGATTTTGTAGATCCAGGAATGCAGCTGTGGACTCCAATTCTCTAGCTTCCCTTCTCACCTTCATCACAGATATCATCCAGATTTCTCTTTATTCCAAGAACCGAAATTGAATGTTTTAAAAATTCATTCCATATGACTGGTTGTAGAAAACAAATGCTCCTGTACACATTTTAAAAGTCAGTAACATCAGCTCTGACTTACAATGGCCAAGTTTAAAACACTCTCAAATTTATATGGTATACAGACACAACTTAAAACATGATGTACGAAATGCATACACACAGGTGACCAAGGGCTACACAGTCTTAGTCTGCTTAGAAGTTTAAAGCTTGTACTAACTTAAAAGGGTTACCTAAACTCCCAGAGAAATTAGTGAAACACACATTTGCAGTGAAATTAGACAAAACAACAACCAAAAGGGTTGGTGAATTATGAGAGGAACACGAAAATACAGGTAAACAGTTGCAAATAAGCACTCGCAATTTCAATGAAATTGAAACTAATTATTTTCAAAGTCCTGCTTTCTTACACTACCAATAAAAATTCACACTGCAAATGTACAATCATAAGTGATGCCATGCAAATGTGCGTTATTGCTTTATGAACAGAAATACGCTGGGAATGCAAAATCTACAAAAGGCTGGAAAATTATATTTTAAAACTTGAGACTGAAAGGAACAAATCACCACTTTGTGTTTGGTTTGAGGTTTTTTGCTGTTTTTTTTTTTTTTAATAGAAGGAATGTTGTATGTTTTAAATAAGCAATTCTGAAATGTAACGGTTGAAAACTGAAACACTTGGAATAGGAAGGCAGCATATGCCACTGCTACTTCACTTACTTGGAAACTAAGTGAATCTTATAAAGACAAAAGGTTGCCCAAGATGCTGGCATGATTAAATATATGACATAAGTGGAATAACAGGAACATTTTCTGCCAATAAAACCTCTAGAAAAGATTGATTAAAGGATTGAGAGTTAAGCTGTTAAGTTTTAAATTATGAATGTGTGTGAGCACACAAAACCTTAAAATAATATTACTGTTATTATTTCTGCTTCAGAAATTACACTGAAGATGGTATTAGAATTGGGCTAAGCAGTATACAGCATCTACTAAACAAAGCCATTTCTGCAGGATTTTTTTAACTCTGTTTGCAGAGGTACAAAAATCACTGGCTAAAATTATCAGAATACTCAAAACCAGAAAGGAAATTCACTTAAATTTGATTTAGCGTATACATTTTGGTTTAAGGTCAAACAGCCACCTATCACAGAATTAAATCATATAGTCATCCAGTGTTTATATATACTGAATGTTAATATCTGCATGCCAGTGTATAAGTTTCCTCAAATTTTAACTGCCAATATTTTAAGGTAAATTCCTAACAGATGAAACTCAGTCACAAAAGTAACACATTAGCTTTCAATAGCCAGCAGCAGAAAAAACAATGATAACAAAGCGACTTTCAGCCTAAAGAAAACCACTAGGTATAAGTTCAATCAACACGGTTTCCTACACAGAAGCCAGTATTGCTGCAGGAAAAAACATAATGCAAGAGTCTGCTCTTAATTAATAAACCATAAAAATCATTTGAGCAGCTTTCCAGTCATTTCTACAGTTATGTTAAATGACTTGTGCCTCAAGAGTTGATCAAACTGCTCCAGTGCTCTGTTCTAAATGTTTTTTGCTTTGTTTTCAGCTACTCCAGCAAGAATGAGCAATAATTCACTCCAACAGAAAATTTTTCAATTTCTTTTTCACCTTATGTTTTCTTACAGATTCTGTCTTATTATGATATTGACAAGTCAGGTTTATGTAGAAAAATCTTACCATTTCACCTGACAGCTGTTTTAGTGGAATCAACATGATATATAAAAGGTTAAAATGTCAACTGAAAGAAACCTATGAAATGATGAATTATGAAAATGAAAAATTACTAGTTTTGAGTGAAGTGCCTGCTACATTCATACTACATGTCATTTTCCATTTGCAGTCAGCATACTCTTAGTTAATAATATAATTGTTTAAGTAATTATCCAACCTTCTGTCGATCTCCATGTTTGAATAAATTATTTTTATTGTATGTTCTTCTAGAATACGCTTTTAACATTGATCTATATGGCAGCAGCTGAAGACATATACAGACTTTCAGACAAGCATACACTCCTACTGTAAAGCTTCATTATAATATGATACAGTTTAAATACAATATTGAATCTTTTTAACAAGTACAATTACTTGACTGGATACATGCAAATAATTCTGTACCTTGCTAATTTAAAGTTTGAAAACCTATTATTCCATGAGCTACACAACACACAATTTCCTCTTTCCTGGCAGTTATTTAAATGCCAGAAGTCAAATATTTTATCTTTTTTTTTTTTATCCTAATCCAGGAGCTCTAGCACTTCTTATTTGAAGCATGACTTTCTTGGTGATTGCCTTCTCTTATTGTGACATACATTTTCCTGAATAGCTTCTTAGGATAAATTTATAGAGAATTCTTAAGCTAAATTTATGTATTTTTTTTTAAACTTAACAGAGGGAGAAGCCAGCTCTCTCACCTGACAGGAATTCAGCCATGTCTGAAAAGTTACCTGCATTGCCAACCCAGGTGAATACAATTTTGCTAAAATACTTTGTGTTCTAAGATGAATAGAAAGTTTTAATCAGGGCTACTTGCAAAATTAAGGATGCTCACTGACAGGAGATGATGCTCACTGACAGGAGAAAATAGTTACAGAAAAGTAAAATAGAAGATAAAGCCAATTGACACAATGAAGACTGCTTCAAAGAGCTGTTGGTCACCTTTATACTGTTTCCCAGAGAGGGAAAGAGGAAAGCATTAGTATTTATCCGAACTACCTCCCTTGCATGAAAAGCCACAAATATGTCTCCAGAGGAACACAGGCAAGCCAGACCTCAAACCTCTGCTGAAATGAAACGCTGGTTTGAAGATCCTCTTTACTAAAAGAGTATTTCTGAACAGCTGGCTCACAAACAACGCTCGCTCTGCTTTCAGAAGTAGGATTTAACAGAATAGCTTATATAACCCTTGAGAAACAAAAAATAAGCAACACTGTAACCATCTCTTTTTCTTAAGCAGCCCTTATCTTAAAAAGATTAAACCACAGGGGAAAAACAAAGACAAAAACAACCCGTATACTCACCCCCACCCCTCAAAAAACAACAAAAAAACCCCCACAAACCACCAAAACCCAACAAAACAAAAACAAAACCCTCAACTATTTAAAAATAGCTCTTTTATGAATCATGTAAATGTTATCTGGTCCAAGCTATGAATGGTGATGCTTTGTAGTGTTGTGTGTTTAGCGAAGTATGAGGACCTGTGAAACACTGGCTTTATCAAACATACCTCGACCAAAGGAACATAGCTGCCACAATCTGACTGCGATGTCACTAATTGCTGGATCACTATTTCGGAGATCATATTGGAAGATGTTCAAAAACGTCCACCGTGACTGCTGGCTCAGGAGAGCTTACTTGAACTTTGAGCTTTCGAACACAAGTAAGGTTGTGTTTTCAGTCCATCATGAACCAACAATAAAGAGCACGACCATTTTACTATCTACAACAGACTTTATGCTAACCACTGAGTTTTTGGACAAAAAGTTGAATGTTGAGACAGAATGTAGTAGCCCGTAAGATCTGCCTCTCTCCCTCTTCCTGTATACAGCCTTATACAATATTTATTTCCATGTCAAATTAAGTCTTGATTTTCAACATCCTACATTCAGAATGCTATTTTACAGCTGTATCATAAGGACCATGGCTGAGAGTTCTGTTTCTCTGGCTTATATAACTGTATTTATAATCAAGATCAACCTTACATGAATAAGCAACAGAACTGCCTTGGAGCCAGGTCAAGCCTGAAGAATGAAATGCCATCAAAACAACACAAATTTGTACATATTCAGTCCCCAGTTCAAAGTACTGTTCTTTTGAGCTTGTTTTCATTAATGTACCCCCACGCCCAAAAACAAAAACACACAAAAAAAAAAAAAAAAACAAAAAACAAAAACAAAAAAAAAAAACCACACATGTATCAGCATGTCATGATTTTAAAACTGTTCCACATGCTGGTTTTCCCCTATGGAGAAGGGGGTGACAGAGAGTAAGACAAACATGATGTATTTGTCACAGCCACTTAATGCACTTAAAGCCTACAGATGCCATTGTGGCGAGGGCAGTGTAGAAAGGCTAAATATGGTCCTGCAAAGGAAGACAGAAACAGTGGTCTACCAATGACAGGAATACAGAGAAACAGCATGGGAACTAAAATACACAATGGCTGTGATACCAACAGAGAGAGAAAACGAAGAAAAACAGGAAAAAACCCTACACTGAAGACAGTAAATTCACGCGAGGGGAAAGCAGACCTAATTCTGCCTCTTAGTGAGAGATTGATAGAGGCTTCCCCAAGCAGCAAGCAGCAAAAAAGCTAAGCAGGTTAAGTGCACAGAGCATAAGTTCACTGTATAAATTCACCCTTTCACAAAGCGACTCGAAAGCCAGGTGTATGAGGTTATTTAACTCCGTGGAACTAAACTCTCAGCTTCTTCACCAACTCTAGGCTGCATCAAAAGCATCTCTAAGGTTACAGAAGAATCTCTGAGGTTACCATTTCAACATATTGCCAGTTGCAATGTACAAAAGGGCAGGAATCAAACTCGTTTCCTTGAATGAAAATAACAGCTAAGGGAATAAAATCAAACCTAAGAATTTTCTGCTCACAGCAACTTCCCTCACCTCCTATTAATTGCAAAATTTCCTTTCCCCTCTGCAACTGGCAATTTCTTCGAACTGCTGATGGTGCTCCACGAAAAAGCTTGTCCCCAGCTAAGGTCAGTAAAAAAACTCCTCTTCAACCCCACATAAACACTTCAGCATTAGATTATTAGTATGAGGACAGAAACAACATATTGATTAGCCTTGTGTTAATTAAACTTTTTCACTCCTTTCTAGAGTAAACAATCTGCTCACTTTTACATCACCAGGCTAGTGAGGAGATAAATCATTAACATCAAAAATTACCCAGCTGATTTCTTGCTCACCTGTATGGCTTTTCTTCTCATTCATCAAGACTGGGAAGAAGTAAGCAGTGAATCAGCGTGGCAGCGGGGGGACAGCTGTGATGCAAGCAAGGTTCAGCAGCAGCCAAAACACTTGTGTGTGTTATCAACATTTCTGGCCACAGATGTAAAGCACAGCACCATAGGAGCTGTTATTAAGAAATTTAACCCTATCACTATCAGGCCCAGTAGAGACCTAAGCCAAAATCAAATCTAGCTTCTCAAAGGGTATTAAGTCTTCTCACATTAATGCTTTCCACAGCCAGTCCATTTCTGGAATTTTTTTCTCATCTTCTGTCTGGCATTATCCTTACTGACCTTTATCTGTGGTTTTATTTGATTGTAGAGCTCTTTTAATGTCTTCCTCAGGATAAGAAACTAAAACAGCTCAGATAACCTGCATGCTAACTTTTATATTATTAGAACAACTAAAATTCAAAATTGTCCTGGATACAAAACTAAAGCAGTACTTTCCATCCAAGTCACTTTCTTTGTCCTTAAACGAAAGTAATAACTTCATCAGAAACAGAAATTATTAAGCCAATTTCCTTCTGGACATCAACAGTACAAAAGATGCTAATGAGAATTTCTGTCAATTTATGATTCTGTTTTGATGTGCAGATACTGGCTGTCATTATTTTATGTCACAGTAAAAAAAAAACCAAAACTTAACAAGCCTTCATGGAACAGACCAAATCAATCCTTCAAGATGTCTTTCTTCATTAATTAGCAAGTCCTAAAAGTCTGTCTTAGGCAGTGGAAGAGGAACTCTCCCCCCCCTCCACTCCCCATTATCCTTATAACACATCTGACATTTTCATTCTGTGAACATTTCTCCCATTATGTTAGAGGTACTAATATTCTGTTTTGAAAGACTTACGCTATTTTAAAGTTAACACAGAAGTATAGATTCTCCATGTTTCTATACAGCTTCTTAAAAATTCAGCTACAGTTTTCAGACAAGATACTTGATTCAATGGACTAGACAAATCATACCTATTGTGACTCAGATGCTGTTAAACAGAAATATATGTCCTGTGATCTTGAGGATATGTCTTCAAAGCATGTGGCTGAAGTGCCAGATTTAGATCTTTACTGAATATAAAAATGTTTAAAATGGGGGAAGGGGGGGGAAAGGATTGGATATAAACCCTCACCCATGAAAACGCCCTCAGTTATCTTCCAAGAATAATGCACAGCTTTGAATTATACAGTTAAAGGAACCAGGAACATCTTACTGTTTTGAGAAAGATGATAAAGATGATGAAAGATGCCAGTGACATTGAGCTGGAAAACAGTCTTCTATGGAATGATATTGTGTTTGTGGTCCCCGTCCTTCCCCCCTTCCCCTTCGACCTCTTAGGAAACACAAAAATAAAAACCATGGCTAGATCTATTCCCATAGATAGCAACCAGTATGGCATTGAGAAAAGCAACTTGCAAGTAAAGCCAGTCCTTATTACCAGAATCTAAGATATACAGTTAAACAAGTGGCTGTTTCGCAGTATAAACTGAGCATTTAGCTCAAAAGCATTTGTTTCTAATTCTCCCTTTCTACTTCAGTGACATACCCACACTGGATACCCATTAGTAACAATGCATGTACTCTCCTGTCTTGTTTTTTTACAGGCAATTCAGGACTTCTTTCAAGTGGTGCGCTGTTCACTCAGGATCTTCTCATACAATTGTTTTGAAAAGATACTGTTTAAGAGTAGTACTTACAGATAGTACATATTCTTTTTAGCAAACCACTAAGAATCCACTGCTTATCACTGTCACACATGGCATTTTGTCAAGATGGAACAGAAAACTTAGCCAAGGATCATACCATAAGAGATAAACTACATGGTGCTACTGATAAAACTTTGCTTATTAAACAGCAATTGGAGCAGAAATAGTTCAATCTCTAACACCTCTGTCCTCATTCTTACGACTTACTCTTTCTAAAGGCTTCGTAACTCTTCCTATAAAGTAAGATTGTTTAAAAACTTAAGCTAAAAAAAAACCCCAAAGTAAAAAAGATTAAAAAATCTTTTTTCAGCAAAGGTGTCATACAGCTGGTGGACCAGGGCTCAAAGAAAGCTATTTAACAAACATGAGTGAACTCCTCATAACCAACGTGTTTTGTAAGCCATGCAAATTTCAGTTGTGGGTTAAGTTTTCCTTTAGCTTCTATAAACAGAAGGTAACAGAATGCAAACCTCAGCAGGAACATTAAAAGCTGCCTAACTGCAGAACTGGGTGAGTATAAAAAAATCGTTTCCTCTGTAAACTGGGAGTCATTCTGAACAAGGAAAAAAACCTCCTCTTATGCCACTATGGTGGTGATCAGTGATCTCTCTTTTCAGAGAACTTGTGATCAGAAGTGGGTTTTTTTAGTGCAGAATTAGGTCAAAAACCAAGCAGTCCCCAGAGCTTCTGTAGAAGAGGAAAGGACTGGTGTAAACTCAGAAAGGCTCCCTTGGGTGTGTCAACAGTTTTTATCCAGGTATATTTGTAGGAATGGCAACTGGTGCCTTACTAAACGTCACCTCTTGGCATTGTTTCAGAGTTTAACATGTCACTGCTTTAATCACATTTCTTTAATCACAGAATAAGACAGCAAAGCTGTGCTGTTTCAAAAAAAAAAAAAAAAAAAAGGCACATGTCAAAGGAAACCAACAAATTCACCAATAACTGAGGATGACTTTTGAAAACGCCATATGCAAACCCAAATACAAAACACCACACACCAAAGAAGGCTATGGAAACTTTTCTGAACAGCACCTTTCTTGTTGAAATATATACTTGACTCTTTCTAGGAAGTACTATATTGTATCAGTACTGCAAATTAACAGCATAGGCTATGCTCATTATTGCTCAGTGTTCCTAAGCTGCTTGGAAGACTGACAGTGCTAGTGCCTACAAATGACACTTGATATTGTCCTTCTAAAACTCTCCCACAAATTGTGAAGTACTTGTCTGTTTACAGCACTGTAGAAGAGTAATTATGCGGAACTTAACACACTGCTCACAGTGTAAGTCAGATCCACTCCTTAACAGGCTTAACTCATTCACTGGCTTTTTAGAGTAACTTTAACGCTACACTCTCTCTTTTTCAAACCATATTCATTAATGTACTAACCCTGTAGAGAGGGTGGCATTTGTCCTTGAAACATGGTGCCAAACGAGCATAGATCTGCAGGCTATAGTAGTAACTTGCCAGCTGGAGGGATAACGCAGAATGCAATTGCTTTTCGAAGCATTTGTTGGCATCTACCACCTAGGAGAAAGAGAGCATTAATTTAGATGGAAGAATTAGCAAGCACACAACAGTAAGTGCGCAAACTTTCTAAAAAGCTACTTGCTGTGATTTAGAATAGCTTTGGCTTTGACTACATTCTTCTAGCACATAAGTCAGTAACCTACACACACACAAAGACAATTCTACATTATGTTTTCCCCTCTTCCACAAACAGCTAACCAAAAAGCTTTTCCAACTACAGTTTTGGTGCTTCTATACCACAAAGTTATTACCCATATCTCTGAACAACCATTACCACTGTCAGTCACATGGCCCAACTATTATTTTAAATAAGAAAATACATCTTTTTGTCAGTTCCACACGTGCAAGCCAGTCCAACAGCATCTGTTCAGTTTCCTTGAAATGCACTGCCAAACCTATAAAAATGTGTATTTTCATGAATCCAGTGACTTAAGATTTTAAAACTCTAAAGAAATGACATTTCCTTATGGAATTCTGAAATGCCATGTATAGTCTTTCCAGGCAAAAACATACAAACCAAGTCATTATCAACATACCTGTGGCAATGCAAGTAGATAGGCAAGAGACAAAGCCATATCATTTGGTAAAGCATCACTTGCCAGCTGTAGCAGAACTGCAACATATAGCAAGTAGAAATAAAGCTTTAAATACTGACCCATCTAGCCTTCACAGTTAGCAAATGAAATGTTTTTACTGTAACCATATTTTATTAGAAACTAGCTTTAAGCACTCCATACATACTTAATTAAACACTTATCAGTGCAATCCAGAAACAGACAATATGTAATTAAATTGCAGCACAGGTTTACCTTGACTTCTAGGCAAAGCGTTTGATGAATTAACCAAACACGAATAAGATTATGAAGTAACAGATGCTAAACAAAGCCACTAATATATCACCTGTACTGATTTACAACAGGTAAATCTTCTGCTTGTAAAATCAAGGCAGTTACGTTGTACTTGTTCAAAGATACCAACCAGAGGAATGGTACAAAAGGTCTTCTCTTCCAGCCTGAGCTCTAATTCACTTAACACAACAAACTGTACTAAAAACTTGTCTTAATAAAAAAAAAAAAAAAACCAAAACAAAACCAAAAAAACAAGTATCATGTGAATTTCAAATAACATCAGTGCAACATCAAAACCACGTCCTGCCACATACTGCAAACAGAAGTATCAGCACAACAGTCAAAATGAATGCAGCAAAGACTAACTATTCTGATCATAAAAAGATAAACTTCTTGTAAAACTGACACGAAAATTAACTGCTTTTCCTACATTATAGATACAAACTTATATTTTGTTTAAAAAAAACACTATATTTTACATTATGCAAATAGGAGAACCAATACACAGACAATGTAAACGTTCAAGATCTGTTAATTAGAAACGGCATCTCTCCTTTATGGAGTTATCGCCTTCATACTGAAGTCAAGCATCACTGCGGCTGCTATGAAAGTTACAGCAATCACAGAATAAGAATCCTCATGATACAATTCATATTCAGTTTTGGGAATAGAAAACATAAATTATCAGTCCAGGGTCAATTTCAAAAATCTTAGAAAACCAACTAGAAATTGCATAAAGAATTGTTAAGTATACCAGGTAAATAACATTATGATTCCCTTTTTAAATATTTTTATTATTATTATTGTTGTTGCTATCATCATTATTGTAATTCAAGTTAATAGAAGACATCTTCCAACAACTTGGCTGTCTGTTTAATTTAAAGAAGTCTCAAATACCTATATTCCCACATTATACAAACTACTCTGAGGGCATGCTGGCTTGAAACCTTATTACTTCACACAGTCCCACAGTGAATGCTTTCTTCCAAAGAATGATTCATAAAAGGCCTGAATGACCAAATTACAACTTTTAGATTATCATTAATTTGCCATCAGCCTGAAGCGAATTTACATGCTGGCCCTCAGCCAGATACAGCCCCCAAATTTCTATGTGACAAGTCATCACAGAGGCTGTGTACGCAGCAGTATGTCACAGCTAACTGCAGATAGAAGCACCTATGGTCTCTGCTTCAAATTGCTTTTATCAGTATTTTTCTTCCTGCTGACAGCTTTTTTCTGCTACATGCAAAATACTCTGTATGCTGTCCAACAGGACTCTAGAAATATTTAAATTAAAATCCTGATGAATTAATTTGCAAAATTCGTATTTACTACTCCAAGGAAACACAACCAAAGTTACTTTATATATTCTTACAAGCACCTCTAGTCGAATAGAAAAAAACTGGGAGGAGGCAAAGAATAATTTGCCAAATAATAATAATCTTCACCTGTTCTCTGGAGAATTAATGATTGCAAAGCCTTGGGAATACATAATAAATTGTGGGTTCTCTTCTAACTTGAAACCTGCAACACAACAACTGCCACACTAGAAAGAGTGTGTCGTCATCCCTCAGAGAGCAATCATGACAAAGAACACAGAACCAACACAATGCCAGAAAACAGTATGATTTTATTAGTACTCATGCATGAAGTGCAACACAAAGGCATCCCAGTTGCCAGAATGTACTTAAGAAGAAAAAAAAAAAAAAAAAAAAAGCCAAGCAGAATTATAGAATGGACTGGGTTAGAAGGGACCTTAAAGATCATCTAGCTCCAACCCCCTGCCCACAGTGTACACCCACTGCACTCATGCAATAACTATAAATTTTCTGTGAGCTTGTTCCTGTATCCATATACTTAAAGCCTATGGAGAAAGGAAACGGAATTAAATAGAGATGCACAATATTGCCTTGGTCACGCTAAGTCTGGATGCAATATAATGACACAACTGGGCAAAGAGTTTTTTACTGGATACAAAGTGATGGCTGTTACCACTTGAAAATGTGTCCGGATAGAAAAGACCAGAAGAATCAAAGTCCAAGGCTAGTGACCCTACCAAATCCACAAAAGAAGCATAAAGCATTATCTTGAGTTTTATCATGAACACTGTCTCTGAGGCAAGTGTTTAGCCATTCCCTCAGACCTGGAGCACAACGCTACTATAGCAATAAAACAGACTTCAACTTCTCCTAAGACAAGGTACTAAACACAATAGGGTTTCTTTGCTAAACTGCATCTTCTTTCAGGTCTGTCAATTCTTTCAATGGAGCTGAAACCTGCTGCTGTAGCTGTCCTAGAAAGCAGCCAGAAGGAAACAAATGGGATTCAACCTTGTCAGCAAAATAAAATTAAATCTGCTGTTAAGTTACTAGTATAGCAGTTAATAACTCTTACTAACATTCAAGTTTTATACTGTAAAGTCTTCCCAAAACCTTAAAGCAAGCCTTAAAATATGGGAAAGACACATAATAAATGGGGTTCGTATCTGCATGATATTTTAATATAAATTTTGGCAGTATGCTATTAATATGCACATTTTCAAGCTCCACAATCCCAAAAGTGTTAGCTCATCATAAAGACTTTCATGGGAATTTACAAAACAAAGCATTAAGAAGAGGGAAGAGACGGGATCCAAAACTGTAATCCAGGCCAAAATGCATTACAATTAGCAAAAATCTATTCGTTTACAGAAAGCTGTTACGTGTAAGAATACTGTCTACTGACTACCAAAAGGAGTCATACAGCAGGACTGCTGAGTACAGAATAAATCAAGCTCAGTTTTCCAGAGGAAAATACAGAACTCCCAGCTCCATAGTACAGTTGGAAGGACTCATAAATGAAATTCAGAGCAGTGGAAAAGCATCCCACTATTTGGTTGGAGCAATCCCATCCACAGCTACAGGATGGGGAGAGAAGAGATTAAGAGCAGCCCTGCGGAGAAGGACTTGGGGGTGTTGGCTGATGAGAAAATGAACACGAGCTGGCTTCAGTGTGCACTCAGCCCAGAAAGCCAACCATATCCTGGGCTGCATCAAAAGGAGCGTGACCAGCAGGTCGAAAGAGGTGATCCTGCACCTCTGCTCTCATGAGACCTCACCTGGAGTATTGTGTGCAGTTCTGGTGTCCTCAACATAAAAAGGACATGGAACTGTTGGAACAAGTCCAGAGGAGAGCCACAAGGATGATCAGGGGACTGGAGCACCTCCCATATGAAGATAGGCTGAGGAAGTTGGGGCTGTTCAGCCTGGAGAAGAGAAGGCTGCGTGGGGATCTAATAGCAGCCTTCCAGTATCTGAAGGGGGCCTACAGGGATGCTGGGGAGGGTCTCTTCGTCAGGGACTGTAGTGACAGAACAAGGGGTAACGGGTTCAAACTTAAACAGGGGAAGTTTAGATTGGATATAAGGAGGAAATTCTTTCCTGTTAGGGTGGTGAGACACTGGAATGGGTTGCCCAGGGAGGCTGTGAATGCTCCATCCCTGCCAGTGCTCAAGGTCAGGTTGGGCGAAGCCTTGGGTGGCATGGTTTAGTGTGAGGTGTCCCTGCCTATGGCAGGGGGGTTGGAACTAGATGATCTTAAGGTCCTTTCCAACCCTAACTATTCTATGATTCTACTCTAAGAGAACAGAAGTATTAAAATGGTAAAATATCAGTCTGTACCCTTCAGGAATAGATGGTCAAAAACTGAAGCTGGAATCTACAATTTGTTTTCTTCTTTAAATAGAAATCCCCAAAACTGGAAATCCATCTTGAAAGGCAGCCACTGAATTATAAACAACTAGTTCCAATTACTCAAGTTGGAGCAGGAAGTATTACCAAGGATCTTCCAACTACTGTCATTTGCCCTAAGAAAGCAACAAATCCCTTTTGATCCCTGCCTCCCCTCCTTTAAGACACAGGAATCATAACTAGAAACTTACGGGCTTCCAGCATGCAAGAAGAGCGATCTTAAGTACTGATTTATGACTAGTTTTGCTTTAAAAGAGCATGAAAGGAACAAAACATGAATCCATTCCCATTTATACAAGCTGTTGCTGACCTTTTCTAATTCACAATCTTATTTTGTTACAATTGTACAGGTTATCTGCGGAAACATCACATATGTCAAACTACTGAGTCATATACTTGTAAGATAAATATGCTCATTTTCACTAAACGGATGGAATAAAACTGTGTGGTTTAGGAAGAAAGTCTCACTTGATACTTTTCTCATATTGCAAGTGATATCTTATACTCATTTTTCATGGCAGAAATTACCACAAAGTAAAATATAATACAGATATCTTCCTTCAAAAGACACTAACATCATATAAATATTTAAACAGTTAATTTCTTAAACTGGTAGGAGATAGCAAAAGGAAAGAAAAACAAACGTGGTTTTTTGTGGTCTGTTTTTTTTGTTGTTGTTTTTTTTAAGTGAAACTGTTTCAATGAACAAATTATTAAGCATAAACATAGAAACATCAGAAGACAAAATGCTCTGATAATTACAGAATCTATAGTTAAGCGTTAATTAGAAAATAAAATACTAATAATCCTGCAATACTGAAAGCTATATATAAAACACAGAGAATCTGAACAAATCAACACACATATAGGCAGACATGCAAATAACACGGATTTCAAATTTCCATTTAAATATCTGTACATGGTAATATTCAGAAAACTTTCAACAATTTCCTCCTCCCCACTATATTGATATTTTTCACAGCCTGCCAATACTAATTTCTGCTTATTTAAAGGCAACTTTCGGATTTCTAGTCTTTCCTGAGCAACCTTTTTTAAAAATACCACTTCTCTTGAAAACTCTGCAGCTACTTCTACCAAGACTTAACCAATGTGAGATCTTAAACTGTATCACAATTTACACAAACTACCCAAACAATACTTCAGATCATTGCGTGCAATTCTATGTATTTAAACCCACCCACAGATTCTCCTGTATTTACTATATATAGTAAATAGTGAATATACACGTAACCATACCTTCTGTAGTTGGAAGTAGCTCTTTTCCTTCGATCTTTGTTTCTGTCAGTTTCTCTGTTTTCAGTAATACTTCTGCAAAGCTTTCCAAAGAATTGTTTTGGTATGTTCCATAGCTGATTTCAGACTAGAAGTAAAATAAGATAACTGACACATGTGCACTACACCCTGCAGTTATATTTAGCTCACTTGCATGAAATGCAGTTATCTACATCAATTCCTGCATTTGCTTTCCTTTACACTAATTCCAGATTTTTTCCTACTACTGCACAATATTTCACGTCATACAAATAATACAAAATCCGTATTTTTACTTAATTCTAAGATCTCAAAACAACCCCTAACACTTCCAGATTCTGTAACAAACTTACTTCTGCAACATACGGATCAGCAATTAGAGACTCATAAAATGGATGACAGCCCTGTTTTTCCACAGTGGTGTTTTCTCCAGGCCCACCTTCTAATACATCTCCATATTCGTGGCCCTGAAAAAAATAAATATACTTGAGCCTACCTGCAATAAAGCTCATTAAAAAGTCTATACCTGCTATTCAGAAGGGAAACAACTGTAATTGAAAATATCATGTAATTCAATGGGGAGCAAGATAGGAGTTATCTTACATAAACCAATGCTGAATGCGGTCCAATATTCTTAAAAATAGGAAAGAGAATCATGCTCCAAAGTAGCATCAGAAAATCTAGTATTGTAAACATTATACAAAATGCACTGACTAGAGAAGGTAGAAAAGAGAAACCGAAACAGCTTTGAATATAAAATGACAGTGTTTAAAGAGTGGGTTTCACTGTCCTTTCTTCCCCAAAGTTCTGAAGTTCTGACAAATTTCAACTACATCTTCTCACACTATCCTAAGAAAGAAGGTGCAAGCAGATTAGAAAACAAGGAACAGAAACAGCTTTAGACCCCTAATTTCACTGGGATTTGCCAGCAAACAATCTCATGATGTCTCAAATTCATTTACTGATTTGAGGTCTTCAGCTATCAGATACCTACAAAGCAGCCTAGCTTTTATACCCATGTATCAGTGAATGTGTAAACATCTGGAGACACATCAGCAATCCCTTACATGTAATGGTCGAAGGTAAGTTAATGATCTCTTCCACCACTGTCCATCACTGATAGCATGCAGCATGGCTTTTGTAGTCATAGTTGTGTTAGACAACACCTTCATGGTTTTTGATGTCGTCCAGTACAACAAATCAGCAGACTGGCTAGAGGAGACGTTGGTTTCATCCTGTGAGCATATAGAACACACAAGGGCAAGCTTTAGACTCATGCTTTAATTAGGCTATCGACCTAAACCCAAATGAGTTAGAGTTCAGATACTGTTAATGACTGTTGATTTAAGCAGCAGCTGTCCTAAAAACAAACAAAAAGACAAGTCAAAAGTGATTTAGGAGTTTCAATCTGAACCGACTAGCATGAGCAACAGACCATTTTGCCTTTTATTCAGTCATAATCTCCTGTTTCCAGAGACACCAGCTGTTTTTAACTCCAAAGTTTATAACTGTAATGTTTTACATAACTGTTGAATGGTTCTGTTAAAATAATGATCTCTCTACAACTGAGATTGAGCATGCTGAAATAAATCTTCAAGAAAGCTGACAGCAGAGACAATCCTGTATTTGTACAAAGGCAGTGATAATTAAATTGAATTCTCTGCAGGAGAAATGCTGAGGAGGTGTACACATTTGTCTCTAGACAAAGTTGAAAAGTATCATCAAGATTTGAAATTCTGCAGTTGGCACTTAAAAGTTACCAAACACAGCAAACCTAAAAGGTTGCAATACATGCACATATACATCTGCACATTATCCTTCAAAACATCTTCACTGAGCCTCAGTAAACTCACACATTAAGTCAATTCTTAAAAGTATAAGACATGTTCCATAACTGGAGCTTTCCATATGAGCTTTTCCTTATGTAGAGAGTGTTTAAATAATACCCTGAACATTCATGGTGGTTGATCTGTGCTGTTTCAGCCCTGAAAGGATTGTATTAATTGCATCCTTTACAAAGATCAGACAAAAATATAATTAGCATGCTAATGTAAACAGTCTTCAGCAATAGGAAATGTAAATATTTGCCTCCATACAGCAAACTTCAACAGCTTTACATACAATGTTTTTTCCCAAAAACCTCTATTATTCAATTCCCCATACACTGAAGCGTACTGAAACAGAAAAATTCTACCTGTATAACTGACTGTGAGGTCTTAGTTTACAACTTATGCATGACAAAGGTTCAGACATCAGAGCAAAAGGATGCCAAGTTACACTCAAATAAATTACATTCCACTGTAACCTCAGTGACAAAATACGTTAGCATCAATAACATAGAATTTCACTGTAGCTGAACATATGTTTAGTACTTTTTACTGTACTATGTAGTCAATCGCTGACTTAAGCTGACCACTGAAGTAGCAGGTCCATTTTAAGTGCTTCTTTACAGTAAGGCTTCAAGATCTTTTTTAGTAATTTCCAAAATTATATTCTGTATTTCACGGGTACCAACTAATGAACTGACTGGCTAAACTGGAAATTTAAACTCTTACTTCACCAAGTGAAGAAAGAACATGCTAGATTTTTTACTCTGAAAAGTTAAAAAGTAACAGAAAATTCAAGGTATAGTGGCTTGAATAGTAAAATTTCTTGTTTGTGTATTTTTTTAAACTACTCTTGGTACTTAGTACAAAAGCTTTTTATATTTGAAATGTTAGATACAGAATACTGATTTCTCTCTTTGCCTTTTGTTTTTAAATAGATACTGCAGGACACCTGATTCTTCATGGGGAAAAAAACCAAACCAAACCAAACCAGAATGAGAGAAGGAAAAAAAACAAACAAACAAACAAAAAAAAAAAAACCAAACCCCAAACAAAAACCTGGCCCAAGTTCTTAACTGCATTTGAACAAAACATACTTTTTTAAAAAAATAAACCTCATTCGGTTGTGTCAAAACGAATAGACTAACTTGTATGCTGGTGTGTGTGCTTCTATAGCTCCACTGCTATCAGATAAACGCTACTGCTTTTTTTTCTAAAAGGAATTTCAACTCTTTACAAGTAATTACAGTCTTTCCTGCACAAATAAGAATTCTGTTTTCTGAAAAGCCATTCTTCTGTGTACCCAGAACACCACTTTCAGGCTGTAACTTTTTGCTCTCTGGAGTCAATCTGTCAAAATAAATGATTTCTTAAAGACTGTTAGAGATGCCATCTTAAGAAGACAACTTTAATTGTATCCTTTAGTTTTATCTTCAGGAGGAAATTATAGTTTGGGGGTTTTGAGGGGTGCCTGAGAGAAAATATTTTCTTATTTCTTCCTGATATCCGTTATAAAAGAATTTTTGGTTAAAATATAAATAATAATAACAAATTTCCATGAATCTAAATTGATGTAAAATGTCAGCTAACAAATTCTGAGTTACCAAGATACTCTGAAATAACAGCAAAAAAATTTATACATATATATACCTATACTCATATATGCCCATATGTATCATAGAATAGAATCATAGAATAGTTAGGGTTGGAAAGGACCTCAAGATCATCTAGTTCCAACCCCCCTGCCATGCGCAGGGACACCTCACACTAAACCATCCCACCCAAGGCTTCATCCAGCCTGGCCTTGAACACCGCCAGGGATGGAGCACTCACAACCTCCCTGGGCAACCCATTCCAGTGCCTCACCACCCTAACAGGAAGGAATTTCCTCCTTATATCCAATCTAAACTTCCCCTGTTTAAGTTTCAACCCGTTACCCCTTGTTCTGTCCCTACAGTTCCTGACGAAGAGTCCCTCCCCAGCATCCCTATAGGCCCCCTTCAGGTACTGGAAGGCTGCTATGAGGTCTCCATGCAGCCTTCTCTTCTCCAGGCTGAACAGCCCCAGCTTCCTCAGCCTATCTTCTAAACTATCATTCTATCATTCTAAACAGTCTAATGAAAAGATAAAGCCAACTATTTTTTAAATAAGCCACATAAGAGAGACTAATAAACGCCTACAATGTGGACTACTGGGGGTGGGGGGCTGAGAGGTATCTTTAATGGAAATTAAGCCAAGGTGCCATAATTAAAACATGCAAAAAGCAGTCACTGCATTAAGAGTTAGTATGCATTAAGATTATTATGGGATGCACCCATGAGTCCTGAGGCAGCTGATGGACATTACTGATAGTCCTGACAGTCTGTAAAAAGGGCAAGAAGGATGACCCTGGGAACTAGGTAAGGCCAGTCAGTCTCACCTCAAGCCCTGGAAAGGTGATGGAACAGCTCATCCTGGAGGCCATCTCCATGCATGTGAGAGACAAGAAGGTCATCAGAAGTAGTCAGCATGCATCCATCAAAGGGAAATCATGCTTAACCAACTTAATTGTCTTCTACAATTGGACAAATAGCTGGACTGATGAGGGGAAAGCATTGTATGTTGCCTACCTTCAGCAAGGCTTTCGACACTATCTCCCATGAGAACCTCATGGAAAATCTCAAAAGCAGACTGCGTAAGTGGATGGCAAGGTGGATTGAGAACTGGCTGAATGGTAGGTCTGAGAGACACTTGTTATCAGCGGCACAAAACAGCCCCTTCTGACTAAGCATTAATCTAACAATGTTAGCAATAATATTTCAAAACACTTTTCATGAATCAAGACCTTAATTTTGTCACTGACATACTTTATTTGAGAAGCACAACATTAGTTGTTGAGGCATCTGTAGCATCCAACAAAGAGGAAAAAGGGTGGGGATTAGGAAAACAACACTTTGTTTAAAAATAGTCTACTACGTTGGAATCAATGTAGCTTTCGAAGGATAATTTCTTCAATGGATCCTATGAGTTCAACCAACAGTGAAAATCAGCACTAAAGTAATTGAGTACATTCTCCTGTAAATGCATTAGTTCCTACAGAAAAATTACATGCATCTTTATTGTAGCTATCAAGAATTTCCTTCTTAGCAAGACCACCAAAAATTTGTAAAAGTTATACTTGAAGCCAATATGATAGCAATGTTAAGTGACACATTTCTATGCAATCTGCAGAAATATACAGCCAGCTGCTTTCAAGACTTCAACTTGTTTTAGGGAAAAAATGCTTAAGAGTTAAACCATAAAACAACAGCAATGAAATGAATTTAGACATCCCTAGAAAGGAGTTAATCAAGAGAAGAATTACTGACAATTATGACCAGCTAGTGTAGGTTGGTATAATGAAAAAAATTATAGTGGCAATTAATGATTAAATACTAGATGAAGGTAAGAAGAAGTAGAAAAAGGTCACTAATGCTTTGAAAGGGAAACTGATGTACCTGAAGATAGGTACTTTTATGGCAACAGAGAAAGGGATGCCCAAATATACGTATGCTAGAAGAAGCTCAGTCAAGTCAAGGTAAGGAAAACTGCATTTAAAGCAGCAGGTTTGAAAAGGCATCAGCACATGAGAAAGAGTAACATTTGTCAAGTGCTAGTGAAAAGGATGCTATAAGTTAATTATGACATAAGTGAAAAAGGAGTAAAATGAAAGTGGAAAAATATTTATCATATGTTTTTTCTTTGAAGAAACTGAAATTCTGTGCAAGACAACGAAGAGTAAGCATGAGGAATTATGTGAAGTGCAACTATGGCAACTGCAGTTAGGGGATTCAGTTAAATTGAAGAAACTGAGTTATTGAATATACTGCTTTTCTAACATTTCAGATGTTTGTAACAAAGAAAGGGTTATACAGTGCCTAAATTCTTGGCTGTTTCCTCCTGTGTCGTTGCAAGAAATGAAGGAAGCTATAAAGCCCTATGAAGTCAACAGACAAAATTAGCAAGTATACAGAATTCATTTCACAGTTTAACAGCCTGAAATATGACATGCGTACAACAAGAATAAAAAACAGAAAGAAAAAAGCTTCAATGCAGCAACATACAAACTTGACAGATCTACTTAGTTCCAACTCTAAACAGACAACCACAACTACAGGGAAAGAACTTCAGAGAAAAAAAAAAAAAAAAACAAACACAACAGATACATTACAGAAATTTCTGAATGTGAATTCCCCAGCATAATGAAAAGTGCTTTGGATATCCGAACTGAATCAATAATGAAGTTAATTAGTGACTTCACTCAACTCTGATAGACCCTTAAGTTTCTGAATAAGTTTATGGATCATTTACATGCATGTCTAATTGTTCCATCACAATACACAGTCAATAGTACTATAGCATATGAACATATGACGCATGACAAATTTGTTACATAGATTAAAATATTGCAAACATCAGCATCCACACTCACATCAGGAGGCTCCACAGTTTTATTAACATATACTTAATAATATTTCTCTTTGAGAGATTCGTTTACCAATTTCCAGGAAATAGAAAGAATTTATGCCACTGAAACAGACCTATTCTTTATTCTATCAAATGCATGAAGTGTTCAGCTCTCTTCCTCTGAATACTGTTTTCAGTGCTATTTTACTTTTCCTGCCCATTCATTTTATGTATATGTAATGATGATTATTTACATATGCATATATGTACACCAAGTACACACATATGCCAATAGATACATAAAAGGCATACACAAAATATAAAACTATACATTGAGGTTATCTGTTCCCCTTCCAATAACGTGATGGGGAGGTTTTGTTTTTTAAGCCACATGGTGTTTAATATACCAAAGAAAAAGACTAGCACGTTCCATCTACAGCTGTCATTGGTAAAAAATTCCCCACAGGTATAATGACATCAAGGAAGCTGCAACTTGGATACTTTCCTCAAAAAGTCAGACTATGCAACATGAACCACCTTTTTTCTTTCTTTCTGTATTCTTTCCTGTATTTCTTTAAAATTTCTGCCCTCCTCCCCACCCCTACAAGATCTGTTTACCATCTACAGAAAAACTTTAACAGAAAACAGAGAAAAGAATAAGCTAAACTTAGAATTTTCCATCTAGAGTAATGAAAAAGGTATTTCTTGTATATATAGGCAATTATATCTTCTTTAAAGAGAGACATGAACTTGTAACTGAAAACGTACAAACTTAAAATAATAACCAGGAGAAGTAAAAAGAATAGCAGACCATTTTTCCTTCTGCCCTGCCTCTATGTGCCACAAAAGACTCAATGTTCCTTCTGATCTTATACATGAAAATAGTTTCACATGCAATACATGAAAGTTATAAACTAGTAGTTGTAAGCTTCAAGACATTTTTTACTTAATGTGTTGCTCAGGTTTATTTTTGAATGGCTTGCTTTGCAACTGGGGCAGATCAAAAATCAAGCCAACATTAACGTATAATATCATGTTAAGTTTTGTCGCACTTTTCTCCTACCGCTGGGTTTATTTTTTTTTTCTTTGCTATGGTGCTGAGACTGCGCAGGAAGAAGCAATGAAAAATTGGAACAGACTATAAAGACATAAGCAAAACCTTGAACTTAATCTAGTAAGAACAGAAACTAGTAGATGTCTCTGAAGTTGTGCATTTTATCTGGAACGTTAAATGTTCCTAAAAACTCAAACTCAGCTCTTTAGTATAACGCAGAACAAAATATTTATTATTTTTAAAAAACCTCTTTAAAGCTTACCTCTGTATCCTTACTGATCAATGAAGAAGGTCCCGAGATATTTACATTCTCACCTCCTTCTGAAGGAAAAACTTGGTAATTCACAGCCTGATAAAGAATCTAGAAATACAAAATAAATATAATCTCTTACCAGTCAAATAATCAAATGTAAGAACTATGATTGATGTGAGAAGGAACCCAAAAAATTCAGATGTAAAAGTTTCCACAATAGAAAAACAAGGGTGCAGGGGAAAACAGGTAGAACGCATAGGTATCTCTGACATCCTCTCACTGTTGTAGTCCCTAGATAAAATGACCTTCCCTTCTCCATGGACTTGTGCAATACTCCTCTATACAATGTAATTTTTTTTTTTTGTTAATTTTATGCACACTGCTTTACTATGTAGGCTAAAGAACTTATGTGAAAAACATCACTTATCTGAACTATGCCTCTCAGGTGCTGGGCAACTCCACAGAGGCAAATGTTACACAAGATAGTAGATCTGTGAGGAGAATCTCCACATACCATAGAACAGATGAAGGTCAAAAAATACTTATAGACATTTATATCGTCTGGTCAGCCTGACCATCTGATAAAGATTTTTTTGCATATATCTATCTACACACAAAGACAGAGCATATAAGAGCATTAATGAACATATGTGAAAAGCTTGGACAGAACATATAGGAGAGCTAATGAACGAATTTGAAAAGCTTATACTTAGCTTATGGAAAACGTAATTGCAGAAGAAACTGATTAAATATGCTTTGACAGAAATCATTACATGGGTTTGGCTTCCTAGGGAAAATACCAAATTAATCATCACTGGTCTTTTTCTACAAATGACACTGCACTAACAAATCTGAGCAACAAATTCAGTCTTAAGTTTTGTGAATGGGGAAAATAGATAACCTTTTCCCTTGGAGAAGTGAGATGCAAGAAGGTAATAACCTGTGGCTGAGCAGCTGCTCTGCGTTACAACTGACAGGACACGAAGCCCTCACAAAGAATGAGACAGCAATATAGAAGCAGTGAGCTGACAGAAAGTCTAACAAATCTTGGTTCAACCAGCGCCAAAAATTTGTCTGACTTCAAATTCTAATTCTAAACATAGGCACATACGGAAGGAAACAAGTCTGTATTTCTATACTGTATGGGTATCAATTCTACAAAGATTCCACTCATGTTTAAGCTCATAGTTGTACATACCTCTCTCAAATTTGAGTGCTTTTATGATGGGAAAAAAAAAAAAACCAAACCAAACGGTAAATAGCTTTCAGGAGCTAGACTTTATTTCAAATCCTTTATACCATTTTATTTTGATGTTACCCTGTTACTGAAGCAACACAGACTGTCTTCGTATGTTGCCTGTATTTTTCATGCACGTTGCTACACAAGTTTGTAAAGAAAATGGCTATGCATTTGCTGCTGCTTTAGACAATGTAAGTACTGTAGCTACTGCTCCCTTCTCCCCCGTTTTTCAGCCACACAGAATGCAAAACCTCCAAGATGTTTTTACTACACAAAGATAAATCCATGAACATTGTGAACTCTTAGACAACTGAGACAATTAAATAAGTAATAGTATGTAGGCCAAACCACAACTACACTGAACACAAATTTAACATTTTGACAACCTAAATTACTGCACTGCAGTTTCAAATAAAACTTTTGAAAAGGTTTGCTATGACATCTTGCCATAACTTGTACTTAAATGACACAATATATATAATATGATCAGCTGAACACCTAAGATGTGATTAAGAAGTTGGTAAAGATGTCCCATACAAAGCCTGTTGTACTTGTTAAAACCATTACATGGTTGAAATAAGTAAGAAAATAATTGTATATTGGGTAGAAATCTTTAAAATGTAAGAATAAACATTTAATAGACATTTAAGTGGGCATTTAACAAAGCTGCATTACAAGACGTAAACACCTGGAAAATACTGAAAATATTCTTTAACTGTATTTGCAAATAAAATGTTTTCATTGGGCAATAAATTAAGAAATTAAAAGAACTAAAGAGAGAGAATATAACTGCACTTCTACTTGAGAAGCAAACTCATCATATAAAAATACTTTAAAAAATACCTTCTCATTTGTTGAAATATAACAGTGTAAGTATAAAGTAGAACAAACATGCACTTGTTGGGTGTAGGAACTTAAGGGAACAAACTTCAAAATGAGCACAACTCCCCTTTACTTTGGTAAGCACTGAACTTGCATGAAACAAGTTTCAGAAAACACCTACCTGGGTTTGCAATGAACTGCTCACTCCCAACAATGCCTCTATGGCACTCGGGGGACAGTGCGTCAGAGCAAAAGCCATGAGTTCCTGACGCATACCCAAATCATGGTAGCCTTCTGATTGCCCAAGCTGACTGCAAACTTCCCAGCTCTTAGAATAACCTGCAAGGGAACACAAAATGTACTTCTGCAGTTGGTAAGCTTCACAAGTGATAGGAGGATGCAGCATAATTCTTACTGGATGAGATAAAGCAGGGCATGTGGCATTCTTGACAACACTTAACATCCGCTGAGGAAGGAATCATAAAGGCTCCATGAAACAGACGCAACCCGACTTTAGACTGACCAAATAAATGGAAGACTTGTTATTACCATATTGTAGATATCAGTACAATAGGCATATGTAAGCCTACACACCATATTTTTATTTATACTCATTATATTATTTTTGATTGCAGTAAGAAAAGCATGATTTACTTCAGAGCATGATACTGAACACCTTACTGGAGTGGCTGAAAAAAGAAAGTAAAATACATCACTTGATATACTACAAGAACCTCAGTTAATCTCAGATTTTTCCTACTCAATCTCCAGGCAGAAAAAAAGAGCCAAAGAAACAAATCCTATATTCCTTAGTAGCTTGACACATATATGTCACGTACCTTCACTTACACCCTCACATACACAAATTATGTAAATAATTTAGCACAAATGTCATAAGAGTTTTGACAGAAAGACATCTAAAAGACCTGCACATTCCTGCTAGCTGCAGTCACATATTTTTACCTGTTTGAGAGGGATACAGCACAGAAAGAATGAGACATTGTGGTTCCCGGGGGCATAGAAAAGCTCCCTATGGTTACATGTCTAATAGTTCAGTAACTATCTTATTACATACAGTATTTGCTGTATGCATCTCCATTCCATAGAGATGTCAGCTGACTTCCAAACAAAATGTAACTGATTTTTGAATGAAATGGACCACTCTGAAGTCCCACACATCACAGTAAGCCAAGAGGCAGAACTCAGATTTTTACCACCATCACCCCATTTATTCACTTCACCTGCAGCCATGAGCTCCTGGCAATGCATACTAGCTGCTTTGTAGTCCTGGAAACTGAGAGCTTGTTCCACTAAAAGGATTAAAACTTGACCTTTTCTCTCCATCTGATCATCTCCTGTAAGAAAAAAATAAACATTTTTATTAGTTAATTGAAATTAATGATCAACTTAAGCTTGCTATTTTATTTCTTAAGAGAACTATATGGCAAAAAAAAAGTAATAAATAAAATTATCCACTTTTTCCTGAAAGAAACAATAAAAACAGTTTTTAAAAAAACACTGCCATCATAGCTGGTTAAGAAAAAAAAAATACACAGCATGTTATGTCTAGGTTGAAAATAAAAAAGTTTTGAGAACTGAATTTATGTGATGGCCGAGACATAGCTCAAAACTGATATTTAAGGTAAGTGACATATAAAACAAAATCCTGACATTGAAAAAAAATCTTCTGTGACCTGTAATAGAATAATTCTGAATGTTTTGTTTTCTTACAGCTTACAAAGTCACAGTTTAAACTCCCATTTCACAGAGCCAAATTATTTCTGATATGTGGAAGACACAGGTATTTAAAAATCGCTGCCCTCATAAATTGAGTCAGTAGAACTGAAACTACTTTTTCACACCACACACCCACCTCGGTCACCGTATCTTCTTGACAATACATCTTCCTCCCATTACGAGTCTAAAGTAACACTTCACATACTACTGATCTCTTCTGACTAAAGTTCTGAGCAAGAATCTTTGCGCAAAATTATTTTGACCTTAATTTTAATACATCCTCATTTACAGATGAAAATCTAATCAGACAACTAACTCATCTCCTTTTCAAAACCAGTTATAGTCAATAGAAATAACACACCCGTCACACTTTACGAAGCTCTTTCTTTGAACACAAGAGAATGAAAGTTACTTACTTTACTGACACCAACTGGTCCAGTCTTGTGCTCAAACTAGTGTGCATGTCCATGCATTGCATGAGCAGGTGACTAAATATATAAGGAAAAATAATCTCACACTATTCATTTAAATATTGAAAAGAAGGATGGAGAGTAGTTAATAAAAATGAGTGGATGTTTTTCACTGCAAGCTCCCTACTCATTTTTCTCCCCTATTATTAAAAGCAATTTTACTCAGTCACTGCTGTTACAGTCACTTGAAAAGGGCACTGGTTTATGAAACTCTATTACTACAACTTGTGAAATGCAAGTATTTCAGAAGGTTAAACAGATCTGGTTCCAAAAGCCATTTAAAGAGTACATGTACTTTAATTGCATAGCTGTTATTTTTAAACTCTATTTTACAGGTCCATCACCACAGGCAAAGCAAATTTTGTTTTAAAGCTTTCTCAAAAGAAAAGATGCAGCAGTTGCACTAGAATGACATTCAGTGAAGTTACCCTAATTAACTGAACTCAGCCAAGATTCCCCTAATCCCAGCACGTCATGACTCAGCTGGGAGAACAGGTTGGCTCTCCATCATTTTATCTTTTGGCCTCTTGCCTGATATACTGCCAACACACAAATTAATCACATTCAGGGCTCTTCTGTTGCAAAATTTTGCCCTCAGGAACCTAGGAACTTCTCATTCTGGCAAAAGCAATTACAGATGACAAAGAGGTGTTTCTATCTAGACAAGATAAATGTGAACTGTCATTTCTGTAAGGAAGAGATCTGTACTTGCCACTCACCTTCTGATGCCTACTTCACCCTGACAGCTTTACTTCTTAGAGAGATTTGACTATGTAGCAGACAATAATAAAAAGTAAGAGAAATAATCAAACTATTGTCCTTCAGGTTTCAGCTCAGCAAAATAATCACTGCTATTTATTACTACTTAAAGATAAGTGGGATTGGAGGAAAGAGAGAATGAACACTTGAAGCAAGGAAGTTTTCCTCTTAACTATGCTTAAGTGTGCTGACTAGTCCCCTATCCCCAATGTTTTTGCTGATTAGTTTTGATGCAGTAGGATACATCACCACATGTTTTACAACAGCACGAACTAAAATACGAGGATTGCTTTCCTTCCAGTCCATGGCTACACGTGCTCATCACATCTCCACTGTTCACTCATTTAAACTTCCATTACCTTGACACATGCTGTTATGCCACGGAACAACTGTCATCTCTGACATGACTAGTGAATCCCCTGCAACACACAGCCCAACCTTTTCTTCATGTGGCTTTCATTGCTTCAACAGTGCAGTCACTTAAAATGCTATCTACTGCAGTTTTAAGGCACAGTCTTGTTCTTCTATTCAAACATGAAAAAATTCACTGCTTCAGCTCTGTGATGCCTCACTTGAAGGAACTTTTAATAATTAAGTCTTACAAAAATGGGAGTTTTGAATTCTGAATTGTTCCCTTTACCATTTTGACAGACATCCAGGATTTAAAACCAAGAAAGGTTCAATGAGAAGAACTACTAAAATGATGATGTTATTATACTACACGACAATTCTGCATCAAGCCTTAACGTTCATGTCTGTTATCCAGACTGAAACAAATCAAGTTTAGAAACTGGAAAGGATGTCTTTGTCTCCCTTTTATTATCTGTCAAAGTTTGTGTGTGTTCAGCTCCTTTGGACTACTGTCTCCTTATGTAATAAGGAAAACATATTTATATTCAAACACTTACAAAACACAGTAAGATTTAACTCTTTAAAGTTCTTTCTGCATCTTTTTGTTATGACGTTTTGAGACAAGCAGATATAGCATCTTCCTAAGTGACAAGATGAGAGGAAATGGCTTCAAGTCGAACCATGGGAGGTTGACAAAAATTCTACATCAACTGGGTTGTCAAACACTGGAACAGGCTGTGCAGGGAAGGGGCTGAGACACCACCCCTGAAGGTATTTAAAACATGTGCAGATGCAGTACTTAGGGAAACAGTTTAGTGGTGGACATGGCAGTGCTACTGGGTTAATGGTTGGACTCAGTGATCTTAAAGGCTTTTCCCGTCTAAATGAGGCTATGATTTTCTTACAAATTATAAGAGAAAAAATATGGAATCTCAGTAATAATAGAAAATATTTTTTTTAAGAAAGAAAAAAAAAATCATGTTTTCTTAAGAAAGAAAAGAAATATTTCTGAAAGTTTTGATCCAGTGTGGGTCATATAAAGAAAAGGAAAAAATAAGGCTTACTGAAACACTTTGGGTAAGATATATTATATTTGTGAGTCGATGAAACATTATCGTGACTGAAACCATGTCACAGAAAATTAAAAGTCAAATGATATCAAAATTGTATGTGTACTCTAGAAATTCTACGTCACCTACATTTGAGAGATCAGAAACCATCTATATGGTCACTTCTCAATGCATTAAGTAAGAACGTCAGTGTTGAGGGAAGTGGATTTAAAAAAATAACTTGACTTAGGAATGTGAGCCAATCTTAAAATTACTAGAATTAGCTTAGAGATATTAACTAAATTACTACAGAAAGTTCAGAGAAAAGAGAATAACAAACAGAAAACATTTCTAGAGAGTCTGCCTCAAAAAATTCAGAGCAATGCTCATTAGATCTTTTTGATAGACAGTAACGGTACAGAAGATGCTTTTAATTTCAGATAAGCTTTTTTTTTTTACTTTTTTTTGCTCCTCTATTTTGTAAGCGATGTCACAAAGTGAATTCTTTCATACCCTTTTTAACTGAGCGTGCAGATTGCGTGAGAATCATGAGATATACAACAGCTACCACTCCCTGAGCAGCTTCAGATTTTCTGGCTGTCATGCTGAGCACATTATCCCTCACTCACTTTGCCCATATGTGAAATAGAGGTAACACTTGTGTGCTTCCTTTATAGAGGTAGTGACATGAGGTTTAAGTAGAGTTTACTGTCATTAATCAAATACTTTAAAGCAATTAAGAAGCTAGCTGATATATCATTACCTAAGCAATATTTTAGCTATGATAAGTGTGAATGTAAATTCTATTACTCACTTTCAATGCTTCTCTCTAAACAAACTCCTGAAGCTCCTTCAGGATGATCATGTGCGTTCTACCCTTGTATGCACAGCAAATGGATTCTCTTAGAAATGAAACTAAAATATATATGCTCATAGTATTTTAAAGGCTATATAGCATAGCATATATTATATACTTTATATATAGACATGTATAAAATGTATATGTAGCAAGCACATCACAATCACTAATTAGCAGCACTTTATCTAAATCTTCATTAAGCAAGTCCATAGAGTTCAATCCCTAGATTCTTTTTCAGTATTCAGACTCATCCCAATGTATCTCTGTCAAATCATTCCCTTTCATTATAAGCTGTTAGAAATCAAGTTACCCCTATCAAGTAGTTTTAAACCTGCTAATATAGACTACCTGTGCTAAAACTACAAAGAATGTTTTCCTTTTCTAACCAGTTTAAAATAAAAGACTAAAAGAAGTCTTAAATAACTCTTTATCATACTAAAAACTAATTGTAACTCAGTAACTTAAATTATAAATTGACAAATACAGAAATACCATTTCTACCTATTTTGCTTTTAGTTTATGCTTGCTGTTAAATTTGAGAAGACTCTTCATTTACAGACTATGATTAAGCTTATGCCGGCATTCCACTTAAAATCTGTTTTTAAAGGTTTTATTAACCTAGCTATAAAAATCATAAGCAACATTAAATTCAGTGTAAGGTTACCTATTCCACCACTCATTGGAAGTACATACAGCAGTAACTGAAGACTACAAGAGTAAGGCTCTAGTGACTTTCTTTTATTTATTGGTAAAATACTGGATTTGCATGCATGACTTAAAATAGCAATGACAATCATGTTTCCTCTGAATGCTTTTGGATACTCTTCTGGATACTCATCAATTGCATGGAATGACAGGCACAATAAAAAAAAAAAAAAGCCTGCTGCAATAGTGGCATACTGTTTATAGCTTTCAAGTCCAGAAAAACGAAAAGAGATTAAAGAAATACTGATTTTCTTAAAATGAAAGAAACCTGTTTTCCATAGCCCATCTCCTGCAACAAACAAGTTTAGATAAAAATCACAACTATTGCATTCTCATAACTGAATCCATATCTTGCTTATAAATGAATATCCTGCACAGAAAATAGCACTTCAATATAAGCTATATGACTCGTCATCCCTCAGTGATACTGAAATGGTTTTTAATCACAAAAGGCTAGAACCACTTTTTTAAAAAGCAAAAAAAAAAACAAAAGAAAAAAAAAAAACACACACACACAAAAAAACAAAACCCCAAAACAAGCAAACAAAAAACCTAACAAATAAGCTAACCACATACTCCCCAAAAGAAAAAAGTCTGCTTGGTATTTTTGCTTCTCATATAAATGTTATACGAAAATGAAAAGATAACTTTGAAGGTCACCAAGTTATTTGTTTATTTAGCATAAGAGACAAGAAAAGTAAGTGTCAAAGTAGTGTATTCCTTATCAGGATTCATTCTTGAAATATACTTTTACTATTAAAATTCCATACTTGCCACAGGAACAACCATTAGCATTATTCCCAAGGTTAAACATTAAATTCAGAGAGCCCAGCACTCTTAGAATAAATATACAATTTGTAGCACAAGAAGATGTTTCTAACTCATGCACCTGCCTAAAAATTAATCACCTCCCACATTCATCTTCCCATTTTCTCCAGCCACATACACACACAAACAGAAAAAAAAAAATCAGGAGGCCATTTCATGATCTTGCTTTAAGTATCTCTCCTTTCAGTGGTGTCTCAGTAAGTGCCACTATAATTATACACAAGCGTACAGACATTACCAGACCAAAGAGCTCTATATGAATTCCCTAAAGTCCTCCAACTCACACACATTGCCCCTCATATCATGAAGGTAGGAACCAGGAGTTTGCTCCCTGTCCAAAGATACACTCCATTGCACTGTAGATGCCAATCTACAACTAAAGGAACTAGGATAACAGTACCGGACAAAATACTTGGTGTTCTAAGATTCTCAAAATCACTGTGGATTTTGCATTTCCCTTTCTCAAAGAGAATAATTTAGATTCAAAAAGAAGGCAAAACAAAAATCAGCAGCATTAGTCTGAAGAACCCAGAATATTAAGAAGAAAAACTGACAGATTCTAACCTGATGTGGGAGGAAGCACAGAGGAGGGGGAAACAGCAGTACAGAAATGTTAAGAACCAATGCAGGGATAATTTTTTCACAAAAGTCTTGCAAACAAACAAGAAACCCCACAATTTAACAGAGAGAGAAAGGAATTAAGTCAGGTATACATCAGTGACAAAGGCAGAATGCACTAAATTTATATATCATGCTGCATGATGTATTTCTATATTCTATTTTTACATTATAAAAATAAAGCAGTATTGCATTTGCAGTGGCACTGACAAAATAAATGGTTTTCAAAAATCAAAAGAACTGCCAGACACTTTTAGTAGGCTATCTCAAAAATGCAAAAAAAACCCCAACAAAACAAAAAAAACCAAATCCCTAATATCCTTAGGATTCAATCCTTGAAGATGTTCAGCTGCTCAAGCAAATACTCAGCTAATGCACTATTTTTAGTGCATAAAGGAGATACATGAAGCATAGACAAAAGTTTAACAGCTGAAGTTTATGCATTCCATTTGACTTTTTTCCCTCTTGCTTAAGTGACTGCTCTTCCAGGTGACTTTTAATGATGGCAGAAATCACAGAATCATAGAATAATTTGGGTTGCAAGGGACCTTCAAAGGTCATCTAGTTCATGTGATATCCTTGAACACACATTCTAATGATCAACTCAAATGTCCTAAAGCGTAACACAAATGCATGCTGCATTACAATTCATGCTTATTAACACAACTTACCTGCAACCCTTAGCAAATTTGCAAGTCCCAGGAGCTTAGCAGACTGTTTATAATTTGTTGACATCTGAGCAAGACAGTCCTTGATGAGAGTAAGTCGATCGGAACATAAACGCACTGTTGAAAGAAGAACAGGTGTTAGGGACTGTACAAATGATACCTACTGCTGTATTCCTGGCTAAACAATGCAGGCACAGAAAGAGTGTTAGGGAGTACAAGAATGCAAACACAATCTGAAAACTAGCCCAAAGTTAATTGCAAGCAGACCCTCAATTATACCTACGAACCAAAAGTTAAAATAATACTACAATATATCCAGCCCAAACCCCTAACAAGTCAGGCTGGGAAGGAAGGAACTAAAGAAGAAAAGAGAGACTAACCTGAATGAAAACTTCTTTGTTTCAGGTTTTCAGAATCAATGTTTTTACATTTATATGACTAACCATATCTTTTCTACAGGTTTGGTTTTTTTTTTATTATTTTTGCAACAGTCACAGGAAAAGTGCTAAAACAGACACTAACTTTCATTCAGAATGTTGTAAATAACTAATAGTTCATGCTACATTTGATTTTAGGGTGGACAGGATACATCAAAAAGACTGAAAGCAATGTTATATGCAAAATCTTCAGGCTGTTTTAATTCACCAAGAATTAAACAATTACTTTAATTGCATAATCTAATATCATGAACTGATTCCAGTGCTTTTTTTAGCTAGTTAGTGGGTGGCTAACTTCAGGCTGCTGCTTTAAAAAGGTAACGTTTTCATGCAAGTTCTCAGAACACAGAGGATCAGCATGCAGATCTTCCACTTAACACTCAGCAAGACATTAATCTGGAATCGGTTGCCCAGGGAGGTTGTGAGTGCTCCATCCCTAGAGTGTTAAAGGCCAGGTTGGATGAAGCCTTGTGTGGGATGGTTTAGTGTGAGGTGTCCCCGCCCATGGCAGGGGGGTTGGAACTAGATGATCCTGAGGTCCTTTCCAACCTTAACTATTCTATGTTTCTATAGGGGATGAACTCTGTATTAGCAAATTGGCCTTAAAACATGGTATTAGGCCTCCCAAAAAGGGCGAAGAAGCAATAACATAATGCAAATTCCATTAATAAATTCTGTAAAGCAGATTAGATTAAAACTAATTAAGAATAGAGGAGCAGGGAAAGGCTACACACTTACTTTCATACTCAATATTCTATCACACACATATTAGTATACAGCAACAAAATGTTTTCACTCACTGATTGCGTAAACAAGGATTTTTTTTTTTAAATAGCTAACATATCCAAAAGTAATCGGAAGTAGTATGATGGGTCAAACACTTTCAGTAAAGATGGACTTTTCTTCACCTCTTATGTTAATAAGGAGTCTCCAAAACAGATTTTATTAAAATATATTGTAATAATAGTTCACAACTTTAACTGCTGAATTTGATAAAATATAAGGGAATGAAGCTCTACAGAAAACTAAACATAAAAGTGCAAATTTGTCTTCTGCTAAATCTTACTGTTGGAATAACTGATCCTTAATGCTATTTTAATGATATTCTAGCAAAGTAACTGACTGCTTGAAGGCTTTCATTAAAACTTTAAAACAAAATGTTAATCTTACAAGATTAATTCAATTTACATGAAAGATACTGAAGAAAGGATAAGTCAGTATCATTAATGAATTTACAGGTATGATTTCACATATTCTAATTAATCTAGATCAGCTGTATTACACATACCCTTAATGCACAATTATGTTGCCACTTTTTTAAAAAGATATCTTCATGTCCACACCAAAAAGATGAAGAAAATGCACGCACTTTTCTACAGGATGAATAAGCTTACTAAAAATATCTTTGATCTAGGAGTCAACAGTGCAATATTGCAGGTTCTAGAAGCCAGACTTATTCTCAGTTGAGAAATGTTAAGATTTCTGAATATATCATATGAAGCCTCAGCTCACTTTGAAGTAATACTTAGGATTAAAAGAGAAGAAGAGAAAACCAAAGTAAAGTAACAATAGCCACTAAGAACATGCTTTGTTTTCCATAGACCCAGCTGTGCTTTCTATAAATCCCAGTATTTCTCTGAAGAACACCAGAAGTAAAACATGACCATCATCATGTTTCGTTGGTACTCAGGGCTCTTGTCAGCCCTTCCAAGAGCTTTCAGTATCAGGGTTTGTGCAATTTCACACAGCTGCCCACATACCACAGATTCAAGCTTCACTGTGTCCCTGCAGCCCACGGAGGACCCCACAGCAGAGCAGGGGGATGCCCAAAGGAAGCTGTGACGCTGTGTGATGTGTTCCCTCCCTCTACCCCCACCCCCCCCAGCTGAGGAGGGGAGTGATAGAAAGTCTTTGGTGGGCACTTGGCATCCAGCCAGGGTCAACCCGCAACATATAGCTATGAACTCTGTTACTTTGGCACAATCTATAAGCAATAAAATATAATGCAATATATTAACTTTTCCCCTTTTTATCTCATTATCCATAATCATCTTTTATTTTCAACTTCTGTCCAACAACTTTCCATATCACTGGACTGAGAGCTCCAAAACAGATTCAAAGTTTTAAACAAGTCACAGAAGAAACACCTTGCAAAAGTGCACTTCCAGTGTCACTGGGTTTTATATACTTCAAAATCAAACAGCCCAGTGGAGACATGAGAACTGCCTACAAATGAACTACCTCTCTCCCACCCATTATTTTAAAGCTCATCAGCACATGAGCAGGCGCAGATTATTTTGCAAATAAAAGCTGAGCTCAAACTACTTCTGGTGAGGTCAGTTGGAGCTTCAGCTACTCAGTACTCTAAAAAGTCCTGCTGAAACTAAGTCCCAGAACACAGATTCCATATGCAGATATCTTTATAATCTCACACCAACTGAACAATGTTTTTAAACAATCATTTTTTGGTATGTGCATGCAACATTCATACAGCAGTAAACTAGCTGTCACACATACATATGCCTGTGATTCAACTAATCATATGAAGAATAAAAATATGCAGTACCTTGTAGTGGTAACATTTTCACACCAAATTCTTCTAGGTAGCCAAGAGCACGAATGAGATCTAGCTCCTCCTGAATAGCACTTGGACAGTCTACAATAAGTTGTAGACAGCACCTAAATAAGAAAGAAAATCTCATTTTCAAAAAAGCTGTTGAATAAACTTGAACTTCAATTGTGGGGGCTCAATGGGGAGCAGGGAAAGCAGTAGTTTATTGTGCTTAAGAATTGTCAAAAAACTCACTAGCCCTGTAACGCAAACTGTAAGTGTTTGGTACTGCATCTCTGTTATGGCTTGCTAGACATTTTAACAAAATTCTAGTCCTGGACTGACACAGACTTCAACACCTAGTTATGAAAACAACATTGCCTAAACCCTCTTGGATTTAGGCCTGCAATAAATTTAATGAAAGACATTGAAAACATGTAAAACATACATAATCACTTGGAGAATTATTTCTCTTATAATCATTGCATTTTGGTGTTGCCACATACAAGAACATAAAAGCAAAAATCTAAGAATTTAATTGAAAATGAAATGTTAGAGCCATTGTCACATACTCAGTTTCCTCAAGTAGGTTCACAAATGAAAACAAAGCTGGTTAAAAAACCCCAACAAAACAAACCACAGAACTGCTCTGCAGATGAATTAATGAATACAATTACTACCAACGTTTTAAATATTTTTAAATCATGTGTTATGAATATTATATTGACATAATCAGCTTTTAGATTACTATTTAAAATAAAACACCCATTCTGGTACAGCGTGTTCACATGCAGATTTATTAATGCATGTTTTTTAAAAAGTCCACATGCAAAAAAGGCTCAATGATTTCAAAAGGCTTATTCACCATGCACATTAAGTCAGGAAAATATATTATTTGTGCAACTGTCATATGGCTTTTAGCTCTACATGTTTATTAAGAAATAGACGTGTTTACATCAAAATAAAATTGTATGTTAGCTATATTCCCATCTGAATATTTTTAGGAGCACTGACAAACACTTCCGAGTAGAGGTTAAAACAGGAGTGAAAAGAAAAAGAGCTAGCTAAAGAGAAGATAAATACGTTCTGCCTAAAACAACTCAAACAGGAAGGCTAACAGGAGACCTACACAGTGTGATAATCAGTAATGGAAATTGGTTAACATGAAACAACTGATTGAAGAAAAGTCAGAGAAGGAGCAAAACACCTTACTGAACAGAATAAACACACAGTGAACATTTGTAACAAGCATTCAAGCTATCACCTGCGTATTTTGAGGCATCAGTATAAAACCAGAAGATAAATTTGACCCTTATGATAAATTAAAAACAATGACACTTTTATATTTCCAGAGCCTGATAGTGGAAAAGACTCTCAAAAGAAGGCTGGAGAAAAAAAAAAAAAATAAAATAAATAAACCCTAATTTTATGATGACATTAAATCAGGTTTTCGTACTGATTACAGAATAACAGAATCATAGAATAGTTTGGGTTGGAAGCGTTTGGAAGGTTTAACAGTCATCTAATCCAACTGTCCCCTGCAATGAGCAGGGATATTTTCAACCAAAGCAGGCTATGTGCATCTGGGATGGGAGAGAGGAACAAGCTTAAAGAGATTAGGGAGAAGCAAACAACACTTTTACAGTAATTTTCTAGTTAAGTTATGGAGAATATAACTGTTACTCAAGGCAAGCTGCAAAAATGTTCTTCCTTTAATCCCTAATGTAAAATACATGATTTTTCAATCCACAGAACTTCACAGTATTTTATAGACAAAAATGTCTTAATTTGAAAAAGGCTAATTTATTACAAACAGCTTGACTGTATTACTGTAGTCATTACCCAAAATGTTAACATGTATGTACATACCATTATGGGTCAAGATGGATTTGTGCCTTCAGGGAAAAAAAATAACCTTTTTTTTCTGTAATTAGCAGATAAGTATACTCAAGTCTAAGTGAAAGCAGTACTTTATAAAGATGTGTCAACTACAAAGGAAGACACAAGTATTTCTGTTTCATTATGAGATTTTGCTGGGTTGTTTTTTTTTTGTTTGGTTTGTAGTGTTTGCTTGGGGGCAGGGAGGGAGTTTTGTCTTCAGAAAAAAGGAAAAGCCATTTGTATTAACAAAACAGTATCAGTGAAACAACAAATTCTTAGAATAGAAGAAAAAGGCTGGAAATATTAAGACATGCCTCTATTTTAAATATTTAAGATAAGCCAAGGCACCAATCTTCTACATAGGTAATACCCCATTATTTTACCTATCTGCATCTAAATTGTAAAAGAATATACTTCTATATCTAAATCTATACAAGAATGAATACCCACCTCACCCACCCACCACAACCTCCAAGGCTGCTCTGTGCCTGAATTCCTTTCTCAAGAATTATTTGGCTTATTTCTTAATGTAACAAAGAGAGACAGACAGCCTCAAATGAACTCTCAGAATTAGGAAAGACCAAAGTAAGAAAAGAAATTAAACAACCAGCAAAATGCTATTTTTTATCGTTATAGTAACTAGGGCCACAATTCTGGTTCAGTGGTCTAAAGTGGAAAAGGTTCAAATGCCACACATAAAAAGCTTCTTATCCACAAGGACTTACATGTTTCTTCTTCTTTAACCTGAATTCTGTAGCAGATCATTCAAAAAAATCCTACAGAAGCCAAAGATACTGTTTTACATTTACCATGTAATTTTATATGAAGAGAAATAAACCCACGTAAGATTCACCCTTTCTTACAGGGAAAACAAAATCCAAGTTTAAATTAGAAAAGCAATATATATTTACATATAATAATTGTAAATATACCTTGCCAAATCCATACAGCTATCAGTCAAACTTGTTGAAGAATTGAAATATTCTCTGCTGGCAGCCAAAACTAGTTCAACACTTTTTGCATAGCTGACTCGGTACTGTGGCTTCCCTTTTGATGAACTTGGTAGATCCACTGACCAAATACTGCAATGCATCATTTGCCCAGCCAAGTGGATATTGTCTATACTGCTTGAGCATAAAAGACTTTCCGTGAATATCTAAAAGAAAGAACAATAATTCAGTAATCTGCAGCAGCAGCTTCACATAAACTTACTGCATTATACGGAACCAACCCCTTTGAATAAAAAGGTTTTTTGAAATCAAAAGAATATATACAGTCCAAGCAGAAAATGTAATTTCTACAAGGAGAGTATTTCCACTATTTTTTTCAGCAAAGCTGAAATTAACTAGTAGCTGGTTACCTCCACTTCCTGAAGAAAGAAACTTATTAGCTGCCTTTTTACAGTATGACTTCGAGATCAGATATTATTTATATCTACATTCTGAAGTGTTAATAGGATGTAAGAATTTGAAAAGGCAGCTCAGTATTAGCACTCTAAAACCAACTATATATGAGAAGAAATTCTGTATCCCTGAAGAACCTAAAATATTCAGAACTGGGCATGTAAGACATTTTTTAAGTTTCAGTCAAGACGATCTTCAAAGAATGCATACTAATATAATGTTGTATCTGCCACTAAACACCTGTTATTTTCAGGTCAAAGTTTTGCCCACTTTTAGACACTCAAAATTATCTCTATTCCTTTCAAATTTTGTTGGGGTTTTCTTGGTGTAGGATTTTTTGTGCCTTTTTTTTTTTTAATTTATTTTTTAATTCTGTTTTATTTCACCTCAGTCAGTATTGTCCTACTGAAGAACAACATACACATTTAACCACTTCAGGAAATACTGCAGCTGCAACAACATTGACTTTAGTGAAGGTTTTAAATTTCATAACAAATTAAATTGTATCAATGAATCATAGAAAAGCCCAGGCTGGAAGGGACCTCTATATCATCTGGTACAACTTCTTCTGGGAAAGAAGGCATAGACCCAATCACATCTTGAAATTGAAGTACTTTTCCACTAGGAAGAACCTCTCCAAATCACCTCATGTACTGGAAAGGAACAGAGTTGACAGCGCTTATTGAAAAAAAAAAAAATCATATGATTGGATCATTTTCACTGTCACAACATAATAGTCCTCAAGGAGCACTGAAAGATGCAAAGCATGATAGCTGATCCTTCTTCCTTAAAGACCACATACATAAAATTTACCCTTCTCAAAATTTACGGACATAAAGCCCTTCTTCAAGAGAATAGGAACCACTCTGCATACAAGCAGATTTTGAGAACACATCATGCTAAAAAAGATCCCAAAACAAACATCACACGTGACTGCAAATCCCTACCGCCTCATCAATTTCCCAATTTTGAGGTTATCAAAGCATAATTGTGTACAACAGCACTACATTTCGAAGCATTCCTAGACCATTTCTTCAAAACCCTTTGCCGTGGGTTGGTTTTGGGTTTGTTTAATCACGTAGTACAGAGGTTAGAAAACAATTCAATATTACTAAAAAAAATAAGATCAGAGCAAAGCAAATGTTATTATTTTGAGTGCTCTATTAAGTTTTTTAAATGCACTTAAAAAAATACACCAAGTACACTAACCCATAGCCTATCACAAAACCATGAACCCTAAATAAACTGCAGTTCTCTTTGAGCAACTTCAAATTGTACAGCTACAGAGAGTGACTCTGTTTATGTGTAGGTTGGATAGCATTACTTTTTCCCCTTAGATTTTTTCTAATTTGCCCTCAGAACTTCTGCCAAGAGCTAATCAGAGTGGTAGCCATAAACAATTAAATTTGCAAACTGTAATAAAACACTCTTAAACTTCTGACTATTTAAACACTGTAGTGGATATGGCACTGTTTCTATAATAAACTGGAGTACATTTATGTGAAAATGTAGATAAACAATCCATGTCACAGCAAGCGATACATCTAGATCAGTTTAATAGCTGTCCTTCGCAAGTATTAATGACATAGGTTTGGGGTTTATACACATGCAGGATATTTTTTTTCCTTCAATGAAATTAGATATCTCACTTTGTTTTATTTCAGCTACAAGCAGTAGAGTCCATTAATCCTGTAACGACCTTGGCTAACATTACCAAACTAGAACTTCGTGTTTAAGAACTACTCAACTTGATCACATTTAGCTAAAAATTTATTTTCTTTATTTTTAAGTGTTTATTACTAAATGCATGTACATAGTATTATGAAGTCTCAAGAAGTTGACTCAATTTTTAAAAAGATGAATTGTAGTAAAAGATACAGAGGATATCTATCAGAGGGGCTTTTGATGAAATGAGTTAACACTGAAGTTTCTGAGTTGAATGAAAGTATCTTAAAAGAGTAGAAAAACAAGCAACAGAACACATGAAAACATATTTACATTTGTGAGCAACAATATGAAGTGAGAATGTGTACCTTACTTGGGACATAAATTGGTAAGAAAACATAAAACTCACCTCATAACAAGAATCTGAATGTAAGCATGTATACACTTTCTGCTGCATGTCTAACATGTCCTGGAGCAATTCCTTCCAGTGTGTCTCACTGACAGATGGTTGCCTGCAAGCAAAAAATTAAATATTCTCTTCCACAATGAATTTAAAGAAAAGCAGTAGAGAACACTACAGTTCCATTACAAAAATTACAAGTTTTCCCAAATGCTACTTCAATCTTTAATTGGACTTTTAACCAAAAGTGACTTAAAGACAGAATGCTTTTAATAAAAATTAATGTTAAAACAGTGTCTGTGGGATAACATTATTTGATGACAGAAACGCAGTACCCAAAGTGCTTTTTCCGATTGGTTTTTGTGGAACAAGACAGCGATTTAAGCACTCTTTCTCAAGATCCCCTAAGTAGGTTTTGATAATTTCCAGTAATACCTCAGAAAGTTGTAAGTGCTATCTTCCTGCTGATCCAAGAACAGCTGGGTAAAACCAAATTTGTAACAGCAACTGAGAATCATTAAAGTACTGTTCATCGTACGAAATCCAATCACAGGAGAATGTTTATTATGCTCTTTAAATTAGGAAGGTATTCAGATTCTTGACCCTCTGGATCCATGGATCTCTGTTTACCCACAAAGCTTTCTATACAACTTAATGTACTCTATAAAAATTTTTACAAGTAAAAACACAAGGGAACTTTTTTGACATTATCTTGAACCTTTCAGGTTTAAGAAACAGACTTTTTTTAAGCTACAAAAGCTAGCCCAGCTAAGTGATTTTCTCATGTGGCATTAGCTTTCATTTCAGCAAAAATCATTTCTCTATAAAAAGTGAAAAAACATTTTTCTTACAGAGGCACGGACTTGACCTTTAAAAAAAAAAAAAAACCCCAAAAAAAAAAAACCCAAACAGAAAAACCACCACCAAAACCACAAAAAACCTAAATCTTTTTAGAAGTCTTAAAAAGCTTTTGGCATATCCAAGATAAGCACTACTCAACCACCACTGACAAAATGTTGTGCATGCTTACTTTATATAAAAAACAGAAAAAAAAAACAAACCACCACACACAGTGATGGCTGGTTTTCCCAGGGTTCAATCTTTGTACCTGCTTATGCCAAGAACCGGGTAACAATTCATCTACAGTTGGAAGGCAAGTTAAATGAAATAGTTGTTAAACAGAAAAATTGAAAAATTATACTGGAAATATAAGTGGTAGAATCAATAAATTATCCTATTACAATAGCTCCTGAGAAAACACACACACAGAAATGCAAAAATAAGCATTATTTTACAAATCCTACACTCTCAATAAAATTAAACAGGTCTTTAAAGGACCTCATTTCATAGTATCATAGAATATATTAGGTTGGAAGGGACTTTCAAAGGTCATCTATCTTAACTGTTACTGTTCATCATCTTGCAGTATTTTGTGGCCAATATGCATTTTAGGCTTTTTTACTTGAACACAAACTTACTAAAACAGGTTTGAAGCAAGACAGAGATATTTGGACATGGTGAATGCAGCCAAAACACTAATCAAGTTAATCATCAGTTCAAACAAATGTGTTTTATGTACACCATGTTCAGTTTGAACATCATAGTTCCCTACTGCAACAGGCAGGTATACCCTCTGAGGTTAAGTACTGTTACCTTACTGCTCTTTCCCCCTAAACTCCCATTCCCCTTTGAATACTAACTTGCGACCTGTGTGCCTTGTCAGCCTAATCATCAGCTTCCGTGCCTCCTCCGTGCTGTTCTTTGTGTCTTTCACAAAGGAAACAGGTTTCTGAAGTCCATGTTTCTCCAACAGCTCTGACACGCTGTAAATGAACAGTCAACCTTTTTGAATCCTGCACAGTTGTACAACTACCATCGCAGCAGCTGTCTTAAAGATGTTTCAGACAATGTACTGCAAATGCAAACAGTCTGTGTAAAGTCTGTAATAGTATAGATTAGCCAGAGTAACATAATTTACTAAAAAAAAAAAAAAAAAAAAAAAAAATTAAATAGTATAGAGTAAATGTGTATCCCCAATAACCTGATGACGTATCCTCACAGCTTTTAGTTTTTGATCACTCAAAGCATTACAGAGTATCAAGATCAAAACAAATTCCCTGGGCAACCTTCTTCTCCCTAACAAATAACCAAAAAGACACAAACAAAACACAAAACCCCTCACTTTTATTCTAAGAAAAATGTTTGTGCAGTTTTATAATATTCAGATAGCTAAAACCATCCAAAATTTCTAAGTTCTGAACACAAAAACTTACAGATTATCTTGTTGAGAGCACTAAAAACATGATAAATATTCTTGCTGCTTTCCTGTCATAAAAAAGTTCTTCAGTATGCTGGTGACTTCTGTAACAATATACTATTTATTTTAGCAAAATTAAATACCTAAGAATTCGCTCCAGTTCATCTACATCATCATGAAGAGTGTTAGTTTTATCTGTTTCAGGCCTGCAAAGATATTGTACAATTAATATTTTTTAATATTTATATCCATACTTCTTGTCATTTCTTCATGCAATTCATATTACATAAAGATAAGCTGTTTGAAACATTCCTTTATGAAAATCAAATACATGTTTGCTTGAAAACATTAAAACTGTTTGCTTCCTATTTTAAGTACAGCTAAAATTGAGAAGGTCCCCCAGTGCCCAAACCCACAGCTTTTCCTTCTTCCTCACTTTTCTCAGGTTCTCTCCTTCCTATGTGTAAAAGGTACCAGGAGAATAGTTAACATCTCCTCCTCATGCTTTCACTTTCTCAAGAGTTACTCGCCCTTCATATAGATTTTCTATACAGAGACATCTCTCACAGGGCCATGTTGCTGCTTATAAACCAACTGCAAGACGACAGTAACTGTAACAGGACCAACAAGACCAGTAACACAGCACTAACACTTGGTTGCAACTCACCAGGCAATAAAAGTCTCAGAAACTAATACAAAAGCCCTGGTCTAGGCTGCTATTTTAAACCATGCAATCATGCTTTGTTTCATTATCTGGTAGAGCACATACACAGCACAATCATACATATATACAGATGACCACAGCAACTCAGAGAGGAACAGAATATTCCGTCAACATTATCTACTCTTTAGTGATTTTTAAATAATTTTTAAAGCATTCACGCACAACCATATTTAGCGTATTCAAAATATTTAGAAATAACAGGCTGAAAATCTTTACCCATATCCTCTTTGTGGAAGGCATTCCAAAATATCGTAACAGAGAGCGAGCTGGTCATCTCGTTCACTACTATAAATACATTCCAATGCTGTAATCATAAGCTGGTCTTGATCAGGGATAATTTTTTGCTGACACTAACAGGAAAAGGAAGCATATTATTTTTAGTTTTCTGTTTCTATTTCAACAGTTTATTCTGAACTTAAAAAGATGTGAACTCCAAGTGAATAAATTGTCTCTAGTTGTAATTAGAATCTTTCTTGCTAATCCTTAGTGAAGTATCTGTTGAAGGTACAACCTGAAACATAACTCAGGTAGTTTTCGACTTTGCAGACACTGAAAGGACAGTGGTACATCATTACGCACATTTTGAATTTGAGAAGTGCAGAGGGTGCAGGACAGGAGAAGGTAACTGTTGCAAACACTTGTCAGATTTATTTACTGTGTACAACAGTATCAATATATGTAAAATAACTATCGCTTTTTGTTTCACTGGTTGATTTCTGTCCATACACTTAGAATATACTTAGATAGTATGCAAAACTGTGCTTATGTGTCCTGGAATAATTATTTAAACTGCAGAAGCAGCATGAAACACTCAACCTTTACTCACTGAACTCCTGGCCCCATCCTAGTGGCCCTCATTTTATTCTTTACATTTGCTGGGGAAAGGAGAGGGAGGGAGTAATTTTAAATCCACTGCTAGTAAAATTCCTTAGGAAAAAAGTGAGATCATGAAACTTTCAGATCCATTTTTTAAAAAGCAAGTATGCCAAGAATTTACTTTAAACATATTACCAGAAAATTATCTCAGAGAAGAATCTTTACAATAATTTCTGTTTTACTAGTTCCAGATCACAATTACATTAGTTTGACAATCTCATCATTTAGCTGCATTGTAACTTATGCTGCAACACTTTTTAATTAATGCTTTCTAAAACATAACAAATCCTGGGCCCAAGAGAAGGGAAAGATCAGAGAAAAATCCCATTTAGAAGATGAGCCAACCCTATTTATGAATTCACCTCTCCAGGACAAGAATTTCTAAAGAAACCAGTAGAATCATGAGAGCTCTATACTTACAGCAGGTTTTGAATTCTGAAATATCTTCAGAGGTAGAGTCAGGTCTTCCTTTGCTAATGTTACTAAATATTCTTTAAAAAGTGAATTTGCAAGACCAGGGGACTGATTTTCACAACGGTGGAGAAAAGGGATCATCCACTGATAAACATTCTTCACATATTTTTCCTCAGAAGACTGGAAAGCACAATGTGTTACAGAGAGAAGAAAAAAAAAAAAAGAGCAAGTTCAGCTTCATTGTCCAAAACAAACAACAAAAAACAAACAGAACATATTTTCATCAATATAATTGAAACAGGATCTTCACCTGTCACAAACAACAGCTGAAGCCTGACATTTACCACTGCTGCACGCATCACAACATCATGAAGCACTGAAACAATCAGTCACGTTTCTGCTACCCAATGGCTTGGGGAAACTGAGCAGTAAAGTAAGGAGTAAAGCTCACTACATGAACAAAGCCTAGCTGTCTTCCTCCTGTAGAATTAGTCAAAGATAGGCTTGCATTCACATCAGAGTATCATTACTTGCAGCAGGCCAGAATGGAAGACCTAAAACAACTGATAAGTGGTTACATACATCCTAGCATAATTTAGAAACTTGAGTATTCTCCTCTGGTGCTTACTCATTCGTCCAACTGAATTTCAGACCTCTGATCAATCTCTGGCTATTTTTCAGATTTTCCAAGAGGTGGTTTTCTATTCTGAACTGCCATGCACAGGCTGAACACAAAGACGAAGAAAACCACACATATGCTACAGAGGCAAATAATAAGATTTCTGCCAATATTTAAAGACACAAAAAAACATCCAAGACAAGCATTCAATGTTGTTGTACCAGCAGCATCATCAACAGTTACACTGAAGAAACTTTAGAAAGGGTCAATGAAAACGCAATGCACAACTTTCAAAAGACTAGATTTGTTAAAGCTTAACCCTGTGCCTACGACAAAACAAACAAACACCACAACAAAAAAGGCACACTAAAAGTGTTGAATTCTTGCTGAATTAAAGGTTTTTCATCAGAAACATGTCAGCCACTAACAGTATCTTTATATAGAATCATAGAATAGTTAGGGTTGGAAAGAAATCACAGAATCATAGTTAGCGTTGGAAAGGACCTTAAGATCATCTAGTTCCAACCCCCTTGCCATGGGCAGGGACACCTTCCACTAAAGCATCCCACCCAAGGCTCTGTCCAACCTGGCCCTGAGCACCGCCAGGGATTGAGCATACACAGCTTCCCTGGGCAACCCATTCCAGCGCCTCACCACCCTTACAGTAAAGAACTTCCCCTGTGTAAGTTTTAACCTATTACACCTTGTCCTATCACAACAGTCCCTAAACACATAAACATACATAGGATCCAGGGTAACCCAAATTACTGGAAATCAAGATATACCGATTTATTCAAAATACTTACATTCTTCATCAGCAGTCTCAGCTTTTCAATGTCCTTCATTTCTACAAGTTCCTTCAAAGTTAAGGTTCGATCACCATCAGTCTCATAAACTACTGTCTCAAGAGTGATCAGGTTGTCACAAAGCACCTGCAGACCAGGAATATTCCTCTCCATGCCGAGACGAACAAGGGACAGAGCACAGTCCACCTGAAAAAATATAAAAAAAAAAAAAACCAAAAAAACAAAACTCTGCTGTACAGGTGTTCACCAAAGAAAAAAACTGAAGTCCAACCTGTGCCCTGTGTGGGCATATATTTTATTTTCTCCTTGTTCCTTTTGTTAATAGGCAGTTCTAAGTTCCCAGAAGTTTTATGAAATGTATATTCCTAAATGGACTGCTCTTCTCAACTTTATAAAGACCAAATAAAATGTTTGATCTTAGTGGATAATGCCATTATAGGCTTTTGACCCACATGTATCCTATTGATGTTTGTAGATTAGGAGAATACTATTCTTTCTGGACATCACACACAGAGGCAGATCACCTCATCTCACTGCATTGAAAATGAAGGATTGCTTTAAACTAAGACAATCAGATAACTGACTGAAGTTATGACTAGTTCTGCATGTAATGTGACTTCTCTATCTGACCATGAATTAATTAATTTTAATTGTTGTCTTTTATTTCACAGAAGATAATGACAGTCTTTCTCCCTGGTGACTGAAGGTACCTTTATATGAAAGGTTTTGATTTCAAAGAACACAATATTGGCTGTACATACCTAGTGAGGCAGACTTAAGTCTGAAAGAGTAGAAAGCAATTTCATTTATACTTTAGTAATTTAACTGATCCTTGGAAGTTGCTTTTATTTCCATACCTACTGATAGGCTGTTAAGATCACAGGGAAATATGATTAAAGAACCTCAGAGGACTGCAAACTTGAAGAATAAAAGAATTTGCCCATCAGAACTAACTCACAGTGATACTTCCAGTCAACCTCCTTTTCATGCAGCTAAATTGGCCTGAGAAGCAATAACATACTGGAGCACAGTAGTGATAAGCTCTATTCTTACTTGCAATGCTTAGCTTTACCACACAGTGTTTCCGAAACTCTTAAAATATGAAGGAAATAAAGCACAAATAAGCTGCACGGTAGTCCCATGACAGTACTACGCATTGGCATATGACAGTAACTTGACTGCCACATACTGTGTCATACATATATAGGTATCATGTGAAAGACAATAAAACACGTCTCCCAATACTCTGTGCACAAGATTCCCACAGTTACAAACAAAAGTGTAATGGTAAACATTTTTCATGGAACTACGGAAGCACTACTGTCTGCTATTATAAGTAAAGTGAAAGAGAATGTATCAGCTTCCTATTCATTCCTATGGATCAATTATGTGGCTGAGCAAACTTTAAAACAAGCATAAGTAACACTGCAAATGAAAAGCCAAATACTTCACAAGGCACACTGAAGATTGAGAAACAGTGTGGACTAGTGAGGGAAAAACGTCCCATTAATACTTGTTAAGACAGGATTCTGTTGAAGAAGGCTGATCAGCCTGAGGCAGCCATCATCATTTCCTCACTGATTTTCTCACCTGCATCGAGTATTTTTCAATTTCCTGTGCTCTGCTCAAATACCAATCAGTAACAAGATCTACTGAGAGGTCAGCAGTCCTGTACTTCAGTAACTCAGGTTGTGTTTCATACAGAAATTCACCTTCATCTTGTAAAGTTGGTTCAACAGTCATCCTTTAAAAAGAAAAAAACAAATGTTTACGTATACATTTTCTCACATTCTTTGTTTACATCAGTGTTTTCCTAAAATTTCTAAAACCACACCAAAAGATACAATTGACCTATTATCACACCAATAATCTGATGAGACTCAAATGCCAATCACAGTGTTAATTTTTGTCTGCAAAGTAACCAGAGATTCCAAACATGAGACAGATCATGAAAGAAAGAATCTACTAAAGACACAGATATGCCCAACTTCTGCTTTTCATCTGTTCCTCACACAGTGAAAAGCAGTTCTGTGATCCGTTAATGCTCCTATGATAATATTACGGCTGACAAGTAATAAAATAAATATATCATGATTTCCAGAAGTAACCTCCCCCTCCCACACATTTGCAAAAGTCACTCCTCGCATAATCCCGCTGAATATACTGGTTATTGCCCACATTTTAAGAATTAGTAAGTCAATTCTTTTTCTGACACATACATAAATACAGAAAAAACTTTTTGCTTTTCCCCCTATATACTTACCTGCATTCCGCTTTTTCACACCAGTCCTCCTCACGATGTTTCTGCTCATTCCAAGGAAGAATTTTCAGCGTCCCTTTCTTGTAACTGGTATAACAGAAAAGGGAAGCTTCAGACAATTTTTTGATCAATGAAATACAAAGCATCCACAAGTATTTCAGTGAATTCATAGTAAGCAATCCTTTAAGATTTATCACTTCTTAATGCAGATTTACGAGTGTGATTTTGCCTGTATATTACCTCTACAAACACATATTCTACCTATACCATTAAAGAGCCAGTAAATTAATACATTTATTTTCTTACTGACTATACCTTGAAAAACAAAAACAAAAAATCCAACAAATCCATTACAGGCTGTAAGAATTTTTATCACTTTGCAGTAAGTATTCTGACTTCATATACCATCATGGGAGACTGAAATGAGTAAAAATCTATGATCTTCACACCTTAAAAAACCCCATATAATTCTTCAAATGTCAGCACAATCCTTGTACTGAAACGAAACAAGATACGCCCTGCCGTACTGATCTTCTTAATGAAGTTTAATGAAGTTTTCTGACTACAAACTTCCACAGTGAAACAGTCTCTAAATATTGAGGTTGAAGTAAAAAAAAAAAAAAAAAAAAGATCTGTTTATGATGCAGATTAAAAACACCATGGGCTATTACTAGAATGATTAGTTATGGCTTTCTGTTGTAGGCTAGCTGTTTAAATAGCATGAAAACTTGAGAAACCCATGTCAAGCTACGCAGAACAAAGTACAGGGAAGAAAACAGCCACATAGGTTCTGGCATTTGTAGAAATAAGAAACAAACCACAGGCAAAGTAAGGACACTAAAGTTTCAGCATACTGGAGCAATAAGCTGTTTTAAGTCTCATTCATTTTCTCCTGACCCTGATAATAAATGGCAAGAGCAATACTACATGGACAATCCCTATTCATAAATTAACAGCCAATACAATCTTCTCATCCCTTGACAGGCAGCACTGTAACTCCGTGGAGTGAGAAAGTTATCTTTATCAGTTGAAATGTCAAAGAACAGAAAAGTCAAGGAGTGATTAATGCTCCCTTCCAAAATACAAAATCAAGACAGCACAGCAGGTCTTTATGTTACCATCAATAATGCTCTCCTTTTCTACGTTCTGTAGCACATAAAACTGGACAAAATTTTATTACCCGAGACAATTTTTTTCATAGCGAATTTTTTGCATTCACTCCCCAGTAGGCTTGAGAAGACATTTCAGTGGGATTGTTTGTTCAGCTGTTTTAACTGGATTTTGTTTCAGGAGATGTCTGTTCATGGCTCTCTAAAGTAAGAGCATCCCACCTGAATAAGTCTTCCTATATAACTGTAAAGCCCCTAGAGAAACTTTTGCTTTGGTTTGGCTTTTCCTTTACTGATTGGCTTTGTTGTTACTGAGAGAAAGAAGTCATGCAAAATAGTAAGGAAATAGGTTTTTAATAGATACTTAATAGATATTTAAACTTCAATGCTTTCCTTTTTTGGATAACAAATCACTGACAGATAAAATCCCTAGATATAAGCAAAGACAGCAGAAGTTTAGAACACAAATTTAAAGCTGCCCATGAACGTATATGTGATTGAAAAGGTCCAAGACATTCCAAAACTCACACACAGTCTCCTAATGCTGCTAGTCTCCTTTGCTGCCAAATGCTACACGGCACACGTCCTTCTTAAGCTGCCACATCCTACATACTTGCCATAGACATCACAAAGTAATTCTGGAATTACAGCTTCAGTTAAGAATTTTTTTCTTAACAGATTCAGTAGCATAACAGGTTTATAATTCAAGTTGACAAAACTTGCAACTTTTCTTAACTAATGTGCATGATCAGGATAAACTACATGTTTCTTCCCTGCACTTACTATTAACATGGTTGAACCATTTTCCTGATCCCGATAAACAATTACTGGAGACTAACAGTTTTATTTTTATGCAAGCAAAAGTTATCCAACCAGCCTAAAATCAAAAGTCACTAGATGAATCAAGTCAACAGACTGATGCTATCACCTATCTGGCCCTCCCCTCTTTTCTCCCCAACTCATTTCAGAAAAAAAACTGTATTTTCCTCTCCACATCTAAAAGTAGGCATTTTCTTCCCTTTCTTGTAACAAAAAAAAAAAAAACCAAAAAAAAACCCCCCTCAAAAAAAAAAAAACAAAAAACAAAAAAACACACACACACACACAAAAATCAACCAAAAAAACACCACACCTGGGTTTGTCTTCAAATTCAAACTGCTTCAAATATTTTCTAAAAGTACATCTTAAAATAGAAACCTTTTCAATTAACAGAAGTCGTGGATTAACTTCTCCAATACCCCATTATGGGTTATAGCTTCAACTAGAAGTTTATTGCTTAAAAAAATGCTTGCTGAAAAAGATCTCTCTCAGTTGGAGTTCCCAGGGTTTGCTCTCTTTGACAGTTACTTTGCTTCCTCGTTTCCCCTCACTGCCAAAATCCATTAAGTGAGGAAGCAATGTGCAGCTACGCCTCCCTCTGCCTACCCTACACAATAAGGTACAATAGAAAAAAGTTGGAAACTAGAGAGACAATCAATGTGAATAACCAAAGGTAAGTAGTGTGTGATCATCCCTTCTGTAAAAGCCAGAGGAGACTGAAGAATCCTTAAAGAAAGAAAACAATCAATACACTAAGATTGATACCAAGTTGTCGATTTTTTTTTCATTTCACTTACATAGGAAATTGCATTTCCTTGTCTTTACTTCCTGCAACACTGTAAGCACTGATGAGATCAGCAGAGCAACATTTAAAGTAAACAGCCGATACTCTTGTACAGCATATGCAGCTAAGCTGTTAACTACTCGCTGCACGACACAGAAGATAAAACACCACATATCTGGAATGAAAAACAAAGAATTCTTGGAATAAAGTGTCATGAAACTCTCTATGTCTAGAAAATATCTAGTTAAGGAAGATTTGAGCCACATATTATAGATACTTGAGAACCTTCAGGTAAAAGTTGCAATGTGCTTGCCTGTACCTATTTTTTTGCCTTGGCTCCTCCTGTTGTCCATTTGCCTTATGGCCAGATCTACCAAGACTAATGTCATCTTTCAGCACAAGATTTTGAAGGAATGAAACTTACAGGTGTCCACACACATCAATTCAAGATGTTCTATAAGCATACTTCAAAAGTTTTGAATAAAAGCTTAGTAACAGACCCCACCATGAAATGCTAAAGAGAAGACTTTTCAGTTCATAGGAATCATCATGCCATGCAATCTTGACTGGAAAACATCTACTCCAAGGTTAGAATTAAATCCTTTAAGTAAGGTGCATAGACAAGCCATGGAAAATTCTTTTTGAAGTATTTTCCATTCTGGCTCTATTTGGCATTTTGAAAGTATTCAGTTCACCATAGGAATAAATTGGGAGAAACATTTTAGATTCTTAAAGCTCTCACAAAGAGTCAGAGCAGCACTTAGTAACTATCTATCTATCTCCTCTAAATTCTGAAAGAAAGCAACATCAAAAAAACATACAACTGAAAAACATCTCATCCCTGAGAAATCAGCAATTATGGAAAGCCAGTTGTAACATACATTTCTTGGTGAGCAAAAAATCATGAGTTCACACAAAAAAACTCCAGCAAAACCCAGACCATTCAGAGCTGACTGCTAAGTTCATTCACACTCTCAGGAATGCTAAGAAAAATTTGTAACTCACTCGTGTCTCCATGCCTTTCTCATTCTTAAGAGTTTAGAAAAATAAAATTTGAATTCAAATACAAGGAATGGAATAAAACAATTTCAACACCAGCATAGGCTGGAAGACCCCCGTACCTGAATCCTTTATAAAGTCAAGGAAATTATTAAAATGCTGTATTTATCTCCCCATTTCTTACAAGGTTTTTTCTTAACTGATACTTATGGTTTAGCAAATTTATTTTTCCCTCAAATTTCCATTATCAGTAACTCCAGTGACTCATGCGGGAACAGAGAGCAGCAAAACTTTGGAAAAGTGGCTGTTAAAATTGAAGCAAATCAGCTGAGAAGGATTTTGGGTACCAAAATGCCACTGCAGTCTGCAAACTCAGAAACACAGCTGAGACAAAGAAGAAAGACAGATACATGAACACATACATGCAGGGTTTCCATTTGTTTTTTATAACAAGCAGCAAATCCAGCTGAACTGGGGCACACCCGATCCACCACATACAACCCTGCACACAGTGCATCAGCCTAACTGGGCTGGAAGTGGTGAATGCTGCAGGCATGGGTAGCTTGCCCTATGTGCAACATACACTCTATTCTTCTCCATTCAGAATTCATTAGTCTCTCTGATTATACTGCACAACTTTGTAGTTTTGTTGTAGAAACTGAAATCCCACAGAGGTCAGAGACATGTGCAGGTTAACTCTGCATGAAATTACAGATCTGGGGACAGATCACTGCCATCACTAAGGCAGATTGCCTTCTTTTCGTATTTAAAGCAACTATCAGCTGTGCCATACCGTAACTCTACACAAATATTAGCTGGTTTTAGCTGGTGTGTGTGGTGTATTTTTTTTTTCCATGTTTTTTTCTGAGGCACTGCTTCTCCCCCGCTTTAACTTTCCCTGCCTTTTCAGCAGTAGAATAAATATGATTGGAGCCCAGTAAATTGACAAATTGCAGAGATATTCAACTCCATTTCTTCAAAAGGAGCTGGCGTTTCCTGTATTGCTGTTTTCATCCTATTGTTTATATTGGCTTGGCAATTCTTCCCATTCTTCTCTTTGACAAAAGAGCTCCATACTATTGTAGTTTCCCTATCCTACCAACTGCATTTATTCAAACCTACAGATTATTTTTCTCTCCAAGGACAGGCTTTCAAAAAGGAAGGTCTAATTCAGTTTTCAGGTCAGAGTCCCATTCTTTCTATTACCAATAGCAACGGCATGTTGGGTTGGTTTTTTTTCCTTCAAGCAGTTCTGTCTCAAAGACTCATCTAGTTGAGCATGAGAATTTTTTTAAAAATCTTTTCCCTCATAAATGTGTGCACAACGAATCCAGACTCCAAAACTGTTTGGCAGCTGGGCAGTTTGCCCCAACACATCTATGAAACAATATCTTTTTGCTGAAAGGCACTTTTTTAAGAGTAGGTTTTGCATTTGGGGTTTTTTTTTCCTAAAAATATTTTGAGAGTAGATGAATCTTTGCTTTTTTTTTTTTTTTTTCTTTTAAATCACATCTCATCATCAGCAAAAACGTTATGAACAACTCTGCATTTGAAAACTTGTGTGTCACATACTGGAATAGTTCTGAACATAATGCATTTAAGTAAGGCACCAAGTATTGATCTGCTAGGGGTGACAAAGCTATATACGAAAGATATAAAAATGAAGCACCGCTTCCATCAATGGTTTTGTTTTCCAGTCAATGCTTTTGAAGAATGTGCTTGATCCCAATTTTATTTTCAAAATTATTTCAAATTTAATTTGGTGATAAGAGGAAGATAAAAGCCTGAGATTCAAATATTCTTTCACCCCTGATGACACTTGCACACTTACCAGAATTTATGATTTCTATATTTTACTACAGGTACACTGTAAATAATTTTAGACTTCACCTTCAAATCAGCACTTCCATAATTCCACTACATAGAGATATGGAGGCATGAAAAGTAGCCTATATTTAATATATACAGATATATATATGCAGGATCTGCAAGAGAAGTTTTTTAATTTAATCCAGAAACTCATTCATCCAAAGTCTGTATCTTCTCAAATAGCAAATGGGGAAATCATTTCTCATTCCTCTTGCTCTGCAATTATTACAGCTCTGGAACAGTTTTATTATGTCACAATTATTCTAGAACTGAGGATGAAATATAATAAGAAATGCATCCCAGATATTTAGCCTTAAACATCTATGTATTGCATTTTTCATACTGCATGAAAACATTCTTTTCTACCATTACAGTAGTTTAGTAGTGAATTATTAAATGCAACAATATAACTGATTGCATGTATTTGATATTGAATAGCCGGAAACCTATGTGATATAGAAGTAGTGGGCAGAGAGTGTAGCTCTTTATTTTCCAAGTATATCCACAGCACATGTGACAAATTAATCAAGACTGAAGTACAGCTGGTGCCTAAAACAGTGCAAAAAACACCACACATTTTGGAAAAATTGATCTGCATAAACTAGTGGAAAAAGTATCCCAGCTGCTTTTGGCTGCTGCTGGAAACTCCCTTTCAGAATTCCTGCTGTGCTCATTGTGTTGACAGGTCTTTTTAAGCAACTTTGCCACCAGAGGAGAAAAGTTATGTCAGAATTCACATAAACAAATGAAGCTAGGTTTTAATGATGTGCTTAATCTTTAATAGAATTTGAGGAGACAGGAACCTAGACTGAATAATCTGAATATCAGAAAAGTCAACCACCACTACACAACTGCAGTTTAGAAGCTCACCGTGCTGGTTTTTTTTTTTTCCCTTGATGTATACAATTAAGTTGTGAGGCAATAGCTTTCACAAAATCAAACTGGACTATTTTTAAAGACACAGCTGAACTCTGAGTAAGATCAAAGCTGTCATGATACAGTGAAAACAGTCCTTCAGAACTGTACATTTATAAAGTGTAATGAATGCTCACGAAAAAAATTTTGTTCTACCCCCGTAAAAAGATGGCAAACCAATAAGACAATGACAACAATACACTTTCATGAGAAGATTTGCAAAGGTAACCCAAGGACTATGTTCTAGACTATGCAGGCAAAAGACAGGAAAAGTCAGACAGGAAGAAGCCAGAAACGGGGAAAATCTTAGTGTTCTGTGGATAAACAGCACAGGCACAGTTCAGCTCACATGCTATTGGATGGTACGCAAAGGCTGCTACTGGCCTGCCTGAAACCTTCTCCATGCTGAACACATGCATCTCTCAGCCTTAAAATGCTCCAATCCCCAATCACCCTGGTGGCTCTCTGCTGAGTTCACTCCAGTTTACTGAAGCCTTTCCCGTACTGGGAGCCAGTATTCTAGATGCAGTTGAACCAGTGCAACAGTCTGATTACTCAATCTCCTGGCTGTTCATGCAGGACGTGCTGCTGGCCTTCCCTGTTGGCTTACGCCCTGCTTGTGCCCACCAGGGCCTCCAGGTCCTTTTCAGCAGAGCTGCTTTACAGTCAGTCAGTCAGTCAGTCTCCAGTCTCTATTGTTGTAAGTTTCTTCAGCTGCAGGAACAGGATTTTGTATTTCTTCTTGAAATCCCCAAGGCTTTTGCTGGCCTGTTCCTCCCTTCTGCCTGTCTAGGTCCCCTATAAATGACAGCTCAGCTGCAGCATAGCAGCTTCTGTATAACTTCCCTCCTTCCATAACGACAGCTCCCTAATAGCCTGAAGTTCTTTCTCCTCTTCAAAAACTCATGACTAATAACTCAGTAGTTTTGCCAGCTCACTTTCTGCAGCAGCTTTCTGACTGCAGTGAGCTGCTCCTGCGGCTTTCCAGATCCCCACATACGCCAATTTGCAGGAGAGCTTTTCTTCCTCCAAACCACTGCTTCAATTTTTTCATGGACCACAAGAACCTTCCCTGCTTCTACCAAGTCAATCCAGACAGGAATACGGATGTTATTATGACAAGTTAATCTTTCCCTTAAAAGTTATTTTTTCTACTTCATAGTGGAAGGTAAGATCGGAGGTTTTGGTTTGGCTTGGTTTTTTTTTAACTCCAAACACATCCTCAAAAATAATAAGCACATTGATCTCTCTACCTCTAAACTGTTTTTCTTCTTTCCCATAGTGCAAAGGAAGTGTATATAAAACTTATCCCCTTCCTATTTATTTCATTGTAGCACTATACAAATTAATTCAAACAAGAAGAACTGACCACCAGATTAATTAACATAAACATTTCTGAACATCACCAAAAAAAAAAAAAAGGCAGTTCAGTTTTAGAAGAGAACGTAATATAAAAAAAAAAAAAAATGAGGACTATATATTACACAGTTCTTCAGACATTCAGTCATCAAACCCATTTACATTCACATATTGAGAAGAGATAAAGCTTTAAGAGCTTTATTGAAACTGCAGTGCCACAGGCAGTAACTAAAAACCTAGTTCAGGAGAAGATATCATTAGGGAAAGGCAGAGTTAACTGCTTATGAACCTCTTAGTGTAAGTGTGCAGTATTTATCTGTTCATACATCAGAGTCAACTACATGGAAATTTTCAGGTTTTAAAAGCTTTACTAAGTTTTAAGAAGATATTTTGATTCCCACCCCAGTTCATCAGCCAGATGGAGTACATCCACATTCTCCAGTAAAAATTCACTTTCAGCCATGACTGAAAACCAATATTTGAGAAAGTAAAGGAATAAAAAAGCAGAAACATCTAAGATGTAGTAAAAATCTTCCCTCTAACGTAGCAACTAGTGTAATGTGCAATATAGCAGACTTACGGCTATTGGGGGAACCATACATTTGCATTTCCCCACCGTCTGTGAGTTTAACATGTGAGTGGTAATGTTACAATATAGGAGCTGAATGTAGTTACAAGGGAAAGAAAATTAAAAGAAAAGGCAATATACTCTGGTTATGTATTTATAATGGTAGTAAAGCATTATTTTCCCCCAAGATTATCTTTAAAAAACCTGAGGGCAACAGTCTTAACTATAGACTAAGAACACTAGATGTAACTATTAAAATAGAAAGAGCTATCATCTCCTTTGAACACCTAAACTTTTACCACCTTCACTCTAGCTGTCTTAAGAGATGAAGTCTGTGCATCTGATGCATTCTTGCGAAGGAGCATGAATCCAAATGACTAAGAGACAGCAAAGATTCAGAAGGCATCATTATAAAAGCAGCTAAGAAATAATATGAAATGAAGTAGGAAAACATCACAATCACAATTCAGGAAAAACACATTCCTGAGTAATGTCAAGTCTATCACAATACCAATTTGAGGCCAACAGGCATGTAAGACGCACCAATGCGTCTTATTATTTCAGATTCCTTCTTAATTCCGGGAGCTGCTGAGCTCATAAAACTCACAGTCCTTTTCAAGAGCCTCCTGAATACATAAACCCTCTGCTCAGACATTACAAACCTCCTCCTGAACAGTTCTGAGAGTGACCCCTCAAGATGCTAAGCTACAAAACACATGCCAAAACTGAGAAACAAAAGGATATCCGTCACTTGAGACTTTTCACAAGCTGATACAGGGAAAAAAAAATATCTATATATTTCCTAAAAACCTGGCCCAGAAGACAGAAAAAAGAAAGTCCTTTTACTTCCTCTTCTGTTATGCTGACTCTTCCTTGACTGACAAGACCTTAAAATTTTTGTGACACTGGTCTCTAAATGCCATCGTAATGGAAATGGCACGTGCCAGTAACAAGAAAAACAAATGCTTTATGACTACATAATGCACTAGCAAAATACACATTTGTCTCAGTAGGTACTTAAAAATTACTCTCTGCAGCTAAACTGGAGGCTCCAGACCAAAGGTAATGGCAGTTACAAAGCAATCTTTACAAAAACACAGGTAATGAAATTCTTCAAATACAGCACTTCCATGTGCATTCATGTGGGTGGTGGTGTACAGTAAGCAACTGTTTCAACGCTTTTGCCTTGGCAATAGCTAGACATGCCAATTTGTCACCTGTTTCATGTATAGACAAGGCAGCACCTGCTATACAATCTTGAGCTTCTCCTCAGCCAGATTCCCCTATAGATGGGGGAACTATGAGACCACACAGCGTTCTGTGGTGGAGTTCCATAACGGTAGGTGTCACCTCAGAAAGCTCCAGCTGGAAACCAACCTGATCATCATTTAAAGTGCTCCATGTACACAGACACAAGGTCAACTCCCAGCACTACTTCATCCTACACACACAGGGCCACATATGAAGACCTAGAACACAAACCATCGTCTGTTTTTTCTTTCCCTCCACCAAAATCTTTTCTGCCTCCAGAGCTGCACACTGCACACATTAAGAGGTCTCAGCTGCACAAGGCTGAGCAGCAAAGCCACCATCAACAAGGCATGAACAAGGCACTCTTTAAGCAAGGCCACCAGGGCAGGCTCTACTTTTAACATAGGCACTATTAAGCAGATGGTCCCTGTTAGTGATCTTATCACACGGACCACAGCAGCAAATTACCCTACTGGAATCTATTGGTACAGACAATTATGGCATTGAATTTTCAGAAAGGAAAAAAAAAATGTTAAAAAGAAATCACAGGAGAGATCTCTCTTTTTTGCAGCTGAAAGTAGAAAATCCTTCTGATACGCAGCATGGACCTTACTTCCTAGCTACAACAGCGTGAAATTTAAAAAGGAAGACCAAACTGATTCATTTCCTGACTCAGAAACCTTTATAAGATTTGTCTAGAATCAAAGTTCATGAAGACAGATTGAGTCATTCTCACCCCTTATCCTAAGACCCCTGTAATTACGACCTTCATAAGCTGAAAAGACACTAAGTGATAATACCACCGACATTTTTCCTACCTATTAAAATACTGGTGTTTATATTTCTGCAATGTTCTTCTTTTGCTTGCAAGATTATTACAGTCAGTACTTGCAACTTTTTATTATTACGTGGGAATAAAATAGTTTTGTAAATTGTACCATAACCTTGTTCAATCAGTTATTTTAAGACAAATTATGTCTGCATACGGTGTTCTATAGAGAAGTAAGCTAGATAGCACACTCTTTTAAACTGGATTTTATAACAACTATGTAACTACAGAATGCCAATAATTCTGTTCATACTAATAATCCATACAAAAAAATGCTAGAACTAAAGGCGAAATAAACTCACTTAAAATTACCAAGAATTTCGATTCTCTTTGATTCACGCATTCATTTTCATTAACGTAAAACAAGAATTGCTAAAAGCTGAAGCTACTTGGACTGGGGAGGAGGGAGGGAGACTTATCCCATTAAAAAAAAAAAAAAGCCAATAAAAAATAACTTGTTAAGATCATAAGAAAATGTGACTTTGTACAACTTAAGTCTACTTCATTAGTACAGTATTCTCATTAACAGGTATTTTATCAATACATATTTAATTCTATTAATAAGACAGAATTTTAGGGAGCATAGCAATACTGTAAGTACTGCTAGCAGTTTTGTAACAGGGAAACAGTTTTAGAAAAAGTTTAGATCAAATATACACTATCTTTTTATATGTGATGTGAATATATAGAATTTGGTCTCATCCCCATTTTGTAACTGCCCAAAGACAAACATTTCAAAGATATACAGTATTCATAGAATCATAGAATAGTTAGGGTTGGAAAGGACCTCAAGATGATCTAGTTCCAACCCCCCTGCCATGGGCAGGCACACCTCACACTAAACCATCCCACCCAAGGCTTCATCCAGCCTGGCCTTGAACACTGCCAGGGATGGAGCAATCACAACCTCCCTGGGCAACCCATTCCAATGCTTCACCACCCTAACAGGAAAGAATTTCCTCCTTATATCCAGTCTAAACTTCCCCTGTTTAAGTTTTAATCCGTTACCCCTTGTCCTGTCACTACAGTCCCTGACGAAGAGACCCTCCCCAGCATCTCTATAGGCCCCCTTCAGGTACTGGAAGGCTGCTATGAGGTCTCCATGCAGCGTTCTCTTCTCCAGGCTGAACAGCCCCAACTTTCCTAGCCTGTCTTCATACGGGAGGTGCTCCAGTCCCCTGATCATCCTCATGGCCCTCCTCTGGACTTGTTCCAGCAATTCCATGTCCTTTTTATGTTGAGGACACCAGAACTGCACACAATACTCCAGGTGAGGTCTCACAAGAGCAGAGTAGAGTAGAGTATTAACTGTTCTGCAAGCTGTGAATCTGGTCATAGCACTGAAAAGTTCTGTCTACCGCAGGAAGAAAGATTCAAACTATATACATCCATTTTTCAACAGCAGACAAAATTAAGTTCTTAACCCATAACTTCACATCTTTACTACTAGATCACTGGTAAAATATTTTATTATAACTGTCATTTTGCCGCTTGGCACATAAGTCAGTTTCTTAAACAAACAAACAAACCAACCACAACAATATAAAAAACCAAAACCATTAACAAACAACCTTTCAGAAAGAAGGGGAACCTATTTATGAACACCAATAAAATATCATAACCACATTTAAGAAGATCCTTCTTCTCTCCCTCTCACATTACAGATCTTGTAAAACTGAAGTTGGAATATATTTTACCAATTTTATAAACACTACACTGATTTCTCTTCATTGTCCTAACTGTTACCTTAAAGATTAAAACAAGTGTTTTCACGCCGTAACTACATAACTGTTCCTAATACAACCAACATTATAAAACGGGCACTGTTAAGTATTGGGTATCATGAAATAAAGGCAAACTTCTACTCAGAAAGGACAAAAGTTATAAGTACTATAAGCTAGGAAAAATTTCAGGGGAGTAACTTGATGAATTAAAACCCCCTCTTTTACATGCAGAACTATCCAAATGGGACTACCGAAACTTTGAAGTATAAAACTTAACTGTAATTCTGGAAGACTACAAAAAAAAAAAAAAACAAAAAAAAAAAAACCCAACTTTATTAGCTACTTCAAAAATTATCCCTCTGAAGTAAGGGTTCAAAGTCCTACTGTAAAATATTAAATAATGAAATCTGCCCAGTTCTTTATAGGTACTGAACAATACACTTCAAAACTAATTTCATAATTAAAGTGTTTAAAAGAAACACTAGAAGCAAAAAAATTATTCCAATTAATACACAGAACATTATTCCAACAATGTTCAAGGAAGACTCTCCTATAGAAATGTATATGAAATTGACAGTAAACTAACAATTTATACTGAAATGAAAGAGCAGGAATCACAGAATCACAGAATCCCAAGGGTTGGAAGGAAAGTATAAAGCTTTTCATAATTCTACCTAACCAAACGTGTAAGAAACGGTAAGAAAAAGATTGATGATTATGAAGTTACTGACTGCTCAATTTCAAAATCTTCACATTTAAAAAAAAAAAATGCAGAAAAATATAACTGCTTCCGGGAAGCTACACACTTCTATTATTCATTTCCTAATGTTGCCTGTCATTACGAACCAGTTACACTTGGACTTACACCTGTGAAAATGTGGGCAGTTTTGGGTCAGAAAAGGCCATGCTTCATCTTATGTGTAATGGACACAAGAACATTTAAAGTCCCCAGTTTTCCGACAATAACCAAAAGAGACCACAAAGCTGCTCTGAGTGAAACAAAGTAAAGCAGAAAACAAACCCTGGTCAAGAATATACAAACAAAGCTGCTTTTTTGATTAGAATAATACAAGGCTCAACAACCTAAGTATCTTTCTGGGTATCTATTGATGCATCCTTACCAAGCTTCAGGCAACAAGAAAGCATATTCATGTGGTGAAGTAGTCTCTGGAAAATTGGAGAGAATTGTCTGTCTGTGTGGAAGTACAGCTGATCCATGGAAAGTAAACAAAATTTCCAGGGCTCTGACATTGCTCTCCTAAAAGGCAAAACATTAAATTGCAGAACTAGCTTAAGACTGATTTAGACTGAAAAGAGCAAGAAATGTAAGCTTAGGTCATGCAACAAATATTTGATTTCAATATTATCTTTCGCAATAAAGAAAATTATTTCAGGGTCACTGAATATATGTATTTACAATCAAACAAGTATACCTCCTACCTCTTAAACTCCCACTGAGACTCAACCAAGTTCACAGGGGGAAAAATGCACTGAAATGCAGAAATCGATACCAAAACAAAATTAGTCTATCAAAATAAATATTAATACCCGAGCATAAGTTCTTGCTGAAAGTACAATATTCTGATTTCTGAACTTCTTGAAGAATTCAGCATCATAGTGCTGCTCAGCTGCATGAGGCCCTCCAAGGATTTCCTTAAAGAAAAAAGAAAAAAAAAAAAAAGGATAGGATTATAAAAGATTGAGTTCCATGCAAGATTTACAAAAGCATCAAAAAGTCTACATGTTTCTGTATCTTAGGATAAGTATGAGATATACACAGACAAGCATGCTGTTGGGTTTTATTTGTTTAGGTAATAAAAAAAATATACATTTTTGATTTATAAGCTAAGCCAATTCTCTGCCTTATTTTAATTAGGGTTTAGACAACGTAAGTTACAAAGAGATGTAGTAAAAGTCAAATGTGGCTAGTGCCAACTGCAAAGTTAAAAAACTAAATAAAATACAGTCTGACATTCCAAAAACTTTCACTTCAGTAAGCTTATGGAAGAATAGGATTCATCAGAAAATCTGAACAGAACTTGCTAATTAGACTGGCAGAGGAAAATAATAGCAATCCTGCACCAACTCCACATTCCATGTTGTTGCATAACTTAATATCCCACCGATACAGTATGTTCAAAGAAGGCCTCTGCCAAATTATACCTCTCAACACTAGAAACCAGCATTTGCAACAATAAGGCAGGAGAAACGTGGCAGCTTGAACAGGAAACAGCTTACTTTTATCAAGCAACAGACTACAGCATTTCAAGAAAACTATAAACTTTAACGCTACAATACATAACAAAAAAAAAAAAAAGTGATGATGTGATGAAGAAGTTACAGGACTACCTATGGAATGAGAATTCAGAAGAACTGTAGGTAGTTACCAAGTTTTCTCACCTTGTAGGTTTCGAGGCGATCAAGGTAAGTTAAGAGCTTTAGCCTGCTACGGCAGAGTTCTTTTTGTTCCAGGGTCAGCCTGTGTTCAAAACAGAAATTTTCAGGCTTGCAATCGATACTGTACATCATGTGCAAGTGAAGACAACAGTTACACATTTTAATGACTTTGTGCACTGGAATGTATCAAGAAATTAAGTAAACCAAGAACTCTGACACAATATAATGCTAATTAAAATTTAAATCACTTTCCCATTAGGAGTAACATACATGAGAGTAATTGCATTCTTGCAACTGTGTAGTTAGAATAAACCATGGCCTAACATTTCATTTACTTTGAAAAGTTTACTGATAATTGCAGTTCTTGACACTTCTTGGACTCTTTTTCCTTTCTAGTATCCATTTCTTCCTCTGGTGACAAAAAGTCCTCATAGGGAACTTCAGTGTCCATCTCCCCCGGTAAGATAAATCTGGAAGACAAAAACAACAAATGTAATCAATGTTGTAAAAGATAAAACTAAGTTTTGTTGCTGTAAAGCAGCAGGCACTCATCACAAGCCAGTAACAGGTATTATCTTGTTTGTTTGGTTTTTTGTGGGGGAAGACAACAAACAAAAACAAACCACCAACCACACAGCTATGACTGTTGCCAGAATTCAAAATTCCACAGGTAGCACTGGGCTTAGCAGCACCTCTACAGGATACAAGGGAAATGGAAGAGGTTGTTCTTTGTGCAGCCATCTACTTCTACCACCAGGAACTGAATACTGAATAGTGCATGTGTTTCCCCACCAACCCACTGTGTTTTCCTTTGTTCCCCTCCTCACTTGAGTCACAGAAGATCATTACAACAGTTAGATCACACAACAAAACACATTTATGGGGTAGCTGCATCTTCCAGAAGAGACAACAGAATCAGATTCTCACAGAAAAACAGTGACAACAGAAGTTCTCTACAACGGAGAAAATAAAGGGCATCCAGAGAAGACAAAATGCAGTACAAAATAAAGAGTAATTTTACTTTTTACAAAGGTAAATGAGAATATGCACCTGTGGACATCTTCAGAATAGTTTGATTCAAAGCATTAATTTTATATCGCACGAAAGCATCTTAACATTTTCATTAATGGTTGATAAAAAACATTATCAAATATAAGGAAAGACTTTCATACACACCACTCTTCAGAAAAGAAAACAAACAAGCAAAGAAAACCTCTTCCCAAACCTGCCAGCATCTTCTCCTTTTCCTATGGCCACAAGAGCCTCCAAGTCTGTGCCTTTCAAGCCATACTGAAGCAGCTTCTTAGCAGCATCCACATTCTCTGGAACCCTTTCCAAGCACTCGTGAAGAACCCATGCACGCTTCTTAATTTTGCTCTGTCCGAAAACAAGAGCATAAATACAGTGTTACATGCTTCAACACAAAGCAATGAAACCGGAGATTGTTACAGTCCTTGAGTGGAAGAAACACCTTAAACAAAATGTCAAGTTAATCTGATGATTAACAAAGTGAACCAACAAAAGAGGTGAAAATGAAAAAAAAAAAATAATTTTCACAGAATATGTGGCAGAAAAGGGCACAGAAATGCCCAGTGGTTTAGCAGAAATTTCACAACTGGAACAGATGTTGTTATTCAAATTCCTTAATTAGTACCACTCCTTACACTAAATTAAATGTGATGTTTGGGGACTAAAATGCGATTTTTATAAACCGAGTGTATTCCACAATAGTACTAGCATCATTTTCAGTATCAGCCTCTTCACATGCCAATAGAATTCTGTGACGGAAAAGACACACCAGCACCACAACACATTACTGGTCATATTTGCTGATCTTCAGTTGAGATTACATAGCACATGGAGAATGACTACTTGTAAAAATCCTATTTGGATTTTCAACTAATATCTGACTTGAGAAAAAAAGAAAAAAAATTACATGGCTTTTCTCGTGATCCCTTGAAAGACTTCACCCTATAGCATCGTTAAGATTATGCAGCTCCAACAATACTTACCTGCTACATTTGAAGTCTTTTTTCTAAGCCAAAAAAACACCACATTGGATTTCACTGAAAAGCTACAGTTGCAGATAGCAGAGTTCACTGTAAATCTTGTTATTCAAACTTTGCTATATAGCTACAGATACCAACTTCACCTTCCCATTTAACTTTCTAAAATACTTGGAAGTTATTTAAATGCTTTATATTTCTAATTATTATTATTATTCATTTGTCAGGCAACAATCGACTGTCAACTACATTACAGAAAGCATGCTGCTATTAGTGGAAATTAGAAGATACTCCAAATAAAAGATTTTGATTAACTTCCAAGGTCTGATGCTCAGGTCTTCAGCTAAAAAGTAAGATAACACTCTTCCACATAACAGGAAAAGGAATTTTCAGGACAGCTCTCCAATCTGCCACCAATTCATGCTGCATAAATTAGAACATAATTGAGAATTCAATTTCTGTAACAATAACACTGATAAGAAAACTACAAGTCAGAAAACACAAACCCACCAAGTAGTCTTGAATTGAAGCAACGTTAACAGTCGACTTCCTCCACTGTCTTTGATACACAAGATCAGAATCAAGCCCATATGCTTGAGCCAAAGACAAAGCTTCCCCATATTCTTCATTATCAATCTAAAAAGCAAACATGTGAAAGTTAATCTGATCTCCACACTAGACAATAAAATATTAATTCTGTGTACTGAAGCAGGTAGAGGGATAATTACTGCAGGCATGATTAAGCAGGTAGGAAAGAGAACAGCTCAAGGTTCAGATGAGTAACACTGAGATCTGATGGACATATCTGCAAAACCAGAGATTTTTCCTCAAGAAAAAGAAAGATGTTATTTAGGTAACCACTATGACATCAGCACTCCCTGGAAACTCTACAAGCTATACAGTGGGTTGCTTTACCATCAGAACTATTGAAATGGACAAGACAAAGTACTCTTAAGTACTAAGAGTAATCTTAAAAATTAAAAAGTATCTGTTCAGTAAAACTGAATCACAGGCCTAATTTGTATATAAGCCTGAATAAAAATCAGGCAGGTAAACTACATTAACATCAGAGTATAAGTTAACCCATTCCCTGGCTAGTAACGAGCTAAACTAATTTCCTTCAATATATTTGCCAGGCCTTTTATTATCTATAAACACTTACATGAGAACACTTCCAAGCCTGGTCAAGCTAATGATGCACAATGTCTCATCAATGACCTGCAAACATCATCTCATTTGAATTATTAAAATGCTAGTTTTAAACAATGATCCCTTCAATTAGGTAACATGGTACGCTGTCAACTAAGACACTCTTAGAGTTATGCACCTAAGTCCTTGCTAATATAGCAAGAATTGAAAGAAAAACAAGATTTTTTTTTTTCTAAATAAAGCTGATTAAGAGAGCTGTGAGCTTTCCATCTATACTTACTTTTCTCTGGTAGAGCTCCTCTGGAGTTGTGGACCTCAAACTGACAAGGCGGAAATTCTTTGTAATAGTACGTGGACGTTTCCGTGGAGGAGCAAATCGTTCCATTTCTGTCACAAAGTACAGGCCTTGCTTTAAGTAGCTGAAGTATCTGTCCTTGGCAGAAGTTTCATCATCTGAGTCAGAGTCATATTCTCCCTCATCTTCATCACCCAGCCTGCTCTCCAAGCGTAATCTTTTTGGAACAAGTTTTATTTCACACTGCAAACAAAATAGAATATGAAGCATCCACCTAGTACACGTCAACTAGTTTGGTGAGAATTGAGTACAACTCCACTTCCAGTACTTCAGATTTCAGAATCAGCACTTTTTCTCTCCTTCTCCTTTAAATTCTTTATTTCTCAGCTTGCTTGACAAAACCTGATTGCATCTGTCTCCTAGATCTGAGGCCTCATCCCTCACCTACTGAAGAAAGAGTGAAGGTTTCTTAATAGTAACCCACTATTACACTAAATGTCATACACCACCCCAGAGAGGACAGAACTATGGAGGCATCTTCATCCACTATTATACACCTTACTGCAGCATACAGCAGTTTTTTCAAATCTTAGCTATTCAAAGCAAGGTTTTCTGTTCAATGCAAAAGTAATCTCAGACTACATCCTTAGGCTGCAATATACCAGTCACTGGCTTATCTTATTTCCAGAATAATGAAACTTTTCAAAAACATACAAGCAGCTTTGATACTTACTGACATATTGTAATAAATATTATTTTAAACTTTCATTTAAGATGTTTAAGAACTATTTCAGAGTAAGCCTTAGGGAAGAGTAGTTTTCTTCATTTCACACAAAATTCCCAGTTAATTTTGTTATGTTCTACTCACTCCTGGAATCCGACTAAAGATCAACAACAACAACAACAAAAATTATCTCTTACATAGCTTTGTCTCAATTGAAATTTGTTCCTCATTTCTTTTAAATATACTCGCTGGATAAGAAGCATCTGTTTCAAATGGGAGAGGGATGCCTGCAGTATTCTTCAAATGCAGTAGCACACAAAGCAGTTAAAACTGTGGACACAAACTGTTTCCTGCAGCAAAATTCCTCTCAGTCAGACTCAGCCTTCTAGGAGTTTTGCTTCTACTCTCCAGAAGTTATTTGACAATCAAGTTTTTATTAAGACAGTTAAATTGTGGCAAGTTCATAATTTCCCTGCAATATTTACCCAGACATGAGGAAACAGAATCACTTTTTCTATTAGTAATAACCTATTTTTAACCACACCACACACACAACACTCTTAGTATTACATATACAAACTGTTCTACTACATTCCAAAACAATATCCATCTGTGCACATTCCTCACCTCCAGACTTAGAAATCCTCCATCGTGAGCTGAAGTGACCTGAGGAGAACTCTCAAACCATTCACATGACTTTCCTAGCAAGTTTCTTAATGTCTTGACTGATGACACGGTCAGTGCACCAGAGCAGCGAGCCAAGATGACACAACTGTCTGCCCACCAATTGACATCTATCAGTGGGTAATAGGATTCCTTATCTGAAATAAACAAACACATAAGAACGAACCACACAAAGAAAGATAACTTAAAGCATCAGACAGTTAATCAGAAATTACTTCAGTTGATACGAGATTTCATCTGACAACCTAATTTCATAAACATTGATTATTGTATGTGCATCCTTGATTCTTTAAATTTATATTTTAGATCAATTATATTTTACTAAATCAGTTCTGCATTAAATAAAGCTGATAAGGAGAAAAAATTAACCCTACACAATTGTGAATATAGTTATTTTTTAATATTATTTGGCAAAATTCACAGTAAACTGATTTACTTGCACAAAATATGACAAATTTGAGACATTTGATAAAGATCTGCTTCAGTACTTCCCAGGCTATCCTTGACCCAGTCTCCCTGGCATCAAACGCAATACTGATGAAAGTCATAAAAGGTTGCTCTACTTCTGAGGACAACTAACAGCTATGAAGAAGGCTCCTGAAACAGGCTACAAGATGAGCCTATTTAAGAAGATTAAAGCAACAAAACAAACAAACTGAAGATGGAAGCAGTGTCATTTCTAACGCTGTCCTGATTATGGTAACTGGATGTTGGGACAAAATGTTCACCATAGTTAGTTCAATTTGTCCACTACAGTGTAATTTCCTACCTCTTTGATGAGAGCAATCTTTCCCCAAAGAGCCCTGAGAAACAGATATGCTTACCGCTTTTCTGTTAAGGACTTGAGTGCTTAGTCAGCAGCCTACCCATGAAGGTGAGATGAAACAAGCCAAAGATAGAAACACCAAGAAAAACAGTAAAAAGAAACAGGGAACTTTCAAGAATATAGATGTATAGAAGCAGTAGTGAATGGATCATGAAATAGCTATTTATCTCTGCACTCCTGGAATAGCTGTGCAATAACCAGGTGATAAATGACTGCACAATGACCTGAATTTTGGGAAAAGATAGAGACTGACATGACATAAATCCAGTCACATGAAACAAAGCCCTTTTGTTTTAGAATTTTAAACTAGTACCTTTAAATTACATTAACTTTCAAGATTTCTTAGACGTTCATAAAAAGAAAAAGTAAAGGTCAGTTTAGGTTTTAGACTGTCGACCAATAATATGTTACTTGCAATACAATGATAGAGTGGCTTCTGACACAGGCTGAGATGTCTGCTGAATGTTCAGCATTATACAGAGTCCTAATCATATGATTAATAATAAATGAGGTCCTGTACTAACTGAAATATCATCTTATTTATGGCTATAAGATACAGCTATGGCTACAAAAGTATTCTTAAGAAGAGATTTTAAAAAACCTATTGTGACACTGATGTAGCTATGCCATGCTACAAATTCAAATCATACATACAATTTTGGCCTCTATTCTGAGATTTAATTAAGCCATTTTATGTGTTTGTATATTTGTATAACATTTTTAACTATATAGTGGTATAAAATAATGATCTAACTGTACCACATACCTTTTATTTTCTTTCTTTTTTCACTAGAGAGTCTCCAGTCTGGGTTAAGTTCATCATAACCTGGCTAAAAGAAATATAATTAAAAAAAGTGTGAAACAAAAAGAAAAATTATATGCAAGTAAATCTTTGTCATACAGACAATCTGTTTATTTATTCTATTGCTGATCCACTCATTTTTCAATGAAAATACTCCCCATAAAATCAAACTTTTCCTGAAAATAAAATGTAGAGTTGCTGTAGTAACATTGGGCTTTCCTCCAGGCAAACTAAAGAAAATAAAAAATCATACCAAAATAGACTTATGGATTTTTAAAAGACCATATTAGAAAACAAGAGTACAATCAGACCTTTCCTAGTAATCACACTCTAAAGATTTCTGAAATACTCTCCAGCAATCAGAAGCTCACCAAGCGTTTCTTTGTATGTCTGTATGCAGGACTGCAAGCATATAAATGAATAATCTCCAAAATAGCTCTACTGTTTGCTCTGTGTAGTGTTCCTGACTATAAGCCTAGTACAATGTTGTAAGTATTTACTATGGTTATTTTCATAATTATGAAGCCCCTCTCAAGACTAGTGCACAAGAGAAGCAGCATTATTTCACAATGCACTGCAACATTTAGAATTAGTAACCTGTTGCTCTGTTGGTTTTAAAACTTTAGTAATAACAGAATACATGGGAACTACACAAATACAGATAACAGCAATCCTGCCCCTAACTACAATGCAGTGGAAGTACAGGCAGATTATACAGCACAGACAACCAAAGCAGGTTTGGGTCAAGCAGAAGGTGATTTTCAGACTTAACTTTATAGTAAAAAGGGTCTGCTAATTAAAAGTAAATGAGGCCACTTTAATTTAATAACTATGATTGTGTGGCAATTAAGCAGAAATCACTCACATAATGAAAATATCCGCTATGCTTGGACACTAGTTTCACCCACAAGTATCATGCTGAAAACAGCCAAAACACTGAATACTCCTTTACACCAACCTCACTAAATGATAAATTCCTGAAAGCTGCTTAAAAATACACATTCATTTTTGTTATAAGCAAAGAAAAAAAATTAACAATTCATCATAAGCATCTCCTTGAGCAAAATCTGTATCTCACAAAAAATCTGAAGTGTACGTTTAAAGTACAGGTATAGATAGATATGCACACCTACACACATGCACATGCACAACACTTCTGCCAACACTGGAGCAGAATTTTTGACTGGTTTTTGTTTTTTAAAAATACTTTCCTAAAGAAGCTTGGAACTACATTTCTGCAACAGGCTGAAGTCAGCCAGAAGCTAAGCAGCACCCAGCTGTTCGCTTGCCCCTCTCCCCAGTAGGGACAGCGTAAGAAGAGTGAAAGGAAAAACAGTCATCAGTCAAGACAAAGACAGTTTAATAAGCAATGGAAAGACAGATTAAATAAATAAATAAATAAAACTGAGTGATGCAAAGGCAATCATTCATCATCTCCCACAAAGAGAACAATGCCAAAACAGTCTCTGAGGCATGGCTACCCACTCAAAACCTCCCCCTCCTCTGTTTTTATTGCTGATCAGCATGGTACATGGGAGGGAATATTCCTTCTGTCAGCTGAGGTCAGCTGTCCAGGCTGTGCCCCCTGCGAGGTCATTGTGCACCCCCAAACTTCTCATCTGGGGGACACCAGTGAGGAACAGAAGGCCTTGAAGCTGTGTAAACACTACTGAGCAGCAGCTAAAACACTGGTGTGTTACCTACATTGTTTCGGTCACAAATCCAAAACTTAGCACAGGCTGCTGGGAAGAAAATTAACTCCATCCCAGTCTAGAATAGTTTCACAGTCAATATAGCCTAACCAGATCTGACTGTTTACCTGACCTCTAAGAACCAAAACTTAAGCTACACAATACCACAGCCATGTTTTCAAGTCTCGCTCTTGCAGTCAGATCAAAAAGAGCACACCAGTGGTGCTCAGGATGGCAAAATACCATTACGTCTACAAGTATTTATTGACTTAAGTCTTTCCTATAGTAAAATTTTTCAGCCTATCTTTTTTTTGAAATTTTTCCTGAAAAATCTTCATTTAACATCACAGTTATCGTAATACCCAAAGGAAGACTTCTTCCTTCATTTTGTCCTCTTCCTCGTTATAGAGGCCTATGCCCATAAATGATGTACGTAAGTGGAAGCGTTTTGTTGTAGACCTTATAGTACCTACTGCACAATGTGTAGGCTGCAGGGAAATTCAATACAGTGCAGGCAAAAAGCTCTCTGTTTTAAATGCATGCATAAACCTGAAGAATTTAGAACTGTCTACAAAAAAAAGGTGGAAATATCTTGCATTGGTATTTCTAAAGGAGTCGATATACTGTGTAAAGATTTACCCTGCAAAACAAAATTATAGAGAATAATCAGAAACTGCAAATATTTAATCATAATATGTGGATTTATTAATCAGCACATGCACTAAAACACAACTGTTTATTACTAAGTAGCAAAGGTTTCATTCTACAATAACTTTCTAATAAGAAAAACACTTATGTACAATAAGGCCATCTGAGATCAATACTATGTAGGAAATACTAGCGGTAATTGGTGCCATGTATGTCTAATAAGCAAAGATCTAGTCTGACTAGTTACTTTGGTTAAACTTGATGTTGGCTCATGTCTTCCAGGTTTAGAACAGGTACTTCAAGTGAAAAGCCTTTCCATATCTACTGGTCAAGAAATTATTGGGAGTAAAACCAGAATACTTCTCATACTTGTGTGAATCATGTCAGATCTGTCACATTTCAAAACATGGATATATTTTCCTCCCTAAAATAAAGTGTTATCTGTACCCAGACAGTGTATTAGTTATTTGGAATTTTCTTTGAAAACAAATATTTATTTTGTAATCCCAGTGTTTAAATTCACACTAGTTACATAAAAGTTTGACAGTGTCTGCACAATTCCTAACATAAGTCCCCCTACTAAGTTTTGCAAACAATTCCTGTAGAAAGCAGGTGACTTACTAATACCAGTCTGATGAATAATCTACTCTGGAGCATTATCTGGCAGAAGGTAAGGTAAATTTTGAGGGAGGAACAGATTATTGCATTAGACATCCAGCAGAATTCGGTTTTAATCACTCAAACAAAGTTACGAGTGTTGACCTCCACTTATATTTTAAAATAGCATTTAAACATACTCCTAGCAGTGTTACCCAGCTGGCTCCAAAATGTCTCATAGAAAAACTCATTGCAACACAAATGATTCTTTTTTCTTAATTTTAAGGCTTATGGTTAAAACATAGAAAGTTACTGTCAAAGTAAATATAAGGCTCAGACCGTACGAAGTTCATTGGTTTACCTCCATACTATCTTTCCAGTCATTTGAACCACTCTCATCTCCTAGGAAATAGATCCTCAGAGTATTAAGATACATACCACAAGTATCTAAATCCTTCTTACCTGATCAGTTTGGTCCCATTCTCCTTGTTGTCTGAGAGATGGAATAGACCAGATTGTTAGCTTTCCTGAGAAATGAATAGCTGCCAGAAGAGTTCCATCAGGAGAAAGGTTCATCTTGAAAACTCCATCCTGCCAAACATTATGTCAGCGAAGTAAAACAAAACAAAAAAATACCTAAGCAAATAACAAACAATTCTATGATTCAAACAAACAAAAAAAAAAAAACACACACACACACACAAACAAACAAAACAAAACAAACAAACCACACACGCCAAGGATTTCCCTGAAAAATCCACAAAACAAGGAATCATTTTTTTTAATGGTATGGAAAAGAAAACGTACAATATTCCATCTTGAAAATTTTACGTGTTTAAAATCAAACACCACCTATGGTGAAAGTCAGAATAAAGGTAAAATATCAACTGGGACATGAAGAGTAAAATCAACCTGTATTAAGGCAGAAAACTACCATAACATGAATCATGTTAGTTGTATGTATGTTATGGTATATACAGTTATGTTATATATATGGTAGAATAATGTTATAGTACTTTTCTGTAGAAATGTGAACTTCTGTATGACATTGTTACACAGGAAATAAAATTTGAAAGTTTGGCATTCCCAGGAGAACAGTGCAGACAGCAATACAGAGCCACTTGAAGGAAAATATGCAGATTGTTCTTTGTTCGGAGAAAACATTCAGCAGACTCAGTTTTCTACTGCCCTGCCTCTCAGGCCCACCCAAGGAAAACTGTTACCAAAACACAGCTTAGTACAGCTCTTCTTCCCTGGGAGCAAACTTCTGGGTAAGCATCATTACAATCAAAACAAAAGAAAGGGGCAGGGGGACAGAAGGAGCAGGAAATACAAGAGATACACAGATTAAGAGATATTGGAGAAGCAAATTGTTCATTTCAGGCCATGGAATTCAAGAATCTTTTAGGTAACAGCAGACTAAACAACAATATAGTATCAGAGTAAGTTCCTGCAGATGAAATAATTCAACATCTGTAAATTAACTTTATGAAGACTACAAAAATCCTCCTGGATTGAAGTTTTCCTTCAGATCTGGATATCTTCATAGGCAAAATGTACTTCTAACAAAATATTTCCTTAAGGACTCATGAACTCCCACACAATCACAACTGGATATATACACTATTTCACAAGACAAGAGCCTCTAAATACACATTCAAATTTTGGAGTAAAACTTAAGTGCCACTGGCAATGAATAGCAATTACTGAAAAAACAACTTATATTTACACTCCCCAACACGACTCCTGTGTCTTCAGAGAGATCATTAGGTTCTCACAGAGCATAGTCTTCACTTAAAGACAGCAGAATGTAGATTCCCAAAAACTGTATTATTTATAAACCCCCATTTTGCTAGTGCAGTTTGCTTTTAAAAACTTCCTATATAGTAATGTGAGAACTGTCTAAGTCTGCAGCTGATCAGTTTTTAAGCCAGTGCCTCCCTTCTTGGAAAATACTCCAACACAAAATGAAGTACAGAAAAATTACTAGATGTCCATAAGAAGTTTAAACAGTATTTCTAAAGAACATTACTGGTAGGTAATATTTGAAGATAATATTTTTTCAGGGTATGTTTGTTTGTTTAGGTTGGGGGGGAGGGTTATTATATTTATTTTGTTGCTCAGGTTGTTTCAAGTTCTAGCTATGCCATAGAAACAATGACTACTAAGCAATCTGCTCACAGCTATTGAAAGCACTGCTCAAATCCAAGCTTAAAATGTGCTTTTAATTGAAAAGGAGAGCATTACTAAGGCTTTTTTAAAAACCAATTAAGAATTACTTATATTAGAAAATTTTCTTAAGTATTCTCTGATTATATTCTTAAGCAGCTAGAGTACTGCAATCTCTATTGTAGTTTGCCAAGGAACTTTACATGCCTACTAATGGCAATTCTCTCTTTACAAATCAATTTGCATGCACAAAGGACAAAGAACAAGACTGTTGAAAGACTTAGAAATGTGAAGCTAAAATATATAACCCATTCAGATAAATGATCAATACTACACATCACAGATCCTTTAGAGTTAAATATTTACGCAGCAGTCTGTAGTAATTCTCTTGCTGTTAAATTTCGAATCTGGGTGGCCATTAACACATTCAAATTTACCACCACAGTAGCATTATGCATAGAGATTCATCAGTGTTTTGGCAAAGCAGGCAATGCTGCCTCAGTAAACAGCCTGTCAATTTAAGAGAACTGCAGAACAAGATATTGAAAACCTTAGCAGGCTGGCACTTCACATTTTAGAAATGCCATTTAAGTTAGCAACACTAAGAAACAAATCACAGTATAGCTAGTTCTAACATACAAGTCCTCTAGCTGCTATATGCCTGTCATACGCGCCCAAGTCCATGGGACCTGATGAAATCCATCCGCGGGTCCTGAAGGAGCAGGCAAATGAAGTTGCTAAGCCACTGTCCCTCATATTTGAAAAATCATGGCAGTCAGGTAAAGCTCCCGACGACTGGAAAAAGGGAAATATAACCCCCATTTTCAAGAAGGGGAAAATGGAAGACCCGGGGAATTACAGACCAGTCAGTCTCACCTCTGTGCCTGGCAAAATCTTGGAGCACATTCTCCTGGACAACATGCTAAGGCACATGAAAAACAACAAGGTGCTTGGTGACAGCCAGCATGGCTTCACTAAGGGGAAATCCTGCCTGACCAATTTGGTGGCCTTCTATGATGGGGCTACAGAACTGATGGATAAGGGTAAAGCAGTTGATGTCATCTACCTGGACTTGTGCAAAGCGTTTGACACTGTCCCACACCACATCCTTCTCTCTAAATTGGAGAGATATCAATTTGATGGATGGACCACTCAGTGGATAAAGAACTGGCTGGACGGCCGCACACAGAGTTGTGGGCAATGGCTCGATGTCTGGCTGGAGACCAGTAACAAGTGGTGTCCCTCAGGGATCAGTGTTGGGACCGGTCTTGTTTAACATCTTCATCGCTGGCATGGACAGTGGGATTGAGTGTGCCCTCAGCAAGTTTGCCGAGGACACCAAGCTGTGTGGTCCGGTTGATACGCTGGAGGGAAGGGATGCCATCCAGAGGGACCTCGACACACTTGTGAGGTGGGCTGATGCCAACCTTATGAAGTTCAACCATGTCAAGTGCAAGGTCCTACACCTGGCTCGGAGCAATCCCAGGCACAGCTACAGGTTGGGCAGAGAAGAGATTCAGAGTGGACCTGCAGAGAAGGACTTGGGGGTGCTGGTCAATAAGAAAATGAACATGGGCTGGCAGTGTGCACTCGCAGCCCAGAAAGCCAACCATATCCTGGGCTGCATCAAAAGGAGCGTGACCAGCAGGTCGAAGGAGGTGATCCTGCCCCTCTACTCTGCTCTTGTGAGACCTCACCTGGAGTATTGTGTGCAGTTCTGGTGTCCTCAACATAAAAAGGACATGGAACTGTTGGAACAAGTCCAGAGGAGGGCCACAAGGATGATCAGGGGACTGGAGCACTTCCCCTATGAAGATAGGCTTAGGAAGTTGGGGCTGTTCAGCCTGGAGAAGAGAAGGCTGCGTGGAGACCTAATAGCAGCCTTCCGGTATCTGAAGGGTGCCTACAGGGATGCTGGGGAGGGTCTCTTCGTCAGGGACTGTAGTGACAGGACAAGAGGTAACGGGTTCAAACTTAAACAGGGGAAGTTTAGACTGGATATAAGGAGGAAATTCCTTCCTGTTAGGGTGGTGAGACACTGGAATGGGTTGCCCAGGGAGGTTGTGAGTGCTCCATCCCTGGCAGTGTTCAAGGCCAGGCTGGATGAAGCCTTGGGTGGAATGGTTTACTGTGAGGTGTCCCTGCCTATGGCAGGGGGTTTGGAACTAGATGATCTTGAGGTCCTTTCCAACCCTAACTATTCTATGGTTCTCTGATACCTTAACACTGTTGCCAATTTCCCACTAACACTATAAACTCTACCTCACATATTTAAACCATAATCTCTGAAATTGGATTAAAACACACAAAGATGATTAATAATCTTTGCTCTTCTTTGTAAATTTCGTACTGGCAAGTGGAAAGAAGGTATAGTACAACTACACTCAGTACTAGACTTTATTTCCAGTACAAAAAGTTTACTTCAGCCTTCACTTTTGTATTTTCCGTGAAGAAAATAAAATCTCTCTCCATTCCAGCCTTGAGAGAGAAATTCAGAAAGATTCGTTTTCCCCTTCCAATCAGGCATGCAATTTCTTCTTCTAACCAGTCACCTAAACATCCCAAAAATCTATTAAGGTCGCTTCCAAAGTCCATTTAACTTCAGTATTTTTCTCTCTCAAGAGGACACGGTTATGATGCTAGACAGATCTTCACTGTCCTTTTCTATTGTAGAACAACAAAAAAAATGTGGTGGGAAACAAATTATTTACAAGGAGTGAAGGATAAAAAGAGAATCAAAAAAGGCTACACACAACTAGTAGACAAGAGATAGGCAGCAGTCATGGAGTACTGCATGGGTAGCTTCTAAGGCATGTAGAAGAAAGCCACAAGCACTGTGTGGAAAGCCTTGCACTCCTACACATCAGCATGACACTCAAGATTTACCACTCATTAATCCAGGGAAGAGGAGAATACAAGGCCCATATCCAGGGTTTGCTGCATAAGTTTCATTCTGATTAGCAGTTTCATCAGGTTCACACACATCCTGGTCGTAGAAGTTTGACCAGTGATAAACCCTTGAAGCTACTTAGCAAAATGTTTCTATAGTATCTCATAACAGACTGCACAAATCAATTCTTTGTGTCTGCCCTGTTTAAGCCATGCAGGCTTAGCTTGAGTCCACTCATTTTTCTCTTCCCTGTACTGTATGAGAATTTTGGGCTGTAAGTCAAGGGTGTTTTTTGTTTGGTTTATAGAGGGAGTGGGGTAGTGCAAAAAGTTGGGCTTTGCTCCTCTTACTTATCTCTCTGGTGTGCATTTGAGAAATACCACCATAATCGACTCTTTCTTTATGGAATATATAACACACATAACATGCTATGATCATTACATTCATTAACAAATAACTAGGTGGCCTTTTACCCCTTCCTTCTTGAATAACAGTTCACAGTTAATATCAAACTCTATACCTCTAGACCTGTTCTTGTCCGTATGACGAAAACCTGTGATTCAAGCTTCAGCAGAAGAAATAATTGGATTTTTAAAAAATCCAAATAAATAGCAAGCTACTCAATTTAATGCTAAAAGCTTATTATTTTTTATATTTTCATAGAAATTTTAATTCTCGTTTGCATAAATTAAAAACCACTTTCAATCAGTGTCTCAGACAGTCATTAAAAGATAATTATGAGACATTAAAACACATTTCTGAGGTGGACCTAGACCTTAATACCTGTTCTGTTCCCCGCCTGCTGTAAAATCTTAAATTCATAATCCTTAATAATCCTCTTCTCTGTGCCTGTAAGAACAGAAACACACCATACAATGAAAGACAATCTCACACACTGTTTTACGCACCAAAAACTGAGTCATATCTAAAACACTAAAACAACTCCAAAGGATTCTTTAAACTTCCATAAGACTGCCAACTTTAAAATAATGCAACGATAATAAAACTTAGTTTGTATAACTTTGCCCTTTTTGCTAGGTATGTATGCCACAAAAAAAGCGCTACCCATTTGCAATAAAATTAGCAACTTGCTTCTAAAACTGAATAATGGCTATATGAGTAAATACTGGAGTATTATACTAGTATACTTTAAGTTGATTTCAGTATATATAGTTGTCACCAAATCAAACACTTACTTCTACTAGAAACAAAATAAATTGAGAGTCAGACTTGAAACATGCCAGGTTGGACAGGGCCTTGGGCAACGTGGTCTAAGGTGAGGTGTCCCTGCTCATGGAAGTGGGGTTGGAACTAGGTGACCTTAAGGTTCTTTCTAACCCTAACTATTCTATAATTCTATGATTTCTTTGTGGTGTGGTGCCTTTTGTTATGAAGTAATAAAAAGACAAAAATAACTGGAACTTCTTCCAACAAAGACATGTAATGTATTTCAATAAACAGCTAACAATTTATATATTTCTATGCTACTTTTTTTTTTTTGCTGTTTCCTCTTGTTCTGTTGTTTGGTTGTTTTTTTTAAACCACAAGCGATAATCAAGAACTGAAAAGTTCAAATCATACTTACAACAAAAAATCAAAACCAGAGACGCTGGTGGGGGAAGAGATAACTTACTGGAAGTACATATCATAGCTTACAAAATAGCAAAATACTGTCTTAAGGTCTTCTTTCAGAAAAATATTTGTATTAAACTGCTCCTTAAATAATTCTGCCAGTAAAAGTATTCATCCAGTAGAATAAGGAAACATACTTACTGTTCTAACATCATCTTCATAACTAGTGACCTCTTTATAATGGGGAGAGCCTGACAGAACTCTCCAAGCAGATATCCCACATCCAGTTGCTTTAGATACTCCCTCCTCATCTGTTTCACAGCCTCCTACAAGGAGAAGTCTGTAAAATACATTAAAGTATATTATAGTTTTATATATTGTCACATAAATGTCTTTTTTAATTGTCTTGAGAACTAAAGCATTTTGCTTGCCATAACAAAAAGACAGGAGTGTACAAAGATATCTAATAGCCCCAATAAGCTTTGTCTGCAAATAAACATATGAAGTTCAAAAAGACTTTAGTAACATTTGTTATTTGTGGCATTTAAGGCATAATTCCAACATTTAAAACATGCCTCACCTCAAATTTGAGTTTCTCTCCTACCCTCAAAGAATTATAACAATTAGAGCTTTAGTTTAGGAAAAGTTCTGATCATTCTGTTCAAGTATTAGGTTTCCATTTATTTAGATGTGGTATAAAAACTACTTCTCTTTTATTGAGGAACCAAATGTGTCAGGGTTTCTCAATTTTGTTTTCTAAAGCTACTCTAAAAATTACAAATGTGCATGCAATAATTTTAGTACACCCAGTAGATGGTATTTTTAAAACTTTGAGGGAACTCTTACAATCATTGCTGATTACCACTAAAATGATCAAAATATTTCCCCTTGAAGCCCTTTCACCTCATTAACAAACAGTTTTATATTTAACTGATGATTATTTTGATGAAAGCTTTGAGAACAGATGTCTACGTTTGTTTGGAAGCATCATATCAGTGAATAACCCATCAAAAACTAACTGCAAAAAAGGCACAGATTAGAAAAGCCAGAGGTTCAGCCTCAAGAACACTCCTTCATCAATTTTCAAAGTCTGTGTTACTCTTGAAATGCTCTGCCACCTAGTGGCTGTTTCTCATATAGCTCTCAGCTGTAATCGGCGAACTTCAAAACACTGCCTGCAAGAGGCAACAGAAAGAAAACATTTTCTTCCACCTTTAATCCTCTTTAAGAGGTCAGTAAAACTTATCATTCCCAGGTCTCACGCTATTCACAAACATACAGCAAGATTATTTCTATCAGGGTTGCTTACAGTCTGTTAAGGTTCTTAAGAGTTTTAGTTATTTGGTGGTGTAAAGCATTGCCCAAGACAGCAAAACAGGAATCACTTTCACCATTTTCCCCTAAAACAGCAATATAAGACTGCCAGTCTACCATCATAATCAACAGGAAAATGGGTAATTCTGTCCTGTTATTATGGTCAGAAAGTAAAGCATAGCACAGCTAAGAGTAATTACTTCTCCCTCAAGGAGGTGCTCTTTAATTTTAGATTATGTAAAATTTCTGGCTAAGAATCCGTAACACATGGTTTCTCGCTGTAGTATATGAAGAAGAAACCATGTTATCATTTAAGTAACAAATGGATTCCTATCAGAGACAAGGAAATATACTATAAGTAGTGCAGACCAGGTTTCAGAATCCTTAAAACTGTTAACTTGAATAGCATATGCAACCTCTTAAGAATTAGAATCACAGAATCGTTTAGGCTGGAAAAGACCTGCAAGATCATTGAGTCCAACCATTAACCCAGCACTTCCAAGTCCACTGCTAATCATGTCCCCAAGCCTACACATCTTTTAAATACTTTCAGATATGGCAACACAATCAAATCCACATCTTTTAAATACCTCCAGATATGGCAACACAATCTCATCCCTGAGAAGGCTGATCCGCTGCTTGACAACTCTTTCAGTGAAGAAATTTTTCCTAATATGCAACCCAGACCTCTCCTGGCACAATTTGAGGCCATTTCCTCTTGTCCTAACACTTGCTACTTGGGAGAAGAGACTGACCCCCACCTCACCACAACCTCCTTTCAGGTAGTTGAAGAAAAGTGATAAGGTGCCCCCTGACCCTCCTTTTCTCCAGGCTAAACAACTCCCGTTCCTTCAGCCATTTCTCGTAAAACTTGTGTTCTAGATCCTCAACCAGCTTTGTTGCCCTTCTCTGGACACACTCCAGCACCTCAATGTCTCTCTTGTAGAGAGGGGCACAGAACTGAACACAGGATTCGAGGTGCAGCCTCACTAGTGCTGAGTACAGGTGGACAACCACTGCCCTAGTCCTGTTGGCCACACTATTAGATACACGCCAGAATGCTCTCTGCCTTCTCTGCCACCTCGACACAAGCTGGCTCATGTTTAGCCAACTGTCAACCAATTTCATTTAATTATCAAGCTATCTTCAACAGGAAGAAACATCAAACATTGAGAAGTTAGAGGAATTACTAAATAATAGAAGACTTAAAAGAGTGGACAGCCTGAAGCCTGGACATCCCTATGGTAGTTAGGACTGATCTGTAAACTGGACCTAGAACTGCTACGCACTGTTGCATTAGCTTTGAATCCATAAAAGTGAAAGTGCTGAAGATCTAGGTGAAATAAAGTTTAAGATTTCAACAGAAAGAAAGCCACAAGTATCTAAATTCAGTAACAGAAGAATTAGCACAAGGGTGAAATAGTGAACTCTCTTCCTGGTTAACATGATAAAAACATTCTGTTTTTCTGAAAAGCCTCTGAAGTTCCAAACGAAGTGAAAATAGTAAATGGAAAGTAATGATCATGCATTATTAGCAGTAAATTGAAAGTGACAGAAAGAGGCATAACAGCTTTTCATGCTACAGTATTTCCTGTTTTGCCTTTTTCAATTTTTAATTAATTTGGTTTTGCTTGCATGTGTTGCATATTTTCCAAAACAAAGCAACAAATTTATGTTGTCTATCATATACATGTTTTCTGTCATCATGCAGACTTTTCAGCACTTTCACAGAAGCAAAATACATTAATTAGTCTAAAACTATTTATATACAATGAAGATCTTCATTCTAAAACAATTTGTTGTTACTTTGCCTGTTTTCTACATGGAGCAGAGCTAACTTGCAGCAGATTGTGCAGCAGTTTTCTGGGCTCCATTTCTAGATCCTCTTAATCTTCTACATATTTCTGGAATCATCAGGCCACTCTTGGGAAGCCTTTGAGGAACTTCAGAGTATCTGCCATTGCCAAGAAGAGCAAGCTGTCTACCTGTAGAAGCTTTTAACAAGGTCTGCCAGCTGTTCCTGATTAGAGGGCATTCTGAGCTTTTGTTCCACCTGACTCCTGATTAGCAAGGTAAGGGAACACTTACAAGTCCTACAAAAATGTGTCTGTAAGTGCCAAGCATAGAGCACAGCCAATGAATGCAGCATTTTGTGCAGCAGTTTTCAGAGAAGTTGTGGCCAGACGCTGTCTCTGTACATGTCCTCAGCAATTGTGGTGACGCACAATCCCTAGCACACACTGGAGCAGCAACCCCAGCACATCAGAGTCCTTAACAAAGACCATGCTCCTAAGGGGTGTGTAGGTCTTGGACTTCAGGGACACTGCTCTAAGAAACCTGGCCTAGTTGACCCAGCTGTGAAGAGCAATGGATGAGGTACCTCCAGAGGTTCCTTCAGTCTCAAAATAATGGCTACCCTTGTAGTACCTCAAGTGTACTCTATTTCAAAGGTTTCAACAAAGTTGGGCTGAAAATAACTAGTGTAACATGAACAGCAAGTTCAGTTGAGGCAGCCAAGAAAAACCTGTGTCTTCTACGCAATTCTTCATGCAGTTATGGTGCAAGCAAATTCCAACTGAATCTAAAATCCTTCATCTCCTGCAGTTAGCATAAATTTTAGGCCCCCAACATCAAACGTTTTCTATAGCAATAGCAGATAACCCTGAACTAAGATATTCAGCTCTAGAGTAAGATACTTAAGCAGGTGTTGAACCTTTCATTAGAGCCTACAAAGAGTTCAAGTTGAAGCAGACATTTTTGTCAATGGAAGTGCATCATAAACTCCATCATAGATGAAAGCTGGGTCACATAAGAACATGAACATCAGGCACTTAAATTAAGGTATACAGCACTTTTCAACAGCAGTGAAACTCATTATTAGACTTTTTCCCAAAGTTAGAATTTTAAGTTTTCCTACAGATTGAGTTACATTCCCTACTGACATATCCTCTTTGCAATTATTACTTGAAAAAATTAAGCATATTAAGTGCTATTTTATTGCACTGTAATAATGAGCAAATATAGAGCGTAGTAAGTCAAGGCTTACAAGCAAAGCAGTGGAGAAAGACCAGTATAACTTCACTATCTGAAACTAAATGAAATGCAAGAAAGCACAAAGTGACAAAATTGAGCGTAAGTGATCAAAGTTCACATTGCTGAAAGTTAAAACTCTAAAGTGTTCATATGTACCTACAATTTTCTTTAACATACAATTTAAGAAAACTGCCTCCCTTCAACTCCTTTTGGTTTTTTGTTGGATAACAAGGACAATTTCAGCAACAGACTCTATCATGAATTTAGAGTTCTCTTAATGTCAAATTTAGAAGTTTTCTATCACAGAGAAAATTCAAAACAGAAAAGACTTGCCTACATGAAAAGCAAAACATCGGTTCTGCCTTCCATCTACTCCATCCAATTGTACGCTCTTTCAAGTCTCAATTTTTCAACATCATTAATAAAGTCAACTGGCTGCACACGGCAGGAGATATTACGATCACCTAACTATTTTTACTCATAGCATTTCCTGGTAAAAACAAGTAGCTCCTGAATGTGTATGCCACATGCTTTACACAAACTTACTACAGCAGGAGACATAACCACATCTTTTTATGTAAGGAAAGGACATTTCTCCCCCTAGAAAATATGGGATATAGAACCCCTCCAAAAATTGCCAACCATAAGCTTCCATAAATAGATAACTTTAATTACCAATATTCTGAAAAATCTGTTCTAAGCAAAGAACCAGCATGGACTTCTGCTCTTTTAATTCACACTAGTATCAAGTTTTAAAAATGTTAAGCTAGGATCTTATAAGAATAGTAAGAAAAACAAAGTTACTGCTTCTCTTGTGGGTGGGAGAAAAGAAGGAAAACAAAAACCTGAAATATTTGCCTTTTTTTTTCTCTCCCTCTTCTGTTTTAAACTTCTATGGCGAAGTTGCCATTAGTACACACAAAACAATGCTGATGCTGACAACTATTTTGACTGGTTTTCTATGTATTTTCTTGTTAATGGGTTCATCCATTATAAGAGTTTAACAGTTCTGACATCATTTATTCAGAAAAGCACCAAAAATTAAAAGCAGGCACACCTGGCTATTATAACTGTCAGAACAATTAATTGAACATACTTTGAATAGTAACAAATATTCTCTGCAACACTCACTGTTATAATCAATATACTTCCTAATATTAGGAGCAGAAAAATATAACTTGAGAAACAAGTGTCAGGAACTGTTAACCTCAGTCTGATTTAAGGAAAGAATGACAGGTTCTGTTGTCTGGTCAGATAGCACTACCAAAGCTCCATAACTCACCCCTATTACCTCAAAAATCTAGATTTAGCATACTGCATATTAATTATTTGGAATTACTAGATATGAACTACTTAGAAGAAACCATACTCAGAATTAATTTCTCAAAGTAATAAGCTAGAAGAACACTACTTCTCATTAATAACCATTTTTTCCTGAGATAAATAGGACAGTTCACTTAACACTGAAGAACGAGAACAAACTTTTAAACAGGGAGTTTCTTATGTTGTTCTATAGCCAAACCCTATTTCCATTTAAAACAATACAGTGATAAAACATACTGTGCTGACAAATTCAATCCCAGTATATCTAATAAAAGTATCTAGAAGGAAAATTAGTTTCTACAAATGAAGAGATATAGAAAAATAAGTTGCCAAGTTTATCTTGCTATATAACAAGTAAATATTAAAAAGGTAGACAAATTTTTAACATAGGTAATCGGCTAACCAGGACCTATTCTAACTACATCTGGTTCAAGAGCAAACAGTCAATTAGTCCACCTTTCAAGTCTGTTTTTTGTAGCCAATATGTTACTAATAAAGAAAATGCATCACAAGACAACTCCAAATACCAAAGCCTGGCAGTTCCAGTCAGAACACTAGGGAATACAGGCTGGCCAACAGTCCAGCAGGCAAACCACACAGAAAAAAAAGTAACCAAGGTTATATATCAGCCTTTACCCCCATCACATTCAGAAACGTCTTCAGAAGCTATTCCTGACATTTTAAAGAATGCTGCTTATGCAAGGTACTCAAACAGTAAAGGGCATAACTTGATTTTCACTATTCCATTAGTAAAGTGAAATCACCAACCAGAGCTTTTTCCATAGACCCAGTAATGCATGACTTGTTATTGCTGGTTCACTAAATACCAATATTAAAATAGGCCTTTTTTCTCCCTCTGCTTATCAGACACACTTCAATGTTTATTTTGCCACTTTTGTTCATCATTTACATATTATTAGCAAGTAGCAAACAGATCACTTACCTGTGACCAGGATGATAAATGACCGTAGTTATTCCATGGGCATAATGGCTGCTAAAGCTGAAACTGTGACTTTCTTGAAAGCTTTGATTTGTTCCAACACTAAGTATGGGGAAAAAAATACATACACTAGTCCAGATTTTTTTTTTTTTTTTAAGAGTGGAAAGAATTCCAGTGAAGTTCACTGTGCCTTCTCAAAGCAAGTGAAAATTTATGCTTACCTTACAAGATAACTTCTCAGTTCTCCACGATAATTAATAACAAGCAGTTCAGCTGACCATTGGGCACTTGCTTTATATTCTAGAAAGATCAACCCAGCAATAGCATAACTCAGATCTCCCGGAAAACTTGCTGTCTTTACCAAAAAAGATAGACAGACATTGAGAGAAAGGAGAGTTAAAAATAAATAAAACTTCGTTACCGGAAGAATTAGGAAGTTAAATTTACTATACTGTATAAAAATGTAAAGTTTCATATTTCTGTTAGTAACAAAATGTACTTTCTTTATCTTGATTTTAAAGAAATCCTACTGTAGTCTTTTAACAGTACCCCAGCTGAGTCTTCAACAGTCCACCGTACCATTCAGTTTTTCCCAGAGGCTGGTGCATGATAGGGGATGTGATATAACCACTCAATGTCACGCTCTTTGGCCCAGGTGTCTACTAGGTTGTTTTAGAAACAAGTCCTTTTGTCTGTATCAATGCTTTCAGGGGTGCCATGTTGTTGTAAGACTTGTTTCTCGAGGCCCAGGACAGTGTTCTGGGCAGTGGCGTGGCATGTCACCAGCCATGCGGTACCCTACTGTTACAAATTGTAATTAATACACTAATTGGGTGATTTTATACTTTCACAACCTGATGTACCTGCAGATCTATCACAGTTGTAAGAAAAAAAAAGAAAGATGAAGAATGCCACCCAGAGGGACCTCGACATGCTTGTGAGGTGGGCTGATGCCAATCTTATGAAGTTTAACCATGCCAAGTGCAAGGTTCTACACCTGAGATGGAGCAATCCCAGGCACAGATACAGCTTGGGCAGAGAAGAGATTCAGAGCAGCCCTGGAGGAAAGGACTTGGGGCTGTTGGTCTATGAGAAAATGAACATGAGCTGGCAGTATGCGTTTGCAGCCCAGAAAGCCAACCTGCAACCCAGAAAGCCTGGGCTGCATCTAAAGGAGCGTGACCAGCAGGTTGAAGGAGGTGATCCTGCACCTCTACTCTGCTCTTGTGAGACCTCACCTGGAGTATTGTGTGCAGTTCTGGTGTCCTCAACATAAAAAGGACATGGAACTGTTGGAACAAGTCCAGAGGAGGGCCACGAGGATGGTCAGGGGACTGGAGCACCTCCTGTATGAAGACAGGCTGAGGAAGTTGGGGCTGTTCAGCCTGGAGAAGAGAAGGCTGCAGGGAGACCTCATAGTGACAGGACAAGGGGTAAGAGGTTAAAACTTAAACAGGGGAAGCTTAGATTGAATATAAGGAAGAAGTTATTTACTGTTAGGGTGGTAAAGCATCGGAATGGGTTGCCCAGGAAAGTTGTGAGTGCTCCATCCCTGGCGGTGTTCAAGGCCAGGCTGAAGAGCCTTGGGTGGCATGATTTAGTGTGAGGTGTCCCTGCCCATGGCAGGGGGTTGGAACCAGACAATCTTAAGGTCCTTTCCAACCCTAACTATTCTATGAGATTCTGACTAGATGTAATAGCACAAAGGATATGCTTTGCAAGTGCTATACATGACTTCAGTATAACATCATATGATAAACACTTCATGGTACATTTGTGCATGGTATTCGTACTGTAAGCCTTTATACCAAAGTAAGCTGTGATTAAACGAAGGCCAAAGAGTGGAAATTGCCCTCTATGCTTACAAAATGTCCTACTATATTCATATTTAATCTGAGAGAGCACTTACCGGTGAAATGACTAAAAGCTCGCTACCCATTAAGTCAAACACCCTCACTGTTCCAGTGCTTTCAGCATAAGCAAGTAATGTACAATCACGACTCCATGCCACATGCCTCCACTGAGGGTTAGGATCCTTTGGCACTATGAAAAAGGAAGAAAGTTATTAAAAAGTGAAATATAAATATAACCCCTTGAACAGAGCAAAAAGTCAACTGCATCAAAAAACGCATGATGCCTGACATCATTACAATGAGAGGAAAAAAAAAACACCTCCAACATCCATTATGTATATCAAACCCATTAATTTTAACTACAATTCCATTTCAGATTCAGGTTTTGTATATTCATCACAATGAAAAGAAGAGGGGGAGGAAGAGTAACGGAGCTAGTCACAATGCAAAATTATTAAGAGATTCTTTCCAATGGTTTTAAGAAGTTACAACATTCTCCTTGAAGTAAACTAGCACAGCCACTTAGCAATGCATTAATAATAAATAACGATGACACTAAGTGTTGATGTAGAGATTGCCATATTGTATACCTTGACATTTTCCAACTATGGATCCAAAGTCATCTTTTGCAGACCTGCAAAAAAGACTCATGGATTTAAATGAGAACAGAAAAAAACACCATTCAATATTCCAGAATAAACAGAACACTGTAAGTGCACAATTCAAAGGCCCCCATGTATTTAATACTTGTTCAAAAAGGTAGGTAAGTAGCCTTCACCCTTAGGCAACTACGGTAATTAACAATAGTATTTTAGAAACCCTCCTGCATAAAAAATACTACTAAATCTCTCGGTAGTAATGCTGTTCAAATAGAATACCAGCATTTCAGAACCTCAGCATGTAACTTTAGGAAAAAAAAACAATCAAAGTCAGTATTCTCTAGGTTACAATTTTAGAAACAGTGCAAGAATATAGTTACATTAATACATCTGAAACACAAGATTTATTTTATAGTCTATAAGCTGACATTTATTGTGCTCATACCACTTCTGATTGAACAATTTTCATACACTTGCTTCTTTTACATATAAATAGAAGGTCTGACCTTCTAGCAAATGGATTTTTGTGAAGCAAGTAAACACACTCAATCAAGATCCATTGTACAGCTAAATGTGCTCTTGAACTGGCAAAGGAGAGCTTGTTAGAGAGGAGGAGAAAAAAGGAGATCATCAGCCTTTACTGCAATCCACATAACTTGCAAAATGAAGTTAAGTATTATATATGCCAGCTACTCTATAGAGAAGCAGAATACTAACTCCTTATCCCATTTATTAGGAGATTTTTAGGGGAAACAGAAAGGCAAAGGTTAGAAAGACCATGATTTGGGTTTAATATTTTGAAGCATCTTGACTGTTTTCTTTCATATCTTGAAAACAGAGAGGTACAGATAAATACTTAACATAAAGCTTATTTATAACATTTAGAATTGTGGAGCATCCTCAGGGTGGCTGGGAGCTTTTTTGTTGTTTGTTTTACTTTGTTTTTTAATGGGGAACAGCCAAGAACTAAGAAGAGAAAGCTTTCTAAACAGTAACATATTTTAAGATTATTCCACAGATTACTTTCACAAGTAGGGTTAGCAAATTACTAGAAACACTCTCAGAACTCCACAACTGTGATCATGAAGCAATAGATAACACTAAGTTACCTGATTTCTACACATTGGTCTTGAACAACTGCCAACAATTTACCGTTGCTGAAAGAGAAAAAATAGAAGTATGAAAAAAAATTCAAAGTCCAGTCCTTAGAGAATGTGCATAAGAGCTCTAGGTCCTTTTCTGCAAGGTTAGATATAAATTTCCTCTTTCATAAACAACAACAAATCGGAAAATAACAATTTTTATTAAAAAAAAAAAGCACTGCTATAATAAGATTCTCTTCATGTCACCAAAATGTACCTGCCATTCTCTCTAGTAGCACAAACAGAATGTAAACAATGTCTAAAATCTTGCTGCAAGGGAGATCAGAATCCAGTGTTGCTTAAGGATCATTTTATAACAGCACTACCTAAGCTACGTATTGCTTTATCTGGAATAAACAAGCATCACGCTTCCGTAAGCTACATAGTCTCTTTACTTACATGTCTCCTGTCTTAGTACCTAACATACAACATCGCAACTGGCATGCTATGAAACCAAAGGGATCATCACTTCCATTAAAGAATCACCATCTCTCCCAACAGTACAGAGCTCTTACTGAAGCACTGATCATGTTCAGTGATAATACATAGCACACTAAAACATCCCATACTACCTTCATGCCACTGAACCATTCTTCTGTACATATTTATGCTTATTTTCAAGAGCCAGTGATCTCACTGATGCTACTAAAATTACTCAAACACCTGCTTCTAGCCTTAGATCTCTCACTTCTCTATACATACAATAGCAGATAAGTCTTGAAGGGTATGCATTCACTTTCCTCAAATTTTAAAATAAGTAACTTATATTACATATTCTGGCAAGTTTCAGGTCTTTAGGACCTGAGTTTGAGAATGACTGCAGCGCAAGCCACTTTACCTCAAAAGCTAGAAGGGTATTCTTTAAGTAACCTGGCCTAGTGGAAGGTGTCCCTGCTCATGGCAGGGTTGTTGGAATTAAATGTTCTGTAAGGTCCCTTCCAACCCAAACCATTCTATGATTCAGACCTGAATGAGATGCATTAAATGGAGGGAAGCAGCATGGAAGCCCCTAGGTAGCAAACTGACCCTTCTTTACCAAGGCTATCTGTGAAAGCCTCCAGCACCTCCCTCAACCAAAAAGAATAATGTCTTTAGCATGATATTAACTCAGCATTCTTGCCAGTGGAGACAGAGGGAGAAGGAAAGGAAGCATCAATACATTCACTACCACCAAAAATTGAAAGGCATGTAAGCTGGTTACCTTGCAAGTACTAGGTGCCAGCTGATCTGCTTATTAACTAGACGAACCAGACCAGTGGGCAAAGAAAACTTTGCAGGGCTGAAATTACAAAAAAAATAAGCTAAATCAGAACATACACATAACAAAAGCAGTACCTGAGATACACAATATTCTAAACAAATATTCAGTTTTACTTCCATTAAGAACAGCTTCCCATCAAATAAAAAAAAACTGTATTACCAAATAAAAATATTAAGCACTACTTTCATCAAACCTACCTGTACCAGATGTACCGAAGCAAAAACAATGCAGGACCTGCAATGGAAAAAAAGAGGCAAAAAAAGAGGCAGCTTTAAACATTCTCCAGCTTACTGCAGAGTCTCAGAAATTTGCACAAAAGAAAAATGTATTAACAGAATAATCTGGCCTTGGCCAATGAATTCTTATATTACAGTAAATGCAAATAGCAGACCAAAAAAATCATCACCTACTTCTGGAAATTCTAAGAGAAAATGCAATTCAGTTACTGCATGAACCAAGTGTTGAACAGCAATGAAATATAATCAGAATGTAAATGTTCCTTATAGAACTAACTAGCAAAGAGCCCCACACAAGAGCTTTTCGGGGAAAAAAACCCAAAAAAACCCAAACCCCTGAAAAACATTTTGTGAAACACAACAGGGCTTCTATACTTCTTAGCCAAACACTCGGTTTATTAGTTTGTCCCAGTAAGTTACTGGAGACAAGAAAACTTACAAAAATGACATAAAAATAACATAGTAATATTGATAATCAGAAAACACCTTCCTGGAAACACATGCAGCGTTTTATTTCTACTACACGCACCACCTTAAAAAGCAGCAGTTGTAAATTTTGCAAGCAATCCATACATTCTCATAAGCCATAAACATAAGACCAAGTCATATTTACCTGTAACTGCTCTAGTGATGATAAACGATGCACCATGTTTTCTATTGCCTCTTGGCTGCAATTAAAGCAATAATGGTTAAACACTTATATATTTTAATTTAAATACAACATTCATACATATATTCACTTACCAAATTTAAGTTGCCTGCTAGCCTACAAACTCCTTTTGTATTTTCTATTATTTGTAACTTCACATAGTGAGTAATTTAACTGCATAAAAGAGGCTATAAAGCCAAATATTTTAAGCGCCAAGATGTAATAAACAAAATGTACTATAGACTGGCTATTGATTCAGCTTTGCCTTTATCTCTGAGTAGTAACAAAAGACATTGACTTCTGATTATGTTCTCCTATAAGGTATATAATCATTCTTTCTGTGCCAAAGTGAATGCCAGATTGATCTGTAATGCCCAGAAATTGAAGCAATTGGCATTCTGCATATTATCCTAATATATAACTGCTAAGCTACATAAAGACTGCTCATGCAAGTTTCAGAATTATTAAGGAAAAAAAAAGGACTTCTGAAGAAATATTCTTTTTATATCAATCGGTACTAGATAAGACAGCCACTTGGATCACCAGCTTTACTCCATACTGCCTCACACAGCCTTTCTAGCAGTCCTGCTCCTCTTAAGGAGGAGCCTCTTAAGGCGGAAGGAACTATGCTCACTATATAAATAAAAGCATTCTCCAAACACAAAGAAATATAAAACAGCATATGCTGTATAGTCTTAGCTATAAGAAGAGGTAAAATTATTTAACAATTAGAAAGTAGGAAAAAGGTATTAAACAGAAGACAAGAAAGATAACCAATAAGGAAACCAAATATTCAAAATAAGCAGTCAAGCCTATTTCACTTTTCTAGTGAAAGCACCACAAACTGAACAATAGAGTACGTAATGAATTAATTTCCTCTTGAGTATAGAATACATAGAGCAGATCATTACTTGTTAACTGAAATATTCAGACCTCTCACTCCAAGTTATAGAGCAGCATACACTGACACTGAAAGACCCAAAAATTTATCAAACTTCCGGAGTATGTCCATGTTAAAAAAAAAAAAAAAATGCAGTCCCAAATTTAAGTTAGAATCATAGAATAGTTAGGGCTGGAAAGGACCTCAAGATCATCTAGTTCCAACCTCCCTGCCATGGGCAGGGACACCTCACACTAAACCATCTGTCCTGGGTTTACCAGGGGGGGTGAGTGGACGAGCTGTGTGGATCGGTTTAAACCACGACACAATCCCACCTAAGTTACTCAAGTAAAGATTAGCAATTTTCCATGCCAAGTTTGCCATCCACAAACAGTCTTTCAAATAATGAGACTGTCATCTCACAGCACATAAGAAACCAACACAGCTGTACTGATAATATTTCAAACTGAGGTTGATCAACCAGGGTATAATAAGGCATTACAGTAAAATAAATGAGAGTATAAATTATTTCTATTATCATAGTACCTCGGGGACAGCTGCAGTTTCCTAGGGAGATTAAAAGCAGAGCTTGTTAAAGTTTTTGGATTTAAGAAAAGCACCCAGTAAAAACCATTTCAAAAAACTGCTTATACCTCTTCAGATTTTTTCTGAATATTCTTTAATGTCCAATTCTGAGCCTAAACTGTAGGCTCCTACACCATTCATCTTAAACCCTTCACAAAGCCCCAAAGACCTAAATTTTGCTTTTTATAGTGTATTCTCAGCACCTCAGCAACAACAATGGCTACCAGATCTGCTGTACTTTCTTAACGCATTCCCATTTGCAAAAACAACTTCAAGTTCTCCTTTGCTAAAACATTCCAGAAATAAAACCTAAGTAACTTTCCTGCTGACAAGCCACCCACTTAGTTTTGGATTTTGGTGCACACCCAGCAAACTTATGGGGAGGTGGGGAGGGAAGAGAGTGTTGGTAAAAGCTCAAAACATTAGATGGCAATGAAAAAAAACCATAGAATCAAGTGATATATTTGATACATTTCAGAAAATATATGGTACTTGTCTACTGGAGAAAAGTTCAGTTTGTCTGTATTCCCTGAACGACTCCATGAGTCCTCCTGACACCTCCGCAACCACTACGTCATTCTTTCTTTCCACTGATCAGCTACTCAGTAATTCCTTTTGTTCTCATTATTCTCATTCCCAAACTATGCATTGTACACAACTGCATCACTACACCGAATACAGGCTGGTTGATTTCTACACCATCTCTTCTCTGTCACTGCATGAGTCCTGTTTTACAACTAGCTTATTCCCCACCCTCACCTCCACCGCCCTGCCCTCAGACTTGGGAAATTCAGTACATGTGAATGAGGATATTAACAGGAACAAAAATTAAAGCTAATTTGAGGGTCCATCTTAAGAAAGACATGCCAGTTTTACCAGTGTCTTGAATATAACAAAACATCACATGCTCACCGCAGAAGTCATTTTCCTATCGTCATAATCACAGTTTTAAGTGCTCAGCATTCTGCAACTAAAAATTAATCATCCCAAATGACATAACAGAAACATAAAGTCAACAGAAACCAGTGACAAGTATTTTTAAGGCCTTGCTTTGTATCCTAGACGACTGCATAGGAAGATATTTAATTTAATTTCCTACTGCAGCATTCAGCTTCCTTTTCCCTTCTGCTGTCCCTCACCTCACTCATTCCAAACCATTCAGCTTTATAAAAACTAAGGCAGAGAGTGTTTTGTGACTTTTTCTGAAACACGTCATTAAATCAGGATTAAAAGAGACAAATGATCTAAAGGGAAAGTCAGTCACCTAAATAACATCACTGTTAAGGCAACTTAAAGCAAACTGAATCATGTTGGCAAAATAATTTGTTTGCCTATGTATGTCAGCATAAAATCCATTTCCCACTAAAACTGCAAAAAGAACACTAGAACTGTCCCTTGGCTACTGACAGTCTCCAGGAAGGGTGTAAATCCAAACAAACAAGTATAGAGAAGGATCTAGTTTTCCTCACACAAGGTAAACTCGATAAAGGCCACGCTTCTACCAGGACAGCTGCCACTGCTTTCAGTACAGCTGTTTCTGGAAATGAGACCAGGATTTCATTACAGCTTCCCTCCTATCAACTCAGTAGTAAAACCAAGTATACATCGTTCACAGTTAATGAGCAGAGAAGGCCCAAGGCACCCCAGGAGGCACAAACCAGGGTGACAAGGCGGGAATTAAGTGACACAAGGCCATGTCAGGAACGGGATGACCGCAGGGGTGTTTCCCGTGATTGCCCCTGCTGCACTGCCCGCTCTTGTGCTCATCAGGAACGGGCAGCCCAATGAGCCTCCCTGGAGGCAACAGCCCGTCCCCGCGGCCTCCATGGCCGGCGGCCTCTCCCAGCCGCTGGCTGCCTTGCCACGGGTCAGCAGGGCGCATCCCCGCCAGCGCCGACGTGGCCGGTCAACACCCAGCACCCCGCCATGCAGCGGCGACACACACCTGCACCTCGGTCTCTGGAGGCCACTCGGTGTTAACCAGGAGGTCGTACAGAATATTCTCCTCCTCGTCCTCCTCACCGGCACCAGCCATCACTTTCCCTCTCGGCGCTAGTTCTCCGCGCTCCCCGCCGCCGACGGCGGCGGCCATGCTGGCCTGTCCCCTCCCACCCTGCGCCGCAGCGGCGACGGTACCCGGCGAAGGCCAAATTAGTGACATCCTGCCGCTCAGTGCGGCCCGCAGTATTTAATTATCCCAGCGCTGCCGCCGGCTGCGACTCATCTCACCGCGAGGCGAGAGGCCTTCTCCTTCCCTGCCCGACGGGCTTTGAGCCCTGAAAGGGTGACCTTGAAGCTGAGGGCAAGGGAGCGAGGCTGAAGAGCCTTCAATGGCTGAAGAGCCCCCTCAATGGGGGCTGCATCTGCAGAAACACAGAATCATACATTCAGCACAGTTGGAAAAGACCTTTCAAATCATCGAGTCCAACCATTAACCTAGCACTGCCAAGTCCACTATGTCACTAAGGGCCTCATCTACACGGTTTTTGAACACTTCCAGGGATGGTGATTCTACCTCTTCCCTGGGCAGCCTGTTCCAATGCCTGGTCACCCTCTCAGTGAAGAAATTTCCTAATATTCAATCTAAACCTCCCCTGGAACAACTTGAGGCCATTTCTTCTTGTCCTGTTGCTTGTTAGTTGGGAGAAGAGACCAACCCCAACTTCTCTCCATTCTCCTTTCATGTAGTTGTAGAGAGGGATAAGGTCCCCCCTGAGCCTTCTCCAAACTAAACAACCCCAGTTCCCTCAGCCATTCCTCCTCAGACTTGTGCTCCAGTCCCTTCACCAGCTTTGTTTCTCTTCTCTTGGGCATACTACAGCAACTCAGTACTTCTCCTGTAGATCATTGATAAAGATATTAAACAACACTGGCCCTAATACCGAGCCCTGAGGGACACCACTAGTGACCAGTCACCAACAAGATGTGACACCGTTTACCACCACTCTTTGGGCTCTGCCATCCAGCCAGTATCCAATCCAGCAAAGAATATACCTCTCCATGTCATGAGCAGCCAGTTTCTGCAGGAGAACGCTGTGGGAGACAGTGTTACACAGTCTATCCCTCATCAACCAGACATGTCACCTTGTCATAGGAGATCAGGCTGGTCAAGCAGGGCCTGCCCTTCATGAATCCATGCTGACTGGGCGTGATCACTGTTTTCCCACATGTGCTTTGTAATCTTACTTAGGATCTTCTGCTCCATGACCCTCCCCAGTGCAAACACACATTTTGTGTTTAAAACATAAGTAACCCTGGGTGCAAATTCGACTGCCTTTTGTGACTTTTCTGCCTGAAGCCACAGCTACAAGGCCCAGCACCAAAGACTCACAGAATCAAGTAGTTTGGAAAAGACCAATAAGATCATCAGGTCATGCTCAAGCTTTGATTTGCAGGGGAGAAAAAATACACCGGGTTCAGAAAGCTGATAAAATCGTGAGCGGGTGACCAGAGTGGACCCTAAAAACCCGGAAACATAACAAAAGTAATTCCTCCTTCGCTTCTGCCCTTGCTGTATTGTGTAGCCTGTGCCAAAGGGCGCACAAAGGGCCGGAACGCACGGAGCGCTACCTTTTCCTCCCTCCCGGCGCCATATAAGCCGCGGACACGGTCGGCGCCTGCGCTCTGTCGGTTGTGGGGTTTGTCGTTGTGCGAAGATGGCGGCTTTTTCGGGTACGTGTTGCCTGGGTGGACTGGGGCTGTTGGCTGTGCCGCCGGCCGGGAATCACAGGGAGAGCCCTTTCGATTCTGGACGTGCCGGCGCCTTCCGAGGCTGGCGGTTCTGGGTCCTGCCGCGGCGGACGGGCCCTGTCAGCGCAGCACGCAGCTTGTCGGGCCTGCCCCGGTGCGGACCCGCAGTGGTGTGATGTACCACGTAGCAGGCTTAAGGTCGGGAGTGGGGAGGTGTAGGTGATCTTCACTGCTCTTCGTGCTTTTGCAGGCCTTCCGAAGCAGTTACCTAGTCGGTTTGCGGGTTTTAGTATGTATATGTGTATGCATTTGCAAATGATACTGCTGATATGTTAGACTCGCTCCTCGGGTTTACTAGTTCCTAAAACAGGAGGAGCATCGTAACTGGCTAATACCTGCATTTTATAGAAGTAGCAATATAAACTGCAGTCTAAAACCTTAATGTTAAAGGTGGGAACATAAATGTTTGTGTTTCCCCCCCTCCCCGCACATTTATTCAGACATAGACAACGAGTCAACGTTAGAGTACTGTAAAGTTTTAATGTATGTGAGGGTTTTAATTTGTTTCTTACGAGTTCCGTGCCAGTGTTTGATCAAAACCAAAAAGTGTTTGAATTGCACTATGTGAGCTGGAAGAATATTAAAAATGGGGAAAAAAATAATGTAGGGATTTAAGTATAATTTGCAGTCAATAGCTACTTTTTATTGCTATCGCAATACTTTCTGCTTATGTGGATTGTACAGTTTTGTAAGAGTTTAGGCTAACACTTGAAAATATTAAAGCTTTCTGAAATCATGTTAGAAATATGTTTCTTATAACATGTGTTATAGCAAATGGAGGAACAATTTTTGACTGCGTGCATCCATATATCTCAATAGGTCTTTCTGTATATGTGAAACCCAGAATGTGGCAGTGTGTAAAAGCTTCCTTTAGAAAGGTGCATACTTATATTTTAATTGACTTTGAGTAACTCTATGCATCAGAAAAGATAACTAGCAGTTAAATTCTTGTTTTGATGGTATAATCGTTTGGGTTGATCAGGATCTATTTTACTCTTGCCCTTATTGCAAGAGTATTTCCTTTTTAAATAAATAGATTTTGTTTATCAACATACAAACATTACTATTTTGTGGCTTGTGGCTTCATATTTAACTTGTGTCTGTGACCATCAGACCTTAATACAGGTTTGCCAGAAGAGGGGGATCTAAAAACCCTTTCAAAATCAAAGTGTTGTCTAGTTAATATATGCACTGTCAGTGTGTAAGGCAAGATGTAGTCAAAAGAAAAATGAGCATCTAAAATTTCAGTCCTTATATGGTACAGTTTTTTCCCTTTTTTTTTTTTTTCTTAACTGTTTCCATCTCAGCTATGGAGACAGGATATTTGTGATTAACAAAGTCTTCTCTGTTGTCTGCGTAGGCAATTTCCTTAAATATGCAAAGAGAAGTACCGTGCCCTTGAAATGGTACTCAGTTCCGGTGTGTTTGCTTTGCTGCTTTGTCAGCACCTGCCTGTGTGCTGAGTATATGCCTGACTTAACTCTGCTATAAATGGGGAGAACTGTCAAAACTGTATGTGGGGAAAGATTAATGTTTCTTGTCTATCATTTGGAGTTCTATAGAGAAGGTTGCATATGCTGGGGTTTTTTGGTTGTTTGGTTGTGTTTTTTTGTTACTTTTTTCTGTAGTTGGAACTCTTGACACTTGGAAATCTTTTAGGCTATGTTGAGGTAAATAGCACCGCTTGTTACTTTTTTGTTGTTTTACAGAAATGGGTGTTATGCCTGAGATAGCTCAAGCAGTGGAGGAGATGGACTGGCTGTAAGTAGAAATGCATTTGAGCCTTGCAAAATCTAATTTGCCTTTCAGTGTAATATGACATGCTTCTTAAAATAGCTCTGCTGTCACATTAAACAAAGCAGATAAGTGTTTTCCTTTAACCGTCATTGCATCTTACGCACTTTTTTTAGTGTGAATGGCTGAAGAACACAAATTGTGACGGCAGTGGTAACATCTAAACTTGGCAAAGGAAAGCTTGACTGCTTATACTTCACTGTTGTTTGATAAAAGCCTCTTTGCTTCTGCCTCTGTGCTACTAGTTTGTTTATTATGTTTATTATGTATTGTGGTATTATTGGATGAAATGTTGTATAATTGATGCTAGCTTCATAAATGTTTTCGAGAGTGTGGCCTGAATTTGTGTTCTTCAAACTTGATGCTTGGCGTCACTCTTCTACAAAAGTAATTCTTCCTGGCTTTAGTTACTGGTTTGTCTAACATATTTGACTTCAGAGCTTGTTTGGAATTGTCATTCAGAATTTTATCAGTATGCAAATCTTAGTGTATGTAGCTTTCCAGTTCTGAATAGGAATTTTGTAAATGAAGACTGTGTAAGTGGCTTTAAAAGGGAAGCATAGTGATGTAGCCTTGTCGAGGTGTGGCTGAATCCACTGCATCCACTAGTTGCTTTCTATCAGAGTACCTCTCCTTGTAAATGGAATCTGTTTCACTTCCTTAGCTGCAAGCCAGGAAGAATAACATTTACCTGTTAATTTCCATTTTGTAGATGACCATGTTGGGTGCCTATATAGGCAAAAATCCTTTCTGTACTGGTAACATCAGTTTTTGTTAATGTGTTCTTTCCTGCAGTCTTCCTACAGATATCCAGGCAGAATCCATCCCACTGATCTTGGGAGGTGGTGATGTACTTATGGTATGTATGTGGGATAGCCCTATTCCTAGAAAACCTGTGTGTTTCACTTGTTTGTGTAGTCAATTCCCTTCTTTCCAGAAAGGTCCATAGTTAGTCTAGGTTTACTGTCCTTCTTCTTTAGAAAGTATATTTATATTATTTAGCTAAAAACCTCTTTGAGTTCCTGATGTGTTTCCAGTTTTTCATGCAGATGGGATTTAGTATTTTTAGGCTTTATTTTTAGACTACTTGACAGTCATGGCCACATGAATGAGAGCAATTTGATTTCATCTGCTCTCCTTTCTGTTGTAAATATCTGACATAGATTTGCATGGAACATAAGTAATACTCCCTAAACAAATGCACCATTACTGATAACCTTGAAAATGACAGATTAGTATGCTTTGTTAATCATATCTTTGGTAGATCTCCATATTCTCGATTCCATAACCAAGTAACAGTTCCTATAATCTTCTGTGGTGCTTCCAGAAATCAGACATACATAGATAGTTTTTCTGGTGGACTCTGGTAGCCTTTTTTAAAAAATTTTGAAGTGTATTGTAAAGGTTTTCTGTATTTAACACTCGCCTCTAATTAGTGTGAAGCAATAGCATTACTCTCCAATGTTTTCTGTATGATGCCAAAGTAACAGTAAACTTAGTTTACTGAAATAAAACTGTAGAACAGGCCTTCTAGTCCAAGTTGTAACTCTGGTTAAACTCTTAATATTTTCTCCCTATAGGCTGCTGAAACAGGGAGTGGAAAAACTGGTGTAAGTAATCAAATTTAAATTAGCAGAAAATCTTTTAAGTGGTGAGAGGTGGTATGTTTGTGCATGTGTAAATACAAAGAGAATATGCATGTATGTGTTTATGTAGTTAAGCAGTATTAATAGTCTTTACGAACGTGTAGGCATGTTTTAAAGTGTTTCGGGCTGTGAGTATTGTACTTGAAAATTAGGCTGACTGTGTATCTTTAAATATCCATAAAAATTGTGGAATGAAAATAGTTTTCCATTTTAGGCTTTTAGCATTCCAGTTATCCAGATTGTTTATGAAACATTGAAGGACCAGATGGAAGGCAAGAAAGGGAAAGCAACTATTAAAACTGGTGGGGCAGGTAAGTTTTCATATGTCACACTCCTCAAGTTTGGAGCACTGTTATTTCATGTCAATTCTGTTGCCTCTTAAAGTTAATCTAACTTGCCATTAGATAAGTGTTTTTTCTGTAATTTGACATAATGTAAATAGAATATCATCACCCCTGACTTTAAAACAGCAAATATAAATTTACTGGTGGGGTCACAGAAAGAAACAGGACCCTGTGGAGAAGGACTTGGGGGTGTTGGTTGATGAGAAACTTAACATGAGCTGGCAGTGTGTGCTTGCAGCCCAGAAAGTCAACTGTATCCTGGGCTGCATCAAAAGAAGCTTCCTTAGTAATCCTAATTGAAATGGTATCTAGTATTTAAAAAAAAAAAAATCTTAATATTGTGGAACCTGTAGGTTTCATTGCAACATATTATTTGGCATATGAAAAATAAAGTCAGAAACTGTATGTGTGTGTATCTTAGCTCTTCATTAGTGACCTATTAACTGATACCCTGAAAAATGCATTAATGTAAAATTGAAACAGAAATAACAAATACATGTTGGATTTATTGCTCTTAATGTAGTCTTGGGTATTTTCTAGCTGGATTTGATTGTGATTATGTAGAACTCTGGTTTACTTCTTAAATGTCTTAATTTCCAGTAGTATTTTTAAATAACTTAATCTCTGCTAAACATTCATGGAACACCTTTGCATTTTTCATCTGTGTCTCTCCTTCAAGCTGTAAGCATTCATTTTCACCTCAGCTTTTAAACAAATACGTGTCCCCAGAAAATTAAGCCAAACACTGTAGAGCCAACGTGAACTTCAGATTTGAGTATTCCAGGCTTAGCTTGTTGGTTTAATGCATTTATAAGTTGTTGTGTTTTTTTTATGTCTTCCAAACTTAGTGCTCAATAAATGGCAAATGAACCCATATGATAGAGGATCAGCTTTTGGTGAGTTATCCCAGTGTTCACTTGGTAATGTTCATTTGATGGAAAAATAAACTAGAACAAAGTATGCATGAAAATTTCTTTTAAAAGCAGTTAGAATTTCTTTAACTGAAAACTTTTATAATTCTCAGCGATTGGATCAGATGGTCTGTGTTGTCAAAGCAGAGAGATAAAAGAATGGCATGGATGCAGAGCAACTAGAGGTGTGACCAAAGGTAGGTATAAAATTATGTGCTTTGGAGACTTCTAGAAGTTTCAGCTGATACGACCTACTTTTCATCTGTTGTAAATGTAGGTGGTTGCATGTAAAACTTAATATCCATCTGAGCAAATATGCCATTACTCTATGTATTGCTGGCAGGAGACTTTGGGATGACAAATACGCACCTTTTTCCTGATACGGGATTAAGCCAGAGGAGACGATCATAACTAATTTTCATTAGAATGCATTTTATTAAAGTGTTACTAATAGGAAAATAGCTACTCATACAGTACTTTCGGTTGTTTCCTTGCACACTTGACAGACACCTGCATGCACAAATTTCACAGTTATATGGTTGGAGCAGCAGTTGAGAGGCCAACCATAACTATTTACTTGGAAGTAGAGTCATACTGATACTCTAGTGGTTCTAGATAGGTGTTCAGAAAGACTATCGAACAGCCTCATTTGGTCCGGTGTGCAGATAATCCTGTAGTCTGTCTGTACGTAGAAGACAGTTGGATGTGGTTCAAGTTACAAAGCTAGTTGTTGATGCTGTTTTGCATGCTTGTGGTCTTGTACTGATTTGGCAGACCACTGGTGTTCTATCAGTTCTTGTGGATTCAGTAGAACCACTGGTCTCTCTAGCTTATCACTCCTTTGGAGCCTTTCATGCACTACCTCTCCTCTCAGCATGTACTTTTTTTATTGCTTGCTCTTTGATAATCTGTTTCTTCATTACATACATAGGTACCTAGAGAATCTTTTCACACTAACACAGTAGGGGATTTTATGGCACTTCCAGAAGGGGTGGAAATGCTTGTGTAATCTTGGAAGAAGCCAAACTGAACCACCTTGAAACTGAATTGAAATTTAGGTGGTTTCAAATTTTTTCTTTCTCTTTTAAAGGGAAGTACTACTATGAGGTTTCTTGTCATGACCAAGGCTTGTGCAGAGTTGGTTGGTCAACTATGCAGGCTTCGCTTGATTTGGGTGAGTTTCCTTCAGAGGAAGAATCCTGTAGACAGTTTTTCTGTTCACAAGGAATGGTTAAAGTCCTTTAGTGTTGCAGAGGATGGGCTCCTGAGGAAGGATACCAGTATTGGGGAGTTGAAAACACCTTTATGTTCTTCCTGCAAGAGGAGATCTGCTTAGGTGTCAGCAATGTTTCTTGTCTCAAGTGACTATTGCCCTTTTATTTCAGTTTTTTTAATGAAGGTGACTGAAAACTGGTAAAATCAGAAAATGTGTTGGTACAAAAATACTAGTTTAGCATGTATGAAAGCTACAAGTATTCAATGCTATGCTGTTGGTCTTGGGTTTTTGCTGCTTGGGGTTTTTTTGGTTACATTTTATAGTGTTAGAGGTTTTGGTTGACAGTACAAAGACGAGAAAACATAACCTGTTAACTAGAAGATAAAAAACTTGTCCTTTGTCTTGTCTTCAGGCACTGATAAATTTGGCTTTGGCTTTGGTGGCACTGGTAAGAAATCTCACAACAAGCAATTTGACAGCTATGGTGAGGTAAGCTTGAATTGCATATTGATAGAAATATTAAGCATTTTGCATGTTGGTTCTGTGCTGTAACAATCAACTGTCTTTTGTAATAGTGCTTACTTTTAAGGGAATGTCACTGGGCAAAAATACCATGAAACATTGAACATTTTGGGGTAGAAACACAGCAACAGACCTAACAGAATTGGTTTATCAGCTTGAAGCTTATGACTGTGGCTAGACTGCAAATATATTGACTCTTATTTGCAAGATAAACCTTTTCTGCATGTTATAGGTTGGAAGTTAACTGATCTCTTGGATTTATTTCTTGACTCATTTCAGCCTTAGCTTGCATAACACCATACCATCTGTATACACTGGTGACTGTCTAAGTGAGGGCATCATATCCTGCTTACTGGTAGTCGAAGAAGTCGCACAACTCCAATATGTCAAAATGCACACTTAATGCTAATAAGATGTTATGCTCTGTATTTCTGGCTCTTGAGTTGGGTTTGTCATTAGAACTGTCACCTAAATGACACTTCTGAAAATGTCTACCGGAAATATCTGTGGCGTTTTTTGTGTAGTGTGCCAATCAGAGTTCAGATGTTTAAGCATAATTCATATAAATATGAATGATACAGCCAAAACTTAAATGTTTGTGGCATTAATGAACTCTCAATGCCATAAAACTTGAACTTTTATGGTTATTGTAGGTTTTTATAGTAGTGACTTCTGTGCTGTTGAATTAGAAGCATTTTATATTATAGATTTTATTGAATAATTGTGCATTGAACAGATTTCAAGATATTTAAATGAAGTCTTCAAGTATACATAAGATGCATATAGTACCTTCTGCAAGAGTTAAGAATTTTGTGTAGTCAAAACACGTTCCTTTTACCGAGCTTGGTGCTCTAAGCTTAGATTTGCGTTGTCTAGTAAATGCCCGATTAAAGCGCTTTTCCATAAGGCAGAGCTCTTCCAGGTAAATGACTTAAATTTATCACTGTCAAAGTGTTGGGCTTTAAAGTAAGTTTAAAGCAGCAACAAATGTTTAAGTATCAAAGATAAATAGGGCAGTTTACTGAAGATTTGTAATGAAATAAAAGTGCGCATGCTACTTACAGTGGTATCGTTGGAATAAATTGAAATTCTCAAAAATTAACATTTAGTAAGAAGTGGGAACTGTAAAAGTTGATAGAATCTAAGCGCTTAGTTTTCTTAATATAATGAACACTAAAATGTCTTAGCTTCGCAAACTTCTCTTTGTTACAGGAATTCACTATGCATGATACAATTGGGTGTTTTCTAGACATAGATAAAGGACAAATAAAATTTTCCAAAAATGGTAAGTTTTATTCACTTTCTTCTTTAGAATTTTATTGGGATGCTTACACTAGGGGGAGGGGTAGGGAGGGAAACGCAAACACGGGTGGAGTCTGACTGAACTAACCCTGCTTTCAGGGAAGGACCTTGGCCTTGCATTCGAAATCCCACCACACATAAGGAACCAAGCGCTTTTTGCAGCCTGTGTACTAAAGGTAACTTAGGAATATCACAGATGTGTAAGAGCATGAGTATTGTTTTAGTTTTGGTAATCAACTACTTGTGTATAAAATTTGCATGGATAACCAGTTCCTAATACCAGTGCTAACTTGCCTGTATCAAACTTCAGTGTACTTCAACAGGTATAAGCAAATAACTTGCAAGTGCCAGAATTCCGTTTTTTTCATTCTCAAGTCTAATATTACAGAAGAATAGTAGTACTCCTTTCTGGAGTTTACATGGATTCGTAAATTTTGCAATAATCTTATGTAGAAGAATTTTAGGAGCTATAGCCCATACAGAATGTCTGGTAGGTTTTAGATGACTTGGGGAAGCGGAATATGTAAGATAGGAGAAAATTCCATCTTTCCCTCCTTAACTAGCTGGTTCCTCGTGGGGTAATTAATTATGGAGTTGTTTCTCATGTGGTCTCTTGAACCTGTCTGTATGACACAACTTTGTTGATATCTAGAATGCTGAACTGAAATTCAATTTTGGTGAAGAAGATTTCAAGTTTCCACCAAAAGATGGCTATATTGGTCTCTGCAAGGCTCCAGATGGTAATGTTGTAAAGTCACAACACTCAGGTGGGTTAGATTTTTAAACTTCCCTTGGTTCTGTATCAGACTGTGTTACACAACATCTCTTGGTCACTTCATTTGCTTCATTACTACTGCATTCAAAGTCTTAACAGTAATCTTACTAGCAGCAAAATTAGTGGGGTTTTTTTAAGTATTCCAAATTGTCTTCATCTCAGACCACAAGTAGTCTAACATTCTGAATTTAGAAATGCATCAGATAAAAAGAGAAGCTCAGCTCAGTTACAAGGCAGTGTCATATTAAAAATAAGCGTGTATGTGTTTAAGCTGTGCAATAAAATGAATTATTCTGCATGGCCAGTATACCCACTATTATGGCAAGATTTGCTTGTAATCTTTGAATATTAATCTGAAGCTTTTCATAACTGAGTAATAGCATCACCTTTTAATGGAGCATATAGAATCACGAGGTATTAGATGATTCGTAGAAAATACAAGTTTGTTTCCAGTAAAAAATTCCAGTATAGGAATGTAGTTTATATTAATGGCCTGTTTTTTCACTCAGGAAATGCACAGGTGGTTCAAACACAGAACCTTCCAAATGCTCCAAAAGCATTGATTGTAGAACCGTCAAGAGAGCTGGCAGAACAAACTTTGAACAATGTGAAGCAGTTCAAAAAATACGTTGATAATCCCAAATTAAGGTAACAATGCAATTTCTTATAATTGCGTGTATGGTATTGTCAATGGACATGACTTCATGGTAGGGGGTTGGGGTGTTCCACTTTGTAGCTAAGTGGACCTTCATCTGCAGTGCTACCGATGGTAACCTCAGTAATGTCTGCTACCAACTAACCTTCTGACTTTTCAGCTACAGTCAGACTAGTTAGGGGCTTTTTGATGTGTTTCATCTGTGGGCTACATATTTCTGGTGTGACAAATCTTTTATTTCCTCAGATTATCAAAGGTGTATCATACTTACTGTTTTTAATTAGTGTGTTTGCAGGACAAATGTTTCAGTGATTAGGATGGTGATGCAGTTCTGAAACTGACTTCTCTAGGAGCTGCTTCAGTCTAAAGTTGTTTCTCTTTTGACTGTGCTTATAAAACTTAAGCAAGGGTATCTATATCCAAAACTGCATTCATTTACAAGAGTGTTTTTAGTAGAATTGCATGGGAGTAGCGACGGGGAAGGGCAAGCTACACTGTGAGATTTATTTAGCTTACTATTATTTGGATGTCTATCTTTCGAGAATACGGGAAACTTACTAATTTGCATTTCAGATTTTTAAGAAATAGATTCTTTAAGATTCAGGTGGTTAAGGCATTAGAGTTTAATACAACAGCAATAAAGTAATCAAAATCAAATACAATTTGTTAACAAAATTTTCACTTCTTGAATTAAAATACACTACATATGAAGGGACCAATTTATTTTTTTTCCCTGGTCTTCGTAAAATTACTGTTCAGAGCTGTTAATCATAAGCTACTAACCAAGGATCTTCAGGCAGATGTTTATCATAGCTCTTCAATATAATAAATTGACAAATGTCAAAATCTGTTGATGTAATTTTAGGGAACTGTTGATTATTGGTGGGGTTGCTGCAAGAGATCAACTCTCTGTGCTGGAACAAGGAGTAAGTTGATTTTTTGATCATATCATTTAATACTTTGGGTTAAGAATAACTTGTTAAATAATAGTAGTTGTACTTCTTTTAACTCATGTAAACCTGATAAGAGCTTTCTATCAACTGCATTTTCTATTTATCTAGCATTTGTTACTTTACGTCCGTGGCAATTGTCAGTCCAAATGCTTACAGAGCTTGGTCAAATTCTGTAGTAGCCTGAGTGCTGAGAATTCTAAAGGTGTAATTTTTTTTTGCCATTTGTCCTTAACTGACAAGACAGATGGTTTTCCTATTTTGCTCCATGTTTTGTGTGAATGAAACTGGTCTGTGATTGTCAGTCAGCTTGCACTGCAGACCAGTCCTACATAGAAGGAGCTGGTCTAGCTTCAGCAGGATGGGATGTACAATCAATTCAGTCATGCTGTAGAGATAGCTTCTCCTTTTTTTAATTGACTTATTTTTGAAAGTGAGACCGTGTCACTGTTGATAAGTTTCTTCAGTGATTCTAGCTGCCAAAATACAAGTTTTCTCCTTCAAGCTTGAACTGGAAGATTGCTCGCTTGAAGACTGTGAAAATTTTATTGGGTAACTATCCAAAGTAACTTGGAAATTGTCCTTGATTTGCATGTGATGGTGGGAGTGGAGATCAGATGACCTCGAGAGATGTTTCTAACCCAAGTTACTTTAGGATTCTGTGAATTTATAATTAATCGATAATAGGGCATCATACTGATAATTATCTCATCATCTTAAATTTAAACAAATCTTCTAATGCTTCTAGTTATGGGACCAATTCATGCTCTTATATATTTCATAGGTGGATATTGTCGTTGGAACTCCTGGAAGACTAGATGACTTGGTCTCAACGGGAAAGCTTAATTTATCTCAAGTTAGATTCCTGGTTCTGGATGAAGCTGTATGTATAGAACTAAGTGATAATTAAGTTCGCCTCTTAAATGCAATATGACATTTCCTAAAAGAGTCAGTGAAATGTTGTTTTAGAGCATTTGGTGCTTTAGTGGAGTAACAGTTAGCTACCTACAGGCTGTTCCACGTTAATCTTATTGTTTATAACCATAATAACCTATGCATTCTCTCTCCTTGTAGCCTCTCTGGTAAAGCTGTCCATTGCTTTTTCTGACAGAGAAATATACTTCAGGCTATATTCACAAGGTAGTGAAGTATGTCCCTGTCACTGTGCAGGGAGCTTCATAGGACAAAGATGAGATGAGCATTTTTGATTACCCAGCAGGTCTTGAAGCCAATGAATGTTGTAGTCAACATGCTGTAAAATGAGTGCCTCTCTCTCTGATCTGTTATAGTACTACTGAATATTCAACAAAGATTAACTGCTTTGGGGTATTAGCTAGGAGAAGCTGCTGAGGCAGATGGTCATTAACTTGTGAAGCACAGCAGCTGTACTTGTAAATACTCCACATTTTTGCTTTTCCTGTTTTTTTTTGTTGTTCCTCCCTTCCTTGGTAATAAAATCGAAGTCAGGCATTGACCTGTCCAGCTAGTTAAAAGAGATTTTTGAGATTACAAATATATTGCTTTTTTAGCTCAAGTTTATAAACTGAGAAATAAGAATAGCAGCTTTATTTCTGCTATTTTATTCCCATGTAGGATGGCCTTCTCCTCCAAGGTTATTCAGATTTCATAAACAGGATCCACAGTCAAATTCCTCAAATAACTTCAGATGGAAAGAGACTTCAGGTATAAAATTTATCCATGGCTTTTGTGTTTTGGGGTGGGTTGTTTTGGGGGAGATTTTTTTCATGTGGCTTGCACTATTTTCAGTTGTTGACTATTACATGGTATGGAGCATGCTTCTTTGAAGTAGAGTTTGTTATATCTCTTGTCCAAAACTAACATGTTCATTGGGTTTGGTAATCGTGAGTATGTATTTTTAGGATTTTAGACATAAAAGCCCAGTGTTTTAGCAGTATTTGAGCTATTTAAATGTAAACACATCTGAAAAATCTTGATTTATCAGCTCTCAGTAATTCAGCTGTCTTCCTCTTAAATAATTGGATTTTTGTAAGAGAATAGTTAAGTAATTTATTTTGTCTTGGCTTTTGTCAGCTGGGTGGTTCCTGTGATGAGGAAAGGAAGTCAGGGACTCTTTTTGTTGTGCTACATTATGCTATTCAATTATATAACATTCTTCAGTTCTGCTGTCACTTTTTTTGCTGGGAGAATCTGATATTTATCCATCTGGCTTATTTTTCTTCTCAGGTGATTGTGTGCTCTGCCACACTACACTCTTTTGATGTGAAAAAACTATCTGAAAAAATCATGCATTTTCCTACCTGGGTTGATTTGAAAGGAGAAGATTCTGTCCCTGAAACTGTACACCATGTAGTTGTGCCTGTAAATCCAAAAGCTGACAAACTCTGGGAAAGACTTGGCAAAAATCATATTAGAGTAAGTGGTCTATATGCGAAAATTATTTTAGTTGGGGTCTAATGTTGTATGATCTTTGCCAGCTGTTGAAACAGCTTGGTGTATCTGAAATGGTTTTGTTCCATGATAGTCAGCGTCGTAACGTTGGTGATGTTGTAACACTGTTTATGAACAGCTTGGTCTTACAAACATGAGTCAAGAAGATCTTGATAGAGCAACATTCTGATTTTTATTAGAGAAGAAGGGGACCACACTGCTTTTTAACTCATTTTGCAGTAATGGTCTGTGGCCTAACTGTAGTTAATACCTGTCTTTCCTGATTGAGCAGGGGAAGTAAGCCTTCCGATAGATAATTCTGTAAACTAGTTTTGTCTCTAACTTATGTGAGATGAGCAATTTTTAGGGGGATGGATTTCACCTTGGACCACAGTTGAGACTAGTTCTAAATTAACCTGACACCTATTCATGTGATGTTGTGGTAGTTTATGCCTTTAGTTCTGAATTACCTGGGACTGTGATTTCATTCTCAGTAACTCTTACACAGTTTAACAAGTAGGTCTTCTTAACACCTCATCTCTGGAAATTCCCTTTGTTAGGTTTGCTAGAGCCATTTCATTAGATCTTAACATGAATTTATTTCTCATGGGGTTAAGCTTTATATCCGATTCAGCCTAGTTTAGGGAAAAAGATAGGGAGCAACTGTGTGTATGATTTATCTATTTATAGTACACTGTTTTGTGGTGATTTTTTAATTTATCATGTCAGTTAAAAGTGGTTTGTGTCCAGAGTCTGTATAAATAACTTTGTTTTGTGATCAAGTTTCATGTGCTTAAACTCAAGACTTTTCATTAGCTAAAAGCAGATTAGGTTGTCTGGTGGGAGAGCAGGATGCTAAGGTTACTTTTGATGTAATTTCTTGCTAGTTACAAATTAATGGAGTCAGGTATTTCCTCTGTGAAGTATGGACCAGTTACTTCAGAGGTGGTTTTTTTTGTTTGTTTTTTTCCTAGACTGATGAAGTACATGCAAAAGACAATACACGACCTGGTGCTAACACTCCAGGTAATCAGCAACAATAGTGAAGTACTAGCTTGTGAAATAATAATTTGTAAATGTTATGAAGTAAAGCTAAATTATAGTAGATAGCAGCCTTGAGTCAAGTTTCTCCAAGTCTTTATTTCTACATTTCTGTAGTTTTGAAGAGAAATGTTTCTGTAATCGGGAGAGAGTAAGGGGGGCGATAGAAAAGGACTTGACTCTGTATTTTGCAAGTATGTAAACAAGCTTGTTTGGTGTGTGGAGGTAACCTGAAACTTCTGAGTGGTTTTGTTCTTTCTGTATTACATTGGAGTGGGAAGAGCATGGTGGAGGAAAAGAAAAAAAAAAAGACAATGTAGGTTTAGCTCACTTGCTCTGCTGATAAAAGTTTAACTGTTTACTGAAAGGCTAGAGGAAACTTAACTGTGTGCAAAGGCTCATCATATTTTTAAACAATTTGAATGAAATAACTTCCTTACTTTTGCTTAGAAATGTGGTCTGAAGCTATTAAAATTCTAAAAGGAGAATACACTGTTCGGGCAATTAAAGAACACAAGATGGACCAAGCCATTATCTTCTGCAGGACTAAAATAGATTGTGATAATATGGAGCAGTACTTTATACAACAGGGTGGAGGTAAGACTGACCTTCCTCCCCTCCTCCCCGCCCCATCCCCCAGACTTATTCTGCTTACTTTTCTGTTTATCCCAAAGCCAAAATCATGATAGAGGTCACCACTATTTGGACAAAACACAAATAAAATTGTGCTTAATTTTTTCATCATACTGACTGGGCATAAAAGTCAGGGTTTTGTATTGGGGAGCTGCAGGGGTGCCCTTTGTGGGAGGAGGGTTGTTGTTAGGGGCAGGGGACACGGGAAGAAATGTCTGTGTATGACAGTACATATAAGGACACACAGAAGAAATGTGAGAGAAAGCACAAGGGGACACTGAAAGGGGGCATGTGAGAAGGATGTAGACACATTTGGAGAACCAAGGGAAATTTAGACTAGGAAGAAGTGAGGAGACATGTTTACACAGACCTTCTCTTGGGAGGGTGGAAGAAAAGGTGCTTGTTATAATTATTTTGCTTTTCGTTAATGCCTGTGTCAGTAACTAGAAGTTTATGTTAATTGCTAATAAATTCAGTGAAATTCCTGCATTGAAACCTTTTCCCATAACATCTTTTATTTCCAGTTCTGTGTAGGGATGTGTCATAACATTTATATGATGTTATTAATGCATAGCAACTCTTTCAGGCCCTGATAGGAAGGGACATCAGTTCTCATGTGTCTGTCTGCATGGTGACAGAAAACCTCAAGAAAGAAAGCAAAACCTGGAAAGATTTAAGGTAATGCAGCAGATTGTTGAAGGCATTTCCCTCATTTCCTGATATCTGAAATCATATGTTACTTTTTGTTGCTAGTTCTCAGTTTAAATTAAATTGTGAGGTGCCATTTCTTTAGGTGGAAATTTATACTGCTGGTCAGCATGACCACTGAACTTTCACAGAGAGGAGAGGTGGTCTTACTTTAAAAAAAAAAAATAGCTGATTTTAAGCTCTGTAGCAGATTACATTGGTTTTTAAAGTCTTGTGATCTTGAATATTTAAATGTTACTTAAATATTAGTTTGGTTTGAAGCCATTCATTGATTTATACTTTCCTTATGTTGTTTGGGGAAAAATATCAAGATGTAAATTAACTTGGGTGTTAATGTTCGAAAGCACTGTTACGCTGTGGAAGAGCTTTATGTGAAATGTCCCTAAATGTACAGAGATGCTTCAAGGTGAATCAAATGTGAAGGACTGCTGTTTCATTGCCTGGGATTTTATTTGGTTTATTTAGCACAACACTTCTTTACATCTCTCTTTCATAGAGAGGAGATGTCCGTTTCTTGATCTGCACAGATGTTGCTGCTAGAGGAATTGATATTCATGGTGTTCCATATGGTAAGATCTAACTTTTAAACTAAGCTATTGAATTGCATACAACTTCAATATGTTTGCAGTCCTGAGCACTAGTTAAAATATGTATATGACTTACAGCTTCATTTTTAAAAAGTTTTAGATGTTAAAGGCTTGAAACAGACAACTTTGATTGTTCGCCAGACCTTCTCAAATACCTGATGATTTGTGTTGTTGGGGATTCTTCATTTGTTTTTACATTCTTGTCAAAAAATAATTATGGAGAAAACAGTTTTGTAGTGGACGCCTGAAACATAGATACTATAGGTGATGGTTGTAATAGCCCATGCACATATTTTGTGATCTAAGAGGGATTGCAGCAAAATCATTTTATTTTAGGTGTCTGGTCTGTGACAATATTTTATGAATATTGTCAGAATATTTTTCAAAAAATCTTTTATTCTCTGTGGATTGTATCTTACACAGTTATCAACGTCACACTCCCTGATGAAAAACAGAACTACGTTCATCGAATTGGGAGAGTAGGCAGAGCTGAGAGGTATGTATGTGTTTAGAGTAGCCGCCATGTTTTCTTTTTTCATTATTATCATTTGTTGGTTCAGAAGTTGGCAGCATTTAGTGAAATAATTTTTCTTTCTCTGTTCTTCCCTAATGTTTCAGGATGGGTTTGGCAATCTCCCTTGTGGCAAAAGAGAAAGAAAAGGTAATAATTGAACAGAGGTTGTTTATTGAAGTGCTGTCCACAGTTAACAATCTGACTTTTAATATCCTGCATTGGAAAATTGCTTGTTGGTTCTCGCTTAAAAGAAAGAGAATTTAAGTAGGTATCTGAATTCTTTTTCATGCTGTAATTAATCGAAGTGGATGTATTGTACCATTTCACAAAATTTACAAGTTGTTTTCCTTTATTTCTAGGTTTGGTATCATGTATGCAGTAGTCGTGGAAAAGGGTGTTATAATACTAGACTGAAGGAAGAAGGAGGTTGTACCATATGGTACAATGAGATGCAGGTAAATATTTTGCTTAACTAGAACATTCCTATTCCTCTAAAAGACTCATTTAGCTGTGTAGTAGAAATACAAAGCTAGTTTGGAGTGGTTGTAACCTTTGATTCCATTTGAAGAAAAAATTGGAAAACTTTGGAAGTTACACTTCCTATAAGAGATGTCTTTAATTATAAAAAGCTTATTTCCATATCCTCAGCCAATTCTGTTGGAGACTTATTTTTCAGCTTCTGTATTCCTAATCAAATGCTACTAAAGTTACAGGATGTTAGTTGCACATTAGATGGCTTGTTTAGATGGCTTGTTGCAAAATTGTGGCTTAAAACTTGCTCCTCTAACCTGGAAATAGTATGTCACTTATGTATGTTTTCACAGGGAGTTGTATGCCAAGTATAAATACTTGTTAAATTCACAGCAGCTTCCTCTCTTTCTGCATGAAAGAAGAGTGAATGATGTATCATCTGTGGTAAAATAAGCTTGGACTATGAGCTCTTTATTATAGCCCCACTTACATAAGCAGGGTAGTATGTAAAATAAAGGTTTATAGGTATGGTAAAAACATACTGAAGGTGGAAATGAACTTGTGTAGTCCATTTGAGGAAAAAGAAATGCATTGGTCTCTAGTGTCTGCAATCAAGTTGTTTTCAAGTTGTATAGTTCCTGTTGAAGCTATTTGAATGTGACTGTTCAGAGCAGTAGTCTGACTGAAGTCTTGGACCATGAGAGCCATTGACAGTACTTTAAGACTTCCTTTTTATGTGTGTGTGTTTTTCAGTTGCTGGGGGAGATTGAAGAACACTTAAACTGCACTATTGCCCAAGTTGAACCAGACATAAAAGTACCAGTAGATGATTTTGATGGGAAAGTTACATATGGGCAGAAAAGAGCTCTGGGTGGTAAGGAATTAATGTGCTTTTGGGTTACCTTGCTATGCAATGCTCAGTTTCGTAGTTGTCTGCTGTATAACTACAGAATGATTAAAAAAACTTGTCTTCTGCATTTGTCACATACAGCCTATGGGTTGCAAGTGACTAAAGTGCTTGTATGCCTGTGGTTTTGCTTTGTTCTGTTTGAGGTTTTTGGTTTGTTGGGTTTTTTTTTTTTGTTTGTTTGGTTTTTTTTTTTTACAAGTTAACAAAGTTAATTTAACTTTCTGAATGACTATGATTAAGTATTATTCTGCTGTGAAAAACTGCTTTGAACACATCATTTAGATTGGGTCTCTTTTGGCAGGTGGACTGTATAAAGGCCATGTGGATATTCTGGCACCCACAGTACAAGAGTTGGCTGCCCTTGAAAAGGAGGCTCAGACATCTTTCTTGCATCTTGGCTATCTTCCTAACCAGCTGTTCAGAACATTCTGATGTGCCCCACTTGAGACAAGGCTTGAGTTAATAAATGTTTTGCCCTGCAAATACAAAACTCCCATCCTGAGTAGCAGTAGTTATAAAAATACTAAAATTAAATATACTTCTTGCATGATGAACAGAGTGTTCAGCATTGTTAATGCTGTTAGCTGTTGTCTTGATACAATAAAACAAGTCAAAGATTGAATACTTTAGTCTTTTGCTCTTTTGCCTTGCCTTGAGGACTTATTTGCAGAACCATTCTTTGCATAGCTTTTTGATTTACTGAAAATACAAGTATAGTTACATTTAGAAGAAGAACAGTTTCTTTGCAGTATATATGTTAAAATTACTTAACTAGCTTTGTACTTTTATTTTTAATGCAGGATGGAGGACTTTTTGTAGGTGCATCCATATTTAGATAGCTGTTAAAGATACTGACAGAAAAAAACCCAAAACACAATTTCCTGAAGTACGTATTCAAAGCTCTTGGTTATCCTAAATCTAGGTTAATAACTGCATTTTGTTTCCGTGATACTATAGTTTTCAAAGTGAAAGTGTCTAAAGTTTCTAAAATTGATCTTGTACAAAGAATTCTACAATACTGAGTTCATAGGAAAGTAACATACTAGTGTCAAATGAGTCATAAATCTTCAGGAAAAGGTTTTTCATTAAGCAGGAAGGGTTGAAGTACTTAATGCCTCTTGTGCTGCTGTTGAATTTGTTCACATGTAGTTACTGTAGTCTCATTTGGATTATTTTTTCTTTTTTTTGAGCTGCCTTTTCTCTAGTGACTCCTCTAGTGGTACATAGAAATTTCAGTGACTGCCTGCAGATTGTCACCTAAAATATCAAAAGTGACTGGAGATGCCTGTCAGCTCAAGAGTGAATTTAACCTTTTGTCTTCCTCTTAGAGACTTCTAGTCACAAAACATTCAGTCTCCTTGCAGAAAGCAGTGAAGGCCAGATGAAACTCAGGTTGAACAAAGGAAGAGATTTTTTTTGTTGTTTTGTGGGGTTGTTGGTTTTTTTTTTTTTTGTGTAGTGTTACCTGGAGAGGACAGACCTGAGAGTTCTGGCTGTTCTAATAAAATAGTAAATTTCTCATTAATTTAAACAAATTTAAATATTACATTTGCTGTGACTGTGTCATGTTCTCTGATCCTAAACTGGTCATTGTGGAATCCTGCCTCTTAATACCTTTTCTGTCCTTCAAACCTAGGTGGAGGGGGAAGAAAGGGAAGATGCATGGGAGGCTTATCCTTAAAACTTGGGAAGGAAAGTTCTGACTTTGGTTGTATTGGCCTCGTCTTGTCAGATGAGGAAGGAAATCTGTCAACTATAATAGAAGTCAACCAAAATTAAGTGATTGCAGTGCCTAAAATAATTCTAGGTACAGGAGAAAACATGTCATGCATGCTTGCAAATTGAAGCTGAGTAAAACCAGTTTCATCTAGTTTAAAGTGGGCATATATATATATAATAGGGGATCACTTTTAAATTGGGGAAAATGGTTGGTGGATGGCATCAAAGTCTTGCAAGCATTGAGCTTTTTGTCATGTAACATTTATACTAAATCTGCTATGTATTTAAAGTGCTGATATCTTTCAAGATTAGTTGTATGGTACCTAAACTTCAGTGAATGATTACAAATTATGACTATTAAGCATGGCTTTTCAGTCCTAAAATAAAACTGCTTCAGGCATACAATTTTAGTGTCCTGGGTTCAGCTGTAGCAGTCATTTTTCTCCTTCTTAGTAGCTGGTGCTATACTTGGGCATGCCAATACTTACTTAAAATTCCTTTTCCGTGGTGTAGGAGCTGAAATTTTAAAATGGCCTGATGTTTTCAGGAGGGCTTTGCTAATGCACCTTCAAACACTGCAGCCTAAGGGAAAGTACAGGAGTGAAGAGTTCCTGGTTGAGAAACTTTAAAGATTGAGGAATCAGAAATTTCACTGTATCTTGTGCTAAATGACAGAATCTCCACTACCCTAGTGAGTAATCTCTAGGAAAAGTATATAGATGAGATAGCATGTGAACTATTTACAATTGGTTTAAGGTATCTGGTCTGTGTTTCTCTATATTTAGTTGCTGCTGTCTTAAACACTAGCAAGATGAACTTCTTGGAAAATTAATTTCTTCAGAAACTATGGTTATTTAAAAAAGTAAATAAAACCCAAACTTAAATGTAAAAATTGATTTACACCCCATTAAGTTCAGACAATTGTCCCTGGATGTTCAATGTCTTTATTTCAGAATTCACATGCCTTTTTATACCTAGTAGAATAAGTGATAAGCCATGTGTAGCTGGATAGGCATAGTTCCAGTTAAAACTACCTACCTTTCTTGAACTGGCTGGCTTTCACGCCCGCAGACAAGGTACAAAGGTATTTTCACACTGGACATTAAAGTCAGCAGGTGTGCAAGAACAGGATTTCTCAGGAATGTTGTGCCTCTTGTTATTGGGAATATTCCAAGTGATATGCAAAAAGTCCTTGTAATTAAGTACTGTCTGTCTTTGTACATGCATGTGTTTATATATGTATAGGCTTCGGTGTGTGTGTGTGTGTGTCTGTATGTATGTATACTGCATGTTAGTTGTCTGACCCTTGGCCGCCTCTTGGTGGTGCTGATGTTTCACGTATGGCCTGAGAGGCCGTTGCTATTGGTACACCAGCCTGCTGCTTCCAACTGGGTCAATTATATTCTCCCTATATTTTTTTTTCTCCTTAGAAACAAACAAACTCCTAAACAAGAAGGAACGTAAAGCTGTTGGAACTGTTTGTGTGGAGCACAGACTCACAATGGAGGGCCCTTGCTTCACTGACTGACTTCTTGTTGGCAGCTTGAATAGACATGCAGTCTAAGCTGTTAAGATGGTTAACCCACTAACTTCTGTTTTGAATGGCTTGTTCCTTGTCTGGATACCATATTAGTTCGTTCTACTGTACATCTCAAAACTGTGTTTATTTTTCTTCTCAGTGTTGATTTCTAGGGCTGAGCTAACTGAAAACACCACAAAAAAAAAAAAAAAAGCTTTAATAAATGCCCCCAGCAGTATTTGTTGCAGTTCACTGGCTTTGGCATTCTGTAAGCAAATCCCTTGTAGAGATTCTTGCAGTGCTTTAGCTTTTCTGACCAGAAGGGGAAAATGTGGGAAATTCAAGATTAGCCTAAGTAAAATGAGAGAGTTTTAAGCTTTTTCTTCCCCCCCTGTTTTAATAGCTGTAAAGTTGGGGGATGGTGAGATTTAGGGGTTTTTTTTGGTTGGTGTTTTGAGTTGATCACTTGCTTACCAGAGCACCCTTGTTCAATAGCTTTCTATTTTTGACTAATTTGCTTTAGTACAATGTCTTGAGAAAATTCTCATAGGATGATTAACTATTCATTTGAGTATTTATAACTACTGCTAATAATCTTTCTTTGTTTTCCTTTACACTCCTATAAAGGTTCCTTTTATGGAAGGGAAAAGGATACAGATTGTGTTTGCCACTCAGTGTCCAAACTGCTGCACTGGGGTCCCCTTTTAGTACACTCCAAAGGCAGCAGTTCACTGGTCTCTTATGCTTTGAGTATGGTTCTGTTTTGCTACTGTGAAAGCAGACAAAATTGCTGCTGGCAATACAAACTTACACTCCAGTCTTCTCATGTATGAATCGCACATACAAATAATTTGAAGAGGTAATAGGCCTGTGGTCACTACCGTATGTGCAAATCCATATAATGCAATAAGCTAGGCTTCTACTTAAGCCAGTTAGCAAAACAACTGCATCTCAAGTAGATTAGATAAGTGTAAGAAAGGGGGAAAACGGGATGGCGAGTTCAAAGGCTGAGCTTTACCACAGTGTGTGCACCCTCCTGCCTTACACCTCTGTGGCTAGATGGGAAAAAGTGTAAAAGCTTGAGCCACTTAAAGCAACCCTTTACAACTGCAATTACAGCAACATTTGCCAGTACACAAAAGGAAGATACACAGGGGGTGGGAAAGAAAGGAAAACCTGTGGCTTGTAAGGAATCCTCTTCACAATAATAATTCTTCGACAAGTTATTTTAAAGCTAACTTACTACTTTGTGGAGCTGCTACTAATTGCAGGTGGTAACCTCTTCCCTGTATGATGAGGGAGCTCTTAATCACTTCCTAAGATGGTTGCAGAAAATACTTTGTATCAACTTGCCAGGACAGATGGGACTTCGGGCAGCCTGGTCTGGAGGGTGTCCCTGCCCATGGTAGGAGTGGTGAAACTACATGAGCTTTGAGATTCCTTTCAACCCAAAGCGTTCTATGATCTTGCACTGTTTCTTGTCTATAGTTCCTGGTTTCTTACGCATGAATGTCAGACAAGACTGGCAAGCACTTTAATAATTTCTCTGCAGCTATGATATATTAAAGGCTGTTTCATGATGCCCAGCATGTGAACGAAATAGTCTTATAATGGCTGTTATTATTGGAGAACATAAAAGGAACATTCATGAGGCATACCCTATGTCTACTGAGCACTGTTGCTTACTGGACTGCTGAAGGCGTGTACCAGAATATTTCTCACGTCCTGAAGAGATTTGCTTGATCTAGTATTTGGCAGAAAAAAGGATAAACAGCTAACTGATACAGGGAGAAAAATTACTGGAGTTCAACTGTTTCTAGTTAACTTTGAGCAGCTACTGTTGTGAGTGGTGGGATATGCTGCCTCTCCAAAAAAAAACACAGGTCTCCTTCTCATAGGTGCTGTGTTGTGGTGTGCAGAAATTTCAAGTAGCCTGGAACATCAAGAGCATCAAGAGCTTGTGTTTAGACAAATAGAACCATTTTATGTATGTAACAAAGTTTAATTTAAAAATTTTGCCAGGTGTACAAATGTCATAGCGCTCATTTCATAAACTGTGTTACCACTACAGTCTCACTTTACTGTCTTTTGATAGCTCTGAAGTGTTGTGTAACTGTCCAGTCATGACTGTCTTTGCTTGCTGGTTGTTGCACTGCTCAAAACACAGTGGGTGATTTGGGTGGTATCAAAGTCATCCTTCCCTAGAGCTGTGTTTGAGAACCTTTCAACCAGAGCTGTGGTTGTGTTAGAGTTAGCTCAATTGATTGTCTGAGTTATGAAGAATAACATGAAAGATAACAAAAAACAATAGAAATTATATCAAAACTGCTTTTGTTGGCATTTGTGACTCTGGTATATTATCAATAATATGTATGGCTGTCGGGTTTTAAGCAATATGTTCTAATTTTGAGAATTTCTGGTTATGACACTGAAAAATAATGGTATTTTTAAATTAAGTGCTTCAAAATAGGAAGTAGAGAATTTGTTAGCATACGATAATATGCACTTATGCTTTAAACAGCTCTGTACCATATGCAATAACAGGTTTTGGGGGGGATTATGGAATTTTAACCTTTTCTGTAAAAACAAATACTGAAGTTGCTCTTCCCTCCTTTATAGCAAGAGTTTTAAGCAGTGTTTGGCCAAAATGGTTAAAAAGAAGTAAGTTTTACAAAATGAAAGTCTGTTCATTTGGAAGTGCTGATCCCTGTTGGTATTTCTATGTACTAAAACAATGAGAACAGAATTTAAATTAAGTTAAAAAACTGTAAAATTGTGTGAAGTGATCTGAAGTTATCTGTCCGCAGCCTACTCTAGTTAGGAGTTTTGCCAACAACCATTCTTGCTTTTACACTAGGGACCTTCATTTAGTCCATGTTTCTGAAACACAGTAATTCTTCATATATGGTAAATGTACCTAATTTTTTGTATTTTCTTACTGAACTTTAACTTTTGTGGTATGTATGTACAAGAAACATCTCCCAGTGGCTTAAAAATAGTCTTTATAGCTAAAGAAGGAAAGAGTTTGTTGTTAGCCTGTCACTATTAAACTTATCTTCTTTTTTTTTTTTTTTTCAGCGTAATGCCTATAGTATCAGGAGCTTCCTCCATGTGTTTTACTTACCTCATTTAATCACATAGGTAACTTATGTAAACGCTATGCTCCAGGATGCAGTCTCCTTAATAAAGCAGGAAATCCCTGGGAAACTCTCCAAATAAACACTGCATAGGCTACCAAAACAATGAGAAATATGGGCTTGTATGTGAAACATTTTCATCAAGCTGATATGATATCCCCTTAAAAGTTGTCTTTTTTCTGAGAAGACATCCAATAATGTGACCTGCTTCTCAGACCATATGCTCATCCAGTTGCCTCTCCTGTTACCCTACTGATGAAAAGTGAGTTAAGTTTTACTTTTATGTAAGCAGAATTGTTTGCATGGTGGCTTTCAGTTTACAGCTTTTGAAAATCAACCAGGGGCTGAAGAGAAAAGTCTACCAGGCTAAGATGGGGAAGAAATGAAAGCTCCCTAAAAGTAAAGAAGGATTGCAAATCAAATCCTGACTGAAACCTAAATTGCCAATTTGAAAATAATCTTCTAAATAAGTGTTTCCATAAGTGACATGATTTGGGGTAATTAAGTTTGTGATGCCCAAATAAGCTGTGGGTTTAAGGTTATGAGCTTCAGAGATCAGTGTCTTTCTTGCAATTTGAAATGTATGTGACAATCTTGACTATGCAAATCAGTATGCAACAAATACAAATTCTCTTTACTCTCTTGTGTACTGCTATTGTCTAGAACAAATTAAAATAATGTGGTTTGATATGCCATGATGAAAAGTCCTCTCACTGAAGCATCTGTATCTCAGCAAGATGTCAGTCTCTGAAGCTCGTTCCTCAGCTATGTTCTGGTTCAGATTAGGCTTGTACTGAACAAAACAGAGTGAAACAGAAGTAAGCAGGAAGCAATTCAAACCCCCAGATGAGGCCATTCCAGTTTTTCCAGTTTAATAAGAACCTTAACAAATTGCCAACTCAGGTAGAAATTGTGGGATGTTTTTCTGTCTTTTTATATAGTGGTGTTATGTTGTTCAAATCATTGCATCCAGAAGCCACACTTTCTCAGGCAATATTTACCAAACTCAAGTCTCTACCTCATTTATTTGAAGAAGAAATCCCCAACTCCGCTAGACTATTTCCTGCATTAAACTAATTAACCTTCACAGAGAAATTAGGTCTTGCAGAGGTGGTTATGTTTCCTAAGAGAGCAGCCACAGCATTCCCAACAAGTGTTTGATGTGGAGAAAGAACATTTTTAAGAAGAATGAGTTAGTTTCCAAAGGTGCTACTGCTGTGAGGAACAATTTCCAGTATTACTTGCTCATCTTTGGTGTATAGTGAGATGGTGGCTGTTGTATCAGCAGCAAGTATTCATGTTTTGTTTGCCAGGCAGACTTTAAAAGGCTTTATTCTGTAGTTCTTGTAGCAAAAAGTATTTATGTGCAATATCAGGAATTGGCTTTTGATACTTTTAATAACAGTTTTAATAATTTAATCTGTTCCTTTAATAAGAAAGGAAAAAATGGGGAGGAAAGGACTGAAGTGGGCAAGGGCAGCCCAGTTAAAATTTAGTCTAATGCAGTGACTTGAAATAGTTTTAACCTGGAGTGCTGTTTATGCAGTTTGTGTGGTATATGTAAGCTCTTTCTTTTCCTCTGATGTTAGCATAGGAAGTTACCTTATTTCAGTCTTTCCTTTGGATAATCGATCATATTGTTGGTTTTTCTGCATGTGCCAGGTTCTGTGTTGTTGCTCTCCCTTTCCTGTGGTGTAGAGGATGTGCACAAGGGAGGAGGGAAGGTATCTGAGGATATCAGTGTGGGTACAGTGGGACAGCATTCCTCTGAGGAAACTTGCTAGTGTGAGACCTAATAAAGGGGCAAAATTAAGAGGAGCAGCAACAGGCTACTGTAAATCATTCTGGATTTGATGGGGGCAGAAAAATCGGGGAATTACATGTCACAGTCTGCTTTGTTCTTCTAAAATTTTTGTGTTGCCACTGTGGTAGGTGAGCACTTTCACAAAGCAAAGTGGTACCTTCTGATACTCATCAGAAATGGCTCATTTTGCTCACTGCCTCTCCAAGGAGGGAATTATACAACCTCTTGGGCTCAAAAACATTCTTTTACAGGAACAAGCAGGAAGGCTAGGGTAGAGAAGTAGTGACTGTAATGAAGAAAGGAAGGAATTTAAGGAGATCCTGGATTTCTCTGACCACAAAACCCATTTCCTTTTTTTTTTTTTTTTTAATGTGAAAAAGTTCTGCTGTGTCAGAAGGAGAGAGATGTTCTTCTTCCTGTTCCAAAGAAACTGTCATAGGTACACTGGTTTCTTTGAGAAACAAGGAGTGGATCAAGGTAGTTTTTCATGGAGTGTTTCATGTTACGAGCAAGCTCGTTAGAGTCAAATGAATGCACGTAGCTGAGCAAACATGCTGAACTCTGAATTCATTGAAAGTGAGTATAAACAGATTTCATGCCCTCAGAGGTAATTCCTGATGGTGGCAAAGATGTGTAATTATTGCTAAATTTACCAGCATAATTGAAGTCCTGTAGTCAATTATAGGCGATAACACTACTTGTGCAACCTGACGAGAACTACCTAAATTGAAGGTTAGCCTGCTTTCTGTGTGTGTGTGGTTGCAGGTAATGGAGGTTGCGCTGTGTTTGGAAGACTCACTAAATTCCTTCTTGTGCTAAGGAGTGGTCTGCCACGCAGCCAAGGACTAGCCCAAGGACTGTATTTTGGTTTATGCTTTGTCCTATGTCAAAGGTAAGATTTGAACAGTTTGCACATTGCAAAGGTCTAGAAAAAGGTTGCAGTGTTGATCTGTTTTTTAATCTTCTCCTCCAAATAACTCGTCTTCCCAAGTGTGGAAGTTTGGAAGTAAACACAAGAGTGGTAGAGATGTTATTCTGAAATATTTTTACACTTGAAATTTTTTGCAACCTTATGACTTTCTGGGGGTTTTTTTTGTTTGTTTTTTTTTTTTTTTATCTAATAACTGGTGTTTTTTTCCCCCTGTTCCTTTCTTCTTTGACCAGGGCTTAATTATAATATGCAGGTGTCACATAAGAAGTGCATGTGCAAGTACCAAGGAAAATAATATTTTCACGGTCAAACTCCAAGATTTTCAAGGACAGCTTTGAGTCAGAGGATGCTTTAGCCCTGAACTTAAGCTTGTGACAGTTCAAGTGCTAAAGCAGAGATCAAAACAAGAAGCTGCAACCAACTGCATTCAGAAACTGCTTTGACTCATGTTCTTGACAGTATTACTATTCTAGCAAATATTATTTCTAACACATGCTGTTTTCTGTACTTTCACAGAATTACAGAATATTTTCGGTTGGAAGGGACCTTAAAGCTCATCTAGTTCCAACCCCACTGCCACGGGCAGGGACACCTTCCACTAGACCAGGTTGCTCAAAGCCCCATCCAACCTGGCCTTGAACACTGCCAGGGATGGGGCAGCCACAGCTTCTCTGGGCAACCTGTGCCAGGGCCTCACCACCCTCACAGGAAAGAATTTCTCCCTAATATCTAATTAAAGTCTCCCTTCTTTCAGTTTAAAGCCATTCCTCCTTGTCCTATCCCTACATACCCTTGTATAAAGCTCCTCAGCTTTCCCTTTTCTTTGGTCTCTGGTTCAAAAGGAATAGCTCAGGGCAGGGTAAGCAAGTGGTGTTTTATTGCATATCCAGGCCAACAGATAGGAATAAGAGATCAGCCTGGATGGGCCCAAACTGATTGATCACGCTTCATCCCAAATAAAAATCTCCTGGACAGGTGGGGTAAACTGAAGGAATGCCGATTTTTATTAACTAAGTGCACATTGATACGTCCTTAAAGAAGAGTGAGAGGATGTAGCCTGTTTGTGTTGCCACTAAGACTCCCAGATAGATTACATGCTTGACTGCTGCCATATGTTAGCTGGGAATAACATTGCAGCCTGTCTGTAAGAGGGCCCCTCATGAAGAATTATAGGCACCGCTCTTCTTTAGGCACCATTTTCTGCTATTGTACTGGATTTGACTTATAATTATCCCCATATATGTTTGCAAATGCTTTCAAAATGACAAATTTCAAGAATTACCTATGGGCAGTTGGCCTCAACACTACCTTGCTATCATTTTGAGTGAAATTATTCCTTTGTTAAGGAATTATAGCTGAACAAAACCCTTGTACTCTTACTCGCTGGAAGAGAGCAATAAAGCAACAAGATTACTGGAATCCAGCTGCCTTTCTATTTGGAAATAACTATTCAAAAATTTATTTCAAAGAGTGAGACAGTCTAGATAATCACTTTGTAAAGTCTTTGCATGCTGCTGTGCCTCGTAGATGGGTTGCATTCAGATCATTGAGGTACCCCAGAAAGGGCTGTATAATAGTGGTGGTTTGTGTTGCTCTTCTGTCTACAACTGAAGGGGATTTTCTTAAATTATGCTAATGACAATCAATTTTAAATTTTTTTTTCTTTAGCAGTGCATTTTTAGTGCAACGTTTAAGTCACAGAAGTCTTAAAGATACTATTATGCTACTGTTAAAAAGTGGTCATTCTTTAAATTGCTTGATATGTTGCTGAACAAATATCTAAAAAGCTTTATTCTGTAACATACACTGCAACTTTCTGAAACAGCACAGAAAATACCAAACTCAGGTTTAAAAATTAAATTATACCATTTAAAAAAAAAAAAAAAAAAAAAAACAAAACACTCCTGCAAGTAGTTCTCGCTAATGATTCCCATCTTGAAATTTAATTTGCAAAGGTGATACTAGGACCACACATACCTCATGTTTCTACATTAAGCTCCTATGAAGTTGAAACTGAATGAGGGATTTTCCCGTTCTATAAATTTGGTCTCTCCATGAAATGTGAGTTCATAGAATACAGAAAAATTTAGTTCATGCATATTAATCCTATTGTATGCCAAGGAAGCTATTACTTTCATATGCTTTTATGCTTCTCACAATGTAAGATAATGATGCTGTATACATTAAAACTTAAATATTTTATAGATGCAATTAAAAAAAAAACCATTTACATAAAGTTAAGGATCTGACTAAAATGTAAAAGCAAAGAAACTCGAACTCAGGTAGGAAATTCTGTTCTATATGATATTCCTCAGGATTTTCAAGACCACTATTGAGTGCTACTGGGTTGGTTGGCTGCATTGTCTAATCTTGCATTGACCTAAGAAGAACCTACGTCTTCTTCATATGTAAGTTCCATTTGTGACGTTTAATTTTAATTTTTTTTTTTTTTTTAAGAGATAAGTGAAAATACAGATCTAAAGTTTTAATTTTGGGGTTTACAGGAAACTGCGTACCTCGTGAATATGTAATGAGGCAAAATTCTAAATCATTGTATTAATGTGCATTTATTTTATCATAGGGGGGTGGGTGTTAAAAAATCGTAGAATCGTAGAATAGTTAGAGTTGGAAAGGACCTTAAGGTAATGGAGTTCAAATCCCCCTGCTATGGGCAGGGAGTCTCACACTAAACCATGTCACCCAAGGCTCTGTCCAACCTGGCCTTGAACAGTGGCAGGGATGGAGCATTCATAACTTCCCTGGGCAACCCATTCCAGTGCCTCACCACCCTCACAGTAAAGAACTTATTCCTTATATCCAATCTAAACTTCCCCTATATAAGTTTAAACCCATTACCCCTTGTCCTATTGCTATAGTTCCTGATGAAAAGTCCCTCTCCAGCATCCTTATAGGTCCCCTTCAACTACTGGAAGGCTGAAACCATATGCCTATCAAAGATGATGATGTTCAAATCTGTATGAAAGAAATATATGGGTTTATTTAATTGATTTTTTTTATTATTATTGTATTTTATTTTGTTTTGTTTCCAAGTACACTTCTGAGTTGATTACAAGATAAATATTGCACCCATGATAGATCATAAGTGATTCTGGACTAAATGTAGAACAGCAGTGAAGTGCAGCTTAGTTTTTAAATTAAGTTTCTGATGTCCTGAAAAATATTTTTCAGATGCTAAATCCAAAGTTGCTTCAGTTCTGCAAATAATCTCCTTTCTGAACTGCAAGCTTTCCAGCAGGCTGGAGTCTTCCTTCAGAAAGTAACCAGAAGTGGACCAATAGGACAGTGGAGAGGCTGGAGACTGTTCAGTACATACTCAAGAGGCACAAACTAATTATTTCTCCTTTCTGTGTCTAAATTGCCTGCAGATGCTCTTAGAGAACAGCTGACAGGGATATCATTAGAGAGCTGTGTTCCACCTCAGATGCAGCAATATGCTTTGCTTTCTCTTCAAAATGTGGCATAATCACTAATGATAGCTTTTGCCCTGTAGGGCCTTGTAGGTGCATGGGTAGAGCACTGGCCTGGGTATGATAGAATGAAAAGCACATCCTTCCTTCTGTGTAGAAGGCTAAAAATCCTTATCTCCTATGTCCCAAAAGACTGTACCACCTAATCAGCTTTAGGCTAGTTTTGGGTGAGAACATGTTCACCTCTCTGCCCAACTGTGCAGAACAGAGTTCAAGATTCATTGATCTGAGGGAGAGGCCAGACAGGAAATGGAGGGCTCTGTATGTTACTCGAAGTTATTTTTTCCAATTCTAGTTTATTGCTAGCATAACCTTTCTAGCTTAAGCACATAGAAATGGGATCCCATTAAATATTCATCTGGACTGAAAAACCCTCTATTGTTCAATTTTACTCCTTAAATAAGTACTTAAAGAATATGGTGTGGTCATGTCTTTGCTTTCTTTGCCATAATTTTTTTAACTGAGCTTTCAAGTACCTCAAAAGAAGTAAGTTTTCTAATCCTCACATTGTTCTTGTGACTTCTACTCAAACTCCAGTTCCCCAGGATGGCTCTTTACCTCTGGGTACCAGCACCAGGCAGTGCTTCAAATTCAGCAGCACAATTTCCAAACAAAGATTAAAAAAAAAAAATCCCTTTCTATTTGAAAATACTCTTTCTATATCCAGTGATTGTACTTGCCCTTTTGAGCTGAGAATCATGCTGCAAACTAGAGCTCAGCTGATAATTCACTGACATTTCTCCTTCTTGCTTTCTCCATCCCCATCACTCCCCCCTTTTTTCTTCCATAGACTGTTTGAGGTTATAACCTAGTAGTAGTGATTATTCTCAGGAATGCTGAGAATATGTATGTGGCCATATTTAGGATCAAAGTGCTTCTTTATGGTTAGGTTGTGAGGTGGCTCATACCACTTTGTTATTCTCTTCCTTATTTGCTAACCCTGATGGATTCGTGTACATATGTGAATATAGGCCTATGTTTATAGGGAAAGAGGGTTTTTTTCAGGGTTTTGATGCCTGTGGGGATCAGAAAAGAAAACCCCATGTTCTCAAGGATGCATGTCTGCATTTATGTTTGGACACCTGTCAGTCATATAGTTTTACTGATATGTGCTATGCTGTATTTGTCACCAAAGTTTCTTAGTTAATAAATAAATCGGAGAGTGCCAAATCAGTACCATAAAGGGGTCTAAATATATGAATTCTCCATTATTCCCTTTTTAACTAAACTTGCAATTTCATCATAAAAGATGCCAGTTTAGCTTGACACAAACCCATGTTGATTGGCACTAATTATATTACCCTCCTTTAATTTATTAACCAAGTCCTGTATCAGCCAGCTATTTTGCTTAGGATCAATGTCAGTGTGACAGGCCTATAATTACCTGGGTCGTCTTATTAGCCCATTTAAAATATTGGCACAACAGTCAGCTCACTGCAATGTTTCTAGTGTTCCAGGATGTATTGAAAATCAACATTAATGGCCCAGAGTTCCTTTGGAAGCTCTCACTAAAACCTTTAAATGTAAGTTATTTGGATACACTAATGTCTGCTTTTATGAACCACTTTTTTATATCTTTCTGAGCTATTATTAAAATGTCATCAACTGAACATGCTGTTATTAATATTTTTTTCTGAGATCTTTTCTTAGTCTTTGGATAAATGTTTTCTGATTCCCTGTCTCACTTCCTCGTAGGATCAAGCAAAACCCTGTTGTGTGTTTGACATCCATTTGCCATGGAAATCACTGTAAGATTCCAGGCTTAGAGCAGGACAGGAGTGAAAGAGTGTGAAGTTCTGAGGGAAACATTATGATGTTACAGGCTCACCTGAAGGCCACAAACAAAAAATAAGTCTCTCTATGGTTTCAGCATCAGATAATATGCAGCCGAAGTATCAGATAAGGAACCCCTAGAAATGCTGAAAAGGGAACCTGAAGAGTCCAGTGACACAACAGTTCATGTAATGGGGAGGACAAATGTGTTTGACAGCCTGCACTGGAGCGCTGTATAAGCCTGGTAGCATTATTTTAAGAATAATCTAACCTGTGAACTCTTAGACCTACTGATGTCTGTCAAACCTGATGTTCATTTGCTGAATAAGAAAAATATCAGAAAAGCAAATATTTCAGTTAAATTCTCCAGGATAAAAAGCCTCTTTAAAACTGAGTAATGAGCAATAAATGTGATAGAGGGGATGCTTGACGGGCTCACAGCTTTAGTGCTGTGAACAGCTTCATTGTCAATTGTACCCATTTCTCTTAACACCACTTCTGGTGCTCCAGAGCTGCAGGTCTCCTCTCCGGTGGGGTCCCACAATACGTAAACAGCATGAAGCTGCTGCTCACTAGTAGTAAAATTGGGGAAGGTTTCCCATGCTGTGGCTGATGGCCTGGAAAAGGAATGCTTTTGAAATGGGCTGCTGTATTTGCTGCTTCACTTGATTGTTTCCATATCTGCCTCAATCCCCATTTCAACACAGTGTGGGCTGGCTGAGGGTGAAGGTGGGTGTCATAAGCAACAAAAGCAAGATCTTACACCATCTTTTGTACCAAATGGATGCTGTCTATTATAATTTCTAAAGCAAAAGCCCAGGTTGAGTGCACCTAGCTTCAGACAGAAGATTACGTGCATCCTTTATGTCTTTGTGGCAGTGACATTCTCTCTGTTGCCTGCATCTGCCCAGCTGGACTAACAGCTTTTTTTCGGTCGTTCCCCCAGTCCCTTTTGTTGCAACTGTGGAGTCACATTCAGTTAAAGGTAAGCCTAAGAAGCCAACACATCGTATTGCTCGTCATCCAATAGTAGTCCTTGTATAAACTACTAAAAAATGTCAGTTTAAAACAAGGTAACAAAAGGTTCAGGTTTTACCAGAAATACATACCATTTAGTATCTGATGTTGGTAGCTTCATCATGAAAATAATACCTATTATTTCATGACAATGTACTGTCTGTTTCCTAAGCAGCTATATCCAAAATCTGCTACAGCTGGGAGAGGTTAGAGGAGGTATTCCTTCTTCTGGCAATAAAATCTCCAAAGACAGAGTACTTACATAGCTTCTGTTCATCTTCATCATCATGGAAAGCTCAGTTTCAGTACAGGAAACAAGTACTGTTTATACAGTGCTTTTAATGGAGTTTAAAGAATATTATCAGGGAAAGACCCTATCAGGTAAAATGCATTCCTTTTGTAAAACTCTTAAAATAACTTTTTAAGATTTTAAACTTCCAGTGCTTGCACACCTTTCAATCTCACACAATTTATAATCTGTAAGAGATGTATAAGTTAAATATGTAAGTCATAGATCACAACCTTTTCTTTTCCCACATCTTCTAACACAGGAATAAAATTACTTTCACCAAAAATGAAATTAATTTGTATCTTCTCATTCTGTGTTATACTGACAGAAAAACCTTCTCGTCCCATTTAGTGTGCTGGTCCAGGACAGTGAGTCAGCCCCAGGTACACAGTTTGGACGACAACTAATAATGCAAAATAGATCATAATCAGAGGAACAGTGGCAGCATGTTAGCAGTGTTAGTGGCGGAGGGGCATTCTAGCTGTGGCTGCTGGCATTGTGGAACTCGTCACCACAGAAAATAAAAGAAAATTCATGATATCATAGAGTATATGGATATAGAGGATGTCTGTAGATGGATAATAAGCATACATCTAGGGACGCCATCATCAATAATGAGAAAAACATTGTGATGGGTATGTTCTGATTTCTATTGGATTAAGAAAACAGTATGATCGTATAAAGCAGTAGCTGTGCTCATATCCTTGCCATCATGGAAAAGAGACTGCTCATTTTGAGAAACTGGTGATAGGACTGTTGTATGCTTCAAAGTTTTTTTAAAAAGAATACAACAAAGAACTGTTGTATGTTCTAAACCTTTGCAAAGGTTTAAAAGAGAAAGGTAATGAAAGGGGTAAAGGAAATACAGGAAACAATTCAGCAGGAAAAACATCTGACTACCAGTAAAATTCTGTATACAGCTAAGGTTGCTGGTTTTTATCCCTGAAGCCCTAAATCCTGTCTTTCCTCCAGCAGTCTCTCTTGTGTGTTATCACCATGTTTTCAAATGTCAGTGAGGCTTGGTTGTAACCTTAATATGAAAGGGAGTAAATTTCCAAAACCTTGTACTAAATAGTCTGTTATCATTCAAATATCAGGGCATGTTACACAGCACATCTGTTTTTCTGGATATGTGGGGCGTGAGAGAGCATGGGATCGACAGATTTTGAGGTACAGTGGACTACTGGTATTCATTAATAACAGATAAATATTTAAGCAGTCAAAGATTATGTAGATTACGTACACAGCTTGTGTAGGAGGTGGCACTGGATTTTTGTTTTTTGTTGCTGAAATAAATATTAATAACCATTGCCAAATTTTTCCATTTGTTGTTGTAGTTACAAGTAATAAGCCCACACAGTTCCTCTGTCAACTTTCTCCACATATTTCCACCGAATTACAGATACTTGTCAATTTTCTTCCAAGTTCTTGAGTTCAATAAGAAACTGAAAATTTTCACATGCTTTCATCAGTTTATTAACTGTAAAACTATAGTGAGTACTTCGCTGGTTTGAAGCCAACTATTTGATTTCTAAGGATATTATGAAGTACTAAATTTAATCCTTTCATTAACAGCATATCCTGTTCAGAAAACCACAGAGGCAGTGCTTTGTGCTCATATGGGAAGTCAGCGTTCCAACTCTGGCTATTCTGTTCCAAACTCATATGCCACTAATATCTCAAATTTCCCATCAATAGCAATAATAGTCATACTGTTATATGATTTTTACTTTGTTCTTTAACTTTGTTTTATAATAGTATGAACCATTTTATCAGATTCCTCCCCTGACTCAGAACAAACAGGTGGTAGTAAGCAGAGACCTATTAATCTGGTAAATTTTTAAAGTGCAACTGCTTGGCCTGCATTCCCTGTCTCATTAAACTGGATTGTAATATCCAAGTTTTCATGGCTTACTGTTGGATATTTAATGCATTCTTTGATTACCAATGTCATTCATGCTGCCAGAATTCACATATTGTGATCAGAGGTTTCAAATGGTTTGAATTGTAATCCCCAACCCTGTTTTCTACACTGGCTAAAACAAAAAATAAAATCAAGGAAAGAGGAAGCAAATCCTCTCTAACAGCATGACTGGTATTTCCTGAACTGGGAAATAATTATACCAATTAACAAATTTTTCTTTTTTTTTTTTTTTTTTTTTTTTTTAGATTTTCTTCCTACTTTAAAGCATCCAAATGCACAAACAGGAGTCATGCCAGGTTAACCAATTGGCTGTTAATGAAACCTCTGTGTGAAGACCCTCCCTAATCTACTCAACCCTCCAGAGATCAAACAGAGAGTTAACAGACCAGAGCAGGTTATATGTGATGGATGTGTGTGTATAAATCACTTCCTCAAAGCTAAATTGTTCCAATTCACTCAGTGGCAACAAACTGCAAAGATTCTCACAGACATATAACACTCCCTTCTCCTCCTCCTCAGTAAGGATTATTGGCCCAGAGTTAGAAAACTCCTGGGAATCCAGGTAATATAGTAACAGGGTAGAGAGCAGCAAGCGAAGTACGGAACAAAAGCAAGCATGTAAAAGAAATAATAATGATTTTTGTCTTTCAATAAGCATTTTGTTGGCTCTGAGGGAATTCATACTGTTGCTTCAACATTTGGTGATGTGCAGTTAGTTTTGCTGAGATGTTCCAAAGGAAGGTAATGTTAAAAAAGACACGATGTCAAAAGAAGAATAATACATTATTCTTTCAGGAATGACTTGTAAAACTACAAAATAAAATTCACCTATGAATCACAAACTCCAAAAAGACACTTCTGGTAACTGCTACCCATACTCCATTTATTTTCCGGTTTGCCTTTGTTACTTTGATAAAGTAAATTTTGGGAACCTGTTGACATAAAGAACAGTTATCTTTGTACTTATTAATGTCTCTCCTGTGCCTGCCTTCTCAGATATCCCTTTAGGAACTAATATTTGAGATCCTACAGAAGAAAATTCACTGCTTGCAGATTGCACTGAGACAAAAATACATCTCATTTAGTTCAAGAGAGATAAATTCTACTCTTCATTATTATCTCACTGGTTTCAGTAGAGCCTATTAGTATAACTAAGAGCTGAATTGCATTTGAGGAAATTTTTAAATGACTGTACAAATAAAGTTCAATTAAATGTTTTTATATATTCTTTATATTTCCCATTTAAAATTATTCTTCACATGTTTATTACTTGTGTCTTTCCCTCTGCTTTTTACTCTTTCTTAATGCTATTATGCACATTTTCTTCCTTTTTCTAATATTCCCTTCCAATTATTTTTAGCTTCCTCCATGCTCAAGAATAAGACTCCTTTCAGAAAATTGCTGCTTCTCACTAGTTCTTGTTGAAGCATTGATATCCATCAATAGTTGTTTTTCATTAGGAGTTTCCTCTGAATACATACTATAGAGTAAAGCAAGGTTGAGTAGTTAATGAGTTTAAGTATGTGAAGAGCTAGTTTGGGAAAGCAAAAGCAAAAGCAAAAGGAATGAAAGACTCAGACTCTTGCTCTTATTCTGTATTTTAAGTTATTAATTACACTGAAGACCATGAAGCTGAATGTGCACATTTCAAGACCATGGTCATAGATCCAAACATGGTAAGTTGTATCTTTGTCCGGAGACAGAGTATTTGTAGATAAGATTAATGGAGAATAAGTTCCTTTACTATTAAAAGTCAGCAACAATGAAAGAAATATCTTCAACAGGTCATTACTAGGATAAAAGAAGTACCTTCATAGAATTAAACTTGAGGTCATTCCAGTTTACCATACTAATGGGGGTGAAATTAATTTCACTTCAGATTACTACAAATTTGTCACCTTAATTCCCTTCTTACAGGTAGTCATATGTGCACTCATGGCATACTTTATCTCACTCACAGCTGAAGTCTTTGGATTAATATGAATCACACTTCTTTTCTTCTTTGGTTGTGTAAGGCATGTGTTTGATTGAAATAGTGGCATCTACACAAGGCTACGATATAGGCATCTACAGATGTCTGTATTGATATATAGACGTGTATATTTGGTCAGATAAATCCTGCACAAAGCAATATATTCAACAGCCGCACCTTCTGCCCCACCACCCCCCATGTAAATTTCTAGAGATATTCAAAGTATAGACTTTCAATTTCAGAGCAGCATGTACAAGCAGGCAAGCTTTGAGACTTCAGTCAAAAATCATTTGTAACAGCTGAGCTTAGCAGCAAAAAAGCCCCAGTCCTGTTTTTATAAAGGACATGCTGACAAATCCTCTGCATTATAATAAGCGTATGGATGAACACAGTAAATTACAATTGAAAGCCAACCAATGTCACTTCCTTCCCTACGCTGTGCAAAACATAAGTGTGCCTTTGTACGAGACAAGAATTGGTTTGGCTCAATTTATTGTGTGGGTAAATCCAAATCTTTAATCAAATCCCTGCTTAGTCTCAATGCTTAGTCTTAACTTTTGCTCCAAATTTTGAAGATTTAATTCCTGAGGTTCAGACAAGTCAGTCCAGAGAGCTATGTACTTCTCACACTTGTTCAGCTGGGTCATCTGTATCTAGGGGAAAGGTGGTGGTAGCAGCAGGTCAAACAACAGTACAAAATAATTGCTTTTTTTCTTTCTATACAGAAAAAAGGAATTTTGTTGAAATGGCTAAGTCTTCAAAAGGCCGTTTTGCAAAACAGAAATACACTTAAAAGCATATGATCTTTAGCTGGAGGCCAGACTGAGTATGTTTCTGATTATGCTGGTGACCCTCACCCTAAAATCCCTTTGTAGAAATGCCTTTATTCTAGACAACATACTGACTAGCAAATGATCTAACAGATTTCACAGCACATAAATTAAGACCTAATAAATAATTTCAAATTCAGACTCCCTAATTACAGAATCAGTGAAGCATTCCATTTAAAATTGCAATTATCTAAACAATTAATAAGTACAACTAAAATGAGGTATCACAGAAAAATATTCGATAGCTATTTATTATGGAAAACACAAGCTAAAATTCTAAGCACTGGCTAAGACTGGTAATGACTGTTTAAACCTATAATTCATGGTTGGTCTAGATACCAGAATAGGAACATTTCATTATGTTAACTTATCTGAGTGTAAATGCTCAGATATTAAACTCTGTTACTAATTAATTTTTATACTTTTTAGAAATGTTCAATCCTTCTAGTACTTTTACAGTGTAGTAATGTATTCACTTTAGCCGGAAAGGTTTTTTAAATATGGAATGTATATTAAATACATAATTCCAATATATTGCTTGGAATTTGTAGATACGGAAAGAATAGTTGTACAATTAGGAAATGTACTTGTTTATGGGTATGGCTATGGCAGTATGTGGATGGCTCCAACACGCATCAATGTAAAGGATATACATTTATGTTATCTTCCATAGAAATCTAATAGTGGGAGTGCACATCAAATATAAAATAGAACAGGTTGCCCTCTGCATATAATAGTTTTTCTATACCCTCCTTTTCTCTATTTTTGGGTTTTTTTCTCTCTATGTCCAAAAGCAAACATCAAACAGAGCAAAATATGAAGGAAAATGTCAGTTGCTGCTATCAATTAGTTTATTTCAGATATTGGGATATCTGCAATGAGAAAATAAAGGCAGGCTACCACAAATGACATAGGAATATATATTGCTAGTAGGTATAAGGTCCTTCTGTACCAATACTTTGTATTGTCTCAAGCACTGCTAGTTGACATTAATAGCTCTGCTGACCCAGAACTCTGTGCCTCTGTGATTTCTTAGGATTTCACTGCATCTATTGCAGTTGGACTCCGTTTGTTTCTGCACTACCATCAGAATGAAATACATGAAGAAGTTGAAATGTAATACCGAGCTTGGAGGAAAGGTCCCTGCTGCTCACCTGTGACCCCAAGCAGCAGAAGGTGGTTCATTAGAGGTGGAACTTGAATGCTGTCTTCTTCTCAATGAAGGGAAATTGGAAACAATAATGTAACTGCTGCTGTTTATTGGCTGCTGCATGTTGGTGTCTTCCAAGACAGATGATGCATCAACTTGAGAAGACACTGAGACCTCAGAAACCATGGAATCATAGAATCATAGAATAGTTAGGGTTGGAAAGGACCTTAAGATCATCTAGTTCCAACCCCCTGCCATGGGCAGGGATACCTCACACTAAACCATCTCACCCAAAGCTTTGTCCAGCCTGGCCTTGAACACTGCCAGGGATGGAGCATTCACAACCTCCCTGGGCAACCCATTCCAGTGCCTCACCACCCTAACAGGAAAGAATTTCCTCTTATATCCAATCTAAACTTCCCCTGTTTAAGTTTCAACCCTTTACCCCTTGTCCTATCACTACAGTCCCTAATGAAGAGTCCCTCCCCAGCATCCCTATAGGCCCCCTTCAGATACTGGAAGGCTGCTATGAGGTCTCCACACAGCCTTCTCTTCTCCAGGCTGAACAGCCCCAACTTTCTCAGCCTGTCTTCATACGGGAGGTGCTCCAGTCCCCTGATCATCCTCGTGGCCCTCCTCTGGACTTGTTCCAACAGTTCCATGTCCTTTTTATGTTGAGGACACCAGAACTGCACACAATACTCCAGGTGAGGTCTCACAAGAGCAGAGTAGAGGGGCAGGATCACCTCCTCCGATCTGCTGGTCACGCTCCTTTTGATGCAATGGTGTTAGTTGTTTTGCTACCAGATATAGGGAGGGCTCATTTCAGAGTGCTGGGGAGCTTTCAAGACTTTGGTGTCTTCTGCTCAAATAATGAGTTCCAGCTCTACGAGGTCACCACTCAAATCATCATCTAAAGGTTCTGAGTTATTCCTTAGGAGAAAGTTTTTCAATTCTGTTAAAATTTATTGACTGAGGGGAAAAAGTTCTTTCTAGAAGACGTTGCTTAAACCTGAGATAACATCTGGGGACTTTGAGTCGATTATGAGCTTGTTACAGAATTTCAGGGTCTAGTTAAGGAACTGGGACTGGTGAGGAAGGTTATGGTTTCCTTTGCTGTATGTAGACCTAAAGGAGGTCTTGCCATTGCTCTTTCCCAGATTCTTGGGATGTTCTGAGATCATGGACTTCTGTTAGAAGAGTGATAATCCATTCAGCTGACTGAAATAGTGGATATTAATCTCTATTTTAAATTGGTGATGGTCCATCAGAGTGATCTTCCCTACCTCAAACACAGCATTCTTGTTTGTGCAGTCTGTATGTTTTTGTAGGAACAGTTTACTCTATACAAAACCTGGAATAACAAATTTTCTTTCTATCGTAAATAGCACATTAAACTTTGCACATTCATCCTTGACATGGTCCCTAACTATGTTAAGCCTTCTTGCTATGTATCAATCACATCTAAAATATTCCTTGAGAATATAAGAAATCTCATGCTGTTCAGACTAATAGCCAACATGACCTCATACCCTGCTTCTCACAGTGGCAATAGGACACTGTGCATCAGATGTGCCTACCTATCTTCTCTTCATCAGCCACCCCAGATTCCCTCCCTCTCACTTTTCTTTTGTGACAGTAGGTGGTAGGTTTTTCTTACTGGTGAATCTAGCACTGCTTGTTTACAAGGACAGAAAATGTTCTACAGACCATTTTCTGGAAGAAGACTTAGAAATGTGACTTCTGCAGCACCTACCTTTCTGATAGAAATAAAAATCTTCCACTAAATTAACATCAGCAAAATAGCAAATCCTAATTGTATCATCTCTTTCTACAGCCAAATTCTGTGATCTCTACTGAGTCAAAGCTGCATCCTGGAGTGGATAGAAGTTTAGCCTCAGTAATAACGGAGTAGTTCTGAGGTTTCTCTCTTTGTAAAGTAATTTGTAGCTTTTCACGTATTGCTGTAACATAGATTCATTTCCCTTTGTACTCTTAGCCTACAATGGAAGCCGTTTGTGTATTTTATGGAGTGCCAAGGAAACAATCACAAATCATCTATTAAGCTATTAATTGGATTACACAGCCTTCTAAAGCAGGTTAGATTTTCTTTGCCAAATATATTCTACTCCTTTTAATCCATCTTGTTAGGGAAAAAAACCCATCAAGCTGCTATGCATGTTGCCTTTTCACTTTAATTGCTGGCATTTTTTAAGGAATGCGTGCAGGTCCTAATATGCACAAAGAACTTACTGTACATTCATTTGCAATATAAAATTTCATGTCTTGGTGGAAATTGTATTTGCAGTAATGCTTTGTATCATAAACCTGCAGCATATTATTTATTATACATTCTTAATCTCATTACATTCAGTTGTTGAACTTTGGTTTAGCAGACTGAAACAGCATGAGAAGTGTTCAAGATACAAGTCAACGAGAATCATAGAATCATAGAATAGTTAGGGTTGGAAAGGACCTCAAGATCATCTAGTTCCAACCCCCCTGCCATAGGCAGGGACACCTCACACTAAACCATGCCACCCAAGGCTTCATCCAACCTGGCCTAATCATGTCTGTTAGGCAGGGATAATTCACTGCTTGTTCAAGTCATAAGTAGAAGGTGGACACTCTCCTGTCCTGCACCTGAGGAAAAGGAATAAACTCATTTTTGATTGTAAATTAATTTCTGTCAGGACAGCAGCTCTTCCGCACCTCTGAAAATGAAGTCTTCCAAATCTCCAGTTATGAATGAAATATGGAGGCACCAAAAAACTCTTTGCCAAATCAGGCAGTCTAGGCCTTTGGGAATAGTGTGTGCTGTGTGGACACTTCCACCAATGCTTATCTGAAACAGGTAGAGTTACAACAGAAACTTGTCATCTGGAAGTCAACAATTTTTCTGGAAATCTTTTCACTGCTATTTTAATTGATTATCATTTGTAAAAGGGTAACGAAGTTTCACGGGCTTCCATTCTTGTTGATAAAAAACTATGTTGAGTAGTACACGTTATTACTGGCTCTTTCATACCATTCAAAAACTGAAGACTTGCTCCTGCTACAGCACCTACTCGTTTCCTCCTAGGTGCATAAATTGTTTTTCAACAAAAACTCAGCCTATAAAATGAGAAAAAATCAAAATCAATCTCAAGAGACTCTTCTACCCAAACTACTAAACAGTCTGGTACAGCGCTTGAGTAAGAAAATGGAATAATAAACCTAAAAGCCAAACTGCTGACCTCAGCTCCTCTGAATTTTTTGTTAGAGAATCTTTGCTTGAGTTTTGCAACTCAATTTCATGCCTGTAGCCTGTGCTATGAACCAGGTGCTGTCTCTGAACCCAAAGTATTTGTAAGGAAAATGAAGAGAACTATTTATAAACATGTTTAATCAAGCATGTTAACAGACTAAGGTGTAAAATGCAGAGCTATATTTGTTTTGAAACAAACAGCTGAATCTGCTTTGCCACTCTTGTGTAACAATGTAATTTAACAGTAAAGTTTGCCCATTAAGAAACAGCACCTCCACTGGAAAAAATAGTATGCCCTTGGTTTGACTGTGCCTGTGACTGAGGGAGGGTGTTTCCTTGTTTTAAAATGGCACTCACAGACATGATTAAATTTTTATTTTAAGGATATTTGAAAAATCATGGCAGTCAGGTGAAGTTCCGATGACTGGAAAAAGGGAAATATAACCCCCATTTTCAAGAAGGGGAAAATGGAAGACCCGGGGAATTACAGACCAGTCAGTCTCACCTCTGTGCCTGGCAAAATCTTGGAGCACATTCTCCTGGACAGCATGCTAAGGCACATGAAAAAAACAAGGTGCTTGGTGACAGCCAGCATGGCTTCACTAAGGGGAAATCCTGCCTGACCAATTTGGTGGCCTTCTATGATGGGGCTACAGAATTGATGGACAAGGGTAAAGCAGTTGATGTCATCTACCTGGACTTGTGCAAAGCGTTTGACACTGTCCCACATCCTTTTCTCTAAATTGGAGAGAGATCAATTTGATGGCTGGACCACTCGGTGGATAAAGAACTGGCTGGATGGCTGCACACAAAGAGTTGTGGTCAATGGCTCAGTGTCCAGCTGAAGACCAGTAACAAGTGGTGTCCCTCAGGGATCGGTGTTGGGACCGGTCTTGTTCAACATCTTTGTCACTGATGTGGACAGTGGGATTGAGTGCACCCTCAGCAAGTTTGCCGATGACACCAAGCTGTGTGGTCCGGTTGATATGCTGGAGGGAAGGGATGCTATCCAGAGGGACCTTGACATGCTTGTGAGGTGGGCTGATGCCAACCTTGTGAAGTTCAACCATGCCAAGTGCAAGGTCCTACACCTGGGTCGGAGCAATCCCAGGCACAGCTACAGGTTGGGCAAAGAAGAGATTCAGAGCGGCCCTGCGGAGAAGGACTTGGGGGTGTTGGTTGATGAGAAACTTAACATGAATCAGCAGTGTGCGCTCGCAGCCCAGAAAGCCAACCGTATCCTGGGCTGCATCAAAAGGAGTGTGACCAACAGGTCGAAGGAGGTGATCCTGCCCCTCTACTCTGCTCTTGTGAGACCTCACCTGGAGTATTGTGTGCAGTTCTGGTGTCCTCAACACAAAAAGGACATGGAACTGTTGGAACAAGTCCAGAGGAGGGCCACGAGGATGATCAGGGGACTGGAGCACCTCCCATATGCAGACAGGCTGAGAAAGTTGGGGCTGTTCAGCCTGGAGAAGAGAAGGCTGCCTGGAGACCTCATAGCAGCCTTCCAGTACCTGAAGGGGGCCTATAGGGATGCTGGGGAGGGACTCTTCATCAGGGACTGTAGTGATTAGACAAGGGGTAACGGGTTGAAACTTAAACAGGGGAAGTTTAGATTGGATATAAGGAGGAAATTCTTTCCTGTGAGGGTGGTGAGGCACTGGAATCGGTTGCCCAGGGAGGCCGTGAGTGCTCCATCCCTGGCAGTGTTCAAGGCCAGGTTGGACAGAGCCTTGGGTGAGATGGTTTACTGTGAGGTGTCCCTGTCCATGGCAGGGGGTTGGAATTGAATGATCTTAAGGTCCTTTCCAACCCTAACTATTCTATGATTCTATGATCAGATTGTACATTCCTCACACATCTGGAATGCCCAGCAAAACCAGCAAGTACTTTGTTTTGCAACGAATGCAGAAACCGAGACATTGTAGTTGTTGCTCTTCTTTTTCTTCTTTTTTTTTTTTTTCAGTTTTTAAAATGTGTACTTCTCTAAAGGGTTACCTTTCCATCAGCTGACTTCATGATACATATTCCTTTTCACTGACGGCACCTTTATCAGAATAATAAGAATGCTTAGATAAACACACTCTGTGTATTAACTTCACCCTCCTTAACAGAGTTAAACAAGGAAGAAAATTGAGTATAGATTTTCTCTGTAATCAGAAATTAGACCTATGTAACTGCAGAAGAAAAAGGCAATCCTAAAACCTTAAAACCCACCAGAAATATCTAACATGCAATTTGATCTCTGCTTATGCTATTTTGCTTCAATTCATGGTAAAGTAACATTTCTCCTTCACTAGCACCTGCTGTGTATCACTACAAATGATTACATATAGCAGCACAGGTGCCTCAGAGAAAGAAGAATATATTGTTCAGAACATACAAACAGCTATATCTGAATTTATGAATACCATAATTCCTTCTGAAAAATGTGAACTGTTTAAGCAAATAATCCTTTTGTAAGTGTTTATTCAAGAAAACCGTATTTTCTTTCCCAGAAAATTGCTCACAGCAATGGTTGACGACACTGGTGATTTATCAGCCACGGCATTCAGAAAGATCAGAGCTCTGGGGTTTTATATAGAAACTGATAAAAAAAGAGGCACTGGTACCCAACTAGAAGGCTCTTGTGAAAGCAGCCTGAAAAGAGAATAAACAAAAATGTACTGCAGTGCATTGTTTAAGGTTAACCTCAAACTCATTTAGACTGGTGCACGTGATGTTTGCCTCCAGTCACTCTTTTGTCATGGTACCAGGAATAGACAGTTTCATATCTACACTTGGGCACCTGAGTAGCTGAGTTCCTCACAAGTGCAGTGCATGTAATCTATCAAGACAGAGGTTTTCCTGCAGCCCACTGTGTTGCTGCAAGCCCCTTTCCTGTGGATGAGTATGAGAACCTGCTACAGACTGGAGAGGTGCCTGGGACACATCACCACTGGCTTTATGCAAAGAAAAGGAATTTGCCTCACTAGTTCATGTTCCGGAAGTCCTGCCTGTGTGGGCATTAGGCTTGTTGCTGTTATCCAGTTTGCCTCACAGATAACTTGTGAAGGAAAATAACCTTTGCCTTGGAGAAAGAAAAGAGTGATCAGTTTAAGAATATCCCTCGAAACCAGCCCCCAGGGCATGCCATTGCCTACTGATGCCACTCCTGATGTGTTGGTGCTTGCTTCAGGAGTACAATTCACCAGCCTGACTCAGACATCATAGTTCAAAGTACAGCAAGCAGGAGGAGAGAGATAGGTCTGAACATCCAGCACATCAAGTGGAACAGTGTCCTGTGAAATAGCTGTTCTGCTGGCAGTGGAATTATTCACAACGTAAGGCATCCAAGAAAAGATGGATGCCTGTGAAGTTTGGTATTTCATCTTTGGCTTAGATGCCTACCTGCATCCATGACTTAGATGTCTCTGAAGGCTAAATTTAAAAACCCCTGAGTCTTACAATAAGACGTCTCTTAGAGAGCAGGCAGCTATTTTATGTGTATTTAAAGGCACAGCCAGAACTAGAGCTACATGCTTTTCACACAACTTAGTAGCTACAGAGATTGCTGAGGATCTGAGATGGCTGGATTTTACATCTGATGGGACTAAGAGGTGGGTTAGCTCTGCAAGCAAATAATTAGGTTACTTTGATGAGGGAAGAAAGTTTTGGGGTTCCCATCATTCCCTCAGTATTTCTGTTCTTAAGCAATTCTTGCTTAATGTGGAATACATAAACAGCTAAGGTACCTTGCAAGTTCCTATGTGATTAAATGATTCTGTGGGGATTTTGTAGATCAGTTACCTAAACTGCTCTTTTCAGGCTTAACACTTTGTGCCAGAAAGGGATTTGTTGTAGTGTACATCTGGCTCCAACTTACCGTGCACAATAAGGCCTTCATAGCACTTCTATATGGGATATTTAGCTCATAGAGGTACCACCAGTGATTTTAAGCACAGTTTTAATAACTTACAAACAACCCCAAAAATAAATGCATTAGTATGTCTATCTTTTGCTCATCTATTGGAACTAGATGAGCTTTAAGTTCCCTTCTAACTCTAACCGTTCCATGATTCTGTGTTTGCCCCAGTGGGGCTTTCCCGGGCTGTTAGCACTAGACCTATGTGAAGCAGCAGGGCTACTTCTGCATGTTTGTTTCCAGGACTTGAGGTAAACAGAGAATGCTTCTGCATCAGCTTGCTGTAGGCGCTGCCTGTGGGACCCCATCTCCTGAGAAAGAAGAGATTAATTTCTCTTAATCTCCAGGCTCTCATGTGCCTTCATGGAAATATGGGCTGTTGGTTCCATGCTCCAAGCAAGATTCAGGACACCTTTAGAAGTCCATGTTATAGAAGGTTACCTCGGGTAAGCACCCAGATCTGTACGGGCTCTTTTTATAGCCCACTGAGAAGAGCGTTTCCAGCAAGCAATTAACTGCTTTCTAATCTCTGGGTGAATCACACCCTATTTTATCACTTGCCTAACTCAGGTACAAATGTCTATGTTTGGCCAGAGGGTTCCCACCCTTCTGTGCCTAACTGAAGTGACAACTTCAAATGACTGCTGAGCAAATGACTATCACCCTGTGGCATTTGGAGTGAAAGGTGGTGGTAAAAAGAAGCAGTTGTGTGCCCTTTCCTCTCCATCAACACCCTCAGATGCTACGTGTACATTTGGGATCATTTGCAAACAGTAAAGGCTCTGCTGCTCTTCTAGCCAGATATCTGTAACATCCACATCCTTAGGTTTGCAACTATGATGTCATGTGAAAAATATGCAGAATACTTTTTGGGTTTTAGGTGCTTTGATGCCATTTGATTCATTATAACTCTAATGCTCACTGATCACCCTTCACAGCTCTGGCTTATTCTGTATCCAGTTCCAGATACAGAACTAGATTCAGAACTTTTTTTGTGATCATAGAGACTCTGTGATGGCTAAAAAGATGGCAACTTTTGCCACACCCCCCCTCCCAAAAAAAAAAAGGGGGGAAAGGGAAAAAGAATAAAGAAGAAAATTGGAGAAAAAAAATCAAGTAAGAGCTTTCTAAGCTGCGTTCTTCAAACAGCTCTAGTTTTCTCTAAATATATTATTCTGTTCTGAAGTACTGAAATAACTTTAAAATGCAAAGATATATCTTGTCCAGTAACAGCTGGTGTCTGCAGTACTCCTGGTGTAATCATATGTGTAAAATATTTAAATGGTTCTGGAATGGCATTAGTTAAAATATTCACTTGGTTTCTCTATTTATTTGTTTCTTTTTGAGTGCAGTGCAATGTTGATGCTGCCAGTTAATACAGAAAGTTACATTAGCAGCTGAATAAGAGTTCATCACAAATAACAGCGCTATTTAAAAGACTGACCCTTATCATCTCTATGGATTAATCTACAGAGATTGTTTTCTGCTTTGATATATTTTTATTGCAAAACCAAATAATTTTCTCCAATATTCATTAAACAATAGATTAAACCTAACACAAAATTACCACAAGTCAACTATTTATATATTGCCACTCTTTAAAATCACATAACTAATGGTTACAGCCGCAACTTTATACTGACCTTTTATCCAAATAAAACCATCATAATTACATACTTCGAAGTACTTTCCTTAAATTGCAGCTTGTTACCTATCTTCTGCAATAACATGTTTTTAAATTACAGTATTTCAGTGCTTTTAAATCTGATACTTTCCACTCTGCTAGCACTAGGGCTCCATGCTAGATGTCAGTGGCATTCCATGCAGGCACAAAAATCTCCACTAATGAACCTGAAGCAGATGAGGGTCATCATTAATGTTTGACTGTGTATTTACAGAGGGCGGTTTGATGGGGAGTATGGGCAAAAGTAATAGATCTCCCACCTTGCTTCCTTAGCCATAAACACTGCTTGAGAACAAGTGGCTTGTGTTTGGGTATACACTTAGACGGATTTCAGTCAAACTAATGACCAAACATTGCTGAATTTCCACAGGCACATGAAATTTAAAAACCTTTTTCTTTTCCATTTCCCCCCCCCCCCGAATAATACTTTGTTTGAACCTCACGCAACACAAGTTGAATCACAACATGTTACTTCTTGGCATCTGGAAAGGAATACCTTTCACAGGCTGGTAAGTTAGAAGGCAAATTGACATGAATTCTGCAAAACAGAGGGTGGGCACTGAACACTCACCCCAGTGGGGAGATACCTGGCTGCAAAACTACCACATTGCCATCCCAAATACGCATCTACAACACCTAGTTTCAAAGGGCAGGGAATCAAGCAGGGAATCAGCTCATTGACTTCAGCTGGCCTTAGATCAATGCCACCTCTCTACTACAAACCCATGAAACCAGTGTGAGAGGCTTTAAAACTTACTGCACTTCTCCTGTGAAGACAGGCTGCGAGAGTTGAGCTTGTTCAGCCTGGAGAAAAGAAGGCTCCAGGGAGACCTTAGAGCAGCTTTCAGTACCTGAAAGGGGCTGCAAGAAAGCTGTAGAGAGATTCTTTACAAGGATAGGACAACAAGGAATGGCTTTAAACTGAAAGAGAGGAGATTTATATTATATATTAGGAAGAAATTCTTTACTGTGAGAGTGGTAAGGCATTGGAACAGGTTGCCCGGAGAAACTGTGCAGAAGAGGAGCAACCTGGTCTTGTGGAAGGTGTCCCTGCCCATGGCAGAGGGGGTTGTAACTAGATCATCTTTATGGCCACTTCAAAGCCATGTTATGATTCAATGATATCCCATTCCCATATCTTGCAGGAGGAAAGTTATTTAGCAAAGCAATTGTCAGTTTAGTATTCTATAAAACACTAAAGGCTTTGGTGCCCTTTGTTATCTATGAAATTTTTGCAATAAAGGTGGTGAAAAAATATTCACTGGAACTGCTGCTAGAGCTACCGGCAGCAGCCTCGAAGGAGGCTAGAAGATTTGTAATTTTTTTCGTACTGAATATTATTGCTTCTGAAATTAGGCCTTATTTATGCTGGTTAAAATAAAAAATGCCATGGAGCAGAGGGCTGGACAATAAGGTGATAAATAGGCTTGAATCCCACCTATGTTTTGTTTTACATTGTGAGTGCCAGCAGCCAAATTGGGTGATGGAGAACTGTGTTAGCGCAGACAGTGGCACAGGCAGCTCACAAATAAATGCTATTGGTTTCATGTGGCGGTGGTGAGCACCAAGCTGGGGGCGAGGGGGGTGAACATGACTGTGTGTGTTCATGGGGTTGGAAAGGCCATCATGTTTCACAGATTCCCAACAACAAATTCTGACAAGTGAAAAATGTTTGATTTTTAAAAGTCACACAGCTTGCCTTTTTTAAACACTTTCAGTATTTATTTAACCTAGTAAATAGGTTTATTAGCAAGGTTCCATTCTTTGTAGTTTAGGTAATGGATTTACCATATGTTTATGCTTTAAGGACTTGTGTAAGACTGCTAACACCTATTTCTCCACCTCCTGTCTCAGGGGTTAAGACCTTGGTATGTTGCCAGTTTACTGCTGTGGTCCCTTCCCCTTCTATAATTACAGTCATTCCCAGAGTGAAGGAAATTCTCTGAGCTTTTGCTTTAACTAGCCACAAAGTTTCACTACAAAAAGGCACTTCTTTAAAAGAAGAAAAGTAATAAAACTTTCACATTATTAACTTTTTCCCTTTTAAAAGGCTGAAAAATGCCATTGTACCACATTAAAGACCTTTACATAAGACTCACCATTGGCTAATGAGCCTTGTTGTACAATCTACCACATGCAACTGCCTTCAAGTGCTGCTTTTAACTTAACCTTGATGTAGTGCCAGGAATGTGCAAAGGATATACTTTGATGGTGGGAGCAGTCTACTCCCCCCTGCCTTTTCCATATTGATACGCTTCAAAATGTCTGTAAGATTTAAATTTTAGTGTTGTTTAACAGAGCAACTACTTTATATCTCGTAAAGGAGGAATGAATAATTACCTTATAGAAATAAGCAAGTAGATCAGTTATTCATAACAGAAATGATAAGAAGTTGCTGATGCTTTGTACTTGCACAGTGACTTTCTTCCTACAGATACATGTAAGGGCTTCATAAGCATCCTCACAACTCCCCTGTGAAGGAAGCATCATAATCTCTGCTTTATCATTAATAAAATTTTTGACTTTCTAGAAGATGACACGGAATGTCAGTATCAGAAACAGGATCTGAAGAATTTTTACTTGTAGTTCCCTGTTTGATTATGAGCAATTTCCTCCCATCACTGGAGAGCATTATTTTGGTAGCAGTGCTACTGGTATGCTGTGGCCAGATGTGTTCTCCATAGAAATACATACGTGATTTATATAATAGCATTTATAACACAGGTAATATTCTGAAGATATTTTGGAGGCACTTATCTGACATTACTCTTTCCTCAAATAAAATTACTATGATGTTGAAATTGAAGCCTAAACTTCCCACAAGGACTATTTATAGAAATGTTAATTTTCTTGAGCTTTATAGAGTTGATTGACTTAATTTCTGTCTGTTATTTCCTTGATTGCATACTCAAAACATATAGGCGCTGTTCCCTTCTCTCTATTTGTAGAATAGCCTTCTAAAGGAGAGTATATATTTTTCCTAATGTAATTTTAATTTCTCCCTTAAAATCCTGGTGGTAATTATGAGCAATTTTGGCCATTTCACAGTATGGAGGACTGACTAGAACTGGTTGCGATAGCTTAAGATTTACTTTATTTTCAACAAATACATTTGAGTAGTTTTCATTTCTTAATTTGAAAAGAAATATCTTAACAGATTTTTGAAGATATTTAAGAAACGTTTTCTGAAAGTTATAAGGTATGCCTTTTAAACGAAAATCCTGTGGCTATGGTTTTATACACTGGTCAATCAAACCTTCTGCTTCCTTTTAAAAAGAAAAAAATGATGGAAAAAAAGACACACATTTAAGAAAAAGGGTCAATTTTTGAAAAATGCTGTGGTTTATTTCGTATTTTGAAATATCAGCCTAAAATGAGAATTGTCTGATCAACGGATAATGATAGTAGATGTAAGGTGAAAGTTAAGATGATGGTAGAAGCATGAGAGAAACATGAACAGGTTGAAGGGATCTCTGCAGGAGTAAAGGCAAAACCAGAAAATCTTGAGACTCAAGACAGGGCAGGACTTAAAAATTGTAAACCAAAGAGTTCTCCCGACCAATTTGTCTTCACCCTGCATCGAACTTCTTACACTTATTATAAACACCTGGACAGTTTGGATAATTACAGAAAAGTTATGTTGAAACCAAACAACTTGATGGTTTTAGAAGCAGAAACCCTTAGACGACAGAAATATATAAATAGGTTAGAGAACACAGCACTGTCATTTCCTGAAGAATTGCCTATAGGTGTATCAAATGTGATTTTTGATGGGGGCTTGAGTCAGCATCCATATGAGCTCTGCCTGTATTTTATATAGTCTGCTTACACAGGAAGAATTGTTTTATTTTCTTGTTAGTCTACCCAAGTGGTATTAAATCCCCATAACATTCTTTCTTGCACCATATATGCTAATTAACTCTTCAAGCACTAACATGTGTTAGAGATTAGTCAACCATAATTTGTTTTGTTAATATCTTTGTGGAGAAGGGATCAGATATTTCTCTGTAATCTTGTTACCTGTCTGAGACAGAATTTCATGTAATTCAATTAATCATGTGCATAAAATAAAGTTATTTTCATACTGGTTGAGGAATTCTGGGATTGCGCAGAACTGTGTGATTTTCATGGACTTCGGTTAAATAACAGAATTGTTGGTCTCGCTTTGCAAGACACAGCTTTGCAGCCAGAAACTGCTGGTTTTGCTTTGCAAGGACAAAACCATGCAAATAATTACTATCCTACCCTCCACTTAAGGAAGAGAAACCTCCACTAAAGCATGACTAGACAGTTTATTTGAGCTGCAGACACATAGGGGTAAGTGGTTGGATATGCATGAGGGCAGTCCTTGATCACTTCACTGGCCTGGACATGCATTGGTGGACTTGGGCATGACTGCATGTGACAGAAGAGAACAGAGTACCTGGAACTGTGAGGAATCCAAGAATGAAAGAAGTTTTTCTTGGGGAAAAGCGGGTAGGAGGGAGCATGACCACCAAGAAAGCAAGTGTCAGGATTTGAATGCGGAAGTCATACAATGCTACTTGCTCCTGTTGTATTTAGGGATTCGAAGAACAGTCTGTTTTTCTACAAATAAGTTTGCAATCAATATTATGATCACGCCTTAAATGAAAAATGGCAACTGAATGCTTGCTTGCAGTGGATTATTTACTGTCACTGTGTTGTACAGCATGACTGACAGAATGCAGTCCTTGCTAAATGAAGTATAAACACACACACTCCCTCTTACCAAGAAGTTCCTTGGTCTCAGCAGCTGATTGCAGTTATATCTCTAGGATTGGCTCATATGGAAAGAAATACAGGAAACAGTGCAGCAGCGAATGTCTGGTGTCTTCCAAAACCAACTTACATTCACCTGTTTATGTTACTTTATAGGGAATCCCTGTGTAGGTAAAGTGAATACTGTGCAGGAAAGGGCTCATGAACTCAGCATCTCATGCAATTGCTTGCACTGTAAACAGGTCAAGGGCCACCCCCAGCCAGAAGGGAGGGATGGCATCATCTTTCCAGTCACAAAGACATACTGTACATAATCTCTCTGGATATTGCCTCCTCCAGTCTTGACATTCTTCATGTTTTGGCACAAGTAAGGATCACTCACTGCTGGCAGAAAGTCACCAGGTCTCAGAGGAGAAATGAGGTTCAGCCTATGTGCTCAGAACTGGAACAGAGCACAGATGCAGACAGGACCTGTCTTTCATAGCATGTTTTAACACTGGAAAAATTATTGAGAGCTACTGACAATCAACAATCCATCTAAGGATTCTTAGAGCCCTTGGGGATGAAAACTGTATCATTGCAGTGTCTGCAATGTCAGGATTACTTCAATAATTCATGTCCTTACACTCTGTATCCTGTTATAAATATTTAAAAACCCCCTCCATTTAATCCCATGTTTATCTTTTGCTTTATTTTTTTCCTTTTGTCATCATTCTGAGGATTAATGCTCACACAGTTGTTCTGTGTGCACAAGCTCCCAAGATTTTCTATTATACACAAGGATAACTTGCTTACAGAGTTCTCCAATTCACTTTTACACCATGTCAGCAGACTGAGTTGTGATCCCTTGGCTCACACCATCAGAAAGGGAATTTAATTATTAGCCAAAAGGTAAAGGTGCAGTGATTTTGTATCTCTCTACTTCTGGGGCCACCAAGGAGGATGAAAAAGATCCCACACACCTTTTTAGTTAGCCAGAGTGCTTGAATGTGATTTTGCAGATAATGACAGTAATAGCTCACACAACACATTTGTATCTATGTTTAAGAGCTAAGTGAAGCCGTTTGAGCTGTTACACAACGCCAAATGTTCTCCTTAACCCACAGTTTCTCCTGTCATACTCTAAGCTCTCGGGTTCTTGCAGTAGCAGGGTAAAAAGACTGGGACTAGGGAGGAATTGATGCAGCAGGGATTGCTATTTTACATGCTGAAGACAAAACAGCCAGAGAAATTATATCCTCTTGGGTGTTCATTTTGTCCAAATCTCAGACTTTGCAACTGTTGTCAGACAAGTTACTTTAGGATTTGTGTATCACTTTGTAGCTCATTAGGGAGCAAAGCACAGCAGAAGGCGTGCAGCCGGTCTCCGGCCTTTCCCCATAGCTCTCTCTTCACAGAGCACTTTGTGCTCTATGTGACACAGGTATAACTTCTGTTTTGGTACTTCATCTTTCAATATCAGATAGCAGCAGAGCTTTTGAGATTCATAATTAGAAGACAGCTTCTGAGATCTTGAGCTCTGTGGCTCCAGGCAGCCCACTGGAAGCTTAGTACAAACATGCTTGGGAAATTTTGAAATTCTGAAGAAAAAAAAAAAAAAAAATATTTTTGTAGGAAAACTGGTTTGCAAGACCTACTCCTGCCTTACATAATGGCTACATAATGGGTCTTGTAACTGAGTCCTATTTCTTCTTCGTAATCTGCAAGACTCAAACTCTATTTTATATGAAAACACAGTCCTGTAAACCAGACGGTGGGAGACAGAATTACTGCATGAGAATTTTGAAAGGGATTGTACTTCAGGGGGTTATACCTCTCTCTCAGCTCACTGAAAGATTGGAAATCATCCTGTAGGTATAATATTAATAGGAAGCATTGCTCATATGGATTTGATGTTCCACTTCATGCTTTCTAGCTATTGTGTTACTTATAGCATTATGGGTGAACAGTAGTCTGAAATACTTCAAATAACAGCTATTTCACACCATTTTCAACTGACATTCAAAGAAAAATGTCTTGCAGAAGTATCCTGGCAACAGGGCTTGTAACATCAGCATAACTCTTGTATACGTATTAGCATGCTGTGGAATATCTCTGATTCAGAGAGGAGGGCTGCAAATACATTTTCTTATCCTGAAGTAGCTGTTTTCCTGAACTATAGCAATAACAATTAATTAACCATCCAAACAAAGGTATCTGTATAGAAAAGACAGTAAAAGTCAAATAAAATTAGGTTGCATAAACAAAGCAAGAATTTGCTATTATTAGCATTAAAAACCTGTCCCTATTTTAGAATCAGCAATCCTCAACCATGGGGCTGTTAACCCGAACCTTCAATATTCAGATATTCATATGATGCCACAGGTCTTTAAATGGCTTTAGAGTGATTTAGAACTACTTATAGGAAACATTCAGTGGTGAAACCTTCAACTTTGTGAGGGAGGTGGTAATTTTTACAAAGCCCTTCCATAGGGAAAGAATAATAGTTTGAATCCAACCAACAGTTCTTATTTAGTCACAGGCAAAGTAAACAGCAGCCTACAGTGACAGACTGCCTGAGATGGCAGATGAGGACATGCAGTGCATTGCTTCAATAGCCAGTCTCTGCCTCCTACCTGCACAGCCTTCTGCTCTTTCAGTGCTGCCACTGAGCAAGGGATCATGTTTTTTGAAGCAACAAGAGAGAAGCAGTGGGAGTAGGAAGCTTAAATTGCCTGGGTTCTTCCCAGCTTTCTCGCCTGGCTCTTCTCCTTCCCCTCTAAAGTGCCTTGTCCTCATTTCTGCAGTCAAAATCCCAGTTTGTGTACACTGTCAGGAAGCCTTGAAACCAAGGAAGAAAGTGACCCCGGTGACCCCAATTGTGGAATCAGTTCCAAAAAGCAGAGTGCCAGGGAATACCATAGCATCTGCTACAGACTCTACTGATTTTTAAGAGGTTCAACTGTAATGGCAAGAGGTAGTGATACAAAGGATAAAAAAACATTGGATATATCCAAGCATCCTTTAAATGTTCCTGCAGGCAGCCAGACTTCAATGGGCAAAAACTCTGTGACACAACCCTTCCCTGCAGAACAGAAGAGGTCATGGAAAAAATGAAAACAAAAGATGTGATATATGACTGCTGCAACTATGTGAAATACTTGAAACAGAATCTCTTAAAAGTGTTGAACCAAACAATTTATCTTGTGAGCACATTCACGTGTGTTTGTGTGTGTGTGTGGATACTGTTCCAGCAGAATTAATACAAGATCAAGTACAATCAACACATGCCCTTACTTCGTCCACAACAGGTATCACCTGTTTTCACATGCCCACCATAAACCCGATATTTCTGGGGCAGGATGAATAAACTTAATACTGTGAATCTTCCATTAACTGCTTCATTGGTTTAACATGTCAAGCAAAAACTGACTTCCTACTTGCACAGAAGTATCTACTGATAGCAACTTCTTTGTGCTTTTGTATCTGTAGCTACAACAGATGTTATGATGTTATGCAGAAAGCATCGGAAGTGGTTTCATTCTTTGCATCTTCACCCAAAGTAAGAATAACAGAAATTACTGTGCAAAATATAATTTAAAGAGAGTTAATTGTTGGTGCAACCAACAAGATGAAAACTCATAAATTAGTCCTGACTACTTTACTGGTAATAAAGTTTCAGATGGGTTAAATATTTCTTAGCTCTTTAAAATACCTCTAAGCACAGTTGGTTAAAAATTTCTTCTTCCCACCCTGCCCTACAGTAATATGCAATTTTGAGTAGCTGCGGCACAGTGCACTGCAGGTGGTGACAGTTTTTCAGTGGCAGACAAACTTCTTCCTATTGAACTGGATTCTTAGGTGAAACAGAGCTTTTGATGTCTTGAGGCTTTTGGAGTTTCAAGTCCCATGCATTTTGGCAGGATCCTTCTGTGTGAGGAGTGATTGAAGAAGAAACAGATAGCAAAGAGTAGACTGTGCTGTGTTTTTGCATTGTTTCACCAGGCATTTCTACACTGCAGTTGTAAATGAGAAATATAAATAATACTATAGCCTTGAGGACCTTATGTCAATGACCTTTAAGATGTCTCCTGATGTAGAGCAGTAGCATTAATTTTATATACCACAGCAGCTTGCTTTAGCCACAAGTTTACTTGGTTTAATTCATTTCTTTTTAAAGCTACAAACTGCCTTTTACTTAAAACCTAAGATGATTAAAACCAGTTCTGTATAGTTCAATCTAATGATAAAAGCAGAAACCAAAGACACTGAGGGCAAAATATGATAGGCAACAGGATATAGGCATACAAGTACATATTCATACTTTTGAAAATACTTGTTTTTCTGTTTTCTGTATCAGTAAAGAACTAATCTAGATAACAGTCTTAATAACATGGAAAATAGTGCTTAGCAATTCTATTGCCATCCCCCCACACCCCATTCAGCTGTCTTGTACTGTGATGACCCAGTGAAAAGGGACAAAAGAAGCTATCAACAAAGAGAAGTATTCCCACTAAACACCAGAAACACATTTTATGGAGGACAAAGATGGAGACAGGTAAGGAAGAAAGCTAGGAAAAGAGCTTTGCTGAGACCCTGCTTAAAATAGGAAGAAGTGAGTGAGAACAAAGGATCAGAGGGCAAGACTGAAAAGGAGGACTGTGATCAGCAGGTTGACTTGCTGCAAATTCTTTCATATTCTAGAGAGGACCATAAGAAATTTCCTGAGGGCAGAGGCAGCAAAATACTGAAAGGCAATTATGCCTGTTTTAAGTGGACAGAGCTCCTCCAGGCCTGTACAAGTTACATCCTTGAGTCTGAAGAGGAAGCAATGAGTGAAGAAATAGGAAAAACCTTGGTAAGAGTTCTGAAACCTTGCCAAAGATGGCAGTGACCCGAGGGAAAGGGACAGATGGCCAGCTCAGTTCCTGACACTAAGAAATTAGTAGGAGCAACATGCCCATGAAGTTAACTTCTGCCATGAGGAAGATTTTGGGATAATCAGCAAGGTTTTTCAATCATTTTCATCACTGTTGTATACATATTCTTGTGCTTCCTAGAAAACAGGATGAAATGGGTGATATCTTGGTATCTTCCGATGTCTTGCATTTTTTAAATTCTCTGATTTAAAATAGCTAATCAATATCAGCTGTACTGTGAGAAGAAAATGAATTTTAAAATAAGGAGAATTTTCCTTCATCCTGCTAGAGATACAGACTTAGAAAACAATGCCATCATGGGCAAAAATGTGAAAAATAAAGATGATGTGAAATAAGTGAGTTATCGAGCTATATTTAGCAAAGACAAGATAATATCATATTTGAAGTAATTCAGATGGACTAAGAAGCATCATGGGAGGGTGGAGGCGGGGATGACCAGCAGTCTAACACTTTCTACATGTTCCCTATTAGCTGTTCCATCCTTTATGTTTCTGTTTTGAAACGCATCTAACAAAGTACTTAACTCCTAGAGAAATTACTATTCCCTCAGACCCATCTGAAAATGCAGCTTAGTTTGTAATCTGGTATTCAGCATCACTAAACTGAATAATATTCAGGATAGGGTATGAGAACTTTATAAAACCCTCTTTTTGGAAAACAATTGTTCTCAAGTATCAATTAAGATTCCTTCCACTTAATGGAATAAAATATTCCATTCATTGTGCCTGACAAATCATCCTGTAAAAACTGCTTTTGAAGACTGAGTTTGATCATTTTATCTTATGTTTCGTCTACAATGAAAGAAGAAATGGTTGTGAAAAAGAAAGATTACAGGTAAAGATGTAGTGTAAAAAACAAGTTTTATTGACTGGACAAGCATAAATGCCACAACTCACAAATGATTACATTTCCCAAAATACCTTTACATGTGCAGCTTTTTTAGTTCAGTTATGGATAATTGATTCTTGGTAATTATTTTTGAAAGACTTAGTAGGAATAATTTCATAAAGATGATGAAGCAGGAAAACATACTGAACTTTATTGTCCTGCATTGATACACAGGGAGGCCATTTACTTTTAAAAAGTAGAAGATAATGTAAGTTCTTTGCAGGACAGAAAGTGATACCTCACAACTGGGATTTTTTTCAGAAATTCTCTTATTTCCCTGACATCATGTCATAGCAATGTTGTTGCATCAGTACTAAATTTGTTAATTTCCAGATTTATTTTTTTTTTTTAACTTCGCTAAGAGAAGAAAAACCTGCTAAACTCACTTCTTCCCTAGAAAATGGCCTATCTTCACCAAGAAAGTTGCAGAATATTATTTCTACTCATTAAAGTGTTGTAATAACTGCTCTTTCCCAGGAGAAAACTGCCTACTGAGGTAGAAAGAACAGAATTAAAACTTTATAGACTGAAAAGAACAGAATCTGGCTCTTGCACTTCCTGTTGTCTCAATGCAATAGTCACCTTATTCTTACAGAGTAACTGGGTGGCAACACCTCTTCTGGTCATGCTTTAAGGGGCAAGCTACACCTGTGATCATCTACTTTAGATAGTACCTGGTATTTCTCAGGAGACAATCCTTGTCTTTGGTTTCAGACACAAAGAGAGATCTCTTGGAGTTGACCGCTCAGGAATTTCAGAAACTGGGATTTCTAAGTAGGTTCTTGCTCATTGTGTGGAGTTACTCAGAGGCTTATTGAGGTATGTGACTCTTCTCAGTCATTATATAAAGAAGGGAAGGAATCTAGTCCTGTGTTCTTAATTCACCAAATTAGATTATGCAATGCTTACTTCGTATCATTGTAAATTTCTTTTGTTCAAATTACTCTTTAGCTGTGGAAAGCAGTACATCAAATCATCTGTGAACAAAACCTCTATGAATCTGTTAGTTCATTAATGAGATAATCAGTACTCTGGGTTTTGCAATACTCTAGGCTTTGTAATACTGACAGCAGTCTGTTTGTGTCCATCAGTCTTCCTTGTAACTGTTCTCTAAGTATAGAACCAGCAGGGATTTATTTTTTTTTTTTTTAGTTTGCTTTCTAATGCTTCCATGTTTGTAAGATTTTTGCTTGCTTCATTGCATACATTTATGCATAGAGTCTGGCTGATAGGCAAGAAAATTACCCACTGGAAATTAAAAAAAAAACCAACAAAACAACAAAACCACAAAAATAACAAAGCAGAAAAAACGCAAACAGATCCCCTAAAAAAGCTGCTGAAGTCTTATGGAATCACTGGTGCAAAGCTGGTACATTAACGTCAGCTCTCCCTCAAAAATAAGCCAAGGTTGAATGCAAGTAATTCATCATTCACATTTTTTATCTGGGTTTGCAAACTTGAGATCATTTGCCTGTTCCCAACTAGACAGAATTCAAATCCAATTTGTAGAAATAAAGTATGACTTTGAATGGATCAATCATAATTGGCTCTCTTTGTTACTTTAATTGAACCACCTTGTAACTACTGTAGTATTTATTTTCTATTTTGAATTATCTCATTAGTTCTAAATGACTGCATTCTGCTTCATTCCTCCAAGAACAATTTAGAAATATAATATGGAAACCTCAATAGGTTCCATTGTGGAAAAATAATAATGAATTTAAGAAGAGAATAAAGGATAATGATCATCCCAGAGATATAGCTGTTAAAATATGAGGGAAAATTATATTTCCAAAGTAAAGCATTACTTTTCACCCTTTAATAAAAGTGTCACTATCACATCATGAATATCTCTAATGGTATTAATCCACCAAGGCTCTTCCTCAGCTTTATCTGTCCTTCTGAGCTTAGACAGTCAAATCCACGGCTCTATTCCTAACTTGGAATCAAAGCTCTCTTATTGCTTTGAGTGACTATTCCAGAAATGAGTCAATTACCTATTTCATTTAAGTTCCCCTAACATTTTTACTGTTAGTTTAATGAAAAGAGAGAAATAGACTGGTTTGGCACTGCAGTAAAAATCCAAGGTAGTATGAGCTTACCTAAATTTACAGTAGGGAAAACTTTTATCACAGCTCAGAATACATTCCTGACTAACCACTTTTGAAGCAAAAGAAATCTGTCTAGAAGAAACAGACTTTCCCAAAGGTGGAAGTAGTGATATACACATGTCCTCCACCTCCACTTTTGTGGACATGCCTGTCACCAGACAGAATAGTTCATTCATTTGAAAGGTGTTCACAATAAGTAGATGAATATAAAAGTTTTCAGACATTCTGTGCTAAGCAGTGTCTTTTTCATGGTCATTTGAGAGGCTACCATCTGCATCAGAGCATCTGGTTTCCCAAAGCTGTATGTTGTTGTCCTTTACCTGCTTGGTTACACTGGTACCCCTGGTAATGCAGGACTGGGGAGACATGGGCACCACCAGCTGCAGTGCTCTGCCTGTTCAGGTGCCTCTGCTTGTCACAGGTTTAAATAAGACATCAGGAGTCACCATGTGAAATATTAGAAGGACCAGTGTGGGAGGAAAAAATATTGCGGCATGGTTCTGCCACTCAATTTTCTGCCTGTGGAAACAGCCAGAACACCTCTTTGAAGTTTCGGTATCTCACACTTGACTGTTCCACTTCTTTCATCAAAATGATGGAACAGCAAACTTGTGACTCGGTATTCATTCACAGTATTTCTTTGCTTCTCTGGGATTCTTGGAGACAATGCACTTTGCAACATACATTCTTTCATTATGAGACTGACTTCTTTATTTTTCCTTTGCTTTCACAGGGACATAAATTAAAACAAAGCTGTGGGGTTTGTAATGCTCCAAAGCTCCTCATTGTGGCCACTCTGAAATAAGCTGACCTGCAGGGAGGCAATTCTCCTTCTGGGAGCATCTTGATGATCCTTATGGGTCTTTTCCAATTTGAGATATTCTATGAGTCTATGACCACTCTGTACTACCTCTTTGCTTTCTCTTTGTCACAGTTACATGCACAAGTAACTCCTTTATTTTCTGATCTGGGGAAGCAGTTCTCTTTCTCGTAAAGCTGCACATCAGGAAAACATTTCTTGACAGTCACTGTTATTAGTTGCCAATGATATGATAAGGCTCTGAAGGCATTTAATTCACTGTCACTAAAGATCTCTGAGAGTAGATTATGTACAAAAAATGTGAAATAAACAGATATAATCCCTTCCCTGCAGAGGGCAGAGAGAGATGATCCAAGTCTATCAGATCTTTTCCATTGCTATCATGTATAATTAATTCAGGAAAATAATTTTCCTCCCCTCTACAGCTAACTTGTTTTCTGGGGGCCCTGTGTTTCCCTTTCTCTCACTTAGATCATTAACTGTTTGTTTTCCTTTCCCTATGTACGTTTAAATTCCATTGATGCTAATGGAAAATACATGTGCAGGGGATAATAAACACCTAAATATTTGGATTCTTCTAACACTCCTCCCTAGAGCATAACAGTAAAAATGTTATAGGAAAATACATTGGTACAGAAGCACCAGAAGAACAGAAGGAACAAATTTGATGTCTCCTTTTTCCTACCACAGCAAGATAAAGAAGCAGTAGAAAGTGTCTTGGTTCTCTTTAGATAAACCTGTTCGCGTAAAAAGAAACAGAAATTTTACTATTACTCAAGCAACTGTGTTTGAAGAACAGCTTAATTCTGCCTAGCAGGGACAGACATTACATTAGTGTATTTGTTAGCTTCTTGGAAGGAGGGACAGACTTCTCATTAGAAGACTGGCAGAACTAGCATGCAGAAAGATGTGAATGCAAGCACCTTACTGAGACAACTAAATTAAGAGCATGGCCACTTTTTTTGCTTCACCTGTCATCAGTGAGGAACAAGACAAACATGACTTCAAGGCAACTGAGGTCACAGGTGAGATGAATCTGGTTTGGGGTATGTGTATCTTAAAAGCTATTAGCAAATGTACAGCTTGTTGTTTCCATATATAGCATAATTCTGCTACTGTACCACAACACTTAGATGGTATTACTATATTTATAATATGTAATGGTATCACTCATATTTCTACTTTTAGTGCACTAGGATTGGAAGGCACCATCTATGCCAGCAAGTCCAGACCTTAACAACTATAGGAAACCATGAATGAGATGGCTTGGTTAGGAAGATCTGATTCTGTATGTCTCTGCAAACCCCTCTCCAGCACCCTATGGCAGATGCTGAATATCTATTGTATAAAAGGAAAAGCCGCAGTGGCAAAATGGCACAGAAAGTGGAGACTGAGCAGAGACTGCCACTGCCTGAGAAGGTGCTAGGTCTCATTAAAGCCTCTAGATGATCCTAGACAGGAAAACATGGTCTATGCTGCAGAAAGGTAAAAAACAAGCACATAATCATCCTTGGTAATATGACCCAGAGAATCAGATACCCATCCAGACCTGGTGATGTGGGTGTGTAAGCAGGTGATGCAAATTTTCTTGTACAACTTAACCACAGAAGAGAATGCAGTGTTCCAGGGACACAAGAGTAACATGCCTAACTCTTGCCAATCCTGGGAGAAGGTCAGCATGTCCTCACACCCCTCATCACTATCTCTAGAGCCAAATCAGGGGATCAGTAGAGCCTGGAAGTATGGCAATAGGAGAGTGCAAATAAAGTGACATCAAGCCAACCTGTTTTCAGACTCTTGTGCATACAGCAAACCACCAGACAGCCCAGGTTTCATTAGGGGAGCCAACCCAAAGGCAGATGCTTGGGAAAACAGTCTGTGTATGTGTGTCAGGGGAGTGAAGGGGATTTGTTGGAACAGGGAGGCATATGGCGGCATCCTGCCACACTAATCTCCCAATAGGGCAGTGGCCATTAAGGAGCCTACGCTGTTCAGATCCATCTGACAGCTGCTCCTGAGTGCCCTTGGGTCCTTCAGTCCACACCAGCCAACAACTGAGCGTGGGAGAGCTGCGCTGAGCCTTGGCACCAACATCCACTACCTCCACCAAGCAGGGAGAGGATGGGACCCAGCCTTCCATCGCCTGACTTGTACAGCAGAACAGAAATCTCGTAGGACTGCATTTTTTTGCTTGGGAAATTCAAGCTAGCATGAATGTAAAGATTTGTAGCAGCATGTAGCACATTTGTTTTGTATCCAGTGAAGCCTCTGGGGTACCCGGCTGAGTGAGGAACAAGCGTTTTTCTTTAAACCCAAGGATCTCTTATATGGCCAAAGCTCTCACTAACAGTATGCTTGTCTCCCCTAGGGCTAGCTACTGGCATCAAAACTATAAAACCAAGGTAACTGTTCACTCCATTTTATCATTTTCCTAACCCCACCCATCTACAAACCAGCCAGTGGGGAAAGTCCTGACACTCCTTTTCCTGAAGGGGAAAAAACAGTAGGAAAAAGCTGAGGAATTTTGTGCCCCTTCAGTGACCATAATTCTGCAGAATACACAGTTATTATAGCGATGATTAGCGAGATACAAATGTTCACATTTTTATTATTTATTAAATCTGTAGATATTTTTCCCCCCAAGAAATTGAAAGATGTGTGAAATTGGGAACAAATCAACTGAAAATTGCATAAGACTTTTATCGGCAAGGACATGCAGACAGCCACAGAAATGATAAACAGCTTTCTGGACATCATTGTTTAAATCCCTTTGGCAGTGTACTATCCCCTTTGAAGAAGGGTCACAGGATTCCTTGAGTGCACTGAGGCACTATTGCAAATATCATTACTGTTACGAACTTGCAGGCTTTCAAAACATTCTCAGTGGCATCCCACATGATCTAAGACATAGAAAACCTTAAGAAAATTATAAATAGTAATGATTGTAATTCCAAAGTAAGAAAAAAGTCAGGGGGAAAAAAGCAACATATAAATATTCATGGTCAGGCTTGTAATAATTAAAATGAGAAAATTTCCAGTTTTCTGTCCAGTGGCCTCTTCAGTGTTTTAAAGAACAATATACTTCAAAAGATGAAACAATAGCTTGACAGTGCTTACCTAGAAGCTGTGCCTTGTTTTCTTGAAATCAAAGTTCAGTATTTTATGGGGTAAGAACTAGAGGCAAACAGGAAGTCTGTATACAAGCTACTTGACCCAGTACATTCATAAAGACTGAAGATATGGCTGGTTATTTATTTCTGCTGTAAAAGCTCACTGCTAAAGCAAGCAAATTAGAAACACTTTTTGACATTATTTTCTATTACAACACCTGTTCCAGATCCACCTCTTCTTTTTGACAAAGTCAAAAGTGGTGTAAAGGGTGATTAAGAGGATAGGAAAAGATTGGTAAAAGGTAAGTAAAAGATAAAATGTGTGCTTTTTACACAGAAAACAAGATCTTGTTAAAACATTTTGTTTCTTCACCAAATCACTTTCAGAACAAGTTTTGAGCCTTCCTAGTTATAAAACATATACAATGGCGAACAATTCACAGGCTTGTATGTATGAATCCCTATTCCAAGTTGTTCTTGGTTAGTGTAATTCCTTCTGGCTTTTAGCAAGCATAATCTCCTTTAATTGTGAGCCTTCCTTAATGAAGACTATTCTTGAAACTGTCATTTAAAATAAGCCATTAATTGTTTTCCACCCCCCATTAAAGGTAAAAGGAAGCTATACCATTAATTCCATCACTGCTAAATCCCCACATTGCCAGATGCTGAAGCAGAATGGGACTACGGATTACAAAACATATGGATTTATTTACACTAGGTAACTTCTTTATTAAAATATCTTAACACAGTCATTACAGAGACTTCTTTCCCAAGCCCCTGCTGTCACACTTTGCTCTGCTCAGGAACACACACCACATCTGCTTTTTACATATGCTCTCCAGCCCCAGTCCACCCACATGGGCTCCATTCACAGAAGTATGTGCCCCTCCTCCCCAGCCTCAGATGAAAACACACAATGGGGCTGTAGCACTAACACAAGTATAGTGGGTTCAAATCTGCCGTGGCTGGCATGGAGAATATGCATAGACCATCCCTGTTCCAGCATAGCTGGTCTTCAGTGATAGACTTTCCAGCTCACATTGACTATGCAGAGTCTTCCATGATAGCAGTGCTCCCCAGAAGCAATTCATCCTATCCATCATAAAATTGCTGAGGCAGATTTTTCACTGGTGATCCCATGACTAGTGGTTTCTAAATTATATTAAAAAAAAAAATAGAAAACAATCCCACCTCTTCCTCTCTCGTTTCCTTTAAGCCACAAGCACCCAAACCATAGACCAAAACTAAACAGTCGTTTACTACTGGGGAGTAAGAAAAGAGAAATGAACTATCTGTTCATCTTTCCTTGAAAACTGCTCAGACACTTCAGAGCAGTGTAAGAAAGATGCCTACTGGAACACACAGTTGGATTATTCTGAAGCTTTCAGTTTGTGTTTGGTTTGCATAGGTCTGACTTTCTGCCTGCAAGAGCAGGCATGTCCTTCTCTACCTTATGCAGTTCATTTTAATTCTGCAAACAGACAACCAGTAAAAAGTGTAAACTATTCTTAAAATGTAGACTCCTTATTTCCTACCTATCTCCTCTTCCCTTAGTTACAGTCCTTTCCTTATAAGCAACAAGCTATTGCCTGACTTTTTTAATTCTCCACCCCTTCAGTGTTCTTTTATTTCTTTCTGGGTTATCATCTTTCAGCCAAAAATGTGTGACCTCTTTTTTTGCCTTTTTTTTTTTTTTTTTATTAGCAGAAAACACATACTTTAACAAAGGACTTTTGAAACTGCTTCCATAGCAACCAAGGATTCTTTATAAAAGAAGATCTTCTCATTGCTTAACAATGTTAAAGCACAAAGCACAGCCCCCATTCTAAAGAACTGCATTTACAGTGCACACCTCATCCCCATTTTCCCCACATTAAAATGCTCAAGATGCAAAGTAATACCCCCGAAAATTAGGAAATAGATAATTAAGGCTTTTTACTAATGCCATTCAAATTTTTCTTCCCAACTTTACTCTCTTATCAGTGGCACTAGGTTCTTAATGCCAGTTTCATCTTTATATCTGAGCTGTCAGTATCAACTGCTTCTCCCTAGTCCATCATTTTGAGGCCCTTTAGTCCAACCGTTCCCATAGGGTCATTGTACATTCATTCTTGCTTTCTATTCATGAATTCTCTTCTTAACCTCAACACAGTCTGCAAGTCTTCTCTCGTGTGGTTCCCAGCCCTGCCTGGGATTCAGGCAATGTCCTGTTGCTTCCTCCATTCCCAGTCTGATTTCTTACCCCTCCTCTTTTTTTAACTCCTTGTTCAGTCTTACTTTTCTCTGTCCCACCACTCCTTGACTCTTCATCCAGTTCTCTGCCTTCTCTTGTCTTGGTTCACAAGCTCTTTTGCCTTCCCACCTTCTTCTTCATCCGCTTAATTCCATTTGTCCAGATGCAAAATTATTCCAGCCTAATTGTTCCTAACTTCAGTTCTGTCTTCTCTTGTTGATCTGTCAAATGGTCTCATTTGCTCTAATGGGCTCTTCACTCTGGCTGCTTTTTACTTAAGCAGTTCAGTTCTTCTGTTTTATCAGTTGAGTTCATTATTGCTTGAAATATAAGAATATTCTTATTAATTTTATTATTTGCAATATCTCCAGCATGGATTCCAATATAGTAATATTTACAAATGTCTGGTAGATGGCAGCTCCTTCCTTACAATCTGTCACATAGAAATTTTAGTTAATTATTTTACATTCAAAATCTGCCAGGGCAGAAAGAAGGTGAATCAGCAACAATCAGCCATTAGAGGAACTACCTTCCAAATACTGGTATTACAGGCAAGTACTTAAACTTCAGCAGTGTGGATATTTCTTGTCTCTCCAATCCTCTTACTCCTGTGATGTGGACCACTAAGGCTTAGTTTCATAATGTTTTGGGGGAGTGGGGAAGTCCTCCTTGTATATATTCCTGTTACACAAATCTTGGCAGATTTGAGAACTGAACATACACACGAACACTGATGGTGTGCTGCAAATGGGAACATTTAAGAGAATCAAAAGTGGCTTAAACAAGAAAGTCAGTATTAATGATGTAGATCTTTATAAACCCTACCAACATGATGAAATAAGTGGAAGTAATACTAATGAATTATTCCAAAATAAATGTGCTTTAAATACATCAGAACAAAGCTTTGCAGAGCACCCAAATAATATTAATAAATTGCCAACAGTAGCAGTGTCCAAAAATATTGACTGCGAATTAGAATTAACATCTAACACAGACCAGATGCTAGCCCACAAGAGCATTGGACATATTAACATCAATAGGCTTCCGCATGGAACAGTAACCATTTTTCATTAACAACAAAGTTGTCACTGAGCTGTGCTTATGGTGCTAACTGATACTTCCACATTGGGCCTTCTTCATAGGGGGTTAAAGCAGGATACAGGATACAACAGATTTCCAGAGGAAATTAATTAATTCAAACCATTTACAGCGTGTTGACGAGGTTAGGTTTACAATGCGGTCACTCAGCTTAGATGAAAACATACACAGGTTTGCCTGATCCCATGATTTAGGAAGGTAGGCAGGAAAACCAAGAATTAAGCACCTTCCAATGCCAATAGTTGTGGGGTTGTTTTGTTTGGGCTTTTTTTGGTTTTGGGTTTTTTTTGGGGGGGGGGGGGGGCGGTTGTTGTGGGGTATTTTTTTTATTTCCCATAGCAAATAAACACATGTTCTCTATGCACACATTGTTAAATATTACCAAGTTTTAGAGTAGCTTTTGCAAATCTTCTTGGGAACATCAGTCTCAAAAAGGCCCTAAGGAACTGTGAGGAAATAAGAGGTATATATGTAATTCCAAAAAGATTAAAATCTTCAGATTTCAAAGACAATAAACTTTGAATTCTGCTTCCTGCTTTTGATTTCTTAAGAAAGATCAGTGAAGAGAATCTCATATTGTGTGTAATGTCATTTCAGCTGCTGGAAAGAAGATAACCCTGGCTGTACCATCACGTGACTTTTTCCAGGTTAAGATGGCTAATGAGAGTGCTGTAAGGATGGAAGTGGATTTTCTTTTTCAGTAGCTTAGAGATCTTTCAAAGGGATGTTTTGGCTTTTTCTGGTGGCAGAAAGAGAAGGAAATAGTTTTCCCTGAATGCTACATGCTGCCTAAACAGCCATCAGTGGCTCTAGAAAAAAAAAAACAAACATGTACAAGTAAGTGCCCATTCAACCATTCTGATTCTGTGAAAGATATCTTTGGTATGTCCAGAATCATACCTACCTAAGATATTACCCAAGCAGTGTCTACAAAACCACGCTGGCACAATTAAGAACTTTTTTTTTTTTTCTCTCATTTTGCCTGTGAGAGCTTTGGACTGGATTTACTCACAGTAAAATGTTTTTAACTTTTTCTTCTTCACCCTTTTTCCTCACATAATTTTCTATTTCTGTCTTATACTAGCTATCTATGCATCCATATAGCTGAGCTGTTTTGCATGACGTTGGCACCTAAACAAATATCAGTAGAGAAATAACTACTGAACTTTCTATAGACCATGTTCAAACTAGAGAAATTAATTTTGGGGGGAGGGAAAATTCATGAATGAGGAATTTTTCTGAGTGTCAACTGAAAGCTGTTAAGAAATTAAGATTTGTGACATACTTTCAATTCTTTATGCTGCAGACAAACCAGAGATGTCTTTTTTTTCCCAGAAATCACTTCCTTGTTCCTAGAATTCTGGTGCTGGGGTACATGGAGTGGAGAACTGATCCGCCTTGAGGACCAAGTTCACCATTTTGGCATAAAACCCAGGAACTGGTGAGCTTGCGTGAAGCATCGTAGCAGCTGAGTCATGAAAAAAACAGACACTGCTTAAACTGCAAGACTTCATTTGTTGTTTCTGCAGTGATTCAGAAGCTAGGAGATGCAGTACACCAGCATGACTGATTATAATGCAATCACTGACTGTCAGATTTAATTAGAATAAACATGGCTCCCCAGGAACCATGGGGGATGAAAAAGAAAAGAGGAAAGGAGTTTTTGAAGCTGACTACAGCTTATTGCCCTTTAGAGTCTGATGTTCTCTATTTAAGACAGGGTGTCTACCTCTGTGCAGTGTTGTGATGCAATCTGGTACCAGCATGCTGTACTGAGAGTGAATGAAGAATAGTTCCAGTAGTGAAGGAGCAAGAGGTCATGAGATGCAGTGCAGAACTCCAAAGAGGAAATGAAAGACAGAATTATTCAGTAGTTGTGTCCTGAGAGAGTTGAAGTGATCCAAGTGATTACGTGATGTGCTATCCCATGAGATATATACTCTGCTAGCACTCTAAATGTATAGAATGTAAAGCTTGCTGAGGCCCATCTGCCCCAGTGGCTACCACTTCATGCTGCTGCTCATCAGCAGGAACTTGTGATAGTGCCAGGAATAATACTGAATAGATGAGAAGTCATCATCTACCTTTGGGAAGGAGGGTGAAAGAGCTGATCTCAGACAATTTTTCAGTTAGACCTGCTCAGAATGGGTAAAAGTCTGGCGACAGCACAGATGTATTCTGAATATGAAGCCACTGCTGAACATATGGTGTCACTGGGAGGGTTTCAGATTTCTTACAATTATGTCTAATTCATGATGAATGGGAAAAGTGTTAATGGTACTATTACGTAGCAGTTGCCACACTTGATAGGTATTTTAGCAGTGGTTCATAGTCAATCTGGAAGAATACACTCAGTTTTGAACTAAAGGGTGTAACCTGGATTAAAAACCATGCAAAGTTTTGTGATAATTGGAAGGAAAGAATAACATAATTTTGTTAAAGTTGCAAATGACACAAACTGAGAGAGATTCAAGTACACTGTAGAAGAGAAGTCACATTCAAAATTATCTCAGAAAATAAGAGGATCATAAAATTATTCAAGTTGAAAGGCGTTTAAGGACGTTACCTCTCCAGCTTCTGGCTTCTTATGTGACTAACTATACATTAGACCAAGCTGATCAGGGTCTTCCAAAATTTACATAGAGAAAAAAGTAGCTACACAAGGACACACATAAAATTCTTCCCTGCAAGTACAAACCAAAAAATGTCTGGCTAAACAAAAGATCTGAGCGTTGCTGTCGCTCACAAGCTGGACAGGAGTCAAGAATGTAATGCTTTTCTGAAAAAAGTAAATAGGAGTGCTATCTCTAATTCAGTTGAAATATTTGCTGTATTTGGCACTAGTAAGGTGTCAGCTGGAGTACTGATGTCTGATTTTGTGTACAGTTCAAGAGAGATGTGGACCAACTGAATAATGTTTTGTGATTACAATAAGGCTTTCTAATTAGCACAACGGAGATTAGATCAGATGACAGGAAAACGTAACAGAAAGGTTAATGCAGCACTGGAATGCATTCCATGGGCTGGTTGTGAAGTTTCCATCACTGGACCTTATTGAAAAACAAGTTGGACAAGAACTTGTCAGAAATAGCATAGAAATATCTTCTCTTTGGGGATACAAAGAAAAAAGATGGCCTGATAAGGTCTCCTTCTATCTGTAATTTCTGAATTTCTCGTTCAGATTTAGCAAAGAATTAAACTCTGTGACAATGTATTGTTTAGGTGTATCCCTGGGAGACAGCCACCATGTTATTCCTTTATGATCTGGATGCAGTTGCTGCTTATGTTGGATGATGCCTGTTTTGTTTAAGTCCTAATGAGCTGGATTTGTCGAGATCCATATCCAAAATATTTCAGCTCACTGCCCCTTACTTTAGAAGATAGATAAAAAGTGCTTATGTGAGCATCTCTGCAAGCAAATCAAAGTCGGCGTAATAGCTTCTGTAAAAGAGGTAAATAATGACCAGCTGGATATGGGCTAGTTTATGGCAATTTATTTTTTTTTATGGGCATACCTGTTTGAGTAGTACACATCTGTACACACTCTTAATGATTGCTTGCAGCTTTTATGTGCACTTCAGCACATGGGTACAAATTAATTTGGTACCCTGTAATGAAAAAAGTACTCATCCTTTTCCAACAGTGGGCATTTTTTGCTTCAGAAAAATCAAACATCACTAAAGTATATTCAGTGTGTAAGAACTAGAATTAGAGCTGAAATACACAAAAAATGGAATACATGCTTCCTCAGTTTTACAAGACAAAATTAAACTTTTCTTTCTGGAGTTTGGAACCTCAGGGTTTTTTTCTTGCTTACTTGCCTTTAAATAAACTTTGAAGAAATGATGCTTCCCAGCAGCTGGCATGTAGCGTTGAGAGCTGGGAATTCAGGGTGCTCTTCTAGGGGCAGTAGTTGACTTAATCTGGGATTTGGGCCAAGTGACCTAATATCTTTTTGCCTTTTCCACAGCTTTTAAATCATCAATATGCTTTATTCTTTCAGAACAAGGATGATAGGAGTTATCTGAGAAAGCAGATGTTGCTTGTGCTGTTTTCCTGTTTAAAGACAGCAGTAAGCAACACTGCTTACTAAAATCTTAATTTTAGTTAGTGACATCCATCATCTCCAGCTATACTGCTAGCCCAGTCTTCGACCATTAGTAAAGCATTTTTTTCATTTGTTTATGACCTTGTTCTCAGTGGGATGACTATAAATAAAATTCATATTCATCCCACCAATGTCAGCTCACCATTTGGTTTCTGTGACCTCAAGCCACCTGTATATATAGACCCAATTTGGAATATACTTGGAAGAACAAAAGATAACTGGAAAGAAAAAGAAAGAGAAAATCCATGTAGGAGGCAGTGATACAAATGAGGCTGTGCTAATACATATGGCTAATTGCTATATTCACTGTTGTTATCATTATATTATCTTCATTGCTATTGAAACTATTAATAACACTTCATGGCTATTACACTTGACACCTGTAACCAGACCTGGAAAACATACTGTCTGACAGTAGCAATGAAAGAACCTTTACTTATGTTTTATTGAAGTGACTGTTTGTTAAAATGGTTGCTACAGTAATAAATGACATGAATTTCCTGAGTTTATTCATTGATATAAAAAGTAACTTAAATCCTTATTAAACATGAATAAGCAAAACAATGTTCACAAAAATTATCTTAAACAAAACACACAGAATCAATTACATAACATATAGCAGATGTATAAAACTTGCAATATAGGCTATTCAACTTAAAATAGGCTGAGTACTACTTTTCTCAGAAACACAAATGCAACATTATCACTCAGTGAATAAAATTGCGTTCAGTAAATAGAAATGTGCGATAAGCCAAAAAGAAAACAAACAAAACCAACATAAGCATCTCTTAGTTCTCTTTTGTATTATGGTGAAATGTAAATATGAACAAACTGCACCCTACATGCAAGCCCACTATAGCCCAACCAGCACTTTTATTGTTACAATGAAAAAGAATTCTAAATTCTTTTTTAATTATCATATTTTCAGAGTAACAGTAACCAATGAATACATGCATTTAATATAATGAAAGTAAATGTATTACCAGTGGTCATACATATAAAAGTTTTCTGAAAACTTCCCACTTACATGAACAAGCAGAATTTCTTTTGCCAATGCCTTCTGTGTCTTTGGGCATAAGGCTGGAAAAACTTAGTGGGTCATAAAGTCCTTTTCCCTGCCGTTATAGGCAACTGAAACCTGTTCATAAATGTTGCAAGACTCATTATAAAATGGGTTCAGATTTCTCAGCCCCTGTATCTCCTTGAAAGCTCTTCCTGATATTAGAAATCTCCTAGCTTCCAGTTTAAAAGTATTCATGACCATTTTACATCTTTCTATTACTGTGCCAACAGTATCTTTTAGCTTAATAACTCTTTTTTCCCCCTGATGTTTTTCGCCATATGTGCTTACAGATATTTATCATTTTTCATAAATATATTATCTCCATTTTTATTTTACAGATCTGTATAGAGGTTATTCTCGTAGTATATTCTAGTTTAGATTCACAGTTCTTAAACACGGACTGGATTCAGTATGTCACAGGAGAATTTTCTAACACCTTATATAATGGCATCAACACGTCTCTATTTGTATCATTTTGCCTGAAGCGTGCTAGGATTATTTTTGCTTGCTTATAGTCACATGACACTACTTGATTGAATGAGGATATTCAGGTCTTTCTTGCCTTCTGCTGTTTCAAGTTGATAAAAACTTATTTTATAGAAGAATTCTTTTTGTAATGTAACTTTTGGTGATAGAATCACATCCCATCTCTTGTCTTTCTCTGGGCCTTCTGCGGTGCTAACAGAATAAGCAGAGGTGATAGATGGACATTAAGCGATGGCCCTTTCTCATACGCCTGAAGTAATCCAGCTGATCAACATGTGCTCAATGACAGAAGTGCTTTAAATAACTGATCTGACTCATGTGACACAGATTTCCTCCCTACTGTGTCATGAAGAATCGACTAGTACAAAACCCTATGCTTTTCATAGGTAGGCCCAGTTAGTCTCTAAGTCTTGTGTACAAATAATTTTTATATTGAAAAAAAAAAAAGGTTAGGCACAGAATGGGACCTTGAGAAAATGTGTTACAAGCCTCACTTCATCCCAAAAGTTCCAGCCAGTACTCTTTCTCTTTCAGCCAGCCCAGCTTTGTCTACCTTCTTCTAACATTTATGTTCTGTTCTCACATTATAATTTCAAGTATTCACAGAATCACAGAATCCCAAGGGTTGGAAGGGACCTCAAAAGATCATCTAGTCCAACCCCCCCGCAAGAGCAGGGTAACCTACAGTACATTGCATGGTATAGAGGGTTTGTTTCCCCATTTTAGGCATATCCTGAAAATTGTGTTGTTTATGTTGCTTGAGTACAACAGTGTTCTCTATCGTGAGACATAGCAGCCAGTTTAGTTATCTAAGATGTTAACTGCTGAGGTGAGTAGCTCGAGAGAGGACGCCTTCAACACCGGAGCGAGTGGAAGCTCCGTGTCCAGGAGCCCCAACCCAGAGCGGCCAGTGAGCCTCAAGTCCTCCACAGCACTTTCCCAGCAGCCAGCAGCGAAGCTGACGCGAGCCGGGACTCACAGGGAGCGGAGCCAGGAGCAGCAGCACCAGCGCTGAGGGGTTAAAACCCTGCCCCAGGGAGCGCAGTGAGGCCGTTTGAGCGGGGTGGTGAGTACTCGCTGTATGACCTGGGCCCAGCCTGGGAGCTCTGCCCTGGCTGTGGCCAGCGTAGACACCCAGGCAGCTGCTGAGAGGGGAGGCTGAAGGTCAGAGCTCGGGGTGCAGGGAGTGCCTGCGCTGGGCTTGTGAGGGAAAGGAGCACGACGGGCAGGGCTGTGCTCGGTGCTCCCTGGGGGAGGCCCTCCTGCAGCAGGGGCTGAGCTGCGGGACGCTGTCAATAGGCTGAAACGTGTTAGGGAAGCTGAGAGGAAGCAGGGGTGCTTGCTCCAGGCCCAGACTGTGCAGGGCCCTCAAGTGTCCCCTGTAGTTCATGGAGGAAAGAAGGAGGCCGCTACCCCAGGAAGCTAGGAAACAGAAAAAAAAAAAACCAAACAAAAAACAAACCCAAAACAAACAAATAAACAGACAAAAAAAGAAAAAAAAAACCAACAAAAAAAGGAGGAAGAGGACAATTAAAAGCAAGGGGCTTCCTCCTAAATTTGTTGTCCCCACCCAGAACCGCTTTGCTGTCCTGCAGAGAGCTGATGAGGAAACGCACTCGCAGCATGAACAACCAGCCGGCTGGTGCACTGGTAAAGAAGATCACTACTGGTGCTGCCAGGAAAAAGAGGCAGGTCAGTGGTAGGGGACTCTACTTTGAAAGGGACAGATGCACTCATCTGTTGGCCTGACCCAGTCTCAAGGGAGGTGTGTTGCCTACCAGGGGCACAGATCAGGGATGTTGCAGAGAGGCTGCCTACTCTAGTAAGTTCCAGGGACTATTACCCGCTCCTGGTGATCTATGTGGGTGCTAGGGATATAGGTAGTAGTAGCCCGGAGAACATAAGAAGGACTACAGAGCCCTGGGACTGGTGGTTAGGGGCTCTGGACCTCAGATAGTCTTTTTGTCAATTCTCCAGGACACAGGGGAGGACCCCAAAAAGGCTAGGAGGATTGGCCAGGTTAATAAATGGTTCAAACAGTGGTGCCATAGCCAGGGGTTTGGGTGTCTTGAACATGGGACCCAAGTTAGTAAGCCAGGTCTACTGGGGGCTGGTGGAGGTGGTCTGATGGGGAAGAGCAGTTTTGGTAGGAGGCTTGCCAGACTGGTCAAGGAGGCTTTAAACTAGATGTGTTGGGGGAGGGGGGCATCAGTCAATCTCTTTGCTTGGAGCAATGTAGAGATATTCCAGCTGCTCCAGCCAATGAGCCAGCATTGTTTGGAGCTTGGCTAAGATGCCTCTATACAAATGCCCATAGCATGGGGAACAAACAAGAGGAATTAGAGATGTGTGCACATCTACAGGGGTATGATATAATAGCCATCACAGAAACATGGTGGGATGGCTCCTATGACTGGAGTGTTGGAATGGAAGGTTACAGGCTCTTTAGAAAAGACAGACCTGGCAGGCGGGGAGGGGGAGTTGCCCTTTATGTTAGGGATAGGCTGGAGAGTATGGAACTCTGGGGACAGGTGAGCAGTTTACGGAGAGTTTGTGGGTCAGGGTTAAAGGGAGAACAGCGATGGGAGACATTACTGTGGGGATCTGTTACAGACAGAGATCAAGAGGACTCTGTGGATGAAGCACTCTATAGACAGATAGGAACAGCCTCACGCTCACAGGCCCTTGTTCTCATGAGGGACATCAACCACCCTGATATCTGTTGGAGCGACAGTACAGCCCGGCACAAGCAATTCAGGAGATACCTAGATTGTGTGGAAGACAGCTTCTTTCTGCAAGTAACACAGGAACTGACAAGATGAGGTGCCATGCTTGACCTCGTGCTCACCAACAGGGAAGGACTTACTGGAAATGTGATGCTCCAGGGCAGCCTTGATTGCAGCGATCATGAGATGGTTGAATTCGAGATCCTCAGGACAGTGAGAAGAGCGTGCAGCAAGCTCACTGCCCTGGCCTTCAAGAGAGCAGACTTTGGCCTCTTCAGGAATCTGCTTAGTAAGGACCCATGGGAAATAGCCCTAGAGGGCAGGGGTACCTAAGACTGTTGGTTGATATTCAAGGACCACCTACTGCAAGCTCAGGCGTGTTGCATCCCAACTAGAAGGAAGTGCAGCAGAAGGGCCAGGAGACCTCCTTGGGTGGATAAGGAGCTGCTGAGGAAAATTCAAAGGAAAAAATAGACTTATAAAAGGTGGAAGCAAGGACAGGCAGCCTGGGAAGAACACAAGGATGTTGTCTGGGAAGCTAGGGACCGTGTTAGGAAAGCTAAAGCCCAGTTAGAATTGAACTTGGCTAGGGATGTCAAGGATAACAGGAAGGTTTTCTATAGGTATGTAGCGAATAAAAGACAGACTAGGGACAGCATAGGCCCCCTGTGGAAGCTATCAGAAGAACTGGCTGGAAAAGTCTGGATTTAGAGAAGGCTGAGGTTCTGAATGACTTCTTTGCCTCAGTCTTCACTGGCAAAGACTGACCACACCACCCAAGCCTTGGAAGGCAGACACAGGAACTGTGAGAATGATGACCCTAGGCCCACTGTAGGAGAGGATCTGGTTCAAGACAATCTTAAAAGCCTGAACATACACAAGTCCATGGGACCTGATGAAATCCATCCGCGGGTCCTGAAGGAGCAGGCAAATGAAGTTGCTAAGCCACTGTCCACCATATTTGAAAAATCATGGCAGTCAGGTGAAGTTCCTGATGACTGGAAAAAGGGAAATATAATCCCCATTCACAAGAAGGGGAAAATGGAAGACCCGGGGAATTACAGACCAGTCAGTCTCACCTCTGTGCCTGGTAAAATCTTGGAGCAGTTTCTCCTGGACAGCATGCTAAGGCACATGAAAAACAACAAGGTGCTTGGTGACAGCCAGCATGGCTTCACTAAGGGGAAATCCTGCCTGACCACTTAAGTGGCCTTCTATGATGGGGCTACAGAATTGATGGAGGGGGTAGAGCAGTTGATGTCATCTACCTGGACTTGTACAAAGCATTCAACACTATCCCACACGACATCCTTGTCTCTAAATTGGAGAAATCAATTTGATGGATGGACCACTCAGTGGATAAAGAACTGGCTGGATGGCTGCACACAAAGAGTTGTGGTCAATGGCTCAACATCCAGCTGGAGTCCAGTAGTGAGTGGTGTCCCTCAGGGATTGGTTTTGGGCCGGTCTTGTTCAACATCTTTATTGGTGACATGGACAGTGGGATTGAGTGCGCCCTCAGCAAGTTTGCCGATGACATCAAGCTGTGTGGTTTGGTTGATACTCTGGAGGGAAGGGATGCCATCCAGAGGGACCTTGACACACTTGTGAGGTGGGCTGATGCCAACCTTATGAAGTTTAACCATGCCAAGTGCAAGGTCCTACACCTGGGTCAAGCCAATCCCAGGCACAGCTACAGGTTGGGCAGAGAAGAGATTCATAGCATCCCTGTGGAGAAGGACTTGGGGGTGTTGGTTGATGAGAAAATGAACATGAGCCGGCTTCAGTGTGCGCTCACAGCCCATAACGCCAACCGTATCCTGGGCTGCATCAAAAGGAGCGTGACCAGCAGGTCAAAGGAGGTGATCCTGCCCCTCTACTCTGCTCTTGTGAGACCTCACTTGGAGTATTGTGTGCAGTTCTGGTGTCCTCAACATAAAAAGGACATGGAACTGTTGGAACAAGTCCAGAGGAGGGCCACGAGGATGATCAGGGGACTGGAGCACCTCCCGTATGCAGACAGGCTGAGAAAGTTGGGGCTGTTGATCCTGGAGAAGAGAAAGCTGCTTGAAGACCTCATAGCAGCCTTCCAGTATCTGAAGGGGGGCTATAGGGATGCTGGGGAGGGACTCTTCATTAGGGATTGTAGTGACAGGACAAGGGGTAATGGGTTAAAACTTAAACAGGGGAAGTTTAGATTAGATATAAGGAAGAAATTCTTTCCTGTTAGGGTGGTGAGGCACTGGAATGGGTTGCCCAGGGAAGTTGTGAGTGCTCCATCCCTGGCAGTGTTCAAGGCCAGGTTGGACAGAGCCTTGGGTGGGATGGTTTAGTGTGAGGTGTCCCTGCCCATGGCAGGGGGTTTGGAACTAGGTGATCTTAAGGTCCTTTCCAACCCTAACTATTCTATGATTCTATTCTATGTAGACATTTATGTCTCAACTAGTCATCTTTACTATCTTCATTGCCACTGGAAGAAATTGGCACGCTTGCTGTGTTTAATCTCTGTGTACAAACTAGAATTTTAAGTAGACCAGATGAGTAATACCCTTACATCCTTCTAATGACAAGCTCAAAGAGAACTAGTAAATCAGGCATAGATGTCTCTGTTCTCTGTTTAAAGCTAAAGGAGAAGACTCTTACTGTAGGCATTTAGGATATCTCAGCCATCTAAACAGGCAGAGTTTTCCAAAACTGCTCTTCTAAATAGCCTCCTAAATTCCTCCAAAAAGCAATGCCTTAAAGATAATATATAATACTGGGTAATGGAGACAATATTTGTGACAATTATTAAGAAAAAATACTTGAATAAATTCAAGATGAACACGAATTACAAAATTATTTCTACTGTTGTTGGTTTAAGGGAAGAATAGTGTGGCACGCAACTGACATATATACTCAACTGACATACTAATAATATACATGTTTATATGTGTAAGTTTATAAAACAGGAGGGTATTGGCTAATAGCTCCAAATCAATTAAGACGAAAGATATGAAGTATATAGCACCTTAGTCATAAATGAATTTTGTAACTCTCCTGAAATCAACAGATTTACATTGACATAAAATGGTGTAGTAGATCAGATTAGTTTTTCTGTCAATAAAAGCATGTTATGTGATGATTGTCAAATAATTTATCATCAGGTTGTACTATGTAGCATGTACTATGTAGTTCCAAGTGAATGAGAGGAAGTTTGGGAATTATGAAGAAAAAATTAAGGACTTAGATATTATTGTATCTAAGCTGTGGTTTTTTTTAAAGGTTGTAGAATTAAGTAAGAAATAAACTGAATTTTGCAACCATATCAGATTAAGCTAAAACCTTATTGATATATTGATACTGATTTGACAGCTTTTAGTACTTAATCTGGCTGACATTCTGGAGATATATTTTTGCATTTCCTTTCAAGATGACAAGACAACATAGAAAATGGACTGAAAGTAATATACACAGGACTGCACATAGACCTCTGAGTATGGAGCATGGGAATTTTGTAAGACACATTCTATTATACGTGTAGGAACTAGGTGGTAGCTGATCCATTTTTCAATAACTATTATAATGGCTGATACGATATCCACTAGTGGTCCATCTCTTCTGGATTTTTCTGTTCTAAGAAAATGATCTTTTCCACTTCCCGTAACATGTTTCAGCTTTGTGAGCTAACCATATCCTATCTTTTTGTGCTAAAGCAATGAATAATATTTTATTATTATTTTTATTGATTTTACCTTGAATTTTCCCGGAGTGGGTAAAGTTCTTACAGTGTTCTTATCATGGGAATATTTTCATGGCAGAAATATTTTAAATCTTTGACATAGTGCTTCTTTTATGCTTCTTTTATTCTTTATTAGTTATTGATATTCTTAATTCTGCCTGATATTTTGTTAAAGAGGAACTGACTTTTGGAACAGTATAGCTACTATTGCATTATTTTACACCAGTGTAGAAAAATGCTATATGCATAGATTAAATGAATGTTATCCATTCGTAGTCCCAGAGATTATATATTTTACTGACTTTATAAGTTTGCATTTGAGACTCGGCTTTTCTTTGAAGCAGGAAAAACAAACTAAGAAACAGCTTAAAACATACATAACACTCAGTTTCCAGCCATTTCTCACTATAAGTATACAAAGTTACAGGAAGCAAATAAAATCCCCTTCTTCAAACAGACTTTTAAATGCAAATTTAAAATTCTAAATTATCTTATAATTTGCAAATCAGTGTCATCCCAGCAGGTGGAAAGGATTTAGTCATCACTGGACTGCTGAAGATGAAACTTTCCAGACATGCTACTGTCAGGTATATTAATATTTGACCTGAAACCTTCACAGTGCTCATTTCATTTCCTGCAAACCCTGTAGTATCAGTCTTTATGCTGAGGTAGCTTAACCTGAGATGTCAGTGGCTGATCTGTTTAAGTGAAAGCTCTCTGGAAAGGAAAAAAATAACCACTTTTCAAAGCATCTGGTGTATCTTGCCTGGAAAACAGATTTAGGGAAGGAAATAAAATAATTTATCTAGAAAATAGAACTTGATAGTTACCTGAGAGTGAGCATGGAAAGCTTAGACATTGTCAGAGATGTAACAAACTCCAGGCTTCCATAGTGTTTACTGCTTCACAAGAGTTTGCTCAGGAAACATACCAGAAACACTTAAATTTGTTCAGCCCTGATAGAAAATTCAGGCTCTGTTTAGCTGAAAAAGGGGAAAGAGGCTGTGGCCTGTTTGTGCCCTGTTTCTTCTTCTATGGAGTAGAAGTACACTATGTTGAGAGGTTTGCTCTTTTTTTCCTGTATCATAGAATCATAGAATAGTTAGAGTTGGAAAGGACCTTAAGATCACCAAGTTCCAACCCCCCTGCCATGGGCAGGGACACCTCACACTAAACCATCTCACCTAAGGCTCTGTCCAACCTGGTCTTGAACCAGGGATGAAGCATTCATAACTTTCTTGGGCAACCCATTCCAGTTCCTCACCACCCTCACAGTAAAGAATTTCTTCCTTATATCCAATCTAAACTTCCCCTGTTTAAGTTTGAACCTGCTACCCCTTATCCTATCACTACAGTCCCTAATGAAGAGTCCCTCCCCAGCATCCTTATAGGCCCCCTTCAGATACTGGAAGGCTGCTATGAGACTGTCACCAGCCACCTCGTTGTTTTTCATGTGCCTTAGCATGTCTTCCAAGAAAATCTACTCCAAGATTTTGCCAGGCATGGAGGTGAGACTGGCTGGTCTGTAGTTCCCTGGGTCATCCATTTTCCCTTTCTTGGAAATGGAGGTTATATTTCCCTTTTCCCAGTCATCAAATGTATACAATATCTAGTATTGTGTAAAGATCTTATTGTGTAAAGAACATCTGTGTTTAATCTTGTTTGTCTCCTGAAAATAGTGTGTTGTCTTTTGAATTTATGTTACTGTTCTTTCTTGCCCTACAGAATTGGTAATGAAGAGAAAAATATGAAATTTTCTCATGCAATGAATGTATAAAGACCTATTGGGAGGTGAGCACTTTGCTACAAAATGTTCATGGGAAGAATTCAAATCCTGTTTTGCTTGGGGGGGGGGGGGGGGAGAGTTAAATAAATAATGCAAAGATTAAATTATTGCATTGCATACACAGACAAATAACTACACAGAGATCATCTGGAAAATCCAGAAGAAATTTTTTATTATATAAAATATTTTTAATTTTTGCCTCAGTGGAAGTAAACCCATCTTATTGGCTGTAACTTATATAGGGTAAGAAATAATATATCTGAAAATTGGGCAATGGCTACTGAGATTTGCCAGTAAAAGGATCTGTAAGTCTCCTTTCGACAGTTTGTCCTAGATAGCACCTAGTTCAGCAATACGCACACATATACACACAATTAGCCAGTGTTGAAAACTTCAGCATATCAAAGAACCACTAAGTAGTTTGGTGTAAGATAATCTGTCTCCTTATACGAGTTCCATAGTTCTCAATGGGTTTAAACAGGGAAGAAAAAGATTTTAAATCGTACCTGCACCCTGACCTCTTCTCATTTATGTTTTAGTCTAGACTACATCAAATAAAATGATAAAACACTGATAACTACATAAAATTAAAGTTATTGTCAGCCCTGTCCCTAATAAGCAGAAGTCCATGTTATAGATTTTACCTTAGAATTAGATTCTTTGCTGGACAAAGGCTTTTAGATATGGAAACTGCAATATACTCCATCTCCTAAATGTGGTCGGGAGACAAAATTTGTGCAGAGGATTATCATGAGAGGCACTAGCTTTAGATGCTCAGTGAGCACCTGTTACCAGGTTGTTGTTTGGCGACTTTAATATATAACAAACAGATTTCTAAAAAATATTAAAGGGCTCAGGCATATAAAAAATATCTGAGGCCTTGTAACAAAAGTTCCCAAAAGCCTCAGCACTCACTGTTCCATCTCTGTTATAAACTTTTGCTACTTATTCACTTAAAATTACGTCTGGAACATATACATTCTAAGATTCATATATTTTATCAAAAAGTAATTATTTTTCTTTTAATTAAGTATACTAAATGTAGCATAGCGTAGGGAAGAGAAAATTAAAAGCCTGTTTTTTTAACATTGGTACATTGGCCAAAAAATGATATCAGAAATCTCCATGATAGTTTATTTTTGCAATGAATATTATTTTCAGACTTTGTTTATTGATTTGCACAGACAAAAGGTGTCGAAAAACTTAGATAGAAAGATACCAGATTGGTGTATGGGGTGGGGGAAGAATCAGAGGCTTCTGAATTGCTGCCCGAAAAAATTGCTAAAAGATGTCAAATTGATCCAAAAACTAAAAACACAGTCTTTCAGCTTCTGCTCCACAAGTTTTACTTGTGCTGTATCGGCCAGGAAACAAAACACAGTTTCTCAGTGTTGTTCCAATTCTCCATACTGAGCACATATATGTGAAGTGTAAATAATACTTTTATTTTTCAGAATCAGCAGAGCTGAATCAGTGCAAATGAGGAAAAAATGCATAGGATCAAAGGTGTAAAAACCTGGAAGAAAGTGGACACAGTGGTAACTTATGATATACCTATCAACTCATGGACATTGAGACACTATTTTCCTGGACTTCAGGTTTTCATGGATGGCCACTCTCCATCATCTTTGGTAAGTCGTGGGAAACAGGAGAGGTGCCTGAGGATTGGAGGATGGCAAGTGTCACGCCAGTCTATAAGAAGGGCAAGAAAGAGGACCTGGGTAATTATAGACCGGTCAGCCTTACCTCCATCCCTGGAAAGATGATGGAACAACTTATTCTTGACTCCATCACTAGGCATATCAAGGATGAGGGGGTCATTAAGAACAGCCAACATGGTTTTATGAGGGGGAAGTCATGTATGACCAACCTTATAGCCTTCTATGAGGAAGTGACTAGGTGGAGGGATGATGGTAGAGCGGTAGATGTAGTTTTTCTTGATTTCAGTAAGGCATTTGATACTGTCTCCCACAGCATCCTCATAGATAAGCTAAGGAAGTGTGGGCTTGACGATCAAGTAGTGAGGTGGATCGAGAACTGGTTGAAAGGAAGAAGGCAGAGAGTTGTGGTCAATGGCGCAGAATCTAGCTGGAGGTCTGTGACTAGTGGAGTTCCCCAGGGGTCGGTGCTGGGACCGGTGCTGTTTAATATTTTCATCAATGACCTGGATGAGGGAACTGAGTGCACCCTCAGCAAGTTTGCTGATGACACAAAACTGGGAGGAGTGGCTGACACACCAGAGGACTGTGCTGCCATTCAGCGAGACCTGGACAGGCTGGAGAGTTGGGCGGGGAGAAACTTGATGAAATTTAACAAGGGCAAGTGTAGAGTCTTGCATCTGGGGAAGAACAACCCCATGTACCAGTACAGGTTGGGGGTTGACCTGCTGGAAAGTAGTGAAGGGGAAAGGGACCTGGGGGTCCTGGTGGATAGGAGGATGACCATGAGCCAGCAATGTGCTCTTGTGGCCAAGAAGGCAAATGGCATCTTAGGGTGCATTAGAAAGGGAGTGGTTAGTAGGTCAAGAGAGGTTCTCCTCCCCCTCTACTCAGCCTTGGTGAGGCCGCATCTGGAATATTGCGTCCAGTTCTGGGCCCCTCTGTTCAAGAAGGACAGGGAATTGCTTGAAGGAGTCCAGCGCAGAGCCACAAAGATGATTAAGGGAGTGGAACATCTCCCTTATGAGGAGAGGCTGAGGGAGCTGGGTCTCTTTAGCTTGCAAAAGAGGAGACTGAGGGGTGACCTCATCAATGTTTACAAATATGTGAAGGGTAGGTGTCAGGATGATGGAGCTAGGCTTTTTTCAGTGATATCCAGTGATAGGACAAGGGGCAATGGGTGTAAACTGGAACATAGGAAGTTCCACGTTAACATCAGGAAGAACTTCTTTACTGTAAGAGTGACAGAGCACTGGAACAGGTTGCCCAGGGGGGTTGTGGAGTCTCCTACACTGGAGATATTCAAGGCCCGCCTGGACAAGTTCCTGTGTGATGTACTGTAGGTTACCCTGCTCTTGCAGGGGGGTTGGACTAGATGATCTTTTTAGGTCCCTTCCAACCCTTGGGATTCTGTGATTCTGTGATTCTGTAAGAGGAGCTGTATGGAAGCACATGTTCCATTGTAGACTGTGTATGACAAAGATGTTTTTAAAACAGTGGAAGTTTCTATTGTACTTAGGACCTAAAAGAGAGTTGGTGGAACTAGAGAGATCAGAAAGATTCAGAAGAGTGAAGATACTCAAGAAAAAGAATGCTCCATATTGAAATGAACTCTGGAAGAGTGAGAATGGGGGAGACAAGGAAGACATGCTATGGTTCCTTCCACTGTCCCTCTAAACCCTTTCTCCTGGGCTCAGCATTTTCAGAAGAGATGCAAATTTAGAAGAAAACATAAATAAAACATAGAGACCCTGGACTTTAGAGGACAGACTAATTGAACATCTGAGAAGATGTTCCCTGTGCCACGTCAGGCTGTGTTTTCAAGAAAGTTTCCATACTTGTGTGGCCCTAATGGAGTGTACTTTCCAAAATGTCAAGGGTGTAATTCAGTTCTCTGTCTCAGAAGTTTCCCTTACTTGTTCCCATCTCCGGGAAACACAACACTATGCCCTTCTTTGTATTGGTCAAACCACTTTTTGAACTCCTCCATAAACAGTTCTACTTCATAGTCCAGTAGAAAATTGGTACCAAGCTGGACTGTGGAGAACAGGAATCAAATGGGACTGTGTGGCCAGGTCCAGGCAGAAGAGAAGAAAGGGAGAAAGAAGCCTAAACAACTCATTTCAGAGAACATGAGCTATTAGATCAGACCACAGCAACTCTTGAAGATACAGCCTCAGTAGTTAGCAATGACACTGGTATAACAGGTTTTAGTTCAAATAAATCCTTACATTTCTAGACAGAAGAAGTAGATCAGTGTATTGGCTTGGATTCCACTTCCTGTACTCAAATAAAGGGTGAGCTATGATAAGTTGCCTTTCCAGGAGTCAGATAGCTTTGAGCTATTAACTTCTGCTTAGTTTGATTCTAGACTGGTCTCCAAAAGCATCAAATAAAAAGTTTAGTAACAAAGAGTTGGAATGTGAATTTAAAGTCTAATCTGCACTAAATGTCTATAACCCCCTGCATTTTACAGAAAAAAGTATCATTACAAAGAGGTTATGTATGTCAACCTCTATGTTATTCAAGGTCAGGAGTATATAAAATAAAAGTGTTCTTGCAGGGTATCGATATTGGTAGATAATCAATAACAATTAATCTGGTTTGAATACCATGGTTCACATGAAATAAAGGGAAATTGTCACTAAATTTAGCATGTTTTGCTAGAGAGTAAGAAAACCTGTCATGGACGTACGTTATTGGTCCAAAGTTTGACTGTTTTTCAAATGTATCAGGTGGCATTACACTCCTGACAAACCTTGCCTAAATATTCTTCCTCACTTTGAAGCAATCTTCAATAATGTTAGGAGGAACAGAACTATGCTCTGTGTACCAACAAATAATTGAATTTGGAGGCAGTACGATGGGAGAGACACATTAAAAATTATAAATTATATTACCTTGGTGTCTCTTTAGCTTGATGGAGAGTAAGAGGTGAGCTTCCCTCTGCTCTTTAGATGGGACATCACTTGTTTTAAGGAAAACATGATGGAGACATTCCAGTGAACTAGCAATCTTGGACATAACTTAGCTGGGCAATGAAAGACTGGAATGAAAGATATCTCATCAGATTAGAAGGAATTTAAATGTATTACTTTGCTGTGTTTGAGACTCAATGCATTCTTCACAACCTCCATTTTAAACACAACATAAAGTAGAGGAATATCAGCTAAGGCCCTAGGGAATAGGAAGCTGTAAAGGAGAGATTAATTGGTGTCAAGTAGGGAGTAGTAAAGGATCAGCTGGTGCTAGAAGAATTAGGCTGCAGGAAACATTTTATAGTTGTCTTTCCCACTGAAAGCGTGGTATTGTTGTTCGGTAGTCTAGTGCCTTTCCTTCTGTCAGCCTCTGTAAAGCTTTTAGCTGGGCAAGTGAATAATTAGCATTCCATTTGGATGCCTGCAGACCAGCAGTCTAGAATATTAAATAGCTCTGCAAAAATGGGGATTGTTTGAAGCGATTAACATTTTTTTATCTAAGGTGTCTGAAACGCAGGTTCATATATCTTTTTTAAATAAAAAAAAAACCAACCCAAAAAAAACCCCAAAAAACAACCTTTGCTCATAACGTTACATCTGCTTTTGACTTTAGAAATTAATCCCCTTGATATTTGACAACAAATTTCTAAAATGGAGATGTGGAAGGAGGAGATGATAAAAGTGCTCCTGCACATTATAACACATATCCCATGTCACTTGGGATCTCTGAGCACTGTACAGAAAGTATGGAAATACAGGATATTAGTAATTGTGGTGGTTTAATGCTGATAGGCAGCTTAGCCCCACACAGCTGCTTGCTTGCTCCACCACCAGCGGGATGAGGAAGAGAATTGGAAGGGTAAAAGTGAGAAAACTCAAGGGTAGACATAGGCACAGTTTAAAAGGTAAAGCAAAAGTTGTGCATGCAGCAAAGCAAACCAATGAATTCATTCACTACTTCCCATCATCAGGCAGGTGTTCATCCACCTCCAGGAAAGGAGGGCTCCATCATGTCTAATGGTTACTTTGGAAGACAAAAACATCACTCTGAAAGTGTGTTCCCCCCACCTTCCTTCTTCTCCCCCCAGCTTTATATGCTGAGCATAATGTCATATGTTATGTAATATTCCTTGGGTCAGTTGGGGTCAGTTGTCTAGCTGTGTCTCCTCCCAACAATCTGTGCACCCCCAGCATACTCTCTGGCGGGTGGGGTGAGAAGAAGAAAAGGCCTTAACTCTGTGTAAGCACTGCTCTGCAATAAATAACACTCTCCTCCCCCCTCCCATATTATCAATGCTGATTTCATCACAAATCAAAAACATAGCCCCATACAAGCTATTATGTAAAAATTTAACTCTATCCAAGCCAAAAACAGTGCAGTAATGCCAAGAATCAAACTTACGTTGACAATAGCATATTTCCTTGTCTGATTCTATGTTTTATGGATGAGACAATGCTACCTTTAGAAGACTGATCATTCTATTTAAAGGGTGTTTCTCTAACTATTTTTCTTTCCTTATCCTGAAGGCATGTAAGGCACAAGCATTTGCTTACTTATTTTTGTGACGTTTTCTCTACATAGAATCACAGAATTGTAGAATCAACTGAGTTGGAAAAGATCTTTAAATTCATCAAGTCCAACCATTACTCCAAGACTGCCAAGACCACCACTAAGCCATGTCACTGTGGCACTCATCTACATGATTTTTGAACACTTCCAGAGATGATGTTTCCACCACTTCCCTGGGCAGCCTATTCCAATGACTGATCATCCTCTTGGTGATCCAGTCTAAACCTCCCCTGGTGCAGCTTGACGCCGCTACCTCTTGTCCTATTGCTTGTTACTTAGGAGGAGAGACTGACCCCCACTTCACTACAACCTTCTTTCAGGTAGTTGTAGAGAGCGATAAGGTCTGCCTGAGAGCAACAGGTATTTTTTATAGACAAGAGGGTAAGATACAACAAAGGTGTTTGGACTTGTGAGTGCACAGAACATTACCTGGATCAAAACCAAAGGATTTTGATCAGTGTTCTGAAGTCTGAATGGCAGCCAATTTTCACAGGGGTCAATAATGAGACCAGTACTTAACATCTCTTTAACATCTTCATTAGTGAACTGGGAGACGGGATGGAGTGCACCTCCAGCAAGATCAGTGATGTGGGAGGAGCAGTCAATATCCTGGGGAGTAGAGCTGCAGTTCAGAGGGATCCCAAAATCTAGGGAGTGGGATGACATGGACTTCATGACGTTCGACCAAGGTAACTACAGTCCTGCGTCTGTGATAGAGTAACACCATGCAACAGTAGAGGCTGGGAACCAGCTGACTAGAACATAACTTTGAAGAAAAGGACCTGAATGAGCACTGTGTTCAGTATTTGTGAAAGAATTTCTGGAATACTGTGACAAGTGTTTGCCATTAAAGTAGACAAAAACTTCAGAAGTCTTCATTGCAGATGCTTATATCTAAACCAGTCAACCTGTGCCCCCAGTATAGAAAAAAAAAAAAAAAACCAACAAAAAACCACCAACTGTTTTTAAAACATGATTTGGCTGACCAGTGAGGGACAGCTAACTGAAGAGGAACTAAACTGTGCTGTAAGTGTCTATCTTCTTCCACTGATATTGAAACAGTGGCAACCTTTGGCATCTAGGACACAGAAGGGGGCATTAGATCAAGTGCCTTGTGATGGAAAACAACTTCTCTGTGCATATGATACTGGTGTGGCTGTGTTTGAATAATCTGAGCTACAGCCCTGCAGTACGTGTGAAATGGCTGGTACCTGCCCTGTCCATCCCTTCACTTGCCACAGTCTTAACTAGACTTCCCCAGTCCAGATCTGCTGCCTCTGCTCTCAGACTCACTGTGACTACCAGCTTTGGATGACTCAAAATCTTCCTCTACAGTCTCTGGACTTCAGAAATTGTCACAGGTATCCTGTACCTGCTTTTTAAGACAAACAGTGAAATCTATCTGCTTTCTCTAGCTCCTAGAGAAGGGCAGAGGTTAGTGCAAAAGGGAAAGGGTACAGGGATTTTTATTGCTCAGCTTCTGTCTGGAAATTGTTAGTATTTTTAAATGAGCTGAAAGGAATTGTGTATTATAACAATTTTTTTTGCAAAAAATACTGTCACAAGTGCCTATGGCCATTGACCTACCTTTTTGAGTCTTCGTTTGTCAATAAATTAAACTAAATAAAGATGAATAAAATATAAGGAGGGAAGTGAGAACCTAGAGGGTCTGTCTCATTCCAGGTTTACAAACAGACTTTATGCTGTCTAGACAAATAGAAAATGTATATTCACGTTTCTTTTTCCTGCTTTAACACCCATGTTTGGAAAGGGACATTTTTTTTTCCTCTGTAATATGGAAACACTACACAGAGCTTTTTGAAAGAGGCTAGAAACAGGTTTTTATCATTCAGAGCTCCCGAAAGGACCATTTGAGCATACTCTTCCTGTCCAGGGAGGAAACAGCCATGTCTGTGACTCGAGCGGACTCTGATTTCCAATAATTTTCCAGCAGTAAACTATGATTCAGTTTCCATTTATAAAGTGAAATGAGTGCTTAAATAATCAACAGTAAAGAGCCAGAAGTAGGAAATGAGCCATCCTTCAAAACAAGTCTGCTCTGTTTAGTTTGGACTTCATTCCATTGTTAAAGGATTTCCTTATGTGCAAGGTGTTAGAGATTGGCAAGTTGAAGACATTCTAGGCACAATTGTTTCATTTTATACTGTGTGTGAATATATGATAACTATTGGTATAACTTTAAAAGACATCTGCTACAGATACTAGCACTTCCAGGGTTTGAGGAGGAATAGTTTCAGGGCAGTGGAAGGCCATTACTAATCAACATAAATAGAGGATGTCTTAAATTGCTTTAGTTTTCATTAAGTGAAAAGGCACCTTGGCTTATTCAGCTCTGTCTAGCTGAGGGCAAATCTGAAACTTATTGCTTGCTGGGTGATATAACCTCAGCAAATATTATCTACTGATTTGTCAACTGCAAGCATGGATAAGACTCAACAAGGTGATATGAATTCTGGAAGCTCTGTCTCTGAAAGATACTCAGTCCTTTAGGTGGTGCAGGTAGAAATGAAATACATCCTTTGGAGTTAAAGTTAGACATCCAGTCATAGTCAAGGAGGGGGAAAAAAGTACACTTAGATACATTGCCTGAAAGCTGGTTCTTCATGTTCCCTGAGGAGTAACTTTACTGCTACTTCTCAGCAATCTGTAGGTACAAAAGCAGCTGTCTGGTGAACAAAATGGCTGAATGAAAACTTATCATTGTACACATTGATAGCATTGAGTTTTCTACGTTGTCTCCCCAGTCTCCCACTCAGTCTTATCTATATAGCGACATAAATTAGTGGTGAATGTAAATCAAAGTCTTGGATCTGGAAAACTGCAAATTTACAATCTGAACTGGGATACAAATTCAAATTTATGAGCTAGCTGATCTTCTTTAAAATTCTAGCTAATACCTACTATCTGATCTCTCCCTGAATTACTGAAGTGCCCCGGGTGTTGCCAAACTGATAAGCAAGGGTCAGAAAATAATGGTTTTGCCCTAAAAATAATTTAAGATTGATTTTGTTTGGGTAGAGTTTTCATTGGTTTTGTATGTGTTGGGGTTTTTTAATGAATATTGCAATTTTTTTTCTCTTTCCTTTCTGGTTTCTGAGTACTTTGCAATGCTTATTTCACAATTTCAGGCTATTCATCCTTGAAGGTGTCAAAAACATCTTTTTAAATAAAAGTTTAAATGCTTTTACTTTCTCTTGATTTTAGCAGCTGGGGTTTTAAGAAAAATAACAAATATTCAGACAGTTTGGCAAGTCTGTATTGTAAATGGAATTTTGACATTTAGCCTCATTTTTCTGTATTTGTTTCACAACTTATTTCTAAAGCCAATATTATTTTACATCATGGACTGAAACCTGGATGGAAGACAAGCTGAGCTTTTTAAAGGGTAGGACATATATAAAATACACATATGATTAGGGAGTCTTTTCCAGTCACACTGAAAATTAACTTCTGGGATATCCCATCTTTTTAAATATCTATCCAATGTGTCATTTTATTGAAAAAAATATTAGCTAATTATGAGATATTCAGGATCAATAGCAGAAAAAGTCTGCCTTTCACAGACATGGATGAACTGTGTTGTGTCAAAAAAAAAAAACCTGTCCAGGTGGACAGAATATTTCAGATGATTTCTGAACTTCTTCCCAACTTTGTTGGCTGTATATTCAGTGATAATGATTCACATAGTAAACAGTGATGTTCAGAGTGTTCATTAAGTTCCATCATCTGTTTCTCCTCTAAATGATTATTTACCTTCATTTACAACAAGCAATTTTCCATTGAGAAGAGCTCTTTTAGTTTGATTGGTTGTGTCAGGCTACTTTTCTGTGATATTTCTTTTTTGGCAAATTTTTTTTCCAGCTTGTTCTTTAACTGTCATTTGCCTTCTCCTGTATTTTAAATCTTTCATGCTTCATGACAGACAGACTTGTAATTTGGACTCTAATCATTTCTGATTCTCATGTTTTGACAGACACAGACTTGTCTTTCTGCACCTCCTTCCACACTTCCCCCCTTTATTCTGCATTTGCTTGTGGCACACAATACTGTCTACTTAACCCTTTCTTTTTCATCTTCTACTTTTATAAAACACATATACTATAAGTAGATATGCTTTAAATTATGAATGTTGTCAGAGAGACCTCCAGAAATTACTCTGTTGAACTAAAAAATTATGGTGTTTGAAACTATGTGCAGGCATATTTATTTCATGCTCTAAGGTTCCAGCTGACTCAATTTAAAAGGGCTTTGAGTAGTTATGATTAAGTTATCTAAAGCCTGCTTTCCTTCCTTCCTTCCTTCCTTCCTTCTTCCTTCCTTCTTCCTTCCTTCTTCTTCCTCCCTTGCTCCCTTCCTCCCTTCCTCCCTTCCTCCCCTCCTTCCCTTCTTCCCTTCTTCTCCCTCCCCCCCTCCCTCCCTTCTTCCATTCCTCCCTCTCCTTCCCTTCCTCCCTTCCTTCAGACTAGCTGCACTGGAGATATAAGGCTGTCTGATGCTGGAAAAGTGAGGTTCTCTTCCATGGGAGAAGCCACATGAAGACTGCTGCCTCTGCTTCCAATGGGAAGCCCATGCTATAATATGAGCTGTGTCTATTCAGAGAAGTGAAAGATACTTTTGTTCTGTGCAAGTGCTCAAAATCATGATCATATTTTTACTGCATCGTAGCTATGAACCATTTGTGGAAATCATCCTATCGGCTGCTTGTGCTTGGAGCAGTGCCTGCCTACAACATCTAGCCTGTGCAGAAGTGAAGATTTCCTCAGTATTCTGTCTTAATCCTTCCTTATCAGGACAGTCCACATAAAGTGATTTTTTAAAATTAGATACTTATTATTAACTTGTGTTTTTAGTATTTTCTGTGCCTTTTTATATTTCTATATTTGAAATATGCACGTATATGAACATATGCACATATATGAATGTATACAGATATATACAAATGACTGCATCACCTCTTAAGTAACTTTTAATATCTAAATAACCCAATAGCTTTCTATAATGAGATTATGGCTTCAAAAATTAAGAGAGAGCAGTGGATCTGTCTTTCAGAAGATCCTCTAACAAACTGATAAAGCAAGACTAGATAACAGACAAGATAAGACTAGAGAGACACGGAGCGTCTTGACCTGAGCCTTAGCAGTAGTAACATGACATGTACCTGTAGCACAGCCTAGATGTCACTAGAGAGTCTCCAGAATTTTTCTGTGGGAACAAGATTTTCCTTGAGAAAAGCTTTTGTTTTCCTTTTTTTTATTAGCTGTTAGAGGTTTAGGGATAGGCGGGGGTTGGGAGTATGACTCAGTGGTACTGTGTTTACCTGCTTGTAACCTGCAGGTTATCTGTAAAAAGATCTACAGGTTATCAGAAGGGCTGGTTATTTACATAGGAGAGTATTATGAGGGGAATTTTGGTGCCAAAGTCATCCTCTTTCTGCAGCTAGCCTGCTTTTTGCAGGAACTACAGATCTGGATAGAGCCTATGGGCGGTGAGTTTCTTTTTCTTAGTAACACATGGATCTGTTGATCAGAAGCTGAAAAATCACTCAACCTTAGTACTCACTCTTCCTGTTTCCCCACTGTCTTTTCCCTGGTTTTGCCTATTTAATCTGAGGGGATGGGGGAACTCATTTCCAAGGCACAATACGGAACAGAAGCAGGTTGGTTGGGTGATAGACACATTGTTAGGTGCATAAAAATTATGTTCCCCATGTTAGGCAGGCACAATTCTGCTGAAAATAAAGTAATTTCTAAGCTTTGACTATGTTTATAAGATACTAGGTTTGCGTGTGAGTTATGTATACATTTGTTTATATCACAGATATTGTATACAAGTACTTTGAGTCTCATTGCCCCTGCCAGTCTAATACAATGACTCTAGAATAAATCCAACAATTACATTTCTGTCTTTGAAAAGTTGGGTAAACTTTGGTTCCTAGGTCTCAGTACAAGCTATTGAATCTCAGATGACATAATCCTCACAGTGCTGCCTCTGGATATGATAACCTAACAAAGCCTAGGGTAAAGAGAATTGGTTGTGGGAAGGAAGATCTTGGAAAAATCTCCTTAAGTCAAGTGTGACACTGTAGAAGCAATTCAGTTGAAAAAGAAGCAGTTTCACTTCTGTAAAAAGCTAGTTTAATAAGAAATGAATTATGTACTGCTTTCATCCAGCTCATGATATATTAAATGTTTAAAATCTTTAGTTTTGTCCTTCCTTATTTTGTGATTCTCTCACTTTAAAATAAATGCAATTTTAGATAAAGACTTTCTGTTCTCTTTCTGCCTGTAAGGAAATGTAACAATAGATGCCATAAAGTTACTATAATTAAATAATGACCAATTGGAAAAGTATGGGACAGTAAGAAGAATAGTTCCTGGTATTTTCTTGAGGAAATGCACTTTTTCATCTTGAAGTTTCAGGTTCTTTTTTAACTGTTCCTTTTTCCTTTTCCTTTTTTTTTTTTTTCCCTCTCCTCTCCTTTCTCACTTAGTGCAACACTCATGGACCAGCTGCCAAACATACATAATGGATAAAATCTATTCTGGGGAATGTGCTATAGTACTTACTTGCTTTACTGGTCATTCTTATTTTAGTGTTTTGCATGCTGTACTTTAAACAACATCTGCCTTACTCAATAACATAATTTGGAAATCATGCAACAACCTTTGTAGCAGTTGGCCACATTCCCAGTTTGAGTTCCTCAAAAGCCTTGACTATGGGCCACAGATGAAAGGAAAGCAAAAGCAACAAGGTGGTTTAAAAGTGTTCTACTCTCAAATGTGGCAAAGTAACAACAGCATTTCTTTCTCCAGATCTGCTCCCTGTGTGAGATCCCTTCAGTACCTAGTGGCTTATGTAACTAAGCAGTTTTTTTGCTCCATGATCCTCCTGTTAGCTTGGTAGAGCCAGTGACAATACTAGAGGTAGATTATGTTTTGCTTTGTTATATTTGAAGCTTTGTTTTAAATGTGATAAGTGGTAGCACCAAAGCAAGCCCTTTGAAAGAGCTAGATATTCATAGTTTAGGTGGTATACCTGACCTTTTAGACACTTTTTCTACCACTGTCTCCAGTGGTAGTGACAAAGAACAAACCAAGGAGTATGTGCAAGTTTCCTGCACAGTATTAATACCCAAGTGGAAAGCACTATTAGAGTCTGAGCAAGCTGGAGTGAAACTTTAATACATTGGCTCCCTCATATAATGAGTGGTGAGTTTTTAGTCTGGAGAAATTACCTGGCACAAAAATGCGTAAGAAGTACCAAAGTCCTCTTCATTTGAGGAAGACTCAAATTGTGTTATACAAAGTAGAATATTTTCTTTGAAGCAGCAGAAATTATTGCAGAGATTATATATAGTGTCTTCTTTCAGATCTTTAAGGACTTTCTGTAGATATCAGTAGTGATCAGTATTTGCCAATACTTAGAGAATCCAGACTCAGAAGTGCACTGTTTTGGCTCTTTGCTTTAAACATACTAGAGACTAAGAACGATCATTTGTGTAGAACATCTGGACTTGGACAAACACTTCTGCTGATTTAGGAGAGGAAACCAGAATTGTTCATTTATGTTTCATGCAATATTATATATGCCTATAATGAATGAAAAGCTGATTAAGAGATACTGATAATGTGGAACATGCTGGAAACAGAACATGCAGAAAGTCAATGAATTGAGAATACTCTTTGCTGGGTAAAAAACTGACTGGATGGCCGGGTCAAAAGAGCTGTGGTGAATGGAGTTAAATCCAGTTGGTGGCCAGTCACAAGTACTGGGGCCAGTTTTGTTTAATAACTTTTGTTTAATATCTTTATTGATGATCTGGATGAGGGGATTGGGTGCACCCTCAGTAAGTTTGCAGACAACGCCAAGTTGGACAGGTGTTGATCTGCCTAAGGGAATCCTCTCCAGATCACTCTCTACAAACAAATCAGGATAGGCTGGATCAATAGGCTGAGGCCAACTATATGGGGTTTAAAAATGCTCATTGCTGGGTCTTCCACTTGGGCCACAGCAACCCCATGCAATGTTACAAGATTGGGGAAGAGTGGCTGTAAAGCTGCTTGGCAGAAAAGAACCCGGGGGTGTTGGTGGGCAGCTAGCTGAATATGAGCCAGCTTGTGCCCAGGCAGCCAAGAAGGCCAGTGGCATCCAGGCTTGTATCAGAAATAGTGTGGCCAGCAGGACTAGGGCAGTGAGCATTCCTCTGCACTTGGCACTGATGAGGCTACACCTCAAATGCTGTGTTCAGTTTTGGACCCCTCACAAGAGAGACATTGAGGTGCTGGAGTGGGTCCAGAGAAGGTCAATGAAGTTGGTAAAGGGCCTGGAGCACAAGTCTGATGAGGAGTGGCTGAAGGAACTGGGTTTGTTTAGTCTGGAGAAAAAGAGGCTCATGGGAGACCTCATCACTCTCTGCAGCAACCTGAAAGGCGGTTGTAGCGAGGAGGGTATTAGTCTTTTCTCCCAGGTAACAAGTAATAGGATAAGAGGAAATGGTGTCAGATTGCACTAGGGGAGGTTTATATTGGATATTAGTAAAAGCTTCTTCAGCAGGAGTTGTCAACAGTTGGAACAGGCTGCCCAGGGAAGTGGTTGTGTCGCCATCCCTGGAGGTATTTAAAAGATATGCAGATGTGGCACTTAGGAACCTGGTTTAGTGGTGGACTTGGCAGTGCTGGGTTAATGGTTGATCTCAATGATCTTAAAGATCTTTTCCAACCCAAATAATTCAATAGTTCTACTTTTTTTGTTGATAATTAGACTAAAAATATTTTGGACTATGCTAAGTGTTTTAAAGGTCTAAGTATTACATGCGTATTATGCCTGAATGTGGCTCAGTTCAGCTTTTATAAACAAAGTATGCGGATATATGCTTGACTTTAAGCACACAAATAATCTAAAAATGGGAGAAACATACTTAAAGCTAAGCATATGCTTAAGTGTTTAACTAGATCAGGATCTGAGTACTTGGTTTGAGGCTATGGTATTGGTTACCTCTTCTTTCCATCTGGTTTAAAGGCTTTTATTGATGATATGGAAAATGTGGAATTAATCAAACACAATCTTTCATCTAACATTTTCTCCAAAAATATCTTACAAGAACCTAAATAATAATGCAAGTATGTACTCTGAACACACTGATACAAAAGAGTACCCTGTCTACACGTTGCATTTGCTATTGAATGATGCTGTACTTACACTGCAATTTTCCCCCATTTCCCTTCAACTTTCCTGTTGTATTAAGTAATATTCTTGGCACTAACAGGCTAGATAAAGGATGCTGTTTCTGATGTGTAATCGGAGTGGTGTAATTCATCATTTAGCACTTAATTTACATTCACACTGCATGGCTTATTATCAGCTGCAACAGAATATGTCTGTAAACCAAAATTATGTAATGCTATATAACAAAGGCTGTCTGTTTATTTTGATTGTACATTTTTACCATATAGATTCTTCCTTTCAACTTATTTAACTAAATTCTAAAGAGACTTCCAGATATGTGAAATGTTTGACAATATTAATGTGGGTATTTTATTTTCTGTGGAATTTATTGGCTGGTGTTCTCAGAGTACTTTAAAAATGTTAATTGATTTTATTTCAGATCCAGGTGAGTCAGGTGGAAGTTCTGTCTAGTTCTAATAAGACAGAGAGAATAGTAAACTGCAAATTATACTGAGCTCAGTCCCAGGTGTTTAGTCATTGCTGATCCATCATTGCACAGCTTTAAGCTTCAAAATCCTTGAAAGCAGTCAGTCAGTCAGCATTGTAAATACCTCTAAGTGACTCTTCAAAGCTACCCTTGTCTATCAGTTAATCTTTGGAGGGTTTCCTTGAGAAAGTGTGATATTCAAGTCGCCATAGCACAAAAAAAAAAAAAAAAAAAAAAGTCTTTTCTTTTTAGACTTTTTTACAAACATTGTTTTGTTTCACTGTTTGCTAGGAACTTTGCAGATGGAATGCTCCCCCGCCGCTTTTCATCGTAGGGATTCCTGATATAGGCTATCAAAGAATTGCCTAGAATGTAGCACTTATGAGTATTCTATCTGGTGGGAGGGGAAGGGTGAGCACAAATTTGGTTTTATTTTATTCTTAAAAAAATAAGCAAAACCCTTTAAAATTATTTAAATTTCAGAGCAACAATCAGCTTTTTTGCCAGTGTCAACATTTAATTTAAATTTCATAAGTTCTTTTTTATATATTCTCTAATATTTTTTTTAAATCAGGTCTCTTATCATAACTAGAAAAGCAGAAAAAATATTATATCTCAGATAATAAGTACTGATGATATCTAGATCCAGAAAAGAAAGATAAAGAATTTCAATTTAACTGCAATAAATTTGTTTCTTTTCTGTTTTAGAAATGAACTTTTTTCTAGCTTGTGTTCAAATAATTCACAACCCCATTTTCTTTTTGGGACTTTTCAGAAAAGATTGGTTTACTCCATTTCAGGATGCTGACTGATGTTTTGAAACATTGATATTGTTTATAAAGCAATGGATTATGTTTGGAAATAGATAAATAGATGATATATTTTCATGAAAAATATTATTTCATTCATCCAACATTGTTTAACTTCTTGTAGATGAAGGACTGCTATGAGTTCTTCTTGACGATGACTGTAATGTGCCAGATGAAGTTACAATGTACCTGCTTAAAAAACAGACTGAGAACAAAGCTATTTCTTATCTTTTAAAATATCACCTTTTGGTATTATGAACATATTCTTTATGTTTTAAAAATTATTGTAATGCAATTTTTCTTCTTCACATTATTTTGAATTGATGAACATTATTGATGGACAAGGGTAAAGTAGTTGATGTCATCTACCTGGACTTGTGCAAAGCGTTTGACACTGTCCCACACGACATCCTTGTCTCTAAATTGGAGAGATATCAATTTGATGGATGGACCACTCAGTGGATAAAGAACTGGCTGGACGGCCGCACACAAAGAGTTGTGGGCAATGGCTCGATGTCTGGCTGGAGACCAGTAACGAGTGGTGTCCCTCAGGGATGGGTGTTGGGACCGGTCTTGTTTAACATCTTCATCACTGACATGGACAGTGGGATTGAGTGCGCCCTCAGCAAGTTTGCCGATGACACCAAGCTGTGTGGTTTGGTTGATACTCTGGAGGGAAGGGATGGCATCCAGAGGGACCTTGACACGCTTGTGAGGTGGGCTGATGCCAACATTATGAAGTTCAACCATGCCAAGTGCAAGGTCCTACACCTGGGTCAGGCCAATCCCAGGCACGGCTACAGACTGGGCAAAGAAGAGATTCAGAGCAGCCCTGCAGAGAAGGACTTGGGGTGCTGGTCGATGAGAAAATGAACACAATCCAGCAGTGTGCGCTCGCAGCCCAGAAAGCCAACCGTATCCTGGGCTGCATCAAAAGGAGCGTGACCAGCAGGTCGAAGGAGGTGATCCTGCCCCTCTACTCTGCTCTTGTGAGACCTCACCTGGAGTATTGTGTGCAGTTCTGGTGTCCTCAACATAAAAAGGACATGGAAGTGCTGGAACAAGTCCAGAGGAGGGCCACGAGGATGATCAGGGGACTGGAGCACCTCCCGTATGAAGACAGCCTGAGGAAGTTGGGGCTGTTCAGCCTGGAGAAGAGAAGGCTGCATGGGGACCTAATAGCAGCCTTCTGGTATCTGAAGGGGGCCTATAGGGATGCTGGGGAGGGACTCTTCGTCAGGGACTGTAGTGACAGGACAAGGGGTAACGGGTTCAAACTTAAACAGGGGAAGTTTAGGTTGGCTATAAGGAGGAAATTCTTTCCTGTGATGGTGGTGAGACACTGGAATGGGTTGCCCAGGGAGGTTGTGAGTGCTCCATCCCTGGCGGTGTTCAAGGCCAGGTTGGACAGAGCTGACATGATTTAGGTGACATGGTTTAGTGTGAGGTGTCCCTGCCTATGGCAGGGGGGTTGGAACTAGATGATCTTGAGGTCCTTTCCAACCCTAACTATTCTATGATTCTATGAAATTATATTTGATAAATAGTAATTTCTTTAAAATTGACAATTCGTGAAAGGTGCTTATATTTGAAATCTTAGGGAAAAAATCAAAACCTGTAATATCAAGAGTGTGGTGCATAGATTACATCAGAAATAAGATATATGGAAATGTTGCATTTTCTAGCTACTAAAAATAAATATTTCAAGTTGGACTGAGATGGAGGATTGTGTGGATATTGCATTGGAAACATGATATATGCCAATTTCAACCGTTCTTTCAGTAACCATGAATTTGTTTGTAAATTCTCAAAATCATCTTACTTTAGAACATTTAGAAATTCAGGCTGTCAGACTCATTTTTTTGGTTGTGACTTATACTAACTTGTTGTAATCAACTGACAAAAAGAGAAAAGAAAGCCTATACATTGGATGTTATCCCAAGGTTAAATTTCTTGATTGCTTTCTGAATTAGACAAGAGATCAGAGCATATATAGAAAGGACTGCGTAAGAATTATTTAGCATAAATTCTTTGGGTGTGCAAAAAGTTCTTTTACTCAGCTTTCTTCTAACTACAAAGAGTGATTTTGCCTATTTGAAGTTAGCTTAGGTATTTATATGGCTACTTTGTAGACCTGTAGATCTGTAAATTGGTAGATGAAATTGGGATTTTTATGTTAATACACCTTGCAGCAAAATAACTCAGTTCCACTGGTTAGTAGAACTTAGAGATTATTGTTTTTTTTCTCTCTAAAGCAGTAAGGTGTGTATAATATGGACTCCAAAATATGAGAAAGCTGTAAACAAACAAAGAAAGATCAAAGAGGAAAAGTATAACCAGCTGTGCAGATGAAAGTGTTATTTCAGATGGAAAGCTCTTACAAGTGGAATATATCTGCTTGGTTACAGAGTAACTAAAATGGTATTTGCTAGCTCTCCATACATATTTGCGGAGTAGATGCTGAAGAGAAGGCTAAGTACTAAGAATATCTGAAGAGAATAACACAATGGAAATGGAAAAAGGCAAATCTTGGATGAATTTTGAAAAGGGCTGTTCTAAATAGCAAAGGTTCATTTGGTATAAGATGGTGAGGTAACCATGCAGTGCTGCACGTTAGGAAAGATTCTCACAGAGTAATTCAAATACATGATACCTCGTCATCTGGTACAAATATCACTTTATTTGATAAAATTTAATAAACTGAAGAAACCCTGAGTTGTGTGAGACATATGGTCAATCATATGTTGTGTTGTGCAGATAATATCTGGGTCAGATATACTAATATGAATGTACTCTACCTTTGTGTGACCAGATTTCCATCTATGATCTGATGTGGAAAACCTACAATTTTTCATGAAATAAAAATACTTCTGTGACAGGAGAGACTAGAATGCTTCACTGATAATCAAAGAATGGGTCATTGGCTCTATGAATTTTTGGGAGCATGCTGCACATCTCTCTGAAAGGTATGTGGAGGACAATCAGGCTTAACTCAGCTCACTTAAATCCATACATGAAAATAATAGTTGAATCATCTTACCAGACAAGTCAAACTGCTTTAAATACAGTATACATTTAAAGATGAAGGCAGTAACTTTCAATAATTATCTACCATAATAGATGACGAATAGATGAAATTGAATATGTAAATGAAGGTACCCACTTTTCAGGAGCTTGATCTTTTTCTGTTGATTTAAGTGTTAATTATTCCATCGATAATGAGCTATTAATTAGACATTGCATTTGTTTTTCAGTTACAGTTCCTTACAGTGGCCACTAAAAACATTTAAATGCTCAAAATGATTATATGTATATATATGGAACTAGATGATCTTAAGGTCCTTTCCAACCCTAACTATTCTATGATTCTATGATTCTATTCTACGATTCTGTATACTGGAATATTATTCCATAAATTTTAAAATATCAGATATTTTCCGTAGTAAATACAGAGGAATATAAAGAAATGCTGCAGATTAAATGCACTCATTCCAAAGCCTGAACAATGTGTTATTAAAAAAAAAAAAAAAGCCCTCTTCTTGAATCTGACCAACTCAGACTAATATTTTAGGCAATTCTGAGTTGAGATGTCCGAACTATAGAAGTTTCATTACAGAGCTGAAGTTTTAAAGTTATGGCCCAGAAAAATTGAAGCCCAGGAAAATCTTTAAGATCTTCTGATCATTTCTGTCTCTATCTCTTCCTTAACAGCCAACTGCTTGGGCTCAGGATTAACAATCTTGAGTTGTTAGAAATCAGAATTTGTAACCTAGGGTAAAAGTGTAACCTAGATTGGAAAAGATGGGATACCCTGCATTATCACTATAAATTCCCTGCCATTGACAAAATTACTACATAATCTTGTTTATTAACAACTTACGTAGTTTCTGCTGTGATGCTGCTAAAGATGATGTCCTTGTTATTGCTAATTACAAGAATATATCCCTCATATACTTATTAGTTTAACATGCCAAAATTAATGCACAGTAACTGGAATGGTTTCATTGAATTTTAGTTACTGTATTCAAGGCTGCGTTCCTCCCAGAGCTATGACTGCCAGCCAATTAAAAGCAAAGATTCCACTTCCTGACATGTTAAAAGCTATAATGAAATGGAACAACATCAATCTCCTTTTCCTGACAGATATTAGGAGACTGGGAAATGCAGCAACATAGTCTTGCTTCAGTTTAAAGATTATAATCTTGTTGGAGAAATGAATTGCTAGGAAGAGCTTTTACCTCTAGACTAGTGACTCAAATGCAGACAAGATCAACGGAGCTGCAAGTCATAACTGATCAAGTCACCATTTCTCTGAGAAAAGCCTCAGTGGACACAGCTTTCACGGAGAAAGCTATTTATGGAAAATTACTTCATTTCTACTCCCAGACCTTACTACTATCATTGGAAAAAGCAGTGGAAGAACAACCAACATTCCCAAAGTCTTTCTCCTCAGGGCTGTTTTCAATTCATTCTCTACCCAGCCTGTATTTGTGTTTGGGATTGCCCTGACCCAGGTACAGGACCCTGCACTTGGACTTGTACTTCATGAGGTTCATACAAGCCCACCTCTTGAGCTTGTCAAAGTCCCTCTGGACAGTATCCCTTCTCTCCAGTGTGTCAACTGCATCACACAGTTGGTGTTGTCAGTGAACTTGCTGAGGGTGCACTCAATCCCATTGTCCATGTCACTGACAAAGGTGTTAAGCAGTGCTGGTTCCAACACCCACCCCTGAGGAGCACCAGGCATCACTTATCTCCACCTGGACCTTCAGCCATTGACCAACACTCTGAGTGTGACCATTCAGCCAATTCCTTATTCACCAAGTGGTCCATCTGTCAAATCCATGTGAGCCCACTGCTCCCCTGCACTTTGCATTATGACAGTCTCAGAAAAACTCACCAATGGCCGTGACTCCCAACCAAGGAAAACAGGGTATGGACAAGACAGCCCTGACTTGTCTTGGTCATGTTAGCAGCTCCTTGAGGCCATTAGCAACTGACACAAGTTAAAACAAACCATCCCACCAGTGCCAACGGCTTCTTGTTTGCACCTGAAGATCTGTTCCTGTACTGTGTCCAGAGCACCAGTCATGGCACAGTTTTGTGCATGTGGCTTACATGCAGAGCTTGCATCTTCCCCTTCACTGAAAGCTTCTTACCTCAAAACCAAAATGAGCTTAGTCAAATAGTAAAAATGTCCAAAGATTGCCTCAGAAATTGAACAACACTCCTATCCCCACAGGAGATGTGTATAGTTACTCCCCTTGTAGCCTAAATAGCTCTTTCTAGTTTATATTCTATAGGTAATAAAAACACTCTAATACTTACTATTCCATGCTTGCCATTTCTCTTGAATGCTCCTGAGGAGAGCAGTATCATGTTTTCTACCTTTATCAAAGGGTTGTATCTTCTTGTCTTTTTTTTTCCCTTGTACTGCTAACGTGCATCTAAGTTATGATTTTGTTTCTAACTGTTCCATACAGTTGCTTGCCATAATAAAAAGGAACCTCTTCAAATTTCCAAAAGTGGTCATAACATTGGTAACCCTGTTGTAAACCCACGTGGGCAAAAAGCAGTCAAGCAATTTTTCCTCCTCAAAACACCAACATGACTGAAGTGTTAAAAGCTGTTATAAAATTAATACCATTGATATTTTCTTTCCGGTACTTGCATTCTAGTATTTGAATTTTTAAGATCCCTTTCACTAACTCTTACCCATAGCCAAAAAAGACAAAACTTTTGTTTGTTTGTTTCATAAATAATTAAAAATGAAGTTTCCCAATACTCATTTTGCTTTGTGAACAGGAACAATAAGTAAACCACACATTATTTCAAGGCTGATGTTGGAGTCCTGAGGATACAGAGTACTGTTGTCACTTTCCTATTTGTAGTTTTTACTTTTTTTACCATAAACAGTATATCTCTCATCTCTCAGTTTTATAGCCCCATCCATAACCTCAGAATAATATTTTCCAGACATAGAACAGCCGTGTACAAGATGGTTAGCATAAATTTTATTTTAGATTGAGGAAAACCAAACCAAAACAAATATGTATTTTATAAAATGTTGCAAATAATATCTCTCCTGTCTATGATGAAAGAAAGTAAAGGTGTAAGACACAGAAGAGAAAGACGTAACATTGACAATGACAATACTTCAAGCTTACTGTAATCCAACATATTTTTTCCTATATTATTGATTTTTACTCCTGTGAAGACTTTCTTTTCATATAATATCTTGTAGCTCACACCATTTTACAAAGTATGATAACATTTCAGCTAATTTTGAATTTTGTATTAAATCTACCATTGAGAAGTAAAATACAGCCCTTTAGAAACAATGCTTTTTAAGTATAGCTGTCCATATCACAGGGATAGCTTTTCTTTAGTTCTTTATGGAAGTAAATAAAACTAACTTCAAAAATTGAATGCTAAATATAGGATACTTTCTTATGCCTGCCTTTCTGTTGGCAAGTTGTGGTCAGAACAGGCTTAAGAACTCCAGCAGGATACATTTTTTTTCCTTCCTAAGCCTTTGGAGCACTATCTATTTGTAGGTATCATATATTACCTCTGTGTGGGGCCTGCAGATGAAATCTATTCCAAGAGTAGTCCTGGTTGGTAGATTTCCAGAAAGCCATCTGTTCCCAATGGGGCATCTTGTCTGCCTTCCCTAGCAATTAGAAAGCAGCAGATGAAGATGCAAAGCATAAAAAGGGAGAAGGACATGAAAGAATAGAAAATTATATAAGAAAATCTTGTTTGCTTGAAGAAGTGCAATAGTAAACTGTTAAAAACATAGAGGCTGTAACTACCTGAACTAAAGGATATATATATATATTTTTGCAAACTCTCTGTAATAAAACACAGTTCCTGTAACACACACTCTCCACCAGTCGTCACTGTTTGGGTAAGCTTTTCAGGGCCAAAAGTTTCTGATGAATCAAAATGAAAAAAATGGATGTGCTTTTTGTACTTTGTGGAGAAAACAGTGGCTGTCACACAAATGTTTCTTCATCAAAGAAAGATGTTTGGATTTATAAACAGAAAAATATATTTCATTCTGGAGTTTTAGTACTTTTGACTCTCTGGTTCTGATATAATTATGCATTATCTGAAAAAATGAGGAAATTAATTATAATATAAACATATATATGATTCTAACTAGTAGTCTTTAGTAGCTCACTGTGAATTACAGTCTTAAAACATAATTTATGATACAAAAATACCTGGTTTTTGTGCATATATCAGAGCACAATTTTCCTTCTAGAAGATATGGATGTGACCTAAACCTGGTCACTTAGACTCCCCCTACACTTAGCAGACAAATCAACATTTCCAGAAAATTTAACCCTGTAATGTTTGACATTTTTCTTAGTAGGAACTAGAAGTGTCTACAGCTCATGGAGCCAAGATAACTACCTGAGACTATGCAACTAATGCAGGATTTGGAGAAGGCTGAGGTTCTGAATGACTTCTTCGCCTTGGTCTTCACTGGCAAAGGCTCTGACTGCACCACCCAATTCTTAGAAAGTAGATGCAGGGGCTGTGAGAATGAAGACCTTGGGCCCACTGTAGGAGAGGATCTGGTTCGTGACCATCTTCACAATCTGAACGCACACAAGTCCGTGGGACCTGATGAAATCCATCCGCGGGTCCTGAAGGAGCTGGCAAATGAAGTTGCTAAGCCACTGGCCATCGTATTTAAAAAATCATGGCAGTCAGGTGAAGTTCCCGACGACTGGAAAAAGGGAAATATAACCCCCATTTTCAAGAAGGGGAAAATGGAAGACCTGGGGAATTACAGACCAGTCAGTCTCACCTCTGTGCCTGGTAAAATCTTGGAGCACATTCTCCTGGACAGCATGCTAAGGCACATGAAAAACAGCAAGGTGCTTGGTGACAGCCAGCATGGCTTCACTAGGGGGAAATCCTGCCTGACCAATTTGGTGGCCTTCTATGATGGGGCTACAGAATTGATGGATAAGGGTAAAGCAGTTGACGTCATCTACCTGGACTTGTGCAAAGCGTTTGACACTGTCCCACGCAACATCCTTCTCTCTAAATTGGAGAGATATCAATTTGATGGCTGGACCACTCGGTGGATAAAGAACTGGCTGGACGGCCGCACACAAAGAGTTGTGGTCAATGGCTCGATATCTGGCTGGAGACCGGTAACGAGTGGTGTCCCTCAGGGATCGGTGTTGGGACCGGTCTTGTTTAACATCTTCGTCACTGACATGGACAATGGGATTGAGTGCGCCCTCAGCAAGTTTGCCGATGACACCAAGCTGTGTGGTCCGGTTGATATGCTGGAGGGAAGGGATGCCATCCAGAGGGACCTTGACACACTTGTGAGGTGGGCTGATGCCAACATTATGAAGTTCAACCACGACAAGTGCAAGGTCCTACACCTGGGTCGGAGCAATCCCAGGCACAGCTACAGACTGGGCAAAGAAGTGATTCAGAGCGGCCCTGCAGAGAAGGACTTGGGGGTGCTGGTCGATGAGAAAATGAACATGGGCTGCCAGTGTGCGCTCGCAGCCCAGAAAGCCAACCGTATCCTGGGCTGCATCAAAAGAAGTGTGACCAGCAGGTCGAAGGAGGTGATCCTGCCCCTCTACTCTGCTCTTGTGAGACCTCACCTGGAGTATTGTGCGCAGTCCTGGTGTCCTCAACATAAAAAGGACATGGAACTGCTGGAACAAGTCCAGAGGAGGGCCACGAGGATGATCAGGGGACTGGAGCACCTCCCCTATGAAGACAGGCTGAGGAAGTTGGGGCTTTTCAGCCTGGAGAAGAGAAGGCTGCGTGGAGACCTCATAGCAGCCTTCCAGTACCTGAAGGGGGCCTATAGGGATGCTGGGGAGGGACTCTTTGTCAATGACTGTAGTGACAGGACAAGGGGTAGTGGGTTAAATCTTAAACAGGGGAAGTTTAGATTGGATATAAGGAGGAAATTCTTTCCTGTTAGGGTGGTGAGACACTGGAATGGGTTGCCCAGGGAGGTTGTGAGTGCTCCATCCCTGGCGGTGTTCAAGGCCAGGTTGGATGAAGCCTTGTGTTGGACGGTTTAGCGAGAGGTGTCCCTGTCCATGGCAGGGGGGTTGGAACTAGATGATCTTGAGGTCCCTTCCAACCCTAACCATTCTATGATTCTATGATTCTATGAACTTGCATTTAGACAGTTATCATCAGGTAAGGTGAATATTACTCCAACTGATTTAAAAACAAATTTTAATATTTACTGCTATTGACTCTTTCGAGCTTTCTGAAAATTGAGATGTATAAGAAAATCTTAAATCCATCAAATCTGGGATTTTACTTTATACATAATCTTATCTCAGGTCTGCGATACAGAAAGGAACGATTTTGAGTAAAAATGACCCATTCAGTTACCTCTGTGTAGAGTTTGTTCATTCCTGATTTACACAGGGAACCTCACAAAGTTAGTGCTTTTAATATGATGGTTTTTCTGGTATTCTTAAATGATGAAGTTAGGCAGACCTGTAGAGAAGATGAGTCCTTTATTTATCCTTGTGAATGCATTTGCTGTAACTAGTCATAGGAATTACCATCACCATTGTTCAGTTAAAACTAATAATTTTGAAAGAAAGACATGGAGCACAGAAGACATGGTGACTTAAATCAGTATCAGTTCTGCTAAACTCTGGAAGATGTGTATACTGCATCTGCATTAAAGAATTAATTATTATCAGTATTATAGTGACTACTGTAAAGTGCACAGTTTTCTTTTCTTCTGAAGTCAAAAAGCTTGGTTTACTTATCAGAGAAATAAATTGAAATTGTACCCAGCACCAGGAAATCAATACTTACATGGACTTTTATCAGTATATATGTTTAAAAGAGAGAAACTGAAAATGAGAGAAAAAGCTCTCACCATAAGACTGCACACAATCTACATAAAATAGTGGCAATCTTTCTGTCCTTGGAAGCATGGTATGTAATTATATAATTTAAAGCTTTAGCAGCATGCAAAAGCTGCATATATAAATGGTAGATCTTTACGTGATAAATGTTTGTCTTAATGCTTTGTTAATGAGTTTCAGTGTAAAGGTTCCCAAATTCTCAAGTTCCCAAAGAGATACTAGCAATAATAAATATTCTATCAAGAGATTCAAACTGGATGTTACATAGTTCACCGTCTGGCAGGTTGTCATTCTGCATGTGGACCAGCCAGTGCAGACCACTCCTTTCCAGTGAGTTTGAAAGATATTTGCTAGCAGCAGAAACGCAGGAATCCAAGGTTTCTGTTTCATCCCATTGCCCCAGTGCCTCTACATTTCTTTCAGACTATATTTACACCAGTCCACAGCTACATATCATTTCTCCTTGCCATAATTCCAGTCATATCTTTTAGGTCTGGTTTTTCCTACTGTGATCAGTCTCCTTATCTCTTAGTGCCAAACTCCTCACTCACCTTCAGATTCATGATCCATTTTACTCATCTGACTCCATTTCCATATCACTGATTCCTTCCGCTCCAAATCCCTTTCATATCCTCCCTCTTGGAGCTAGCCTGTTTCTTCCCTCAGCAGTCCAAGCTGCTCTGAATTTCCAAAAATAAAAGTATTTCTGTAGGCCTATCTGCACTGTGTGTTTGGGATGCAGGAGGACAGTTTTGGAGATGGGCAACAGGCACCATCCTATTGATCAAGCAATGACAAAAATTGCCATGATGAGCAAAAGAATGTTAGATCATCAGAATAGTGATTGGAAGAGAAATGAAAGTGTTACTTCCAGGAGCTGCAGTCTGATAGTTAACAGTCAATATAAAGACTCAGCAAGGACAGTGAAATCTAAAACAAATGGAAACACTCCCCTATTAATGTAATGAGTCTGGGCAATAAGACGGTGATGTTTGGATAATAAAATAATTATTAAAAGGATTTCAAAAATATTGTGAAATACCATAATTAAGTATATTCAAGGGCACTGAAAAATGTAATTTCTTCATGTAGAATAGAAATAAATTTAAAAGCAATGGATTAGGATTCTATGTCATTGAAGTAGTATAGCTATAAAAAGATTCACAGACATTCAATTTGTATCAAAAACAGGTTTTATAGAGGTGATATTAAGCACCTGCTATAGATTCCAGGATCAGAATTAGATATGTATATAGAAATGTCTTGAAATTGTTACAGTTATTAATACTACTGGGAATTGTGTCATTGTGGGAAAACTTCCCAGTTATAGAATGAGTAACAAATGATTAATTTCCCAACAATTCAACTAACTCAAAACCTCGAGTAACTAATCTTCCTAGAACTCAATTATTCCTGGATGTATTAATAGTTTTACATCTTACTGGTTTCATGACTGTATAGGGAATAAATCTATTTTTGAATCTGCTTTAGTAAACCAAGGATACTCTAGAAGACCTGGCCATAGACAATAACTTGAATTAAGTGACATCAATATTATTCCAATTAAATTATATTAAGGAATAAATAGAAAATAGATCAGGGTTCCTATCTGAGAGGACAAAAAAAAATGTGCAGAAATTAGGAAATTAAATGTGAAGCTGACTGAAATTTCTTTCAATCAGCTTTGTCTAAACTATCAGAAATTTTAAAGGATAGGAGGAATTTAAGATAAGATTAAAAACTAGAAGGGAAGACTCCATTTATAATTGAATGAATAATCACATAAGAAGTATTTAGGAATAATAAGACTCATAAGGAGTGGAAAAATCATGAAAGCTACATCTTAGAGAACAGAAAATTAAAGAATAAAGTCCAAAACTCTTGCCAGAAGTCTAATTCAGTTTGTCCTTTCAAAGGAAGTTGCAAAAATTAATTTAAAGCTTCTCAGTCATATGAACAAAAAAAAAAAAAAAAAGAAAAAAGTGAACTTTCTATGAAGTGGGGAAAGATAGGAAGTTCAAATGAAAAAATATATTTTATATTTGACAGTTTTTATACTAAGCTTAGATTGGTATAAAGGTATAGAAATGCAGACAATCCGACTACATGGATTGTTTTGCCTATAGTAGGGTGGGTACTCCTGCTACAGATAAGGAAGCTATTACACCCTTGCATAAAGCACTGGCATGATTTCATCCAGAAAGCGCTTACCTTATGCTTGACAGGAAGCAAGAGCAGAAGCTGACATCTGAGGAGACATAAAACTTTTTTTAAGAAAGACAGTAAAGCATTCATGTCTACACAAAGGGAGTTTAAGAAGGATGAGAGGGACTGATGTGTGTTTGCGCCCAGGATATGGCATCATCTAGTGGTTGATGTACAAACATGGAGCATAGGCTCTGTCCTTCTCAAGACTGCAGAATGCCCCATGCTCAGTTCGTCTGCACCATGGATGAGTAATTTGTCAACTAGTCTGTGTGAAAGGTACCATCAAACTGGACTGTGACAGGTCTGTAGGTTTGGCATAGCTATGCTCCACTGGGACATGCCCTTCTGGCCATGCAAATGTTACTAAAGTTACTAAATGTTACTAAAGTTAAGCAGCCTAATTCCTTAGCATTAGATGGAAAGTTAAAAACTGACTTGCTGTTTGAGACATATAAAATCATAGAATCATAGAATGGTTTGGGTTGGAAAGGACCTTAAGATCATCCAGTTCCAACCCCCCTGCCATGAGCAGGGACACCTCCCACTAAACCACGTCACCCAAGGCTCTGTCCAACCTCGCCTTGAGCACTGCCAGGGACGAAAGCACTCACAACTTCCCTGAGCAACCCATTCCAGTGCCTCACCACCTTCACAGTAAAGAACTTCTTCCTTATATCTAACCTCAACTTCCCCTGTTTGTGTTTTAAACATAGGATTTAAGCAGGCTGGATCTCACTCCTGTATATTTGGGAAGCTTCAGAGAGATTTTTGTAGATGGAAGTCAATGAACATATGAAGAAGCTGGACAGTATGCTTGAAATTCCTAAAAGATTTTGACACGGACCGTCACTAAAGACTCTCAAGGAAATTTAAGCTATCATGAGGCCAGAGGAAAGGTCTTCTTGCAGGATTACTAGCTGGTTAATAATTAGGAAGCAAAAGATAGAAATAAATGGAGAGAGATTATCAAGTGAGTCACCCAGGATATCTGCTAAGATATGTACTGTTCAACATATTCATAAATGATCTGAAAAAGATGTTGAATAATGAAGTGATAAAGCTTCCTTATGAGACAAAATTATTCAGGGTACTCAAAGCTAAACCTGACTGTGAGAAGTTACAGAAGTATTTCATGATACTGAGTGACTGAACAATAAAAAAGCAAATTAAATTAATTGTCAATAAAAACGATGTAAGGCACACAGCCCCTCTCCCCCAACATTTATATAAACAGAATACTGAAATCTAAAGTGGCCATTGCTATGCAGCAAAGATATCTTAATAACACTCTGTGTAGATGGTTACCTGAGAATTTCTGCTCAATAATTATGACACTGAAAAAATGTTAGGATGATTAAGAAAATACTACCAAAGAGACAGAAACTGGATAAATATCCATTTCACAGTTATAGGGGTTATAGTAATCTGTTTTGAGTCCACTGTGTAGTTGATCACATCTGTAAGATGACAAAGGGGGTTGAACTTACTTTGGCATCTATATAAGGGAGAACTAGAACCAACCAATCGGCTTTGAAAAGAAAGGCCTGAAAATGTGGTCTATCCCACTGTCTATGTGTCTGTAGGCTGGGCTCTATCTATCTGATTGGGATCTATCAAATTGGAAGAGATATGGAAAAGGGTTTCTAGGGAATGACTGATATTTTTAAGAGAAGAAATAGTGGTGACCAGGACTTTTAAAACAAACAAAAGTAGTACTTTCCCTTACAGTGCATAATTACTTTGTGGAATTCATTGCCACAGGATGTTGTGGAAGCTAAAATTATCACTGGATTCACAAAGGGCTCCACAGGTTCATAGCAGAGGGACCATTAATCACAGTGTCCTGTATGCTGCTTCCACCTCAAACTTAAAATGCTGGTTGCTAGAAACTCAGAAATATTTGAAAAGCAGGATCAGTCTATACTTGTCCCTTATATTTTCCCTCTAGACACACTCTCTCTGTGTACCTTCTGTTCATCTTGTCGAAAAAGAAGATATTTTCTATATCTTTTACTTTGGACTACTGTGAATATTTATAGGTTTTAGACTTTGGTAGGTTAAAAGGTATAAAGCCAAGGTTTAGCTGATTCTACAAGAAGTAACCAGGACTGACACAAGGTATGTTTAGGCAGGATAACAGAGGAAAACTGAAGAGTCAGCAGAGGAATGAGGTTTCAAGATGCCTTTCAGAGAAGAACCGTGGGAGACAATTTCTAACCTTGGTTTAAAATGAAGAAACAAAGTATTTATGAATGGTCTGCAAACAACATATTTGCCTGTGATGGTGGAGATTCACCACAAGGTTGCTTCTAGTCCTGTGTCCTAAACAGAAACCTGAACCTATTGAGGCAGCCCATCACTAGTTGAAATACAGAGCTGTACGCGCAAAGCTGAGTTCAGTTGCTCTAAGTTTCACCTTTGAAGTTGCAAAAACATTTAATGAGTAAAAGAAAGCTAATAAAATTCAAAGGAAGCTGAGATGGAGAAGTTATAACTGTTTTTATGATGCGTTATTACCACAAAACAGAGGAAGGGTATTTATGGTGCATAAAGTTTTCTGTCATCCTTTGCATGTGTTCTGGGGCTGTCAAAACCAGTTCACAGTATGGGGAAAAATTTTGTCCTTCCCATGTCTTAGCAACAGTGGGATCATACTAGTGTAACTGACAGCAAATTTGTCTCATCTCGTGTTTCATCATATTTATTCTTAAGATTTTTATGGGTAAATATGTGTAGTATGCTCCCTAACTCACAAATGAGACTAAAGACTAAAGCTTTTAAGCCTGAAATATATTTGAAGCCAGTATGACTCCATTTTCTTAATTCATAGCTTATAAGAATACCAACTTAAGTTATCCTAAGTGATCTGAAAAATAAAAGTCAGGAAATAGCTTGGTAACCCTTTTCCAGTCTCTGCTGAGATGGTTTGGGAGTTCATAGCAAAATGTCAGAGAAGCATATTGCTGTGGCCTGGCGCATATTCAGCTGAGTTTACAATGTGTCAGGATGTTCAACTGTGTGCAAGAAGAGCAGGAATGATTCAATATGATCATATGATATTTTGTCCTGGTTTTTCATATACGCGTGTACACACACCCTGGTGGAGGCAATGGAAATGTGAAGTAGATACAACATCTGAGCCATTGCTTTTCAGCCAGAGGACCTTATGCTCTGTGAGTCATGCTACACAGCACTGATAGGCTGAATATTGTGCCCCAGATATTGTGCCCCAGGTGAGTGATGTCAAAACTGTTACTCTCTCAAATTTTAGAGAAAGTAATAGGCAAACATCATTGCTTTGTGCATGTATGCTGCAGACATAGCATCTTGTCTTAGATTGCTGTCCTGGGTTTAGCAGTAGCAGTCATTTTTTCTCCTTCTTAGTTACTGGTGCAACGCTGTGTTTTTGACTTTCAGCCTGGGAACAGCGCTGATAACACCAATGTTTCTGGTTACTGCTCAAATGTTTACTCTGACCAAGGACTTTCTGAGCTTCATGCTCTGCCAGGGAGGAGGGGAAGCCGTGAGGATGTAGAAACAGGACACCTGACCCAAACTGACCAAAGAGGTATTCCATACCACAGCACGTCATGCCCAGGATGTAAACTGGGAGTTACCTGGTAGGGCTAGATCACTGCTTGGTAGGGCTGGGTATCGACAGGTAGTGATGAGCGGTTGTATTCTTTTCCCTTGTTATTTCCCTTATCATTATTGTTATTTGTGGTAGCAGTAGTGGTTTGTGTTATACCTTGGTTACTGGACTGTTCTTATCTCAACCCATGGGAGTTACATTCTTTCAATTCTCCCCCCCATCCCTCTGGGAGTGGGAGGGGAGAAAAGGAGGGGGGAGTGAGTGAGGGGGCTCTGTGGGTCTGAGTTACTGACTGCACTTAAACCATGACAATCGCTTTAAAAAAGTTACCGTGACATTTTAAGCTGCTGCCAGTTAAACACTGAATGCCTTTGGACGTGGTCTAATTTTTAAAAGGAGTTTTTGATGCCAAATTCTGTTAAAAAAAAAAAAAAATACTGCATCCTATTTATTCATCTCATATCTAACATGATCATAAAACCATGTGTCTCTATGTGTAGAGTAACAGTAACTGCAATGAAATCATGCATTGGTATGAAACACAAGTATAAGCATGCCTTATTTATCTAAAATTAATCCACAAACGCTCAGAATATTGAATATAGGAGTTTCACAATGGTTTCTCAAATTCAATTTTTAATACAGAGTGTCTGGGGAAGCTCCTATGTTTTAATTCCTGTGGTAACTTTATCAGTGACTTAAATGGAACTGTAAGAACAAGAAAAAAACCCCACTACTTTTATTTTTAGCTCCCCAAAAATATATCTCATAGTTAATAATGCTGTTTCCTAATTTCATCTCTTCCACCATCTGCTTTCTTCTTTTCTTCCCCTTCACTTGTTTCTCTGCCTTTCAGTTTCCTTCCCCTGTTTCCTTCAAAACATCCTATTTCCTGTTCCTCTTCTGCATGTACACGTTTCCCTGTTACATGGTTCGCAATGCTGAGACCCCCATCCTCTAGAAACGTCCTGTCTGTCTGCCTCATCATTGACACCCAGTGACTTTGGGCATTTCCTTTCAACAGCTGTGCAGGAGGTTTCAGTGTAGATGCTATGGCCATTTCATCTGCATGACTTCAGTTTCTGCCCTTTTCTCTTCTGTAGAGTTACACCTTCTCACCACCAACCTCCTTCTTGGGAACATGTCTTACTTCTTCCTCTCTAAGAAATGAAATGCACTGTGCTACTTGCCTCAGTTTACATTGTTATAGTAAATATTTATGTTGCTATTAGTCCAGCTTAAAGTGTCCAGCTTCTGTGTAGCTGCTGCAAGCAATAAAAACCAGGAGTCATTTCATTATTTCATGACAACATTATTAAAAACTCATTCATAGTCATACCACTGATCAATGCAAGACAATATTTTTTTGTGCTTGTTTCTTTTTTTTTTTATAGGGAAAACCATCCAATTATTTCTTCCTAAAAACACATATTCTCCAGTTTATTCAGAAGCATATTGCCCAGCTTGACATGATACTACCAAGCACAGGAAACCATTAGCTCTGCAACTCACTGCTGTCTGCCTGAATAGGTTAACTTCTTGTATCTTCCTTTCTTGTGGATTGGACCTTCTTTTCTGACAACCCTGAAAATGAGAGATCATTTTCTCTTTTGTCCCTCAGGTGAAAGTCAGTCTTAGATAAGATGGTCATTTGTATATTTTTCAAATATTTCCATCGAGTCTTCATTGTGAGCAACAACTCGCTCTTGAGGGAAAGGGAGATTGTTAAAGACTGCAAATCTATTTTTCCAGTTAAAGCGATCAAGGTATTTTGAAATTCTTTAAAATTATAGCATAAAATTACAGAATGGAAGGGTTTTTTTTTGTTTTGGGTTTTTTTTTGTTTTTTTTCTTTGTGTGTGTTTTTTTTTTTTTTTTTTTTTTTTGCTTTGTTTGGTTTGGGGGGTTTTTTTACTTGTTTTTTGGTTCTTTTTTCCCACAAGTATGTCAAAATCATTACTTTCTCATTGAAGTTAATTATGGCTAATATTCTATACATAACTGTGTTTACATTGTTTTCCTTTTTTAGCCACAGTAATTTTTTTACACAGCGTTCATCTGTTTCACCTTGTTTTCAGAACACCTTGACTGCAGTTCAAATCATCCTTCTCCCAGGTACGTTTCTTAACACAAAAAGGAAGATAGAAAAAATTTAGAAACAAGCAAACAATACAACAACAAAGTAATAAAGTCCTCTCAAGCAGCCTGCAGTCTAAACTTGCATCACTTGTTCCTTTTACTCTGGTCCCCGGGTATATCTGGTCACAACTACCTCCAGCAGTTTGTTTCCATAAACTTTTCACAGGGAACATGGTTGGCTTCAGAGGGCCAGGCCTGCAATTATTCTCCAATGTTCCTGCAATGCATTAACTTATTTCTGCCGCTGTTATTACCTTCCAGTTGTTCTTAGTATTAGATACCACCTAAACTGAGGACAGCAGTACCAGAGGATTTGTCAGCTAGTTTCAGATTTCAAACCGTACTGACTTACAGTTAAGTAGATTCATAGAGTTTAGTTAACAGTCTAGCAAGGTAAAATAATACCATTGCTAAATTCAGTCCAAATGCCTGATAGATTGAGATGCCTGTTTCTTGGTATTGACTGAAAAAAACCACCCCACAAACCTACTCAAGTTAGGTACAAGAACTCCAGGTCTTGGATCAGAAGTGATATTTTGGGAAGCCATTCTATGTGTCTTATACTCAGTACATATACTTTGAAGCCCTGGGGAGAAGACATCTCTTCTTTGCTTCTTTTCACTATGATTTATTTCTAATGTTTCCTTGTTCTTTCTTGTGGACAGTGCTGACAGATAGAATGTCATTCCTGTTGGCTATTCTTTCATTTCTCTAGCGAATGACCAAGCACCATACGTCAGCACCAATTACAGGCTCCTTTAGTCTTCCACCAATGATTAAATGTGAAGTTTGAGCTAAAATCTACTAGGCTTGCACATTCACTAGATCCTGCCTAAAATTACTGCTCTGCTAATTAACAGAAGAATTTTTTCATTATTGCATTTGACTCTTTTAAGTAAAACCAGGTTAATATTATCCCTGTTTCACAGTCATTGAATTATATTGGCTTAATGGAATTTATACCCACTACACAGCTATGTGGTGAGACAAAATTAGAACTAAGAGCCCTCCCCGATTTTTAGTTTTATAATTACATTAAAAGTAATTTTGTGTGTATGTGTGTTGGGGGAGAGGGGAGGATTTCACTGGATTAATGTGAGAAACCTTCGGTTGCTCTGAGGTTCGTATTTCCAAGTCTGACCTAGTACTGGAAGAGCTGGACATATCTGTATTAAAAATTCTACATTCGTAGGTTTCTGTAGTTCTTAGAATCAGAAAACCACCAAAGTCATGGTTGTGTGTTTAGAACCAGAGATTATCATGGTCATCTTTGAGCTTTTGCATAAGACAAACCAAATGTCTCCATCCAATCATTTCTACATACAGCCAATGTCTTCTGTTTGAAGAGCAGCATAGCTTCCACAGACGTATCAAAATATTGCTCAGCCATTGTGGGACATATAAAATTGTAAGTATTGACAATATTGAATCCAGTATTCATCAATTATTCCACAGCATTTGCAGGAGTGTTAGTGTTGGCAAATCAGATGCAATATCTCTGGTGCTCCAGAATGTTAACCTCATAATAAACCATCTGCTCTCTGTATGACAAACTACAATGGAGCACATTGTCTGTATTTACGAATGATAAATAACAATAATAGATCTGTCTCTATAGTGCTTCCAGTGGATAGCAGCTGATAATGCTTACTGAATCCAGGCAAGGAATGTCAGAAGGAAAACAAATGAATCTAACCAGCTGTGGAGCTATTTTTGAAAAGCTGAGGAATTTGTCTGGTTGTTTTCTATTGCCTTTAAAGGTGCTATAACGATATCGCAAAGTTATCTATACAGCCTTCATATGCAAAGGAATTTTGATTTGCTTTTTAAATATCTGAGGGAACTGCAGGACCCCAGTGGCTCACAGAATACTTGCGCATGTGAATGATGCACATAAACACAGCTCTGTGTCTACTGTCTGAAATCCAAGGCCCCTTTGCCCGTCACTTCTTAAGCTGAAGGAAATACAGCGTCAGAGTGCCTGCCCAAATGTCACAACTTCAAGGCCCACTGACGCCTGCACGTGTACCCCACAACAAATGCAGCATCATAGCTCCAAGGTTGTTTTGTGCCTCAGCTCTTATATGGATGTGAACATAGCATCACAAGTCCAAGGCCTCTTTCTGCCAAAACTCTTACACTGCAGTTCAAAAGCAGTTTCAAGGCCCTTGCTTCTGCCAGAGAGATTTAAATGAGGATGAGTGAAAATTAGAATGGGTGCATTTCTGAGTGCCTTGCTGAAACATGCTGTAAAACCAGCCTGGAGAAAAAGGAGAAATGCCATAAAAACTGTTTTGCTGTATAAGTGAGACTTGGCAGGTCTTCCTCTGCTTCCCCAGCAGCCTTTTTTTCCCCTTTTTTCCGCTGGCAATGAGCCTTAAAAAGACCTCAAAGACGTTTATATGCTGACCAAAGAAACTCTTTCTATAAACAATCAAAGAAGGGTTTATATTAAATGTATGTTGTTTATCATTGCCATTGTTGCAGTATATTAAGATAACAGGCGAGACAGAATGCTGACAGCTTCTGAAGCCACTGAATAAACCTAAGCCTGCACGTAGCTTGCTGCCTGGGGCTCCTTAAAGCTACTGCCTTGGTTTTCCTTCTGCCTATGCTTGTTGATTTCTATCAAAATGAGTTAGAAAGCAACTCATCATGCCTATATAATTCCATGCACACTTCCTCTCACCTCCAAAAGGGAAGGTCAGTTTCTGGACAAAGGTTTTGTTTCTACAGATTTGAAAGAGTCTGTTGTGTTTCATTTTGTTTTGAGTGGTATAATTATCAGTAATTATTGGGAAATGAGCAGGAGTCAGAGGCAATTCCAAAGCCACCCAGAATAAACTGTGCTTTGTTGCAGGGCTGTAGCATGGCTGTTTTACAGAATTAACATTCTGAAATAGTTGGAAGTGACAGTTTCCTTTCCAGGGAGGGAAGAGGGCAAAGAGCTATGTTGCTGCTTTAAGGTTAATCTTTACATTCAGCAGAAGTTTGAGCTGGAGAACACAGCAGTATAGAACTGATCCCTATGTAGACCATTTTTCCTTTTAACTGAATCTTCTTGGTAGGTACTGTGTCCAGGGAAAGACTTCAAGTGTCAGAACAGGTGAAAAACTTCTTATAAAGCATGTATAAGGCAATCAATGAGATTTCCATTAGAGAACACAGAATTACAAGGAAAATTACAAATAATTATATTATTCAGTTTAAAATGACAGACTTGAAAAAATTTATTCTTAAAATAACTTAGTCCCATTTTAAAATAGTCCTAATGTCCTTTTTTTTTCCAAGTAAATTCATAAGTAAATGTCATGTTTCACAAGTTCAATCAACTGTGAGATAATGAGGGCTGTAAAGCAGAGAACTTGATGGGTCATTGATTGCTAATGGACTACAGATTCTTATAGGTCATGGGTTCAATGCCAGGCTGCGTTTTAAGATTTCTCTTTTTCGCTCTCTTTTTTTTTCTTCCTTTCCCTAAGACACTGCTTAATTGCGAAACAAAAGTGGCTTCATGATCTGAATGCAGACACTAGTATCTACATCCAGACAGTGACTGATAATGGTTGTGGAGTTTCAAAGCAGAGTCACACTTCTCAGAAACTTTGGCAAAATTGAATTCTGCCACAAGGACTCAACACAGGTCAGTTGATGGCAGTGGCTGAACAGCTCTGTAGATGCTGCATGCACAAAGTGACTCTTGAAAGATGTCTGTGGAAAGTTGCACTGGTGTCTTCCTTCAGTACCACTTTTCTGCCATTTGCTCAAGACCTGACCAAATAACTTAAACACATGATGGTAGATGCAAATGAGGCAGGACAGATATTTGAATCCAGTATCAGAGTGTGACCATGTAGAAGACAGCTACATTACTGTTACTGGGGTGACAGAATAAACTTCTGATTTCCAAGTGCAAGGCATCTCAGCTACTCACTCATAAAAAAAGCACACAGATGACAGAGAACAGAAAGACACAAACATACAAAATACAGTAATATGTACCTAGATGTGTGTAATATTCCATGAATGCCACAGGCTACAGGAAGCAGCTACAACGCAGCGCAGCACTGGCTTGTGGACCAGATGGGATGAAGAGAGAGCAGAAAGAGGTGAGGAGCAAACAAAAAGGAAGAAGCTGTTTTGCATTGATTTGTAGCAAAATCAACTGTACAGACTCCTCACAACTGCCTAAAGCAGGCTCTTACATACAGCAGTGCTCCTGGGGTTTGGTGTACAAGTAAACATACAGAAAGTTTTAAGATCCCACTGAATCTGGAGCTGATTTTGCTGTTCTTACAGTTAGCTATGTATAGACCCAGCTGCCTGGCCTACACTAATCCCAGCTGTAGTCTGTTTCCTGATTGATGGAAATGCGTATATCTGAATTAAAGTCTATTTCCCTTAAGAAGCTAATGCATTTAAATTCAAAGCCTATTTGGTGATACTTGTAGCTGCTGCAGTGTTCTGCGGATAAACAGGAGATCCATAACTGAAAAAGACTCCATTAGAAGTGCAGAGAGGAAACAAAGGGCGTGAATTTGGTGATTATGAAGGTGAATGATTAATAACATGTATTAGCGCCAGACATAACACAGACAAATGCTGCCCTGACCATGCAGGTCTGCTGGTATTTTAAAATTTTATCTTCCACCCTTTCTTCCAGTCTTGAGCCATTCTAGCTCTGGAAACAGTCAACAGTGCTAAATTCTTAGTGTGTTTGTAATGAGAACAAGAAGAGAGAAGAATACCTTAACAAATGTTTGTTCTCTGCTTACATTTGTAGCATTTATTTTTCTCCTTTGAATGAAAGCTAGAAGTGTGTGACAGTACACCCTACTGACCCTGCAAATAGCCAGAAAGCAGAACATGTATAAATATGAGTTTTGCTTGTCACATGTGCCAGCTTTCTTTCGCCAACACAATTCTGTAATTGAAACTTTAAAATGTATTTACGACATGTGCAGAAAAGCTTTCTTGATTTTTTCTACTTCACTGTAAAATATATTTTTCATTCTCAGTTGCTCTACCCTGCTTCTTCCATTCAAAATGCAGTAACAGTTGCTGAAAGCAGCCAGATCTTGCACCAAAGGCTGAAATTTGCTTCTACAATGCAAATCTTCTTCCCTGTTAAGCAACTGGCTGTGATGCACTTCATGTTTTACTGGGAATATTCTGTAGAAGGATATTTGGCTTTGACCAAAGATATCATTCCACTCCAGCACTGTTGATTTATTTGTCAACATTTTCGTAAAATGTGCTCATAAAGCATGAGTTACCTGGTATAAGCATACGTAAGTTAATTTCATCAATATACTGACAGCATTGGTCGTACAATTTCTCCTAAATGACTGTTCATCTCAAGAGAAATATTATTATTTCTTTCAGCTGAAAATATGTCAAGATGTTATTTTGGGAAAAAACTCTTGACATTCAGCTTTACTATTTGTAACATTAGTGTTAACGTTGTCAGAAATCCCCCTATAAATCTAAGCTGTGAGACCTTGAGTGACTTGTGAATAGGACAAAACATGATGTAGAACAAATTGATAATGGTGCAGTCATATCTACTTTTAAAACAGTATTTTAAATGCAGATATCCTTCCAGCTATATAAGTAAGGGTATGGAGAAACCCAGGAGTTTGTGTGAAGAGGCCTTTTTGTGCTCTGTTCCAGAAGTGATTACTCATTTCCTGTTTGACTTTGGGAGGTCACATATGTTTTGCTTGTTCATCAAAAATAAAAAATAAAACTAAAAGAACATATAACGTCATAAGAAGACAATATTTTCAAAGGGTTACTGTGAATTTAATTGTGACCTCCAGTCCATTAAAAAATATGGACAGTAGTTGCAAGTAAATGATTACAATTTTTTTTTTTTTTTTAATATTCTAAAACCAGAATTTGTCTTCCAGAAAGGTTTCAAAATGAGAAAAATATAGAGGATCATGGACCAAATTGAGAGATTTCTGACTGTGGAATATTAAAATGTGAATAATCTGTTTTCTCTCTGAGTTTCTCTGAGCTACAATTAGAAACATGTGCCTGTGTTACGCCTCTCGGAGGCCAAGTCTACTTTCATCTGCAGTTTTTAGAAAGTGTATATACCGAGAATCAGTGACAGATATTGGCTGTGGTATTTACTAAACCATTGCCTAAGTCTCCAATACCTTTCCTAAAGCTATTGTCTTCCTGAGGGGTATTAGGTGAACAGATTTTTAAATATCTGGCTAGACAGATAGGCAGGTATTAGACTTTTAACACAAAAGCTTACCATTCATGGGCCAGAACAATTTTCTCCCGTGTGAATAAGAAAATAGTGCTTACCCTTTTTGGCAGCAAGATCAGAGGAATGGTGGTCTTCTGTCAAAAGCTTTTCCCTCAGGGCATACTCCTAGGATTGTGATGTGGCAATAATTTTCTAATTGCTACTAACTGCTCCTTAAGGGCTGGATTGTAATGGAAGCCTTTGTTTCTTCTTTAACATGAATCAGCTGAATTAGAACTTTTATTCCTGGTGGGGAGTTTAAGACCTGGATTTCAGGTTTAAAGGCTTTTTTCCTGGAAACCCTTGGTCTGAAATGCTCATGTGTTTAAAATGAAAGGAGGCTGCTAAAAGCGTTTTCAACATCTTAACACTCCTGTTACAAACTACATTTACAATAAATTCTTAGAAATTCATTATGCTTGCAATAAACTTTTAGCTTGAAGCAAATTGTTCCATAATTATCTGTATCAGGGTTTTCTATGTTGTCCTTCAAAGCATCTGTTATTGGATACTGCCCAAGGAGATGACATGAAGGACTGCAGATTTGCCCCTGTATGCAATCCACAGAACTGCTACATGTTGGTTAGGAGTGGCAGCTGGAGGTCTTCTCCAACCTCCGTCCATCTTTCTATCAGCAGAATTAGTCACCATTCTGGGTCAGGTTAGCCCTGGATTTGTCCAGCTGACTCTTGGAAACCTCCAAAGACAAAGAAACTGCCTTTCTGGGTAATCTGTTCCCTTGCTGTCACAATCTTCAAGTGAAGCTTTTCCTTATATGCAGCCTGACTCTCCCAAACTGCAGCATACAGACCTTGTGCCCCCAAGAAAACTTAGGTTCCACTGTATTTGCAGCTCAAGATTGCAGGCTTAGTTAGGTTGCCTTGGCTTCCACTTTTTCAGATTTAAGGAGCAAAATTTATTCCAGTTTTGCTCACAGGCCCTCAATTATATTGGTAGCTATCTGCAGGACCATGTAATCTCTGACCCTTTTTGAACTAGGTGCCCCAAAACTCAACACAGCCAGGCAGAGGTAGATACTAACTTTTCTTGACTGACTAGCCACAGACCTCTAGCTGTGGCGAAATAAACAGCTTGCCTTATGATGAGAGGACATTGTTAACTGTATTCAGTGTGCCATTTGGCATTATCCCTAGGTCGTTTTCAGCAGGGATGATATTGCTGGCCTATACTGATGCACATGGTTATCCTGCCTCAGATGCAGAAGTCTGCTTCTTCTTGCTGATTGTCGTGCCTCATTCATAGAATCACAAAATCATAGAACAGTTAGGGTTGGAAATGACCTTAAGATCATCTAGTTCCAACACTCATGCCATGGGCAGGGACACCTCACACTAAATCATGTCACCCAAGGCTCTGTCCAACCTGGCCTTGAACACTGCCAGGGATGGAGCATTCACAGCTTCCCTGGGCAACCCATTCCAGTGCCTCACCACCCTTACAGGAAAGAATTTATTCTTTATATCCAATCTAAACTTCCCCTGTTTAAGTTTTAACCCGTTATCCCTTGTCTTGTCACTACAGTCCCTAATGAAGAGTCCGTCCCCAGCATCCCTATAGGCCCCCTTCAGATACCAGAAGGCTGCTATGAGGTCTCCATGCAGCCTTCTCTTCTCCAGGCTGAACAGCCCCAACTTTCTCAACCTATCTTCATATAGGAGGTGCTCCAGTCCCCTGATCATCCTCGTGGCCCTCCTCTGGACTTGTTCCAGCAGTTCCATGTCCTTTTCATGTTGAGGACACCAGAACTGCACACAATACTCCAGGCGAGGTCTCACAAGAGCAGAGCAGAGGGGCAGGATCACCTCCTTTGACCTGCTGGTCACGCTGCTTTTGATGCAGCCCAAGATACGGTTGGCATTATGGGCTGTGAGCGCACACTGAAGCTGGCTCATGTTCATTTTCTCATCAACCAACACCCCCAAGTCCTTCTCTGCAGGGCCGCTCTGAATCTCTTCTCTGCCCAACCTGTAGCTGTGCCTGGAATTGCTCCAACCCAAGTGCAGGACCTTGCACTTGTCATGGTTGAACTTCATAAGGTTGGCATCAGCCCACCTCACAAGTGTGTCAAGGTCCCTCTGGATGGCATTCCTTCCCTCCAGAGTATCAACCGAACCACACAGCTTGGTGTCATCGGCAAATTTGCTGAGGGCACACTCAATCCCACTGTCCATGTCACCATAAAGATGTTGAACAAGACCAGTCCCAACACCGGACCCTGAGGGACACCACTCACTACTGGACTCCAGCTGGACGTTGAGCCATTGACCACAACTCTTTGTGTGCAGCCATCCAGCCAGTTCTTTATCCACCGAGTGGTCCATCTATCAAATTGATTTCTTCAATTTAGAGACAAGGATGTTGTGTGGGACAGTGTTGAACGCTTTGCACAAGTCCAGGTAGATGACGTCAACTGCTCTACCCCTGCCCATCAATTCTGTAGCCCCATCATGGAAGGCCACCAAATTGGTCAGGCAGGATTTCCCCTTAGTGAAGCCATGCTGGCTGTCACCAAACATGTTGTTTCTCATGTGCCTTAGCATGCCTTCCAGGAGAGTCTGCTCCAAGATTTTGCCAGGCACCCAGGTGAGATTGACTGGTCTGTAGTTCCTGTGAAAGTTTATTCAGTAATTCCTGAAAGTTTATTTCATTTATCTCCTTTAGTGTTCTACATAATCATACATATTTGTTACTGTGGGATTGTGTATATTTTTTATAATATTTCGATGCTGTTAAATTTCTCATGGAGATTTTAATACAAAGAAAATAAGCATGGTGTTTCAGTCACGTTATACTTAAAAATATATATTAGATGTATATTGTTAAAGTTTTCAGAGAAAGAAAGGCAGTGTTGATTAAATGGTATTTTAAAAGGCTCCCATCATACCAGGAAAGAATTGCCTGATATGCTTAGTTGGAACTGAGTTTGGCATTGCTGATCTCCTCTCTCTGGTGACCAGCAACAGGACATGAGGAAATGGAATGAAGCTGCATCAGGAAAAGTTCAGACTGGATATTAAGAAAAGGTTTTTCACTGAAAGAGTGGTCAGACACTGGAAGAGGTCCCTAGGGAATGGAAAGGGTGACTCTCCTGCAGGTACCAGGTAAGAACAGCCAAGGCAGGAGGCACACCAGGGCCTGTGCAAGCAGTCATAGGTCCTGTGGGTGCCCTGCCAGCAGTTGCAGCCACCCCTGCAGGGGCAGAACCTGCTTGGTGAGGTGACAGAAGGCCAAGCAGTCATGGAGAGATGAGAAGATACTGAAGCTCAAAACATAAACACATGCCTCTTAAATCTTTGACTTTGCCAGCACTGTGGAGATAGAAGGAGGTGTCAATGGACCTTTCCTCTAGTCAATGGAAATTGGGCTAGGTGAAATAGGATGAGGCGAGAGCAACACAGTGCAGCCTGGCTCACTGAGCATGAGAATGCATGGATGCACTTGAAAAGCCATGACGGGAGAGTCAGAGGCGGCAACAACTGACTGCTCACTCTGGGATCCCTTATACCCCCTCTCCTGGTTGGCAAACTCAAAAAAACTCTGTTCCAGGAAGAAAGTGTAATGTAGGAATCAATCCCAGAATGACCGCAGCTCCTGAGCAAGATATCCCGTTTGTTAGAAAAGGTCCAGATAAAACAGATTTTAAATCTATTTCCATTTACGGTGAGACAGTGAGGCACATTAACTCAAAACTTTAGTTCGGATAGGACCAGTAGGATCACTGCTAGAAACCACTGCTTATTACCTAAGTAAGAATGTTTTGGAGCTTCCACCTCCACTTTGTTCTCCTGTGCAATGATGGTTGTAATTGGCTAACAGCAATTTATAATTAATACACACAATTATAATTAATAACACAATTAACAATTGTGTAGATTTCCAGAATTCATTATCATGTTAAGAGGTAGCTAGCATGCTTTCTGTGATCACAATATGTGAATATTCATGTTTCATTTTGTAGCCTATTGATTAGATCCCCCTGAAATAAAATGATTGCAATATTAAACAAAATGTTCACTTTTTTTGACATTGGGTGGATGCTTAGATACAGTACAAAGAAAAGTAAACCAAGACTTTTAAAATGTAAAGTTTTCTGCTGATAAAGCCAGGAATATTAAAATAACTAGTTAGTATGTACTGTTGAATTCATGCTATGGTATTTGACGCACACATGTAATAACAGCACAATCATCAAGGAAGAGTTACTCTTTCCATAAACTACTTTTTTTAGCAGCTTTGTATTCTTGTCATTGCATAGATGCAATGCTTACAGCCTTATTTTGAAATGTTTTCTCATCAGGAAGTTTTGGTAGTATTAGAAGTGCTTTTACAGTGGAAAGCATAAAGGACTTGCAACAGCTAGCAAGCATGACATCATTAAAAAGCAATGAATGTTAGGAATATTCCTGTTCTAATCCAGGCCACACATCCTGCTGCCCTGGAAGACAGCCAAGCTCAACATCCTTTTAGGGTTACAGGGCAGGCTGTGGCCTTTCACAGTTTGCTTTAGTAATCTCTGCATGTGGAATATCCACTGGCAGGCATTACAATAAAATCTAAAATTACTCCATCAGAGAGCTGGTGTTCCACCCTTCCTGCATTCTTCCCTGACAGTGAAATTGCCCCAAAAGAGCTCTATTGCATTTCACAGATTTCTGTGAAGGATAGTATACAGAGATGATAGGGGGGTTTTGTACGTTGGTTCAACAGAATGTTTCACTTGAGGAAAAACCCTGCATTATTTAGACTGCTTAAAAACGTGTTGTGTTAATATTCTTACTAGTTCCATTGCATGGACCCATTAGCGTTTTATTCTGCAAGCTTTTCTCTGTATTTTCAGTGAATGTTTCGGATGACCAGAGGAAAAATGATCAGACCTCTCCTTTAAATAGCATGGCTGTCACATCCACTGTACAGAGTAGAGCTCTGTGGGCCCAGGCAGTCTGCCATACTAAATCCCTTTACACCATCCCTTTGGGGAAAAAGGGAACTGAAAGCAGCAGCAAAATGAGCAGCTAAAGACTCCCACTGCAGTAGTGTTACTTAGATGACAAAAAAATGAGGAGCATAACTGATTTCAGGATGCTGGTTTTTTATTCCCGGTTAATGTCATCAGCAGCATTCATAGGCGATATTCATACTGCTGGCACCTAATTTAAATGACTAAGTAAGATCACAGTGGGGACATGTAGTCTGTAATTCATATAAGGATTTTTGGTGTCTAAAGAGTAACTTAGGGATAATATTACTTCTCCGACCAAGTACTGGAAAGAGACACATGTCTGCAGCCCTCACAATGAGATTTTGTCTCCCTAAATATTGGTAGTAGTTATTTTTTGGCTTTATCTTTTGACCGCATGAGGAATATATATGTATACTTTAAAAGTATTCACTAGATACTTAGAATTCAGGTGTATTATAGATGTTCCAGCCACATGACTTGGGAGTTCCCCTTTCTCCCTAGGCTTCCCAAAACACCAGTGAACTGAAATAGCTTCATTTAGAAAGTAGCCAATTTTTAATGTGTTCTGGATCCTCCAGTAATATTTACCATGGTCCACTGAAAAATATGGGAATTCAAGAGAATGAGGCTCCAGTTTCCTAGAGTATTTTACAAGACACATGTTTTGGGGAAATCCTGGATTAAGAAATTCCTAACCTTCATGCCATATTCCTGCACCAGCTGAAACAACATTTACTACTTCAATTTACAAGGTTATGCAGCATTCAACAGGTGAAATTATCCAAGTTTAATATAACTGCTCCCTCCTTTTTAATAGTCTGCCCTGTCAGCTGTTTTACACCACGGTTTCACAAAATGTCATATCACCACAGCCCAGAGGTGATGAAGTGCAGCACGGATTTTGGTTTGGAAGCTGGCTTTGCTTCCAGAACTAGAATCTCCTGAAATTACACCCAGTGACACATAAATTAGATGTCTAAGACAAGACAGTGGAATGAAATCTCTTAGTTGTTACACTTTCATTCGGTTCTACAGAGTAATTAGTAATTACACTTAGACCAAAATATGTTACAGGATGTCAGACACAAAAGCAACATTTCATGCTCAGAATTCTTTAGTACATGTTCAGTTGCAAAGCCCAATATGAAAAAGTATGTTTGGAACAACTGTACAGGTTTTCACACCAAAATCAGTCCCCATAAACTGAACAATTATCTGGAAGAAAAGGTTATTCACAGGTAGTCATATTGAGCAAGACAGCAGGAACTGAAATCTCCCTGGGTGATTTATAATAAATAGCTCTTACCAGTCAAGGCAATCCCAGAGAGACAAGGTGAGGGAAACACAGATGCTCACAGATGTATTGTTACCTGGTAATCACATCAATTATTTGTGTTGCTGGTTTGTAACTGCTATTCCGTATAACAGGAAAATAAGTATATTACAAAAGCAGTCTTGGATTTTGTCTGTGGCTACCATTTCAGTGCCAATTCCGTCTTTGCTTGGCTGCAGAGTATATATGACATAAAAAGTTACTGCAAAAAATTTGTGGGAGCTGTACCTTCTTTACATCATGGCATAATGTTCTCTGATATTCACTGTCTGAAACCTTGAGAAGTGGTACTGTTGTCTAGAGATGAAACATGACACACTGCTTTTTCCTCTGGCTCCTTTATATCTGATACAATCAGTATTAGCTTCTTCTGGAAGATTCACATCTTCCTTGACAAGGAATTTCTTACTGACCCCTGATGATCCACTTGCAATGCTGATCAAGGTAATATGAACTTGGGAAGGGTGCAAGGAAATCCAGATAATATTAGATGGAGCAACTGTGAGGCTAGAGTCATCATCTATCACCACTTCTAACTGTACTCTAGAAGCTAAAATTGGGGATTCATGGTACCATGAAGCTAGGTGAAAAACTTTGACTGTGTGATCTGACTTCGCGCATGCAAGCCCAGCCCGTGTAACCACACATTCCATACAAAACTCCAGCACTGGGAATATTGCTGTACCTATTGCTTCTTCACAAATTCAGCTCTTTCTCACTATGTCTGCAGCCTTAAGGTATGTTTCAGGCATGTAGGTATGAGAAATGCTGTACTTTCTTTGCTTTCTGGAGGCCTTGTCATGTACCCACAAACGTTGTTGTAGTCTACCTCACTGACCTATTTAAGAGTCCCTGTGAAGGCCACCTCCACAGCTGCAAATGACACCGCAGCAGATCTCAGCAAGCATTTTGGCTAGGTGCCCCTGCCTTGAGACATTCCGTTGCAGGAAATCACATGTAAAAACAGTGAGGTATGCAAGCAGGGGAAAGTCTGGTAGTGGGATTTAAGTACAAACATTCCTTAGGCTGTGTGACCATAAACCATTCTCTGCATTACATTACAACTCCACTGTTCCCTATTCCTCTTATGTTCTTGATTTCCCTCCTTCCCTGTCCCTCTCTGCCCTGACTTCAAATAGCAGCATTTTGCAGGATGGGAAAACATATGGTTTTCCACACTCTCCACCGTGCTGCATGACTCCAGAGCCAGTTGGACTACATTCACACTAATACATTGCAATTACCAGGCCCATTCTGTGGACCTGTGGCCAACAGCTATGGTCTGGCAATATCCTTTCCTAGCAGTCCTACTTAGCTCTCTTGGCCATTGAAATCAGGTGGCCATTTCCAGGCTCTGCTGGGAGTGATCCCTCACCTGTGTTAATTCATATGTTCTAACTCATATGCAGTACACGTGAGCACTGATCTAAATCAAAACCTTGCAAGGGATAATTCAAGCATTTTAATAGCTTAGATGATCAAGATTCAGCATTTGTACCCATGCCACTGATTTATCTGTAAGTGTGCATTATAAGGCATATCACAACAACCATATTTATAAGACCAAGGTATGCTCGAGGTTACAGACTAGCAGGCCAAGGCACCTGGGACTTGCTTTTAGTCCAGTTGACTCAGGTTTACCATAATGCAACCTGTTACCTGCTGAATTGGCCTCAGTCATTGAAAAGGCAGCTCACAAATACAGACAGAACTGCTATATGGTATCTTGATAACTGAGAAAGCATAGTTTGGCTTAGATAATGACATTTTTTCCTGAAGAAGGATCCTCTTGGAGATTATGAAGCCAGAGCAACCTGATATTCGATATGATTAGAACAAGGCCATGATGTTCCCCATGTGAAACAATCTGGGAGCTCTGATACAGTGTCATGAAGCAGCACATGGAATTGTTTTAACATTAATTGCTTTAATAGAGCTACAATAAAAGATAGTGGAAGTATTCATAGCTCAGTTATGTGTAGGTTTCATATGCCACTTTAAGCATAGGACAGAGTTCCAACAAAAATGTTATGTTTTAAGAATGTAAAGATGAGATTTCCCTGAAATATTGCACTTCAGAGTAAGTCTGCTCCTCCTTTTCCCGGTGTGATATTTCCCAGAGAAGACCTGGCTGCTCTGTTTGGTATGACAGTGCTTTATTCATGTGGAAGCCCAGACATAACCTTTATTTAACTGAGAATAGTGGCACTTATTCCTTGTACACTTTGGAAACGTGCAGGACAGAAACCTTATATGTAAAGTTTAGAGATTTGGCATTATTTCTGAATTCTTCAAGCATTTGATCTCTTCATTTGAAGAAAAAAAATAATATTATGACTTAAGCATCCAATTGTATAAGACATTTTTCTTAAACCAGTGTTCCTTCTTGCCAGTATCCCATCAAGAATTTTGAAAGAGAACCTTTGTAATGCTCTGATATTTGATAACACTTTATTTCCTCCTCTGTATTTAGACCCCACTGGTGCTTAGACAAATTAATAGCTGTTTATAACTCTGGCTCTGCTGTCATTAGTATTGCTTTCTCAAGCTCTGGGAAAATTTGTTAGAATGGTCTCTTGTTCTGTGTCTCATGGAGGACTTTGACAAATTAGAGAAAAGATTCATAACTCTCTCTTATGTCAGCTCTTGCAGGTTCCATGCAGTGTCACACCACAAAATACTCCTGCAGAGATATGTATCTTAAATGTCTTTGGAAAAAGATGAAAGCTCTGAAGAGTCACTGCTGCATGTTGCAGAGAAATGGGAAGTAAAAAACTAAGTGGCCTTGGAATAAGCAGCTGACCTAACCAGTTACAGTAAGTTTAGAAACAAAGGAAAAAATATATTTTCAATATTTTGTGTGTGTATCATTTTTTTCTTAGCAGCTCCTCTGTAAAGTGAGACAGAAGATACTGTCTTTGTCATGATACATGACTGAACAGAGGAAATATATTCTGTCAGCAATGTCAGCTGTATCAGGAGCTTCCATGACTTTCCTGTAGAAATAATTATTTTACAGATTAATTAGATTCCTAATTGACACTCATTCCTTATGTTTTAACTTACCGATTAGACTTTTTCCTCTAAGATAGACACTGCTGTGTGGCTGATGTGCTAGCTAGTGGATATTTCAAGGGTTGTGCTAGAATACAGCTGTGATTGGTATAAAATTAGATATCCATAAACATCATGTGGAGGTGAGGGAGAGCTTATTGAGATTAAAGCTTGGACAAATCTGAAATATTTTGTTCTATGCCGATGAGATTGCATGGTTTTAGAACAAACCGCTATCCTCCAGTGTCATTATTTAATCCCAGCCAACAACTAAACCCTGCTTACTCACTCCCCCTGCATCAGGATGGGGGAGGGAACTGGAAGAGTAAAAGTGAGAAAACTTTTGGGTTAAGATAAAGACAGTTTAATAGGTAAATCAAAAGCTGCACACTCAAACAAAGAAGGAATTCTTCCACCAATCCCCACTGGCAGGCAGTTGTACAGCCATCTCCAGGAAAGCAGGGCTCCATCATATGTAATGTTTACTTGGGAAGACAAACACCATCACTCTGGACATCCTTCCCCTTTCTTCTTCTTCCCCCAGCTTTATACATTGAACATGACACCACATAGTATGGAATATCCCTTGGGTCAGCTGGGGTCAGCTCTCTTGGCTGTGTGCTCTCCCAAATTCTTGTGTGGCCCCAGCCTTCTCACAGGTGGGATAGGGTGAGAAGCTGAAAAAACTTTAACTCTGTGTAAGCACTGCTGAGCAATAATGAAAACATCTCTATTATCAACACTGTTATCACAAATTCAAAACATAGCCCCATAGTAGCCACTATGAAGAAAATTATCTGAGCCAAACACATCACATCCAGCTTCTACAGATCAGGAAGGTGAGTGGAATTTTCTCAGGCCTGTGTCTAGGTCCATTGAATAAAACATGTCTGAATGAAATAGCAATTTTCAGTAAAACTGCTTCAGTTGAAGACTGCATACCAATTTTTATCCCTGCCGCAGAGTTTGACTAGCAAGTTACCTAAACTGAACTTTTCCTTTTTGCTCATTTGTTACACAGCCCTCACTTTAGAATGTACATTTTTAGACTTTTATGCCTTGTTTGCAGAACTGCCAAGTGCTCACAGCTGCTGCTCAAACCATTGTGTTCTAAGCGTATAAAATGAGTGTTGATGCAAAATAATACAAGACAGCCTAAACTGAAGCTACTGGCAAAAAGTTGCAGAGGTAACACAGAATGACCAAGGCAACAAAACCACAGGTGAAATTCTATGACAATGGGTATGAAACGATGCAAATAGAAAAAAACCACCAAACGTATATTCTAATTACAAATATAAAAGGAAGAATTCTAAGTGAATCATCACCACTTAGGAAAGAAAGTATGATATTATGGACCTATAATAGAAAAAAGCTTGAATACTGTATTACAGTCAATCTACATTCTAAATACGTAAATAACTGCTTCCACACCAATTCTATGTGATTTTTGCTGTGTTTTGTGAATTGCTATGCTTTGAGATTGCTAAGGATTACAGCAGAATATTTCAATGGATAGGTTTTTTTCTGAATATTTGTCTTCATTCTGTGAATCACGATGGTTGTTTGCAGTAAGTCCTGTGGTGGAGTGCTCATGCACATGTGGGTATTCGTGTTTGTATGTTTAATGTGAAGAGGGATACAAAAATCTTCATTCTTAATTAAATGTAGACTTATTAGTATAACTAGTTAAATTCTGTTTTATTGCCTATATGACAGATTAGAGCATCTATCATTGCACAATAAGATACTTACAAATGGAATGCTAATAGCACCTATTAGTTTCAACTCTAAGATCTGTGTCTTGTTAGTAAATATTGCAGAAAATTAGTTTCATGTTAAAAGGCTTTCCTTGGCATAAAATTTCATTAAAAAGTGTCTAAAAATACTTCTGTGCCTTTGAGTGGACCATAATTCTTTAATAATACAGCTGAATTGCTACAAGAGAGAAGGATACTGACTGCTGTTATTAGCTGCTCTTCATATTTTAAGATGAGAGATTAACGGAATCTAAAAATAGAATGCTTGCTGCAGTCATGGTAACACACATTTCAAAATTTGCAAATGTTAGCACACAATATTTTAACTAGGAAAAGATGATATAATATCAGATAAGCTCAGCACAGATTGAAAGTTAAACCTTTTTCATTTGGGCATTGTCTGCCTATGCACGAGTGTCATGGTTTAAACCCAGCTAGTAACTAAGAACCATGCAGCCGCTCTCTCACTACCCCCCGCCTCTTCCTCCCCGCTCCCAGAAGGATGGGGAGGAGAACTGAAATAATGTAACTAACTCCCATGGGTTGAGATAAGAACAGCCCAGTAACTAAGGTATAACACAAACCACTGCTGCTACCACCAATAATAATAACGATAAGGGAAATAACAAAGGAAGAGAATACAATCGTTTACCACCCGCTGACCAATACCCATCCAGCCCTGAGCAGTGATCTGACCCTTCCTGGTAACTGCCCTCAGTTCTACATCCTGGGCATGACATGCATACCTCTTTGGCTAATTTGGGTCAGGTGTCCTGTCCTACATCTTCCCAGCTTCCCCTCCTCCCTGGCAGAGCATGAGACTCACAAAATCCTTGGCCAGACCAAACATTAATGAGCAGCAACTAAAAACATTGGTGTTATCAGTGCTGTTCCCAGGCTGAAAGTCAAAAACACAGTGCTGCACCAGCTACTGAGAAGGAGAAAAATCACTGCTACTGATAAACCCAGGACAGCAAGTTTACAACTTCTTTGTAACTTCTGGAAAAGTAAAATTATATATAGCCCAGCTCCAACACAGTGATGACTACTAACAATATTAGTATTTCTAGAGCAGACAGCATAATGTTTCTTTGCTAACTTGAAGTATTTTGATTTCCATTTATTGCTATTTCTTTATCCACACAGGATAAATCAATCCATGCACAGCAGCTACTGTCATTACTCAGTTTAGGGTACTTGGATTAGTAATATTTTGCACTAGTGTTTTAGCATCTGCAAGTGAGTTATAGATTCTGCTTTGGAGGGTTAGTCTGCTGGTTAGCTACACTGGCTGCCAGGCTTGCTTTTGCTTCCTTTGTGTATATAATGACACTTCGGAGTCATCCAGCTGGCATGGTGTAAGGGAAGTAGACTGATGGCAGCAAGTACTGTGGGGTCATGCTTATTTTGTCCTCAAACAGATTCCCTGCTGATGGACTAAGAAACTTAACATTACGACCACAAAGAAGACACTCTGATTACATATAATTATTTACATGGAGAAAAAAAAAAAAGAAGACTTGATTTTATGTTTCAGTCAGTAAGACATAAAATGGAAGGTAGGAAAATTTAATTTTAAATCCTTGTACCAAAGAGTCTCATAAACATCAAATAGAAGAACTTGAGTCAGTCAAGACTAAGAGGGCATGACAACACTACACAAGCAAGCACATCACAGAACTGGAAGTGACTGTGAGAGACCTACGACTGGTGCTGGAACAGTGTCAGAACAGTGCCAGATCAGCCTACAGACCCTTCAGAAAGGGATCCTTCTTGTAGCATTGCCGTGGTGTGACTGTTCAGCCTGGATGGCCAAGCCATGTCCTCCTAAGACTGTGACACAGGGCTGGCAGAGTGACAGGTGCTAGCTCAGAGATCTTTTTGCATTTTAAATACTGTCCTAAATTTCCTTGGTCTGGTGACTAGGACACTGTCCTCTTAAATCTTGATTCAAATCAGGCAGAGTGGTGATTCAAAACTTGGTCTTTAGCATCCTACAAGAGAGCATAAGATAGGATTAATTAGGTAAAATGAGGATGCAGACTCAGGCATCACAACTGTGGGCTCCTTTGATGCCACGCTTTTGAAGACACTCTGTCAACAGTGTTTCTATGTGTCTATTCACTGTTCCTACCTGTCTTTGAGGAAAAAAGTTTAGGTAGTAACATCATAGAAACATAGAATGATTTGAGTTGGACCTTAAAAGCTCATCTAGTTCCAACCCCCCTGCCACTAGACCAGATTGCTTAAACCCTATCCAACCTGGCCTTGAACACTTCCAAGGGTGGAACATGTGTATGGATATATGGACAGGAGGTTGGAATGAATGTAGACAATTAATGAATTGTTAAAGGGCTTATCGGTATTTGTACCCCGTACTGTAATATAAACTGTAGCTATGATAGACTCTCAAGAAAGTTCTTTTGCTAAAGAAATGAGAATCAGGCTGGGGAATAAACCCACTGCTAATATTTTGGGAGTTGTTTATTGACTTGTCTGCTAATGCCAGAAAAGAAAATGAAAAGAAATATAATGTGATTATGTTAATTAGAGTTGAACATAGAGGAAAAAATTGCACTGACTGTCTTCTAGTTCTTTTGGTCCCAGGAGAGTAAACCTTTAGCATGAAAGAAAACAGTAAAAGACTGGTAGCACAATAAGATGTTTAAATAAATACTTGCTTCCAAATGATTTGCAGGTGTCAACCAATCTAACATCTGCAAAAAGGTTTGTGCCATGACCTTACTGTTCATGACTCACTTTCAGAATAGCTAATATTTCGTAATTGAATCAGATGCTAATGCTCTAAGGTTTCATGTTTCATTAATTAGAAATCTGCTGTACACTCTTCTTTTATCTCAATTACATTGTTAATACACTTCATTTACCTAGTTTACAGAAGACAGTAATGTTTTTACAAAGCATTTTGTAGATGGGAATGCACACAAAGTGATTGCTTTCCTTGTCCTTATGTTTAAATAGAAAATTAACATCAAGAAAGGCGGAGATAGGCTTGAGGTTTTCTTATTCTTCTTTTTTATGGAATACTTTTGTTAAATGCACTATGCCACAGAGTAGTATCAGGTTGCTTAACTGATTGATCTCTTTTATCTATTTATACATTTGGTGTTGAAAGGAGTTCTTAGGAACTGAGAGGAATGATTTTATGAGGATATAAGGAAGCTTAGGCCATGATATCAATGTTTTGATTATATCTAAAGATCCCAAATGAGCTGGGAGATGCAATAAAGAGAAAAAAAAAGAAAAAAATACCCCACAAAAATCTTCCTGCTGTGAAGATTTGTATGTGGATAGAAGATAGGGATAGTATTAGCTTTATTTGTGACAAGGAATGAAAGAGCACAGAAATTGAAAATTGGAATCAGGAGGATGATTTGAGATAGTTACTTCTAAATTTAATCAAGAGTGACATGCTAAACTCCTTTCATTTCCAATGTATAGCAAACAGACAGCTTTCAAGGCGTGGGAGCTCATATCTAAGTACCACATGGTGAAGAACCTTGGAATAGTCTATGTCTGCCACATTTTTGAAAACTGATGTTTAGGTATGAAATAAGTGCCTAGACCATTAGGTATCTAACAGGCAAGGAATTTGTTTAAAGAAACAAAATTTACTTTTTTTTTTTTTTCTATTTAGAATTCTTAAATTCCCTTGCATCCGAATTTGAATGTGATTAACCTGCTTTTGGTTTTATTGACATTACCGATGAGCAGGAACATGGATTGAGAACTGGTTGAAAGGAAGAAGGCAGAGAGTTGTGGTCAATGGCGCAGAATCTAGCTGGAGGTCTGTGACTAGTGGAGTTCCTCAGGGGTCGGTGCTGGGACCGGTGCTGTTTAATATTTTCATCAATGACCTGGATGAGGGAACTGAGTGCGCCCTCAGCAAGTTTGCTGATGACACAAAACTGGGAGGAGTGGCTGACACACCAGAGGACTGTGCTGCCATTCAGCGAGACCTGGACAGGCTGGAGAGTTGGGCGGGGAGAAACTTGATGAAATTTAACAAGGGCAAGTGTAGAGTCTTGCATCTGGGGAAGAACAACCCCATGTACCAGTACAGGTTGGGGGCTGACCTGCTGGAAAGTAGCGAAGGGGAAAGGGACCTGGGGGTCCTGGTGGATAGGAGGATGACCATGAGCCAGCAATGTGCTCTTGTGGCCAAGAAGGCAAATGGCATCTTAGGGTGCATTAGAAAGGGAGTGGTTAGTAGGTCAAGAGAGGTTCTCCTCCCCCTCTACTCAGCCTTGGTGAGGCCGCATCTGGAATATTGTGTCCAGTTCTGGGCCCCTCAATTCAAGAAGGACAGGGAATTGCTTGAAGGAGTCCAGCGCAGAGCCACAAAGATGATTAAGGGAGTGGAACATCTCCCTTATGAGGAGAGGCTGAGGGAGCTGGGTCTCTTTAGCTTGGAGAAGAGGAGACTGAGGGGTGACCTCATCAATGTTTACAAATATGTGAAGGGTAGGTGTCAGGATGATGGAGCTAGGCTTTTTTCAGTGATATCCAGTGATAGGACAAGGGGCAATGGGTGTAAACTGGAACATAGGAAGTTCCACGTTAACATCAGGAAGAACTTCTTTACTGTAAGAGTGACAGAGCACTGGAACAGGCTGCCCAGGGGGGTTGTGGAGTCTCCTACACTGGAGATATTCAAGGCCCGCCTGGACAAGTTCCTGTGTGATGTACTGTAGGTTACCCTGCTCTTGCAGGGGGGTTGGACTAGATGATCTTTTTAGGTCCCTTCCAACCCTTGGGATTCTGTGATTCTGTGATTCTGTATAAAGAATCAATTTTATTAAAGATATCTGCTCCTTTAAGCTTTTATCTTCCCTGATCTATGATGAGATCCTGGTCTGACTCCACTTCAGGAATGTGATGGACAATGACCTGGGAAATTGTAATACAGTAGTACAGTAAAATATTATGAAAAGCTTTTGGTGGAAGCTAGAATGAAATATGTGGTTCTATTGTCTGTTCAGTCTGTCTCACCAATTTTCCAAGCAGTTTCTATAGGTCTGCGATATGCACATTGTGAGGAAAACATATAATCCCTTAAGTAAATAACATACTTACATCTTTATCACCCATTGCAAAGAAAGACACACAGGTCTAATCTTGATAATGTTTTTAATTCTTCCTTTCTATGCAATCATCTCATCAGTCTTCTTACCAAGCTCTGGAATTTATTTTACAAATACTATTTAAAGGATGTCAATAAAAGTTCTTAGAAGAATTAGGATTACTCACCCAAACAAGGAAGATGTAAGCAGCTTTAATACATATTGAATAGCTGGATGTCGGATTAGATTGAGTCCGTAACACTTTTAAAAATTTACCATAATCTGAGAAACTAATAGAAGTCAGCAGCACTTGGCTTTTGCCATTCAGAAAGCTTTGAACTTCCACAGGTAGTTGTGACATTTCATACCCTAGAAGCACAAGTGTACACTGTGTTTACAAAGTCTGTCTTCAATTCTTTGAACTACCTACAGCTTTGTTGCAAAAAACCCCAGATATATGTTAATTTATTTTCAGGTAGACCCCACAATATTGGTCATTGTGCAGTGGAAAGGTATTCTGAATTACTAGAAAGAAATGCTCTTAACATAAATATCTCAAAGTTCGTCCACTTAATTTATTAATTCTTAAGGCTTTTGAGTTACATTTGCTTTAGGGTTTTTTGCTTACTTTTTTTTTTTTTTTTTTTACCGAGCATATGGTCAATATTTGCTTTCTCTCCTGCAGCCATACCAACACCCTGATTCTATCTCATTACCTTTTAGCCCCAATGAGGAACATTTCTTTTTCTACCTCACCAAACTGTCAACAGATCTCAACTACCAACTTGGCTTCAGTTGTATTATTCTTCAGTGGGCCTTCATGCAGAAATTACTAAAAAGCTAAAGAGAAAAGGAATACATTCTTTAAGGCTGGTGAATCTGTGAATCTTTCATCGGCAGAATGTCTACTGAAGTCCTCAGCCCATCTGTGGATATTCTTCATAGAACTTTCACACTGTCAGTGACATTGATACATCATACATATTACGAAGGCCAACATTGCAGAGAACAAAGACACCTCTTTGATTATCTGGACACTGATATCAGAGTGAAAGATGCTCAGAAAATAAGCTTTTCTTAACCAAAATCTTCCTGAGATATTGGGAATAGTAATAAGCCATAGTTTGGATAAAAGTAATTATAAATACACTAGGTGTCTCACCAAACCAGGCTGCGCAGACAATGATGCTAAAGACTATGCTTTGAATTTGGCCCATGTTTTGGAGATTAAAGGAATGAGATATTCAGCTTACAATTCTCATCAAATAACAAAGTAGCTTTCTCAGGTGTATGCCTGCAGGTATACTTATTTTTATTTTTTTTTTTAACTTGAAATTTTAAATATCCAGTTTTTTGAAATCTCACTCCACTGGAACTGAATGCAATAACAGTCTAGTCTTGCTGCAGCCTTGTCATTCTGCCAAAATAGTCCATATCTGTCTATGGTAACAAAACATTTGTAATGGTTGAACACAACACCTGGTGAGGAAATCTTGACACAGTGGCAATCACTGGGATGTGGCTCAGCCAAGGGGCTGGAAGGATTTAAGCAGGGAACGTAGAAAATGCTATCCTGTTATGTTAGATTAAGAAAATCAAATTAACACAAAGTGAAAACTTGTCTGCATAGATTTCATAAGTATTTTTATGACTGGGTGATAGGTACATAAGGGATCCATGAGTATTATGGTGCAGTATTTGCACACTCCTGATCACATAGCATGAATGGGACTACCTAGCTGCTCACTTCTTCCTGCTCTACAAGTCTACTTTACATAAGTGTTGAACTTTGTCTTGGTATTTAATATTCTAATCTTTTCTCTTATTGATAATAAACTTGTTCCATTTTTGTCATTTCTTAGTATCACAATAGATGTTGAGATACCAAGCAAGACGTGAGGCTCATTATGTTAGACAGTGAAAAGGTCAACTGGTTTACCTATGATTTTAGCAGGTAACAGATTTCTTCAGGCATACCACCAGACCATTCATAAACTCATTCATAAAACTCTTGGACATATGACACATCCCACATTGTTGTGTTCTCCACAGTAAAATGTATTCCAGTTTTCTGTTGTTAACAGTGTTTTGAAGAACCCTTTTTGCGTCAACTTCTGATGCATCTTTCACTTTGAAGTATACTATGTGCTGACAAAAATCAGTGAGACTGAGCAGAAAAGGTGACAGTGTCTAGGTACACTCTGTTTTTATGAGACTAACTGACAATTCAGAGCAGAAAAGTTATACAAGCAATTGTTGGTATGACGTTCTCATCCAATGCTTTAGGTCAAGAAAACAGAGCACAAGATTAAAAAGATGAAAGATTCATCTTGTATCCTTGACACCCTGTATGAATGTTAGCTGTGGGTGACTGAAAAGAGAGGACAAACCCAGTAGCCCAGAAGCAGCAGCATACCTCAATGTATACCTGAATTCAGTAGTCTTAAATTGGCCCTGAGCTGGGTTGGTGGCAAACAAAATTACCTTTACAAATTACAAAATTCTGAGCTGGGCTCAGAACTGGAAGGTCATAAATATGGTCTAATTACTGCACAGTTTCAGAACTAGCTTTTCTCTTTCAAAATCTTCTTCAGTATATCTCACGTGACATCTGAAGGATACCATAACAATACTAGTAACAATAAAATGCTTCCTATCAGCAAAAAGAATATATGAAATGTCTTGCATTAAGTCTTATTGTCATAAGTAGAAGAAAAGGTACACTACTGCAGAGATTTGCAGTGAATTCTGTTTTTTCTCTGCAATATATGAAATTATGTGGAATTAGAGTATGTCAGAAGGCTGATATGAGATCAAATTAGCCACAATTGTTTGTTTTTCTAAAAAAGCAAATTATCAGATTGTATTTTTTAATATTATAATTCAACTTGCAAACTGTATGTAATAAAATTGTAATAAAATGTATATTTGCCTGTATACTTGATTTTTACCATGAAAATAGGATCATTTTACTTAACACTTTGCTTTTTCATCTTACATGCATACTTTCTGCAAGAGAACATTTCAAAGCCATTGGACTCAAAGGAGATCCATATGTTGTAAATCTATATAATCTAGAAGCCTCCAGAAAGAAGTTTCATCCTTTCATACCAAGCTGCTAATGATCTGCAAATGTGAGTGTGAAGCTAGCAACTGATCCATGTCTTGTATTTGCTATTATGAAACCAGGGTGTCCTGATTTCACACTTCTCCATCTGAGGCTCACATGCATTTCCCCAAAACCTAAGTTGGGACATATAGATTTTGTGTGTGTGCACGTGTATGTGAGAGAGTATCCATTATAAATAAATATTCTAAATACTTTTTTACTGTGATTGGAATAAATATTTAATTTTCTAAGGTGTAATATTATATTATTGCATATTTTGATCCTTTGAGTGTATATTTTTACAAAGTTTTGAAAAGTGCGATATAGAAATATTCTTCCTTTTTTAATGCAATACATAATTTCTGTATTTCAAAGACATTCCTGAAATTTACATTGTGCGAATGATGCAGAAAAGCCTTGTTTTCATAAACCAAATGCCCTTTCTTTGCAAAAGCTGAAAACATCTGTGTATAGTATGCATTTTGAGAGTCCTTGGTCACCATATGCTGTGGGGGGGTTTAAACACTGTCACAGAAACATGCTTTAAAATTACTGTAATCAGCATCATGTAAAGATCTTTGTGGGTAGCTACTTTAGAGATTAAGGTGGATATAAATACACTATGGGTTCAGATGTTATAAGAAAAGTCGTTGCACAGCTCTCAAATTGTGATTTGGTGCTAAAGCTCAGATACATCTATCCTATGAAACATCTCATATGTGGAAGCAGCATATCTTTGTTTATATTTCAAAGACAGGTATGACTAGGAGCGATTGCATGTACATCGCTACAGTGATTTTAAATTTAAGCTGGTGATTTTACCTGATGCTTGCTTTCCCAATGTGTATTAATGCTAGCTTGGGAATCTCTACAAGGATGCTGGAGAGGGAATCTTCACTAGGGAATGTAGTGGCAGGACAAGAGGTAACGTGTTAAAACTTAAACAGGGGAAGTTTAGATTGGGTATAAGGAAGAAGTTCTTTACTGTAAGGGTGGTGAGGCACTGGAATAGGTTGCCCAGGGAAGCTGTGAATGCTCCATCCCTGGCGGTGTTCAAGGCCAGGTTGGACAGAGCCTTGGGTGACATGGTGTAGTGTGAGGTGTCCCTGCCCATGGCAGGGGGGTTGGAACTAGATGATGTTAAGGTCCTTTCCAACCCTAACTATTCTATAATCATTCTATGATCCAGTTAGCTTTTTCTAAAATGGTGATAGCACAGGTAAGAAAGCTGTAGTGTAAATTTGCAGGTTTAAATACATTAATACATAAATCTGAATGTGAAGGGTTGAAAATGTTAGCATATTTAAAGTATCAGTAAGATATTATTTGTCCTCTGCAGAAGAAGCAAATTTGTCTGCTCCTCCATCATTTTAATGTTTTTCTGTTAGATTACAGCCATCATAGCAAAGCCCACAACTTTCATCACTGGAAATCCTAACTTTCTTGTCCCTACGTGCACCAGTGTACTTCAGTATCCCACTCTCCACTTTTCTCTGCAGAATAGGTACCCTGCAGAATATCCAGATTTTAACAGAAGTTAAATAAATCCCCTTCATATTATTCTGCCCTTTCCTCTCCCTAGTTTTCCCATGCACCCTTCAATGTTTGTTCTGAAGTGGGTTTAAGTAAACTGCACCCTTAACCCACTTGCATGGTCCATTCGTGATGCATGCCTGGAAGTCACACAGTACAACATAAGGCCCAATTGCTTCTTCATGTGCCTTTCAGGAAATCCCTTAGGGCTCCAGATGATTTATAGGCGACCAGTCTCGAATTTAACACCAGTTCTCCTTACAAGGAGGTTGACCACCAGTCTAAAGAAGAACAGCCCAACCTGACAGAGCTTACCAGAAATAAAGCTTTCTCTGTTTTTTGGGAACTCAGACATATGGAAAACATGGTTGCTTGCTTTCTGCAAGAAAAGGTACACAAGCAGGTTTTACAGGGCACTCAGCCAATGTAACACACTGTTCGCAGTCAGAAATATTTTAAAGGTTTCTAAGGGAATGTGTAGGGACTTTTTCATGGGAGGCTATTTTCTTTCATAAATTAAATGGTAATTACCATTTTCCAAGAAGGACTTCTTTCTAATGTATCACTTCTGATTGGTCAGCTTCGGAATCTGAGTCAGCCTTGGATACTAAACCCCCACAAAATACAAAAGGAAATAGATCTAATTCTCTCTTTGAAAGGCTGGATGAAGAACAAGAATCAAAGAATGCCATTATGAACAAAGTGTACTTTGACAAACATTTTTCCATATTAACATACTAATTGAATGTTACTGGTTAATTTCTTCACTTGAATCTTAATGCCCATGTTTTTCTGTCTCTGATCCAGATCTTGTTTCCATCCGGTTCCCTGGTAAAACTCTGTTGGGGCAGCCCTAGCCTGCTTGCACCAGCAGAGGAGCTGCCAGTATTAAAGCATGTCTGTTCATGCAAGAATTCAGAGCATGACTTAAGGAGAACAAGTGGGCAATGAAAGACAAAACTTCGGTGGTTCATCATCTTGTACCTGCATCTTCCTTTCCAAGCATTCTTGGTGACTTGGGATTTCCTATAGTAGCTTGAGAATTTCCTATCTACTCATAGAGACAAGTACTGAGGGACTAAGACAGGACTGACAAACAAGTGTGTGGGTTATGAATTGTACTTAACTCTCCCCCCTTTTTGTCTCTTTCAGAATAGTAATATAGACTGGGTTATAGCATTCAACGAATTCAAGTGTCTTCCTACATTTAGGCTGCAGAGGAAGCACGCTTCTAGGCCTGCAGTGCATGGCTTGATGAGTATGGTGAGAAGCAACAGATGTCTGGAACTAGATGATCTTAAGGTCCTTTCCAACCCTAACTATTCTATGATTCTATGTACATTCAAGGCCCTACTACAGTAACGTTTGAAGGTCTGTAGCGAGAGTATTCACCTTCAAATATTGTGTTTCTTAATATTGCATGATCTGATTCAAATATTGTGAACTCAGACCCAGCTTGTCTAGGATATGCACTTTTCTGTAATGCTATTGTCGTTTTCTCCATGTGGGAATCAGGCAGTTGCCTTTGAAGGCAGATTCATGGGCCAGGTTCCAGCAGCTAGATGCCTGTAACCAGTGGCCCGTATCTGATCAGGCAGGTTTTTTGGACACCAGAGTGTACACCCTTTTCTTTACATTTCACAACTTCACAATTCAAGAAAATATCTCTCTTAATTCCCCAACTGCCTTGGTATTAGTATCAGAATTCATATACTCAATCTGCTCTCAGGGGTGAGACTTCTACAACATGACAGCGTAGAGAAGGCATTAAAACAATAACGCACCTTTAAAGCTTTAGTTAGAGGGTTTTGACCAAGGTCACTTGCAAGCTACATGGCAGAGCAGTGCCTGGAAGACCTTTGGAGCACTAGGCTTGTGCCTTAAGTACTGGTCTAACACTTCTCTAGGTAGGGAATTTGGTGAAAGCACCTGCGTATATATATATATATATTTTTTTTTTTTTCTGCTGATCATTCTTGTGATCAACAAGAAAACTTGACAAAAGTTGCTTCACAGGTAAAGTGAAGCTCAAATAGGCAATGTAGTTGGGCAGCAAAGCAGCACAGGGCATCAGGAGAAAAACTCAGCAGATGTCAGAGTTGTTCAGTTACTCTAAAGGTCGAATACCCCGTCCCAGGTTGGTCTGACTCAGCTATCAGACTAGTCACAAAAGAAGGAAAAGAGCTTGTGCTTCATGAAGATGTCTTGAATCTTCAGAATATGTTATCTATATTTATAAAGGCTAACTTTGTGGGAATGTTCTTACATCCTTGCTTTTCACATGTGCTTGTACCTAATAGATCAGAACAGTTGTGTTGACTCAGGAGAGCAAGAGATTTGGCTTTTAACTGCTTGGCTTTGGCTGAAATTGAGAAGCGATTTCAGCATTCTTGACTTTTCTGCTAATTATTTTTGTTATTTCAGCTTGGGTTGATTCTAATAGTTTCATAAGCCCAAACCAGCAACAGCATATGCAGCTCATGGCAACCCTCACATTGAGCTGACTGAGATTTTCTTGGGGGTTGTACCCCATCTTTCCCCTGCCTTTCAAATTCACTTTTTGTCGGTTATTTACAGCTTGCTTGACTACTGGAATCAACCATCAGACAGTGCCAGATTGAAGTGCTTGTTAGGGAGCTCCATTACTGCAACATCCCACTCCCACAAAGGTCAGGGGCCACATTCTCCTGGTAGGAGACCTGCCAGAAGAGCTTACACTGTGGTCAACAACAGGTGGAAAAGATTAACCCTTTGAGAGTCATGCCCCTTAGCCCACCAGGGGTCATGACATCGAAGGCATGGTCTGTTGCCATCAGTGAACAGTCAAGCTCCAGTACTAGATTTATTAGGTACATCACAAGGCACTCTGTGAAGTAACATTTTCCTCTCTCTGTCTTTGTTTGGTAATTCCTTATAACTGGTTAAGCCAAATTAATTAGATACGTGCAGTTAAACTGATTAGTGACTGAAAGCCCAGTACTTTGTTTATTTACCAGGGCTAAATTTATATGCCTTTTTCTAGAATTGTCTTTGCTGACTGTAAGTCGTCTTTACTTTTTAAAACTCCTATAATCAAGTGTAATGTACTAGCTGAATTAAAGCAGCTCACTGAGAATATTTAAATGTCTTATAAATTAATTTAGGTATTGGTCCAGGTCATGATTTTTGGAACATCAGACACAATTGTGCTTCCTTTCTGTCATGCTTTCAGCCCAGCTGGTAACTCAGAACCACGCAGCCACTCACTCACTCTTCCCCCAGATCCTGGAGGGATGGGGAGGAGAATCGAAAGAATGTAACTCCTACAGGTTGAGATAAGAACAGTCCAGTAACTGAGATATAACACAAATCACTACTGCTGCCACCAATAATAATAATGATGATATGGGCAATAATGAGAGGAGAGAGTAAAATTGCTTACCAGCCGCTGACCGATACCCAGCCCAACCTGAGCAGCAATCTGGGCCTTCTGGGTAACTGCCCCCAGTTTATATACTGGGCATGATGTGCTGTGGTACAGAATACCCCTTTGGATAGTTTGGGTCAGGTGTTCTGTCTGCTTCCTCCTGGTTTCCCCTCCTCCCTGGGAGAGCATGAGGCTCAGAAAGTCCTTGATCGGAGTAAATATTGCTTAGTAACAACTGAAAACATCGGTGTTATCAGCGTTCTTCCCAGGCTAAAGTTGAAACCACAGCACTGCACCAGCTACTAAGAAGGAGAAAAATGACTCTACTGCTGAACCCAGGACACTCTCGTGTTTCTAAAGATTGGCAGGGCGCAATGGAGTTTGGTGACATTTCTGGTGGCTCATCTTTGCAATGTGACCTTGCAATTGAGACCTTTCCCATTGGGAGCTGCAGCACAGCTCATCCGAAATACCATGAAATTCAGCACTGAGCTACATAATCATTCTTATGGGAGCTCTTACAAAGCTACTCAGGAGCCTTCCACACTAGCTTTGTTCATTACCCTTCAATAAACTTCTGTGTGCAGATAGATTTTCTCATGCCTTGCTAAGAAAGCTAATTTTCTCTCCCTCGTCAACCTTCTGTTTTACTGGTGTTTTTTTTTTTTTTACAAGGAGTAAAAAATAGGTGATTCAAGCCAAAGCTGAGTTGAAAACAAGGACAAAATTCTTGACTAAAAGCTGAGTTCTAAAATTACAGGATTTCACTCAGGAAGCATAGGGATGAAGCTTGTGGTGCTCAGAAGAGCTGAATTCAGGCTATACTCAAAATATTTCTTATTTGATAGTACTTTTCTAATGTGTTAAACATTACAGGTGTGAAAACATCACAAGGTCAGTGTGTCTATGGGTCCTGACAATTTCTCTCTGAAATGTCAGTATGGCACTTTTTGAATCTCAAGTTTTCAAGGGCTAAATAATGTGCCTACGCTGAGGCTTTTAACACCATGGGAATGTTTTACCATCTTTGTAACCATTTGCAGCTAAATGTTTTGCAAAAACATAACCAAAGCATAGCATATAAAGTAATGTTTGGGCAAATCTTTCATTAAAAGAGAAAAATCTAATATGTATATTTTTAACTACTGGTTAGAAGAAGGGAGGCATTCCTTACTATGGCTGCCTGTGCCAGATTTCTATTCTTTTTAAAGAGTAGAAGTGCCATGTTACTAGGAATAAAAAACAAAACGCTGGGAGAGCATTTTTCCAGCTGTCATCACTTTGTTCATATTACCGTACTATGTACATTGATAGTTACAACTATTGCTTAGTTTCCTTATTGTTTGTTTAGATCTTTCATATAGCAACTATGTAGAAAAAAATACGCAATATAAGGAAAAGAGTTTTGATAAAAATCCAGATACGAACAGGGAGACTTCAGATTATAACTTTATCCATATGATTTCCTTCTTCCAAGCAGAAAAATTTAATTTGCTAACCATACACTGAAATTATTTAGGGTTGGAATTTTTGCAATTTCTAGAGGAACAGAGGTACTGCTATAAGACATCATAATGAAATGGCATTTGAAACACTCCCTTTTAATTGCTAACTGTAAACATTTTCTTCTTCCCTTCTTGAGAAATTACAGATAATGAATGTGGTCTTTTTAGTTAGTTCAAACCCAAATAGAAAAGAATGTCATGGAAAGAAATCATAAGTAGAAAATTTGGGCATGGCTGTCTCTGGGGTTTTTTGAGGACATGAGGCTGCATAGTCAAAAAGATGAGGCTAAAGTATAGAGCTTATAAACCTATGCCTATGCCATCAGTTTCATGAAGCATGTGATTACGCCAAGCTATTATTTCTTTAAAAAACAAACAAGCAAATAAAACCTTTAAGATTTTCAAGTAGACATGAAAATATGACATGGAGATTTCTTTGCTATCTAGGAAAACCGGGAAATAGCTTTGTGTATTTCCTTGATGTTCTTAGTGATTGTACCTATACTTAAATTAAAGGTAGGTGGGTTTATTCCCTGACTCTGAAGCCACCTGTAAACAGCTTGTATTTGCCTATGATATTATTTGCTATTATGAAAATGTTTTCAGGCTGTTCTTAACCATACCCAGGAGCTTTTTTAAAGATTTCTAGTTGACCTGGATTAAAATAGTGATTGTCCTAACAATTTACTAGTTTGGATGATTGAATGTTGGTACCTGGACCTGTCACAATTTAATTTAGCAGTAGAGCACTATAGTATTTCTGCTGTCCAACACCACTCCACAGAAAGTTTTCTGTCTGGAAGTTTTATGGGTCTATGACAAATCCAGCACATTGCTCCATTATGGAGTATATTTTTCCAGGAAATAGGAAGAGAGCTCATCTCTGGCTATACTAGCTCCTGAAGGATGGAAGGGAAGTTTTAACTCTGACAGCAAAATGTGGATCAAAATCACATAACCTTTGAGTGTTATTCAAACACTGTTTCCTCTGTTATAATACAAAAAAATGCTAAGTTTCATCAGTTGTTAGAGGATATTATTTAAGACATATATGCACTAATCAGAAGAATTAGATTAGACATGAATAGAAATGGTAGGGCAGTTGTGAATCATGATATCATCACAAATAGATCTGTCTTATGTTGAAGGTGTTACCTTCCAAGTGAGGTAAGAGTGAGGTTCTGACTTTCACATAGTCAGAATAACATAACACTCATATGGGGAAGAAAGTATCAAGCTCACAAAGAAAGTCTTATGAATTGTGCAGGATTTGAAGAACCTCCTCAAGAGGAAGCTATGAGACTTGTCTTAGAGAAGGGTTAACTCCCTGATGTGAACAAGATAAAGGAGGAAACTATCTTTGAATTTTATACATTCCAGGAAATTTCCTCTGGAAAATTCTTTAGCAGCTTCTATCAAGTTGTGCAGGCTACTGTCCTATTTTTAAAATATTTTTCTTCATGCACACTATTAGCAAATTTAATGGCTATCTTATTTTACTCTTATTTATCAAAATGTGTGTGATGATGATGATCTCAATCACCACTTGTCTGTTTCAAACAAGAACGTTGCAAGCATTGCTCTCAAAGATGGATATTTCTATGATCCTTCCTACATTGAGAGACAGCAAGATGTGCCAGGTATTGGCACAACTGTACATGGACTGCCCCAGACGTGTCCAAAGATCTGTTGAAGTGTTAATATTGTGTGGAAAAGAAAAGAATTAGTTTTGTTTTTCAGTGCTTGATTCACAGCTTGACCACTCAACAATTTGCTGAAGGCTTCACTAATTAGATCAAACTGTACAGAACCATGAGCTGGTAAAGATCTTCACTGACTTCAGTACCATTCCAAAAAGGATAAAAAAATGCTTCCATCTGTGTTCCTCCTGCAAGATATGAGTCAATATTAGAATTAATCATTCAGAATGATACATGAGACATCAGTAAATATGCTGAATAGCTCTGTTTTCTACCTACAGTATACAAAAAAAATCAGAAAAAAATTTCTGATTGAAATGCATGTTATCATGATAGTAATAAACTCATTAAAGGAAGAATGAAGGAAGGAAAAAACAAAGAAATAATGATAGAAAGACAAGCGTTAAAAAAATCTATCTAAAGATGACTGTATTGTCTTCTGAAAACTGATTATTTTCTCTTTGTTATTATTTTGCTGTTATTATATTTGATTAATTATTTACACTGCACTATATGTGTGCATACATTTTTCAGAAGTGAGGTATTATTTACCCAGTGAGTACTATGTAAATCAACTTGCAAGTGCTGTTAAATATTTATAGTCTGTCTGGTAGGTTAGGAGAAGTGCAAGTTGTAGGGATTGTAACTGCATACTGATAACAACAGTATAACCAAAACCATAAATAGTGCAGAGGTCAAAAACATTTATTGGTTTTAGAAATTTTTGCCTTTCTCAAATCTCAAGATTTGAAAAAAAAACATTCTTTAAAAATATATCTGTTACGTTCCACTGGCCTAGTAATTTGCAGCTTGCCTCTTACAAAGCTTTCATGGTTGAGATTTGGTCTGAATTCTTTAGCACTTCAAAGCATGATTGAAGAGGAGTGTGTCAGTAATTTACTGTCTCTTTGCATCTGTCATCTTGATTTTCCTCACCATAAAGCTTTAAATCTTGGACCTGGAAAAGGTGGAAGCAAAATGCTTATGCAGCACTCTCTTCCCGCTATCTTACAAAAATAGGGGAGAATATAAAACTCTGAACATACAACCCTCCTAAATAAGGACTGTTTTTTGTTTCAACAAAACTGTTTCAAGAGTTAGCAGATGTTTCAAATTGGATCTTCTAAAATGCTGATAACTGTGCATATCTCATACTCCAATCCCTTCCAGAAGTCGCTTTACTTCCGAAATATTTATAAAAAGACCATATGGTGAGTCTGTTCTTTGAGTTTGGGAGGGGTGACACAACCTGACAATGCATTGATTTATAGATGATTTTCGTTTGCTTTTGTTATTGTTCACACAATATTAACTTTCCACTAAGACTGTAGCATTCTTAACTTCCTAGGTTAAATTATATTCTTGCATATATACTTTGAGCAATTACTGAATTTGTGCCCATTAGAAATTTCAAAATTAATAATCAGTAAGAAAACATGCATGTAAGAATGTGTAAAATACATAAAATTTCACTTATTTATCCTTCACTTCTCTAATTTACAGCCATTCGCCTCCCTGCTGCTAAATTGTACCCATGTTTTATGCCTAAACTGAGAAAGCAAAATGAAGACTAGGCTGTCAATTTACCAGACTGGAGTCAAGCCTTGCTTAATTCTTGAGAGGTGTTGCCATCTTTCTTGAGACGCTTTTTATGCCAGGAAATAGGAAAAAAAAATAATAAATTAAGCTTCCCAAAGGTGGAAATTAGGCTTGCATCACCTTATGTCTATCAAGACAGCACATCTCCTAATGCAAGTTTCACAGAACAGGGACCTCTGTGTTTGTGGTGAGCTTCACACAAAGAGCTATCGACTGAGACCTGGCCAGTGTGACACATTATGTTACACAGAGAGAAGCCAATTAGGTCCGTATGTCTGGGATTGCTTTCATCTAACTTCTGTCAGATAAAAGAGCTGCTTTGTCAATACAAAGCTCCTTTTCTAGTCAGTGGGAAGAGATAAACATCTCCAAAGGCAAACTGTTCTACATATTTTACACACCTAATGTGGTGACCTGAGATGAGCCAGGATCCAGAGCTGCTCCTCTCTCCCTATTGCCGCAAGAAGGAGCCTCAGTGGTTGGCTTAGGCACACTCTTAGGTAGTTGAAGGAAGAAGAAATTAATCTCAGTCAGACAGAAATAAGGGAAAAAGCTAGAGGCATTAGTCTGGCAGGTATACTGAGAGAATACATATGGCTTAAATAGTCTATTACATAGGATGCCACGCAGCAAAGGAAAGATGCTAGGTAAAGATCAGACACTATGGCAAACCTGGTTTCTGTTTGTAGCTGACGATGTAGCACTGCCTGGCCTTGATACTTATGTATGTAAGACTTTTAAAATAATAAACAATAGCTGAGTCCTTTATTTTGTATATAAAAAGACTTTAGAATTCTTTTATGAAAAATGCTAGTGTCATGTTACAGTCATTCTTTATAACAGCTATTTCATATATCTGTTATGTAACATAGTTTTATCATCAGGAAACTGTATTTCTCATCTCTCAGCAGGTTTTGTCTTGCTACAGTGATGCATTCAGAACACCAGTTCACACAGCAGATGAATTTTGATAATGTACGTGATTCTTAGGAAAAACTTTATGTTCAGAGTAAAGATGAAGTCAAAGCGATATTATAGTACATTTCATGTTATCAACTATGAAAGGATTTCAACACTGGAACTGTTTTTCAGGCATTCAATTTGAGGAAAAGAATTAGCATTGCAGAGAGAAAGGGATAATAGTGACTTTTTTCTTGTGCATTCATTGTCTTGAATCAGCCTATTGTCTGAGGCTGTACGTGTGTGGGAGTGCAATTCACTGGTGGTTGAATTCAACCCTCAGTTCTTTGAGCTGTGTTTTGAGGCTCCAATTTCCCATATTTCTCTCTGTAGTTTTAATAAGGATAGAGATTTTAGGACAACATGTTCTACATTTTCTACGCTATTGAGTTCTCTTCATGTCTTCTCTAGAACAGCAAAACAGCTACTAGACCTCCACCAGTGTGAAACCAATACATATAGAATCATAGAATCACAAAATCATAGAATAGTTAGGGTTGGAAAGGAATTTAACACCATCTAGTTCCAACCCCCCCTGCCATGGGCAGGGACACCTCACACTAAACCATGACACCCAAGTCTTCGTCCAACCTGGCCTTGAACACCATCAGGGATGGAGCATTCTCAGGTTCCCTGGGCAACCCATTCCAGTGCCTCACCACCCTCACAGTAAAGAACTTCCTCCTTATATCCAATCTAAACTTCCTCTATTTAAGTTTTAAGCCGTTTCCCCACGTCCTATCACTACAGTCCCCAATGAATCACAGAATCACAGAATCCCAAGGGTTGGAAGGGACCTAAAAAGATCATCTAGTCCAACCCCCCTGCAAGAGCAGGGTAACCTACAGTACATCACACAGGAACTTGTCCAGGCGGGCCTTGAATATCTCCAGTGTAGGAGACTCCACAACCCCCCTGGGCAACCTGTTCCAGTGCTCTGTCACTCTTACAGTAAAGAAGTTCTTCCTGATGTTAATGTGGAACTTCCTATGCTCCAGTTTACACCCATTGCCCCTTGTCCTATCACTGGATATCACTGAAAAAAGCCTAGCTCCATCATCCTGACACCCACCCTTTACATATTTGTAAACATTGATGAGGTCACCCCTCAGTCTCCTCTTCTCCAAGCTAAAGAGACCCAGCTCCCTCAGCCTCTCCTCATAAGGGAGATGTTCCACTCCCTTAATCATCTTTGTGGCTCTGCGCTGGACTCCTTCAAGCAATTCCCTGTCCTTCTTGAATTGAGGGGCCCAGAACTGGACACAATATTCCTGATGTGGCCTCACCAAGGCTGAGTAGAGGGGGAGGAGAACCTCTCTTGACCTACTAACCACTCCCTTTCTAATGCACCCTAAGATGCCATTTGCCTTCTTGGCCACAAGAGCACATTGCTGGCTCATGGTCATCCTCCTATCCACCAGGACCCCCAGGTCCCTTTCTCGTTCACTACTTTCCAGCAGGTCAACCCCCAACCTGTACTGGTACATGGGGTTGTTCTTCCCCAGATGCAAGACTCTACACTTGCCCTTGTTAAATTTCATCAAGTTTCTCCCCGCCCAACTCTCCAGCCTGTCCAGGTCTCGCTGAATGGCAGCACAGTCCTCTGGTGTGTCAGCCACTCCTCCCAGTTTTGTGTCATCAGCAAACTTGCTGAGGGTGCACTCAGTTCCCTCATCCAGGTCATTGATGAAAATATTAAACAGCACCGGTCCCAGCACCGACCCCTGAGGAACTCCACTAGTCACAGACCTCCAGCTAGATTCTGCGCCATTGACCACAACTCTCTGCCTTCTTCCTTTCAACCAGTTCTCGATCCACCTCACTACTTGATCATCAAGCCCACACTTCCTTAGCTTATCTATGAGGATGCTGTGGGAGACAGTATCAAATGCCTTACTGAAATCAAGAAAAACTACATCTACCGCTCTACCATCATCCCTCCACCTAGTCACTTCCTCATAGAAGGCTATAAGGTTGGTCATACATGACTTCCCCCTCATAAAACCATGTTGGCTGTTCTTAATGACCCCCTCATCCTTGATATGCCTAGTGATGGAGTCAAGAATAAGTTGTTCCATCACCTTTCCAGGGATGGAGGTAAGGCTGACCGGTCTATAATTACCCGGGTCCTCCTTCTTGCCCTTCTTATAGATTGGTGTGACCTTTGCCATCCGCCAATCCTCAGGCACTTCGCCCGTTTCCCACGACTTACCAATGATGATGGAAAGTGGCCTAGCAATGAAGAGTCCCTCCCCAGCATCCTTATAAGCCCTCATGGACTGTGTAGTATAAAATGTGAATTTTGTGAGGGGAATATCTTAATGATACAAATGGCAGAAAATTTGCCTGTAGAAGGGAAGAGTAAGGACTTTTCTCACAAACATTTACAGAAACATGAATTTATAAGACAAATAGTCCATCAGAGCTCAATTGTTACCAGAATCAGGAAAGCCAGGTGTGCTTTGTGCTTCTGATAAACACTGAAAAGAGAATGCGTCTTGGTCGTTGTAAAAAACACATAAAATATGTGCTCTTCTCTTTTCCATGCTATTGCTTCTAGCCAGATAGCTTCAATGTCTTATTAGATGATTCCGAAAAAGGGACATAATTTAACACAGCATAATACTCTGGAGAGATGGTTTCAAAGGGGTCAGTGATAAATAATGCATAGTATCAATAGCTGTTACTTATAAAATGAGTCATTAATTTTTAACTTGATTATGCATCTAACCTAAAGGTTTTGTCATGCCTACCCAGTTCCTCTTTTTATCTCATTCATAGTTTCACACATTCTGGGCACTATAGTATAACATATTAAGGTTATGTATCTAAGTTTATGAAAAAACCTATTAGCTTCTTACAAATAAAGCCCCGAGTCCCATATGTAAGCCAGCAGACATCTTCTGATGTTCAAGAACAGAAGTGATTTTCTAAACATGTTATAAATTAACTTCTCCCTGCAGTTTGCTGGGATGTACATCAGTGTGATATGTGCCTTGGGAAAGGCCACTCACATGGCTGTAATACTAGATATAATCTTGGCCTACCCTGATGTGTCCAGAAAGGCAGTTTACCAGGATTGTTCTGCATTAATCACACTTTAGACAGATCTACACTGTAATGAACTGTTGATCAGGGAAGAGGTAAATCATATCTTGGGAATCCTAAGTCCACAGAGTTTTAGTTAAACACATAAAAATATGTGAGAGATGTATGTACACAAATCACATTACTTCTAAGGAAATAGTGCTTTCAGGATCGACAAGTAAGTGATTTGTTAGTGAAGTATAAAGATTGTTTAGGAAAAGGGATTATTTCTAGCAACAGTGGCTCAATAATGCCAAACTGAAATCAGGCCTAGAAAGTCTGTTTTCTGTTAGTAAAGTCATTATTCATGCACTGTTATAATTTCTGATTTGCTCTTCTCGAGCATCCAATCCCAATATGAGACTGTGTTCCAAGTTTATTTTAATTTCACAGGGGTTCAGTTCTATCTGATGGTCTTTTCACTGTTTTTCTAAAGTCTAGGTGGCCTGTCATCTTAATACCACCAGTTTGTGACATAGCTTTGAAATTAGAATCTCCCAAGAAAAGAAAAGTACAAAAAAATTACTTTTAGATCATTAAAAGGCACACGTGTAGAGTGGAATGCACAGATGTGGGAGATGGTCCTGCTGCTAAGGGACCACAGCAGCTACCACAAAGGAGAATGCTGTGTTGTGCCTGGGAGCCTACAGTGGGCCCAAGGTCTTCATTCTCACAGTCCCTGCGTCTACCTTCCAAGACCTGGGTGGTGCAGTCAGAGCCTTTGCCAGTGAAGACCGAGGCGAAGAAGTCATTCAGAACCTCAGCCTTCTCCAAATCCTGTGTAGCCAGTTCTCCCAAAAGCTTCCTCAGGGGGCCTATGTTGTCCCTAGTCTGTTTTTTGTTTGCTACGTACCTGTAGAATCCCTTCCTGTTATCCTTAACATCCCTGGCTAGGTTTAATTCTAACTGGGCCTTAGCCTTCTTAACCTGGTCCCTAGCTTCCCAGACAACATCCCTGTACTCTATCCAGGCCGCCTGTCCTTGCTTCCATTTTTTATAAGCCTCTTTTTTCCTTTGAGTTTTCCTCAGCAGCTCCTTATCCATCCAAGGAGGTCTCCTGGCCCTTCTGCCACACTTCCTTCTAGTTGGGATGAAGCACTCCTGAGCTTGTAGCAGGTAATCCTTGAAAATCAACCAAGAGTCTTGGGCCCCCCTGCCCTCCAGGGCTATATCCCATGGAACCTTACTAAGCAGGCTCCTGAAGAGGCCAAAGTCTGCTCTTTAGAAGTCCAGGGCAGTGAGCTTGCTACACGCTCTTCTCACTGTCCTGGGGATCTCAAATTTGACCATCTCGTGATCGCTGCATCCAAGGCTGCCCTGGAGTACCACATTCTCAACAAGCCCTTCCCTGTTGGTGAGCACGAGGTCAAGCATGGCACCTCTCCTTGTCGGCTCCTCTGTTACTTGCAGAAGGAAGTTGTCTTCCACACAATCGAGGAACCTCCTGGATTGCTTGTGCCGGGCAGTGCCATTGTTCCAACAGATGTCAGGGTGGTTGAAATCCCCCATGAGAACAAGGGCCTGCGAGCGTGAGGCGTTTCCTATCTGTCTGTAGAGTGCTTCATCCACAGGTTCTCCTTGATCAGGCGGCCTGTAACAGATCCCCACAGTAATGTCTCCCACGGCTGTTTTCCCTTTAACCCTGACCCACAAACTCTCTGTAAACTGCTCACCTGCCCCCAGGCAGAGTTCCATACTCTCCAGCCTATCCCTAACATAAAGGACAACTCCCCCTCCCCGCCTGCCAGGCCTGTCTTTTCTAAAGAGCCTGTAACCTTCCATTCCAACACTCCAGTCATAGGAGCCATCCCACCATGTTTCTGTGATGCCTATTATATCATACCCCCGTAGATGTGCACATATCCCTAATTCCTCTTGTTTGTTCCCCATGCTACGGGCGTTTGTATAGAGGCATCTGAGCCGAGCTCCAATTGAAGCCGGCTTGTTGGCTGGAGCAGCCGGAATGTATGTACATTGTTCCGAGCATTTATTATAGGTGTTGGCAACTGACTGGGTGTGTTGGGATGGAATGATGCCCCCCTCCCCCAGCACATCTAGTTTAAAGCCTCCTTGACCAGTCTGGCAAGCCTCCTACCAAAACTGTTCTACCCCTTCCTTACCAGAGCAGCTCCACCAGCCCCCAGTAAACCTGGCCTACTAACTTCAGTCCCTTGTTCAAGACACCCAAACCCCTGACTATGACACCACCCTTTTAACCATTTATTGACCTGACCAATCCTCCTAGCTTTTTCTTGGTCCTCCCCTGTGTCCTGGAGAATTGACAAAAAGACTGTCTGAGCACCAGAGCCCCTAACCACCTCTCCCAGAGCTCTGTAGTCTTTCTTTATGGTCCCCAGTCTACTACTATCTATATCCCTAGCACCCACATGGATCACCAGGAGCGGGTAATAGTTCGTGGAACTTACTAGAGCAGGCAGCCTCTCTATAACATCCCTGATCCGTGCCCCTGGTAGGCACCACGCTTCCCTTGAGACGGGGTCAGGCCGACAGACGAGTGCTTCCGTCCCTTTCAAAGTAGAGTCCCCTATTACTACGACCTGCTGCTTTTTCTTTGTAGTGCCAGCAGAGATCTTTACCTGTGCATAATCCGGCTGTTGCTGGTGCAAGTGCGTTTCCTCGTTAGTCTCCTGCCGGACAGCAAAGAGGCTCTGGGTGGGGACAACAGATTTAGGAGGAAGCCCCTTGCTTTTAATTGTCCTTTTCCTCCTTCTTTTGTTATTTTTCTTTGTCACTAATTCCCAACTTCCTGGGTTGGTGGCCTCCTTCTTTCCTTCATGAGCTGGAGGGGAAGCTTGAGGCCCCTACACAGTATGGGGCTGGAGCAAGCAGCCCTGCTTCCTCTCAGCCCACTGTAGGAGAGGATTTGGTTCGAGACCATCTTCAAAATCTGAACGCGCACAAGTCCATGGGACCTGATGGAATCCGTCCGTGGGTCCTGAAGGAGCTGGCAAATGAAGTTGCTAAGCCACTGGCCATCATATTTGAAAAATCATGGCAGTCAAGTTCCTGACGACTGGAAAAAGGGAAATATAACCCCCATTTTCAAGAAGGGGAAAATGGAAGACCCGGGGAATTACAGACCAGTCAGTCTCACCTCTGTGCCTGGTAAAATCTTGGAGCACATTCTCCTGGATGGCATGCTAAGGCACATGAAAAACAACAAGGTGCTTGGTGACAGCCAGCATGGCTTCACTAAGGGGAAATCCTGCCTGACCAATTTGGTGGCCTTCTATGATGGGGCTACAGAACTGATGGACAAGGGTAAAGCAGTTGATGTCATCTACCTGAACTTGTGCAAAGCGTTTGACACTGTCCCACACCACATCCTTCTCTCTAAATTGGAGAGATATCAATTTGATGGATGGACCACTTGGTTGATAAAGAAATGGCTGGATGGCCGCACACAAAGAGTTGTGGTCAATGGCTCGATCTCCAGCTGGAGACCAGTAACAAGTGGTGTCCCTCAGGGATCACTGTTGGGACTGGTCTTGTTTAACATCTTCATCGCTGACATGGACAATGGGATTGAGTGCGCCCTCAGCAAGTTTGCTGAGGACACCAAGCTGTGTGGTCTGGTTGATATGCTGGAGGGAAGGGATGCCATCCAGAGGGACCTTGACACACTTGTGAGGTGGGCTGATGCCAACCTTATGAAGTTCAACCACGACAAGTGCAAGGTCCTACACCTGGGTCGGAGCAATCCCAGGCACAGCTACAGGTTGGGCAAAGAAGAGATTCAGAGCGGCCCTGCAGAGAAGGACTTGGGGGTGCTGGTCAATGAGAAAATGAACATGAGCCGGCAGTGTGCACTCGCAGCCCAGAAAGCCAACTGTATCCTGGGCTGCATCAAAAGGAGCGTGACCAGCAGGCCACAGGAGGTGATCCTGCCCCTCTACTCTGCTCTTGTGAGACCTCACCTGGAGTATTGTGTGCAGTTCTGTTGTCCTGGAACATGGAACTGTTGGAACAAGTCCAGAGGAGGGCCAAGAGGATGATCAGGGGACTGGAGCACCTCCCATACGAAGACAGGTTGAGGAAGTTGGGGCTGTTCAGCCTGAAGAGAAGGCTGCGTGGAGACCTCATAGCAGCCTTCCAGTACCTGAAGGGGGCGTATAGGGATGTTGGGGAGGGACTCTTCGTCAGGGACTGTAGTGACAGGACAAGGGGTAACGGGTTAAAACTTAAACAGGGGAAGTTTAGATTGGATATAAGAAGAAAGTTCTTTACTGTTAGGGTGGTGAGGCACTGGAATCGGCTGCCCAGGGGGGTTGTGAGTGCTCCATCCCTGGCAGTGTTCAAGGCCAGGTTGGATGAAGCCTTGTGTGGGATGGTTTAGTGTGAGGTGTCCCTGCCTATGGCAGGGGGGTTGGATCTAGATGATCTTGAGGTCCTTTCCAACCCTAACTATTCTATGATTCCACTTTGTATATACAATCATGGAGTGTTTTAGGTTGGAAAGGACCTTATGATCATCAAGTTCCAACCCCACTGCCATGGGCAGGGACACCTCACACTCAACCATGTCACCCAAGGCCCTGTCCAACCCTTCCTTGAACACTGACAGGGATGGAGCATTTGCCACTTCTTTGGGCAACCTATTCCAGTGCCTCACTATGCTCACAGTAAAGAACTTCTTCCTTATATCTAATCTGAACTTCCCCTGTTTAAGTCTGAATCCATTGCTCCTTGTCCTGTCATTACAGTCCCTAATGAAGAGATCCTCTCCAGCATCCTTGCAGGCCCCCTTCAGATACTGGAAGGCTGCTATGAGGTCTCCATGCAGCTTTCTCTTCTCCAGGCTGAACAGAAGTCTTCACAAATACGGTGTAAAATTATACAATGGAGCTCAGCAAACATTTCTGCATGTAAGTAAACTTTTGAGGAATAAAGAATATGAAAGTTAAGGACTTGAGAGTAGCCTTAGTCTTGTGGAGTGAACAGAAGTGGGATTTGGGAAGCTTATGTTCAGCTCCTCCTCCATTTGTGGGCTTTTAAGCATATATTATGCCAGTGTTCTCCAGATATCAAACAGAGATGTGCCACCTTAATGCTATGAAATTTTCGAAAAGTACATTTTTTCATGAAATGTGCCATTTTCAGATGTGGGATGTGGCAGCTATAAAAGGTATAAATATCTTTTACTATAGTGGAGCAAACATAAGAATAAACTGGAGAATTTATCAACATTTTAGTTCCCTGCTTCTCAAGGCATGAGTGCTGAAACTATCAAATGAACAAATGTCTATTTCACTGTCTTCTTTTTAAAGTGGAAAATTAAATCACAGTCACTAAAATATTCTGAAAGCATTATTTTTTTCTAATTGATTTAAAACACTGGCTTTCTAAATCTGAAAAGTTGCAAACAACATCTTCACTCTGATTTTCTTAAAAGAATTCTGCACCATATGTAAGTTGTTAGGCATCTGTTTTGTCCTTGTGTACATGTCAAATCATACTCCAGTTCAGTCTTGATTGTCCTATTGTGGATTGAAGCCATGTTTTGCAAAAATGCATGGTGCTGAAGCTATGCTCACTTTCAGCCTTGCTGTTAATGCCAGCAAAATAATTTTTATCAACTTCCTTGTTTCAGCAAACAGCTGACATTTCATTTGGCAAAATGAACCACAATACTCCTGATCTGACGTCAACGAGCTGACAGCGAGTTTGTAACAGATGAAGCTGTGTATTCGGCTGCTCACGGCTGAAATGGGTACTGTATGTCCTAACCACATGTAGCATTTCTGCTTTGAATTGTGACTGAAGTTTTCACAATGTGAATAATTTCCTAGCTTTTCTATTCCTGTAACAACTTGCAGTAGGGCACTTAAAACCTATTTGTTTGATTCTGAATTTTTAAAATATCTGTGTTGAATATGTTGCATATCTAGTGTACTGCTCCCAGGTGGGATTTTTCTTGGAAATTAGAATATTCTGATTAAATTTGGTATTATGATTCTCTGGTAAATTTATTCACCAAGAGCTTTCTTAGCTTTCTATAATTAAATAGATAGAAGTGAATTATTTCATGTTCTCCCCTTAGTGAACTATCTGTTGTGACTTTTGCCATGTTTGGACTACTTCACTTCTATGGAAGCAGCAGAATATTTCTTCATCTGTGCATTTGGCCAAGAGTAATCTGCAGCTTAACTCTACATAGCAAGAAGAAAAAAAAAATTAGTGTGTGGTCAACAGTAGCCTTAGGATGCCAAAAATCATTAAAGCAGGATGAGCCAAAAGGTCATAGAGGTATATCTCAGAGATGTTGGCAATAACTGGGAATCGTTCTTTGGTCTTGTTCGAAACACTAAAGATATAACATCCAGAAATAAACCGAAGAATTTCTGTAATAGTAATTGTCTGGTTTTTAATGATGCATGAGATTTGATTTTACTGCTTTGAAAAAAAAAATGTTTTCTTTTTAAATTGTAATATGCCATTGCTCCCTTGGCAGAACTAGAGAACAGAAAATGCACATGTAAACATAAACATGCAGTTGGGCTTTAAACTGCATTGCATGGGACCCTGAGTCACATATGATATCATACCTTAGGTTATTCTCAAATTCAGAGCCTCTGAGCAGTTGAGGATCACAGTTCACAAAGGCAGCTTGTACCGAGCATTACTGGCCTGTCTAGATATAGAATGTTGGGTTTAATGATTCTGCCTCCCACTTAATGGAAATTTCTATTATTTTTAATTATTATTTTTGATGGTATTCAAGCAAAAATGACCTCAGTTTTTCAGAGAACCAAGCACATAACCAAGCACACCATATGTGTTCTTGGCCACCAGTTAATGACATAGTTGCATAATGGCATAGCTGCATAAACAGGGCAGAGGGAGGAGGTCAGTTTGAGAACAAAAAAAATTATCTAAAGGCTACAATTTTGTTTACGAACAGATTGACTCATGTAGATTCACCCAAAGTTGAGAATTGTTTAACAATTCTGTTATGCAAACAAATCTGCTATACGTATTGTTTGCAAGCTATCAGTGTAAGTACCGAATCTTCATCCTACATGACTGGCTACGTAAAGCACATGGCACAGCTTTGTTCCTTGGTTAGTAGATTTAGGCTATAGAAAGTGGTTTTGCTAGAATATCAAGTGACTTTTTATTATCTCAATGACAAACAAAATTCTTGATATAAGAAAATCACTGCAACGAGCCCTAGTTATTCATTAATATGGATGGGAAACACAGATTTCCTGCTTTAAGATTGTATTTTTAGTGCAATTGAAATACAATTTTATGCAATAGTCATGAATTATTTTTTTTTAAATAAGGATTCTGTGCATTTGCTGTTAGTGCCTCACCAGTTAGTGCTGTTATATCTGCCTCACAGATAGATTTTACCTTCTCTGAGTTTTCAGTATAATACACTCCATGTTTGCTTTTAGCCCTGTCTCTTTTTAGGTCTCATCTACATTGTATATTGCTATTGACTGCAATAAGTAACAACTAGATTAATAGTTTCACCACTGCAAAATTCCCCCGATGAAATCTTGACCTGTTGGACAAAGGAAATATAAGCAATAAGGACAAGATTTACAGGTCTAGGACAGACCATGAACGTTAAAATTTAATACTAGGTTGCCCATTCAGAAGGGTAGGAGTGAACACAGGTTACTCAAATATTGTTTGTGTCTATATGAAATACTAATGACACTGCCTGGGTAGCTGCTTAGCATTTGCTGCTGAAATCAAGACCAATACAGCAGTGTCAAAACATCAGTTTTACTCTGGACAGAAATTCACAGTGCTGAATTAGGTGCCCAGATCTTACATGTACATAGCTCTCCCCTAGTCCCATTGGCAAAATAACCCCGTTGATTCACTGAAAATTCACGCAAGTATGAGTGTATAAATGGAATGAAAGGTGAAGGGCGTCACAGAGTAAATTATTATAATACCTACCACTGTGTCTTACAGATAAACTGTGCTGTGCCAGTCTGACTGACAGTGTAGCATTTGTATTTAATTTTATGTAAGGAAAGACAGCAGCGACAGATAGATTTTCACAGAGGGAATGACTGGGCAGATAATGAAGGCTATAGAGCATTAGCAATGCTAAGGAGCCTCAAGCAGTCCTTAGAGGAATGAGAGTTTCATAACAGAGTCTGAATGCGCCTCAAATATCATGCTGACGTTTGTCACCAATGAATTTCCCACACTGTAGGAGTTTTAAAGAATGACTTATTGGCTTATTGGCCTTCTTAACCTATGCATGCAAATCCGAAGACACAGATTCACTACATTTTTGCATATCCTTAATATTCCAAAGCCTTAGCATTCAAATATTGTCATTCACAGGTTGGTAAGCATACAAATGGGAGAGTGCAGGGAAGGACTGGCAGCACAATCGAAACAGAAATTACAAGACAGGTCATTGTAGTCCAGCATGTTATAAGGAAGCACAGAATAAATAAATCATTCAGAATCAAGTGCTTCATTCTGAAAATGAAGACATTTTAAAGGATCAAGTACGATTTTATCCTTGTGAGTTACTTGAGTGGGATTTTAATTCTGTAATTTTCTAAGGAGTGGAGAAACCTGTCAGGAAGAATGCCTAAAGCTTCTTGCATGCTTTGCCATGTTTAATCTTGGATTGTCAAGATATTTTAGTGTTAGAAAGCTCTTTTTCATATATTTTCTTTCCTTTATGAAAAACACTATTCCCTGTTTATGGTGAATTATCATGGCCTAGTGACCTGTCCTCTGGAATATCATTAAGAATGTCTACATGATGAGACTTCAGCTACCTGCAGCACTGCAGCCAGTGTTATCCACCAAGTTTATGTATTGTCACTTATCCAAAGATTATTATTTCAGAGAGCACTTCAGAGCTATTAGCCAGCTGTCTGCTGCTTGGCTTCTGTTCAGCCCACTGATCCTTTCCCTTGCGGTCTTATTCAGCAACAGCCTGAGACTGATTCTCTAGGCTTCTGGTTAAAAGTGCCTACGTGTAGGACAGATGAGCATCAGTCAATAATAGATATTAAAACTGTTTCTGAGGAAAGCTGAATAGAGCCCAGGGTATTTTGACCTGGGTTGTCTTAAATATTTGTATCAAATTTTACTTCTCATTGAAAATCTTGCAGGTTTCTTTTTTTTTTTTTTTTTCTGTAATCTATTTTCTAATACTATTTTTAACGTACTAATTAAGAATTTTAAAGCATTCCGTTATTTAGATGAATGTACACTATTTTTTTTCCTGTTTCCCACTCTTTTCCTTTTGTCTCTCCCTTCCCAATTTTTTCCAGGGGTAAAAACTAAACACTGAAAGGAATGTATTAGTTAGATTAAAAACTTCGAAATACTTTTAGTGATCAATAAGAAGTGTAGTATCTACATAGTATCTACACTTCCACATAAGTTATTTTACATTTGAAATAACTTATTCAGCTTAAAAACATCTTTGTGGATGAAACTTTGGACTAGAAATGGCATAAATACTGAAAATTAAACCTCCAGTGACGTTACTGTCTTCAATGTAGCTGAGTATTTGCCATCTCTTTGTAGGTCTATTATGCAAAAATAAGAGCATTTGCTAAGGGAAGTTTTTACTTTTTCAGGCAAATTTATTGCTGCTTGACTGTTAAGTATTGCCAGAGTTCTGTGAACTTGTAAATAAGTGTAGGAAGTATATACTGAGGGGCTTACAGGGCAGAGAGATAGTGTCAGGGAAAGACGAACTGGTCACAGACAGCTCAGAAGATGAAAGAAAGATAGCAACATGTGAATGGCTCTCCTGGATACTTCTAAACAGATAAAGAACAAAGCAAAACATAAATCAGTGGCAATCAGAAACACAGGTTTCACTGTCCACTCCTAGAACTAGGCACGTGAAGGACAGTCATGTCTCAACAACTATATTGCCAGTGTGCTACAGCAAAAACATTACTTGCTATATGGTAATGCTATTTCGCTAGTAATGCCAGTACCACTTTTCTTCATTCAATGTATTGGGGGTTAATACTATGTGAGATTTTCCAATCTATTTAACCATGTGTTGTGAAATTGGTTGACCTTTGACTGCTAAGTGCTGACAGGGTCCTGTGAGCCCTAGAAATGATTAGCATGATGTTATTTTACTGGTGAGGTGCAAATAGATAAAGAACAAAGTAGCACATAAATCAGCAAAAGCAAATCAGTGCATTCCCACTCAAAAAAATTTGCAGAAGATGCACCATGGCTATTGTGCACATCGGAAATCTGCCACAGTCATAAATTTGAAATAAAAAAAACATTGCTTCAGGAACTGGGCAGGTTGTCAGTAAATACTCCAGAAAGCAGGAATGGGCAAAATTGTACATCACAATTAATGTTTTGCAAGGGTAAATACATCCAAGAAAGACCTGATCTTGCCACATCTGCATGATATTTTGAGATCCTATTTCTTGTATCCAGTGGTGGAAGAACGTTTCTGCAGGTGTTTTACAAAGTATAGTACTGGGGAGACTTACAATAAATAGCAATGAAAAATGGGAGAAACCTTGGCCTGATTAATCTCATTTTTTAGTCTGATTGGGGTTTCTACACTAGCAAGAATTTAGAAAGCCTGAGAGACAGCCTTTAGCCTGAGAAACGGCTGTGTGCTTCTTGAGCTGTGTGCTGAATTAATGTTTTAGGAAAAATCTGCTTCAGTTTCAGGTGCCTAGCCACCTTGTGGTTTCATAACAGTAATCAGCTACTAACACCCAACTGTTTCTTGGTCCCCCATGCTAGAGATAGACGTTATTACATAGAAAAATAGGTATTATTTTCCTCATTTTACAGATGGTGAAACTGAATACAGGATTGCTTCAATGGAAAGGGTGTCCAAAAGAGTATAAATTAAAGGCACTGAGGAAAATAACAACACACTGTTAAAAGTCAGCGCAATCCTTAAGACTGGGCATGAAGAAATATTATGTTAAAACTGGCCTTCTGGTTGTCCTTAGCACAGGCAAGCCTTTCATTTGTACTAAAGCACTGACAGGATCACAGTAACTAACTCAGTACCTTAAGATACAATTCTTAAAGTACCTGAGTGACATCTAGGAGCCTATAGCCATCAATATGCAATGGAACACAGTAATTCTATTATCTTGTTATTGTTGAAAATGCTATTTTCTCTCAAGGCTATTCTAGCCCTTAGTACATAGCGATGCCTGTATTCTAACTTGGATCATTCACTTGTCTTATCTCCAGGAAAGAAATACAAAAATGTTCAGGCAAGTCAGGGTCACTGTTTTCAAAGCAAATTGTTTGTTCTTGCCTGAAGCTGTTTTTTGTTTTGGATTCAGTTTGGAATAAACACTTCTTACTTAGGATTTGCAAATACAGCTATTTGGTGTATTGGTTCTAAGAACATATATAAAACATACAATTACTGTGTATAAGGGAGGTGAACATTTTGTTTTGATAGGACAAATATAAAGGTAATGGACACATTTTATGATCATGCTCTCCATGTCTTTTGGGAAGCTGAATGACACCTTTTTTTTTTTCCCTTACCTTCTTTTAATATATTCTTCAACTGTGCTTTATGTGACACATCTCCAGCAGGCTTGGTCTCAAGACAAATGATTAATTCAGTCACCAAATTTTTAAATTAGAGGGGTCAGCCCCATAACATCAGGAACTCATATAATTAATACAAGCAATATTTTCTGTGAATACATTTAGCTTTTCTCAGTGCCTTTTTGTGGTATTTTTATTACTAGTTTTGAAGTAACTGGGCAAATGTATGGGACATATATACATTTTTCCATATGTGGTTTTGGTGTAGGGTGTGTTTTTGTTCCACAGATTAAGACAAGAAACCTGAGAGAAGTTGAGTGGCCCATCGATCAAAATATTAATTTCCAAGAAGCCCCAGATGTCATACAATTGTGCAGAAGGGAAAGTATATAAATCAGACAGTCAATTTCTGGTATTTCATTCTGTATATAAAGATTATTACTAACAGAAATAAAAAGTTAGGACACGCAAGATACAGAAGTAATACTAAGATTCTGATTATTTTCCTGTCTTTCAGCCTTATAACTTTTCTGCACCTCTTGAACTATGGTGTGTTATATTTCCCACCACCTGTCAACAGCTACTGAATATGCCACCCAAGTGTTGATTCATCAGCGCTTTCAGTAATATTGTTGCTGTAAGAGATAGGAGAAAAAAAGGTTGTTGGTCCACACAAAGAGAAAGCAGACTGGTTGAATGAAACTTTTTTGTCTTAATTATACCGCAGGTTTTCCTTTCCTTCACTGACAGAAACCAGGCTGCTTCTGGCTGAAGTTGTGAACACAGACATGAAATTCAAATTTTTACATTAAAACTATCAATGAAACATTACATAGCATAAAGCTTCAACTTCCTTAATTATGATCTTTCATATTGATTTCTTTTTAGCAGGCAAATGTTATAAGACGGGAAGCTAGTAACACATTTGATGTGTTAATTTCTATTGTAACACCTACTAGCAGTTTCAGTTATGGGCTGGAAGGCACTGATTGCTAGCTCAGTACTCAGCACTGAACACAAGAAACAACTTGTGGTAAAAATGGATGACAGGAGGCACAGCAAGTTCAAAGATTATGGAATGCAGCATAAAAGCAGCCAGAGGAAACCAGCTGTGTCTTATAAAGACAAAAAGCTATGTGTGACTTTGAGTATTCCTCTCTGATAGACAGTTTTCAAAACCTCTCTGGGACCAGACATGCCTCAGTATTTTCTGTGTACTGGTATAGTTCTTTGTCTCACCTCTGCCTTTGTCACCGAAGGCAAAAATATCCTTTGCACAGCTCACAAGAGAGATCAGCATCGAAACTGATGTTCTGAGCCATATGGGTACTGTCTTATTTATACACAAACCACAGATGTATCATCATTGCACAGGATGCTGCCCTTGCTGCCCAAGATTACTCCTCCACATGAGCTGTGACTCTTCTGCAACACTGAGCAAGTGGAATATCATCCATCTCCTTTCATTTTCTTGCACTCTCATATCTACCCTCTTTTTCCTCTGATCATTTTCGCAGTCAGTTCTGTTTATTGAGCACTGCTTGAAATGTCAGTCTGTCACTGAAGGTCCTCCATTGTCTGTGCAGTGTCCCTCAGGCTGTGTCTAAATATTTCAGATTTGGCAGTAAAGGGAGAAATCCCATGTGACTTTTTCTGCTCAACAACAGAGCTCCCAGCCAACAGCTGACTCAGTACCTCCACTTCCAGGCTGTGAAAATGAGTCACCTACCCTGATTCCAAGCATGTTTTTTGATAGTTCAGGTAGTGAGTCCAGATCTTATCAAAACCACAACTCTTCTCAAGATTTATACTCTCTAAAACACTACACTTTTCTCAGAAACACACACCAAAAAAGGGAATTTATTTAACATATACCCATAAAATGGAGTTTTCCTTCACTAATGAAGAAAGATTTCCAGTTCCAGTCTAACAAATGTGATTCCTACTGGGAGATCTGACAATAGTTATAAAAATCCTTTACTCAAATGTGATAAAGTTTTGAAAAACATGCAGTAATCTTGGAACCTTGACTGCTCTGTGAGTAGTGAAACTAGCTCTCTACAAAGTATATTTCTCTACAGTGAGGACTTAGTAAGCTATTTGATGCAGAACCCTATGTGTTGTCAAGTAAATGAACGGACAATTAGTTTTTAAATGTCCTTAAAAATGGTTTTAGCTATACCTTACTATATGACCCATGTAATATTTTGTTAGTCATGTGAACTTCAGATGATCTGTTCCAGTTCACATCAGTTATAAAGTACTTAGTGAAAACCAAACTAGCACATTTCTCGATTTAAAAAAAATCTAAAGGGATTTTCCTGCTTTACCAAGATACTTTAGATTTCTTGATACATAAGAAGAGATATTAAAGTCTGTGGTTGTTATAAATGTTATAATGCTTTAGTTCTGGGGTAAATACAACTCAATTAGGTTACCTTTAGAGCAATAACCTATTCTTAAAATATATAACTTGAAAAAAATAAAATTTGCTTGGATTGATCTTCAACAATGAAATATGATCTTCAACAATCAAATACAAAACAGGTAAGTTTCAGTCTCAAGGTAGTTTTGTAAATTGGCATTGGGATAGGAAAGTCCATTCATAAAATTATACTTATTTATATACATGAATTCATATACATCTATGCAGTGCATTATTACTACTTCACTTGGCACAGAGATGTAATAGTAAACGAAAACAATTTTATAAGGAAGAGTAGTGATAATTTTTTATTCCACTTCATTATATGAGTCTTTAGGAAGGTGATGGAAGATATCTCTTCTTTTAGTTTCCTTAAATTTCTCCTGTCCCTAACTGTTCCTTTGGCTCATCCCTATAATTTATTCAGTGTAATTTGTACTGCATTATTACTAGATCTCTCCTTTGAGATATATAAATAAATGTGAAGTATGTATGCAGGGTTATCAAGAGATCTGAGATTTACTTTCCCATTAAAAGGAAGTTCATAGTGATTCAATGCAGTTTTCAGTCCAGCGCTCCAGCCATATGATTATCTGATCTTTCATTTAGCACCAAGGATTGATATCTGGAAAACTTTCTGCTTTATAGTTTTAATTTTGCACTGTGAAAGAGATACTGTAGGGTCCAGGACAGCTTGCATTTTTAATCAGTTAGTCAACAAACTTTTCACTTCCCTCCATCATCAACCAGAGTCCCATGCTTCTAAACAATAAATATTGTGAATACACAAAACACAAGACTAAAAAACCCGTGTAAGTAACATAGAAACCTCAAAACAATAGCAAAATTACCAAACATAATGTTTTGACAATGAGTTATGCCAAGCTACATTTTGGACAGAACTGTGTTCATGGGTTCATTAGCCTGAGTTGTATCACAGGAATTGTATATGATGAAAAAAGATTCTTGGAAGGGTGGGCGGCTATCTCCATAACACAGTGCTCACACCTCATTGCACACTGCCAATGCTTAATCGGAGTACAAAGAGCCTGGGTTTCCATCTAGGCTGTGAAAGTTATCAGAGCTTCCTACGCTCCCAGTGTTTATTTTCTTCTGTCATGATATATTCACTGGTATACAATACCTCAGGTTGACCTGTAAGTGAGAAAGCCTCACATTGGGTGGGTCAATAAAAACAAGTTTGACAAAGAAACCACCAAGCAATCTCATTACAGACAAACTGTTGCTGGCAGTTTCAACGATGGTGGTAAAGTCAAGAGAGGTGACAGATTTAGACAACAGGGTTAGGCTTTCATCAGCAAACTCTGATCAAGTGTCTGAAGGTCCCAGATAACCTCCTTGACATTTGAGCAACAAGAACAATATGTAAATGAAGCTTTCATCATGCACTGAAATTAGAATAGGCAATAATTAAAACAACTTAAATGTATTAGTGAGCACAACCCATCATAAGATTTCCTAAAGATACCTTTGGATGTAACAGAGACCATCTTTCTGACAGTGTGAAGATGGCTTAACCTGATTTACACATACACCAAGACTTCCTTATATTCCCTTGTCAGGGAAAAACAGCATGTTTATTTATACATAAAGGAGAGTAATAATGACTCAGTAAAAATGAGATTTGTAATTCCTATACTTGTTTCTATTAAAATATATATATATTATCGTTGCATTCTCGGTTATGTTTCTGAGACCTCTACAGTGAGCCTGAGCTCAGTAAATAACTCAGGTTGGACCCATCTGAAACTTTCCCTGTTGCCTGGATTCCTACCTGCTCTTCAAGAACTTCAACAACTCATTATGTCCTGCTGCTCTCTTCCAAACCTGCTAAAACTTTAAGCAGTGAATAGTAAAAAATAATTTGCAATATCTAAACTCATAGTAACAGCCAAGGACAGGACAAACATCTTTCTTTACAGCTCATTCTTGGCCTCTCTGGTCCTCAGAGGTTTTCAGTCAGGCTAGAAAGTTTCAGAACTAGTTGAAGAATGAATAAGACAGTAATAGCAAGAGTGGAAATTTCTTTACAAAACAAGAGATAATTCTCACCATTTGCAAATCCCTGCCCAAAGAACACCTACAGTAAATCAAGCAAACAGCACTGTTTCTCATTATACGTTTATTTAAACTTGAGTTGCACAGTGGCATATAGTTCTGCTAGGTTATCCATTGATACCTTGTGCTTTTTACAACAGCCAAACTTAAAGCAGTCTTTGGGTCATAATTGAGGCCCAGGGAATGATTCCATATAAATAGCACTCTTTTTGGATTCTTTCCTCAATCGCTTTATTGCAAAAACTGCTGTTTAAGTTCTAGGCTTAAGCTCATTTTAATTCACAAGGAATAAATATAGATGATACTATTCCTCAGGAACCTTATGAGGCAAGTCTCCATAACAGACTAGGTTTCTGAGTCAGTTTGCTAAGATTGACTATGACAGCATTCAGTACTGCACATGACTGTATATGATTGATATTAATGCTTGTGGCCTGCTAGTGGAACTTATTTTGCTAAGTAATTAAAAAAAAAATGTTGCAGTCAGCCAGTTGGGCCACCATATGTAAAGGAAGGTGGTAAAAGGTTGAAGTTTATTACATGTAGAGCAACTTCAGAAGCCCACAGTTTGTACCCTTGGTCCATTTTGACAGCATTCTCATGATAGCAATCCACAGTTTATTTTGTATGCTGTACATCTTTTTTCCTCTCAGATCATGCACTCTGAAAGTTTTCTCCCTTTTGTTATCAGGTAGAAGATGTTTGTCTTACCTCAGCCCTTTGGTCTAATGAAGACTCTTTTCTTTCCAGCAGGAAGTTTAAGAACTGAATTCATATAAAGATTTCAAGAACATCTCTCAAAAAGATGAAACACACTCAGTGTGCATTATAGGAAATAATTCATCATTCCACCTCTTGTGTACAATCAATAACACTAAAAGACTGTCTTGTCATCTTATCAGGCTACATAGGTTTTAGCAGTTCCTTTATTAAGCCTGGAAAAGAAAGCAAGGAGAGAGGGATTCTTTGAACATCCAAACACAGTGTCACACTGAGTGTGATCCTGACACTGCCCAGGGAACCTGCTATCCTTTGTTTACAGATGGATCTGTGATAACCCGACAGCTCAGATGGAAGGTCACCCTGGAGGACAAGCAGGGGGTTCTTTTCCATCATCCCTGGATCCTGGAAGTGGTGGGTTTGACCACCCTTGGTATCCGGACTTTCTGTTAAATTCTACTTTTCCTGCTGACAGAAGTATGTGGAATGTGATCAGGAGATATTTGGGCAATTTGTCTTCTATTACAAGTGGGAGGGAGAGGAAAGGGTGAATAAACTCTTAGGAGCTATCTGGAGGGAACTTTATTTCTGTAGAGAAAATAACACAGCCATGAAACTTTACACATTTTTGACTGTTAAGATAGCTATTGTGGAAGACTGTTTTGGATATCCATGTGTATCCATACTAGCAGGTGTAAACAATTATTAATAGCACATGTGATATCAGAGCAAGAGGTAATGAATGTTACCCCATTGACTTCAGCATACCCAGGCACACATTTCACCCCTGGTTCCCAAGGCCATGGGTATAATCAGAAACCAGAACAGGTTTGCTGTTCCATATTCATGGAAGCACAAATTGAACAAGAGTCTAGAAATCATACCACAGCCTTATCAGCTTTTCCTCTGTGGAAACGCCACCAGAGAAACACTCAATTCTGGTGGACCAATAGTTCATCTTGGTTATCCTGATTCATCCTTCAGATAAAAGTAACATAACCAGCTGCCTCAGAAGAAGGTACAAAAACTTTTCCAACAGCGATTATTGAACATTTTGTCTACAAAACTTTTTTCTTCTTTCCAATACTAAAAAAGTGGCTTTTAGTTTCTTATATAATCTTTAGGGCTTGCCACCTTGCCAGAATTCTAGGTCCATTAATAATCCTTAGCAATCACTGAATTTTCTGACGAATTTAACCCTTTCTTCAGTCCGGACTCCAAATATTCTTTACGGCTATAAGCTGCTTAGGCTGCTTACATGTTGCATAAATGAATGATTGCCTTTTACTGCTTGCAAAATGTTATCTAATCAATGCTTAAAGTGGCACAGGTAAAACATAAAATGTAGTCAGTTTGTTTTGAGTTGCTGACATTAACTATTGACTTATCCACTCTGATATTTAGCTGCAAATGTTTCTTATGGTTGTCTTTGGCACACATCTAAATAGTATCATCTGTATTCATACCACCTTGTCATACAAACATTCACTTGACATAGTTTTACCTAATCATTGTTGGTTTAATGTTCAGTTTGGTTTTTGGTTTGGCTTGTTGTTTTTTGGTGTTTGTTGGTTTGGTTTTGGTTTTCCTTTTTCACATTTCTTCTGTCTAGAGGTAACTTTTCATTCAGGTTTGTTCTTTCTTTCTGTACCCAGAGAAGTAGCTGCTAAAAGAATTAATCTAGCAAGGGAAAGAATTACAACTTGAAAATTAATGTGGATAATAAAGCCATATGTTAATGCATTAGGACAGTTTTGTTAACAGCAGCACAGAGATTTCATTACTAGCACATTGCTGTCCACATTTTTGTGTGTTCACAGAGAAATGCTGATGAAAAAAATCAGTGTCTTACCAACCTTGTGGACAAAACCTAGAGAGGTAATCTGTCACATATATTAATATGAAGGAGGGAATTCAGCTAAAGGCAATATATTTTATTGGTGACAATTATATAGTTAAGTTTATGTTTGATAAGAGGAAAGAGCAACAGATTTATTAATTCTTTTATGTTCAGATGATTTTAAGATAAAGAAACAACAATACCCCCAAACTTTACTCCTCAAACAAATTCAGAACAGGAATCAAGAAAGATTTAGTTTACTACATGTAGAGATAAGGGATGTATTTTTAGAGAAAAGTTTCAAGTTTATTTTTAGCAAGGATAAAAGTTTAGGCATTCTGAATTCCTTTGATAAGAAAAAGGAAAGCATGAGTTGTAGCTGAGGAACTGGATGATACACCTCTGCAGTGGTTTGTTTCTCTTTTGTTTCAGATAATTTTTTTATGTGTTTGTGTGTAGTGTCATGTAATGGCAGATCCAGTATGATTGACCAGGATATATATAATGCGCAAAGGAGAGATTAATAGTGCTTAATTTTTGGCATGTACTGTACAGATTATTGAAATGTAGTCTGCACAGGTATTTGAGAGAGAAAGTGAAGTCTAAAAGGCAGTTTAGGCCTTGTCTTTTAGACAAGCTATCTTAAAATAGGGTGAAGCTTCCACTAGAGATATCTGACTTTCTCTACTGAAAATTTCCAAATGACGTCTTAAACCAAATGTCTATCTTTTAGACAGCAAAGATAAATGAGATTAACATTATTCCCAGTTTCTTAACAAGAACTTGGTGGTCTACAGCAAGCTCAAGGACAGTACAGCTATGCACCTTTCTCCCAGGCAGAGGTCTGAAGAGTGAATTGTTTCCTAGTTCAGACAGCTGTTACTTAGATACACAACCCACTGAGATGCCAAAGAGGATCTTGTGAACACAGTCTTTGAAGCTCACTTCTTTATTCCAAGATGTTAAAAGGTTTAAAGCTGATGTAGAGGGGAAAGAAAACTGTTTGGAATGTCAGCCATCCATTTATCTAGTTTACTTGCTGCCTACGTTTCCCAGTACTTTCATCACCTCTGTGTTTTAGGGCACTGCAGGCTTTGCTATAAACCTAATAAACAACAATAACACAATTGTCATAACTCTATGACATAAACATAATTGCAAATCATCCCAGGGGTAGACGGTTGTGAAGAAGTCTGCTTATTGTTCTGGTAAATGCTACTGCACTGTCCTTCACTTCTACAGCCTATCTATCTGGAGCTCTTCCTTTGAGCCAGACTCTTCTGCTGATAGAGGCACATGAAGTGCCTTGCACAGGGACCCTCTGGTGAGGGATCAAGGCATATGTACAAAACTACAATAAACGTACTGTGATCTTTCATCTTAGTAATATCCCATTTAGCTCCAGTAACCACTGTTTCCCTACCAAGATGTATGTGGCACAGACAGCACTTAGAAAGTCAAAGTGATTTACTAAAAGAGTTGCTGTCAACCTATTACAGCTTCACATTTTCATAAAATGGGAATTGATTGTGAACTGATTTTAATCTAATGCTAACTTACCCTGAGTAAATTTGATCCATTTATTTTTAATACTTCTTTGAAAAAATAGGGAAGGGTTTGATTTGGGTAGAATCCACTCGGTGGATAAAGAACTGGCTGGATGGCCGCACACAAAGAGTTGTGGTCAATGGCTCGATGTCCGGCTAGAGACTGGTAACGAGTGGTGTCCCTCAGGGATCACTGTGGGGACCAGTCTTGTTTAACATCTTCGTCGCTGACATTGACAGTGGGATTGAGTGCGCCCTCAGCAAGTTTGCTGAGGACACCAAGCTGTGTGGTCCAGTTGATATGCTGGAGGGAAGGGATGCCATCCAGAGGGACCTTGACATGCTTGTGAGGTGGGCTGATGCCAACCTTATGAAGTTCAACCACGACAAGTGCAAGGTCCTACACCTGGGTCGGAGCAATCCCAGGCACAGCTACAGGTTGGGCAAAGAAGAGATTCAGAGCCGCCCTGCAGAGAAGGACTTGGGGGTGCTGGTCGATGAGAAAATGAACATGAGCCGGCTTCAGTGTGTGCTCGCAGCCCAGAAAGCCAACCGTATCCTGGGCTGCATCAAAAGGAGTGTGACCAACAGGTCGAAAGAGGTGATCCTGCCCCTCTGCTCTGCTCTTGTGAGACCTCACCTGGAGTATTGTGTGCAGTTCTGGTGTCCTCAACATAAAAAGGACATGGAACTGCTGGAACAAGTCCAGAGGAGGGCCACGAGGATGATCAGGGGACTGGAGCACCTCCCATATGCAGACAGGCTGAGGAAGTTGGGGCTGTTCAGCCTGGAGAAGAGAAGGCTGCGTGGGGACCTAATAGCAGCCTTCCAGTATCTGAAGGGGGCCTATAGGGATGCTGGGGAGGGACTCTTCGTCAGGGACTGTAGTGACAGGACAAGGGGTAACGGGTTAAAACTTAAACAGGGGAAGTTTAGATTGGATATAAGGAGGAAATTCTTTCCTGTTAGGGTGGTGAGGCACTGGAATGGGTTGCCCAGGGAGGTTGTGAGTGCTCCATCCCTGGCGGTGTTCAAGGCCAGGTTGGATGAAGCCTTGTGTGGGATGGTTTAGTGTGAGGTGTCCCTGTCCATGGCAGAGGATTGGAACTAGATGATCTTGAGGTCCTTTTCAACCCTAACTATTCTATGATTCTATGAATTTCCATACGCTTGGAATACGGAAATTCATTTGGAATACGGAGATTCATTTGGTTTAGCATAAAAGCAGAAGCTAGAATGTAGTGACAGACATATAAAAAATAACTGAGTATAGCACATAAGAACATTTTTTCTGATCACTGTTGGATTTTGTCTTAACTCTGACAAACAAACATTTAATGCCTTGAATTTCTGATTACTACTCTAGACATAAGAAAGTATTTTATTGTGAGAAATCTTGGGAACCCACAAAAAGTTTTTCAGACACTAGATTCAATAGTGTTTCCTCTGATAAAATGCCGTTGGCTTAATCTGCCTTTCTTCTATTTAATCACTTTCAGAGGCTCATTAGACCAAAAGGAAATAAGCTTTAAAACTCAAACCACATGCCACATTCAAAGAGCACAAAAACAAAAAAAAAAAAAAATTGCAGACTGTGTCCTCAGTTTCAACACTATGGTATCTCAGTAACAGAAGAGTTAGAAAGGTGCTAGAAATACCTTATTCAAAGGAGAAAATGCATATGATTTCAAACATATGGTTCCTATGAGCCCATTCATAATGGGGGTTTCAAGGATACTGCATAAACTACACAGTAAACTCACAAGCACACCAGTTACATCTGAAAATACATACCCAGGCAAAAATGTACAAAATTCAGAGAAGCATTTAAATGAGTACCCAGATTTGAACTCATATCTAAGCCATGTAATTTTACAGAGGTCTCCACTGTTTTGCAGTTCCTTTAATGTGTTTTTTTCCCTGGTCACCCTTCATTTTTCTCATCTGTTGTTTATGGAACTATAATGAACAACCTTAAGGCACCTTGAGGCTACTCATTCATTAGAAAAAAGCTCCTTAATACTTACCTTACTGCCAGAGAGTTCAGGAAGGGTGTATACACAGCTCCACATTTTATTTCCCTACATACTGAGAAGACTCCACAATATCAGAAGACACTAGAATTGTCTCATTTCTAAGTCTTTTTCTGGTCTTCACTGTTCTGCTCTTCTTACCTCTTTTTTCTCCTCTCTCTTATTGAGCTCAACCATCCTCTCAAATTTTATCTTAATTTAATTTCTGGAAGAGGTGGATTTTTCTTTTAGATCTCCATTAACTATTAGACAAGGTCCCTTTGGATGTGTCTAGTTTGTAAAGTAGTTTTCTCATCATGAAAAGACCTGGCAAATTAGAGTCCAAAATGATGTCCGAGATTAATGACATTAATCCTGTCCGTTTCTAGTTTTTATTTTTCAAATTTAGACATTATGATGTGTTTGTGTATTTATGTGCATCACTAATGAGAAAGACTAACGCTAAATGAGTTCATGATTAGACTATTGGGAGTAGGGGAAGATCGCACCAAGTTTTGATACACTAATTTTCACCATTAGGGCCTGGATTACTGTTCTTCCTAAATCATTTTAATAATAACAAAGATAATGTTAATTTATTTGGTCTGAGTAGTTAAAAAAAAACCAGAAACAAACAAAACCTGGAGTTCTGATAGTTGTTGTAGTTATGAAAATAAATTAAAGCTATACGTCAAATATTTATTTTGTTTTCAGGTACAAAAATAAAATCAATCCCCGACAGATCATATCCTCAGTCACTGCTCCCCACTCCTTAGAAAGAGTTAGTTCTCTTTTCCAAGCATCTCTCAGACTGCTTTCCTCAGCGCCTACTCACTCAGTCTTTCTTTACACCCCTTTTCTGCACTGCCTTCTTTTGCTTTTGTCTGTCAGACTCACAACTCTATTCTAAACAATATCTTCTTGCAGAGCTCGTTCACCCACAGTGTGTTCCCTGGGTGGCGATTGATGTTTGCATTTTAGGTTTAAGATGATATAATTTCATGACAGAACTTCTGTAGGATACTTCAGCTGATTTAAGTGGGAAACCCTGACCAGCTCATGTAACACTTTCTTTGTTGGGTAACCTACTGAACCCTGAAGATTTGACATTTAACACAACGGAAAAAGGCTTTGTGAAAAATTAAAACCAAAGCTTATGAGATATGTGCAGATAGAGTAATGTCAATAACAGATTCACTATGTTTTCTTTTTTTCTTTATTAGACAAAATTAAACTCTATACACATGTATATGTTTGTGCATGATTACATGAGCAAGGGAGACAAGTAATAAACTTTTTCAGTAAGTGTTCATATAGCTATTTTCAGTTGGCAATTTCAGTACCATGGTATTTTGCAGTATGATTTAACTCAAGAGAAAAATGCCCAGAATATTTCTCAACAATAGATTTGGTTTAAAACACCATTAGCTGAAAACAAAAAAGATGGACTCAGCTATTGTCCTAGTGTGCTCTACTGAAAACATTACTTATTCAGGAAAGCTTCAAGACAGAATTTAGGAAGGTGAAAGATGAGGCAGCCTGCTTTAGCAGGATATATCACTGCTGTGTTCTGTAGGGCAGGCACCATGTCATGTAAAAGGCAAAATGTCAATAGAAACATGTTACTATGCCACATTACAGAGGAGATCTAAAAGGTTTAGTGCCCCAGAATGTTTGGTATTCCTTTTAACCCTGAAACTCCGAAAAATGTTCTAAATCCCTCATGTTTATTTGAATAGATGTTGGCAGGATAATTAAAAGCTCCCTTCAAACATCCTGCTGGAAATATTAAACAGTAATTACCTTACTCTGACTTGTTCCTTTTGTGAGAAGGGGAGCCACCTGACTGCCAGCTTTCGTTTGCCCTGACACAGATGCAAAAGCTCTGCTGCCTTTCTGATCTGTTCACACACTTTCTTCCCATGAGAAAGTAAGCATTGATTGAAATGTGGTATTTTCTCCCAACTTGCACACACAACTGCTGCTTGTTTCAGAAAGATGTCAACTAATTTGAGCAACCTCTCCAAAGGACTCTCCAAACAGAAATGTCTTTCATAAGTTTCCGGGTCAGCAGCCCTTCGTAACCCAGGATGACTATTCCAGTCCTGGAGGCACTGAAATAGTTCCATATAAATAGAAACAGCTTCTGTATCACATTGTTGCCTCAAGCACAGCATTCAACACCTCCTTGCACATTAAAATATCTCTCCATGACACAACTTTACACAAAGGAGTGTCTTTGCCCATATGGTGTCTCTTTGATTTGTTGATTTTCTTTACTCTGATCCTCTCATTTACTGAAACCTGAAATCTTTTTGTTTGCTGAAGCTTAAAGTGGTCAGCAGAAATAACACATGAAGAAGCCACCTTCTCTTCTACTGTATTTGAATGCCAACAGATGCTAAAGTACCGTAGTACTTCATGAAGTATGTTAGAATTATTTGTAAAAGAAAAAAAGCATAAACAACTTTTATGCATAAAACACATTTTTTTTTCCCTTCCTTTTTCCCTTTCCTTTTCCTATGAAAACAAATAGATACTGATTCTACTTCATTAACAATACTTTCCCTTCAGGATTCTCTGTCTAGTCCAGTGTTCTTGGAGGTCAGCATAATTCTTTTCAGTGACTTTTATGGACTTTTGACATACTGTATGCATTATTTGAAGTTCCAAAAGGGTTTAATAAGTATACCTGGCTGCTGTGGTTAGAAAGAATGATGGACAAAACAAGTGGGAAAGGGGTCTTGTATTTTCAAACTAAGGTAACTGTAACTAATCAACCCAATATATCTGTCCTTCTCCTAGTCCTCTTTTCCCTTTATCTCTAACTCACTAAAGAGAATAGTACTTAATTGAAATCAAAAACAGTATTGCAGTTTTCTTCAATACTAAATCGGATGTTCATTTATCATCAAAATGTAAGGTCTATAAACAGTTTATAAGCCAATATGTAAATCACTCATTGCTTATGAAAAATGTTATTAATATGCCTCAGTTTCCTAGGTATAATGTTTTTTGAGAGCTCCTATCCAAAGCCTGTACTTTTTAATAACAGCAAGTCAGAAAGGCTGCTCAAAGCAGATGGTTTGAGTACAACCTGGAATAGATCTTTCAGACTGAATTTATCTTTTCATAACACGTTTAAAGCATAGTTTTTTAAAAAAAGGATTTTTACAAAGCACCTGAGACAAACAAGTGGATCATATGATAATTTCTGTCATGGGTATTTGGAAAATTATTTTCTCTTAGAGGAAAGCAGAATATTAACCGAGCAGAATCCCTGTTCTGAACCTCCATGACTAAGAACAAATGAGCCAAAACCACTCAAACTGTGCCTCACCCACTTAGCTGGAGGTTATTTCTCACTTCTCTTCTGAGCAAAAAAATTAACATGATCAAATACTGAACACTGTTATTGGTTTCATATAATCCTCATGTTGGACATACAAGATTTACACTTCTGTGATAAACTTGGGTGGGTAGGCTATCTCGTGGGAGGTTTCCAAAACCAGTAACTTTCTCCTTGATGACAGTGAATACTCAGGAAACTTAGTAAGAATATTTTAAGCTGAGGTTGTAAGCCTTTTATTTGTGTCTGGCTGTTTGTGTCTTACCCGAATTTTATAGCTTTGATCTGGAATGCCGTGAACTGAGTAGCCTTTATTATATGATATCTACCACTTAGCTGACAGTTTTATAGAAATCAAAGAAATATTCTTCTTGCTTGGGTAAGGACATCCCCTTGCTCTCCTGAAAAGATCCTTCAAGAGAGTGTGCACATGTGGCTGCTTGCAAAATGTATCAGTTTCCACAGCCAAGTTGCCACAAAATTGTGCTTGAAGAAATTAAACAGTGGCTGTTTTCAGAAGTAAACAAACAACCAAAAAAACAACCCATAAACTTGACATTTCAGAGGGTAATCCTTTTGTTTAGCTTGTGCGTCAGATCTATGAAAAACAAATAGAAACTAGGCAGCTAAAAGTTTAATTCTCTGAACAGTATATTTTAAGGAGAAACCATTTGTGGGATTAAAAAAAAGAAACACCCAACAAATTTTTATAAGTTTTCAATTGATCTAAACAAGAACCAAAAGTGCATATTCAACCAAGGAGACTTTTAAATTTCTTATTACAAAAAGGAAACAATAAAACCATATTATTTCATGTTAAATACAACATTTAATTCACATCTAGTGAAACGTTTGTGGGAAAAAGTCAAGAAAAGGGGCTGGATTTCTGAAAGAGTTAGTTGATCCTTTTACCTCATCTGTGAGTGGTTAGAGTAGTCACTGGGGTGTGTGACATCCTTCCATCCTGCAAACTACAAGCCTTACAGCTTCAATTCCTTTTGTTGGACATGCTACTTTTTGCATGGAACAGCAAAATGTTCTTGCGCCTGGCATCAAAGAGGTAATAATGATTCCTTAGCCTGACTAGGTTCCTACAAAATGGGCCGGTGCCTGTCCAAATTCCTCCGAAAAAGCAATGCTTATTTTGTCAAAAAACGTTCAGTTATATAAACAACAATTCTAACCAAGAATGGATGAGAGAAAATTGCCTGAGTTAACCACCAGCCTACATGTTTCAACCAGCTCTCAACAGGACAGAAGGGCTCAAATCGTTTCCTAAAAAGACACAGCTGAATCTACTTCTGCTGTTTCCTAGGAAAATGCTGTTCCTCCCGTTGTTTTCCCCAGAGGAGAAATATTTAAACAATAAATAAATACATAAATAAATAAATAAATAAATAAATGGTTGCATTTAGACAATTTTTTCAAACAATTTCAGGTTCATCAAAATCATACTTCAGGTTCACTTAATCTTGGTAAAACCTAGTTTTGCCAATGTGAGATATTTCTGTTGGTTAAGAAACTAAATTTAGCCACATGCCAGTATATAATACCTAAACAAATAGTAGATCTTACAGAAGAATGTAACTGATGATGTAACAACCAAATAATAGTTGGCTGTTATCTTTTCTCTATGACAAGTGAAACAACCTGATTTTCTCTATTCTGGCAAGCATTTTTTGACTTTTGAGATAGGATACAAACTCATAAGTCACAAAATGTTTGTTTTAAAATACAGAAATACACAGAAAGTATGAGTGGGACTTCTGAAATTATTTCAGATACTTTTGTGAACTCAAATTAGGTCTTGGTAAAAAGGAAAAAGTCATGGGTTATCGAGCAATAAAAGAACAAGAAAGACTTAGAATTGACAATGACTAGGATTATATTAGTTTACGCTCAATCTCTGAATAGGGATAGACTTTAAAGTGTGTCAAAGCTTGAACATGTAACCTGAGCAATGAAATTTGAAAAAAATATCAAGTGGGCATCAAAAAGAATAGAAACAATTTTTTTTTTTTTTTTATGGAATATTTAGCCAGGTAGTTTGTTGTTTGCCCTAGGAGATCATCAAAGCAAATACTACTGCTGATTTTAAGAAAGATCTGGATAATTATACATAATATTATTTGTATTTTTATGTACACTTTAAAATAATAATGAAGATAAAGCAATGTTGTGTTTGTGGCTTAAGCTGATTATTAACAGACTCAAGAAGGAACATTTTGCTTGTGGTAACATATCACATAATTACTTCACTATATTTTTTTAATTCCTCTGGGACACTTGGGGTGGGATACTAGCAGATTGAGGAAAAACTATTGCTTGCTTCATCGCACATATAGTTATCTTTACTGCTGTGAGAGTATTTACATTATTTGCTTAGATATATCCTCAGATCCCGACCTATTTCCTAAGGATTTCCTTTGCTCTTGTAGTGACTTTGGAAAGACTGACAGCACCTGGTAGAATTAGGCTGTCTGCATTTAAGGCCATTATTCCCACAGCAAGGTATGTCTCACCTGGCATTAGAAATCTGAAATTTAGGCAGCTATTCACAGTTAGTTGCTTTTATGCTCTTCCTACAATCAGTGGAGAAGAACAACCCCTTTCAGAGAATGATGCTGCCCATCTTAAGATAGGTATGTAAGATATACGGGACACGTTGCCCTTTGGGTGAGCTTCACTGCTTTCCAGATGCCTCACTCACCAGCACAAAGAAACTCACTAATGGCTTAACATCAGCATGTCTCCTTATCTGAGAGCAGTGCCGTGCATTTGGTGGGCCAGCAAAGACAATTCCTACTATGCATTCAATAGTGTGATGCAAAGGGTCAGGTATATTGTTAAAGAGCATTATTCAAATATTCATGTAATAATTAACACAGATGGTCTTTATCTCTGCTTTATTGAATCATAGACGTTTACCTCTCCTGGTTTAATCTTCTGCATAAAACAGCCTAGAATACAGAAGGCAAGAATGGACAATGTACTTCTTTTTACAGATACAGGAACAACAGGGAAGCTTTTCTGAAAAAGAAGAATCCACAGATCTTTTATTCTATCTTCCCGTGAAATCACAAAATACCTCGGCATCAAGTAATAAGCTTAAAACCACTTTAACCACAAGTTTGGCCGCGAGTAAGCTATCCTGGTTTAAATCGCAGCATTGGGAAGATTATCCAAGCTCAAGTTCAAATCTTTAAAAGAGAACGTAATTCTTCCCCTGGAAGTCTGTTCTGGCTTCTAACCATCCTCATTGCTAGGAAAGTGCTGTTCATTTGAATTTAGCAACATTCAGCTTCCAGCTGTTAACTTCCAGAAAGGCCATTGTGGTTTCTCCCCTAGAAACAAAGGGCCTTTTAAGCTTAGCTTTTTTGTCTCTCCATTGTAATCAAACCACCACTTAGTCTTCTTTTTCATAATGGGTGTGTCAATACTGACTTTAATGGAAACAGGATTGAGTTGTTAATTTCAAACTAGTCACTGAAAATATTTTTCTTATCAGCAGTTTTGCTTCATCACATGGGCAATTTAGCTTATTATTGTTGGCTTGCTCACATGCTGTGCTGTGGGTTGACACTATTTTTATTTTGTAGAAGGAAGTTCTGAAGCATTTGTTTTTGGGAAAAACATTCAAAGAATAACACAAATTTCTTAAGTAGAGAGGAATTAAATTCCTCAACAGAAATTAAATCTTGGATCTGTGTACAGCACAAGCATCCTTTCTAATGTTTACATCTGCCCTTATCTGAGCGATGCTTTTCAGAATGGTGGAGCAGTATTTATCTTAGGAAATCACTAACAAAGTCGTGTATTTAAAAATAAGTTCTGTTTCGCTATTTCTAAGCTTGTAACACTGACTCACATTATGCCTAAATGTGCCTAGGTGGCACATTAGAGATAAGAAATGGTAGCTCATCATATCCCAAATATAACTGAGACCTGAAAGAATATTTTTTTTATACCTTTTTTTTTTTTGCAATAGTGATACATGTCTCCTAACAGAAAGGAAATTGCAGACTGAACCAGGGAGGTATAAAGTGGTACATATTTATGGTAGAAGTACAAGTCACAAAGGCAAGAGAGAAAACTGAGCTACTCTCCTATTTTAAACAGAACCAGGTGAACCACAAGTGAGAGAAAATTATCCCAAGAGCAAGTTCTGAAGAACTCACTGTGGAGAAAAGCTGCTGGAAGATAATTTTTAGCTCATCATCTTGCTTTCTTTCTAACACGTGGAAGATATATGTAGCAGGAAAACTACCTCCTCCGAATAGGTCCCAGAACATGTCTGAGTGTTAGATAGCCAAGAGGAAGACTCGTGCACCACCACTACATCTGACTACAAATACCAGAAAAATGTCAGAATTTAAAATATGTTCACTGCTAAAAAGGAGTTAATGCCACTTGGGAAAGGAACTAGACACACTTAGAGCTCAGGAGTCACATTCTTTTATACCTTACCCTGAGCTGGCAATTAATAAAATGCAATCTTTTCACACATTATAACAAATCACTTTTTTTCCATGCTAAATTAAAGTTACTTTTTCTAATAATGAAACTTTACAGGTGCCTAATTTAACCAGTGTGAGAATAATGACCTTAAAGCACTCATGCAGAGGTTCAAATAGGAGAAAATGAGACTGTTGTAATATTTCATCTCATTCCAGTCTTTTCTGCTGCTACACGTGGTCCAAACACACTCAGGCACTTTCCAATTGTATGAGTGCTACAGTTTCGGCTGGCTTGGGTTGGTTGGTTTGTTTTGTTTTGCCCTCTTTTTATTTTTCTTAAGGCAAAGAAAATATTCTTTCTCTTTTTGCTTTTCTTATAGAACTTAGTCTATATTTTTTAGCTTGGATAGGATGAGCACCAATTCCTACAGAATGAGAGAACAAGGTGAGGGAGCTGGACATCCTGTTGGTTCAGCTCTAGCTCACAAAGTGCAATCTACAGAAACCATCTGGACAAATTTGCAAAACAAAGTGTTACCTTACAAAACATATCTTCCGGGCAATTCTATAGTCTAACTTCTTCAAAATGAATCAGTCTGGTGACACTCAGCAGTATTAATCGTTGCTCTGTTGATAGCATTGTCTGAGAAAGCTGCCCGTCAGGGTTTGGATGGAATTCACATAAGGGAACAAAATTGGGTGAAACTTTTGGTAGTTCCATGAATTACATGAGCATTGTGCTCAAGAGCATGCATAGAAATGCAGCATGAGCCAATGTATCAATCAATATACAAAGAATTACCTTCTAGAACAGTTTAATGACAATTATTTTGATGGGATAAAGCACCAGATTTTTATTTTATTTTTTATGTTTTACGTGTAAAGTTGCACTATATTACAAAGTATTTTTATTTACTTAAAATATTGTAATAAAATTAGTCAGGACTATAAATTCTAAGGAAGTATGAACATCTTCCTTTATTTAACTTAATTGGGAGGACAAGATCAGGTGAGAAAAGATAAAAAAGGGAATATTGAAGCACACAGGAGAAATGAGACATTTACAAAAAGATCCTCTTATCCAGCTGGAAGGAAAGGGAAGTAGTTTATTCTGTTCCTTTTATATCATCAGTGGACATAAACCTTTATCCAAATATTTGTTATACTTTTTCCTCTCCAAGGATACCTGTTCAATGTTCTCTTCCTATGTTTGCATTACAGTAACTGTTCTTTTAGGATTGATTCTATGGATTTAATTGATTAGTATTTTCATGGCTGAAAGTAAATGGGGAACAAAGAGAAATAAAGTTGCCAGGCTCTAGCTCTAACTGTGCACCATTTAGTGAATGTGTATGTGTTGAACCTACTCACTTCTGCATTTATTCTTCTATGAAGTGTTTTGAGAATTGGGGAAGACTCTTTTTTAAATCTTCTTTCCAGTGACAGAGGCCACAGTCCAGCAAACTGGTACAGGATTCTGTAATGTAATATAACAGAAGATTAAAGGGAAACTCCTTGATTTAGCTGAGGATTGGAGATTTCACTAGGCACTTGTTCCTAGATGAAAAAAATATTCATTATAGTTTTGAAAGTTTGCCTGACTTGCCTTCCTTATTTTTTTTGCTGAGGGAAGTAGGAAAGCAAAAGATGGGGAATATCCCCTCCCAGTTCTGGAATAGACTGAAATGCTTCAGGATTGTTCACAACTTCTGTGATTTCCGTGACAACCTCTAGCAAAGGCCTTCTTATGCAATGGCATGTATCCCTCAAAATAAGCAAAAAGAGCACCCTGGTTTTGCTGTAATTTTGAAGGGTTTCCCATGGCTATAAAATTTTGATGGGAGCATAGCGGCAGACAGAAACTTGCCCTAAGATCTTGAACATTTGCATCCTGGATTTTGGATTGATCAGTCCTGGCATATGTCAAAGAACCAATGTTAAAGTCCAGATCATGTATTTACTCTTACAGAAAACCGAGGAATTTATGTAGAATTTATTATACAAAGCTAAACTCCTCCCCCCGTATATACTCTATTTTCTTTTTTTAATTTTTATTTTTGCTTTAGCTTTCTGAGACATGTAAAATCAGTATCTTTGTTATATTGATTAGAAAAAGTTAGTAAACTCTACAGATTTTCTATGTTTCTGTTCAGGAATTTGAAACTTATTTACCCATGGGAACAAAGGCTAAATAATGCCATGGGCTATATGTACCTGCCTATCTATCGTTATCTTTATCTTCCATTATTTCCCCAAACATTTAAACTGGTGTGAATTTGAATCGAATTTTTCAGCTAAGAAGAGATCTAAAAATTCCACAGCTCCTGTAAAAATAATGAAAACATGTACCTGGATAGACATATTATTAATTCCACCCTGAGGGAAAGAAATTGGTGTGATGGTGAAAGATTTAACTCCAAGAAAAGTTCCATTTTGAGTCTGTCCTTTGTCACATTCTCTCCTCTTTTTCATCCTTCCTTTCTTGCTTATTCCTGAGCTAATTTTACTTCTCCAGTGTCTACTCAAGGGTAAGGTTATGCTAAAGCTTTAGTGTAGTTCTTTCAGTCACGTAATCCTGGCACACAGAAGAACTAGAAACCAAGCTTCATTATTTTCAATACTCAGGAAACTTTTGTTTTGGAGACATTTCTCAGAATAAACTGCATGAAAACATGTGATCAATTGCATTCTCAATATAACAAGTTGTGTAAAAACTGCACACTGTTTCAAAACTTCTTTGAGGGGAAAAAAAATCCCCATTTTTTTGCCTGATCATGATCCTGCAATCCCTACGCAAATGGTGGGTTTCACCTCACCTATTTCTAGGTACCTCTTGTATAGACATACATACATATGTAAGATCATGACACACATAAAAAGTGAAGCATGGGCTGTAATTCATGTTTCTCATTTAGAAACCAAAGATGTCTTTATTAAAATGTATCGTCCCCTCCTAATGTCTGTGCCTCACCAACAACTAAGAAGGGAGGGCAAAATATCTTTGATATGAATATCTTACACTAGACAGTTTTCAAGTTAAATAAGTGCCACCTCAAGTCTCTCATTTTCACGGGTGTAGGGCCCTGCCTTAAACATACAAAAATAAGGACTAACTGTTTTACAGAACTGCTGATTCACCTCTTTTTCATGGCATCTGTGGAAGTTTTCTGTGGATATAGGAATTTACAAGCTTCTGTTTAATATGTCTTAACGTTAGGCTAGGCAGGATGTCATTTCTTTTCCACAAAGATTTTGTTGGAAATTTAGTTTCTTCTTCTGAAAATATGCTGTCTCCTGCTGATACATTAATTTTCATCAGACTTGGTGTGTAGTCAAGAAGGATAACCCTATATTAATCACAATTTTCAGAGGGCACTGCCTGAGGAGCTTTAAAAGCCATACTGCCAAGATTCTGAGAATCTAGGCAGACCTGAGGAGGCATATTACTGATAACAGAGAATGTTATCACCCACTTTGGAAAAGTGTTGATTCAACTTCTTAAATTCATTCACCCTTCCCCTTTGAACAGGAAAACCTGTGAATTTGCTTGTTATGCCTAAAAGATCCTTATTCATTAGATAAACCCATGTACTGAAAAAAGTATCTGAGGATACAATCTTCCTTTTATTGTATTGTATTTACTTGACTTCATTTTCCTCCCCAAAAGTATCATGTTATGCTGCCTTTAGAAGAGCACCTATTCCAGCTTATGTATATATGAAATCAAAGACTAGCAATGGTGGTTAGCTTTGGAATCTTTACATGCACAATGTAGATGCTTTGCTAATTCACAGAGAAGTATTTTTGTAACTAAATACTACTGTAATAACTCATCTGGTTCAGGTCTAGAAAGTGAAGTTGGAACTGCCAGCTAATCCTACTTGAGAGCACTTGACGGTTCAATGGATTATTCAAAAAGGCAATGAGCAGTCTTTTTCTCTAAGTGCATAGCTGACACTGTAAAAGTTAGAAATGTAATTTGAGAAGTTTTTCTTTAAAAGGATACTCAAATATGTGTACTTAGGCTGTGTCACTGGGCCCAAAGCACAGTCTCAGTTGTTCAAATGCATTCCTGACATAACATTGGCAGTTGTGAACATTTAGCAATTGCTAAGGAATAGTAGTTATTCACTTGAGTGTGCCTATGAATATCAGACTCTGTTAAAACAATACAAATGTTCAGCCTTCAAAGGGGCTGAAAGTACATCTAGACAGCTGGATTGAGTGCCTGGTACCATTCTCCGGTTCTGAGACTGAATGACACAGAATGGTTTATGTCCATAGGATTAAAACCTCTTGCCCTTTTAAAAACTGATGTCACATCTATCATACCTACTAGATATGGCCTTTGGGTTTATTCTAACTCCCAGGAGTTTGCTCAGACAAAAATCTCTGATTGCTGTTAAACTCTGACAGGCTACAACACATTTCAGTGTCCAGAAACCCTCCTGGCAATGTTTAACCTACTACTACAGGCATAGCTAGAGATCCTTCTTAGGAAGAGCTGGCCCAGCCTGGGCTTACTTGCTAACTACACATTTCCATTTTTAACGGGAGGTTTGGATTCTTCTTTATTAGTGTGGATAACATCTGTGAATTTAACAAGAAAACAGTCTATGAATACAGTGAATAAATTAGGCTCCAACATGTTCACAGTGTATCAGTAATGGATAATGTCTTCCAGGCAAAAAGGCAGCTATGGAGACTTAATGAAAAGGAGTCTTTATACAGCTAAATATGGTGAAAAAAGATTATAAGCATTTCAGTAAAAGCTTCTAAAAGGAGTTAAATTACAATGGGAAAAAAATGTTCTTATTTTTTCCCTTTTCTTAAGGGATAGGAGATGGATACTTAGAAAGATCTACATTTACAAAGACAAATTAGTGCTACATTGGTTTAGAAAAAAAAAATCTCTTAAGTCTCAGAAAAGGGGTTGGTTTCCTTAAGTTACTATATTATTTTCATAAAAGACAGAATTCTTTCATGCTGTGACAGATGAAGGCAAAAAGTAATGCCAAAAGGGCAAAAATGTTCCCAAGATGTATTGATCTGTTTTTTTCTGAAGTTTCTCAAAGAATCTAATTTAAGGATGTCCTATATTGGTTCTTTCTGATTTCGTTAATTCATAACCTCATGAAGAATCATTCAGCAGTCAAACAAAACCCAATTATTGTTAGTTTTTTAAAAAACATTTTTAAACTCCATTCAGTAATGGAGTATCTGCATCTTTCGCTGAGAATGTATCTTTAAGTCTCATTTTGCTTTTATTTGTTTGCTTGCCAATCTGAATATAGCAAAACCAGATGTTAAAGGGCTGGAATTTGATCTGAAAATGGGCCAAAAATTCTCCTAACAATGAAAATGACATTCATTAATACTTGCCAAAATTGTTGAACTACACTCGCTACTGTTTGACTCAATTTATTAATAACTGACAAGCACTCTAGCAAGGTTTTCTGGCAAGAATGAAACAAAGGAAATGAGCCAGAAAGAGTGTAATCAAGAAACGTAAATAAACTTTAGCATAAAAACATGGTATGTTTGAACTTAGTATGAAATATTGACAGTTTCCTCCAGGAACTCTGCAGGTGGAGGAAGAAACTTGGAGATCTTCTGTGAAGAGGTGGGGGAAAAAGAAAGACAAGTCTTCACAGGGAAACAATAGGATTGTCTCACCCACTCTATCAAGCTTGTGTCATTGCAAAAGGCTCAGCATTATGTTCTGGCATTTAGGAGTTACAGACTTTCTTCAGTTAAAAGGATTTTAAATTATTTTAGACAGTACATATAGTTCTGCAGACACTGTTTTGCAGTTACTTCATTTAAATGTCCCTGTAATCAAGCTGCTACTTAGTCATTGGTGACTGCATTTTAAAGGCAAAGACTTTTCAAGAGGACTGAGTCCTTAGCTCAAGGCATGAACTATTGCAGTTCACCATGATTTGGTCCAGATTTACCAGGATTTACAAATGCTCCCCAACATCTTGTTGGTGTCACACTCACCCTCCGCTGTCTGGATTTCTGTAAGAAACTGTTAAATTTTGCAAGTGCAAAACTTCTGTTTTTTTAAGCTTGCCTGAATGCACAATGAGCTTTGTAGGTGGTAGCTAGCTGTAGTAAGTTTTGGGGACGTAGCAGTCAGCAACTCGCTCAGCTTTGTAATTTTTCCCTAGGACTGGAGGGTATCACTTCAGAGTCCTCCTCTGCCTGCAGCTTAAATCTCTTTCTCCCTTTTGATTTGTCAGGCTGGTTCGTGACATAAAACCTGGCAACAGCCAGCCCCAAAAGAAACTGTGAGGGAGAAGTACCAGTCCATATGGAGTTTTGTGCTTGTGACTAACTTATTAATATAAGGTTTGTTTGTAAACTCACAGTTCTGAGTGCTTGGGCCAGCAACAGCACTGACTTCAATGGCAATCTCTCTGTGTATAAAGCAACTAGGAAAAGGGTCCTGAAAAGCTTTTATGGTGCTTGTGTCATAGGAAGCACACTGGAAAAAACAGTCTGATGTTTTTTAATATTTTCTACGCCTATCCCTTTATAGTGCCCCAAATGGGCAAGGGCCCACTCTGTCCCCGAAACCAGCTGACAGGGCATAACTCAAATTCTTACTCTCTCATCCTCCCCACAACTAGGAGGCCAGACCCAAAGTACCTGTTGGGAGGGGCGAGTCCCAAACCTAGGCATCATGGGGAGAAATGCTGGCTGGTCTATTCCAAACTCTGCCAGAAGCTCTGTTTGCTCTGCATGGGTCAGAAATGGCCAAGTTTAAATCATCTTCAGCCCTAATTGGCAGTAAATAGAGGCTGCCCTTCATCCTGCAACATGGACAGAAATTCAGTGTGTCAGAGGAACTGGTCTGAATCGGTCCACTCTCAAGGCTACTCTTCCTCTATAAACATCTCCTTTGGTTTCAGTGGAGTCCCAGCAAAGATGAGTTTCATCAAACAGCTTTCCATTCATACTCTTACATGAAAATTTGTTTGCTGGTATCCCAGCTCTGACTTTATTCTGGAGCATTTCAAATGTACAGGTGATTTATCAAGTTCATTTTGGTTATTGGAGAGATATAGATAGGCACTGAATGTGGACACTAGCTCAAAACTGTTCCAGGCAGACAGTCAAATAGCGATAACTGGGTGATTTCACATGGTGCAATAAGAACCAATTAAAAAACAAAAACGAAAAGAAAACAAAACCCCAAAAACCAACCCACTGAAGTTGAAACATTCACTCTGCAACAGATTAATATTAAGATTAGAATTAAGGAAAGTTGAAAACTATAATCATTTAAATAAAATTTATAAGCCTAATTTCCTGCATGTCACTCCCAGATAATAAACACTTTTCTTTTGGCTTGGAAAAGCTGTGGAAAAAAAAAAAAAAAAAAGTTAATTTAAGACTCATTAGTTTATTTTTAGTAGCTTAAGATCTGAGGGATTTGAAAACATTTCCCTTTTCTAATAGAACGTGCCTTCCTGTATACCAAGGATGTCCACTGACCTCACTCCCTCCTGGAAGGTGCCACTGATCCATGACAGAAATCCTGTGAGGGCTTTGAAAGCTAAATAGGAACCAGAAAAAAAGTATTATCATGCTTAACTGATTATAACATTGGAAATAAAGTTCAACTGTTAGTTTGGGGGTAGAAAGAGTAATGCCTGAAACAAACAAGCCCTTCCCGTGTTTGCCTGGAAGAAGTCGATCTTCCCTCTGCTTATATAATAAGAACATTACTTGCTAATTTGCCAGTAGCTGAAAGGGATTTCTGTTTTTAGCTCTGGGTCTGTAGCAACTGTTTTGTTTAAAATGAAAATTAAATGGGAACATACAGTTAAAAAACTGTTGAGCCATAATTGAAGTGCATTAATGGTAATTACTTCTTTCTTTCACTCATCATTTTGACAGAGAAATCCATTACTCCTCCATCTTCATGTTTCCACAAATTACTCTTCCCTGTGGATGTGCAGTGACTGTAGGAAATCACAGCTTTGTTCTATACGGTTTTCTTTAGTGCAGCTCTGCTCTCCCTGTACTTCTTTCCCTGGGTATACAACCTAAAACATCAATAAAATGTATAAACAGTTTACTACTTTGACAAGGATAAGAGGAAAAAGAAGGCATCAAGTATCAAAGTGAAACTGTGAATGCCAGTTTTTGGGAGATGTAACATGGTTGGTATTGCTTATGGCCATAAATTAATTGTGCTGATTTATTTCAAGCTGCTTGTCTTGCCAGTGAGAGATATTTTCTTGACACAATAATTTCACTAGGCAAGATCCCTTTAAGGGTTATATCACTTTGAGCACATTTTCTCAGCTCAGGAGGTTTTCAAATGTGCTCTGGCAGTCAAGGAAACTGAATTATCCCCATAGGTCCAAGGCAGAGACCCTTCACTCCTTGGTTGATGAACTCTGTGGATTAGTATAAGGAAATATTTATAAAACATGTAGAAAAGGTCTCTATTGCTATTCAGAAATAGCTATTTTACAGACAGAAGGAATCTGTAACCTTGCATTGTGGATGAGATTATATGAGATGAATTTTATGTGAGAACTAACCAAAACTTTTGCTTTGAGGTCATTCTTAGGATATGACACTTGTCATGTGGAAAGACTGCACATGGCAGAAACCAACTGTTACTTCATTCGCATTGGAGGCTGTTGCAGAAAACTTCATACTGAAGTAGCAATAAAATACCATTTCTGAAGTCATCACAAAGAAAGATTAACCATAAAAGATAATTTCTGGCTATTCATCTAATTAAAATTAAATATATATTTAAATGTTTTATCCACTTCATTCTCTTATATAAAGATAGCGATAAAACTTTAAAATTAGTAGGTTTTCTACAATAATATCATCTTAAAACCTAAGAGTCCAGTAGGTTAGTCCTATAGTGAAGTGCTCTAGAAGAAAGAGATCTTCCATTTGCTACAGATTTCACCTAATTTTCACAACTTTCAGCAGTGACAGTTCTACAGTAATAAATAAGAAATATTTAGATGATGAACGACCATCAGATTTAGTATTGAAGAAAATGGCAAAACTCCCTTTGATTTCAGTTGCGTCCTACTCTGTTTAGTGGATGATGTCACCACAAAGACACTTTAGTTGTTTTTATATATACAATATGTTCATACATTTCCATGATTTCGCACATGGATATTAGCTTTTGATGTAACATGTGAAACAAATATACTGATATAAACAAATAGAATAAAAAAAGTGGGAATGAAGCTAATTGACTAATTTTACTTAATTTCAGTAGGAAATAAATATGTAAGTCTGGTACAAAATTTATTTCTTAGTTACTAAGATGTAGTATATATGCCTTGCAACTAGTTTTACTTGTGTAAAGAAAAGTCTTTGACAGTATCAGGAACTGAAAATTTTGCGAAATATATTTTAAGTGTTTTCCTGCAAGATTCTAAGAAGATTGGCATTATATGTTACTGATGAAGTAATACTGACATATTTCTTAGATGTTTCAGAATTGCACCATTTTACAGGATGAAATTAATTACCAGAATTCATTCTTTTCTAGAAAACATACTTCCTATTCCATGGACATAGACCTCTACTGTTATGAAGAAACAGGAACAGTGACCTGAGATTTACCCTAGGATTCAAATAATGTCAAGGAAAAGAAAGTATATTGTAATACTAGTTATCAGAATAATTACATGGGTTAATAACTTAGGTTCTTTGTCTCTGAACAGCCCCCCCACCCCGCATCAGAAATGCTCTACTTTCAAAAAAATCTGATCTCACAGTAGTTTCTCTGGCATTCCGATCAACTACATGCTCCTTAACAAACAAGCAAACAAACAGTTTGTACACCAATATATAACTAAAAAGAAAAGAAAAAGGGTACTCTTAATCCAACCCGGCAACGCTTGGCCTGAAATATCCCAGCAAAACAATGATTTTATAACAATATTAGAAGGAAAATTGAAAGAAAAGGGAAAGAAGAAAGAAACTAAGAAAAAATTATCCAGCTGAAATTGCAAACAAACAAACAAAAAAATATAAATCATAGAGATAGCAGGGACCTTAGGAAAGTGTCAGTGAAAACTGTGCTAGCACTGACAAATGCTGCTGTGTTCAAAGACCTCTGTTGCTTGCCCAGGGAAACTGGAATCACAATGCAGACTGTTCCTTCAATATTCTGCCTATTATGAAAACATTTTCTAACGCACACCTTCAGTTGCCTTGTTGCAGGATCCATTCATTACCTGTTTGCTCTCTTTAACATGTTCTAATTGTTCTCTTCTTGCTTTTACAGTTATATTCTTCTGTCTTCTTTTGACTAAACAACCTCAGTACGTTTATGCATTTTGTTAAAAGCTTTAATTTTTTTGTTTCTAGGCTTCCTATGTAAGCACCAAAAGTATAAGCAAGAAAATGCTTTCAGTATGTTATATCCCCTCTAAACAAGAGAGAGCTTATTAGAATTCAAATTATTAATTGCATGGATGTTGACTCAAATAACAGGTACACAAATATTGCTTCCCTTTCCTCTCACCACTTTTCTTTTTAATATAGGGGTCCAGTATGGTGAGATGCTCTTTCTCTCAAGATGCTTCTCTCTTTCCACAGGTAGCCTATGCACCTAGTTCAGAAGCTGAATTTTTCAGTTCAGCCAGACATCTACTTTTAGTTGGTTTGACAAGAGGTGGAAACAACTCTGAGCCAAAACGTGCACCATGTAGCTGCCTGGTACACGGCGATGCTACTTCACACAGGTTCGTGTGCCAGAGCAGACTCTACTACTAAATACCTGCTTTCAGTGCAGGTATGTTTGAGTGTGTAAAGGTGTAACTAGATGGATATTTTATTTGTATCTTACCTTTGCATGCATGCTGAACTTTAAGCAAGTGGTCTACATGAATCGCTGTACTCACATATATGTGCACAGTGTCATTGTATATACAGTAAAAGAACAAACTGTAAAAGATGGTTGGCATGATTTGTCTTCAATTTTTCTCTTATATCTTGAACTCTTGTAAAGAGGGAGCTGGGAGCTGGTTAACCTAAGTAATCTCCCAGGCTATCACAGTTGTATTCCTCTTGGGTGCTGTGTGGGGTGGAATGCCAGTAATGAGTGCCTTCCTGGGTGAACCCTTGGGCATAAGCCCAGTGCATGTGGTACTATTGTATTTGAGTCCTGCTGAGAAGCTAGCCCCCTAAAATTCTGAAGCATGTTTTAGCAGATTGCATGCTCAATTTCCACCTGAGATTGTTTATTTCCAAAGTTACAAATCTATTTGCAAATTCTTAATTAGATCAAGGGAAATCAGACACCTTAAATCTGAAACCTAGGGTGGGTTGGGGTTTGGTTTTTTTTTTGTAAATCTTCCAAACTCCTTTCAAAATTTTTTGGTATCAAAACGTTTCAGCTCATCTGACTCAATGGTTTTGAAGCCTGTTCTCCTAGTGACAATGGTAAAACTGAGAGAGCTGGAGTAAATCATCATACAGTAACTATTTCATTTCCCAAATAAACATACCAGGCAACACATATTTCTTTTGGTGATATATAATGCAGTTGATCTTCTTGCTTTAAGAGAGACACATTTTTAATATTTCTCTGTATATACATTGATATAAATAGAGATGTGATTCTATCATAAATTTCCTCTTCTACATTGTGCCTCCTTGCCTTACACATATTTTTCCTCACCTACTACAGTTCCTAAAGGAAATAAATTTCCTCCCACAGTCGCCCACAATCCTTCTGTCCCACCAAACAATACATGCTCAATTACATCACTACATGAATTAAATAGAAAAATACATAAATAAATAAATGCGGATTTCAACATTTTTGTTTCAGTATATTCAGAACAGACTTCTGACACCTAGTTTAGCAGGACCCAGTTTTACAGTATTCTATCATTCCAATGTTTTGGCCTCTTCGTCAGCACAGACGCAACTTGTGCAACTTACTGACAAGGTCACTAGAAAACAGTGAGCAAATAAGGACTGGAACTGATCTCCCAATTCCCAGTTACTTTGCAAATCAGCAGAGGAGTTTTTGCTGTTAAAGTGTTTGTATTTCACCTTTCTGTATTGAGATGAATTGCAAATAAAGGGCCTATTAGATTTTTATACGGACAAATATCTGCTACTGACTGCAAGAGAAAAATGAAACTCATCTTCTTGGAAGGTAAGCTAAGGCCAGAGACTGCTTTAAGAGTATTAGTCAGTATTTTGCAGACTATTGAAAAGAGATCCTAGACTGGATTCATGTCATCTAGCTTCAACTGCCTAAACCCTAAATGTGTAGTCTAAGCTTGTCATCTAGATTCCTTCTTATAAGAAGGGCCTCTGAGGGTGTGAAGTGAGATTAATCTAGCTCTCAGGGACCTCAGCAGGTTGCTGCTGAGTCTAATTACTAAGAAGGGTTAGAAAAAAATCATATCCCTCTACACCCACCAGAGCTTTACAAGGACACTGCACAGATACTCTCAGATCTTTGTCTCTGACATTTTCAGAGGACCTGTCTGCCTGAAGTAGAAATCACCTGAGATAGGTGAATGTCTGAGACCTAAAGGTGCTGCTTTGTTATTTCTTGTCTCTTCTCCCAAGTAACAAGCGATAAGACGAGAGGTAACAGCCTGAAGTTGTGCCAGGGAAGGTTTATACTGGATGTTAGGAACAATTTCTTCACAGAGAGGGTGCTCAGGCATTGGAACAGGTTGCCCAGGGCAGTGGTGGAATCACTGTCTCTGAAAGTGTCCAAAAAATGTGCAGATGAGGCACTCAGTGACATGGTTTTAGTGGTGGACTTGTAAGTCCTTAGGTAGTGGTTGGACTTGATGATCTTAAAGGTCTTTTCCAACCTAGTTGCTTCTATGATCCTATGATTCATTGCTCAGTCCTGATGAAATAATTTGGGCAATATTTTTAGTTCAATCATACAATGCTGCTGCCTGTTGATTTACCCTGGTGTTTCTTAAAGACAAGGCCTGCTACATGACTCTATGTCTGTACAGGACATTGAACTAAAGAAGTGTTCGGTGTCTGCCAGTTCACAGGCTGATCATCATTGTCTCTGCCATCCCATCCACTTTTATCCATTTGTCTCAGGTTTTATATGACGATTGCGAGCTCTTAGAACAAACATTGTCCTAGCCTGTATATCCCGGAGTACGCGAAGTCCTTGACTGGAGGTACCCTCATGTCTTTTGTATACAACTCAACAAAACAACTATATGAGCATCATAGATTTAGCAGATGGAAAGAGATGAGGTCTGTTATAAAACTCCTCCTATAACTGTGCTGTGCCCAGTCAGTCACGCAGCCACTTGCTCACTCCTCCGCCTTCCTGCCACTGCTCCCAGAGGAATGGGGAGGAGAATCAAAAGAATGTAACTCCCATGGGCTGAGATAAGAACAGCCCAGTAACCAAGGTATAACACAAACCACTACTGCTACCACCGATAATAATAATGATAAGGGAAATAACAAGGGAAGAGAATACAACCACTCACCACCTGCCGACCGATGCCCAGCCTGCCCCAAGCAGTGATCTAGCCCTTCCTGGTAACTGCCCTCAGTTCTACATCCTGGGCATGACATGCTGTGGTATGGAATACCTCTTTGGCTAGTTTGGGTCATGTGTCCTGTCTCTGCTTCCTCCCGGCTTCCCCTCCTCCCTGGCAGAACATGAGACTCAGAAAATCCTTGGTCAGAGTAAACATTTGAGCAGTAACTAAAACCATTGGTGTTATCAGTGCTGTTCCCAGGCTGAAAGTCAAAACCACAGCTCTGCACCAGCCACTAAGAAGGAGAAAAATTACTGCTACTGCTGAACCCAGGACAAACTGCAGTGCAAGAAATTTTGCAAGGTAACCTAAACATTTAGTGGACTTTGATCTATATGTAGCACCTGAAGCATAACACTGGGAGGCTGGTTAAATTGGCAGTTAGTACTGAGGAATTCTTTCAAACTATGGAAAATTTTTTAAGTATGAGGTTAAGTCCAGAACAGCAGGTAAATCTATGTGGGTTGTGAACATAGTAAAACTATCTGCTTGTGAAACACAAATGTCATATTGGCACATTTTTGACTGTTCAGATAAAACAGAAAATAATACCCCCTTCCTCACCCGCTCTATATTTAGAGTTGAAAGAAAACCCAAAAAAAATCCTGAGCTCTCTTGTTCGCAGGAAAAATAAAATCTTGGTTCTGGCATCAAAACTGTCTTAATTATGCTTTACACTTGACAAGTATTTCCTTATAATCTAAACCTCTGCTCCAAATCCCATAAGCACAAGCACAAAAATGAAGCTGATTTAATGCACCAAGTGTGTTTTGTCCTGCAGCACAAGATGAATAAAATTTAGTGTTCCCGGAGGTCAAAACCTACACATTGTAGCAGACTTCTTGTAAATCTTTTAGATAAGTTTAGGATGGCTGCTGTTATTTTTGTAACCTTCCTTTGAACCATAACTTCCTCATCAGGTACTTCATATTCTGCCTCAGAGACATAAAACTCCCAAAGGCCAAGCTATTTCTTCAGGTCTTTTACAGTACAAAGCAGCCATCCATCCATCCTTTGGGTCATGCAATATCGCTACCTTTTGCATCAGTGCTTCAGAAGACTGAGCTCATCCCTTATAATTTTTCATACTTAAATTGACAGAATCTACCTGAAGAAGCCACAGGCTGCAGCTCATTTCAAATGAGGGCACAGGGGCACACACTGATTGGCTGCCAGCTCAGTTGAAATAAAGCTGTGGTATCACAGCATCCATTCTATGGCTAATATAATGCTCAGTGCAGAAAGCTAAGCCTTAAAATGAGTTGAGGTCTGAAGAACAGACCTTAACAAGAAGCTGAAAACCAGAAAATTGAAAAGGAGCCTATTATAACTTCATTGTACATGTAATTCTGTGACTAATATTTTTATGTTCTATTTGAATGCATACGTATTTTGGGTATTTAAAAGGCTGGATAATGACTGGGTAAACATTTTACAACTGGAAGCTATAAATTATCAATTTGCCTACTTTATAGGAGTTTTGTGAGCCTAAATTTATTAAAAATCCTGATATGTTTAAATACTATAATGCTGGAGGCTACAGAATTGTCTCATTATCATTTCATATTTTGTAGAAATCACAGTTGTATTATTCATTCATAAACTAATGATACATTCTGGACACCTCTCTCTTTATTTCTATCTTTTAATAAAAAAATGAATTAACATTTTTTGCTAGTCTTCCCTCACAAAAACATTTGCTATCACTTCCCTCACAATGCTATCATTTGCTATCACTTCCCTCACAAAAACATTTTCAGGAACATTGACCAGAACAAGGTAACATGTCCTTTACTTTGGTCCAGAACAAAGTGTCCCTTCCATTCCCTCTAATCTCAAGTGATTTCTCTCTCTTTCTCTTTCTTTCTCTCTCAAACCTGAACCCTTACCTCTTGGCTTCCTGGTATTGCTTCAGCCATTTAGAGAGGGGTGAACTCCAGACTCTGCATGCCATATCTTCTCAGAAGCCAGGAGACAGATTTGAACCTCTCAGGTTCAGACAGGTCGGATTTCCAGCCCTGTTTCTGGATGAATAATAGAACACTAGGCAAATAAGCAAAAGATGCATGTTCTTTCCTTCCTCTAATAGTGTTTTGGGCATTCTTGCCTTCTTTACCCTTTGGTAATCCCCAGGTTTTCGGGACTCTCAGAGCACATGTACAAGACTGGTTTCCCTGTGGCACGCGTGTATCCACATTTGTATATCCCAAATGGCTTTAGGTAACTATTAGGTTAAAAAAAAAAAGCTGCACAGTACTCAAGTGATTGTCATTGGGATCTCACCCCAGCGTCTTAAATATGGAAACTGCTGTAGCTGCTACCTAAGCCCAGTGCACAGAAAACCTGTGAATACTTACTCAGCAGCGGGGGTTTGTTTTTTTTTTTTTAAGGTATTAACTGAAATCCAGAGCTTCTCCAGAGTTTCTACAAGAAACATAATGGCATTTTTCGGCAGAAATGACAAATGACAGTCACCTTTTTCATTTCAAAAAGAAGGAATGTGTCTGTGATATTTTTAACATGCTGGGATAGTGGAGTGGGGACAGATTTGTCAAAGCTACTTATTTTACAGGGTGACATTTAGCATGAACAGGTTAGCAAATGGCTTGAATTTGTCTAAAAAGAGAAAACTTGAACTGTGACAATAAACATCCCAGTAGAGATAAAAAGAATGTTTAAAATTGGTTTCATTAAACTGCAATTATGACTTCTACTTTTGGTTCTCAGTAGCTTCAGGGAGACCTTTGTACTGCTCACCTTCCCCTCTTATTTCCACCCAAAAAAAGAGAATTAAAAGGACTAGTACACTTAACTGGGAAAAGGGAAAATCTTACACATATGCAGCCCTGAATTTGCATCAGGTCTTGTAATTTTTAATTTGTCCTTATAAATCAGACCATGACAAGAATCTCAGTCATATGTGTAACCCCTATCCCTTTCCTGGACTGCCTGGGACCCAAACATACCTTTTGGCAGAATAGTTTCTACCTCCAGATTGCACAGTTTACCAAGAATAATCAAAGCAGCTATGTTCTCTGTTTCACAGCTATATCCACGTACTCTCCCCCAGAGCTGACAAAACCAGTTACAAGTCTCACATCAATGCAGCGAGAAGTGGTAAACCTCCTATGACCAGCTTCATGTTCAGTTTCTCGACTACTTTCTGCTATGATACTCATCCAGAGAAGTCTATATGCAAAGTAAGAATAACATTTTAATGTCAAACATGTCTGGGATATATAACTGAAAACAAGCCATTAAGTTGCCAGAATACTACGAGTATTGATTGCTTAATGCAAGAAAAACAGTCCACATAGCTGTTTTTGCATTAAGCCTGCTGGATCATAGGCAGTGCTCAGTACCTTTATAAACCCTCTGCACTTCAGCAAGTTTTACCTCAAATGAACTCAGCTACAGCACAAAGAAAAGTCATCATAAACTCACACTGTACTGCCTGCTGAAGAATGATTCAAAGAACAGCTCAATCTGTTCTTAGCTGGAACAAATTGTCAAAGAAACAGACTGATTAAAAATTATATGCACCATTAATGCAGAGTGCACAATTCTCCAACGAAGCACTTGTGTCTGTCATTCACTACACCTACTTTACTTATGCATAAATGATAAGCTCCATATTACACATCTAATAGCCAAAGTTATGCCTCTCAAAGAATAAGTTAAAGGGCTGTTTTCTTAGTTCTTGACCATTGCTAGCTCATCTCAAATGCTAAGGTTGCAGGTAAGTGAAGAAAGGGAGATATTTTTCTGCTTATAGGATCTCCTAAACATACACACACGGATTAGTATATGTCAGAGGGTGTTCCTCTGTGTTTCATATTATTCCAGCTCCATTTGCAGTCTGCAATTAGAGAAGAGGGAGTTTAAAATGGAAACATCTGGTGACTGAACAGCTGTGGCAATTGAAGTCTAGAGGTTTCTTTGGATCACTATACTACTTATCAAATTATATCAATACCTTTCTGCATGTATTGTTCAAGACAGAACTGGAATCACCAAAGAAGAGATTAAACCAGAATGGCTGAATTGATGGAGGTTGATTAAAAAAGTATAAAAGAAAAGATTTAGGAGCAAAACGAAGTCTTAGCAGGAAAGCAGCATACAATAATATCTCTTGGGAAGAATGAAAGAACAACTCAGTTCAGCAACCAGGCATGACCAGAGCTCAGTCAATAATTCTTCGAGAACAATTTGTTTGACTTTTCTTCTGCTTTATTTTACAAATCAACTAGTTTTCTGAATGCATTTTCCATTCAGAAATATATAATGAACTTCTATTGGATAGTGAATAATTTTTCTACATTTATACTACATTTTCCTACTACATTTATAGGTACTGCAAAGTCAATATATTCTTGGAAAATTCTATAATAATAAGTTTAATTGGGGAATATGCAGGTAGATATTGATTTGAAAAAACCTTTTTTTGTCAAGATGAATACACAAACGGGTGAGAACCCTTGAAAAAAGTCCAGTACTGCCAGCTATCTCCAGCATTTCTTTCTATAATTTCAAATGACATCGTGGCTTTTCACCCACATTCATAAAAATATCAAATTATTAACATATGGATAGAACAGAGACCATACAACAGTATTTAGGAATATTTCATTAGGATAAAACCACCAATTGTCAGCTATTTTTAAAAAGACTCCATTTTCTTTGATATGTGTTAATATAGACTGAGGTTTTTTTTTTAACTGTGGATTTTACACACTGTAAGCAAACCTTACATATAGTGTTGCTTGGAAACTGGTAAAAACCTCAAGTCAAACAGAATTAGAAAGAACTGCCTGGTTATACACAAAAAATACTCTTAAAATTGTGCGAATTAAATACAAATCTAGCTCAGCTTTGTTTACAATTTATAGTTTCATTTTAACTTAGCTATGCAGCTAGTTTAACAGAATTAGTGACAATTAAGATAAAATTATAACAACTTCCTTTACCTAAGACACTGAAATGTAGGCCACAGTTCATTGTGGTTTTAAAAGGCACTTTGGAGAATCATTTGGTGTCTAGGCAAATTTATCTATTTATTTGTTTGTTTTTTTTCTTCTCAGTTTGTGAAAAAAAGAAAAAAGTCAACAGCAAGCAATTGTTGCAAGAAGGACTTGGGGAAGATGTAGAGGAAAGTTCAGTTAAGAGAAACACATTGTCTGTGTTACCTTTCTTTTAGTCATGTGAACGCAAGTAACTGTAAGCAACAGAAGATCCAACATAATTTTGTCTCTTAATTCAAATGAAAATTGAACCAACAATTAGATAGGCAATTGAAATTTCATAAGAAATCACCTTTTCTTAGAAATTTTAAAAATAGAAATAGAAGGTGCTGATTTTTTCCTTTTTTTTTTTTTTTCAAAAAAGAAGTCCTCTAAGGACAAAGTGTACTGATGTTGAAATATTGTTTCCACTTTCTGATAATAGTTTGACTTCACATTTGAAATAGTGTTTTGTTGAGAAAATTATTAGATTTTACATAAGAGATAGAAATATTACAGATAAAGAGAAAGCCACACAAAAATACAGAACTGAATATAGAAACAAAAATATTGTAAAGATTTTCTTTGTGTAAAATCTTGGAATTTATTCCAAGACAGAATCAAAACAAATTCCTGACTTACCATATTTGCTATTTAAAGAAATATAATCTCTTCAAATCTATCTATAGAAGACAGATGTTTGCTAAAGTGTCTGCCTAAAACTGAGTTACCTAAATTTCTAAAATTGTTATAACAGTGTGTTAGTTTACAACACGCAAACAATTGAAGATATTTAGAGAAAGCTTCTGCTCTAATATGAAATTCTAAATTTTGAATCTTCCAATTCTCCTTTAAAACAAATAGAGAGATATCTCTGGGGTCACAACTAGGAAATCTGAAGAAAGCATCTTTGTCAGATGTAAGTAGAAATATACTCATCAGATAATTAGTCAACAATAGTCTTGTTCTATGGCTTTGGTCAAGCTCGCCGCTGTAGGCTGAAACACTTTCTAAAAGAAGGATGTCCAAGGCCAGGTTGGACAGAGACGTGGATGGCATGGTTTAGTATGAGGTGTCCCTGTCCCTGGCAGGGGGTTTGGAACTAGATGATCTTAAGGTCCTTTCCAACCCTGACTATTCTATGATTCTATGATTCTATGATTCACTTTTAATACTGATATGTGAAAATATTTGCATGCTCTGCTAGTGATGCGTACAATATACACATGTGTGTATGAGTGTGCATACTCTGCCAAATATGTGTTAAATCTACCATTATTTCTGCATCAGCTATGGGTTGTGATGAATCCCATGCTGTGACATCATAACTATTCTGCCTCTATTTGGGATGCCAAATAGCCATTATACCCAAGCCAAACTCAATGAGGCAATTTCATGGTGAAATTATTGTATTAATACCATGGCCTTCTCAGGACAACTGAAGCCTACTCACATTTAAAGATGTAACTAATAAAGCTATTTGTAAGTAAGAAAGCTACTGCCAGCAGTATGGGAGCAATGGAGCTATTGAATGCTTAACACATGAATGTAATGGCTGTGGGCAAGAGGAAGGCTTGTGACCTCTCTGCCTTCACAGTGCCATGTGCGTAGGAAAACCTAATCAAAGGGCTTCTGATGCAAAGACGTAATTCTGGCATATCTCTGTGAATGCCATTTAGCTAACTTTTAATGAGTGTGAACTCCAGTGTGACTCTTTTTGCAGCTTCAGTGGAATCTTCAGTGCAAAAGACTCCTTTGAGGGACTAAAATAACAGAGTTTTTTTATCTTCTGTGCCTAAGGATGAGGAAACAGTTTGTGATCCTACTAATGAGACCATAAACATTCTTTCTAGCTTCAATAATAGTGGCATTTGGCCTGTTGGAATGAAATTCCTCATTGTAATCACACTGCAACTTCTAGATGCTCAGATTTCCTGCTTGTTCCTCATCTTACATGACACTGTGGTCTCCTTTTCTCTTCAGGCTCCTTCTTGCCCAACACCATCAGGTTCCCAAGAAGATATGATGGCATGCAGTGATGGTAACACACAGTCATGTGCCTCTGCACGTGCCTCCACACGTGCCTCCACTGCTGTCTTCAGTGGAGATTTTACACTGTTTCTTACATCTAGAAATACTCGGCAGGATTTTGTTTTCATCTTGAAAAGCAATCTTTTCAAAGGGCGTCAACCTCTTGGATTTAACTCAGTATAAAATTGCACTGTTTCCTCATGTGAGAAATTTTAGATTTTTTTTTTCCTACCAGTTATATATTTAGGGCAACATTTTGTTAGCAGATCTGTGGAAATGACTCAGAGGTCAACAGGAGCTATGTGCAACCAAGGATAGGATTAGTTTCCTAATGCAAAAATGATAATGGGTTATTTTATTTTTCTTCCTTTAACTTCCTTTAACTTTGAACATTATTAGTTTAAAAGAGATCTCCTTTACCTTTTAAGTTCTTACGGCAAACATCTCACATTTCCTTGATGATTTCTTAGCTTAACTGGCATAACACCTTTGCATAGAATAATCATTCAGAAAGAAATCTTCAATTAAGAGATCTGCCTTAATGTTTTTACTTGAGCCAGTGTTACATTTCCCTTCTTCTGTTTGCCTCTACTGTATGTTTGTCTAGACCTACACAGAACATGCTCAATTGTTTGTACAGTAACAGAAGTCCATTTTTCCAATAAAGAAGAAAGAGCAGTAGATGTTAGAAGAAAACAGCTGGTAAAGCTAACTGTGTGTGGAGGTCACTCATAGGAGATTTCTTCAAAGCAGACCAAAGCTCTCAGTTTAATCCTGCAGATGTGTTCTTTGCACGGTACTTAAATTGAAAAGAAAGAAATGCAGCATGTTGCAAGACATCAACAGATACAACAAAGGAAAACTTACACAACATTTGCCCCATACAGGGACATATTCCAACACAGACTTGCTCCACTATGACATTTAAACCTACAGCTAATACTAGAAAGCAGCAAAAAAGTCTGCAATGATATAGGAAAGCCAAGTCCAGACCCAAGGAATAAAGATCACCATGTGAAGACTGAAAAGAAAAGCCGAACTTTCATCCTACAAACCTTGAAAACTGAATTATAACCTACAAGCCAGAACAAGTAACTGGGCTCAGACCTCCAGCCTGGATTTACTTTTAAGATTATTTTCTATTTTCATGTAACATAAAATGCATAAGCAGTACACAGTACAGTATCCAGTGCTAGCTTTTGCTTCTTGGATGACAGTAAGATCATCACACATGCTGAGTGTATTCTATTATCTTTGTCAAGGTTTGTTTTACTTTTTTGCAGAAAAGTTGCCCAACCTGAAAATAGGGAGGATGGTGTTCCATCAAGACTGGGTTATAACTTTTATAACTGGAGATGACTTTGAATCCATTCAGACTAAGAAAGAAGCAGAATCTGGGTCTTCTATTCTGAGATCAGTACGCCACCTTTCAGTATTTTTTCACTATCAGCTCTTCCCTGAGGAAAAAAGTCTGTTTTGCCTATATAAATGCCCAGCCGAGGTGTGTAATGACCAGTAGTTTCACTTTCTAAATCTCAACTTGACAGGGCACTTAGTTCAAGGATGTGTTTACAGACGCAGACTTACAAATAAGGTTAAATTTTAGATATATCAAGTTGGTGATATTTCTGGCTGATCGTGGTGTATCCCTTTTTCAAGCTTTTAACTTGCTCCTCTTAGACCTATTTAGTCCTCAACTAAATCAAGAAAATGAAAGATAATTAAAGCAATTTAAAGCACAGAACTGATGAACAAGGTGCTGGCGGGAGCACAGGTGTGCCTATGAGAGAAAGGCATCCTGCTGTACCAAAGACTTCTAGTCCTCCTTGTTCCATAAGGTATTGTCTTGCTCACTCACTCTCAGTTATAATACAAACTGAAATAATTTGATGCATTTTTAAGAGCGATATTATTACTGGACTTCTTTGTGGTGATGAAAGGGCATGGAGCCATAGCCTGAGAGGCAAGGTTAAATGTTGTATTAGCAAGCAAGTAGATTTACTCAGACCTACAACAATGTAGACCTTTGTCTGTCTGCTTGAAAATTCGTTGCTATAAAATAGCACACACAAGCATCATTGCTTGGGGCCATAAATAGAACAAGAGATTATTCTTCAGTATTCTTTAACATTTACTCTTTAGAATTTATTAAATTCTTTCTATTTAGTATTCTAAGAAGTTGAAATATAACTTTATTATTCCTTAGATTTCTTTTTTTTTTCCCTTGTAAATTATTAGTAGCATTTATTTGATGGTTTTTGTTAATAAAAGGAATTTTCTGACTAGTTTCATGTGATGCTGACTATCATCGTTTTCAGTTTTACAAAGCTTTATTTTAACATATACTGACAGAGCACATTTTGGAGGAATTCTGCTGCTTTAGCCTATTATTTCTTTCATGGGTTCCAGACAATATAAAAGATCTGTACTAAACTGTTTAGCCCATTGAGGAATGTGGTGAATATCTACCTGGAAGGTACAATACCTACACTCAGCTTGGTGGTATGGCTCTTGGTTTGATATCCTTTGTATTTCCAGGGTGGGCATGTCTCTCTCAGCTTGTTTTCTGTGCTGTGCCACCTGGTGAAACTGTGCTCTGATTACTGGCAGCTCTGCTCGGGAGAGCATCAGGAAGCGGGTTGCTGGTGCTGATGGGTATCACCCTGTCATCCATCTCCCTGCGTACATGTTTGATGGTGGCTGGGACAGAGGGAAAGAATTATATCTTCCATCTGTGTAAATGTGAGGTTTCTGAGTCAGATTTCTGTGTCTTCTGTTCTCATGTTGAATTTCAATGGCTTATACAAATTCATTATACTTTTTTTGTGGCATCAATAGTAAGTAACAAAAATGAAAACTCTTTTCAAGAAACTGTTTTTCCCTCATCACCAAACACATGTCAGAAGGAGGGCTGAAGGATGGCATCTCCACAGACTAACTAACTGAGCAGGAAAAGATTTCAAGACATATCAGATGAACCTCACTCCCTTCTACTGATTATAAAAGAAGCCTAGAGTGATCAGTCCAAACCTAAAGACATTACTTTCAATTTGTTCAGTTAGGGCAGACGAATCTCATTGTTTTACAGATAAAATAGCTCACAGATGATTAACTGCTTCACTGGGCTGAAAAGCAGTGTTGCAGCAAGTAAAAGAATGTTTATTTTTTAAATTGTGATCTGCCTACCTATTGTCATCTACAAGGACTAGTTTTCAGATGTAATTCACAAGATGCTACCATGACAATTAATTTGATACAACTCATCACTTCTCCCCTTGACTATCAAAGGTCTGAACTAACAAGGTTTCAGAGGGCTAAACCGGAAACTAACTTACTCCTGTGCATATTGGTCAAACACGCTGCCTGTTATCAAGGTTGGGAAAAGGCAGCACTATCACCATTTTTGTGCACACACTAAACCACAAACGTCACTGTTCTTAAATGTCAAGGCCTTCAACAACTTGTGGATTCTGACACAGCCATGGGAACATTAAAGCCAGGCTGTCAGGCTTCAGCCCTCCAGATGTGCCAGAGCAAATACATGGATAACAGGGAAGGGGCACACACACGTCAGGTAATTCTATGGCACAGTGCTCCTTTGTCAGCACAGCTGCTTGGTTTGCATTCACACTGAAGGGACATACACAGGCAACTCAGTTCTGGAAGGAAATTGACGTTTCTTAGTGGGAGGTGTCCCCGCCCTTGGCACGGGGGGTGGAGCTATATGATCTTAAGGTCCTTTCCAACCCTAACTATTCTATGATTCTCTGAACTATGTTAGCATCAGACCTTTCCCTTCTAGGCACACCCAAAATAGTTTGCCTCCATGTAAAAAAAAAAAAAACACCAAGTTCTGTTCATTAGTAAATAAAGGGGTATTAGAGGGACTGCCTGTGAAATGAACAGTATGAGAACAGGACTTTCAAACGTCAAATCAGATTAACAGTCCTTTCAGGACACGGCTTATCACTGCAAGGATATTTAAGATTGTGTTTCAGTGAGATAATAAAGTCATTTGAAGAAAAACAAGCTAGTGGCTTTGAAAGAGCTTAATATTTGCATTTATGTTTTGGGTAAGTTAAGACTGGAAAATCAGCTCCCTAGTTTCAGGTATCATTTTTTTAGAACTTGTTGTTACAATTGTAGCAATAATTGCTCATATTTTTTTGGTTGTAAAAATATGTGCTTCTAATGTTTCTAAGCTGTGAGCATCAGCTCATATTTACTGGGAGTAGTGGTGATTTTGTCATGTCAGGACACTGAGATTAATGGCAGCTGATATTCAATCTTCCCATTTATGTCTGTGAAAATACCTTGAAGCTAGAGCGTGCGTTTCAGCTTTTAAGTCACAGGAACTAGCAATAAGCCCTGCTAGGACTGTGATCTGCAACTGGTGATTTTTTCTGTCTTCTCCTAGGACTTACCTCTGCTTTGAATAATAACTTCACACGGTTGGGTCCTTTATATAGCAAATATTTTGTAAGACATGTGTAATGTCTTTATAAATGTTCCACATATGTATCTCATTAGAATTTATAAGACCTACTGGTCTTAACAAGATTTCATAAAAGAGCTGAAACAAGCACCTCTGAACATGGAGCAAGCACAGTGCTTGCTTTTTCAAGTGTTCCTGGTTCGTTTTATTTGCGGGGGGGGGGGGGGGATAGTGTTGAGAAAATCACATCTTTGAGATCTAACTTTTCATGGAAAGCAATGGTATGGCACCTGATTTCTTACTTTTTAGCAAAGGCACTAAACATACCAGTATTAAGCCCAAATGTTCCAAAATCAGACATTGGGCCTCACATCCTCAGCAACCTAAAAGTGCTGTAATTTATTTAAAAAAGGAAGCAGTAATATTCAGAGTTTGTGTTCTTTGTCTTCTACCTGGGCTTCCAAGGTCCCTGTTGACCATATTTTCACAACCATACTGACCAGGAAAGGAGATAATCTCTTAGGCATATGATATGTGTGCTCCGAGTCATGTGGTGGGGGATCAGTTGTGCCTTCCCCTTCATTCACAGCTCCCTCCCAATACATTGCCATTGAAGCTAGCTCTGGCTAAAAATATACTTTACTTTAACAAATGAAAGCTCTGATTGTCCTAAAATAACATGAATTCCCATCAAGATCAGGGCACCATTGTGCTAAGTGCTGTACAAACACAAGGAGATAATGGACCTGATTCATCCCTGAATTACTCTGGTTTCCATGGATTTACAGCTGTGCAAGTCAAAGGCAAATGTGATAATGAGCATGCTGCAAGAATGCACAGCTTAGGGCAAGTTTCCTTCTGGCCTAAATCCTTTGAAATCTGTGGAATTAAGGCAACAGATGACTTGATGTATACTTTGAGGCTACATCTACCCTACTGAACTAAATAGGACCAGACTGTGGGCCCTGTCTGAACCAGCATTGCCAGTGGTTGCCCAGCGCTCTCTCAAAGCACTTCAAGAGAAAGCTGAGGCTAGGAACCTGCCCAGTAGCCGGTCTGGGTGAAACCAGACTGCTCTGGAGACATAACTACTAGAGTGCTTTAACAGGATGAATATGGGCAGATGATGCCAACTGGCCTCAAGGGCAGAGTATCAGGTCCTGGTACTGATTACTGACAGACACTACAGTCTGCAAGCTTTGTTTCTACTTGTGAGCTTCTGCTTAACAACTATTATGCAGATTTTCCCAAAGCATAGCCTTAAAAAACAAACAAAAACAAACAACCATCACTTATGTCTATTTCTCTTATATTTCTCCTTAAATCACTGCTTGTTTCCCTTGTTCCTCTGACAGATGTGTTTTGCACAGGACCAGAGCAGCTGCATCCTGGCAAAGGGTAGAGCGCACGGCTGCACAGATGCTGACGGACACAACTCAGAGCATGCAGCAGCACCAGGCAGCACCATGGCTGCTGCGACTCTCCCTGGAAAACACAGTCTAGTTTACTATGTTTTGGGGATCTGTTGCTGTCGTTTACCCTCTTGCCCCAGCATCTGTCCACAGCTTGGTAATCACTGGCAGCTTCTTACCCTGGCCCACTCTCGTGGCTTTTTTGCCTTTGTTACACATCATATCTCATCCCAGTGTTGTCAGATCATCATGTAGCATAGGTTTACAGGGCACTTAAGTAGTGAAGCCCTGGCATTGATCAAGCGATATTAAATCTTAACTCCCATTTCAAAATCTATTTGTGCAGTTACTTTTACTTACTTTTCCACCTCTCTGTCTCTTTTAAACCACGTCCCTATGTTGTTGGGCCAAATATCTCCCATGGAATGAGTTTATCAATATCAGCTGCAGGTTTCTTTAACAGCTTCACACAGACAGTTTTGTACTTTCCTCCATCATATAAACAGTGAATGGGAAGACACTCTCCGTGCACCAGAAAAAGTGCCCAACCTGTCCATAGCACTATTGATTTTAAAGCAGGGGAAGTAGTGAAAAGAGAAGTCTTAAATCTGATTTCACTTCGATGATTCAATCATTAATATTACATTTCAGAGTTATGATGTCTGTAAGCATTCAGAATGCATTTTTAGAAAGGCTTACTAGTAAAATCACAAGCTTTTTGACAATTAATACTATTAAGATGCTTTGAAAAAATTTTATACTTGGAAAAATACCCTAAGTTAATTCCTTTTGGTTTCATGGATCAATAAATAAATTAAAGTGTCAAATAAATAAAGTGTGAAATAAATAAATTAAAGTGTCAAATAAATAAATAAATAAAAGGACCAAGGGACTAATTTCTGATAAAGGCACACTGATATAACACAGGGCACACCTGCATGGTTAAGTGTTCCCCAAAGAGGTTGGTTGAATCCAAATTACCTAATGTGAATGTCTTGTGCCCCTGTGCCATGCCTGTGCCATCTCTGTGAAAGCAGGAGGACAACATTTCTTCACGGAATGTGCCAAATATTTAGTAGCATGAATAATAACAAGCCAGTGTTGTTCTGTTTAATTTACTTGTATAGATACAGCCAGTGAAAGCAGAACTGATCCTACACAAGACTTTATGAAAACCCCTGATAGATTGGAGAGAGGTTTCCAGTTCTGAATGAGCTGGTCAGACACTGTTCATGCTGCTGTTCCTCAGGCTGGAAACTAGAACCTCTCAGGCATCTGAGATTTTTTCTGCAGTTTTGCTGCAGGAATTTGCTGTTTCAGAAATTCATGGCCCAATTTTGCTGTTATCCCTGCCACAGTGAACAAAGTGGCATAGATCCAAGCAGAAGGTTCATGCAGCATATAAGTAAATTCTTCCCACCTAAAAGGGTACTTAGAAAATGTAGACTAAGAAAGGGAATGCAAATATTTCTTTCAAAGCTCTTTGGTACCGTATTTCTACCACTACCCCCAGAATCAATGTTCATCTCCTGTTTGCCTTTCGAATGGCTTTGCTGTCACTGTAAGTTGGTCTTGGTTCTCAGTGGTCACAAAAAAGTTCTGATATACAACTGTGTGAATGAAGGGTTGGTTTGATTCATTTTTCTGAAATTAAAAAAAAAAAAAAGGAGGAAAAGATAGTTCATATTGAAATAGAGCACTTTTTTTTTTTTTCCTGTGACAAAACGAAGGAACATTACTACAATCAAATTGAAGTATTCTGTTTGGTCCAAATCATTTTGGTTTGTTATTAATTAAAAATATTTTTAGTGTACTTTGAAGTAAAGATTCAGTGTTTGAACCTTTTCAGTTCCTCTCTCATTTTTTGAAAAAAAAAAAAAAAGATAATTGAAATTGTGTAAATACAAAGTTCAAGAAACAAATTGTTGCTGAAAAACTCTGGGCCTGACTACATACTTGTCAGACACCTGGTCTATTTTACAAGCTTATAATTCTATTGTAAGCATAGTACCAGTGTGCCCCTCCTAGCAGAGCTTACTGCTTAGTCCAAAGTCCAAGGACCAAGTCATGGTTTTCAATGCAATTTTCACAGTCAGTGCTTTACAACAGATTCAGCTGCTGATAATTCTTGGACCTCTTCATGGCACTTGTATTTAATGGCCGCATACTGAAACAGTATACTGTCTTTAACTTCTTATTTGTTCCAGGTGTTCATAAAAACTGTATGTGGTATGGATAAAGGCAACAAGCTCTTGCTCCTACTAACACTTTGGTCTAGCTCTTTCCTGTTCATCCACCCAATGAATCCAGATAGGTATGCCAACAGGTATCAGGCTAGAGACGTGCATGCTGCTGACATGTTAGACAACTTTTACAAATTCCTGCACTTTTACTAAATTTAACTATTGCGTATTTATACAATCAGTTTAACTAAACCAATGTAAACTCCTGTGAGGATTTTTGGTAACCTCAAGCTTGTCTCTAATTGACTTATTCCAAACCAAAGAGATTTGGTTCAGAGGAAAATAAGAGATTATTTAACTGAATTTGCCTTCAAGGTCATAGCTTTCATTAAATTGAACCACCCCTGTGTTAAAACAAATTCCTGTATTTGTAAATACTTACAGATAGATTGAAATTATCTGCAGTTACACCACAGAAAAGCCCCTTTGAAATGAGTTGACCACTACTGCACATAATCAGAACAAACCAGAGTTTGAAAGGGGATATAATGAAACAAGGGGGACAGAAAATCACAAAACCACATCATCGTATGACTATACTCCTTCTTTAGACAAGGACGTGCAAAATCAGAGAAACCAAATAATTCCAGGAAGGCAGGAAGCATTAGAACTGAATTTTCCACAGATCTCAGGCTGAGGTAGTAGAATTTTCCACACATACCTTGTCAACCAGTCATTTTTTTCCTGGCGATAAGCGCAGAACTAGAAAAGCTTTGTAGAGAAGATTCACCCTCTCTATCAGCCTTTACACTGGGTGGGCCTTTTCCTAAGCACTTACTTCTTTCATTTTGCACAATCAATGAACAGCAGTATCTCAACTTGCTTTTCTTTGTGTACTTAGGATAAGCTTTATCCCTGGTGTAAAACTACTGCAACTGAGGGACCAACTCCCTTGTCTTTCACTTAAATTATCTAAAATAAATAAAACTATCCTTCTTAGGAAAGGAAGGTGCCTAGGTGATAGGCAAAATAAAGAAACAAACCTCCACCTGTTCTTAGCCGAAAACAAACCCCAGTTAAATTAAGAGTAGCACCTTGGGTGGTTTGCTATCTGCATTACTGATTTCAGAGCTTCCTGGCTATTTCTCTTGGATAAATGATGCATGTGAAGGTGAATCCACCACCAGAGGAATCATCCTTCCCCAGAAAAACACTTGTGAAGTGTAAAATTGCACAACTCCAATTGTGTGGGACTACTTTATGAGATGGGTTTGTCCTGGAAGTCCAAAGCTAACAAAGTAAAATTTGTTTTCCTTTATATCCAGTTTTATCTTTTTTTTTTCTCAGACACTCTAAATGCACAATAGCAGGACCAGATACAACTTATTCTGCTTAGTTATCTATGGGCAACAAGCACTGGCTACTCACATAGTCAAGTTCTCTAGTGTTGAAACAGAAATGCTAGTGTAAAAACATTGTGGTTTCAGACCAGCTGATAACTCAAAGCCACACAGCCGTTCACTCACTCTTCCCTTTTCCCCCCCTGCTCCTGGAGGAATGGAGATGTGTATCAAAAGAATGTAAACCCATAGGTTGAGATAAGAATACTCTGATAACTAAAGTATAATGCAAAAAAGAAAAAAAAAAAAAAGCTACTACCACTAATGATAATAATAATAAGGAAAATAATGAGGGGAGAGAATATAAAACTAAAAACGGAAGGGAAAAAAAAACAATAAACACAAGTGATGCACGATACAATCGCTTACCACCCACCTACTGATACCCAGCGCGACCTAAGCAGCAATCTGGGCCTTCTGGGTAACTCTCCCCAGTTTATATATAGGGCATGACGTGCTATGCTATGGAATACCCCTTTGGGTAGTTTGGGTCAGGTGTCCTGTCTCTGCTTCTTCCCAGCTTCCTGTGCTGCTCCTCACTGGCAGAGCATGAAAGACTGAGAAGTCCCTGGTCAGAGTAAGTATTACTTAGCAACAACTAAAACCTCAGTGTGTTATCAGCATTGTCGTCAGACTGAAGCCAAAACACAGCACTGCACCAGCTACTAAGCAGGAGAAAATAACTGCTACAGCTGAACCCAGGACAAAAAACTTGCTCACGTGTATAACTTTGTATACCAGAGTATTCCCATTAAGTACAAAATAAGGTCACTTAAATGCAGGAAATGTAAGACCTGGATCTGCTTAACTGTATTGTATGTTCTTTTACAAATCAGACATCTAAGGACACAAGCCAACAGTTCTTCCACAACCTGTAACAAATCGCACAATAAAAGTTTTACACTTCCTCGTGTATTTCTGTATTTGCTAAAATTAGCAGCAAGAGATGGCTGTATTTGCTAATGTAGGAGAGGTGTTGCAAAATGAATTATCCTTTCATGAAAGCAATGTAGATTAGGTGTATAGTTAGATGTTTGGCAAAGAGAAGAATAGGCCTTTCTTAAAGGATGTATCCATCCTAACAAAAAGTAGCTGTGCTCCTTTTTCCGGCAGGTACCAAATTAACACAAACCAGATCCTTTATTGAAGTCAGTGTAAAATGCTGAGGTCCAACCTTCCTATTTTTATGTTATAAATGTTATAACATTGTAAACAATAAAGAGTAGGTCTTGAACTCTATGCAAATAATCCAGATATCTCAGGAGTTTGTATCTAACTAGTCTTTTTTCCTGGATGTACAAATTCACTGTATGCTGGATGAAAATCATTAGCCCTTTCAGCAAACGGAAGAGAGGTTCTGTTTTTAATTATGCAATATAAATCAGGAGTAAAGTTAGAGAGTCCCAACAGGCCCAAACAGGAAGAACTGAGAAGATAAATCATTATTCAGTAACTGAAAAGGACAAAAGGATTACGTTGACATAAGCAGAGATTGAATTCATTTGCCATTTTCAAATCAATCAATGTAATTCAGCCATCCTGATCTTCCTGTAGAGTGGACTTCTCCTGAAGACACCTCATCCTGCTATCTATCATCTTCCTCCATTGACTATTTAGGAATGAGTATGACTGATTTAATCTCACCACATAAATCTTTAACCAGCGGTACCTTTGTTACAACCACAATTTCAGTCTGATTCACACTACCTTTTTTGAACATCTGAAGCATTGCAAGACTAAGAATTTGCCTCACCCTTAGGCCTCCAATTGTTAAATTATTCTCACTGTTATATTCTCCCCCAAACAAACCCCAAACTCTCTCTAATTTAAACTTTTTAATTCAGCAGGAGCACTGAGTGCATTCAGCCTTACAGAAATTGACCTTTTGAGATTTGCTGATGATTTCTCTCAGAAAATTTCATTATGATTTCAGCCTTCTTTAGAGCTGGCAGCTTTCTGTATGCCGCCATGAGCGCTTCAATACAATTTAATATCTCCAAATTCCACAAGTGTCCTCATTCTGCAGTTTGAGTCAGGCCTTTCCAGTTGAAGTGAAGGCAGTAAGGAAACTACTGCTGACAGAGTTGACCCACCAAAATTAAGGAGGGTTCCTACTGTCCTTAAAGTTCTTATCTTCAGATACTGTTTCTTTAATTTTTTCTTTCTTTCTTTTGGATTTCTGTCCTATCCAGTGTTTTTTTCTGTAATTTTTATTTGCTTCACAGAAATAAAAAGCCTATCAAAATAATGGCTTGGAAGGGATCATACTGAAGTCTATTATGGAAATATAAAGACAAATTAAATTAAATATGAATAATTAGGTTAACACAGACAATTTCATAGCTTGTTCCCATGTCCTGAAATTACTCTTAAACTTCCATGCTTATAGTCATTCCCTTTCTATGGAGAGGAAGTGAAAGCCTTGAAAACAGGAGGCCAGTTAATTGCCTAGCAAGAGGACATCAGGTTCAAAGCATTCTATTATCTTTCTTCTTGTTTAGATTACTCAGTTAAAAAACTGAACTCAGATTTTAGGTAAGTGCTCTTCAGTTTTTCTATAGCTACATATTATTACCTAATGTACACAGCATTGATCATCCTGCAATAGAAAATTCAGTTACGTCAGAAATTAATGTAGTTAGTCACAATGTAAAATAATAATATAATAATAATACTATAATAATATAAAATGTTATAAAAGGTGAACTTTGAATCTTCCATTTGGCAGTCTGCTAACTCATTTTGCTAATGAAAATTAGAACTAAGACTATTCATGTCAGTGCTGAAGCTGGATCTTCAGCTAATGGTGCTAATTGTTCTTGAAACATGTAACAGTATACAATCTAGTCCTGCAAAGTTGTGGAGCAGTATTATAAATTCTGAGAGACTGAGGATGCCTAAAGGCTTCAGGTACAACTCCTACCTAGGGTGTCCCAAGTAGTATTAGAAGTTTTCATAGCTCAGTTTACACAGGTGCTCAAATTGGAGTGTAAGACTTTCAATGATTTTAATGAGAAACAGGATAAACCCCACTGATCTGATTTTGATTTGACATTTAGTGTAAATGCATCTGAAACTACTTACACAAAGTAAAGAAGCAGGTGCCAGAGCAGAAAACATGCCTCAAATCTTATCAGTATATCAGGCTATCTTTTTCAAAACATGACACAAGATTACTCTGTCACTTCCTCAGCAGGCAGATTGAGCCTTTTTTATTGTTTTAAGTTAGGAGTTGTCCCATTGTGTTTTGCAGTGGGTTGCTTTTGCCATGGAGGAGAGGTCATACTCACCAATGAAGAGGAAGCCAACTGTGCGGTTATGAAACACCTCTGATTTGTTTCACAGCTAAACCAACCTACAATGACACTTCATGATGTAGCCCAGCAGTCATGAACATTGAGTTTAGAGTGACTCGTGTTGTTGTAAAGGAATTTCAAACCTCTTGCCCTGCTCCTGACCCTCCTTCCAACTTTAACACTTCCATGATTATATGGATTTTTCTCTCCTATCAGCAAAGATGAGAGGCCTCCCTTTCTATTGCTTCTCACCAGACAGAAACCAAATTAAAACTTAACCTTTAAAGACTGAATAACATCTAAATAAATTAAAAGAGAGTCAGAAATGCTATGTTTAAGGAATGTGAGTTCATCCTTAATTTTATTCAAATAAAACTTTATAATTTTTATTTTTAACTAAATGAAGGTGGGCATAGTAATTTGCTTACAGTAGAGCAATCCTGGAGAGATCAGCAGTAATACTAAAAGGTCTTTCATGTCCTTTATCCTAGGCTTGTATGACTGTCTTCAAAAGAAATCTTTCCCTACCTTTCAAATCCTCCTGCTGAAGATTTGCTCCCCTGAGTTAAATAGACATTTATTTTCCTCAGTTGATGATTTGTTGCAAATTATAATAACAAACTAACCAGGCCATCTTTTCTTCAGCTTTAAAAAAAAAAAAATAATAATAAAAAAAGAATGTCCATACTGAAGCCACTATTGTGCTTGTGGCACAGGGAGTAATGTGCAAAATACATTAGAGTAGCTACTCTGGGTGTAGCAGGCAATGTAGATGCAGTAACACCATGTTCAGATGGGCTGCAAAAATCAGGCTGTAAAACTTTAATGTCATGCACCCATGACACTACATATCTCTGTAGCTGCTCAGTGATGGTTAGCTAGGTGGCTTAAAACTTGCTTACATCAATCCAAGTGTCTGTGTGACTCTCATGGCACAGAAAGCAAGATCTACCCATGATACGCCTGAGTTTTCTTCAAAGTGGAAAATCTTGGAATCTATCGTAAATCCAGTGGTTATTACTGAAGAAGCAGGGAGGTTCCTAGGCAATCCATCTCCATAAAACAATTAAAGTCAGACAGAGGAAGTCACTTTCATGTAAGCTGTAGTTCTTATTACCCACATGTAATTTACATCTGGGTCAAGACGGTCTGGGAGCCACAACTTCATTCTTGTCATCAGTGTGCCCTGCAAGGTATTGTTGTAGTCTTCTGGGTGTTCCTCAAAAGCACTGTTTAGGCTGACTGAGCATTAGGGACCACGGTTTATGGTTAGGTTCATGAATAGACCTCAGAACTGCAGGGTTGCAGTTTGCAATGCCTGCACTCTGCTGGAATTTATAACTCCAAATTAGTAAGGCTACATAACCTAATACATGAGCCAATACACAGGTGTGAAGGATGGAGCTCACAGTCTGTGCAGTCTAGAAGCTGGCAGGACAGAGACTGCGTTAAAGCAGCTGTTCTACCTCCCTAATATGACACAAATCTGGCAATAAGATGTCTTTAACTCATCTCTCTATGCAGCCTATAGCATCTTGTTACACACGAAATCAGGACTTCTATGATGAAACCTAGTAGATTTGTCTGTTTGCATATGTGCTGGGGCATTCTTGGCTATTCCAAAAGAGTCAGGAGCAGGATTGTGAACATCATAACACTTCTACCTTCTTGTTATCTGGAGTTTTTCTTCAACCCATGCCTTCAAACAGCTTGCAGTGAAGTGAATCTGGGCACCCAGGAGGGCATTTGTGAGGTACAGTGTATATTCAGTCCTCAGAAGGTAGCATGCTGAGCAGGGGAAACACCATAGACACCATAAAGAGATTCTGAGTTTCAGCACAAGAAAATTCAGCACTTTGTTCAGTGGAGGGGGGACAGAAGAAGACAACTCTGCCCACATGAGATGTCTAGAAGTCTGTCAGCTTCTGAAGTTAGGTTTTTCTGGGAAGGAATTCCTAGTTAACCTGTGGAGCAGGAATTTAAACCCACATCTGGTATCTATGTATAGATACCTTTACCCTGGGCTTTAGGATATTCTAAGATAAAGATCAGCACTTTGGCTGATTTGCCCACCTCCCTCCCTCATTTTATATAAAGTATTTAAGCATTCCTTTAGAAAAGAATGTAATACTTTGGCTTATCTCAACTGAATGTGTTAAGAGTAATTTTTCATTCTTCCACTAAAGAAATGTGATTGCTTTGATCTTTAAAAAGGGCTACCTAAAGCATGTAGGTAATATTTTGTATTTGGCACTGATATGATGGCTGCTGAAATACTGTGTGCAGTTCTACTTCATGAATAATAGAGAGATTCAGGATTTTCCCTGTTAAATAGCAATGGGGAGTATTCAAAAAATAATGAAAGGATTAGAAAAACTGACACATAATAAGGAGATTAACCTGCTCTGTGTATCTGGTAGAAGACAGAGGGGACCTGAAGTACCTGATTGAAGGAGAAAAGATTTGTTCATAGAGATCTTCAACCTAGCAGATGTAAGGGCTGGAAGACAAAGTCTGAAAAGCTCTGCCGTGAAATTAAATGTCCATTTCTCACTTTGAGGGTACAGAAAAAGAACTGCAGAGAGAAATAATGGATTCTAAACCATTATAAATTTTAAAATGAGGATTATGCCAAAGACAATGCTCCATTCGGTTTGAGCTGGAAATTGGTTAAGGGGTCCTATGGCTTCTATTATGCAGGGTGTAAGACCAGGTGATAAGTAAGGCCTCTTAAATCTTGTAACTCTCTATTAAATGGTATCCTTGGTAGCACCACTTAATCTGGCAGAATTAAAGCAAGGAATAATTTGGCTCAAGCAGTAGGAAATAAAGATTAGTTAGTCTGAGTCAGAACTAGAGAATAATGAAAACATGCTTTTGGGTTGTCTGGAATCCTGCTTATCAAGTAACAATTGAGATTTACTGTAGACGTGGTGGAGGTTTAGTGGCTATGAAAAATTACCTGGGTCAGTTTGATTCAGCTCATGTGGAAAGATAGAATTAATCCCTGAAAGGCTCCCCATTAAGACACAGAACTAACTAGACTCAGTCCAAATTCTCCCTTCACCTTGGACACTGAGGGCTGTAGCACATTGACATGGCCCTTCAGAACCAGAAAACAGACTTACAGAAACTGTTGGATGTTTCCCTGCTTTGAGAGAAAATTTATCCCTTCTCTACATCCCAGATTTGTGCTTTTCATTTTTAGTCACTGCTTACTTGCTCTAGTGTGCAATCATTATTACATATTAATAAATATTCTACCTTATATTCAACCGTATTTCAGTCCATCAGGATTTCAGTTGAGGAGTAGCCCTCTGGTTTTGTGAGCTATGAAGGCCCAATTTTGCACTGAGCAAACTAAATATATCTTAGCAAGAAAGTTAATCTGGCCTTCTTTGCGTATGGAAGCTGTGACTGCTCACCTGATCTTATGATTTACTGTTAGGCTCATAGAATTTTAGCATAATCTTTTAGAAAGGTCTTCTGAAGGTCATCAAGTCCAATGCCCTGATCAAAGCAGAATTGTCTAAAGCAGGTTGTTTGGAACCTTGCTCAGCCAAGTTTTGAGTAACTCCAAGGATGGACCCTCCATATCTTTTCTGGACAATCCATTCCATCGTTTAACCACCTTAAGGAAAAATAAACTAACCAAAACAAAACAACCCGCAGAAAACCCCCAGACCCTTTCATGGTGATTTACTGCATGTATTAATGAAAGCAAGTAAACAAAGTGGAGGTGAGGAGGCAGCTTTCATCCTTGCAATGAGACGGAGCTAAATAATGCTCCATCGCATCAGAATAAAAGGAATTTTGTCTTGAAAACACACTCCATGTTTTAAAGAGCAGAAAGACTACCTTTGGGTCACTTGGTGCAAATGTAATGAGAAAAGGATCTTTAGCTTGCCGATGACACCAAGTTGTGTGGTTCAGTTGATACGCTGGAGGGAAGGGATGCCATCCAGAGGGACCCCGACACGCTTGTGAGGTGGGCTGATGCCAACATTATGAAGTTCAACCATGACAAGTGCAAGGTTCTACGCATGGGTCGGAGCAATCCCAGGCACAGCTACAGGTTGGGCAGAGAAGAGATTCAGAGCAGCCCTGCAGAGAAGGACGTGGGGGTGTTGGTTGATGAGAAAATGAACATGAGCCGGCTTCAGTGTGTACTCGCAGCCCAGAAAGCCAACCGTATCCTGGGCTGCATCAAAAGCAGCGTGACCAGCAGATTGCAGGAGGTGATTCTGCCCCTCTACTCTGCTCTTGTGAGACCTCACCTGGAGTATTGTGTGCAGTCCTGGTGTCCTCAACATCAAAAGGACATGGAACTGTTGGAACAAGTCCAGAGGAGGGCCACGAGGATGATCAGGGGACTGGAGCACCTCCCGTATGAAGACAGACTGAGGAAGTTGGGGCTGTTCAGCCTGGAGAAGAGAAGGCTGCATGGAGACCTCATAGCAGCCTTCCAGTATCTGAAGGGGGCTTATAAGGATGCTGGGGAGGGACACTTCATTAGGGACTGTAGTGGTAGGACAAGGGGTAATGGGGTAAACTTAAACAGGGGAAGTTTAGATTGGATATAAGGAAAAAGTTCTTTCCTGTGAGGGTGGTGAGGCACTGGAATGGGTTGCCCAGGAAAGTTGTGAATGCTCCATCCCTGCTGATGTTCAAGGCCAGGCTGGACAGAGTGTTGGGTGGCATGCCCATGGCAGGGGGCTGGAACTTGATGATCTTAAGGTCCTTTCCAACCCAAACTATGCTATGACTCTGTGATTCTAACTTTTACTATATTTTTAACTAAAAGTTTATATATTGATTCTATAAAACAGACTTCTTTGTTATTGGGGATTTGGTTTCACCCTGAAGAATCAGCTGCTTCTGCAAATGCCACAGCTGCTTTTTGTTTGTTTGTTTTATATAAATAATAAAGAGCCCCAGATAGCAGTTCAGCAGTGCAAACTCCAGTACAAAAATCAGCAAGAAATTCTATCCTATCTTATACTCAAATAGCCGAAAGAAAGCATAAGCAGGTGGAGATACAAGAAATAATGCAATTTGTTCATAACAGTTTAATATCTAAGACTGAGACAGATGCAAGTCACCATCTTGTTCTAGCCAAACCCTATGCCCATGAAGGACTTTCAGCAGTGTCCCATGGACATCACCTCTGAAATTCAGTCCTCTGCTCCTGAGCTAACATCATTTCTGCTAGTGAAAAAAGATAGAGGAACGAAAGTAATGCAATTAGGTCTGAGGTAAAGACTTCAACTTGCTTTTCATTTTATAATAGGAATTTTATCAAGGTTTGATAATGACCAGAATGTTTTACTGTAATGTCTATTCTGTAGGTGGTTATAAGTGCCGGCACAGCATCCCAACACACATTTTTGTTTCACAAAAATGCAAATAAACGAATAGTGTGTCCCTTGAGAGCCGCTTCGCGTTTCTTAAAAGCTCTGGTTTAGAAAGAAGGATCATAAGGAGGTGTGAAAATTTAGCACTAAGGTTTTAATTCTGCCATCATTCCCATGGCCGCACCAGCTGTTCAGGCTGCGAGAACTGCACCCTGGAGAATGGGAGCAGGACAGGAATTAATGGAGCACTGCCGCTTTGCACCAACCAAAGAGCACATCTGATGTGCCCAGCACACTAATGGAACCACATAAATAAGTAACAACGATACCACCTCCTCAGGGGAGGGGAGTGGTGTGATTAAGGGTGAAATCCTGGCCTTTTACAGCCAATGCCAGACTTCTGCTTGACATCAGCCAGGCCTAAATTTCACCATAGAGGGATTTATTTCACTCTGGACTTTCTCCTCAGTAACTGTGTACTATTCTGAGAAAGCATCCTTGATGGTCAGAACAGTGAACTCACTTGAATAGACCCATTGATTTAATGCCCCAGTTTGCTACAGGGAATGCAACTTTAAAGGCAGCTTTGTGGCTTTAAATTCCAGTAGCATATTTCAACAGATTTCAAGTGGCTGAAAGTGAAATTTCCAAGGAGAAGCAACATCTTTTTTGATGGCAGAATTCCACCATGGGAGTCCTCAGGTTAAATACACCATGAACGTGGAAAGGACAGAATTTTAGGTATAGTTTTGAATACTGTTGGACCTGTTTTTTGAAGCTGTTCCCTCCTTATAAATAAATTATTTGGGTTTTGAATGCCTCCCTTCATAAACCCAGAGCAGAAATGAGCCATCAAAATTATCATGCTTGAAAAAATATAATTCCTTTAACAAGGACCAGTGAAAAGACAGTGATGACTAACCTCATACTCACCTGTCTTTCGTTTCCTTACAAAATCATAGAACCATAGACCTAGTTTCCGCTGGGAGTTTTATGCTCCCATAATGGGGGGAGCTGATTGTGTGAAAATATTATCAGTATTATAGAAGGCATAATGCATAATACTAATGACTATAATATAATTGTAATTCGTTTGCTTAAAATTCTTACAATATAAATTAAACTCATGTCCTGAAGTTCCAGAGAATTAATGAACTTCATTTCTGTAATTTATCCACCCCAGAAGTTGCAAGTATAATCTGAGGTAACTGTCTGGGGTCCAATTTTAGATTTTGGAAGGATCTGGTTTTACGAGAGATTATGAAAAGGCACGGATTTGTCTGTGATAAGGTCTTGTTCCCAACCCTATGGCAGGGTCCCCATTGGTCCCACACTGCTCCTGTAGCTGAAGACACCAGTGAGGTTTACAGGGCTGCAAGGGCAAGACTGGAGATGGGAACTGCAAAACATCTGTGAGACAAACTGTCCACTGGGAATGAAAGCAGACTTCCAGATCAACATGGACAAAACAGTACAGCTTGCAGTAAAGAGGATCAGCATTAAATGAACTATTATTGTGTCACTGAATGGGAGGCTCTATTTGATTCTTGACTTTGTATACGTTGTGCTGGTCTGCTTTCCTGGGTTCATGACTGCTCCTCCTCCTGAAGAAAGATTTCCTTGTTCACATGAAGCCTCAGAGAGCTGGTGACTGGAGGAAGTTCAGGTTTTTAATGGAACATAGAGACTTCCTGTTTCAGTTTTCCCAGTTTGTACCTGGGGGCTGAGACCAATAAAATTATTTCTCAGGAGGGACTATATAGAGGTTGAATACTGTCCCTTCAGTTGCTGTTAACTACCTGACAATAGGGTTACATATATGAACACACATATAAGTGAGAATTACTGATTCGTAACCAATGTGTGAATCATACTGTATATGATACTACTGAACAATAAAAAATATTCTAGAGTCTTAGTTTTCAATAGAATTTATATGTGAGAATTTAATTATACAGTGGTACTATCTAGACAACAAAAAATAAATGTCACGTTTTTTCATCTAAGCTAGTAATCATAAAGAAAACCAGAAAAAAATCCTATGATAACGATACAAAAAGAATTCTGATAAGAATTTCTTTAATGTTGAAAGGCTCTGCTGAAGCTCTCTGCCTGTGCAGTACTGAATTATACACAAAATTTCTAAGAAGACCTTTAATATATTCTATGGTGTCCATATTACATATAAGCAGTAATATGCAGTAATAAGAAGCAAATTACAGTGTAAAAACAGGAATATTCGCAATATATCATTGACTTTTCCAAGAAAGGAGCAAGAATTCAAGCAAAGTATTTCAAAGACAATTTAGGACTAGTATGTGAAGACATGACTCCCAAATTTTTCTTGAAATTTTTAAATTCTTGATTTTTTTTTCCTATAATCGAATATGCTATTCCCCAGAATACATGTTTTTTAAAAGAGCCGTGTTTTTCTTAGATTTCACAGCTCCACACTTTTTGAATTACTTTTTTGGAAAGAATGATATGTTCTAAAATACTACATTTCTGAGTACATCATAAAAAAAATATCTCCCCTTCCTAATGAAGCAGCTTAAAGCATGGAAAGCAAGCAGTAAATTTTAATGGTTTAGAGTATAAGATAAGCATGGTCCCGGTTTCTGGTTCAAAAGTCTGTCAGGGCAGTATTCTGTTTCCAACAGCAACTGCCTTAGGCATGCACTACAGTTTACGTGAGAAGCCAATAAAATATCTGACCAAATGGTTATTGCTGTGAAATAAATCTCATCAATGAAAAACATCTAGCTGGTCCTATCTGTAATAATACAAATCAATTTTTGCATGAATATGAAAAACCAAAAATGCATTTTACACAACTTCTATTGATTCTAAAATACTACACAATGCTCTTTGAAGTGGCTAAAATTGGGAGACCCCCAGGAGACTCTGTGAGTCAGGCTTGTATACAGATGGGGTGAAGAATTCAACACAGCTTTTTCTTATGGTTCCCCAGATGGGTCTATTTCTCTTTAGTTGTTTAGGCTTCACACCTACACCACTGATGGCTAAAATGGCATGGGAGTTTAACAAGTTTTTGTCAGATTTAGGTGATATGCTTTAGTTCCCTTTCTTCAAAATGTATGAATTTTTTTTCACACACCCCCCTCTCCCCCCCGAATTTGCATCTTCATCTTTTCTTAATTTCTGAGAAACATTTCAACATCAACCACAAAAATTATCTTTAAGTTCAAGTGTTAACACCCACTGAGATGAAGAGAGGTAGACATTGTCTCTTCAAATGTAACATACTTTTTTCCCCGGACGTTTAAAAAAAGACAACTACCAGCTTTTACTTCACCAGCTTCTACTTAGAGTATATTCAGAAGCTCTTTTTCAGAAGCATAAAAACTTGAAACATGTCTTTTAGAAAATGAAAGCATGTGTGGTGCAAAATCTGAATCTGTCAGAGGAACTAGATAAATAGCTCAAATGGGCCAGACCTAGCCAATGAACAGAGTGTTTGACATCAGTGATTTATACTATTTCCCTTTCATGTTATAATAATTGTCACGAATTGAATTTATGTTGTGCCATTTCCTGTTCTAGCTGCAATCTTTGCTTCAAGAAAAAAGGTTTCAGAACTTTAATGCCTTCACTGTTCTTGGAAAGATAACAGTAAACGGGACTATTTTATGATTTCATGGCTTGGTTATTCATGTTCTTTCTTCCTATAGCCTTCAGGGAGAACTAGAAGGAAAGGGCAAGACAAAGAATTGGCTTCCCATTGAAAACACAAAGAATTAGATTGTTGCTGCTGGAGACAAAAAGTGAGCAGGGGAAAATGATGCTCCCCAAATTACTCCATAATAGGAAACCCTATAAATGTCTCCCATGCTTCTGCTAGAACTGCATCAATTTGCAGTGTGAGCAGCAGAGAGGGCAGATGTCGGATCAAAGAGGAAACATTTACCTAAACAATGAAAAAGCTCTCCCAGCTTCTTTATACTCAACACATGCCAGATTGCACATAGCCATTACTTGCTAACAGAAAGGCAGAAGATTTCTATTAAGCATGGTGTTGCCTGATAGCAGCAGAAGAAAATAGACAGTGAGCATGAGGAGAGAAATGAATGTCTGATAGGAATTCAGTCTGGAAGCCAGCAAGAAATCATTAAGAACATATATGCGTTTCATCGTAATATCTAACATGATAATATTGTCTTTATTGACATGATGCATGCCTTTCAGCTCTAAAATGAAGTTCTTTCTACTGAAGTGCACATTTCTGGAAATGAAATGTATTGACTCATAAAATTCAGCAATACACTGAAATAAACAGTAAACAAGCTGTCCTATACTTTCTCTTGTCACCATGTCAGGAAAGAAACATCAAAGAGTGAATTTAGTCTGTATACGAGTCAAAACAAAGGCCTATCCTAGCCAAAATCACATTATAATTCTCAATTAATAAGACCATAATATCCCAGCAAGAAATGAAATTACTATTTAACCAAACAGGAACTGGGCTACTTGTTGGCTGCAACTCTCCCCCTTCCTGGGAGGAACTCATTTCTTCTCCTTCAAAAATGAGTCACAAAGATATCTCTAGTAGTGTATTTAGCTAGATGGATTATTCCAGGCTAGGAAAAGGAGAAGAGCCTTTAAGGCCCCCAGAGACTTTAAGCAGCTCATTCTGTCGCACTACTCTCTTTTCCATAATGTAAGCAGGAACTGGTGAATGACTGTGATGATTAATTATGGACTCCTCAGGCTGCTGATGGTGAGGTAGAGCCAGCAACCAGGAGGAACCTGTGCAGAAGAGCTGGAGCCACATGACTGCAGGGACACACAAACACATCCTCTTCCCCACAGAACACTGGAGGACAGAGATGGTTTTGGGGGACACATGGGTAGGAGGGCAGCAGGGCTGCATGAGCACCCACCGTCTGCAGAGCCAAGGTGAAGCCAGAAAAAATGCAAGCAGCATTATCACCCCCAGCTCTGTTTTTGCTGCTGTCGTTGTCCACTTCCACAGGACAAACACCTTTCTAACAAAATACTGTCTACCCTTCATTACTTGGATGAAAGGAGAGCGGAGACTGCTGGATTTTTGGCAGGGACTTCCCAGGCAGCAGCATGTGCTGTAGCACTCACAAGCAGTGATCATCCCCGGAAGCACTGGCCCCATCAGCTGTGCTTTGCAGAGCTGCTCTGCATATGGGCAGTAAATCTGAAGCATCAGGAGGACTTCAGATTTACCGTGTGGTGAGGGCCATCTGCACGGTGTATACGTGGTATGTGTGATGCATTCCAGATACACACGTATTGCTGTCTGCCTGAAGTCACCATTTCTATGGAATTTGGGGGTGTTCAGAAAGAAACTTGCTTAGATTTGCTGCTCCAGGGAAACCACTGAACATCTGGAAATTTGGGATGAATGGGCAAAGTTAAATACCACCAATAGAAAGCTTCCAGAAAGAATATAATTAATATTCTGACACACTGTAATCTCCCTACCGATAAAACCTTATTTCTTTCCTCTTGAATTCTTTCAGTTCATCTAGAAAATAGAGATCAGTGAATCACAATACCCACCTTCTTCTACCTGAGAAAATGACAAGGATGCTGGAAAAACTGAAGGAAATTTAGATAGCTTGGACTTTCTACCCCAACCAGCTTCAAACAAACCACATTGTGCCTGTGGTGCTGGATGTTGTATCAAAGGTCTGTAATGATACAGCTTAGCCCTAGAGCCATGGAAATGTATTTATGTGGATGCTTTCATATACCTTATTATTTTGATCCAGATACTGTTTATAAGGTTTCCTTAGCCTAATGCTCGCAACCCCTGACCATTCTCCTGACTTTTTTAGATCTCAGCTGCACTGAGAATAGTAAGGGCAAGAAGCGGAGGATTCAGTCCTAGCCAGATTGTGACTACGTATCCCAGATTCACACACTGATAAAACTAGTCACTTCCACTGGAATTAGTTCAAAATTATACTGAAACAGAGTTGGGATACAAAGGCTGGAGGTTTACAGCTCAGCTTCCACTTCACCAGCTAAGTCAATTGCCCCTTTCTAGTGAGGATGTGGAAAATGACAGGCTCTCTGCTAGGGATTGCTTTTGTAAGGCTCCTATGGCACCACTCGCATGCTCCTAATGCTGCTCTGGAGGAATGTCACTGCATAGAAAGAGTCCCTTGCTCCTGCACAAAGTTAAAAACCTCCCTCGATTTTGAATGCACAGCTTAATAAAATGCCTAGGTTTTCAGACACATGTTAACAGCCCGCATTAAGGGAAATGAAATCTTCTAGTTGCCGAATCCTTTTCCAGGCATAGTTCATTTTTATAGATGATTAAGACATCCATGCAGGGCAGAGTTGCAAGTGATCTAATTTGCTCTCTTCTTCATTCAAACTTAAATTGGTCAAACTGAAATTGGAAGTGCTTTTCCCTTAGGATGCAAAGCAGAGCTAAGAAAAGGAAAGCTATTTGTGATTATGCTCACTTGCAGTACAGTGACTGACACAACTTTTTACCTGCTTTGTGTTTCATAGCATGGACAAATAAATTGATTTTTTTCTAAAGTTTGCAGCATAACCTCCTCATTATCACATTTGTTGAAACAGATGGGAAAGCATTTGGAAGGGCTGCTTACAGAGTAGTGCTTTCTACAAAAAGAAAGTTGTATTTAAACACTGTTATTCAAGTTGTTGGGGAGGCAACAATCTCAGCTTCCCAAATCTGATACATTTGCATAATTTCTCTTTTGTTCTTCTTTTTTCTGCTTGCTGTTCACATTCCCTCCTAGCCCTCTACAACTCCGCTGTGCAGGATATGTTTGAGATAATAGGACTTACATTACTTTCATGTATTTCACAACCAAGTCTTAATTCCCAACACCCGTTTTACACTTTTTGTTGTTTCATTTGGGCTGGCTTTCCATTTTCTGAAAGATAACTGTTCAGCTGAATAACCTCTTGAGTTTTACAATTATCCCATACTGTTCTATGTTCCTTTTGCCTTCCTGCATCTTTTTTTTTCTTACTTTATTCTTTTTACATGCCTTCTGTGACTGTTAAGAGATATTCTAAGACTTTTAATTTTGCTTCTTTTGATTTTAAAGCTTTTTTTTTATTATTATTTGAATGGGTAGGCAGCTGGTGTTCTGTGACAAGAGCAGTAATTTTCCTTCTGATGAATAGTTTATTTGAGGAAAAATGCAATTCTGGTTGTCCCAAAACTATTAATGAATTTAGGTCAAATTCATGAAATCATTTTGGCTGGAAAACCAACAACTGATATGTTACATTAGTAAAAGAATCAGCTACCTTTTATCTGGTGGTTTTGAAGATCTCTCAACTTTAATTCTCTGAATTTCCTCTTTTTGAGGGATGCTGAATGTACATCTCAACAGAAGGCTTTAGTGGGTATCATCTTGCACTCTGGGGCAGTGTCTTTGGCAAGCCCCAGACCCACTCTTATACACAAAGCACCCATGCTGACTCAGAGCATATTTAAATACTTAATGGAAAATTAATCTGCTTCAACAGGTGGGACTGAGGAAAACCCAGATCAGAATTAAGTACAACCAGGTGGCAGAGAGCTCCATATTGAAGGGGGAGATACAAGGTCAAAATTCGTTGGTGAGGGAAGTCACCCCAGGACAGCAGGACTCCTCCTGTGACAGTTTTGAGACTTTTAATCTTTAGTTTTTGCTTGTATTTTGGACTAATTAATTGATAAAAATTAGTTCAACAATTCCATTAAAAGTCAGATTATTCCAAAGTTGTTTATTGTTTATGGACCCAATTTGAGCACGTTTCCTGCAGCATATAGGAATGGTTACGACTTAGACCCTCTATGGTAAGTGATTTTATTGATTAGTCAATAGCCAGAGTGATAAATACTCAAATGGTCTTAGACCTGAAATTCATGAAATTTAGTGGGTTAACATGACCTAATTTGGCCCTTGACTGGCAAATGGTAACCTGTTTGGACAGCTTTGGCTCATCCCTTGTGTCTTCTTGGGATTTTCCATTTCCTCAATTAGATTTTTTAAAAATGTCAGTTGAATTAGAAAAAGTCCAGGATCCCCATCAGACAGGGCAGCACTTTTCTTTGCTCCTTATTTGTTAATACCTAGACAAGAGCATCAATGAAAAAAAAGGCTCTTCTTGAGTACATGACTTTAAGATCCATGTTTTACTAATTAACATATTGGTTAAGTTGGTTCTCATTCTTGTTTAATGTATATTACAGCAGTTTGGCGGAAGCTTGGCATCTTCTGTTGCTCCCTATTTCTGTGACTATTTCTTTATAGATTAGTACTAAAATTTTACTATAATTAACTTCAGAATTATTATTTTCCTTCAAAATTATAAAACTATTTTTTCATGTAATGCCTCTCTCTGGGTTTGCTGCTTATATTTTAATTTACTGAAGCAGTTGACCTAAGTTATGTCCATGACAAAGGCCAAACATGCTGCTGTGAAGTTAGGAACCCAAGCTAGCCTGGTACCCTGCAATGCACATTACAACTGATCCAGCAAAGGAATAAACAAGCATGCAGACATGTACATGAGCATCAGACAGGGCAGCAGACCCACTGCAGCTTATGGGGCAACTCGTGTGCTTAAAACGCACACACAGAGTGTATGTTTAATGAACCATGTCACATTCCTGTTACAGGCTAAAAATTCCAAAGTAAAATGTGTAGACAAGCCTGGTGTGAGAGCCTATTTAAGGAAATCGTCTCTGAGTCCTGGAGCCATCTGTGATATAAAAGTATACTGCATGGACTCCTTGAATAAAAGGATTCACTGGCAGGGCTTGCTGGAAATTTTATTCAGAGATGTTTTTTGTACAGCAAGCATATAGATCTTCCACATGATGAATCAGATTTACTAAGAATGTCTGCCATTTGGAAGTGATTTCAGGCTTGAAGAATGTCTTACTGGAGGCCTGATTTGATCTGGGGAAGGGACTGGGGGTCACATGCTCCTGGTGTAGACCTGATTTTCTTTCAGGCTGACCTCTACAAAAAATAATCGTAAGGAAGAACCAGTTCAAGGGCTGAAGGCTAGTACCACTTGGTAACTAATTACAGCCTGGTTGTGCACAGCACTGAAGTTTCCCTCGTAGGCTGCAGCACTGATTTAGTTGGTATGTTAATACGGAAGTCTAAATTAAATCAGGCTTGTGTCAGTGCTATCGAAGAGGCACATTCACTTAGCCCTGCAGTTTTATAAAATGCAAAGAAAGAAAACCATATGGCAGATTAGGGCAAATTGCTTTAAAATTGTGGCTGAGAGCCAACAGAGAGAGAGTAAGCTTGAGAGAGCATTCACGTCTGTTTGAAATATGCCCACTTTCACTCTGTTGCTTCACACGCTTGGAAGTGGAAGGCTCATTTCCCTGTGAGCTGAAATGTATTAAATACTCCACGTCTTAAAGAAAGTAATGTGTTCACTATTTGTGGAAGTTACAATAAAAACATGTTTTTTTTTAAATTGGGATTGGATTTACTGCTGAAGACTGAATAAAAACTTAGTGAAAGACCAGGAGCATCAAGGGGGGAATGAACATGTGTAACAAGGAACACTTCGTAGATAGTCCTGGCTATTATTACTGCAAGTATAGCACAGTGACTAAAAGATTTATGCAGGAACTGAGATCATGGAGTACTGAAAATAAATACAATAATGATCCCTGCCTCAAAGAGCTTTCAATGTAGTTTTATTTTCTGAGCCATGAGAAGCTGCAATAAGGAAATGAAACAGAAAGGACAATAAATAAATGGCACTTTGAAAACCTCTTTAATTTTAATAACCTAGAAAGGTGTCATAGCACTTTGTCATTCAGAATAAGAAGGAAAAATGAAAGATTGCATTTTCTTTGTAGGAATCTGGCTTTGCTCCACAGTTCCTCTGAGTCATTCCACCAGCTTTCTGTGGACACTCGATGGATGCCTGGGACCTGAATGAGGCAGGCTCCTGAGGAGCTAATACTCTGCAATACAGATCAGTGAATGAGTACTGAAATACACACTGAGCACAAAGAGCACTTGGGCCCTTTGCAGTGCTCACTGCAGTGGCCAGGGGTACCTTCCAGATTGTCAGAATGGCCTTCCTCACGTCACCAGGATGCTCTGGATGATGGGGTTTCTCCTCTCTATCCTGCAGGTCATAAACTCTTCTTATTAGAGGAAAGTCAAGGCAGAAGGCTCAGAAGCTGCATCTTCAGGGGTTTGCAAGTCCAGATTTGTGTAGGGCATCTGAATTTTTTTCTGAAACCTCATCTCCTTTAATCACAGTCAGGACTGTCCTGCATGTGGCCATGAGGACCATTGCACCTGCCCCTGAACAGTGAGGGTCCTCCTGTGGGTTATAGAAATTACACATAACAGGGTTCAACTCTAGGTTTCTGCTGAATCAATAAGATGAAAGATAGATTCCTCTATAAAAGTAAGTTTTATTAATATCAATGTATCTTGAGCTGGGTGCCTCCAAAGAGGGACCTTGAAAAAAGAAATCCCCTGGCAACTACACCCTTACAATCTGCATTCCCCACCCCTCCTGCGACAGCTCTGACCAGCAGTAATATTAGGGTCTGGGTTCTTCCCATTCTTCAGTGGGTCCCTTTATTGCTTCTAGGCAGGAGGTTTCTTATCTCTAAGGTTGCAGCTTCTATTAATGAATTCTTATCTCCTGGCTTGAACCAGCTCTGGGGACTTTTCTTTACTTGGCTGGGTAAAAATTCCACATGCTTTCAGCCTAAAGCTTCAGCAAGCTTAGCTATTAATGCTAAAGCAAGTTATGCTAAATAAGCTCTATATAAGCAGTATACCTAATATACATATGCCAGATTACTGGGGGACTCCACCAGCTGCCACCCTACCATCATATCGCTGTGGCCAGCCTACAAGCTACCCCCAAGCCAGCATCCAGCTTCTCTGCTCACAGCCTCAAAACATCTCCATCTAACTGCTAAAAATGCTTTGGGAGGCCTCAGCCCTGAGTGCAGGGCGTTACTGGAGCAGGGTACCCAGCTGACACTGCTCCAGTTTCCATGGAAACTCTCTCTGTGCATTTAGAGTCTCTCACTTACAGCCTTCATTATATTTAACATTCAAAGAGACATTGATTAAAACATGACATTCCTAACACAGAGAAAAAAACATTTTCCACAAAACCCTATTATGTGGCACCGACAAACTGGTTGATGGCCAAATTAGTTAATAGAAATTTCAGATGACATTGGAACAGACCACAAAAAGGATGAATTCATATAAAGTTTAATGTCTAAGTGAGCCTTTCACAAACTTAGTGATGCAGACTGGAGAAATGTGGTACATGGGTGTATCAGGGATGCCTCACATAAAGTAAAATTTAACCTGAAGTGACCTCATTTAAACCTTTTCCAGTAGTCATCATTAAAAAGTATTGAGGTACTATTGAACCAAGATGTTATTTCTGACTGGGGAGGCAGCAGTAATATTTTAGAGAGCAATGGGCGTGTCAATCCGCTCACTAATTCCCATCCCTCAGCCAGCTGAATCTTGCTGGAGATTAGGTCCTGTATATGGTCTATGACGGAAATAGTGCAGAAAGGCTCTTGAGTTTTAAGCTATGATCCATCCACCCTTTCAGAATCTCTTTGCATGTCAGCTGCTAGCCAGGACTTTCTGCTCTTCACTTAAAATACAAGAACTATATTCTTGTTTCACTCCTACATTTGGTCTGAAGATGTCCACTCATTACCCCCCTGGTCCCAGGCTCTGCTCCACAACAGAACTTGTCTGGGGAAGGACAGGAAGGCAGCAAAGACCTCAGAGGCAGCAGTGCCCTAGCGTGGGAGTGGGACCGAGGTATGGCTCAGAAACTCAGGGCAAACAGTTAGCACAGAATGAGGAACATGGCTACCATCAAGAGTACCAAAATGGAAATAGTAACTAATAAAATGTAGGGCTTTGACATAGTAGGTACTCAGAGTGGTGGAATTATCATGCTACCAGTGCACTGTTCATTCTCAGTTCAAACTCCTAATGATACTCATTTCCATCTACCTTCTGCTTCTGCCTCACTCTACACCTAAGTACAGAGGAGATGTACCTGGATTTCATGGAATCGCAAAACCAGCTCCCACCCAAGGTGATGCATCTGCACATCCTTTCAAGCAAAAGACAGTCATGGGTCTGGCTAGACACTGAGGGGTCACGTAGCCTACTGTTCCTCAACTCTTTTTAACCCTGTTTCCAGATAACCTTTTTGAAATTATGCCAAGGATCACCTAGTACAGCACTGCCATGATGGTTTTCATTTACATCGGAGTAAAATTCAGCTACCCTGAGAAAAGTCTAGAGTGACTTTTAATTTCCCCATTTTTTTTTCTTGTTTGCATGCCTGGAAATATATGTGTGTGCATTAATACTTAAAAGCTTTTGAAGTTGTTTCAAAACAATTGTGAAATCACAATGTGATGTGATATCTTACAGATCACCAAATGGTCCACGGATCACAGCTTAAGAAGCATTCATCTACATTTGATATCTGTACTGGGGGAGGATGAATTGCACCTTAAGGCTGTCTCTACACTAACAAATTAAACATGGCCAGGAAACAGTGCTGGGCACTGGAATTCAATCATTCCTACCTACCAAAAAATTGCTAGAGCAGTTTCTGGCACAGCTTTGGCCTGAACCAATTATTGCTATACCAAATAACTGCTGGGCACAGCTCAGAGGTCAGTATGGTGAGTAACCAGTCCCAGATTAAATTCTCTGCACAGCTACTCTGTTTTGGAGAGTAAGAGAAACTGCACGCAAAGATCTACTCAGAGTAGCCCAGTTTGGCTTGAAATAAACCTGGTGCCATTTGGTTTACTCATATATGTTTTAGTTGACACAGAAGACACTTAAATGTGGTCAGATGAAATACAGACTGTCTGTCCTCCATCTCAGAAGGTCTCACCACATTTTATCCTGTCAATGCAGAACCAGAATATTTCCTAATAGCTCAATAGGGGTGATAGAGTCTCTACTAGATTTCATGGTCTGTAGGATCAAACTGTTTGGCACAGTGCTTTCATAAAGCATTGCCTTCCCTTTAATGGGTTTAATTAAACATTTATTTAATGATATTTAGGAAATGAAAGGTGCACCAGAAAAGCTAGTAACACTTTTATGGAAATTCATTTGCCTTCACTTCAGGTCTCTAGAAATAAGCATTACAGTCTAGGCTAGTAAAACAGTCTTTCACTGTACCATAGAATCATAGAATCATAGAATAGTTAGGGTTGGAAAGGACCTCAAGATCATCTAGTTCCAACCCCCCTGCCATGGGCAGGGACACCTCAAACTAAACCATCCCACACAAGGCTTCATCCAACCTGGCCTTGAACACTGCCAGGGATGGAGTACTCACAACCTCCCTGGGCAACCCATTCCAGTGCCTCACCACCCTAACAGGAAAGAATTTCCTCCTTATATCCAATCTAAACTTCCCCTGTTTAAGTTTGAACCCGTTACCCCTTGTCCTGTCACTACAGTCCCTGACAAGGAGTCCCTCCCCAGCATCCCTATAGGCCCCCTTCAGATACTGGAAGGCTGCTATTAGGTCCCCATGCAGCCTTCTCTTCTCCAGGCTGAACAGCCCCAACTTCCTCAGCCTGTCTTCATACGGGAGGTGCTCCAGTCCCCTGATCATCCTCGTGGCCCTCCTCTGGACTTGTTCCAACAGTTCCATGTCCTTTTGATGTTGAGGACACCAGAACTGCACACAATACTCCAGGTGAGGTCTCACAAGAGCAGAGCAGAGGGGCAGGATCACCTCCTTTGACCTGCTGGTCACACTCCTTTTGATGCAGCCCAGGATATGGTTGGCTTTCTGGGCTGCGAGCGCACACTGACGGCTCATGTTCATTTTCTCATCGACCAGCACCCCCAAGTCCTTCTCTGCAGGGCCGCTCTGAATCTCTTCTTTGCCCAATCTGTAGCCGTGCCTGGGATTGCTCCAACCCAGGCGAAGGACCTTGCACTTGTCATGGTTGAACTTCATAAGGTTGGCATCAGCCCACCTCACAAGCGTGTCAAGGTCCCTCTGGATGGCATCCCTTCCCTCCAGCATATCAACCGGACCACGCAGCTTGGTGTCATCGGCAAACTTGCTGAGGGCGCACTCAATCCCACTGTCCATGTCAGCGATGAAGATGTTAAACAAGACCAGTCCCAACACCGATACCTGAGGGACACCACTTGTTACTGGTCTCTAGCCAGACATCGAGCCATTGACCACAACTCTTTGTGTGCGGCCATTCAGCCAGTTCCTTATCCACCAAGTGGTCCATCCATCAAATTGATGTCTCTCCAATTTAGAGAGAAGGATGTCGTGTGGGACAGTGTCAAATGCTTTGCACAAGTTCAGGTAGATGACATCAACAGCTTTACCCTTGTCAATCAATTCTGTAACCCCATCATAGAAGGCCACCAAATTGGTCAGGCAGGATTTCCCCTTAGTGAAGCCATGCTGGCTGTCACCAAGCACCTTGTTGTTCTTCATGTGCCTCAGCATGCTGTCCAGGAGAATCTGCTCCAAGATTTTACCAGGCACAGAGGTGAGACTGACTGGTCTGTAATTCCCCGGGTCTTCCATTTTTCCCTTCTTGAAAATGGGGGTTATATTTCCCTTTTTCCAGTCATTGGGAACTTCACCTGACTGCCATGATTTTTCAAATATGATGGCCAGTGGCTTAGCAACTTCATTTGCCAGCTCCTTCAGGACCCGCGGATGGATTCCATCAGGTCCCACGGACTTGTGCGCGTTCAGATTTTTAAGATGGTCTCGAACCAGATCCTCTCCTACAGTGGGCCCAAGGTCTTCATTCTCACAGTCCCTGCGTCTGCCTTCTAAGAACTGGGTGGTGCAGTCAGAGCCTTTGCCAGTGAAGACCAAGGCAAAGAAGTCATTCAGAACCTCAGCCTTCTCCAAACCCTGTGTAGCCAGATCTCCCAAAAGCTTCCTTAGGGGGCCTATGTTGCCCCTAGTCTGTTTTTTGTTTGCTACGTACATGTAGAATCCCCTCCTGTTATCCTTAACATCCCTGGCTAGGTTTAATTCTAACTGGGCCTTAGCCTTCCTAACCTGGTCCCTACCTTCCCAGACAACATCCCTGTACTCTACCCAGGCCGCCTGTCCTTGCTTCCATTTTTTATAAGCCTCTTTTTTCCTTTGAGTTTTCCTCAGCAGCTCCTTATCCATCCAAGGAGGTCTCCTGGCCCTCCTGCTGCACTTCCTTCTAGTTGGGATGCAGCACTCCTGAGCTTGTAGCAGGTGATCCTTGAATATCAACCAACAGTCTTGGGCCCCCCTGCCCTCCAGAGCTATATCCCATGGAACCTTACTAAGCAGGATCCTGAAGAGGCCAAGGTCTGCTCTTTAGAAGTCCAGGGCAGTGAGCTTGCTACACGCTCTTCTCACTGTCCTGGGGATCTCAAATTCGACCATGACAGTCTCCTCCAGAGGGTGATTCCTTCCAGAAAAAGTAGACATTTTTGATACATAGAATTACTCTAGGGAGAATTTACAGACATTTCCCATGGTCATAAAAAGACATGATACCAAATTTTGAGGTGTAAAAAATTTCAGTCATGTAGCATGCATTTCAAACAAACCTAGTGAGAAAGAGTTTCAGAAAAGAAGTGAATAATTGAAACAGAACAGGGAAGGCAATGCTAGCAAGGCTAGAGGTATTTCCCCCTTATTCTGCTTTAAAAAGCTAAAAGCTGTACATTTGTATCTCCATAGCAATTAAAGATAACCCTATCTAAAAAAGTGAGAAGCAATGGGTTTGAATCTTGACTGTGCTTCAGCATTCTACGTTAAAAATGTATGTTTATATACTTTCATACTTTCTGTGATACATTCTTTCAAGCATCAGTTGTTTACAGCAGGGGGTCTGTTTATGTATTTGTTCAGTGAACAGTGCAATAGCATCTCCACGGTCAGTTGTTCCTCAAGGTGCTACTACAAATAGCTAAAAGTAAATAATAACCTGTGTCTTTTCTCTCCATTTTGTCTAGCTAATGAAGCAGTCATGGCTTAACTTCGATCCTTCCTCAGACGGATTTTGTATGATCATACAAAACACTCAGGGAGAAAAAAAAATAAAGTCCCTAACCCAATACTTGGTCAGATTTCCATCTGCTCCCAAATCACTGTTTTATATCTTGAATACATCCCCTGTGTTGGTCTTATTTTGTAATTGGGCAGAAAATGAGATTTATCCAATTGCTTGATTAGTCCTGTGTGTAGCATGAACATAGTTCAAGAGCCCTTATCAAGTTTTGGAGCACTTTATCTCAGAGTTCAAATGGTTACCATTCATTATGCTGCAGCTGTACTCTCCCAGAATACAAAGGACTCATGAGTGTAAGTATGAAACAGCACATGATCTTTCTTGGTAAAGAAAAAAACACTTTCTGTTGATATTTTCTAATGATACTGAATAAGGAAAAAAACAGGAGTTGGGCAGATGGTAGGGACAGGCTGAATGCTGCTTATTCTACTTCAGAATATCCATCAGACTCAATGCCAGAAGCAGAACTCACAATAAAAATGGTGTTTATGTGATATTTTTCAAACATAATTTTTCAAACATTAGAATTCTTGATCTAGCCTGTGAAAACCCAAGCTACACCTTGAGCCATTGTAAGCCTTCTCACCCATAGTTCAGCAGATGGAGGCTGTGCTGCCTGTCCATGGAGGGGAGGAGCAGAGATCACCATGGACAAGAAGAGATGCTCCCATTAACAGGAGACAGATCCAGAAAGATGCTGAATGTTCCACTGAGTTCAATGGGAGTCAAAATAATTCAGCACCTCAGCCGATCACATCCTAGGAGTTTGACACTTACAGCCTTTATTTTGCACAGCAGCCAGAAAGTGTTTAGTCTTGTTCCTTCCAGCAGGACTCCACGCATGAGCAAGCTCCACTCAGGACAATGTGAAAATGGGCTCAGCTGTGAAGCACTGACTCTCTGTTATTGCGATGAATGTCACCGGTGGGAAATCATTGTTATAGGAGTCTATAAGCCATGTCCCTCCATTATAGCTGGTTTGAATATATTTGAATAAATTTAGGAAGCAATTCATTTCAGCAGTAGACAGGACAACATAGACAATAAACAATAACATTATGCTTCCAGACATATTAATTGTACTGAAAGACTGAAGTGAAACATGAGGATTTTCAGTCCTAGCAGTACTGAGTTGTTTCGATTTTCACAGGGCCAGCCCACGGGTGTGAAGGTGTTGGGACACGCTGTGCTGAACCTCTTCTCCCCCAGTTTTTCTCTGAAAGCAACTGCTTTTTCTTTTTGCATTCCCACTCTCTCTTTCATGCCGGCTTCACACTGTCAATGAGGTACTTGACCTCCCTTTGAGAGTCCAGGTATTCTCAGCCTCCTGTGCAGCTGGTGCCAACGCTGCTCCATGGATCACTTGGCAGGGGAAATCCTAAGAGCCAGCCAGCTAGCACCATCTTTGCTGAAATGTAAAAACATTGTCTCAAACTTGCAAGCCCCTATCCAGACACTCATAAATCCTACGCTCTTGTCCAGGCTAAGATAACATGTGTAACAACATGCAGCATGCTTGATTTTGCGGGTGTATGGAGGGGCAAATGCTTTTCAGGGAAGTGTGCCACAAAGGTAAAAGGCTGTGCATCACGTATTTTCATTGAAGCAACCTGGATGTACCAGAAATATTTCAGTGCGAACTATCTTGGCATATGACTGTTACAAGAGAAGATCTACTCTAAAAGAAATTTGGGAAAAGAAAATGTTGTTTTTCTGTTTATTTCAGCCTGCTTATTTCCTGAATTTGGCAGCATTTTCTATATAGTCAGCAGCATAGTTTCCTAAACCCTGGCAGAATTATTTTACCCTATTGTCTGTTTGAGTCTTTCACACAGAAACAGGAAAGAGAAAAAAGGCGTTTTTCAAAGCTTGTGAAATACAAACAACAAATTATTGTTGTTATTCTCGTCCTTCCTCCTCTCCATCCTATAGCTTATTACATTTTTATCACAGTACATCTGCAGACTTTGTCTACATTTTACCCACCATGCTGATATAGCTGTCTAGGTGAAGCTATGCTGGTATAATCCCAAATGTAAACAGCTTTGCTCTAAGCGCAGCTTTTCAGTTTAACCTAAACCTCTTCTTAAGAGGCATAAACAGACCAAAAAATCCACTCTGATATTGGATTAAGACTGATCAGTTTGAGGTTTATTTGCATCCTACTCACAAAACCTTTGCATCTAGAGCAGACCATATCTGAAGCTATTTTGAGAGAAACTGTGTAAGCCTATACCACATTTACAGCAAATATAAGGCTGCCTTTGTCCATTCCCAGACTGAGAAGAAACTATCTGACCATATTATGTAATGTTTAGCCCAAGCTAATAAACATTGTTGTGGCCTGGTGCTTAAATGCTTCTAAGTTGCAAAAGCAGAGATGCGTCTTTTGTTATTCCACTTGGAAGACACAATTAATTAATGCTGTTAACAGTATAAAATGTTGACATATCTGCAATAGCTTTAACTGTATCATAGGCAGCTATACAATTCCTTTAACTGTTCTTCAATGGAACATCGTCACACCAGACAACTATCATTAATGGCAGAAGATCCTATGTCAAGCAGTAATTTATAGCTACAGCTCTTCAGATGTTCATCTGCTGGAAATCCTGGACAAAAAGCCACTGCATACAAGTACAGTACTGTACCTGATTTGAGCTCTGTGCATGTGGGATGCTTCTGACTTCTTGGATTTGCTATGCTCAAGTGTGTCTAATAAGTTCACCATCAAGTAGGACAGAACCAATGATTTTGCAGTAGCTAACACTGTAATTCCTGCTGCACAAAGCTGCTTCTGGGATGCTGGCAGCTTTGGGTAACTGAGCAAAAGTACCAGCTCTGACTTATGTCCACTCTTTGCTCTTACTTTTCTCAAGTTCAAATGACTATGCAAACATATTTACAGCTCTGCTGACTAGATTCACCAGCAAACTCTGCCTGTTTTGTGCTGAGCTGAAATAAAACTATATAGGACATCCCCAGGAAAACAAAAGTACAGCTCTGTTTAATAGTGACAAAGGATCCAGAAAACAAAGAACTTTTAATATATATATGATACACATATATATAGCAGGACACTGTTCCAGTAACTAGGTAGCAGGTTAACAGCAGTCTCCTTGACAGACCTGCAAGGAACAGCTACTGACTGTTTTCTGCCTCCTGCAAACCTACTTAAGAACAAGCGGCTTTCATCTGTCTTTCCTTTGACAACCCTGTTGGAGTGGGACACCAATTCTTGCAAGAGAGGTGGACCACTGAAAATACTCCAGACATTAAAGACTGAAGAATTTTTTCTCACTCAAGCCTGGCAAAGATTGGAACATATAAGTTAAAACATATTCAAGATCACAGCTTCTCTGCATGTGACAAAGATTGGAAACTGAAACGCAAGTAATGCCTAGCTGTACATATATACATTCATGTATACACTATATTTGAAAATCTATCTATATGTATGTATATATAAATGTGTGTGTGTATAATCATGAATATGGGCTGTAGTCAGAGTTGAAACTTTCATAGCTTGGCTTGGAGCTGGGAAGTTAATTCAGTGCGCTATGGTACCATAGTCCTATGAAAGGTCTTTTCTAATAGCGGCAGACTAGCAGAAGAAATATGTCCCCAAGAGGATTCTTTGTCCTGTGCACAGCAAAGGAAGCATTTTTCAGTTATATCAGGTCTGTCTCCTCAGCTGGGATCTACCAATCAGGCATTTTGATCCCAAGCCTGGGTGACTAATCTAATTTTCAACCAATACATTGTGTTATGTATTAGGAAAATTCTCCTTCAGAGATCTGCTCCTGCTTTTGTTGACAGGAAACTTTCATTCATTTCAAGACGGGGTTCTGATTTCAGTCCTGTGAGATAACTAAAATGAGAACAAGGTATCTTACTGCTGACGTATAATTATCAGATCATGATATGAACTGGCATACAATATCTTGGACCTTGAAACAAAACTAGCCATCAGTTCTTCGTTGTGCATTGTCTAACATGGAATAGAGATACGGATTTTAGGCATCAGTGATGTGGACAGGTAACAACCTTTAATTAGGTTTCCCTTTGTTCACCCCACGTCTAATGAAGCAGCAAATTCACAGAGGTAATCAAAAGAAAAATACTCATTTGTTTAACTTGTGCTCATTTCTTTTTCAGATTAAAATCTTCTATTATTCTTTGCTTTTGACTTGTTTCACAGCAAGAAGAATAGATCTTGTGGATAAAAAAGTCCCAAAACAAGTAGAACTGGCACCCTGTCAAAACCTTCAGATTGAGAAAATCTCATGTAAAATGTTGGAACCTCTTTGGTCTTCAGATTCTGTAAGAAAAAGAAAGAGTCATTATCTTCTCCTGTTATAAATCAACTGTTTGCTTCCCATAAGACAACTGATTTGGATGCCATGTCCAGTGCAAGGTGACATAAAGAGGGAACACTTCTTTACGTAGCCAAGTGCAACCTCTGAGTGTTAGGGACCATCTGATAGAAAGTATACATGGCGCTGTTAGGAGAAAGAAAGCCATTACCTCCTCCCTCAGGAAAGACAACTTTTCCACATCCTGGAAATATCAAGACACTTTGCAGGCCCTCTCAGGATGATAGCAACAAGCCTATGAGAGACTGCATCCAGCATTCAAACCATTCTGGACATTTCTTGGTATTCAGGTGGTACTAAACAGAGCTACAAAATGACTTTTGCTCTACTCTATGTCTGCCCCTGATGACTGGTACCCTCTTGATGTTTGGTAAATAGCCTGCCAAACTATGTCTTCATGTAGGCAAAACCATGGTAAGCCATGTTAGATCTGTGAAGAGTTTATGATGGTATAACTGAAAGAAGAATCTGTTCCTTTATATATAGTATTATTAAAATAAAAATAAAATCTCTTAGAAATTGCTTTCTAGCTCAAATATCTATTGCAAAGTTGCTTCTTGCTCAGTAATTCAAGGTTCAGAGTGTAATGGATATGAATAGGAAGAAAAACAGTGTATAACAGTGGTAGTTGTTTTACAAGAGCTGCTTTCAAAGTGGTTCTTAGTATGTGTATTGCCAGTACAAACTGTTGCTTTGAGCCAGCTCTGCAGACCTTTATGTGGTGATTGCATAGTTTTCTGAGCTCCATAGGTCTCTTGGAGCATAAATATTCTTTTGTAGGGACTAAACATGTGCCTGTGCTCTTCTTGGTTCATTAGGCTTAGTTTTTGACTGGGGAAAAATATTCAGTGATGGCATCATTTAAATACCGTAGGCTGTAGAGCTTCAAAAAGAGAATTCATTCACAGTAGATGACACAGATTTGTAACCTTTCTTATGCCCTTTTTATAGAATTGAAATGCAAGACTGACTTAAAATCGTTAACACTAGAAAGTGAGGGTAGGTTTGCAGTTAAGAGGAATGCGTTGTTTCGACCTGCTTTTCTTTCTTTCTTTCTTTCTTTTTTTTTTTTTTTTCTCTTTCAGGACCTCTTAGATTCACATTTACACCATTTAACTGCTATACTTAAGCTGTACTGTTTGTGGCTTGTTTCCTAAAGCTGGACATTTTCTTTAAAAAACAAAATAAACAGAGCTGAGATTGCTAAGGACTGCATTTTAAGAGACATGTTCCTCCACAATGCTGCATGAATTTAAGCTCTGAGTATGAAAGAATGGAACTGAATTTTAGGAAATTGCATATATATTCTCCCCCTCAGTCTTCCCTCTATGACCCTTAAAATAGTCCCTCAAGACTTCTCTCTGCCATGAGGAACACAGGCTTGCAGTGATCAGGGAAATGGAGTTATGAGAGATGTTTAAGCTCACTGAGCCATGAGGTGACAACCAAAAGACCTCAAAAGGCATCTGCTATATGGAACTGGTTCATTTGAAGAGAAGCCACTACATTACTGACCATTGAGTGGATCCCCTGCTGCCCAGGCCAATGGGCACAAACTCTTCATTAGTGTGGTGGTGCCCATGCCCATGAGGAACATTCATTCCCTGACATTATAAAAGGGTATCACCAACATCAGTTTGAGCAAGCTGTATTGTCTTCAAATATTAACCTAAGTCTTGAAAAACAAAAAGTATAAGATAATACATATTCCACAAAGAAAGTTCCCTCTTCACCAGCAGTAGTTGGTTTAGTTTGCTTGCACGGCTCAGTCTAAAAAGAAGCACTCATCATAATCCCCCACCACCAAACACAAACTGATTTTCTGTTGCATTTTATGTCCTTTGTGCTGTTTCAGGGTAAGTTTTTACTGTAAGAAACTAATGAAACAATATGTTTGTAGATAGTAACTTCCCATTGCTACAACCTGCCTGACCCATCAACCCGGATGAAAGGAGTGGGGTGAGCTAGACGGGATGTGACAAAGCTCCTGCTGCTTTTTAGAGACACTTCAGTAGTGTAATACAAAATGTGGGGTGCATAGCTAATGCTCTCGCATCCCTTTTGCATCCCAGGTACAAAAGAGCCACACTTCACCCTGTGGCAACTATAAGAACTGGAATAAACAAAGTCTATCTTATTTATAAAATATTCAAGCATACTCTAAGGTGAAAGTGTGGCATGAAGGTAAAAAATTGAATCTGCCTCATCCTGTACGCATGCATAAATGTAAAGATAATCGGAGGACAGACAGTTTTGGTCTTTACCAGCATTAGATTAGACTTATATAAGTGTATAAAGACTTATTTCTTTCTTCTGCCCAGCAGAAGAAGATCCAGTGAAGACAGGAAAGCCAGTGACAGAGGGCTGTATAAGCCACTAATAAGTGCTCTTTCTAAACCAATGTACTTCTGTGCAACACTTTCTCCCCACCTACAAAGCCAGCTTCAGTAATCCCTCTTCCCGTCAGCTCTCCACAAGGGTAGAGGTATAGACATGCAACCTAGCACCAAGTAACACTGCTAGCATGGTTACTGTACATGATAATAAAATCCTTTAGTCCTAGACAAAGACTTAGACTGGACTGATTTTCCTAGTTTGTACACCCAAACTATGCCCTGTACCCCTTAGAGCCAAGACAAAGTTGCTTTGGCTGTTTTATGAACTGCAACTTACTTTGTCACACCTCCAGCTCTGCAATAGGATTGTCATAGCAGCCACTGTTCTAATAAGTAGAGTTTGAAATAGGATGTTTCTTCCAGGCCAGGTGTGTAGTTAAAGAGATGTTTGCCCTGGAGACAAATCTGAAGAGAAAAAGGGAAAAAGTCAATGAAGCAGATCCATTTTCTGATGAATGAGCAATTTAAAAAGTCATTCATTAATTAATGCAATGAAAAAATAATTTTTAAATCTGGTTGGTTTTTATTTCAACCTCTTTTACAATTAAAAAGAAAAAAATAGTAATCATATGGATGTTTCATTTCTTAACTAAAAATATGCAGTTCATGTCAATCATCCATCTCTGCTTAACTCTTGAGACTGCAAGCCATGTCTGACAGCTGTTTGTAACTGAGTTGTCTTTATTTACAACTCCACATACACTGTCACAGAATTAGCTAAGCTGTAGAATTTCCAGACTTAAATCTCAGCAACTAAAGACTCAGGCTTTACCTGAATCTACTTAGCTTCTGAATTTAAAAGGTATTGACTTCTACTGGAGAAATCATATACGTTTGATTCCACCAATACCCTTTTTTGGTATTGGTGGAAAACTTTTGCACTAATGCTGACACTGCGTGACCCCATCTAGCTCACACATTTTCATAATGTCATAAACAGAGTTTAGCACATCTATTGGCATATGGGGTCACAATAAAAGTGCTGCCAGACCCTTTTAGAGAGCTACTCACACAACACAGTGTCATGTTAGTATGTGTCCAAAAGCAATATGTGGTGGCAGTAACTACACTAACATTTTTTTTTACTGAAACAAGATCTGAAAAAGCTGATACCAGTTTCTACAAATTAAGCTGGCAAGAAGATCTCTTGGTGGGTTCACTTCAAGAAACCTGCTTACAGAAAAAGGGCATAGATTGTATCTCCCCAAACCAATAGTGTGTGTTTCCTTGTAAATGCTTACCATATCAAAAGTACATCATGTCACATAAACACAGGGTCGTCTGGTCAGCCATTAACTACTTAAATGAAAAGAGTTCTGGAAAGGTGTGACTCTGAGTTCACAAAAGAAATACCTTTTCTTTCATCATCACTAATGTAACAATGCAACCATCCACTTCTTTAAAATACAGAAAAGAAAAATAACCCCACTCATTTGAGGCATCAGGAAATGATTCATCTTGTAAAATATTTAATCTCTACACATCAAAGTATTACATGCATGCATTGCACTGCTTGTCTTCCCCAGTCATTTACACTCGGCTAAAACTGACATTTAGAAAATAACTAACCTCTGTTATCCAGCTACAGGCACTTCACTAATCATGAAAGAAGGAAGTAAACTAATATTGAAATTATTGAGACTGGGAGTGATACATGTGACAGGAAGTTTATTAAAGACCAGGAACAAAGTTTCCTTCACTTGGCTGCAATGCAGATCCCTTATCTGTGGTACAAATCTCACTTTCTTCCCAAATGTCACTACAGTCGTAGGACGTGAAGATACTTTGTCTTTGAGTGTCCTAGTGACATCAGCAGGAGCCCCATGAACACAACGTAAGCATGACATGAGTTTCAAATTTGAAACATTTAATACTCTTCCTTTAAGTGAATCTTGTACAAGCAAGAAAAGCAATAAAATGCATGCTATCCTTTTGCAACTTTACCTTTTTTAAAGTGGTAAGTTTTATGCCATGAATAACATCTCAGCCTTTCTACTGGACACTTTAGTATTACATTATGTTTACTTGAGTAATGCAAATAAATCCCATATCTATCATTATTCAAACTTGGATTCTTGATCTATGGTTTGGCATTTATTGTGAAGTGGATGTATTTCAGTTCTTATACCGCTTGTTAATATCTTCGTCTGGGGAAAACTGTTTTCACTAGCCTTGTCCTTTGCAGAGGCAGGTCTATCTGTCACAGTAAGCTCGCTTTGACTTCATTTAGCATGAAGAATTCCTCTTTAACTACAGAGCTACCAGTGCTTTAGTTCTCATGATCCAGCTTTATTATTTGTCTTTCGATTAGGAGTTGTTATCTGCAGGCTAACTGCTTATGATTGTTTTTCCTCATGAGCATTTTTAATAGATTAAAATATTTTTTCATATACTTGGTTTATTTTTCTACTCTTATTCTCCTTAAAATGGGCTATGTACCTCAGGGTCTACCATAAGAAACCCAGTAATACTTCTTTGTGCTTGATTACGAAAGACTTTGAAAGCATTGTAATAATACGGAAGGTAAATTTAGGAACTTAATCAAAGATAATAAGGAACAAAAATAATAATGTGATACATTCAAAGCCAGCTGACATTCTATAAAGCAATGTTGCTGTTCTGATGGAACTGTACAGTTTTGTTTTGCCTTTTTTAATTCCTAGTTGTCTTCATTCTCCTGCTATTTGTGGATAAGACACATGGTAAGAAGCTTGCTAGTGATCAGATGTATAACCTCCAGTATTTTATTCTCAGAGACTGAAGGATATGAATTTGCAAGACTGAGCTATTTGACTTAAATAATGTCCCTAGGTACAGGTTATCTGGTGTGACTATAGCTTCAGTCTACTTACTGCCTGTCTGACTACATTCTGGACTAGCTGCAGACTATCCTATATTCTGTGTTATGCTAAAGCAGAAGAGCTACCTAATATTCTTCTCCTCCTTTCCTTCCACAGCTATTCTACCTATATAAAAATGATGGGAAAATAACAAGCCAGTTGAAATTTTCTTATGCTGTGACCAGCAGTGCTGGTAGAAAGAAAATCCGGAGTATGGATCCTATTGACAAAGGGTACATTTTGTTTTGTAATACAGCCAATTTGCTGTCAGCCTTTGCATTAGGAATCTGTTTATGAATATCTGGGTATAGCCTTTTCACAGAAACTAAAAATAATTGCTTTAAGAGAGAGGACAGAATTTGCAAATATTTCTCTTTGACATCTGTGGTCTTGGATGCTACTCTAGCCAAATGGGGACTGTCAATCACTACTTTAAAAGATCCAGAAAACAGCAGAGTTAAAACAACTCCTTTTTTTTCCTTCTGAAAAGCAGTATCATAGCTGGCTAAATAAGGACTATTATGGAGGAGAGGAGAGGGGAAGAGGGACCATGTGCTTGTGTTGTAATATGACTCCTTACTCATCAGATGGCACCCATCATCATCACAACCACAGCCTTTCAGTGCACTGGAATAAACTAATTATCTCACTGACAGCTCAGGTTTTAATCCCCATTTGTAAGCATTTGTCATGAACCTTGGTCAGCCAAAAGATTGCCATGAATTATATATTTCTCCCATTTTAAGACTGACTAAATAAGGACAATTACAATGCCCTGGAATGGTTTTCAATAAATACATTTGTGCTTGATGCAGTCAGACAATGTGAATAGGACAGAGCTTTTTACAGTGCTGATTGCAAATTAGATTTCTAATATTCAGTCCTTCCAGAGCTGAAGATTACTCAATGCCAATGACAATATGCAAGGAGAGATCCTCATCATTCTACGAATCAACAAAGCCACACTTTTAAAAGGGTAAGACATCGGCTCCACAGAATTTATTGACTTTGGTAGAGTGCATCCAAGTTCACATCTCCCTTCATTCTTCCAGTCTGAATGTGCATGACATACACCTACTGGAGAACAAATGAAAGCCAAGCTTCATCCCCCTTATCTGTAAGCACTTTACTGGAAGGCTGTTAAGACTCTGCCTGCCCTTCATCTATCCTCTGTAAGGAAGTACGGGATATTTGTCCCTCAAATACCTGTGAAGGTGGTAAAAAGAGCAGAACCAATGAATAAAATTAGGCAGAACTTTTCTTTTTTTTTTTTTGAGGAAAACCCAGCCTTGCAGTGAAATTTATTGTGGAATATAGATACTTGATGGCGTGATGACTATGTAATATTATTCAGTAGTTGTTAATATTGCACTCATTATCATGATGCAGGGCCTCTCTCAAACAAAATGATCTCATACTGAAGTAACTAAATGAAACAGCGAAAGATCACTCATTTTTGTAGGTAGTATCTGCTCACAGGGCACTGTTCTATAAGGTCTTAATGAATCAGTGAGGCAGCTTTCTGTATGGCATGCGTTGATATTTAATACATAGCTTCAAGAAATGCTTTCAGGAAAAGAGCTATTTTCTCTCTTCTCCGTGTTGTTTAGCAAATTAACAGCTTGAGCCAGATTAATCACTGGTGAAATTTTGTTCAGCTAAGTTTCATTAAATGGAGTTACAACACAAAGGAACTGGCTTAGGGGCTTTACATTCTAGATCTTCAGCAATTTTTCCACATAGCACATGGTTTCCATGTGTTTTACACACATTATTGGACACCTGGAGGATAAACAAATAGTAGACATAAGCTGCAGGTAGAGGTAATGTACCACATTAAAGTTATATTAGTTATTTAAGCACTACTTCCAACAAATTATCAATACTCAGAAACAAAGGCTGTTCTGTATTTATGCTCTAATTTTGCATGACTATTTCAGTATAAAAGTACCATTGCTTTTTGGTTGCCTACCCAAGCAACCTATGTGACATTAAGTGTTTTGAGTGAAAAAATATTCTAGGGTATAAAAGCAGTAACAGTTAAATACAAATGATGCAAAATCTTAACATTCCTTTCCATTCTAACAGTTTTTCAGGTTGGAACAGGTTCTTCCTATTCACCTCTTAGCTGTTGTCAAGGCTAAGTGCATTTTTCATTCAGTACTAGGTAACATAAAGGTATTTATGTATTTTTATCCAGTCAGCTTTGCTGAACTTTTTTTTAGTTTATAGTATTCTCATAAGTCCTTGGATATTATTATAATTCTTTTCTACACTGCTTCCAATTGTTCACCATCTTTTTGCAAATGTGTAAATGTGAACATAAAAACAAAATACATACATTACTTTTTTCTTGAAGGGAAAAGAAATGGGTGGGTAGTTAAATCTAATGATCAGGGTCACTTGCAAAGATAAAATCAATTCCCTCCCTGTATTCCCTGGCTATCTATCCATATATCTTTCTAAAAGTTCATGTTTAACTGTATGTTAGTTATGGTTTTTAAATCCATACCATGCTTTCAATTATATGACTCTCCCTGTGCTCCAAATCCCCTCCTCACTTAGAAGGTGCACTTCACATTCCTTGCTCCCAGGTAAGTTTATCCTTATTATTAATTCTTTGTTGCGTTAATTTTTGTACTATGAGTGTAAACTGTGTAGGGCTATTGACAGGCCAAAGCAGGACACAAGGCTTGATGGAGAGTCTGGGGTTGAGGGACATGTTCAGATTATCATTCTACATGACAGAATGTTAGAGATCAGGAAAAGCAGTAGCTGTGAGGACATATTTGTCAGAAGCAGTGATTGCAGGCAGGGAAATACATGTTTCACTTCATCCATGCTGAATTTGATTTGTCAGATGAGTATACACTAAAAGATGTCAGAGACAGAAGGCAGGACTTTCATTTGCAGAGAAAGGTTGTATCTGCACTAATATATAGTGCAGACCCAGGCACAAGTTCCATCCCTGGAACTCATTCACTTACACTGACAAACCACTCAGCAGTCCCTGCCATCATTTTGACCTTGCCACCACTCCAGAAAAAGCCTAGGAATCAGCAAAGGTCAGGGACCACTCCCAAAGGGCCATTTAGATGAGACCATACTGAAGTGAAAGGAAAGAAAATGTAACACTATGGAAGAGGCCAGGCTGTGACAGTTGCCCTCAAAAGCAGAGAGTCATTAGGTATTTTTTGTAGGGATGTAGCCGAGTAATCATGTCTGGAATAGACTGGTGTATTTGTGAACACAGAGAACTCGTTAGACATCTAGCAGCTGAACCGCTCTGTGTCAATGAGCACACCTAAAGATGAGATGCAGAGGAAACAGAGAAACTGAAGTAAAATGAGAAAATCTTCAGAGGTCATCAAACCAAGTACTTGGCATTAGAAACATTTTGCCAGGGGCCAGCTTCCTAAGCAGTTTCAGTTACTTTTTCTGACTGTGCAGTTTACATCAGTAGTTTGCAGAACACCCTTTACTACACTTGACAGAAATCTCATTAGTAGTGGTTTTACCAACTTCCAAGACATTGATGAAAATGTTGAAAAAGATTATATCTACTGCAGAAATACAGATACCTGCATGATGATACTCTACTGACAGCTACTTTTATGATCTGTTAACCATCTCTTAATCTGGTATTATGCTTTATTATTAGTTTACTGTGTTGCATTTTAAATAATAGTGTCAGGCAATATGAATTCATTCACCCTCCAGGAGTCCAAATATAGCTACACAACTGTTTCCTCAATCAACCATAATCTTGCCAAAGTATCACATCTTTCTTTGAGAAAAACTAATTTTCAGAAATCAATTATGTTCCTCACCCGTCACTCCTTTTTAGCTGAATCCCACGTCAGTCCTCTTGACCACTCCCTCCTAGGATTTATATCATACTACCCAGCTTGTAGTTACTCCAGTATCCCTATTTGCCTTTAATGAACAGTGGTACTGTACTAATACTTCAGCAGTTTCATGAAATTGTCAAATTTTTTTCTCGAAGTAACCAGTCAATAACATCAGGCAAGGTATACGAGGAGTCTTTAAGGACTGGTATAAAAAAAGATTTAAAAGTACTATCTATAGGAGACTTTTTTCACATCCTTTCTGTTTTCAGTTGCCAGGTGGATGGATGAAGGACTTGACTTAATCTTTCCCAAATTCTACAAACTCATAGAATATCTTTCCAAATGCAGAAAAATATACATACACTGATTAATTCTGTATTTTCCTTATCATTAATACTTTTGTCATATCCGAGTGCTTCACCATTAGAAATTCCAATTCCTATGGCTTTTCAACTGGGTTCCTAGCATTAGTACACTTCCCTTTAACTCCTCATTTTCCTTATCACATCAGTTTAGTGTGCTTAGACCCCCATCAGTTTGAGTGTACATTGCATTTGCATTCTAGCGAGGAGATCTGATCCGCTAGATGTGACTCAGAGCATCCTGGTTTTGCAACTCTTGCTCCCATTGGAAAATAGCCCAATGCTCTGCTAAAATAAAACTACTGCACTAAGTTTTCTGCCTTCTCCCTGTACTAGCTAATTTTCCAAAGTCCTAGCAGTCTTCCATTGTACTTTCTATAGATTAACAATCTCGAAAAAATCCACTGTCAAAAAACGCATTAAGAGATGTTTTGAAGCAGAAGACTAGCTTCTCTATAGTGGTAATGACCTTCAAATGTAAATATTAGACATCTAAATAAGGGCCTTAAGACATGGTCACTACACAATTAGATTGCATGCAGAGTATCTGAATAGCAACATGTGCAATCTAATGGGGACAAAGACTGCTCTTTCATGCTTAAGTGTCGTGGTTTAAGTGTGTCACATAAGCAGAAAACACTGGTTCCTTTTTTTTTTTGCCTTTATTTTGCTTAGTAGAATTTTTGACACTGTCCTAATTGGGAACTGGAGCAGGGTTATATCTTAATACATGGGTTCAGAGTGTTATTCCTATGCCCAAGCTCATTCAGCTTCTTGCAGCTGTGAGAAAATTGCAAATAAACATTTCTCCTACAGAGAAAAACAAGGAGATAGCTGCTGAACAGTAAGCAAGGAGACTGATCTACAAGCTATACTAATGTTGTGACCTTCCCGGTATCTGCAATAGTTCCGCAAATGTTTTCAGGAATCTGATATGAGGTGCCAGCAAAACTGGCTCTGCTGGCAGTTAAGTGTTTATAATTGACAAAGGTCAGCTAGATTGCATGAGTTTCAGTGATGGAAGAACGAAACTCGACATAGTCCTCAAAAGTTATAGAACATTTAAAATCCATTAGCTAAAATTATCTTTACAGATAATTTCAACAGGCATAAACAGTAAGTACATATTTTTAAGAGAATTTGTGCTTTCAGACTGTCTTAATGTTGCAAAATTTTTAAAACTGTAATTGTTGGGGGGTGCTGATACATTCCAGATTGTGAACTGTCGGTGCCCCTGAAGGCAAAGTTGTTTCATAAACTTTAGCATCTTTAAGACCTTTTTCCCACACGCAAAAATGCCAGAGATATCAAAGCAAGACACTGTAAAGGTGACAAATTTGATGTTATCTGAATTGCTAGGAAACTGTGTTAAGAATGTACAGATCTTTACAAGGTATAGGTGCCTCAGCTTTACATTGCTATACTTGTTGTGTGAATCATTAGGATATAATATGATAATAAGCACTTACTAATTTAAAAGCTTATTCAAACACAGTATCTTGATCCTGAAAGCTGGGTGGATGTCTCATCAAATTTGCCCTGCTTCTTGTTCCAAAATTATTGAAATGAGAACAGTATATTGTGGTGAGTTGAAGATCTGATCACAGCAGATTACCTGATGTTAAGAGAAGAAAAAAAAACATTTTTTTTTCTTTTCTGTTTTGGGAGGCTTTTTTAACACTTGTATTGTGGTTAGGGACAAGACCTAATCCAATCTGGAAAACAGGACTCATATTTTCCTTTAATTATGCCCATGCTACTCATCTCTACTTCCCCTCCCCACGTTAGGAATACCTATGATGATCTGATTAGACATTTTGCAGAATAAAAATGTCTGCAAAGGACCGGAATCACTCACAGCCACACAACTCTATTTCCAACATGGACAGCAGGGTGAGTGTAAGCATTTGGCATGTAAACAAGCCTGTTCTGTTTATACACATATTGTAAGTATTAGGTGCTAGTGAGCTGTTTCTAGCAGATGTAGAACATCCGGATACTATTATATGTGGGAAAAAAAAGGGTTGATGGCTCACTTGGAATTAATGCTCACCCTTTTTTCTCATCTATACAGGAGAATACAAATCTTCTGTATCCTGGTACAGGTTGCTGAGCCTATTTCAAATCCAGAAGACAGATACAACTTCACAAATGCAAGATCAGCCAGACAAGAATGTCCATTGACCAAGTACACCTCAGTTAGGCTTCATATAGTGTAGCACAGCCATACACGTCTATGCATGCTCAGAATATAAACACTGCCTTTGGATTGTGTGGACAAATTTGGGCAACCACATGAACTTTGGAAGTGTCACCACTGTCTTAAAAATGGCAATTGAATGAGATCATAAAATAATTATTCAGACACTTTGGACACAAAATTAACTAAAATGTGCAGCACTTGCTCTCTCAGTCTTGCCTGATTTGGCTTGTACTGGCCAGCAGAAAAGACAGGATGTTGACTGGTCTGGAAACAGAGAAATAGTAATTAGTAACTGAATTAAGCACAGAAAGTTTATCAATTGGTGTATCTCTAGAGCCAGGCAGAAAACAAAAGCCAAGAAAGAAATAATGAAGAGACACATCTATAAAATTATTAGAAAGTGAAACTTCTATATACTAGCTTCCATTGGTCTATAGTGCAGTAAGTGTCAAAATATGCTTCTATTATAACTTATTATCCACATGCATCTATGTAACTTATAACTGACATGCATCTATGTAACATAACTGAATGAAGCTAACCTGATTTTACTACATTTTCTTTTAAGTGGCTCTTTTTTCTTGTCAGGGTGATCACTACCATAAAGTCTCAGAATAATCTCCTCTGTGGCTTCAGTAGCACTTTGTTGTTAAAACACAGGTAAAACACAGTCATCTTCAACACAGAAAAGGCCAGCCATATTCAAAAAAAGTCTGCTGAGGCTGTCCAGACCGATCTGTACAGTAGCTCCAACAGCAGCCAGCAAGTTCAGAATAAAACCAGGCAAGACAGCTGGAAACCAGCCAGGTGGCAGTCCTAATTTACACATACACAGCAGCTCTTACATTTAATAAACCCGCATAGCTTCATGGCACTGTGCCGACTTACATTAGCTGAAAGCCCTCATATCCATTTTGTTTCAGCGCTCTCTTTTTCATGCCTCCTGGCTTCCAAAGTGCATATGTGGTGTCTACCAGCTTGACAGAAGCACACCTTTTCCATAAGTAGTGCAGCTGTACTTGTTGCATAGCAATGCACACCATTCCCCATGGGATCACCCGGCTTCTCCATACCATAATTAGAGTTTCCATAGCGGTGTTGCAATGCTTATCAGCTCTTTGAGGGAAGACCCATTGAGAAGCTAATAATTCTAATCCAAACTCACTCACAGATTAGGCAACTAAACCTTTTTCTAGACTGACCTCAGACTTCTTACAATTTTATGTTCAAAAAAAGTGAAGTACTGTAATGGAAATAGATATTACTGCTGGAGGTCACCATACGCCACATAAGCTGTAGAAAATAGCACAGATAATAAAATAAGATCAAATGCAAAGCTGTGATCTGGATTTTTCCTGGAGTAAGAAAACAAGATGCTAATATGATTTCTAATGCCTTACAGAATACTACCAGAATGTTGCTCAGATGCATTTTACATTTTGTCTGCTCTTTTCTCCTTATACTTTTATTTGCCTGCTGTCTTCTCCTATTGCTGCTCCCAAAAACTCCACAGCAATGGAGAAAAAAGCAAACAAAATACTTAATGAACAACTAAGACACTGAATAATCACTGTTTAAATGATTTTCTTGGTATTAGCAAAAGTCTGTCTGAGAGACTAGGAAGCTCAATAGTATAGCAGTACAGCAGACTGTGGTTCCTATTTTGTAAAGGTACCTTTTGTGGCCACATCACATTTATTTAGCCAGCTAAGGAAAAATTGAGGTTAGAGGAATAATGACAATTTGTTCTATCTGTGGCAGGAAATACTGATGTAACAATTTGCCAGAAGACAATTACAGGGGTGATACTAAGTGTCTTCTTGTTGTGTGAGAAGAGATAAGAAAACAAGGGATATGTTTTATGGATTTTTTTTCTAAGCTCTCTTTGCATCCTTTACCTGGCACTGACAGTGCCTTTAGTAGCTGACCAGCATTCCTTTAAGGAGCAAACAGATGGTTGGTATTTAAAAATCTCCACCCTTCTGTGTTTGGATAAGGACTAGATTCAGTGCTGACACAGTGAGTTATACATTGAATGAATGAATACAATGGTCAACAGCATAATGGGAACAGAAATAATGTTTTCTAACAATACCATTTATTCTCTGAAAGGCTGTTCTTCTTTAAGTAGTCACAATGTTTGACAGCAGAAGTTGTTATGTGATGACAGTGAGCTTAGACTTAATTATCATTAAAGTGGTATGGCTCTGGGAAATGTCCCTTGCATTGGTCTGCTTTCTTGGTAGACCAAAAATTTATATGAGACTGTGCCATGCCTCATTCACAAATAGTAGGATTGTACCTGATGACTAACCCAACCTTTGTATTTACCCATAGGGTAAACACTACCACTCATTTATCTTACCTGTGCAGATGAGTTACTGACACCAAGAAATAGCAATTGCATGTAGTAAAAATTTGTGTATATTCAGTCTGTGACATTTTATGGCATAGGGACATGCTCTTGGATGGCAAAAACAACACATGTAAATGCTGCTTCAGTGCATGGAAACCATGCGCTATGTCTCCACCTCTCTTTTAATCTAGCTAAGCTGAAGTCCTCACTCACAGGGGAATGCTGTTGTGTAGGTCTTCCTGTATCAAAATACTCCATTCACTCCTCAGTCTGTCCTTTTGGGAATGCTATAACAAATCAGGAAAAACAGTGATTTAGAAATACTTATTTTTTTTTTTTAGAATAAATATAAATTTATTCTAAAGTAAGCAACTACTTCTGTGATCTCTTTGGATAGTGATGATGGGCTGGTATCAAAGACCTTGGGTCCATTCCCTTCTCTAGTAGTTATTAGGTGTACTGAGCAACCATGTAGATCAGACCAGATGCTTTTCCTCTTTCTCTCTGCAGAGGTACTAGACTGAAGAATCCCGGTTTGTGTTCTCTATATTAGCTGCTATTGCATATTGAAAGCAAAACAGTAATTTCTTTTGTCCCTGTTTTTGCTGGTGTTTGTTGTTTGTCTCCCAACCTGCTCAGATCCGCGATTCTTCAATTCTGGGCTGAAGTGAGCTCTATATGGACTGTGATGAGATTTCAGGCTTCTTCAGACATACAACCTAAAGCTAAGTTCTATGGCTGTAGAACATTTCAAATGAAACAAGGAGTTTACACAAATACAGAGCAACTCAACCTACCTACAGTCTTGTTTCAGTACAAGCCAGCTTGTGTCCAGAGGATGTTGCATTTGATGATTTGTGATTATGTACAAAATACCAAAAAAAACTCAACAAAACCCCAAACAAAACCAAACAGAAAAAACCCAAACAAAACCACAAAAGAAGAAAACAAAAAACCCAAAAGCAAAACACAAAAAAAACCCCCACAAAACACCACAAAAACAAAAAAACCACAAAACATTTGTGATAAATTTGTGCCTATAAGGTCAATAATGTCACATCTACTATTTCTTTAGGTTAAAACTGAAGATGGAACGGATTAAGAATACTTGGTAGCTAAGGGATGTTTTCAGTCATCTGATTGATGATTTCAGTCAACCCAGGCCATACATACATCCAGGTGAGTGGAAAGTTCAACAGCCTATTCTCAATTATTCAATTACTATTGCTCATTTTAAAAATACATATAGCTGTCAATCCAGCTATGTAACAATCACAGGAAATCACTGCCTCTTCTGGCTAAGGCATGACACTCTTTACATATCAAAGTTCAGATGAATAAGTAAACAAAATGCCAAAAAATTCTGCATGCCTATTAAAAAGATGCACTAATATGACGTATCAATCTCTTGTTTCACTTGTGGAAAAGGATAGCTTTTTAGACCCTGTCCCACAGGGGAAAAAGGGTACTAGGACTGGCTCCCTGAAATGCCTGTACACCAATGCACGCAGCATGGGGAATAAACAGGAGGAGTTAGAAGTCTGTGTGCAGGCTAAAGGTTGTGATCTAGTGGCAATTACAGAGACATGGTGGGACAGTTCACATGACTGGAATGTGGTCATGGATGGCTATGTCATTTTTAGGAAAGATAGGTCAGCGAAGCGAGGTGGTGGAGTTTCTCTTTATGTGAGAGAGCAACTAGAATGTATTGAGTTCTGTCCGGGGTCGGATGAGGAGCAAGTGGAATGTCTGTGGGTACGAATTAAGGGACAGACTGGCATGGGTGATACGGTTGTGGGGGTCTATTATAGACCTCCTGATCAGGACGAAGGAGTTGATGAGGCTTTCTACAGGCAACTGGAAGTAGCCTTGCGACTACATGCCTTAGTCATTGTGGGGGACTTTAACTACCCCAATATTTGCTGGAAGACTCACACAGCCAGTCATTCACAGTCTAGGAGGTTCCTCGAGTGCATTGATGATAATTTCTTAATGCAAATGGTGGACATACCAACTAGGAGAGCAGCGCTGCTAGATTTAGTACTCGCCAACAAGGAGGGTTTGGTCGAAGTGGTGACGGTCAATGGCAGCCTTGGCTGCAGTGACCATGAGATGGTGGAGTTTAGGATCCTGTGTGGGAGGAATAGAATACCTAGCAAAGCCACAGTTCTGGATTTCCGAAGGGCCAACTTTGGCCTCTTCAGTCAACTGCTAAGGGAAGTCTCATGGGAAAGTGTACTAGGTGGTAAAGGGGCTCAAGATAGTTGGTTAGCATTCAAGGACCGCTTCTTCCAAGCTCAGGATCGGAGCGTCCCAATGAGTAGGAAATCAAGTAAGGGATCTAGGAGACCGGCGTGGTTAAACAAGGAGCTGCTGGGCAAACTCAAGTGGAAAAGGAGAATCTATGGATTATGGAAGGAGGGGCTGGCCGCTTGGGAGGAATATAGGACAGTTGTTAGAGGATGTAGGGAGGCAATTAGGACAGCTAAGGCCTCCTTGGAACTCAATCTTGCTAGTCGGGTTAAAGACAATAGAAAGGGCTTCTTCAAATACATAGCAAATAAAACTAACACAAGAGGCAATATAGGCCCACTGCTGAACGAAGTGGGTGCCCTGGAGACAGAGGATATAAAGAAGGCAGAGGTGCTGAATGCCTTCTTTGCCTCTGTCTTTACTCCTGCAGACTCTCCCCGAGGGCCCCGGATTTCTATAGCCCCAGAAGGAGTCAGGACAAAGGAGGAGTTTGCTTTGGTAGATGAGGATTGGGTTAGGGATCAGCTATGCAAACTGGACATCTGTAAATCGATGGGTCCGGATGGAATGCACCCACGGGTGCTGAGGGAGCTGGCGGAGGTCATTGCTAGGCCACTTTACATCATCTTTGGTAAGTCGTGGGAAACGGGTGAGGTGCCTGAGGATTGGCGGATGGCAAAGGTCACACCAATCTATAAGAAGGGCAAGAAGGAGGACCCGGGTAATTATAGACCGGTCAGCCTTACCTCCATCCCTGGAAAGGTGATGGAACAACTTATTCTTGACTCCATCACTAGGCATACCAAGGATGAGGGGGTCATTAAGAACAGCCAACATGGTTTTATGAGGGGGAAGTCATGTATGACCAACCTTATAGCCTTCTATGAGGAAGTGACTAGGTGGAGGGATGATGGTAGAGTGGTAGATGTAGTTTTTCTTGATTTCAGTAAGGCATTTGATACTGTCGCCCACAGCATCCTCATAGATAAGCTAAAGAAGTGTGGGCTTGACGATCAAGTAGTGAGGTGGATCGAGAACTGGTTGAAAGGAAGAAGGCAGAGAGTTGTGGTCAATGGCGCAGAATCTAGCTGGAGGTCTGTGACTAGTGGAGTTCCTCAGGGGTCGGTGCTGGGACCGGTGCTGTTTAATATTTTCATCAATGACCTGGATGAGGGAACTGAGTGCACCATCAGCAAGTTTGCTGATGACACAAAACTGGGAGGAGTGGCTGACACACCAGAGGACTGTGCTGCCATTCAGCGAGACCTGGACAGGCTGGAGAGTTGGGCGGGGAGAAACTTGATGAAATTTAACAAGGGCAAGTGTAGAGTCTTGCATCTGGGGAAGAACAACCCCATGTACCAGTACAGGTTGGGGGTTGACCTGCTGGAAAGTAGTGAAGGGGAAAGGGACCTGGGGGTCCTGGTGGATAGGAGGATGACCATGAGCCAGCAATGTGCTCTTGTGGCCAAGAAGGCAAATGGCATCTTAGGGTGCATTAGAAAGGGAGTGGTTAGTAGGTCAAGAGAGGTTCTCCTCCCCCTCTACTCAGCCTTGGTGAGGCCGCATCTGGAATATTGCGTCCAGTTCTGGGCCCCTCTGTTCAAGAAGGACAGGGAATTGCTTGAAGGAGTCCAGCGCAGAGCCACAAAGATGATTAAGGGAGTGGAAATCTCCCTTATGAGGAGAGGCTGAGGGAGCTGGGTCTCTTTAGCTTGGAGAAGAGGAGACTGAGGGGTGACCTCATCAATGTTTACAAATATGTAAAGGGTGGGTGTCAGGATGATGGAGCTAGGCTTTTTTCAGTGATATCCAGTGATAGGACAAGGGGCAATGGGTGTAAACTGGAGCATAGGAAGTTCCACGTTAACATCAGGAAGAACTTCTTTACTGTAAGAGTGACAGAGCACTGGAACAGGTTGCCCAGGGGGGTTGTGGAGTCTCCTACACTGGAGATATTCAAGGCCCGCCTGGACAAGTTCCTGTGTGATGTACTGTAGGTTACCCTGCTCTTGCAGGGGGGTTGGACTAGATGATCTTTTGAGGTCCCTTCCAACCCTTGGGATTCTGTGATTCTGTGATTCTGTATGAGGACCTAACACTCACAGCGATATGTTTTGTGTTTGCAAGTGAAAGATTTTTTTTGTTGTATTGGTTCATATCAATATGAAATAGAAAACCTTGTTAAAGGACTAAGATGATTTTAGCATCCCATAATATGACTTTTTACATATACCTTTGGGCTTATTCCTCTTTTTCTTATTCAGACAATAGGAAAACTATAATCAAAATAGGTTAAATAAAGGATTATGAAATCAGACCCCAAATGTTGGTTTATTTTATGAGAAAAAGTGAATAACAAGTCCTGAACACTATAAAATATGGATCAGTTAAGCAAGTAGTACTAATGAATTTGAAGAAAGTCATTTGTTCACCCAAGCAAATATATAACTAAGCAGGTTTTATTTACCCAGGAGATAAGAACAGGCTGAAGAAACTGTTAAAGCTCTGTGGTACCTTAGACAAACTTTTCTGTCTGCTGTCTGTCTACTTTGGAAATAGCTCTTTATGTAGTGCAAGTAAAGTCACTACATAACAGCAACCACAACTACAGTGGTATGTGGATTGAAAGGTAACATGAAAGACTTTTTAATCTGCCAAAATCTCACCTAAATTGGATATGCCCTGATTTAGCAATCTATTATATGGTCTTATGGTTCTTCTTGTTCTCAACCTACTATTTTCCAAGACAGGTAGGTAACATGAACTGACATGGCTATGAAGACTGAGGCAGTTCTCTTTTATCTTTGGTTTGATTTCACAATAAATTCTGCAAATTCAGTTTGAGATGCACTGTGAGATGTACAGGAGCCCTTAACTAAGCAGAGGGATACTCTGGGTTGCTACACGTGTCTAACAAATCAGTGCTTTCCCAGGGTGCACAGTTCATCCCAAATGTCATCCTACAATTCAGATGCTCTTTGAGTTCTAAGTCCATTGATCACTTGTCATTCAGGCTTTCCTGTTTTGTTGTTTTGTGGTTTTTCTTCACATTTATAGTTCAAATTGGCTAGAATAAATATTTTTTCATTCTGTCCTACAGAAACTATTTTGGTCAAGCTGTGGCCTATATCTGTGGCCTCCACAATCTTCAACAACAGAAACAGTGAATATTAACATCGGTTAACTCAGCCTTTAGTATCTGCAATGTATCTACCTGCTAGTTATTTTAACCTATAAAATAAATGTTATTAAAAACAATCCAGATGATGGATTCTACCAGATACAACCTGCCAGGCAGCAGCAAGCACAGGACTGGTGCATAAGGAAGATAAGCCAGGAGCTGGCTGCAATCACAACACAGGCAGGGTAGTGATCACCCTGAGAGGACATAGTGCTGCAGTACCTGAGTAGGACCAGGTTGGTCACAGTGACAGGTCTCATCAGAAGTCCCAGACACAGTGAGGAAATGACCCTTGTCAGGAGTCTATCCAGTCAGGAACAGTAGGAGGCAGGACCAGAGACAGGACTGGAGACAGGGTAAACTACAGTGCAGGTCCAGGCTCCGTCTAGTAAGTCAGCCAGTAAGTCAGGAATGGGACTGGGCTGGGCACTGGTTAGTCTGAACATTCACTGTTCCTAAGAAAAAACAGCCATTTACATCCTTGTGAGCTAGTTTTGCTCCCCAGCTGATGTTTTTCAACCCACGAACTGCCCCTAGGACATCTCTGACTCTGTTGGCATAAGTACTCATAGCTCATGCAATGTATATTATTAATTAGTCCTGTGAATGATCAAAAGACATGATCACTGCTTTTTTAAGACTTTTTGTACCAAGAACATGTTCAGCACTTGCTCTGATATGTACAGCTTTCTAATGAGTTCAGAACAACTCAGTATATTCACAAACTAGACTGTGATGAGCACCTTCTCAAACCATTTACCACCAGCATGGATGTAAAACAATCTCTTTCTTTTACCTGTCATGAACTTTCAGCCTTAGATTCACTGTTCCTTGCAGATTAACTTCCCCTGAGATTCTGAACCAACAGCTAGTTGCAGAACTATTATAATATCCTGGGCCAACTTAACTTCGTTTATTCTAAGCATCTGAGATTGCTGACATCTTGATGGAGTAACAATACGACCATTTTTGGCCCCAGGCATGATGTCTTACAATAGTATGACCATCTCCTGTTTTCTGGCTGGCTTCAGTAGCATATTCAGGCAATCCATTACACAACTAAGTTCCAAATCCAATTTGTTCCTTAATAAAGCATTCAACTGCTACCCATCAATATTGTATCTGGTGATTTTCCAAGGACAGTAAAAACCTATAGCAAGTCCTTGGTGGATTTAAGGAAATATCTAACAGCACTCAAGTGTTCCTAGAAGTGAAACAGGAGAGCACAGAATCTTTAGAAACTGAAATAGGGAGAAATACATCAAGGTGCAAAACACAAAGAAGAATTAAAATGCTTAAGCATGTCTATTAGTAGGTGTTTCCAATGTTTAAAACAAAAATGGGAATTAAACCCAGCAACGGTAAGAGAGGGAGAGGATCGTAAAACAAGGAGATTTTTTTCCTCGTTACTTCTAAATGTTTCTAAAGATAATTTATGTTTCTAGTCCGCAAATTATACTTGGAAAGCTGCACTTATTTGAATCAGTAGGCTGTAACTGCGAATGCAGCTGTTGAAAACTGAATTGTTTATTCTATTGCTGTGCTTTGCTGGCTGTGACCAGATGCAACCAGCTGTTAACCAGTTGCTTCCCTTTGCTCATCTCCTGGCAACGTGATGATCAACAAGCCTTACAGAATAGTTATAACTAACTAGGAATAGGAAACAGTTTAGACATTTACCTCCAATCCAGTGATATAGTGATGCAGTATTTATTTATTTAAGATTATGAATCTGTTCATAGATTGATTTTAGTATGACTAAATTTGCATTTAAAGTTACACTATGCTTAAAAATTAGCTTAAACACGCACTCAACTAAACATCTGCAAAAGTAAAACACAGGCAATAGATACAGACAGCATGTTTTGGTGTACAGTACTGCAGTAAATACTTCAGGATATGACCAAAACTGTTCAAACCTCTGATTACATTCCCATAGGTAATGCAGTATTTGTTCCTCTGTCCTCTTCCATATGGCACGCAACTGAGTTTCCCTAGCCCATATTTAATGTGCACACCGTTTAAACACTGTATTATTATGGGTTCCTCCTAAGCTTTTCAATACCATGATAGCACCTCAGAAACTTACAAAAGGTAATGAATTATCTCACACCCCTTTCTGAGCGTAAGAATTATAATTCCCTCTTCTTATGGAAGAATGCCAAAACAATCCAAATATCGTTAATTATGAACGTTCATTTCGGTACATGTGCACCCCATTTTCTGTCACATTTTACATGGAACAAGTACAGACTCCAACTGCAGCTGCAGTGCTTAGTTGCTCATTTTTTTAAGTCTAGGCCCAAAAACATAGTGGCACCTTGAAAATGAAGAACATGTAAATACCCATCTTTGAAAATCTGATTAAAACTAACTTGCCAAGCTGAAACGAGGACGAGCATTAAATTATTTTTTTGCAGGGCATTTTCTTACTTATTTGATCTTGAGGTCTTTCTCTCTCTTCCAGCAATATTCTGCCTATTTCAACTTCTGCAATCATTCTGAGCAACATTTTGGATTTTATAACACTGACACTGGTTCTGGAGGAGAACATCCCTTGAACTGTGTAAACCTGAGACTCAAGTAAAAATAGGATGCGTTGCCATCAAGAGAGACCATGACATAAACAGACAACAGCTGAACTAGGAATGCAGTTATTTTTAGATGTGATGCTTCCTTGAAAATTTAATGTTAATTTAAGATGGATTTTTCGGCAAAAGGAGAGATCAAATGCTTGATTATCACTCAAAACTGATATAGGTTATCGCTTCGAGGAACTGCAGTTACTACAAGTGAAACGTGAATGAAAGCAGAATAATGGATTCTGGACTATCCGAGGAACTCCAGAGATAATTCCGTATGACCCCTCCTCAATTTACATGGTGAGGTAATTTGCGTGTGCAAATTAAACTTAGATATCACCAATTTAAAACATCTTCTGTATTTATTAATGCGTTCACTGATTCATGAAAGAATCAGTTCTTATTTTAGATCTCTTTCCAGCCTAACTTTGCCAAACATAAAATCTTGTTGTCTTCTTAAGAAGAAATGATATGATACCACCACTACGTGTAAGAGGCTCTTGCCCTTCTCTGGAATTACATACCCACCCGTAATGGTATGCAGGCAAATATCTCTCATTGCTAGAATCACAGCTTCCTCTGCTTGTTCCAGCATTTTGCAAACTCACTGTCTGCAATAAGTGGATAAAAACCAGCTGTAACTTTATAACATTTGACTACCTCATTATTATCAACATAGCACAACCCTTAAATAAAATCTGTTGCTAGGTAAAGAACAGCAGACTGAACCCAGACCTCAGAAAAGTTATAATGATACATTTGACAGAGGTATAATGATAAAAAGCATTTAATTTCAGTGGAAAACATTTCAGAAGTTTATAGCTAAGTTACAGAGTATTTAATAATATAATATATAGGCCCAATTAACCAATTACATCTGCACCATGAGTAAGGCCTGCTATCATCTCAGGTTGGACAGGATGATTTCTTTTCAGATGACTATAATCTATCTCTGTCATTTCACCACTCATCACGAAACCCAGGCATCTTACGGGCTTTTTTTTTTTTTTGGTCTTTTTTTTTTTTCTGTCTCTGATCACAGGAAGCATGAGCATGGGCTCAAGTTTACTATGCTCTGTATCACTATGAATCTACCTGCACATAATTTCCAGCATCGTAAGGTTTGGAAGCTCTGATCTACTCCTAAGGACACCAAAAAACACATCAGAATTCAATGAACTCCAGTGAGAGAAGATTTTGTATGTTTTCAAAACCAAAACCAGTGAGCTCACATACATATTAACATTTTAAAGACTAATTTCAGAAATCTACAGCTGACTTATGCTACCTAGGTGTTTAGAAGCAGCAACTGTAATGTGGCAATTCTTGTTCCACATTTGTATCATCTTTAGCTGCTTTCATTTAGATTCTACTTTCATAACTCATTTGCAATGAGCAAGGGGTCTCCATGCCTCCTCAGACCAGTTCCTACAGAACCCTCTTCTGATTCCTGCAGAGTACAGTGTAAAGTTGTCTCAAGGCATTCCATTTCCTGAATGCACTAAATATTCTGGATGAAAAACTAGCAAATATGCTCTTATACAGTGAATTCTCACAACAAGGACAACACTTATTTCTATAGGAAATTCTGTTCTGTTAGAATTTCTATGGAACATGAACTTAATGTGGTCAAGCGCCTTTAGGAAGTAATTTCTCAATATTCTCATCCAGTATGTTTTCAGCTGTTTTCTATGGTATAAACATAAACCAAACATATATGGAAAAATAAATATATCCTTAAACCTTACCAAAACAGAACATTTCACTGTACATGACTTTTCTCACTGTAGAATTTCAGTTTCAAACTGAGTCAAAAGCCACTTCAGAGACTGTAAAAATCGTATCCGAGAACAGTGCTTATCACAGTATTATGAACTTTCACAGGTCTATGGAATTTCATGGTACTTTGTAATCTGCTTAAACTTCATGTTTCTGACAACCTGTGAGTATTTGAAAAATCTCTGCATCAGTTTCTCAATCTCATAAGGATGACAGGAAAATCTGAAAGCGCACCTCAAAGAATAAACACAGTGGGCAAACAAAAAACTACCTGAGGTGTATTTTAATGATTTTAGGGTATCTCAGGACTATGTTGGGACTTGATTCACATTTTAATGTCTGTCATTACCAACAGTGATATTCCTCTACATGGCAGTTAAGCTAACTGCTTTCATCTCCATCCTACTTTTATAATCCGATGCCAAAGACCAATGTTATTCTTCTACATCTGGCATTCGTAAGCTTCATTGTTGGGACATACACTGCTGAAACAGTTCTTAATTTTCTAAAGCAAATGCTTTTTCTAAAGATTCAGAAGCCACGCTATTAATTTCCTAATTTCTTTTTAGTATGCTCATAAAGAAAGATTTCTCTATGTCTGCAACTACTGATACAAGAAGAGGCCATGAAACATGACAATGATAGCTAATAAAATATAAAAGCAAAGCTTTGCTTTCCTGTTGCTCTGCATACACAGTAATAAAAATACTTCCCTGGTAGGATATAAAGTTAACATCTCTTTCTAAATTGCTTCAGCACTTGTGCTTACAAATGGTATGGTATTAAGCCTAAAGGAACATAAACATTATTTTATGGCATAATATACCCTTAGTATAGAAATACTGGGCACTATTCAAGTAAGAGGCTCTCTGAAACACTTTTGGAGACTACGGTTCTCATTTGATTGATGAGTTAGGAGATCCCAGTGAGCACTGTCACATAAAAAAAGTCGGGGCTGATAAGCCCACAGGACACACATTTAATCCTCAGGAGGAAGAAAGAAAAACTAACAGAGCAATACTGAAAGGCAAAAGGCAAGAAACAGCTGGCTTTAAATTAATACCTATTTAAATAGTATAGATGGAGATAGGCCAACTTTTAAAGTAGAGTATTCCTATTCTTACCATACCGCTAATTACTGAACTTTTCAAATGCCATTAGGCATATCTGCTTGAGAAAGAAAGAATCACACATTATTAGTTCTTCAACACAGCAAATTATACTACAGTTGTATTTCAGGGAGGAATGTCACCACTATGAAGCTTCTAAACTACAAAGCTCTACAAAGTACTTCTGAGAAAGAGCAAGCACTCTAACAGAGGAGGAATTTCGATCTGACTGTACCATGAGTGCAACTCAACAAGGGTGCTGTTGTTAATTATTACAGAATCACCATATGGCAATGGAACCGTATTCCTTCCTGAGGTGCCTGTCTTACCCTTCCTCTTCAGGGAAGGAGGAGGCAGTATACGAGTTGCATAGGATGCATAAAAATGGCCACACTAAAGCAGTTCTAAAATGGTTTCCAACTTTAGCTTCAAACTGTTCAAGCAGTAGCTAATGTTACATAACTCACAAATTCTGCATGGTCATCTAGGAAATGAAACAACTGCAGCTACTATTCAGAGGAATCTTGAGTTATACTTTCACATTTGCATTCCTTCGCTTGGGAACAATCAGAATCTGAATCACACTCCTTGACTATGACTGCTCACCTAAACATACTGTTCTGCCAAAAACCATTCTGGCTTGCCAACAGTTTGCATGCACATTCTTTCAATATTTGAAGTAATGTCTCTTCACCAAAGAAGATGCTGAATAACACGGTTTAGCTTAACTCCAAATAATTACTACTTCTTTGAATTGTAGCAATTCTTAGAAATTCCACCCTAAATCAACATCACATTGTGCTATGTATTTACAGACACACTAAAGTTTAGGACAGCACAGAAGAGTCTATTACCCGAATACACTGAAAGTGAGACACAGGAGTAATTTGATCAAGGCTGCACAACAAAGCTCTGGCAAAATTTATAGGAAAAGCTAGATATCCTAATATAAAGTTTAAACATTAGAGCATAAACTATTGAAAAATAAATGCTCTTGAAAATGAAAAAAAAATTCCCAAACTTTCAGATACAATAATTAAAGAAAAAATATTCTTTTTAGAATAAAAGATTGTGTGTTTTCTTTTCCAGTGACAAAACCCAGAATCCTTTTAACTAATTTGTTAAGGAAATATGCCACAGTGGAATTTAGTATGACTGATTAAACCATCTTAATACATTTTCCAGCTTTGGGTCCCCAGTCCCATTGCCCCATCTATGACCTTTCTAACTTAGGAATTATGTTACTTGCTCTACTAACAAGCATCCATCCATACCACATGGATATCATGGTTGAATAGAAATTACTTGAAGTGCAAGCACAAAACAAAGAGCACATGACATTATGAAGCATACATGTATGTGTGTATTTGGTGAATATACTGTCTCTGATGATATTACTGCTGCTATATATAATAATGATCTAAAGTGATTTTTAGAGGATTGATTCCTCTCATTTTGACTAAGTATAACCTGTAAATCAACCCTGCACATATCACAATCCCAGTATCTTCCCATGCAAAAGTTCTGTGTCGGGGAAAAAAGCAGCTGGGAAAATCATTTACGAATTACTTGTATGGAAAACTCAGTATGTTACTTCTCACCTTTGTTTCTTCTCATGTGTATCTCACTACCACAAAACCACATATACATGACAAATATACATATTCAAATATACATATACATATACATACAAGTATACATGTTCTGCTTGGTGAGTGTTTTCATGACTTTCCTTTGAACTGTTACTAATGGTCCGACCAATTCGTTGCCAACATCTATCTGCTGGAGGATGGTGAGCTGAACACCTGATTCTGAAAGTATCAGCAATCCTCCACCCCTTCCTTCTTCAGGCTGACACTCAAATCGTAAGCTCCAATTTAGAGTCTACAGGACAGAAATAGTAGCAACAGACTGGAAAATTAGTCTGTGCAGCTGTATCATGAATCTTTTTACCAGATTCAAGCCTCAGGTACAAAACCAGCAAAACACGCAGGCACATAAAATAGCTAAGCCCGTGAGCAAGAGCAGGACAAAGCACTCCTAATGCAGATTCACATGTGGTGATACAGATTTTCCTGAAAAAAAATAATGTAATCTAATTCCAATTGAAGCCTGCCCAGACTTCCTAAACTAAATATGGCTTTCCTAATAATATACAGAGAAAAATGTATTTCTCTTCTCAGTGTCCTGTTATCCCTTTGTTATCCCTTGATCACTTGCTCCTGCCTTTTATTTCGTAAGACCTTGTAAAGCTGCACCACTCCAGCAAGTAGACTACAAGCTGCCTTTAGTGTCCAACAAAACTGAAAAAATGGGGTTATCTCTTGATCCCTTGTGGTAGTAGCTGCATTGATTACCAAAACTTAGAGGAAATGATATATTTTAAGGTCCCTTTATGGTTAGAGCTGTGTGAGCTGACTCAGTACAAAAAAAAGGATCATTAAGTTTAATGCTGATGATGTCTAGCCAGTGTTAGTGTAAGGAGAAGCTTTGCTTACCCTTTCACTACCATTTCTACTGCAGCACCTTCTGTTTCCGTCCTCAGATTAAGGCAATTTTTAGCTATTTATGCACAAACAGTGCAATCTTAGCACCATCCTTTCTCATTCTTATTGCTAAGGGCAAATTACACTGAAGGGGAGGTGGGGAATTTACTTTTTTCTTTCCCATCACATTTTTTTTGCATTACATCAAGCTATCCTGGGGAAAAAAGAAAAAAAAAAAAAAAAAGTAGAATTTCTACTGTAAAGTGTCTGTGGTAACAAGAGAGTTTTTTCATTCAAAATGTAAATGCTGGGTAGTATCAACATCTGGAGGACTGTAGCCTTAGGCACCATTATAAGAAGCAAGAGATTTGGACAGGATACATTCAATCTTGCTTTAATGGTATGATGTTCTGCCAAGACAAACTTCTAAGCTTTGACATATTTTATTTTGAAAAATGTTATCGTCAGGTGTAAAGGAAATTCCTCTTGACTGAGGAGAGTTTTGTAGCTGTATATCTGATGACATAATTACTATGTGACTACATATTTCATGAACATCTTTCCTGACCTGAATAAACAAGAAGCAACAAACATTCTTTCTGATGACAACCCTCTATACCAGTAAACTTAAATAATAATGAAATGACTCAGATTCTCACTAAGAGCTCTGTAAGGGAAACATTTCACATCAGTGTGCTGAACTTTAAATCCATGGCTCCTAATTAAAGTAAGTCAGCTGCTCAAAAGCTTCTTACACCAAGCCTCTCCGCCTTCAGCCTTACTCAAAATCTCAAGTTCTCATACCATTCCAAAGCCTTCACTTTTGCCATGCCTCGCTTCCCACTTTGATTAAAAACCAGCTGCCTACTCCTGCTGTGACTGCTCTGATCCTATGGGTGCCAGTTTTCTCTCCCAAATTGTCATTATGCATACCCCTATGGACTGTTCAAAACTGCTGCAGACACTGCTTAGGCTTCTCTGTTCATCTTTGTCCACTTGTTCAGCTGCAACTTCGATGAGCTTTCAGAAAATCTATAATGAGGATGCACTCACCACTGTACCCTGCATGGGGCTCTAATGGCAGAATAAAAAGGTCGTGTCTGGGAGAAGTCAATGCATAATATAGACTTACATGTTTACCTTATGAGCCTTTAATCACCAAGCAGACATCTCTATGAAGGAGTGGGGAAAAAAAGATGTGAAATTCAAGCAAAATTATAGAAGCATACAGTTCACCCAATCCCAAAGTTTCCAAAAAGCAACAACTAAATTCAGTTCAGCAATGCCTAACTACTAACATACATTCTCAAACTGGGATAGTTGCTGCTGTATACTGCTACTTAGGGGGAAACACCTGCTTCCACAGACACCTGAAACCACTTTTCTTAGGACTTTGGAGTTCTCTGCCTCAGAGAGCTTATAGCACAGGAGCATGTTTCAAGTGAATAATACTGTGATGACTGTGGAAAAAAATTTCAGCTGGTTTAAATCAGTAGATGTTTACTGAAATCAACCAGCTAAAAGTCAGAGATGATGATGTCAATTAAAACATGTTCAACTATCAATGTTCTATAGTAAATCCATCACAAACACTAATAAGTCCCCCCCCCTTTTTCTTGGACTAAAATTGGACATTTTACTGACGATCACATTGCATCACCCCCAATCCTGTGTACTCAGGAGCAGCTGTTCCTGGGATGTCATTCCAAAATCTGCTTTTCAACAACTCAAGACACATAGCTTCCACTTTCTTGGTCATCTTTACCTCCATTATCCACATGCACCACAGATGTAAAAAGTCATCTCTTTTATGTCTAATAGAGTTTGTACTTTTTCACTGTAGCATTAATGTAACATAATAATTTCCCAGAAGAAATATTTGTCATAACACAGGGCTCAATTCATTCACTAAAGGAAAAGTTTGAAGAACTCCTGGAAGTGGCCAGCTTCAGATAATGAGACCATTGGATTAAATATAGGTTGAGACTTCTTTTTTTAATTTCTCCCCTTTATCTCCATCCAAATCCCCACTCCCTTTTGGCTGCTGTCACTACAGCACTTTAGATTCTGGCACAGAACCAGTAAAGCAGGTATTTCAAGAGATGGTAAATCAAATTATTCAACACTTTCCCTGGCTTCCTTTCTCAGAGGTCAAATATGTTTTCAAACCAGTAAAAGAAGTAAAAGTTCTTTCAAGTCTCACTTCTCATAAGGCAGAACAAGCAGAGGTGGGTTTTCCAATATCCACTGCTAACGACACGCAAGTCTCAGAAGAGCCTCTTTTCTTCTCTGAGCCATGGGATATACACAAAGGCTTACTCATTATCTTTTCATATTTTCTCCAAAATGCCAGATACGGGGCTAGCAGCATAATGGGACAAGGAATGTACACATACATCAAGTTTCATTAGGCACCTGTAATTCAGATTCCCAAGCCAGCTCCAAGAAAAAAATGCCAGCATTTTTGCATATATGGGAACTCTCTCAGTGGTAATTTCTTGAGGACTAGCTTGCACAAATAACAAGGTCTTAACATGTTGTTACTCTCTGTATATATTAATATCCCAATTCCAAAGAGGTCAAAACATATATTTTTGTAAATGTAATGAAAAACCTTGTATTCACATTAAAACTAACAAATAAATTACTGCAATGGCATGTTTCACAGACCAGGTAGAAATGTCACTGCATTTCAGAAAGGAGGTGCAGAAACAGAACACACATTTTTATAACCATGTTAAACAGTGACACATTTTTCTACATAATTACCCTGACTGCAGTTCAAATCCAAAAGTGATGCAATCAGAATAATATAGCAAAATGTGTATACAACCATCCTGACAGCTGGCCAAGCCAGACTCATCTATTTGTCAAGAGACTAATCACCACTTCAGCATTTCACTGTAGCATTGCAAATTTACCTTTCAGTTTCTAAAGCAGTTGCTGACCAACACTCAGCACTTATTTTCAAACATGATGATATGTTATGAGAAGCAATTTCAATTGCTATTTATATGCTTCATTAGCTATTTTGAAAGGTTAATGTAAGATATAGGTGAGAAGGGGGAAAAATTAACATCACCACAACAGATATTGGATTGTTTGTCCAAATTAGTCTTAAGAAAAGGACTTTATAAAAGTGGTGCTTTAGTCAAAGACAAGCAGCCACAAGCAATATAGAGCAGCTGGAGGTACCTCTATGGCAGGAGGTAAGATTAAATCATATAATGAGCATTATTCATAAGGCATTATTCATCTCACCTTAAATCAGACATCTAAAGAAAGTCAAATAGATTATGGTAAGTGCTCTCCATTGACTAGAAAGGCAGCCTATAATGACTACCTCGGATGTACATGTCTGCACTGTTGCCATCCCTTAAGATGAAATGAATTCCTCTGTTTCATTCCAGTATTTAGCTTCAGTTTTTGCATAGCAGAGCAATTTTACCTACATTGCAGAGTATTGCTCCCCCTTCACATAAGTAGAAACATACCACAAACCAAAAACCTAGTAGGTTTTTTCCTAGCTTAATTAGCAACATTCAGTTTTCCTAAAGTTCTCAAAATACTTCACAGAGGTGTTAACCATCAGTACCCCTGCTTTACAAGTGAGGAAAACTGAAAGTTAACATAAAAGTTAACATGACCTTGCCCATTCTCTGCTACAGGTCAAAAGATTAAACTAAACCTAGAATTAAAATCCCAGGATATGCTCTTCCACACACTACATTTCATCCTACCTTGGAATTACCATCATCTACCATCAGTCCAACTCTGCTGCATACTATTTGACAAATTCATAGATCTGAAAGGTGAGTATGAGGATTAGTAAGAAAAATAAAGTATACAGGGAACAAGATGAAATATCTATTTTCTTTTAACAGCTTAAGATAAACAGTATTCCAGTTTACCACACAGTGCATTCACACAGCACACTGGAGCATGATGCAGTTGTCTGGCTGGTATTGGTCAAGCTAGTGCCAGAATGAAACATACTACGGCAGTTTCAAACTGACATTGAGCCCAAGTTATTTGCCTTGTGAAGGAAAAAATCTTACTATTCTGAGCCATGGGCCAGGCAAATACAGTTTATACATATTTTAGCACTTGAGCTATCAACAGTGCAGTGTGCTTTGTAGATTTATCAGCCCAGCCTAGGAGACTGGGGATGGTCTTCGTGCTCTACTGCCCCATGTAGACATATGCTAAATTCTGCGTAAGAGCAGCTAACCAAATACTACAGAGCATCCTATAATAAAAAACAGTTAAGGATTCAATGTCATTTTTTTTTTAACATTTCTGAAACAGATAAAGTTTTAAACATTTCAAATAGAGTAAGCTGGAGTACAAAAACACACCTGTACACAAACACAAGCACATGTACATCAACATATATACAGATACATGCTTCTATATAAATACAATACTCTTCTCCCACTGACATGTTTACCTATATTCACTTTGTTGTTACTTCTTGTAAATACATTAAACTACCAAAGTATGGCTGTTTCCTAATTGCTTATATAAGAATCATTTCAGTAATATATTTTCCAGAGTAGGCAGAAAACTAGTCCTCAATGCCATGACGTGCTGGAAGGAGGATGCCTTCCAACCTTGTATCTGTACTGCTATACTGCCAAGAGCAAGTACTCACCAGTAGTCTAAACCCTGGCACACAAATGTGATTTTCTGCACTGACAAATGCTGATCTAGCTGACTGCACCCAGAATATAAGTCAAAGGAGTGGGAATAACAACACAGTACTAGTATGTTTGGGGCAATGATCTTGCCAAAACGCTACATATTTAGCACCCTGGAACTGACGCAATGAGAATTGTTGTTAGAAGACATGGGTAATGTCAGGATAGAAACAAAACGTAATAAATTTTCACATTATTTTCTTCCTTTAATATAGATTTCATCTCTTTTGAAATAATATGAATTTCTGTATTCCTTTGCCAATGTGGCCCATCTATTGTAAACGTCAACATTATACAGAATTACATTTGCAGATATCAACATTTCAGTTCTGCTACACAGAAATTGTTCTTAACAATGAAATTATGTCACAGGAAAATAAATATACGTATCATCAGTAGAGAAAAACCTCTAGCTAAACCTCAATACTGTAACGGCTCATAAATATTAGATTACCAATGAAAAAACATTTAACATGTAAAATCTGATCACATGAACATAGCTCTGCATTACCAAACCGGGGTGACAGCTCTGGATATTTCAGTTAACAGTAAGACAAGGAAGTCCCTCCTACATAAGGATTAAAAGAGAAATTAACAGTCACACTGCTAAACACTAAATATGTTTTTCATTTACCTCAGTTGAAAATTAAACAGCAACATTTTTAAACTCCTTTAACTAAGGGGTGCAAGGACATTCTGTCTTTTAACTGCTTCTTCTACCTTGACATTTCAAGTTACCCAAATCCAAAGTCACTAAAGACCACCAAAAAATTTTGATAAAAGCAAAACCAAAACAGGCAAGAAGTTTTAAAGAAAAAGTGTTTTGTTATGATGCTTTACAATATCCTTCAGCCAAAACTGCACGCAACTTTTTCTTCTCTCATTCATACCCTCTTCTGGGTGGCTGCAAGACTAACATGATGTCTTGTCTCCTGTCTTGTATCATCTTTCTTATGACTGCACTTTGGCTTGCCACATATTGGATGTTTCTCATTCAGGCTTTCCCTTTTTTCCTGTCACTCTATGTACTGAGGAGTAAGGCAGCAGAACTGCTATGAAAAACAGGTATAGAGGAGAGATGACAGGTCTAAATCTTAAAGTTTGCATTCAGATTCTTCAGCAATATGTGGGAACACAAAATCTTTAAGACACATGGACAGATATGGCCAAAGTTACAATACTGATGAGCCCTAAAACATTCAAAACAGAACACCACAAGCAACAGGAATCCAATGTTAAATATGACCACTTTCATAAATGGTTTGTTATTTGTTGAAGAGAAAAAAAATAAATTAATAATTAAAAAATAATAATAAATTAATAATTAAGTGCCACATTTGCTGTGGCACTTGCTACTAAAACTCTCCGCTTCTGAAAGTCTGTAAACTGTCAAACAATTTTACAATCATTATGTACAATGATCAGAATGAGACACCTCCTTCAGCCTCCCATTGATCATGGATCACTTCAAAGCAATTTTTTGACTTACAGACTGTGGTTCGTATTTTTTTTGCATTTGCCTGGATAAACATATGAATACGGTAAACATACGAACAGATTGTAGGAGTAGCCAAAACAGACGCAAACCTGGGTCTCCTGAGTCTGGTTTCACATCTCTAGCAATCATTTGTTTACCAAGAGGCAACCAAGTTTGTCAAGACTAAGGAGTATGTGATTTAGCAAGGGGGCCAAGAAGCCCATGAAAATTAGCAGCAGTGACACTAAGGGACATAGCCAGCTCTTTCTGGGAAGCATGCAGAAGAAGGAGGAAATGGTAAGACATCGAAAGACTGTGGCACAGCCCTTCATGCAGCTCTGCTAACATCCAGAGATACATCAGTAATCTCTGTGACACATAAATAAACAAAACTTTGACACGCTGATTTACAAAAGCAGGAATAGCAATAATAATAAAACCATCAAAACTCCATAAGGGCCTTTAATGTGTCTGAAGATATTTTCATTACTGCAATAAGTGTTAAGTGTTTCCTTTGCTGTTAACAGTTCTTATGGCAAAGCTTTGAAGAATGTCCCACAGGTTATCAGTAAAAGCTCTGTCTGTTGTATATAAAATAAGAACAAACTAAACAATCCAGAAAACTATTTAAAAGTCATGGCCCAGGACTAAAGTTGGAATCATGACAGGAGAGATCTGTTGCTGGTGTCATCTGGCACAGACCCAGTGGAAGGAAGTCATATCAATTGACACCAGCTGAGAATACAGTTTGATGCATCCCCTTATTCACTCACTTCAGTCTGTATTTTTCTTTTTTTTCCCTTTTATGTTCTAGTCACCAACACCATTCTAGCCAGTCACTAATAGTCCTTAAAGGCTAATCTTTCTGTTAGCTTGCATTTAAAAATGAATCTCAGATGCAGGAAATGAAAGCCTTCCTCTCAAACATAAAGCAGATTCCAACTGAAAACTAAAGAATTCACGCTTCAAACCACTCTTTGAGGATGCATTTTGCTATTGGTAACATTTGGAGATGTTTGAAACTGAGCTAATGAAGACAGGTTTATGTGACTGATTATAATTTTACCTTCCCAACTGCACATTTCACATTTGTCTCAGGGAATTATCTGGTAAAATACTTCACAATAATGAAGTCTTTAAAAGACTTTGTAACAGGTGAAATATTTTGAGCTAAAGTTTTAAAAACAGTAAAGTGAGCTTGCATAAAAATACACAAATGGCTAATTGCTTTAAAAAAAAGTTAAAACATTTAAGCACATATAAACATACAATGTTGTAATGCCTTAAACCACTAAATGATTGACTATAGGATGACAAAGTAGAGGGAAATGGGTAGAAAAGGAACTGGGCAAGAACCAGGGGCAAACTATGTAAGTAGCCCATTTTACAAGCTGTGTGAACAACTCCAAAAGATCTTCCAGTGTTCACTGCCTGATCTCTCTTGCTGTGGCATTAACAAGATTTTAACTAAACTAAGCTTTTCAGAGAATAATTGAGATCAATAAGTCTTCCTTGCAAAGTGGTGTTGTGGCACTACCACTCACCTCTGTGAGGACAAAAACTTACCTGATGAAGCTGTCAGACCTCACCAGTCATCTTCCCATCTGCCTGTTACCTGCAGAAGTTCAGGAGAAGCAGGAAGCTGCCCTTCAGTGCTGTTCACTCGTTTCTGTGTTTACAAACTGCAAAACACAAGGATGACTCTCCAGGCTTCACTAAATTAATTTTCCAAAGTTTTCCCCTAGCTTTAACAAGCAGTGGAGTCACTATTGACTGAATAGGTTCAAACCCTTGATTTACAAAGAAAAACTGAAGACCTGTGGTGGGATTATTTTATAAAGACATCCAACAAGATCTACCATACTTGCTGTAGCTGAAGGACACAGTACAAATCCCCATCATTTATACCTTCAAAATTACTGATAGATGACAGTTACTGTTTATTTGCAGCATGGTAATACAGATAACAGTCTCATTGTGCTGAAGGTGGCTTTAAGCAACGTGGTCTAGTGGAAGGTGTCCCAACTCAAACAAGTCTGTGATTTTTAACTGGCCTACTCACCTGAGTAGGTGGGTAGGTGGGTAGCCAGAGCTGTTGTCCTGAAATGCACATGCATATCAAATGATTCGTTGTGTCACAGGTATTTGTAACAACAGAAACATAATATATAACCAGACTTTACCGTTATGTCACTGATGCTGCATGTCACTAACCAACAGAAACTTCTGCAGCAATTAAATTCAGAAGTTATACCTTCCTACTCATAAAGCAATACTTGCAAGAATGATAAATGCTTATAAGTGACTTTACAATTATGATATTTCTCCATGCACTATGTACACATTTAGGAGGAAGAAAGTACTGTAATATGTGGGGGTTACAATATTTTACAAGCAAATTTATCTACAGATTTTATATTAATAATGTTTCCTGTGTCAGCCTAAGAGGAACAGTGAGGTATTTTTCTCTATAATAAAATATTTGAATGATGAAATTTAATAAATTAATATTTTTTTAATTCAGGTACTTTATTTCCTCTCAGCCTAGTTCCCCAAGGAAAAGAAGTACATTCAATATTGTTACTGGTCATTCCCTGGAATGAATTTTGAAATCACTAGGCAGTTTTAACCAAACTTTACTGAGGGGGAAAGACATAAAAATCCTGAAACTCTTGTAGTTTTCTTTAAAATTGGAAACTGGAGAGAGGAAAGAGATCCTATTAATATTTCAACCAATGAAAGTTAATAAGCTCATACTTAATTAGATCAAGAATTCCCTTAAAAGAGACATCAGAAACCAGGCTCTCAGAACTCCTCATTTCTATTACATTTCGCTCAGTGGTCTTATCTGTAACTTTCTGAAGTTCTTGTCAGTTTGTTTTGTTTTGCTTTGCTTTAGAATACAACTGCAAGATACCAAATGCTTAGATGCTTATCTAGCCATATATAGGGTTTGAAAAATCTGTTGCAAGTAGGATGTTTTCCTGAGCAACTGCTATCAGCTTCTGCCAAATCTAAAAAATACATTTCTAGTCCCTTCTGGTTTTAATGAATATCTTCCAGTGCTCTCTGAGCAGCTAGGAAAGAGGCTGAGGGAGAGGACTAGTACACAAATGCTGGTCTGACCAATAGCTTTTGAAGAAACAATGTGCACAAAAGGCACAGAAGGAAGAAAGCTCTTTCTATTGAAAGATGGTTTCTGATATATCTAGGAAAACTTAGTGGTGGAGTGTTCAGCCAGTTACCCAATTAAGAGGCTGCACTAGTCTTTCATCTTAATGGATATGAAGATGCACTCTGCCAGAGCTTGTGGCAAAGCAATTGCTACCTCAGACTGTTACAGTCAGTGTACTGGGAAAATGTGCTTCAATTTCCGCGTGTGACGCTGGGCAAGTCCCTTACCCTGTGTCACCTAAATAAGGGTAGAAGTAACACCACACTACATTCAGGGAGAGTGTCAAGAGAAGTATTTTAGATAATTCACACTCAGCAGCTACACAGCAGTGAACAGTGCAGCTACCTAAGAAATTTAATGAAAGGTATGCTGGAATAGATCTGCTGCCCTGAATCTGGCAGCTTCTGTAACTGTTATGTTAACTTTAATGGCTACCTCCAAATATTTAATCCACCTGAAAATGTTACTACTGCTAATAGGTAGTGTATCAGGTCCTTGTTTAAGACAAAGAAATAAAATCCCAAGTCTATGAGTGTTCATACTTACATTTTTTCTAGTCCTACGCAGAAAGTTTCACATGTCATTTCTGCTGGTTGAGACAGAACAAGGATAAATCATTCCAATTCTGTCACGCTTTTGCCAAGTGCACTCAGAACATGCATCTCCTCCCTGTCTGATTAAGGAAAGCCTTTATAAACCTCTTCTACAATTTAACATGGAATCGTGAGAGTATATACATTACTTCTGACTAGCAAAGAAAACTCAGAATTGTGCTGAAGTTTGGCTGCCTCTGAGGAAGACAACTGCACATGGATCAAATAATACTGTCCTGTTTCTTTTTATCTCAGTAGTTGCAGGCTGTAAGGACAAAAGGGAGGTATGTGTGGCCACAGAAATTTGCCTTACACAGCATTCTTTAATGAATCAATAAAGACAAAAGGGAAAAAGTTCAGTAGCCCTGAACACCAGTAATTCACACACGTATTATGTCCAGGTGTGTACATTCAAGCTCTCAGCACAGTGCTTGGTCAGGCTCATCGTTAGGCCAAATTAAAAACCACAGGATCTAGTTAGACTCTTACCAGTGTATATGCAAAAGTATCTTTTAACCTTTTATAAATATTTTTTTGCTTTTCCAGATAGCAAATTCTTAAAAATACTTTAAAATATTTACTACAACACTGGTGAATATTGGGACCCAGTTATATACGTTAAGTATTAGCACATCTTAAGTCCCATATATCGGGACCCAGTTATATATGTTAAGTATCAGCACATCTCGATTCCCAATTTTTTTCAGTGAAATGATGTAATAACAATTTCACAAGAATCCCAAGTAATTTCAGGCTTCAATTTTTCTTGACACTTCTTGATATATGTCATTTCAGTGACAGAAGGGATCAGAGAAAAACAAAACAAAACAAATGCTGATAAAATAGCCCCAAGTGTCAGCACAAAGATTGGTGCAGTCCTGCCAAAGCTTTGCACAATGTTTTCTATGTCTTTCTCAATCGTACAAGACAAAGCAATAGATCTGGGGTTTTAACAGATCTTTTTACCTAAACAGAGTTAGTGCTCATAAACAGCAATGTTTCTCAGCATAGTGCATTCCATTTCCTCCTTAATGGGGCTTTTGGTTTCTGTTTGGCTGAAAATTACTTTAAACACTTTGTCTTGAATGTTACCCCTCGTTAATATTCTCATCCAAGGTACTACAAAAGATGTGAAACACCATAGCAGAACTTCCACAGAAGTTGATAGCTTTATCTCCACACATATACATACGAAATAAAAAGGAAAAATTTTAAAGAGGCTGTTGAGAAAATCTAGTTGAGAATTTAGAATGAATTAACAATAAATCAGATAGCAGCCATGGTCCAAAGTATGGATGTATCAATATATGCACGTATAAAAGACATTAAAAGAAATGTGAAAGACAAAAAGGATTACTTTACAGGAGCAAATCTTATATAATTGCTTAATTTGAGGAAGGTCCTCGATTGATGAGTATAAATAAGTTGTTCACACATTCAGCAAGACATACTAACTGTTCATGTCTCTTCACATGCTGCAACCTGTTCAAGGCTACTGAAATGCGAGGGGAAAAAAATCCCAGCCACCCACGTCTTTTTTGTCCAGCCAAATACTCCAAACAGAAATTAATAAAGCTTAGGGCTTTCATAAGATCTCACATCTTCAAAGTACCGAGCACACATTAGCTAATCAATGAATTCCCCTGTCTTGAATCCAAATTGCATTAGAGGAGTGGAGGTCAAATGACAAACTTCAGGCAAGCCTGGCCTCACAAATCTCTCCAGCTTTCTGCCATAGGGGATGGCTGCATCCCCAGCAGGAGCTGCCCCTTCCTCAACTGACTACAGCCAGCTATTACCCCCCAGCCAAGTTTTAACTCGTAGCAGGCTACCTAGAAGTCACTTTCAGCATGCCCTGCTTGAGTCCTGCTTGCCCGGAACCGCTGGTACAGAGGATTTGCCTTCCAGGTGCCCTTCCTGCTCCTCAGCAGAACTGCAACCAGTTACCTCCACGCCGGTAGGCAGGAGCAAGCTGCGGGAGCAGTCTAGCAGAAGCTCGCTACCTTGGCTAAGGCGATTTCAAGCCAGTTGTCTCATTTGGTCAGCCAGCCCAACCTCCACGGGCTGCAGAGGAAGGCCAGCTACTGCCACCAGCTACTGCAGCAGCCTCGTGCTACAGGCCAGCCTGCTCCGAGGTGCCTAGCCAACCCTGCTGCTGCTGCCCTGGACACTAGCCAGCGTCAGGACCACACTAGGCCCCGAGGCCACCTCAGGACACCGGAAGGCTGGAGGAACCTCCACATTTTGGCCACCCAGGTGTGACACGGAGGCGAGGGGGGGGATCACCACATGAGAGGCAGGGCTTTCCGGCACAGCCGGCCCAAAACCCCGCGAAGGGACGAGGTGAAGGGGCCTGCACACTACCCCTGCCGCCCTGAGGGCTTATTGCCCCTTCTCGGGAGGCGCCTCCCCCTCTTCTAACGCTGCCACCGGTCGCGCCTTCCGCAGCCGCCAGTTTCGACGGCCGCAAGTTCGCCCCCACCGGCGGCCGAGGCGGGCCAGGAGGCGGCACCCCGCCGGCGGCGCCCCCGCCGCCGCACACAAAGCGGCCGCCCGCCGCTACTAGCTTTCCTGCGAGCGACGCCCAAGTCCCCGCCTCAACCTGCAGCCTATGAGCGAGCAGGCGCCGCCCCGCGCGGCGCCCTGATCGGGATCGGGATCGCACCCGCCGCCACGCACCGCCGAGGACAGCGCCGCGCTCCCGTCCTGTCGCGTCGCGTTCCGCGGCCGGCCCCGCCGCGGCGGGGAAAGGAGGCGAGAGAGCGGTGGGTGCCCCGCCGCCGGGGGGATGCGTGGGGGCGCCGGGCGAGCGCCGCGCCGCCGCTCTCGCCGGCCGTCCGCAAGGTGTCGCTATCGGCAGCGGAACGGCGGAGCCCCGCAGTGTGGCTGTGCAGTGCCGCTGGACGGGCCGCGCCGCGCCGCGCCGTGCCGTGCCGCGCCGTGCCGGGCGGCGGAGAGGGGGGAACGGGGGGGGCGCGGGCACGGCGTGCAAGCCCGCGCGCCTGAGGGAAAGCGACGGCTGCAGGGTTATTCATTTCCAAAGCCCCGAGTGGAAGCGACTCCCTCGCCCAGCCACTTCCTTTATCCCGCTTTTTTATCATCACGTTTTTACTGCCCCGAGTGTTTCCGCGGAGATGGTGGCCGCGGGGTCACCGCTCTCCTAGAGGGGACGTTTCCCCCCCAGGCTCGGGCAGGGTCGGCGCGGGGCGGGGGTGACACAAAGGGAGTGCGGCCGCGGCGGGCTCCGCGGGGCGGGGGGTGGGCGCCCTCCTGTCCCGTCCCCTCGCCTCCCCGCCCCCGGCCGAGGGGGTTTGCACCGGGAGCGGGACCTCGCTGTGATCGCCGAGAATAAAGAGCGAATGGGGCTTTTGGCGCCAAATACCAGGCACCTCCCTGCTTGTATGGAAATCAGGGGGTGGGGTTAGCCGCGCTCGCTGGGCCCCGGGGGGGTTACTGCTCCCGTCCCCGGGTGTGTCAGCTTTATGTTTCCCCCCCTTTTTTTTAATGCCTTTTTTGGGGGTTAATAATATCCAGCAGCTTCAAAGCGCGGCAGTGACACTCATCTGTCTGCAACCACGGGGTGAATGCGGAGGCTCGGGCCAGCCACGGGGGCCGGGCGGGCTGACGCTTAGGAAAGTGCAACATACAAGATCATCTGCCTTTTTTTTTTGCCCCCCTTTTTTTTTTCCTCCCCTCCCCCCCGCCACTCCTCCCCCCTTTGCAACACCCACCACCATCACCAAGGAGGTAAGAAGAGGAAGCTGCAGGGTCTGGGCTGCAGGACAAAAACCCCAATCAAATAAATACAATTCCCTATCTCGTTCGAGTTGCCGGACTGGGGAGGATGGGAAGGGGAAGGAGGCGCTGGGGCACTGCGGCGCGCGAATGGGGCATTCAGTAAGCAGAAGAAAATCCTGGAGGATATTTGTGGTTTGTTTTGGAGCTGTCGCGCTGAGATCGCCTCTGTTTTGTAGGTGCCTCTTTACTGCTTTGCATTTTAACCGGTTTAATGTATTTCACGAGTAGAAAAATGTACAATAACTGGCGGCGCTCAGGGGGCGGGGCAGGGAGCGCAGCTGAGCCGGGCTCGTTTCTGTGCGTTTCATCATAAGGCTTTTAATGGAATTTTTTTTTTTTTTTCCCCTCCCGTTTTTGGTCTCCGGTTCAGCGTCAGCTGTTGCGAACCCAGCAGAGCCCTTTCCGTTCGCTGTACCGTAACCGAGCGGGAGGGAGAAGCCCAGTGTCTTTTTCGGACTTTCAGTCATTTTTGTTTTTTTAATGTCTGATGCAACTGAGGTTTCAGAGGAGGAATGGAGCTGTGGTTGAGCGGCCGTGGCTAGCGAGGGGGGGTCCGGCCGAGGTAAGGGCAAGCAGCGTGTGTGCAGGGGCGGCGAGGGGGCTGGAGAGCTGGGGCTGTGCAGGAGCTGCTGGTGCACGGAGCGGCAGAACGCTCAAAGTTGTTGTCCTTGCAACCTCCCCGCTGCTCTTGTCTTGCACCGGGAAGAGGGGCAGAAAAACTTACCGTACCTTCTTGGCAATTCAGGAGGCTTTGTTGGTGGCTCCGGGATGGTTTTAATGCATTTTTGTGCGTAAGATTATTACATAAGATTGATAATTTCTGTTGCTGCTGGATTTCCCCTCCTCCTCTCCCCTCCGCCCCCCCCCCCTCCCCCCTCCCCGCCTTGTGTTTTGTGCGGATTTCTCTGGCTCGCTTTGAGTGAATGAACTGGCGATTTGCGAAGTTGCAAAGAGCCCCTCCGCCCCCTTTTTTGCATCCTTCCCTCTCCCCTTTGCACTGCTCCGCAGACGACAAAAGGAGTAAACTTCCTCCACTTTAGCTGGCATATTAAAAGAGCTCTCTGGAGAGATTACGGTATCAAAGCCTCGCATCTGCCTGCAGTTACTCCGCCGTTCTGAGCGTCTGCAGCAGCTCGGGGAGAGCAGGCGAGTGCTATGCGCGGCAGGAAGCCCGGAGGGGCTCCGCACCCCGCGGTACCCAGCGGTTCCCAGCGGCCGGGCTTGCGGCCTGACGGGGTGGCGGGAAGCCGCGCTCGCGGGAGCGCTCCCTGACTGCCCTGCTCCGAGTGTCTTAAGCCGGGAGGAAAGGTGTGTGAGAGGCGGTTTTAACTCAACTTGAAAAAGGCTCCCCCTTTCTTGCTGTTAATGACGGGATTTTTTTTTTCCCCCTTCGGTTAAGAGGGAGTCGCTTTCATGTCTTGTCTGTTCCTTCGTGTTTTAATTTTTTGTACTTTCGTATTTTTGGTTTAGTTTCAGATCTTGGGAGAACCGTTCTTCTTCCCTTTGGAAATACCCATAAAACCTGTCTCTGAAACTATTGCCCGACCCAAGGATCAGCAAGGAGAGACCCGTAATGCCAGGAATGGTCAGTAAAAACCCAGACCTCGAGTTCGACTCTTTGCAGCCCTGTTTCTACCCAGACGAAGATGATTTTTATTTGTGCGGGCCGGACTCCGCTCCCCCCGGGGAGGACATCTGGAAGAAGTTTGAGCTGCTGCCCACCCCTCCGCTGTCTCCCAGCCGGGCCGGGCTCCAGGAGCAACCCCCCGGGGGGGGCCCGGGGCCCTGGGGAGGGGCGGCCCTGGGTGGCTGCCGTCCCGCCGACCCCCTGGACTGGGCGTCCGAGCTGCTTCTGCTGCCCCCCGAGGCCGACCTGTGGGGCGGCTCGGACGGCGGGGACTTCTTCGAGACGGGCCTCGGCGTGACCAACAACCTCAACTCCATCATCATCCAGGACTGCATGTGGAGCGGCTTCTCCGCCCGCGAGAAGCTGGAGCGGGCAGTCAGCGAGAAGCTGCAGGGCAAGGCGCCCGCCGCTGCCGCTGCCGCCCCGCCGCCTCCCCCGGGGGCCGCCGCCACGGGCAGTCCCGCCGCCGCCGGCAGCGGCCGCGCGGAGCTAGGAGGCGCCGTGCCCGAGTGCGTGGACCCCGCCGTGGTCTTCCCCTTCCCCGTCAACAAGCGGGAGGCGACGGCAGGCCGCGCCGCGGCGGTGGGTGGCGGGTCTCCGCGGAGCAGCCGCCCTCCGCGCCCCGCCGGGGACAGCCGAGCCAGCAGCAGCTCCGGGGACGACACCCTCAGCGACTCGGGTAAGCGCGCCCGCACGCGGCCGGGGCGGAGAGGGGAGGGCTGGGAGCGGTGGCGCTGCCTCCGGGCTGCGCCCCGGTTCGGTCCCCGCCGGCGGCACCTTCGTGCAGGGCCGGGCCGGGGCGGGCGGGGCGGCCGGCAGGCGGCAGCAGGAGAGGCGGCAGCGGCGGGGCCTGGCGGGCGGGTGCCGCGCCCCTGACCTGGCGGCAGCAGCGCTGTGGGGCTGCCTTGCCTCCGCTTGCCTCTTGTGGGGGCCAGACCCCCACCCGCCGGTGCCGGGGCTGGGGGGCTGTTGGTCAGAGCGGGCCGCCACTGCCCCCCGGGGGACGTGTGTGCCTTTAGGCGGGATTTGGGAAGTCTGGAGAAGGCTGGTGAGACATTAGTGCTTCCATTGACGGACCCTGAAATGCCCCACATCTCTCGTGTGCGTGTCTGCGGAGAAGCCCACTTGGGCTGAAACGCGTTTTCGCGTGTGTAGTTCAGCTGGTCTGTATGACCGTATCTCTATAAACTTGGTGATCCGTCCCGGTTTCAAAGCCTACTGTCCCTTTAATGTTGGGTTTGACAGCTTTGGGTGAGGAAGCACTTCCAACAGCTGTCTTCTTGGCAGTGCACCAAGCGCCGGCTTAAAGGGTCCCCGGCTGGAGCAGCTTCACCTTCTGCCTCAGAACAAACCCAGCGATTGTTTCGTTTTCCGGCTGCTTTTCTAGCAAGCAAGGGCTGTGTTGTGGCACAGGGCATGCCTTTTGTAGTACAGCTGTACAAGTCCAGCCGAAATACATACATTCTGCCTAAAATCTCTTTTCTGCTGCTGCAATTATGTGGGTGGTAGATCCACTTTGACTGAATCAAAGTCTTCATGATAAACTTAAGGAAAACACTGTTCTTCAGTCATTTCATGTATAGTACATACTTCCCCAGATGTATATCTGACTACAGATGGTGGGCATGCCCTATTTTTGCCATAAGTTATTGCATTCCTCCTTTTACTGTACATATTTTGTCAATAAATACATCTGGGTTGATACTTGTTTGGAGTATTTTCTGTGAGAATAACGTTTATTTTCTGTTATCAAAAGATGATGAAGATGAGGAGGAAGAGGATGAAGAAGAAGAAATAGATGTTGTGACAGTGGAGAAAAGACGCTCCTCCTCCAACAAGGCTGTTACCACCCTTACTATAACAGTGCGCCCTAAAAATACCACTTTTCCATCAGTCAGGACACAGCAGAATGAACTGATTTTAAAGCGTTGCGCACCAATTCACCAGCAGCATAATTACGCCGCTCCTTCTCCATACATGGAGAGTGAAGAGGCTCCACCACAGAAAAAGTTAAAAACTGAGGTGCCCCGTCCAGTAAAACCCACAATCCCACCAAAGTCTAAGAGTTCAAGTCCTCGAAACTCTGATTCAGAGGATAGTGAACGTCGACGCAATCATAACATCCTGGAGCGTCAGCGGCGTAATGATCTACGGTCAAGTTTCCTCACACTAAGGGACCATGTTCCAGAACTGGTTAAAAATGAGAAAGCTGCAAAAGTTGTGATCTTGAAAAAAGCCACTGAATATGTTCATTCTCTTCAGGCAGAGGAGCAGAAGTTATTGCTAGAAAAAGAAAAATTGCGAGCCAGACAAGAACAATTACTAAAGAAAATAGAATACAAGCGGACTTGCTAAACTGTTTTGTCTTGTTTTGTTTTGTTTTGGCTGACCAGGACAGTCGTTGCCACTTTGCACATTTTTGATTCTTTAAAAAAAAAATTGTGTTTTTTGACGTTAAGAATGTTGATTTTACTTTCAATCCAGTCCCTGAAGTAATCGACAAACTATATTTTCCGGGTACGGAGCAAATGGATGTTCTTGCAAGGAGTTTTTTGCAAGACTACCAAACAACAATGGACTGCCTTTGTTTTTCCTCTTAAGAACTGTAGATGGTGGGGATTTTTTTTTTTTTAATTGTTGTGAGCATTTGGAGCTGCTGATGACATCTAGTTGAGTTTTAAAATGTTCATTCCTAAGTTTTATGGTGCTTATGTTCTAACAGATGTTACTTTAGGGGTTGCCATTTTGTGCCCCTGTGGGAATTTTCTGTAAATACCATCTACACACTTGCCTTTTGTACATGTCTTGGGTTATGAGAGGTGGCTTTTGCTGCCGGTATTAGACTGGAAGTTCATACCTAAGTACTGTAATACCTCAATGTTTGAGGAGCATGTTTTTGTATACAAATATATTGTTAATCTCTGTTATGTACTGTACTAATTCTTACATTGCCTGTATACTTTAGTATGATGCTGATACATAACTAAATTTGATACTTATATTTTCGTATGAAAATGAGTTGTGAAAGTTTTGAGTAGATATTACTTTATCACTTTTTTGAACTAAGAAACTTTTGTAAAGAAATTTACTATATATGCCTTTTCCTAGCCTGTTTCTTCCAGTTAATGTATTTGTTAATGTTTGGTGCATAGAACTGGGTAACTGCAAAGTTCTGTGTTTAATTTCTTCCAACGATGTACATTTAGTGCTGCGTCTTATAGCACTTTGAAATACCTCATGTTTATGAAAATAAATAGCAATTACATGATGTGCCATTTACTATTTTTCTTCTAAATGAAGTTCCTCTAAATAAAGTCTTTAACTTCGCAATGTTCGTGAAATACAAAAACATGGTCCCATATCCTGGGCACTTAAACTCTCCAACTATAGATGATGCTCTATGAAAAGTCAGCTAGGCAGGACATTACCATCTCTGATTATAAAGCAGTTGTAGTAAGAATGATTTCGATGTTCCTTCATACTTCAGGTGGTTCTTGTGATGTCAGGATAATCCCAGAGGACTGAACATATCACAGCCAATGGAAAGAAGACTCTATCTTGTGAAGACTTCTGGAATATCTGCTGTGTGCAGAGAGGGATCCAAAACAACGACTAGCATCCTTCTGCTGTAAGGGACTGTCCTCAGTATTGTAGACAGGTTGAGAAGTAAAAGGTTTATCTTTAAAGCAGTCCATCGTTGCATAGGAGAATTAATGTTCTTGTTTGTACTGAAGGTCCTGTTTATTACTACCTGGTCTAAGTTAGTAAAACTAAAAATCCCAGAGAAGATGCAGAACTATGAAGCATGTGCCAAAAGAACAATGAAACTTAGCAGGTGGTTGCCTCTCAAGAGGTGTGATGGCATTTGGTGTGACCAGAGCAAGAGATGCCAATGCGAAACATTTGGTTATCTTGTTAAGCTCCTGGAGACCAAGGATTTGATTTGTTTTCTGGCCTGTAAAGATATTTCTGATACTGTCTTTTCCTCACACTGAACCTGAAAAAGTATGGATTAATGACCACATGGCCAGTAATTAGTTTAAAGACCAGCTTGCAATGAGCTAGCTTGGAACATCTGCCCCTACTTTAGCCACAAAGGAAGTAGTTTGCTTGGTGATGGAGGTACAGAACGTCTGGTATTTGCCTTGCAAGTAGCAAGAGTGGGCAAAACCACTGTAGCAGTGAATGTGCCATATGTCTATGCCCTCCAGTAGCTTCTTGGTGGACCTGTTACCTGTGTGTTCATGGACTCCAGCCAGCTTCTGTACCAAGAACGCAGAATTGTACCTACTACTGTATCAGTGCAATAAATCCAGATCCTTGATGTGCACAAATTGGTGTAACACCATTTTGATTCAGCTAGGCCTACACAAGCTTACACCATGTGAAAAACTGACTAGAATAGACTTAGTAGCTTTGTCCTGGTTTTGGCTGGGATAGAGTTAATTTTGCTCTTAATAATCTAAATTCAGACTTGAGGACCACAATCATTCATACCATAAATAAAATTTTTGGTTTTGTTCCTTTGATGTGGACTTGATCATGCTGCTTCTACTTTCCCAGTACAGTAAAAAAAAAAAAAATAGAAGACAAGACCTAAGCAGAGATAATGGGTGTGGACAGTCACAGGGTACATATAATTTTACTAGATACAACAACAAAAATATTTTTAAACCCCATTTTATTAGCAAGTTTTGTTGCACTGTTGTGCTGTTTTCAAACAAGTCACACGAGTCTTACTGAAGAAGAAAATCAAAAATTAACAGATTCCTTTCCTTTCCCTGGGTCAGATCAGGTTGCTCTGGGACATATACAGCCAAGGTTTGATCATCCCAAAGGGTGCAGATTCCACAGCCTCCTTGGACAACACGTTTCATTTTTTTACTGCTGTAACAGACACAAATTTTCCTATTAGCTGTTTGGAATTTCCCTTGTTCCAACCCCTGTCCGTTGCCTCCTGTCTTGTGTTTAACCTCCCTGAAGTCTGTCTCCCATCTTCTCTGTGACCTCCCATTAGGTAGTTGAAGACAGCAATTACTTCTTTCTCTTCTGGAGACAACCCAGTTCTGCTTTGTATTGTCGTGGTGTTCAAGCATTTAGAGTATAACAAAGGTGTCAAATACTCAGGTTTGTTTGGATATTCATCACAAATCCCATCTAAAAGCCTCTTTCAGTCTGGGAGCAGTGGCCTGATGCTTTTGAATTCAGTGATAAACATCCAGCTGCTGCCAATGGAGATGGAATCTGGCCCCCTTGGGTTCAGAAGTGCTCCCACATACTGTATTGTTTGCTGCTATAGGCTCTGCTACCAGTAACTGGGAGTTGCCTTTTTTTTTTTTTTTCTTCTTTTAAATAACTTTCTGGAGTTAATAGCTTTATTTTCATGTTGTTGCTGTAGGGAGCAAGTTATCAAGGACAAATGTTTTTGTAAACAAAAATCTCAGTTGTAGGATGTTATTGTTACAATTGTTAAATAGATTCTTTTGTATTTACACCATAAAAGAACAGACGTGTAGGAAAGATAGCTTTTGAAAAGAAGAGGTAAACAACTCATTTAGTAATATTTTCTGAAGAATCAGTACCCTAAAGTGTTCATAGAAAAGGACATAGAGACATAGCCACAACAGCAGCAAAAAGTCCTTCTGCATGCATATGAAGAATCCACAGGACTCAGTCAAATATAGAAATGGGACTTTTTTTCCTTTTTTTTTTTTTTTTTATAATATAAATACCTCCATTTGCATAAGAAAAGCAAACATCTGTCTAGAGAATCTGTTAAAAAATGTGGCAAGTACCCAATAACTTCTTATTAAAAAGTGGGTATTACCAGTTCCTGAAGGGAAAACTGAAATAGATTGATTGCAGTCTTATCTGGTCTGTTATAAAAATTCCCAAGTTCTTCATAAAAGACTGAATCTGCTGATGGAATCAGATGGTTTCCTCCCAAATCATATATCCAGAGGATGATATCCTTCCACTTTTCTGTTTATTTTCTTAAACATACCACTAAGAACACAAGGGACCTGAAACACCACAATGAAATGATTCCTCCATAAACTAGTATAAGTAAAACCCCAGAGGGAGAGCTTAAAAAGGTGAAATGTGTTAATGATGTCATTACCACTAGGTCACCTGTTGCCATGAGTGTGAAGGAAAGTGCATTTCTCAAACCCCAAGCTGCTGTTATAGCAACTTATCACCAGGTTTTGGCAGGACTGCTTGGCATTTCATGATGCGAGTAATTTGCAGAGGGCACATTTGCCCCTTATAAGTATACTGATAAACCAAATTTGAATAAAATGCCTTTAAAAGGATCCCATTCTTAAGCCTGCATTTCCTAGCTTGTGACTGATTTAAATCAGAAGATTTAATTTTGTTTAAAGTTTTAAGTGTGAGATCATGAATTTAATGACTTTCTAATGTACCATTAGGGTACGATGTTATCACACTCTCAGCAAATGCTTCATGATTTATACCTGTGTTCCTTTATTTTCCTTGTGTCCATTTTCCCTTTCATTTTTTCTCTTCCTCCTTCTTTTCCCCTCTGTGCCTAAACCACATGTGGTGGCTCTTCCCTCAGGAGCCCAAACACATCAAAGTTAAAGGGGTACATGGTGTCACGAGGACCTCTTTAAAATAAGCCGGGATTGCTGTAGAAACAGGAGAAATGCAGCACTTCCAGGTACCTCACAGGAAAGTAATGGTGAAAAACATGGAAGAGAAGCTGATGGTAGGGCTGGGACGGCTGTTTTTGCCTCAGCACTGGAGCATTGGTAATCAATGGAGCAACTGGCCTCAGCAACTGCCTGAAATGAGAGCCCAGGCAAGCTTTCACTTCTGCTGGGCTGCTGTTTCCAATCTGCTACAGTACAGTAGTTTTAGCTGCCCATCTGTTTGTGCTGACCCTGCAAGGAGGCTTGGCCACAGCAGAACAGGCATTTTGCTGTTGGGTTGCATGACATGACAATTTCCCCTGCATGCAGATCTGTGATTCTCATCCAGCTTTGTGCTCCTACCTTTTGTCAGTGTGACTAATTAGATGTATATTTGAGCAACAGTCAGCTCAGAGAAGATAAAATGAATTCTTGATCTCTGAGCTGTGAAGATTCCTTGTACTTACGCTGTATGTATAGATCAACATACATGCTGCATGCACACAGGGGATTCCATATGTGTTGATTCATGAACGCAGCTAAATAAAGCCAAGTATATATTTTAACAGAGCAATTCATAATGCTGTCCACTTGGTCCTTTGAATAAAAAGCAAACAAAGGTATTTTGTTTCCTGTATTTATGATTTTAATATGACACACCCAAATAATTCAGAAATTAAAAAAAAAATGCATCTACAAAGTAAATACTATTGATTCCGAGTATATTTTAACTCCGTGATGAAATGGATGGCTGTGTACATTTATCAGAATTAAAATTTATCTGACTTACAACTAAATTATGGCCTATTTGTTACTCATCTCTTATGTTCTTTACTGTGAGGGTGGTGAGGCACTGGAATGGGTTGCCCAAGGAAGCTGTGAATGCTCCATCCCTGGAAGTGTTCAAGGCCAGGTTGGACAGAGCATTGGGTGTCATGGTTTAGTGTGAGGTGTCCCTGCCCATGGCAGCGGTGTTGGAACTAGATGATCTTGAGGTCCTTTCCAACACTAAATGTTCTATAATTCTAGACCAGGTTGCTCAAAGCCTAGTCCAACCTGACCTTGAACACTTCCAGGGATGGAACATCCACAACTTCTCTGAGCAAGCTGTTCCACTGCCTCACCACCTTCACAGTGAAGAACTTCCTAACAGCTAGTCTAAATCTCCCCTCTTTCAGTTTTAAGCCATTCACCCTTATCCTACCACTACATGTCTTGTAAAATGTCCCTCTCCAGATTTCCTGTAGGCCTCCTTTAGGTACTGGAAGGCTGCTCTAAGGTCTTCTGGAGCCTTGTCCAGGCTGAACAAGCCCAACTCCCTCAGCCTGTTTTCATAGGAGAGGTGCTCCAGCCCTTGGATAATCTTCATGGCCTCCTCAAACAGGTCCACATCCTTCTTATGTTGGGGACACCCAAACTGTATGCAGTACTCCAGGTGGGTTGTCACAAGAGCAGAGTAGAGGTGGAGAATCACCTCCCTTGACCTGCTGGGAATGTGGTTGGTTGATTCCTTTAGAATTAATTGCATGTACTCTGAAGCAAGAGCAAACTCCTGTGTAAAACAAAATCTAAGAGACATGCTCAGTTTTATCTAGTAATCTGTTAACCAAAAATGTATTGTAAACAGTGTTTCTGAAGACTTTTTTTTTTTTCTCCTAATTTTTTCCTAAATCATTAGCTGTGTTTCCCAGGCACCAGTCTGAAGTCACATCCTCAATAATTACAATTAGAAACTTTTCTCTAAAAGCTCTACTTCTGGCCAAACAAGCCTGGTTAAACCACAGTGTGCTTCAGTTCCATTGTATTATTTCTTGCATGAGTGGAGTAGGTACATAGATGTACAAGATAATGCAGGACATACCATAGTGAGCCCATATACTTATGAACATTTCTTTCAAACATACCTTAATGCTGCTAATGAAGCTATGCAATGATGTAATGTACTTCAATAATTTCTATTATCTTTCTTCAGCCTTTAATCATTTTTAAGCTGATTTATTACTTCTTGTCTTTCCTTTTGTGTCCCTCAGCTAAGTAGACATGCAGAAGGCAAGGGGGATTCATCTGACCAGATACCAACTGTTTTTTAGTCAATAAAGAAAGCAGGTATTTTTTTGTGCACAGTTAATTTCATCCTTAAATAAATATTAAAATAACACAAATTAATCTCACCCTAGAAATACTGATTTTTCTGTGTTAATTATAGAGAAGCCTTAGGTGACCAGGTAAATGTACCAACATTGTAGATGTCTAATGTGAGGGTCAGCTTAAGACACCTGAATCTGGATGTCTGTTCATAGAATCACACAATAGCTTGGGTTGGAAGAGGCCTCCAAAGGTTATCCAGTCCAACCCCCCTGCAATGAGTTTGTAGATATCTAACTGAAAGCTTGATATCTAAGTGCTGTTATAGTCTGTGGAGTCTGGAGAGTGATTCAGTATAGGTGTCTATTTTAAGATGAACTGTATTATTTCTTTAGGTGCAGCTCACTGTATTGATTAGCTCTCTTTTAGCTATAAAAGAAACTCCAGGTATATAGTGAACATGTAAACACCTATACATTAACACCTAACTTCAGACTTCAGTGCATTAAGTTACAAGTTGAGTCCTACTAGTCCTGACTTCCACTCATTTTATTTGACTTAAACATCTTAAAGATTTTTCTTGAACTAGTCAAGTAATCTTAAACCCAGTTCCATCTAGGTCATCCTTTTTTTAGTTTTGATCCTCTATAACAGCATCTCCATAACTTTATAATCTTTGGACTTTGTCTGTCCTCTCACATGTCTTGCTTAACATCAATGTATATCAATATTCATCATTGCCAGAAAATTCCTTGCATTATGATAGAATTTCCTAAAACATCTTTTGTGTTACGATATTGCATGGCGGGCATGCCCTTATATTCTCCTTCTCACGCCTCCACAAAGTTCATTTATAGGGCATGTTGATACATTTCAGATATTGATATACTGACAACCTTTTAAACTAAATTAAATGATAGCACATATCACATTCTTTTCAATGTAAAAACAAAAAAAAAAAACCAAACCAAAACAGAACAACAACAAAAAAAAAAAAAAGCCATAAGAAAAACAAAGTAGATGAACATTCAGAAAAACTACTCTTAACTTTTACAGCTTGTTGTTGGACCTTTTATAGTTCTAAGTATTTCAGTGTTTCCCTTCACTTTTTTTCTATAACCTTACTCCAGTAGTCCTTATAACTTTACCTTTCTGTTCTTTTAAAAACACTATTTCTTTTCACAGCTCCTGGGGTCTGCAGTAATTGTTTTATATCACCCTATGTCAATTCCTCTTTTCATTCAAACACTTAAATAAGTCAAATCTTTTTTGCTTTGCAGTTTCACCTTTTGTAACAGTCATATTATGTCACAATGTATTTAAGTCTAAAATACAGGTTCCCATTCTGTGAGCTGCTGAACGTTTTCTGAGTGGCTATAAGTCTGTTGACATCAGTAGGAGTGTGTGAAGGAGGAGCTCAAGACTTTCCAAGACCTCTAAATGAAAACTGCAGACATGCCAAGTTAAGTTGTGCTGTATTTTATATTCTTTCTCAATGAGTTCTTAATTTCTTACTGACATTTGTTTCTGAAAGACTATGAAAACACAAGTATGCAATTAGAATAAAATAGAATAATGCCTATTAATATTGTTTCACTTTTGTCAGTAGTACATTTTAAAGACTGAGTATTATTTTCTGGAGTAATTTAAGCATATGCATTCACTATTAACCTAGCAACAGTTAAGTTACTGTGAACTCCTTTGGTGAAGAAAATCATACCTTTATTTTCTGCTGCTCGTGTTGACAATATGCAGTGATTGGATGCTTTAGTCATGTAAGCACCAGTGAAAATAAACAGCAATTCAGAGTGGTCAATAGTAAGTAAGGCACAGTAAGCCATCTATCCTACTGATAAAAAAAATTAATGTTTTTCCTCACTATTAATAAAAAATGGCAATAAAAAAAAATCTTGGATACCTAGGTTATTTCTTATCAGATCTAATTTTGAAATTTCAGGCATCAGTCTAGTAGCAAGTGTCAGAGTAAATAAATACTTTCTATACTGATCCATGTCATTTTGCAACTTTATAAGAGTGTCTTTGGCCTACAATCATATAATCATAGAATCAGCTCGGTTGGAAAAGACCTTTAAAATCATCAAGTCCAACGACTACCCCAGGACCACCACTAAGCTGTATCACTGAGGGCCTCATCTACACAGTTTTTTAACACTTCCAGGGATGGCGATATCACCACTTCCCTGGGCATCCTGTTCCAATGCCTGATTACTCTCTCTCTGAAGAAATTTTTCCTCATATCCAATCTAAACCTCCCCCAGCACAGCTTGAGGCTATTACCTCTTGTCCTATCACTTATGGGGTGGGGAGACTGACCCCCCACCTCACTGCAATCTCCTTTCAGACAGCTGTAGAGAGCAATAAGGTACCCCCTGAGCCTTCTCCAAACTAAACAACCCCAGTTCCCTCAGGCTGTTCCTTATGAGTCTCATTTTCAAGACCCTACACCAGCTCTATTGCCCTTTTCTGGACCCTCTTCAGGACCTCAATGTCTGTCTTGTAGTGAGGGGCCCAGAACTCAAAACAGTATTTGAGGTGTGGCCTTACCAGTGCTGAGTACAGGGGGACAATGACTTCCCAAGCCCTGCTGGCTATGCTGTTTCTTTTATGGCCGAGGATGTTGTTGGCTTTCTTCGCTGCCTGGGCACAAGCTGGCTTATGTTCAGCTGGTTATCAATCAGCATGCCCAGGTCCTTTCCTGCTGAGCAGCTTTCCAGCTACCTTCCCCAAGCCTGTAGTATAGCATGGGGATAATTATCATGCATGTATTATCACTTCTGTATTTTCCTCAAAGAAGACTCAGCTTTTGAATACTTGAGAGCTTGGTCTTAGAAGTATCAACTGAAAATCAAGCTGTATATTAACAGACATGAAGAAATAAAAGGAACAGAGAGTAAATGACTCTCCAATAGTTGAAGAAAAGATTAGTAACTACTGAGGATGGACTTCCTATCACTTGGACCTGTTTTATGACCTACGCACTTGAAAATGAAGCATACTTTTTTGAGTGGGAAGTTCTAACTAATAACGTTCCAATTAAACCCCAAGCCTCAATGACAAAAGTTCAGTGCAATTTATATTTTACACTGGACAGGGGTTCCTAAACTTACTTACTTTGTGCACAACCATATGGCAGCAACATCTGACCACATGTATTTTCAGGGGGATGCATTCACCTTACTATTGCTGCTGATGGGATGAGTGCACAGTTTTGGAGTCCCAGACAGGAGATCCAAGCTCACTCCAGATGAAAGTCCTTGATTTTTCTTTCATTGTCTGGGAAATAATGACCCAAGAAGGGATTTTACTTGTACATTTGATCTGGTTCCCCAGTAAATTGAGCTGATATAAAGTAGTGTAGCACCTTAGGAGTCAATGGCATTAGGACAGATTACACCAGCTGAGGAGGTGGAGTTGAAAGAAATTGAGAAACCTGATTATAACTGTGCCATTGTATGCGTGTATTTGAAGTCCTTCAATGTTTCATTGTGACCACATGTAGATATGATTTTTAATGCCCTAGACCTCCTTAATCAAGATCATAGTTTTAAAAATTATTATTAAACATCTTTGCCCAAAGTATTTTTATATTTGATATTCCACAAATGTTGCCTACATCTCAGCAAATATGCACTGTGATTAAAGGGTATAATCACTCAAGAAAGGTTTGTAATCATTTTAATTACCCTGGACTTAATAAAGGGAGCTAAGGGATTTAATAAAAGGGCATTAAGAGATTGCCAAAGGGTTAAATATATATATTTTTATAAGAAAAATTGTAAAGCTTCTGTGGCTTTGAGGTGGGAAGGCTTAGTGAGAAAAGAGGAGGAGGTGAGCAAAAGTGGAGATGAGGATTAGTGCCAATTAAACTTCCCTTTGAACCTCCTAACTTACATATGCAGAACCTGACACAGCTGAAAATATTTGTAATTTCCTGGGCCACACCGGACCAGAGAGGTTAGTGTAGAGCTCACTGACCTACAGGAAACTGCAAGGGAGTGAAAGAATGATATAAACCCAGCCAGTTTCTTCTAGGTCAGTGCTAAGATGTTTTAGCACTAGTCCAGGAGAGAAGATCTGGAGTGCATGGGGTAATTTTGGGATCAGTAGATTAATTTCTTAGGCCCCACAGATTTTGTTTGGTTTTGATCTACCTTAGATCAAACCTAAACAAATCTTCTGCCCTAATCCACATCCTCTGCCCTTAAGTTTCAGGTTAGCATAGAATTCAGTTTATTTCTAGTCTTATGGAATATAATAAATGTAATTAGAGATGAGAAGATAAAAGTGAACTGACAATCTTCAGACAGGCAATTCTATAGCTCTCACAAAACAAGGCAGAATCCAGAATACAAACACCTAGAACATTGCCTCACTTCACCCTTATGCTGAATCAAACCTGAAGCCTTATCCAGAGCCATAAGGTGGAGATCCAAATGTAGATACCTGAACATAAAGCAGCACAAGTTCTTTCAAAGGTTTTGTTGGCTGGAAGTAAAATGAGTTGCTTAGGTTTTCCAGTTAGGGTTAACACACATTTCTAATGTGTTTTCCATTTCCTAACACTACAGTCTTTCAGTGCTGGGCTAAATCCTTTCTCCTGGTTCTGGGCGTTCCTGTAAGCCTCAGGGATAGACATTCTGCACAAGGAGGCAGAGAGGAGTGCCTTGGGGCTTATAATGCCTGTTTTCTTCTGTTCAGCATCCTGGATAGGAGTAGGCTCCTTGGACAATTTTATATTACATGTATTTAAAATCCACATTTTATAACCCTTTCTCCTTCCCTCTGTCCCCAGAGACTACACCTCTGGTGTGCAGGGATACCTGGTGCTGAAGTCAGCATTCAGAAATGAAATTTACAGAGGAGAGAATGCAAAAGAAGCAAATCTGTGCCCAGTTTTATAATTCAAAATACCAAGAAGTCTGCAGATAAATGGGGTAGTGTAACATTATTTAAAAAAATCAAGGCCAACATCTGTTCATATGTACCTGTTCATGTCTGTGCTTTCTTTCTTCCCACCTTTTCATTAATGAGTGAAATCTACAGAAACTGGGCCAAAGGCACTCAAATCCTTCTATATTGTGTAAAATGCATGACAATGTTCTTTAAGTCTATACTAAGCAAGTGACAAGTTTGAAAAAGACATTTTCTATAGCATGAAGCATGAGGGTAGTTGAGATATTTATATATGATTAGCTCATGCTCTGTTCTTTGATCAAGCGCATAATTGTTTCCTCCCTTCTTTGAGATGTGCTAGAAATGCAAAACAATAGCCATTTAAATTTTTTTTTTGGCCAGCAGTGACTAGAGATAGCAAGAAAGATGGAGCAGCAGAAAAAGTAGTACATTTTAGATAACTGGTATGCTTAATCAGGTCTTGTACCAGAAATAAGCTAAAATGGAATTTTGAAAATTTTGAGCAGGTCCATGCAGCCACAGTAGCTTTGTTCTGAATTCCATGCGGTTGTAATTCAAACAAACACTACCAAGCAAAATATACGTATTATTCTACTAATGAATAAAACCTAGAGGTTTTTAATGCTTCTGTTGCAAAGAGACTGATTCACTGTAGACTAATTCAAGAAGGTTGTTTCTGCTCTTGGCAGAAACAAACAAACAAACAGACAAGTAAATAAATCCCTAGGCATCTAAACTGCAAAACAAAACAGCCTGGGTTTGGTTTTTCTTTTTTCTTTCTTCATTGGCTAAGAGCTTAGGGCCTTAACAGTGGAAATATAACATACAGATTGTAAATCTTCTCAGAAAGGAACAGTGTTTTCCTTTATTGTGGACAATGGTCAGGTTTACTGAGTTCCCGTGTCTTTGAAAAGGTTCTTCCAGGTCTGTCTACATTGCAAAAACCTCATAAAAATTAATATCTTTACACAGACAGGTTAAAGCAGTGGGTTCTTTAAGCACTGTTAGCATTTCATGTTCCATATAAGTTAACTTGAGTTCCCTTGGCTGCTGGTTAAAGCTGGGTCTCCGGCTGATGCACATCTAACTGTTGGTTGACAAAGTTCCACCCCCCCTTGGCAGCCAGTAAGAGTGGTTTAAATTGCTATGCAACCACAGTTTAAATTATCTAACCTGGATTAGGTAACCCAAGTTAAGAACACACCTTTCTTTGTGGTGTGTTTCAGCATCACTTTCATGTTGGTTTTATGTTTCCCACTAAAACTGAAATTGGTATGGAAAGCAAATGTACTCAGAGGAACACTACTGAGTTCCACCAGAAATTTAGCCTTTGGCTACAACAGGCACAGCTCTAAGTCCTGAGAAAATTCCATATACTCCCTGAGACTCATTTCTGCTTACCTTGCTCAGGCAAAGCTTCCACTTAACTTTATCGGATATTTTTAAAAAGGGCCAGACTAGCAGTTACACAGGATAGAGCTGTCAGATTGTCAGATCAGGAAAAGTTAGTTGGCTTTTGTTGGGGGGGGATACCACAGTGTTTTCGTAGCATAGGCAGTGGAAAATACTCCTTTTAACAGTATTAGTGTTTTGAAAGTTGAGTGTGTAAAAATGCATGGGCCTTATTTTTACGTTTTTTCATCATCCTGGTCCTGTTTTGTATAAAGCACTTAAGCCCATGCTGTATGCTAAATACATAGGCAGTACTATGAACTTAAATTTCACTCCATTACATTTAAGCACACGCTTAAATGATTTGCTGGACTGAGGCCAGAATGTTTGCTGAATCAAACTGAAATACAGCAATGTCTGTTCTACCCCCTTAAACAAACAAGCACTAAATGAAATACAATAAAATAACATTCCCAGAGAAATCCCGTGCCACAGAAAGAACTGCTGCATTGTTGCATTAGTAATTTGTCTAATGTTCAGTATCTGCATTGTTCATACAAGTGTAATGCAGTAGTAATTAGGTAAGCCTTCCGATTTTATCCTCTTGTTATATTGGGCATAGTTTTGCAGAGGAAGAAAGTAAAATGAAATTAAGTAAGAAAACAAAAGCTGGAAATGTCATTCCAAATTGCAGGACTTAAGTAATGATATTGCAGTCTTTACAGCAGCAGTGGAACCTTGGAAAACCTGGATTCACTTCCTTCAGTGCAGGATGCACAGCCCAGGACTTGTAAATTGAGACTTACCTCACAGAGCCACAGATGCTTCATCATGGCTAGTGAGTAAATGTCTATTTCTGGTATAAACTGTAAAAGGACAATAATGCTAGTTATTAGATATTACCAGGGACCTGTGTTGATTTTTCAAACTTGCTGAAAAATATCCCATCTGTTTTCTATTGTAAGTAGAGCCAATCAGTGTGTTTTGATTTTTATTGTGTTTTGTTACCAGGAACATTACATATAATATATTGACAAATGAGCCAGAGTAAGAGGGTAGAAAGATGTAAAAGAAGGAATAACAATTGGACAGTAACAAAAATAATACCAACTACCTCTGAAACAACCAGTGAAACAGAAGGAATATTTTCTACTTCATAGGATTATGAATCAGGACCTAAACTGTGGTGAGCTGTTTCTTTGTGGAAGGCAGTTTTATTATTTTTCTCCACCTAAATATGCAATGTAGTGCAGGGGTTGTCCTGGGTTCAGCAGTAGCAGTCATTTTTTTCCTCCTTGGTGGCTGGTGCAACGCTGTGTTTTTGATTTTTGGCCTGGGAACAGGGCTGATAACGCCGATGTTTTTAGTTGCTGCTCAAATGTTTGGTCTGGCCAAGGACTTTCTGAGCCTCATGCTCTGTCAGGGAGGAGGGGAAGCTGGAAGGAAGCAGAGACAGGACACCTGACCCAAGCTAGCCAAAGAGGTATTCCATACCACAGCATGTCATGCCCAGGATGTAACGGAGAGTTACCCGGAAGGGCTGGGGACTGCAGGGTTGAACGAGGTATTGGTCAGTGCTCGGTCGGGTGGGGTTGGGCGAGTTATCAGTCGGCTGGTGCTGAGGTCTTGTATTCTCTCCTCTTGTTATTTCCTTTATCACTATTATTATTGGTGGTAGCAGTAGTGGTTTGTGTTATACCTTAGTTACTAAACTGTTCTTATCTCAACCCGTGGGAGTTGCATTCTTTTCAGTTCTCCTCTCTGTCCCTCCGGGAGTAGAGGGAGGGAAAGGAGGGGTGGAGTGAGAGAACGAGCTGTGTGGCAGGGTTTAAACCACAAGGGTTTACCAAAAATTTTTACATGTACATCCCCATACCCAAGAAGAACAATATTTTTAAGGCCTTTCACACCAGGCTTAAGGTGCCTGGTAAATATTTGATGCTCAACGACTGCACTGGAGTTATGAGTAGTCTTCCATAGACAGGGTTCCTTGGTATTTCAGACTACTAAATGCTCCACAAAGCTTTCTGCTCCCTGCTGCACTGAGGTGGGCAGGCAAGGCAGAAGGACCTAATGACTTGTGCAGAGCTAGTGAAGAATAAGGTATCTTATTCTGGCTTTAAAGTGGAAGCTCTCAATCCTGTGCCTAAAACTTCCATCCTCCTCTCTTGCTGTCTTTCTTCCCCAATTTTCATTCAACAAAACCAAAACAGCTTTTAAAAATCTTCTTCAGATTATGACCCATCATCAATTTTCTCTACTAAAGTTGTGAGTGTACCTGTAGTTTCTTCAGTTGCTCAGCTGAGCTGTGAAGCCCAGATGCATTTCCATGGACTCAGCCCTGGATACAATAGTCTTGCTGTCTAGACCAAACTGTAGCAGCAGGATTGAGCCCCAACAGAAAGGTCTGTTTTATATATTTTTGGAAATGCAAGATTTTTTTTGTTTGGTGTTTTTGAACTTCTTAATCCCATTTCTTTTTTATTTTTGTTGGTAATGTTGTTACTGTAATATAAATAATTAGACCTGCAGAATAAAGAGTGCAATTAGAAAAATTAAACAGGGAAACACCAGCTGAGCCTGTCCCAGTTCCCACCAAAGCATACTGATTTAGTGCTTGGATCTGTCAGATTATCTATGAGCTAGAAAGGGAAAGAGGCCCAGGGCACAGATGTTGGCAGTGGTCTGTGACTGTCCCCACTGTTACATGGTCAGTATATGTCCTGGCAGGGCTTTGACACAACCAGTGGTCAGGGAGAGCCTTGTGGTTAGCACAGGCCAGGGAGCACACCTGATAAAAAGGATGGATGTGGCCACCTTGTACTGGAAGGTAAGGGGACTTAGCTGATCAATGCAAACAGCTATGCATAACTGTATATGATGCACCATGCCACACTAGTTTGATTTAGGTCCAAAGACAGCCCACTGAAATGGTTGTAATAAATATAACTAACACATTTTCATGCCCTAATGGACAAAGGAACTTTCAGTTTCAGTGTTTAAGTCACTTTTACAGCAACCAGACCCACCCAAGTTTAGAAGTCCTCTAACAGAGCCTTTGGTTGTTGTCATAGTTTAAACCTATCCACACAGCTTGTCCACTCACTCCCCCCCAACCCTCCCCGCTCCCGGAGGGATGGGGAGGAGAATCGAGAGAATGTAACTCCCACGGGTTGAGATAAGAACAGCCCAGTAACTAAGGTATAACACGAATCACTACTGCTACCACCAATGATAATATTGATAAGAGAAAATAACAAGAGAATACGATACCACCGCTGAACGAGTTTGACCCCCCCGAAGAAAGAGTGTGCCCTTCCGGGTAACTCCCAGTTACCTCCCTGGGCATGACGTGCTGTGGTATGGAATACCTCTTTGGCTAGCTTGGGTCAGGTGTCCTGTCTCTGCTTCCTCCCAGCCTCCCTGGTCCCCAGCAGAGCATGAGACTCACAAAGTCCTTGGCCAGAATAAACATTACTTAACAACAATTAAAAACAATCGGTGTTATCAGCTCTCTGCCCAGGCTGGAAGTCAAAACACAGAGCTTGCACCAGTTGCTAAGAAGGAGCAAAACAGCTCCTGGTAAACCCAGGACAGTTGTATACTGAGTAACAATTAATTGCAGCTCGTATTCATGTCTGGGGCCAATAAGAGCTTTCCAGGGTTGAAGCATCTCTCCTGATCTCCTGACATTTGAACATTAACAGATCCCAGTGAACGTGCAGAGCCAGGTATAAAATCCAGCCTCCAGTTTTGCCTCTAAGCTCTGTCTCTTGCCCTGCATTGCTCCAGGACTCTCTTCCTCATTCTTTTTGGTTCTTTTATGCAACAGGAATGCAGTCAGACAAGGTAACAGCCTACCTTCTGTCTTTTTTTTTTTTTTTTCTCAGAACTGGGTCTCGGATGCAAAATGCACATACAGCCAATGAATTACTTTCCCAATTGAAAGCTTCCCTGTGGTGACATGTGTATGGTATCTCTTAATTAGCACACTCTGCACACAGTGAACTTTCTTCAGTTCAGTACATTCCTAAGAGCATTACTGCATTATATAAATCATGGCATAATAAATATTCAGTGGACATGCATTACATCAAACTCAAAACCTCTAACTCTCATTTGGATCTTCACATGACATACATGACTTACACATGACATATGACCAATAGAGATGACATACCTGGCATTTGGACACATTTTTCTTAATTACTTCCCCCCATGCCTTAGGCTAGACTCTTGTCATCTTGCACACACATGTACACACACTCCTGCAGAAAAGGAGTAAAAAATTCCATACAGTCCTTTATCATCACACGAGGATACTTGTCCTTTATGACATGCAATTCCTTTAGTGATACTTGGTAAGTCAACATAATTATACAATAATACTGATTTCTGCCGGGGAACAGATTCCCAATAGGTTTTGAGGAAAGCATGATTGTTTCTCAGTTGTGTAATAAGAACCAATTGCTCCTAAAAATTCTAAGATATTCCATGGAAGACTTGTACAACAAGAGACGTTGTTCCCAAAGGCCTAATTTTGTATGGAGAAAGGGCTGTGTTGCAAGAAACTGTGCTTTCTGAAGGTTTTGTAGCTGACAGGGGACAGGAGACTTGAATATATTCCAGGGAAGTGCTGCTTTTCTCTATAAAGCTTCCTCCAAATACAGACTTGCTGTCTGAATGGCAAGTGGGGTTTATCATCTGGGTGCAGTGACGTAGGAAAACACTTCAGCTTGGTAGTAAATTAAAACTGGACTTACTAGGAGATGATGTTTTTTTTTTATTTGCATATAGAGACTGCTGCTGTGTTTTGCCAAGTTTATGACTGTGTCCACTCCTCTTATAAAGATTTCCTTGTTTGTGCACAGCTGTAGAGGTCTTACAAGTGGGTGAAACTATTCCTGCTGCAAGTGCATGAGGGAGGCTGCCTTTGTCTTCCCCAGGTGAGCAACCTCAGGACAGCTCAGTTACTTGTCCAGAGGGTTTCAAGATGCATTAAATCCACACCTTTTTTTTTTTTTTGTTGTTGTTGTTGTTGTTGTTGTTGCCTGTAGGGAGAAGGAAATGGAAGCTGGAAGCTGGAATTTTTGTTGTAAACCAGTGTCTCCAGAAGTCCCTCCACCTCCCAGAGCGATGAGGTACAAACTGCACTCTGGGCTCTGTCACACAGACACAGGTCTAACATTGTGATAGGAGAGAGAAAGCCCAACAAATTCCTGTTGAAACCCAATGCCCTTCACGTTTGCACTGTGCCATCCAGCCCCTCTGCCTGGGTGGCCAGGGAGGCACAATGAAAATGGAGCCTGAACACCTGGATGGCGAGGGGGAATGTGCCTGAAGGGATGCTGGGGTGGTAACACAGCCTGACGCCGTTTTGTGTGCCTTTTTGTGCATTTCAGGGTGTTCTCTTTCTGGGGTGGGCAGCAGGCTGCGACCAGGCTGGGCAGCGGGCCCTTTCCCTCCACAGGGCCTTCTCCATACAGGCCGCCGACTGCATTTCCAGCCCATTGTTCGCGCCGTTGCCGGGAGACGGGCGCAGCTGCTAGGTGAGGGACGGGCACTGGCGGGGTCCGCGGAGGCCTGCGCGCCGCCAGCCGCTCACCCAGGCTGTGCGGGATGATGTTTACTAACATCGGCCACATGGCTCCCGCTCTGCCCAAAATGTGTCAGTCCAAGGAGACTGCCAGGCACCCGGCCAACCGGCCCGCGACGTGCCGAAAATTCTGTCAGCGGGGGCCATTGCGCGCCAGCCCGCCAGGGATCCGTCCCCGCACGAAGGGAGGACATCGCATGTGCATGCCCACAGAGGCACTCCCGGGTAGCGGGTGTGTGTGTGTGTGTGTGAGGGTGGCCGGGCCCTGCTGTGCTGAGGGGTCTCTCTGACACAAGGGGTTCCCCCAACGTCGGGTTCCTCGCTATCGTTATCACCAGCAGGGCTGGAGTGTCCCAGTGCCAACGATATTGTTTAATGTGTACTTTTACTGGCATGTTGTTTCTCTAGCAAATTTACAGCAGGAGATTACAGCTGGAGCTGACCTTTTTTCCTTCAGCCGGAGTAATGAATGTTGCTATTTAAATGCTCTGCCTCGGCAGCCTGTGTGCTTTAGTTTTTAAAAGAGTAGCATAGTACCCAGGGGAAGCCTTTTGTTGCCTGGCTGTGAAACCTGAATACAAGCTCTCCTACTGGAAGCTTGAGAGGCAGAAAATAACAACTGAGAATAGATTTATAGGGTGTAAGCTTAAATCAAGGCACAGAGAATGAAAATATGGATCAGATCCTTAGCTGGTGTAAATTAGTATAATCCCATGGAGCAATGATGCTTACACTGTCCCAGGAGCTGGCTCTTTCTTCTTGAAATGTAGACGAGCACCATCCAGCAATAGTGAAGTATGGTTTAAAGTGAGCAAAATGTCACTTCACAAAATGAAGCTTCCTGATAGGCAGAGTGTAATTACTTAAATTAAAATATGCTAAACATAGGAATGTCAGTAAAAATGCCTTGGAATCATAGAATCAAAGAACAGTTAACGTTGGAAGGGGCCTTAAGATCTAGTTCCAATCCTCCTGCCATGGGCTGGGACACCTCACACTAGACCAGGTTGCTCAAAGGAATCCTTAAATATACCTAACCACTTTAGGATCAATATATTCCGTATCCTATATATTCCTTCACATTCACATGTGAATGGCCACGTCCAGGAATATAAGGCCTCCTAGTGTAAAATGGATATATTACACAAAACATGGAAAATAGCAATATCACCTAATTATCAGTAGCACATCATGGAGCTTGTCTGTAGAAAGACTACTTTTCAGAAATAGTGTGTTGCAAATAGGTCAAAAATATAAAATAAGACATTGTAGAGTTAAATACAGGTATTATTAGGTTTCAGTTTCCACTAAAACATCTCATGAAAAATTCATATGATTCATCCCATCTCTCTGTCCCTAAACTGACAGAGAATTATAGTCATTTTTTTGTAACTATAATAAATTATACCAAGAAACATTCCAAGAAAGAATCAAGAGGTTGCAATAACACTTTTTGGAAGTTTCAGGAATTCTAGCAGCAAGTTATTAAACACTTTTGAAACATGACAAGAATAATAGGAAATGAAAAACTGAAAACCTGGATTAATTTCTACTGCCTGTGCTGTATCCCTACCCTACTTCCTTTGTCTCCTACTGGGGGGAAACATGTTGTTTTAGATGTGAATGTGAATTCAAATGCTATTTTGAATGTAGTGTCACTTGTTTATCACCTTAATCTGATGGTACATACAGTACTCTCCAGTCACCAGGCAGATCATTAGACAAGATGATTCACACTTTGATCAAATGTAGGGAAATGTTGATGTAAAAAATTCAAATTGAGTATTTTTTTTTTTTGCAATACAATAGAATAAAGCAGTGTGTGTACATCTGGCAGGTGAGGTCTTAAGGATTTATTCTTAAGAAATAAATTACTTCAGTTTTAGCAGAATGTTAATTTTCTGTGATTTCTCCTACATCACAAAGAGTCATAGAATCATAGAAACTTTAGGTTGGAAAGAACTTTAAAATCATCAGCTCCAACCATTAACCCAGCACTACCAAGTCCACCACTGAACATGTCCCTAAGTACCCCATCTACACGTCTTTTAAGTACCTCCAGGGATGGTCACTCCACTTCCCTGGGCAGCCTGTTCCAGTGCTTGACAACTCTATCGGTGAAGAAAGTTTTCCTCATATCCAATCTAAACCTTCCCTGGTGCAACTTGAGGCCATTTCCTCTTGTCCTATTGCCTCTTAAAGAGAAGAGACCAACCCCCACTTCACTACAACCTCCTTTCAGGTAATCATAGAGAATTATAAGGTGCCCCTGAGCCTTCTCTTCTCCAGACTAAACAAACCCGGTTCCCTCAGCTGTTCTTCATCAGGCTTGTCCTCCACACCCTTCACCAGCTTTATTGCACTTCTCTGGTCATGCTCCAGCACCTCAATGTCTCTCTTGTAGCAAGGGATCCAGAACTGGACACAGTATTTGATGTGTGACCTTACCAGGGCTGAGTACAGGGGACAGTCTGCTTCTGCTAGCCAAGATATTTCTGATACAAATAATCAATTAAAATAATTGCTTAACTACAACAAACTCTGACTGTACAGAAATACCTAACCTACTGGTGAGCCAGTACACCATTCAGCACAGGGTAGTGCTATGTGAAGGATATACCTTTAAACTTGGATTGCAGAAAACTATTTAAGTTGCATCATTACCATCATTCAGATCATAATTTTTAGAGCTCCAGTGTATGTTAGGCAATCAGCAGGCAAAAATGAAGCAAAAATAAACCAAAGAAACCAATTTAATGCCCAAAAGGCTTCACAGTATTCTAGTATTTCAGTTACTGCAACACATTTCATTTACTGTTGCTGAATGTGGGGCAGATGTTAGACACAGGTTACCGGCAATGCTCCAGTATCTTCTAAGAACCTCTACAGCACCGCTAAAAAACTCATTCCTAGTGACCCAGAAGAAAATAGACAGTTTTAAGGAAATGCAGCCTTCATATGATATTTTCTTGTTTTGGTTTGTTTGGGTTTTGTACTTTTGACTAATAAATTCTGATCTCAGAAGAAGGTGAACAAATAACGATGGGTGTATATATTAAAAGAGCAGCCAGGAAACTCTCAATATATTTTTCATGCCAGGGATATTGTCAAGCTCCCATTAACACAGGCTTTGATTCAGGGCATTTACAACCTAACTAATGGAAGACCTGTGTCATTTAACAACTTGAAAAGATTCATATGAACCTGTAATGTACAAAGAAATATAGAAACTGATAAAATTTCAGTTAAGACAAATCCCAGAAAACCTCTGCCAAATCAGAAAAAATCTGCCTTTCCAGAAAAATATTTTTTTTCTTTTTATTCAAAACCTCTAAAGAGAGGTTAGGAAATGGCTGGAAGGAAGGAATAATGGCTGTAGGGAAGGAATGCCATACAGAGGGACCTCGACACGCTTGTGAGGTGGGCTGATGCCAACCTTATGAAGTTCAACCATGCCAAGTGCAAGGTCCTACACCTGGGTTGGAGCAATCCCAGGTACAGCTACAGGCTGGGCAGAGAAGAGATTCAGAGCAGCCCTGTAGAGAAGGGCTTGGGGGTGTTGGCTGATGAGAAAATGAACATGAGCCGGCTTCAGTGTGCGATCACAGCCCAGAAAGCCAACTGTATCCCAGACTGCATCAAAAGGAGCATGACCAGCAGATCGGAGGACGTGATCCTGCCCTTTACTCTGCTCTCGTGAGAGTACCTGGAGTATTGTGTGCAGTTCTGGTGTCCTCAACATAAAAAGGACATGGAACTGCTGGAACAAGTCCAGAGGAGGGCCACGAGGATGATCAGGGTACTGGAGCACCTCCCGTATGAAGATAGGCCAAGAAAGTTGGGGCTGTTGAGCCTGGAGAAGAGAAGGCTGCGTGAAGACCTCATAGCAGCCTTCCAGTATCTGAAGGGGGCCTACAAGGATGCTGGAGAAGGACTCTTCATTAGGGAATGTAGTGGTAGGACAAGGGTAATGGGGTAAAACTCAAACAGAGGAAGTTTAGATTGGATATAAGGAAAAAGTTCTTTACTGTGAGGATGGCGAGGCACTGGAATGGGTTGCCCAGGGAAGCTGTGAATGCTCCATCCCTGGTGGTGTTCAAGGCAGGCTGAACAGAGCCTTGGGTGACATGTTTTAGTGTGAGGTGTCCCTGCCCATGGCAGGGGGGTTGGAACTAGATGATCTTAAAGTCCTTTCCAGCCTTAACTATTCTATGATTCTGTGATTCTATGATTAAATGCTTAAATTAAAAGATTCAAGCAAAATAAATGCATGAGAAAAGTTTACACATTTTGACTTTTCTGTGCGTTTTTTTTCCTTTTTTCTTTTTAATTGATTTTCAAGTAAAAATCTTTGTTTTCACTAAAAATTCCTATTTTCCTACTCATCATCTTGCATGAATGTCACCAGCAGGCCTGAAACCTGTGTATGTATTCATTAGCCAAGTAGAAAGTTGGTTGGCTGCTGCTAACACATTTGCCTCTAATTCTAGTGTGTTGTTTTCCCCATTTCTGATGTCTGCTCTTGACATTTCAGCTACCACAGTGCCATAGGAGGTGTGCTAACTGCCTTTGCCAGACCCCTTCATATTTTGCCTTGCCACTCTTCCTAGGTTTTCTTAGTTATTCCTTGTCACCACTGGCCATAAAGATTTACAGATAGAATTAGATATGTCTGCAGTCATATTTAGGATTGAATAAATACAGGTTTTATAATTCCACTGTACACTTTGACATTGCTGCTTTTTTTTCAAGGAAACTAATTGCAGGGTAAAATCTTAAAATTGCTATTGGGAAATTCAGTTTCTTCAGCAGCTGAAATACAAGTTTTCTTTGTATTACCACAGATATGATATGAAAGAGGAATCCCATATGTAGCACCTTTTAAATCATCAAGAAATGTGGTTTTGGAGTAAAAAAAGTTAATCTCATTGTTAGATTAAACTGTGAAAACTTTCTGCTACCTCTTCTCATCAAGCAAAACCAAAATATTAAAAACAACCAAATATTCACTTCAACACTGTTAATAAATCATAGAATCATAGAATAGTTAGGGTTGGAAAGGAGCTTAAGATCATCCAGTTCCAATGTCTAAAATTTTTTATTTTCAGTTTCTATGCTAAATATAATTGGATTTTTAAAATAGTAAAATAAAGCAAACACAAGTATATAAAAACCAGTTTTGATAACAAAATGAAATATTTCATGAAACCCAAGCCAGAATTTGGAAGGGAAGGGAATTCTCTTTTGTTTGTTCTGCCAGGAAAATGCACTATTCACAAAGTCTGGCCACTGTACAGAAACTCATTTTGCCCTTTTTTTACTTAGGATTTTATGCTAGGACTGGTCTTGTGACTAAAGATTTGGATTCACAGTGAGTTCTGCTATGAACTGGATGAGTGACTGTGTGCAAGCGTCTTAGTCCTGTAGTGTGATTTGAGACCAAATTTGCCATTCATTTGCATTCCTTGTTTACATAAACTCCTTCAGTTTAATTTTGGAACAAGTGAACCGCTTTGTATCCCTTTCTTCCTGCCCGTGTTTACTGCTATTTCTGGGACTGGCTGTGATTTGGTGCAGGCATGATCACAGTTTTCTAGACTGGTCTATAAAACAGGGTTAATAAAACTCCTATCCACTTCTTGTCTCTCTTGGGTGGACTGCTCAGAAAAAGTGCAGTATGTGGGATTAAGGTGCATGCTTTCATAGCCACGGTGGTCTTAATCTCCATTTTTTTCAGGACTTTGGTGTATCTCATTTAGAAGAATATGAACCACAAGCTCCTCAATGGACATCAGTTGGTGTGGTTGGAATGGATCTTGGGAAAGTAATGAAAAAAGGAATCCCTCTCTAGTCTGTTACCAGTCTTTATTCCCCTCCTCTGTCATTTTCCTAGCTAGGAGCCTGAGCTCCTTCGTTTCAAAGCAGCATTCCCTGCTATAAAACTTATAGCAACAACTCTCTAGTTGCTAGCATTGAGGTAGAAATCATGTTCTGGTATCTTCATTGCTACTCTTAACTGTAGTAGGTAGGCCAAAAGTGTACATGAGAGATAAACATGCTTTGTATGTTTATTATGCAGCAGTATCCTTCATGTTATAGCTTTCCATGCCATAGACTGTTGAATGCACTATAATATCTCAGCTATGGGCATCAAGGTATTACCATTATCAACTAATTTCAGCACACATCCAAAGTGCATAGTTAGGAAAACTCTTTCCAAACTGGACTTACTTAGCCATGATCTGATTTGGATATTTAACTTGGGAAAGAATCTAAAATCATAGAATCATAGAATAGTTAGGGTTGGAAAGGACTTTAAGATCATCTAGTTCCAACCCCCTGCCATGGGCAGGGACACCTCACACTAAACCATGTCACTCAAAGCTCTGTTCAACCTGGCCTTGAACACCGCCAGGGATGGAGCATTCACAGCTTCCCTGGCCAACCCATCCCAGTGCTTCACCACCCTAACAGTAAAGAACTTTTTCCTTATATCCAATCTAAACTTCCTCTGTTTGAGTTTTAACCCATTACCCTTTGTCCTATCACTATATTTCCCAATGAAGAGTCCCTCCCCAGCATCCTTATAGGCCCCCTTCAGATATTGGAAGGCTGCTATGAGGTCTCTACACAGCCTTCTCTTCTTGAAGGGGTATGAAATGTGTGCAGCTTCAGACTTTAACATGCCTCTGGATATAAGTATTGTTTCTATAATAAAGCACAAATATTACACAGAATGGTGCTTTGAAAACACAATAGCTTGACTTTTTTTTTTAATGATGCCTGTATTATGAAATAAAATATTATTCCAAACAGAGACCAATATAATGTGTAAAATGGGAAGGCACTGTATTCTTTGTGTTAATAGAAAGAAACCGGCACAGGGAAAAGGCTTTCATGGTACTTTACGAAAAAATTGTGTGTTAGCTTGGTCAGTGTGAGGCATCCCTGCCCATGGCAGGGGGGATGGAACTAGACGATCTTAAGGTCCTTTCCAACACAAACCATTCTATGATTCTATAACTAACTTTGAATCAGAACCTTTAAAAAAAAGTTCTCTTTAATGCTGCTCCTTAGAGCAAACACTCCTTTCTGAAAACAAAACAAAACAAAAAATCCCAAAACCCAACAACAACAACAAAAGACAGAATATTGGTTCATAATGTTTTTGGTTTGAATGAAGCCAAAACTTGCACAGCTACTCTTTAACAGTTTTAGAGTAAACCCTTAATACATGAAAAATAGATTTTAAATAATCCCAATATGTACTTGGAGCTAGAACAGTTGATCTGCACTGTTTAGAGGAGTTCAGCTGTAAAGTGAACTTTTACAACAGTCGTTAGAAAATAAATTGCTGTGGTTCTTTCATTCTACACTGAAGAATAAAAATCCCCTCTGAATTCTTTCCCTTTTTTTTTTTTTTTTTTGTTTTCTCTGATAAGTGTTTTGCCTGTTGGTGATCAGTTTTAGTGGTGTGGGAAGAGCACTGCTAGCCTCTGTAAAAACCTGTCTTTGTAGGGGCTGGAGAGTCATGTAATAATACAGCTTTGGAGAGAATAGTTTAGAGTGAGGCTGCTGTAGGAGCAGAGCAGGCACCAGATGGTGACCTCCGTTTCACATTCTGGTTCTGTGTCCTTATTCCAGCAGGACTTTGCTGCAATGGGCTTTTCTGCTGCAAAAACGTATGTCCCACATCTGCACCAGCTCCAGGAGGCAAGCTGATGCAGAAGGATGGCAGCCAAAGAGATTTTTGCTCCATTCCTCTTCTCTGCTACCAGAGGAGTAATGGACATTAATACATGCCTCCTCACATACACTCCAGTATTGTCAGGCGGCTCTGTAACAGAGCTTGTTAGGCCTTGATATGCCCTTTATGATTGAATCACACAGTAACTACTGAGATCTGGGTTTATAGAATTGCTTACCCTTGCATGGACCTTGTTAAAAATCTTGTATAATTTTTATTCTACCCTTTTCTATCCTTTTTTGCAATGCTATGCTATGTCAGAATATGTTATAATATTCTATGCCATTCCACTCCGTTCCATTCCATTCCATTCCATTCTATTCCATTCCATTCTTTCTTACACCATGTCTATCAGTGGTGTCTGTTGCTTATTTTACTGCAATATTTTTCCTTGTACAAAATGAGACATTTTCATTCCTTGCCCTCCCTCAAAATCTCTGCCTGTGAAAGAATGAAATGAATGAAAGAGGCTGCTCAAGGTAGTTTCACCAAGACTGCAAGAACCCTGGATAAGACTGAGCTCATAAATTCATCATACGAGACTTCAGATTTAGCCTTGACACATAGATGAAGATGTATTTGGTATATTACCAAATACAACAATAACAGCAGTTATTATATGAAGCACAAAATTATATAATATTATTTTTACTTCAGAAGGTAGTCGATCTGCTTCTGTGAAGCCAATTTTCCTGCCCTTCCCGTTGCACAGAACTGGTAAAACCACCAAATGTGGACTTCGATTATGTTTGATTAGGGTGGGTCTTTTGTTTGTGTGTTTTTTCTTCTCTTGTAGCATAAAACTTCCTGCAGAAACTTCTGAAGGGATATTTCTACTTTGAAGCCAATCATTTGAAATCCTTATATAAACCTAACAGGTGAACAGGCTTGTGAGCCCTGGGTATTTTAAGAGAAGCTTCTTCATCAGTGTTTGAGTCTCTGGTGAATAGCGCACTGAAACTCTGTTTATATAGACATATGGTGTGAAGAACACTAATACAGTTGTCTGTGCACAACTGTAACAAACAATCTGCTTATTGTGTATTTTTTAGGCAACACTTCATGCTGTCTAACAGGTGGCCCCAAGTTACAATAGGCACACTGTCGGGGTAGAACAAACCCCGTTTACACAAGAGCCTTGACTGGAGATAGTGACTAAGGCAGCCTGCAAAATCAACCTTAGAACATGATTGTTTAAAACACTTAAATACCATGAACCTCCAATGAATATGAGCCTTGCCTTTTTTACTATCCTTCTGTTGCTCTCAATCTATCTCAAGGCCAGTAGAGTTAATTCCTCCCAATGAATGAATGCTAAGCAATATTAAAAAATCTCTTGCATATTATATGTCTCAAGTTTACATACATAATGCAGTATTATTTATGTAAAAATTTAAGCTATTTTAATTTTAATTAGCCTATCAAGATTCATTACAGGCTTTCAGTATCTTAGGATCATTGTTTCACATGTAATCTTGGAGGTTTTTTAAGTGTGTTGCACACTATGAGTATTTCGGAGCACAAAGTTTGTTCATGTTCACTGCAAAGGAGGTAAAGTGAATAATTCAGCTTTTTCTCTAAAGATAAACTTCTATTACATTCCTCATTTCATTCTCCTTTGTGACCTTTTCCCCAGAAATCTCATTATTCACTGCTTTTGATTGCTAAAATTTTCTTCCTGAATATCCAATCCTGGGGCATTATGTTTTCATTTATTCTGTAGGAAGTTGATGTTTATGGTTGTGGGGTTGGGTGTTTTTTTTGTGGCTGTTTTAAATAATATACTTATTCAGTGGAAATCCTTTGGCAGAGAAAGAGACTGTCAGGACAGGACTTCTTTAAAGTTTCTGGAGTTCTATTTTGATGCAATACTTGATTCAGCTTTCATTGATTTTATAGAGGTGGACCAGGTCCCATGTGAAAATCACAAATGGTAGTCAGGTGGAAAAGGACAGTCATATCAAACCTATAAAGCGAGAGCACAAATGATCATATCTGTATAGTAAAGTGAAGAGTAATTTACATAACATGCAGAAAAATACCAATATTCTTAGCTGCATCCATCTCAATTAACTTCAGTTATAAGTATATTCCAAGCAAAACTTCTAAGGTCTCCCAGCAGCCAATGGTAAGAGATGGGCATTCCCAGGAGGCAGTTCATCTTGTACCAAGGCAGATGTCTACTAGAGCTGCGAGAAAACTCTTCTGAAATGCCCATCTCACCTTTGAGAAAAGGGAGTTCCAAGGTGAATAATGTCTAGCTTCTCAGTGCTTACAGTAAGATGAGACAAACCCCACCCATTTCAGTCAGATGTGTGAAAATGAATATAATCCTTTTCTTACTAGCAGGATTAGGGAAGTAATTGTTCCCCTGTACTTGGCACTGGTGAGGCCACACCTCAAATACTGTGTTCAGTTTTGGACCCCTCACTACAAGACATTGAGGCGCTGGAGTTTGTCTAAAGAAGGGCAATGAAATTGATGAAGGGTCTAGAGCACAAGTCTTACGAGGAATGGCTGAGGGAACTGGTGTTGTTTAGTCTGGAGAAAAGAAGGCTGATGGGAGATCTTATCGCTCCCTAAACTATCTGAAAGGAGATTATAGAGAGGTGGGTATTGGTCTCTTCTCCCAAGTAACAAGCAATAGGACAAGAGGAAATGGCCTCAAGCTGTGCCAGTGATGGTTTAGATTGGATATTAGGAAAAATTTCTTCACCAAAAGTGTTGTCAGTGCACTGGAACAGGCATTGACAGGGAAGTGGTGGAGTGACCATCTCTGGAGGTATTTAAAAGACGTGTAGGTGTGGTGCTTAGTGACATGGTTTAGTGGTGGACTTGTCAGTGCTGGGTTAATGGTTGGAGTTGATGATCTTGAAGGTCCTTTCCAACCTAAACTATTTATGATTCCATAAGAGTATTTTTGAGATGGTGTCTTCCCTCAAAAGGTGTTTTCCTTCAGTTCCGTATGGTGCTGAGTGCTTTTTGAATTCTTGAGTTCAGCAAGATTTGACAGTGCTGACTATTTTATGATAGAATGAATTATCTTAGTAGCCTGGCTAAAAAATTATGCAGTCAAGATTTGGATAGGTTTCTTTTTTTTTGTGAGATACTGGCTTTTATCCTATAATGATCCGTTTCGAACGTTGCTTAGGCAGATAAGTGTTCCCATTGTTTTTTCCTGCATTTTTTCATCCCACTCCCATTCTTTTTGCAAATTGTGGAAGCCTTTTGAAGCACGTACATGTTTTCTCATGAGACAGTAGCTGGATGAGATTCGATAGTGCCTGAACCAAGCCTCACAAAGTCGTAGAAAAATTCCACTGATTTTAATGGTATTTGGGTGAGGCTCCTGCTACGTTAATTTATGAGGATGCCTTGCTTGATTTAAAAGAAGAGCTACCTTAGATATCATGTCTGGAGCACCTCAAATAATTTGCTGGGAAAGTCTGGTGTGGCCTAAGTCTATCTATTGAATAGCATTGTACACAATGCAAATCTCACAGAGGTTCTAAACACTTTCTTCACCTCTGTCTTTAGGAGGCAAGTCCCAGGCCGTAGGAACAAAAATCCTGGTTGATGCAGACAGATTCACCATCAGTGAAGGAGGAGTTGGTATATGAACTATTACAGGAGCTTGAACCCTACAAATCAACAGGCCCTGACAATATCCACCCAAGGGCATTAAGAGAGCTGGCTGATGTCATTGTGAGGCTGCTCTCCATAACCATTGAGAAGTCATACTGAGGCAGAAGAATGGAAGAAGGCAAATGTCACCCCCATCTACAAGAAGGGCTCAAAGAGGATCCAGGAAATTATAGGCCCATCAGTCTTACTTCAGTCTCTGAGGAAGTTATGGAGTGAATCCTGAGGGCTATCACTAGTCATATGAAGCATGTGATTGGGAAAAGGCAGCACGGATTCACCAGGGTCAAATCATGCTTAACAAAGCTGATTGCGTTCCACAATAAACTTCTCAGTTGATGCAGGGTAAGCAGTGGGCATTGTCTACCTGGATTTCCCTAAGGCTTTCAATACAGTTTCCCACAGCCTCCTCCTAGAGAAACTGTCACATTATGGTCTACAAGTGGTCTGCACCATGTTGAACCACGTGATCCTTGAGGTCACTTCCAACTTGGTATTCTATGTTTCTATATATTCTTTGAAAAAATAAATTTTCTAGAACATAGACAGACTTTCTGAACACCAGTATTGTTGCATAGGATAAGATCTAATAAGATCTAAAGTTCATGAAGTCCAGGATCTTATCTTCAGCAATGGCCAATATGATCTGAAGATACTCTGCCCCAATATTATATCTTTTCTGCCCTCTAACAGATTGAGATTGGCTTCCAAGTGTGAAATTAAATTCCAAAATTTTTGCTAACAAATACATATACATAAATTAATATAGCTGTATCTACATGTTGTTATGTATATGTGTGTGTGTGTATATATATGAGCCTATACTGTTATCTAAAAAGGTCGTATTCACATCATTCTATTGAGCACTTATATCTAATACATGACATGATGTCCTAATGACATGAAAAGACAAAAGTGCATGGTAAGATCAATCTTTATTCTACTCTTGTTGGCTATATCTATACTAGTGACTACAGGAGCCAGAGCCATTACTGAAACTCAATAATGTATTCTGCTGAAAAACATTCCCTGCACAACTTTGATCAAGGCCAATTAACAGTGTCCCAGAAAATTCCCAGGCAAAGTTCAGGAGTTTAAATAGGCCAAGGACCACTCCCAATAGGTAGTTTGGATGTGGCCATTTTGTTTTGGAAACTAAGAAAGTTTAATAGCATAGACTTGACCAGAACACACCACCTGGCCCTCTCCCTTGAGTATTTTGCTGCTGTGTGACCTCAGTGTGCATGATGTAAGAACAAGTTTCCTTGGTTCCAGAGTACATATATTATAATAATCAGGTCCAAGGATTTTGGGTTTTTATTTCTCCTGGTGCAGAGGAGGACAATAAAAATACAATCATTACAAAAGATGAGGAGTTTATATAGGACAGTTTATGTAAATTTATGTATTTCCAGTTTAAAAAAGTTACTTTCATTTGTAGTGGTATATTTCAAGTGAACGAATAATCTGGTTGCAATGATATTTTTTACCTGAAATTGGTTTTTTTTACTGATTTAAAACTCAGTCCAGCATTCTGCAGGTTTCTGTAGTACCAGCAGCTTGGAATCATGGAATCATAGAATCATAGAATAGCTAGGGTTGGAAAGGACTTTTAAGATCATCAAGTTCCAAACCCCTGCCATGGGCAGGAGCACCTCACACCTCACTCAAGGTTCTGTCCCCCTTGGCCTTGAACACTGTCGGGGATGGAACATTCACAACTTCCCTGGGCAACCCATTCCAGTGCCTCACCACCCTTACAGTAAGTAATTTCTTCCTTATATCCAATCTAAACTTCCCCTGTTTAAGTTTTAACCCGTTACCCCTTGTCCTGTCACTGCAGTCCCTAATGAGCAGTCCCTAATGAACAGTCCCTCCCCAGCATCCCTATAGGCCCCCTTCAGATACTAGAAGGCTGCTATGAGGTCTCCATGCAGCCTTCTCTTCTCCAGGCTGAACAGCCCCAACTTCCTCAGCCTATCTTCATATGGGAGGTGCTCCAGTCCCTTGATCATCCTCGGGGCCCTCCTCTGGACTTGTTCCAACAGTTCCATGTCCTTTTTATGTACAATATTCCAAGTGAGGTCTCACAAGAGCAGAGTAGAGGGGCAGGATCACCTCCTTTGACCTGCTGGTTACGCTCCTTTTGATGCAGCCCAGGATACGGTTGGCTTTCTGGGCTGCGAGTGCACACTGCTGGCTCATGTTCAGTTTCTTGTCAACCAACACCCATAAGTCCTTCTCTGCAGAGCTGCTCTGAGTCTCCTCTCTGCCCAACCTGTAGCTGTGCCAGGGATTAATTCAGGAAAAAGAATGTGCTTTTCAGTACAGCTTCATACATTTCAGATTAGGGGTCAAAACCACAAAGCTGACTGATCTCCACAGATGACATCACCAGCCATTGCCTTTGTGTAGTTGTGAGTGTTCAGCTCAGATGCCTCCACAATCTGGTACACAAAGGAGGTGAGGGAGGTGAGCAAGGTTAAAACAGAGCCTTTGCATTGGCCTATGTAGGATATCAAACATGGCGTGTTGTTTCAAATGGTAATTTTAATAAGTGACACGTGGTTTTGCAAAATGATACTTCTGTAACTACAAGTTACAGAAACTATAGGTTCATCAGATAGATCAAAGAAGAGGAGGAAGCAGTCATGCAAGAGAACTACAGATATCTTCTGAAATGATACCAAAGTGATGTCAAGCAACATATTGAACAGTTTCCCAGGAGAACTAGCAGAATTAAGTTCCTCTATCTCTGGATTAAAAAAAACAACCCTTGACATTGAAGTGACATTTGAGTACCCATTGAATGTCTTTGAGCTTGCTTTGAATTGTCACCTTACAGTTTAAATGCTTGGTAGACCACAGAAGGTGCTAGGTGCCCTGTTATCCATGGGAGACAAGCAGATGCCTATTGAATCTTCCAGAGGAGACCGTCTGCCTGCTTTTTTATTAACTTTTAGAGCATCACACTCATATAACAATGGTGAGCACTGGTCCTTAGTGAACACAGTTCTGTGTTCTGTAAAATCACTTTACCCTCTTACCACTGAAAAGGAATTAAATGGAAACAGAAAATTCTTCTATTTTCAGTCCTGCTGTGATTTTTGACAGCTGCAGAGGACAATTGCTATTGGGAGGGAGAATTAATACAAAACTCAGAAATTTTTCAGGTGATGTAAGCTCAAAGTCTCTGCCATATGTCTGAGGAAGAAGGATGCACCTGAGGCACTTCTGAGTCTGGACATCTGTTTTACAGTATGTTACATTCATAGTAGCTTGGTCTAGCTGTGGTCACAAGCTCTTCAATTTATACTAGTGCCTTAGGGCTGTCATTTCTGAAGTTCTTCAACTAAATTGCTTTTAAATGTTACACCAAAAGGCCTTTTTGTAAGCATATATGTGTGTGTGTATGTATATATATATACACACACATATATATGTATACTTACTGAGTCTTCTATTTACTAGTTCTAAAATACAACAAAAATAGCTTTTATTCCAAAAATAATGATAAGTACTTCTCTGAGTTAAGAAACCCCAGTGTCAGCAGTTACTGTCCTGTCTGCCCTGGAGGGGATTCTGTGTCTTTAAGAATGAACTGGACTGCAATAAAATCAACACTTTCTTTCTGCAAGATGGATAGCTTCCTTTTATAGGCTTTACGCTACTGCCTGATGTCTTTAAAATAAATTCTGTATTCTAAAATACATGCTTTAATTTAGCTTCTGGAAAACATTTTATTGCCTGTACATGGGAAATCAAAGTAATTGTTCAAGTTATTGTACAATATATCTCACTGTAGCAGGGAGGATGAATCTATGAATCTCTCTCCTTTTAGTCTAATTGCAAAATACCTTCATTTTTTCTCACTTCTTCGCCTTTACTATAATTAACATAGCTGGAATATTGCCTCAGTGTTTTCAAGACCATCTCACTTCCCATAGCCAGACAGATATTTTGAAAGATAAATCAACAGGTTTAAACTGTACTATTAGAGCCCTGTAGTTTGTGGAGGGATGGAAGTAGCAGAAAAAAAAAGATGGGTGCTGTGCCTTTGCGGTGGCTCCATCCCTGCATTTGACGCACTACATGTCTACAGAAAGCTAATATGATACATACAGCAACAATATTAATCACATGGAGTCACAATTAAAATCCATATAGAACAAGGTCAACTGTGTTCCTGAATAGGAGGTTTGAAGACATCTGAAGAGTGGTGGGGTTTTATCACATAACATACAGGAGTGTGCTCTGCACAGAATAATACTGATAGGTATTGGACTTCCTTGTCCCTTCCAAAGGTCAGATCAGTTAAGAGTTACTATTTCCAGAGGTTTTTACGAAGGTAGACATTGTCTGTGGTTATACTATTCTAATAACAATTGTTCCTACTCTTTTTTGGGGTGAGTCCCATTATTCTTTTCTATGTCTGGGTAAAACATCATCAGTCTGTGTTTCACTCTGTCTCTGTTTTCCCCTAATTCTTTTTTTGTCTCTGCATGTTTTTTTCCATCTTGGGGTTTGGTGATTTTTGTTTGTTTGTTTGCTTTGTTTTGTATGGTGTAGGTTTTTTTAAAATATATATGTGTTTGTTTGTTTTGTTTTATTATTTTTGTCATTTAATGTCTTGATCTTTTATTTTCCATTCCCCCTTCTGTGCACCTTCTTTTTTCTCCCCATCCTTTTCCCTATTTTATGTGCCTTTCCATATATTTTTCCTATATCTTTGCTCTAAAAAGGCCACCTAAGGTTGCACTGCCATGGTACAGTCTCCCTGGCTTACCTTGGAATGAGACAGTATTTTCCCTGAGGTCTGTGTGATTCAAACACTCTCTTTTGCCCACCTAATAGGGTGAGAACCGCTCTGTCCATAGCAGACTATTACTCCCTGGAATATTTTGCTTCTATGTGATCTTCTGAGAAGTCTGAACTCTGGACGTAGTCAAAGAGAATGATAGCATTTATTAAAAATGATTTAAAAGGCAGAAATCGTGTACCATGGAAACATACTATAAAAATGAAACATACAGGAAAAAGCTCTTTTAAGATGCTGTTTGTAGTCCTGGAAACATGGTTACTGACGAAGATGATATAAGCCATAGAAACACCCATTCTTAGAAATACATCTGGCCTTCTACCTCACGATCTGACAGTTAGGAGAAGGACCAAGAACAACTTCCCAGATCGTCATCCTTCCAGCTATTTCTTTCTGTAGGAATCATTCTGTCTTCTGTTTTGCTGGGACCGCCATTCCTAGCTCATACTCATTGATAATGTATGCCCTTTTTTAGCATCTAGAAGGTTTAGATGCACTTCATTGATTTCTTGGTTCCTTGGTGTCTAATTTCAGGCAGAAACCACTGCTGCCGTTAAACATTCACAAGTGAATGTTATTGGCCAACATTTCTCTTTTCCACCCATGCCGTGCAGCATCCTGAGCAGCAGTGGCTGATTTAATGGCTCTTCCATACCCCAGAGCCAGCTGCATTTTGATTCTCTGTGTGTTATCTGATTGTTGGACACCTTGTGATCCTTTATGATCACAGATACTTTATCAATAATGTAGCAGCCATCTTAAACTTCACATAAATACATGAGCAAAACATAGTGAATATTTCATAAACATGAATTTAGCAGCAAGGTGTCCATTTTTTACCCTTGTGAGAAAGGTAAAATTGTAAATGTCTCTGTGTAAGAGACTGAATCAATATATAGCTATCTGTTGGTGATTTTTAATGCAAGTTATTGCTGTACAGTCTCTTCATTTTCTCCCTGTTTCTTTTTCAAAACACTCACTAGATTTCCCCCTGTTTTTTCTCTCTTTTTCTTTTTTTTTTTTTTTTTTTTGTTAAATACCTTGATAGGCTACTGGTAATCTACCACTAATCCTTTCTCCTCAGTACACGCTAAAGAAATAAAAGATGCCAGTTTGTGGCTTAGCTGCATTCAGGAAAACTTCCGTATTGCTGCCAAGAACTGCCATCTGCCACCTACAAGCGCAGGTGCCAGGGAGTCTCCTCTGCACACAAAGCATAATAATATAACACAAAGGACCAATGTGCACTAATAATTGCTAAACACACAGAAAGAGAGGCCAGAACATTTTTATGAAAGTTTACTTAGTCTGTGGAGATTTGCATACAGATGGCTAGGTCAGGGTGCTGTGTATGCCGCCTGGGCCACTGTGGGGTAGGGCTGCCTTCAAGCAGCCTTTATAAGCACACACGGCTTTTACTATAGCATAGTGTTGTGGAGAGACCTCATTCTGCACACACTGAATAGTCATTCAAGTAGCTTGCTTTGAAATGAGAAAAGACCTTGGATAGGGGGGAAAAAAAGCAAATTCTTTTCTTTGTGAGACAGAGGAGGAGTGTTGGGAAAGAGGCCAGAGGACTTAAAGAATGTGGGTTAGCAACCAGGAATTAGAGGAAAGTTTCTGTGGAGACACACAATTAGATATGTGGCATTCACCCCTCTCCTTCTAGTGGGCAACAAGAGCAAGCACATTTCAAAGGGTTCATCATCTGCATGAAACAAGGATAGGGGGAAGAAAAAGCACCCTAATTTTTAAAGTATAAAGAAAAGTGTAACTGTCTTAAAATAAAACAAACCCAAAGGTTAAGCAGCAAGAAATTTCCCTTCAACTAAGCGTGAAGATACAAACCCTGAACTTAGTGTGTTTCCTTTTTGTGTGTGTGTATCTGAAAGTGTACATATGTGTGCATACATGCATGTGTAGGGACCTTCTAATACATTTAGATACTTTAAATTTGAAAACATTGGTATAAGAGTTTGTCATGAATTTATGAAACATGCTATTTTTTATTTTTTATTCTCCAGAAAACATCCAGGACTTACTGATGACTAAATCCAGAAAGTTGCCTCCGTGTGCAGTACTTATGGCAGGTGTCAATATATAGCTACCACTATCGTAGGTACCTTTGCAAACATCACATGTGAATAGAAGGTAATTTTTAAAGCTGCTTATCTTGTATGGATTTTCAAGTATGACTATTATTTTTACCTTTGATACAGTTCACTATCCTAGGTGAGTGGTTCAGTTTTATCCTTGCTGTTCGCACCCTGAAAATTTCATCAACACCTATGAATCAGCTCCTGATTCTGAAATTAAAAATGATTAGTTTTCTGGGCTGCTCACCTGTCTCAAATAAAAAGAAAAAGGAAATATCTATTTATTCTCTTCCTGTCCCTTATCAGAGATTATTGAGGAAAATGTAATTATTGTGCCCACCTTATTTCACTGCATCATTAACAGTTTCTTTTTTTTTAATAGATTATTTTAGACATACTAATACAGCTCCAAAGATCCTGCAATTAGCTCAGTGTGTCTAGAGAAGAAAATCACACAACCTTACATTTTCAAATCTGTGTATAGATTCATGAAGTATAGAATTTGAGCACTTTGCAAGCAAAGGATTCAAAACCTTGCAAAAGCTCTATGAGGTAAAAATATATAAAACGTGATTTAGAGGAAAAGAGCAACAGATAGGTTTGCCCAAGGTCACAGAGGAAGTCTAAGAGAGGTAAGAATTGAATCCTAGTCCCCTGAGTAGCAAGGCAATTCTGTATCCATTATCATTCATCCTACTTCGAGAGTGCTAATTGATTTTGACTGCTTAGCGTGAGCTCTTTAAAGGGGCCTGATTTTCAGGGCTGTTTGTCTCCGGCAGAATGTGAGGCTGAGGTCTGGGGCAGGATGAAAAGGGCAGCACCGGAGAGGCTTTTCCAGAGTTTTGATTGCTGCAGGGGTGGGTGCTTCCTCCTTGCCTGCTCTTGGGCTCACCTTGGGACTACATAGCTGTTTCTTTAGTCTTTACACTGCACCAGCTTCTCCTGAGGCAAAGCACAGAGCTTGGAGTGATCATTTCCTTCACGGTGCTTTTCGTAGCCAGGGACTGAGATTTGCATTGCTGCCTCTAACACTGTTTTTTTGTCTCAAGTATTACTTACTTTAGGTTTCCAAAAGCTAGTAGTAGTAGAAACTGTAACCATATGTGGGACTGCAGGGAGAAGGAAGAGATTTTTCTGTCTCAAACATCCAGATTTTGTATGTCGTGACAAGGATTCCCTAAAATGACACTTGGTTACTGTGTAAGTATGTTCATCCTCTGGAATCAATAAATCATCAAAATAATGCAACTTTAAAAGGCAAAATAATCTGAAATATTTACATGCACTAAAACCACCAATACTTCAGTTTTCTTATTTGCCTGGTGTAAGGGATTTTCATGTGATCAGTACTCAAGATACTGTGCTTTTTTAAGCTATCGTGCCTGCACAGCAAGTCATATAGTCCTTTCCCAACGCAAACCTTCACCTCTCCCCACTCAGCACTGGAATTCCCCTTTCATGACACTTCATGTACAATTAGGGTGTGGAGGTAGATACAGCAGAGAGAGAGTAACCAAGTGGGAGGTCTCCAGTAACTCAGCAGCAGTCTGCAGCTGCTCACCAGGTATGTTCTAGCAGCTGATTTAGAATCTAACACAGTGAATGCCAAGCTGGAGGCTGAGCTACACATTTAACTTGATCTTTTCTTTGAACATGTTATTCCTTTTGTATAGGACTATCTTATAAATCCTGGCTAGAACATGGATGGGTACAACTGCAGAGATAGTTTTGGGAACCATATACTTAACTAACTGCATGGCTGTGGGAGAATACAATAGTATCTCTTTTCTCAAATGTAGGATTTGTAATGCCTTTCATAAACCTTCTGGGCAAATTAGGAAAAAAATAATAAGTTAGCAACGGATAGAATCCAGCTTCCTAAATACCAAACACTGCAGAATTTCCATATAAATTATCCCTTCAGGAGCTGGGTTTTGCTTTGAATGCCTTCTTGGTCTCCGAGGTCTGAAATTATGCCAGTCTGAGCGAGTTCCAGATATTTTCCGTAAAGGCTGCTTTCCAAAATCTTTCAAAGCAATCACAGGATCTCCAAGAATGTCCTAACCACTGTCCTGAGCAGGAGGAGAGCAGTGGTTAGGAGGAGTGTCCAGGAGCACACTCCCACAGCGTAACATCTGAGTTGCTTTGGTCAACTGCAGTGTCTCTAGCAAGTATCACAGCGCTCATGTGGAAGTTATTTTAGAGTAAATGTTTATCACAAGCGATTAAATAAATAACTAAATAAATAAAAGTCTCAGCTCCCCAGAAAGCCTTATGTCACTGGTAAAATCTAGAATCAGAAGTTAAATGTTGAGGTTTAGAGCTTAGAAATTAAATTGGTGGAGTTGAAATGGAATTAAATTAAAGTTTCTGTTCTGTGTCTCTAAGTGAAACTTTGACCTCACTCAAAGCAGTAAGGTGGCCTCTGAAGGTTAAGCGTTAGTATTTCTACTTCCATGCTCACTTCTCTTTCTCTAAAGTAGAAATAGCATAACTTCCTTAGTTCAGGATAGACGCATTAACATTTATGAGACACTATTATACAGCTCAGTGCTTGCTCTCCTAGCTTCTCTGGAAAAACACCTGCTTTCCTTTTTTTCTTTTAATGTAGAAAGTCTATGGTATTCTAGTATGTGCATATGCACTTTGCAGTTCAGAGCATCTTTTGATGTCATCCGTTGATGTTGAATTTAGTCTATCCTCCCAATGGAAGCAGACTGTAAAAGCAAATTTTCTTGGAGATGACTTGTGTTTTCACAAATTATTCTAGAATTCATAAAGATAGATACTTAAAGTATACATATCTGCTTCTTAAAATGCAGTTAGGAAATGTTTAACATACAGGAGAAAGCTTTGTTTCTCTCACTTTTCTAACATCCTAATGAAACTGTATTACAGATAAATAATTTTCTTGAACAAAGTATAAAATATCTAAAAAGCATTTAATATCTGAGTCAAGACTTACTACATTTTCACTTATTCTTTATTCCGTAACTTTCCTCCAAACTTCCATTTTGATCTGTAAACCTGTAATTCTCACAGAGAAATGACTTGAGAAATGCCAGTTTGAAATGCATACTTATAATAAGCCAGACTATCCCACTAGTAAAATATCTATTTGGAAGATATTTCTAATAAAGAGTCTTAAAAATCACACAGGCACACGACCATTAATAGTCATTGCTTGTATGTGAGCATGTATAGAAATTAAAGCAGTGGGTCAGTAGAATGGATCTGTCTTTTGAACTAGATATTTAGACTGCCTCTATATAGCAATCACTTCTGGATAAAAGGCATAGGTGTGTTGGGGTTCTAACTACCATTTCACAAGTAATCTGAATGCATTATTACCCTTTGATAAATCATGCCCCTTTTCTCAGTGCTCTTTTCAGTTACAAATATTACTTGGAAAATGCTCTTCTCAGTTGCAGTAGGAAAGCACAGATGAAGTTGTCTACAAAATGTGCACAAAAATTATGCTGAATAACATCTGGGAGATATACAGTCCTCGTCTGAATTTGGCAGGTCTTTTTTTTTTTTTTTTCAACTGTGTTAAAACCATAAAAAAATAGTTTATCAACTAAGTGGTAACAAAATCATATTAAATTTGTTTAGATTTTTGAGATTTCCATGTCGAAGAGCTGGGTTTGAATTAGAAAGCCAAGGAGCCAGAGCCTTTAACCTTTAAGTGATAGGATTTTCTGAAGGACAACAGGTCACTTGGAGATGTAGAGAAAATGAGGTTCTAGGTCATTCACTGAAACATTAGAAAATGATATAAGTTTTCAGGATAAAGTTGCAGAAAACAAGAATACAGTGGAAGAAGAACTGCAGGGTTCCCAGGCTTTCCTAAATGGTATCTGGGTTTTTGTGTCTAAATCTGCTCCCTCTTTTTCTGGACAATGGGTTCTAACTTGAAACAGCTTCCAAATAGCCAAGAAGGCAATGTAATACTCAGAGGTGATGGATTTTTATTATTTTTTTTTAAATGCCTTGGTTGCATTAATTTTCCTTACCTGTGAGAGTGAGAAGGAGAACTGAAGTTTACACTGGGATAATTTCTTCTTGTAAGATAATTGAAACAACTCTGAAGAGGCAGGAGCATGAAAAATTTGATGGCTACTGGCATGTCATTAAGGGCCACACTTTTTTGCCTAAGTATGGATTGAGGTGCCTAATTCTAGTAGGTGAAGTTTTTAATTCCAACTTTTCATTGTCTTGCAAATAGGGCAAACCACAATGCGTGTCCACCTCTCATAATTCAGAATTAAAAAAGACTATAGAAATATAATCTGTTGACATGGTAGGACAATATGCTCATTTGTAAAAATGTGCCTTTTTAGCCCTCCTCTCTGCATGGCACCATATTTGCAATCAAAACAATGAATTTACTTTCTCATACATTTAAAATGTTATGGAGTAAAAACAGCAAAAGAGGCCTAATTACTTGATAAAATAAGCTAGGTAACTTTTCAAAGAGTGACACTAACTTCTCTGAAGCTATTAAGTAGATTTTCCATTGACTGCAGTGTGCCCTTGATCAGGCATTTATGTTATGGGAGGAATTAGTATCATCCTTAAGAAAACACATTCCACACATTTGCTTTTCTGTAGCGGATGCACCTTCTCTTCTCAAATTACAAAGAGCTTGTCATGAATTATATTTTCTGCTTCATATAGACAATGTCTACCTGCAAAGGTAACTAAAAGAATAACCATGGAGATGCCAATTTTACGGTAATTAAAAAAAGAAAAAAAGCAACTTTGCTAATCAGCAAACCCTTTGATCTGGTTAACCCTAAAGGTCAAAATACCTTGACCCCATCAGTGTTCTTGCTCTAATGTTGCCCTGCTTGGATCATTTCTCCCATTGTTTTATTCATCCCATATTAACTTCAAAACGAATCTGCAGTGTTCCTGTGTACCTAGCAAATCTTCCTGATCTTACAATGAGGTGAAGGCCCATTGTTTCACTCCAAATCAGTTACCATTGTGCCCATTCAGCAAAATCGTTCATTTCCCCAGTCTAATGACTACATCCTATTCGAGGCTGTAAGCATTTTGTCATTCTGACCGCAGAGGCTATTTAAGCCCTTTGATCTTACCTGTTATTGCCCCAGTCTTCAGCTGCTGAGTTGACCTAATAGGCACTATTTTAGCTACTAGCATAAGTGACTATATTCCCATTTGCAAGACATATATGTGAATGGAAGAATATGAATGTGTTGAAAGAAATGCCTCAAATCTTTGGTTTTACAGAGTTTTTTTTTCTGTGTAATTACAGTAGTCTGGGTTTTTGAAGCATGTGGTGTTTGCCCTTGCTGAAGAGGTTGTTTCTCCTTGATGTCAATGAGAGTTTTAGCTTTCATTTCAGTGGAAGCAGAACTGAGCCAAGTCCTTTGTGCTTTCAGAAGTGACACCCTAATTTTATAATGCCTCTCATGAGGATTAATCAGTTTTAAGCATTTTTTTTGAGGGGGAAGAAGTATGAGATGAGCCAGAGGCAGTATCCCTAGCAGACTCCAGAAACTGGAGAATTTGTGGTAGAAGTGAGCAGCTTTGATCCCCTCCCCTCTGCCATTTGTAGCCCTCCACAAGTTAGCTGGGAGAAGAGTGATTGCTTAGAGGAAATCTTTCCGGTGGTAGTGGTTTAAAACAAGAGAACAAGGACCTGCGGCTTCCAGCTTTTGAATGTACCAGGTAGGAAAAGTGTGATAACACAGCCCCCCACCACAATGTGCCTATATCCTGGCCCTTAATTAGTACAATAATATAAATAATTATGAACATTTGAAAATGACTGTAAGATTATGTATTTTACTACTTTGGATGGGTGGAGAAGGAAACTACTTTCCAAATACTATTGTTTAAAACCAGTAATGCTGTTTAAATCCCCCTGTCTACAGCTAGAATTTCACTTCTTCGTAGGTTGCAGCAGATCTGTAAAAAGGTTGTGATATCTCACAATTTTGTACAGGCTTCTATTTTCCAAAGTTGTGCACTAAGATCACAGTATGGTAGTCTGAGGAGGAAAAAGTTAATCCCTGGGAAAAGAGAAGGTCCCTCTCCTCAAGCCAAACATATTTGTCCTTTTCCTCCTGCTATAGGATAGTTTTCTGTTAAGAAAAATTCCCATTGCAGGCCAGATTGGGAAGGTGGTCCTAGAGGATGTGCCATTTTTCATGGATCATTTTTTCCTGAAGTGGAAACATACCTTTAAAAAGTGGCATATAAGAACTAAGCAGCATATTGCAGAATTAGCAGATGCCTTCGTCTCAGCACAGCAAAACCTCTTGATCAAAAGGAAAGTACTTCTGTTTCAGTAAAGTAACAGATGTGTGTTTCTAGTCCAAATCCTTTTTGTTTGTTTGTTTGTTTGTGGTGTTGTTTTTTTAATTATTATTTATTTAATAGAATGCTTAAAACTAATCCTTCTTTATGTCAGAAAAAAGTTCAGCTTCTAAACTCATGTGCATAACAGACTGGAATGTCTAGCTTACATAGTCTATCTAAGATGCATGATTCAGAAAGTAGCCTAGTAACATAAAGGAGCAGGAATTAACAATTTCTATAAGGCTCTTTTGTAGCTCATAGAAATTCATAAATTAATGCTAACTCAATTAAAAAAAGTATACACTTCCAGATAATAACTAATGCCACTAGAGAAAGGACAACCTGAAATGATGAGCTGTCTTTTGCAAATTATAATGCAGGTGTTTGGTGTTTTTTTCCAGAAGAAAGCTCCAGAAGTCAGCAATATAGCAGCAACCCATGTGTTTCAGGATTCTGTAAAGTACTTTGTTTTCTGATCTCTCATCAAAAATTATATTGACGTACACTACCACAGGAAAGAACTTTGCTCAGTTATTATGCTTTTGAGAGGAAAGGTTTTATAATAGATACAAGTTGCAATAATAAGAGAAAGCTAATGTGACCTGTTTGTTAGACAGTTAAATAATTCTTGGCTTTAATTAGTCCCAGAAAATATTACCAACGCTGTCGATCAAACTACATTGCTGCTGTGACTAAGATGTCAAGAACTGGTAATCAGACCTATGTTTTATGCTTAAAATTGCCTTAATTCATAGGTGCTTTTATATGAAGTGATTTAATTTCTGCTGGAGGACCACACAGGGGGGACCAGAGGATTTATGACTTGAGGGAGCTCAATGTTCTTTTCTAAATATGTTTTTAAAAGAGATCCATTTTTGAATTTTTAGCATTTGTTGGCTAATAGCCCTGTACAACCATTTACCTCATACCTTTCTGGTATAAGTATGGCAAATCTTTTGCCTATTTTAATGGTGACTGTAAGGCTTGAATTAATAATAACAGGCTGTGGTCCAGAATCTTAACCCTTAGCTGTGGCTGCTAATAGTAAATCAGATGTACTGAAATAAAAACTGCTTTATATTCTGCTTCCTATGCTGAGTACCTCAGCAAACAATATGAGTCTGGAATGCAAGGGAACCAAATAATATATGAACCATGCTAGAGAACATTGAAGAACAAGTTTGTAAGTCTGTTTCAGTAAGAAAATCACACAAGTGCTGTTCATTAAGACCGTGGTTCCACTGTGACATTTGCTTCCATTTGGAAGCATCAGCTTGAAATTAATTTATAAAATCTCTCAATGGCATCCAACTACTGTTAGAAACAGAAAGGTACCAAACCTTGTTCTTCAAAGGCTGGTTTGGTGCTATTTGTTACTATCATTATTAAGTTACTATCATAATTTAGTATTTGCAGTGTGGTAGTATCCCTGAGTCCTCAAATGCAAGTAGAGGACCTACATCTGCTAGATATCCTGGAAATGTGTGGTAAACACAGCTTCTTTCCATAAGTGAGTGACTGTGATTTGGTTTACTATTGATATCTTAGTACTGTTTGCCATCATACCAATAAAGTGAGAGAATTTGAAGTGCCATTTGAGCTTAAAAAGATACGTATACCAAATTTGTAGATAGGAGGTAAGATCCTCAGTGATAACTCATAAAACATTTTGGAAAATCTTGTGAGGTTTTCAACTTTCTTTGTCCAGTCTGGGAAGGCCAGCATAACCCCTGACAGGCAAGATGATAGGAAGCTTTGACTAGATTTAGAAGATTCAGTTCTGTAGAACAGGTCTGGGACAAGCACCCATGATACTGGCAGCCACTTATTGTCTCAAAAATGTGAATAAATTTCATCTGATGGGTTTAGAATGTCAGTTTGAAAGGGTATAGAACAGTGCACAGTATTGGTTAGGAAAAATCTAAAAACTTGCAGCAAACTTGCCTGTGGTGCTGCTAAAAGGGAGCAGAAGAATCTGACTAATTTGATTATTTTAACTTAAGCTGGAAAAAATATATAATTTTAGTAAAGAAAATGAGTTTAGACTTCTCTAAAATTAAAATGTCTCTGTAATTTGAGACTAGAAAATTTTAAAGCAAAAGACTGAGTTTGCTAAGGCTGTCTTGTGCAAGGTGACTTAAGTGCTCAGAACTTATTTAAATTTGAAAGGTATCCTCCATAATAACATTGCAGAGGGCAAACCAAGTATTCTGGATTTGTTTATCACAGCTGAGAAATTCTGAAGAAAACAGCAGGAATTCTCTAGGTGTTCATTAGGAAGTAGCTCCCAACTCCCACCCCTCCCAATAGTTAGAAAAAAGTGGGACAGGAAAAACTTTTAAGGGGTTGGGAAAGGATTTGGTTTGATTTGGTGACTGGAAATACCTGATTAAAAGCCTTTTTATGTATACAAGCATAATTAACCTTTTATTTCTGTCTGAAAGAGATTATTATTTGGAATTTCATTGGTTTTGATAGTGGTAGATTTGTGTTAAGGGCAGTAGGGACCCTAGGAATTTGTGGGCATAAAGTCTGTGTAATTTAAGTGAAGGAACAGGCAAACAGATTATTGTTTACAAAGATCTGACAAAATAATTATGTCCTAAGCAAAACCTGCATGGCAGAACTGAATAGAAGACAAGGTAAGCACAGAGAGAGAAAGTGTACAGCTAAATAAATTTGTTTGCAAAAAGCAAGGAAAAATAGCAGCAATCTGAAGAAGATCTTTGAGCACATGCCTAGATCATATGTGCTTTATTGTTATAAAGCAGTCCATGAATTGATCTGGCCCTGATGCTAATCTGGGCATGGTATAGTTCTTACCCATACAGCTAAACTCCCATACCTCCCCAAAATGGGTTGACTGTATCAAAATTCTCTACTGGGAATGTTCCCTGGGCTATGATAGCTCCTGAAGACAATGCTATGGCTGTGATGTGGACCACTGCAACCCTGCACCCTGGTCTTGCTGAATTTTCTAGTGCAGGCACAGCTGGTGAGTGCAGCTAATGGCCTACAGAAAATTTCAGGTAGCCCCTCAAACATGTGTTGGCTACAAAATGGGCTTTGACATTTTGTAAGTGGTTGATAGTTTGATTCATTGGTGCTCAAGGAAAGAAGGCTCTATGCATTGGCGATAAAACCAGGGCTGAATTAAAGAAACACTTCACAGTTTCCTTTTGTTAGTAGCAAACCCAACAGAACTCAACTTTTCGTTAGGTATGGTGGGGTGAATGTATAATACAGAACTGTATGTATGGTAGGACTGGAGGCATGTGGAAGTGCTGTTTACTGTGATCAGACGTCTGTGCATGCTGTGCCAAACTGCAGCATTTTCATGGCTTTTTGAAATGAAATTTCACATAGAATTGCTGTTCACTAGCTTGTTGACAGGATTATTCCCACTGAATATTTCTGATTCTTTTCCTTGAGAAGTGCTAACATGTATTTATCAAAGTCGCTCATTTTTGTTAGTTTCTGTAGATCTTGTGCATCATTCCTCTGTGCTAACAGGTATCTCCTAATGTGAAATCAACATGCTGTTCTCATTTGAGAGCATTAATGAAAATTTTTAATGACACAGTGGCTAAACCAAATCCTTGCCAGGTATCACTAAAAAGCTTCCTCCAATTGGCTGTCATTCATAATTTTCTTTTTTAGTAGCACAAATGAATCATCTTACATATTACACTTTTTTTTTACTGTACTGTGAAGGAGCACAGTAGAAAAGCATCAGGGAAATCTGGATTTATTGTGTTTGTTTCTACATATATGCATATTTTTTCTCCTGTAGCAAGTACAGATTTGTATGCCTATTCTTTGAAAGAACATCACTGAAAGACTACGTTGTCTATTCTGAAAGCTAAAATAATCAGAGTGGTAAAAAAACATACATTAATTATAAAAAATATTTCTAGCACCTTTTTTTAATTAATATATCTTGATTCTTTGTAATACTTTTGTCTTCCCTGTGCATTTTAGTCAGTTGTCAATAACTTTTTAATATATTTTTGTCTTTCAGTAAAAACACTACTCTAGGCAAGAATACAAGCAAAACAGATCACTGGTTATACTGTGATGTAGCTCTGTAGTTTAAGCATAGATGTTCTGAGCAAAGCAGAAAACTGGACCAGATTCTGATGCTGTCATGTAGGTTGAATGAAATCTAAACTTGTATCCAACTTACGTCTCTGAAGTTAGATATGAAATAAAGTTCTATTTGGCTCATGGAGGTCAAGTGTTAAAATTTAAGTGGTACTGGATGAACTGTCCAGAACCGACTTAGAAGAAATCAAGAAGCAAACCTCTGTCTCTTTGTAGTGGGATACAGATGTTTTGGGACAAAACCTCTGCAATTCTGCACATGCAATACTGCGAAAACCATTGTGAAAATTTATCAGACTGTCCCATAAGGGCATTTCTTATTTGCATTTTCATCTAAAACACCTGTGTGTTAGAAGGCTTTTGACACTGCTCTCAATCAGTCATTGGCCAAGGTCAGAATGAGGTAAATATCACAGGCGTTCACTCTGCACCCAAGGAGGGTGCCCCTTCATTCTTGAGACTATTTCTAGCCTCACTCACCATTTCTAGCATGGGTGGTAGCCTCAAGCCACAGGCCTCAGTTCTAACATTTGTGTGTGCCACCTATTGTGGCACGTTTTACACATGTGCAGAATTATAAGTCAGTGTGAAGTACAACTCACACTGAAAGACAGCACCAGCTCATTTAAACCAGACCTCATAGTATGTAGGAAGGATACAGACAAGATGCAGAGGCGGAGGAAAGAAGTCCCATTAAGAACAGCATGTATGCATGTAAACTTAGTCTTTATAGACTGAGAGTGTACTTAAAATAGACTAAAAATAATATATGATAATGATAAATTTGATTTTTTTTTTTGAGCTTAGTAAAACCTTTCTACATAAAAAAAATCACATTGGTGTTAGAAAGACTTTTGTAGAGGGGCAAACTCAAAGCCCATTCAAAGCCATTAGGACATTAACACTGATTTACCACTTTTAATTTGCAGAGGAGAATACACTACTCAGTCTGAAGATGTGTGGTAAAATCCAGATTTATTGTCAGACTAAAATTTCTGTCTAAAAGCCGTAAGGAGAACTGTTTCAAAATATGCTGGTGATAATAACTAGCATCCACAACTAAATGTTCACAAATAGCCAGGTAGGCACCCTTTGCACATGGTTATGAACAAAACTTCTATGAATATTTGTCAAATTATGTTTGGTTTTATTTAAAATGTTTCTATAGCATATACACTGTTCTAAAATGTTCTGTACAAGCAATACAGTGTCTTTTTGATTGTTTCCCCTTTGCATATGTGTGAAACAAAATTGGTCAGTTTTGTCAGTGACATGGTGTTGTAGCGTTCGTTGCTTGAGAACACTGAGTTAGCTCAGGACTTTGGTCTTCTGATCTGCCATACAAATATAGAAATGAATGAGACCAGTCTTCCTTCCTTCTTTCCTTCTTTCCTTTCTTCCTTCCTTCCTTGTTTTCTTCCACCCGACCCCCTGACCACCCTTCCTCCTTTTCTCCCTCCCTTTATTCTTCTTTCATTCATCTATTTCTTTTCTCAAACTGTTTGGGTTTCAGTTGTTTGTGGGGTTTAGTTTTTGTTTAAAGTGAACATCCCCATCCACACTGATTCTATGCAGTTGCGTAAAAATGTATTTTTGAATGGAGACATCTAACATCACTACGTATTGTTTTAATTTCAAGCTTGGTCTGGTTGACTGCTGTGGAAACTTACTGCAGCTTTTCTAACAGCGTTATAGCTTTAGAGCTTCAGTAACTGTGTTTTAATAATGAAGAGTAATCTTAGGTGAAAGTGTTGCAAAAATTTAATGCTTTAATGGTCAACTATGAACTAACGAAATCTTATCTCCAGATATGAGTCATGTTGTAAGGCTCACATGCACCACGCTTTGTCACTAATTACCATTTCACTATTTTACATAATTGCACTGAATAGTATAGGCTGTGTATACCAGAAATAGCTTAATGGCTTAGTATCCCTTGGCATAATTAGCATCATAGGTTCTTATTTCTTTGGTGTTTGCAGACAAAACATTGTCTACTGCAGCTGTGGTAGCAAGTAGGAATGGCCATTTTTGTAGGATACACAATATGCTAACATGATGTGTATATTTACTCAAGTGGTTTTGTGAACAGGATGTGGGTATTGTGTGTTGCACAGCTACTTTGAAATAAACTACTCTAATTCTAATTCTTGAACTGCAATATTGCATACTACATAGTGTCTCAGTTTCAAACATATTTAACTCACAGTCATTTCCCCAGCAATTTTCAAAGTCTTTAGCACATCTCTCATTTTCTTACTGGTTCTTATCAGTGCAAAATCTGATAGCACTGATGTTTGATGTTGCTAAAAGGTGTAATACATTCTTCATCTAGTCAGAGCCTAGGGGAAATGGAAGTAGTCACTGTAACTGTAACCTTTGAAGAAGCGCTGGTCTTTCCTGAGATAGGAATACAAAACTGATTAATTCATTATGGATAATTCAAGGAAGCTGCTGGGAGGCAAGAGATTAAGATCTTCTGAAGCCTAAGAGCATACTAAAGGATCAAGAGTTGCCTATGAGTTTTTGCAGCCGAAGAGGTGGGTTAGTAATTAGCCTTATGGTGAAAGTCATCTATCCTTTAAAACTGAGGGCTGTTTACCAGGTGCTTCTCTACTTAAAGTCTGCCACCTACAACCTCTGTGATCGAATATCTTTAGTGTTTAAAGCATATTCTTCAAAACTTATCCTGAACAGGACCAAAATGATTAACACCTGATATGGCAAATTCTTTGAAGCATCAGGCTAATTTGATGAAATTAATACTTTTATCTTCTGACAGTCATGTGAGTACTTTCTAGAGTGAAAATAAGGTTTCCTATCCCAGGATATTGCCATCTGAACACAGTCTTCTGCTCGCCTTGTGTCCTGGTTTAAGCCCAGCTGAACCCCCACCTTGTTACAGAAATGCCAAGTGATCCAAACGCCATGCAGGGCACTTATAGTTTACCCCTTTGTAGGTTAGGCAAATAAAGCATGGGATGGGATGAAGCAGAATACAGTTTCCTCATTTGGTAAGATCTGTGTTTTTCTGTTCAAGGTCTGAACTCTGAGTGTGTCTGAGAGATTTGCAGACTGTAGTTCACCAATATGACAGAGAGGTAAGGAAGTATTTTATTGAAAAACTTGCAAATAAAACAGTGGTGACTGATTTTCAGGTAAATAGCAACCATCAATTTAATTCCCAGAGACTTCAGTATGAAAAAATACTCTATTTGTGCCAGTGACTGGATCTGCTAAAAGTTATGCCAGATCACCTGGATATATGAGAGACAAAAACTGGGACTTACAGCTGTTGTATCTTACTGCCCTGTACATTTGTAAATATTGGTCATTCTAAATTAGTCTAAAGCCTAAAGTTCTCCTACAGAGACCAAAAATGGTTGTCTTGGAAAAAGCTTAAGGAACAGGATAAGCAGATAGTGATATTTCCTCAGGATATTCTTCAACTTTTCGTCACCTTTATAGTCAGGAGTTTCTGAAGAAAAAAATGTGGGGATTCTATATGTGTATGTGTAGTGGTCATCCCTGAAAGACTTTTTGCCCATTCAATTATACTTTAAAATGTCATGTGTTTTCTTTAACATCCATCACATGCTTTTCAAACGAGATGCAACCTTATTTATGAAACACTTTAAGAAATATTTTATTTCAATTGTCAGGATGCATATTTCTTCTTTTGGAAGGAACACAGTAGAAAAATTCTGACCTTCTACAGCTACTCTGGACTTTTAGGCCTCCATCATGTTTCCTTTTTAGTCTTTTTTCAGGTGGTAGGGCTCTAGGCCATTTGACTTTTCTTTTAGGTAACCAACTTATCTACTAAACCACCATGTTTCTCAGAATGTGCTTAACCTCTTCCTTGTTATGTACAGTGGGTTTTCTTCCTTTCTCATTTTCTGCCTTATGAAAAGGGCATGATTTAGGCCAAAGTAGTAGGGAATGGTTTATAGTATTATGTAACACAAATAGCTGTGTTTGTGCGAACAGTTATATTTGGCCGGTGCTGTATTAATGCCCTAATGTGATACGAAAATAATGTTCATACCATATCAGCAAAAGCAAATGCAAATGGAGCAATAAGAGTATGACTCACAATTACTGATGTGATAAGCTGTTGATTTTTCATGGGTACAGCAAAGCTGTTAGCAGCTGCTTAGCTTACCATCAGCCTCAGCTGCTGGTGTGCTAGCATTTCAAGGAGCATAACTTGCAAAAATAAATGTGAAGTACCCCCATTTCCACCAAGATTGCCAGAGATTCCTTTTTTAAGGCAACACTGATGTTTCCTATTTTAAAGACTAACTTGGACAATCGTGAACAAACCATTCCCAAGACTTGAATATGTCTCATTTTTCTGCCTGCAGTTCTGGGGAAGAGACGAGATGGAGGCAGAAGAGGCAGAAGCACTGAGACAAACCTTTGCCAGAAGATATGTTATGGAGGAGCAGCTGCCTTTTTAAACCCTGCTCAGAAACACAGCCTCACTAGCTGCATTTGGGGCTATCACTTATCAGGATTCTCCTGGTCATATTATCTTTTTCTGTCCAGAAAATATTTGTCTTGCCAGTTCCATAAAAGTATTCAGAAGTCCTAGCAAACTGCCTGCTGCACCTATTGTTATCTATTGGTATTAAGCCTGGTGTACCCAGGACATGCATCTTGTTGCCTAGAGATAACAGATTCATTGCCCACATGTTGTGCAGCAGAAGTGCCCATATTTCCCAGCTGATAAAAGAAATCTCCAGCTGTGTGCATGTTGCTCTTGTAGTGTGTTAGATACAGATTTCTGTATTTGAAAGACAAGGTGGATTAAAGGATAGACTGAACACCACACTGGGAAAGATTCATCTCACTTAATTTGCAGTCTCTGGGAGTCAGTATACTCTCCTTAGCTAATCACCTCTGGATTTTCTTATTGTCAGTGGAGATCTAGTGAGTACAGCCCATGATGTACGCACCTACTTTAAGATGTACTGAGTTACACTGTCTAGTATGTAGTCTGTAATGACTAGCCCTCCACTGTCTATAAAGGGAACCGGGGCAGAAGAGCTAAGATACGTACTGCACATAAATACATTTAATGAGAAGCACTACACTTTTTCAAAGTATCAGTTCAGTCTGGTTTGTTTTTTTACCCCCAGTTCCTCAGTAATACACTGAGCATCCCATTCTCTTTTCTCTGTCTTTCCCATGCTCCATTCTTTTATCTGTCTTGGTCTGCAGTGTGTAAATACTGTGGGACAGGGACTGATCCTTGCTTGTGACCAGTTCTGAGTGGAAAGATAGTTTTTTATCTTGGTTTTGGACTAGGTGGCAGGAGACTTACATTTACTTTTATTGCAGCACAGACTTGTTCTGTGAGGTACAAATTATTTTCTATATGGTCAGTTATTTTTTAAGAAGTGCTTCCTTACTTAACAGGTGCACAGTAGTCATGGTAAAAGTTATTAAAAATGCTATGCTACACTATATAAGCACAGGCAAAGTAAAAAAGGCAATCTTATTTGACAAATTATGAATATCTTGGAAAAAAAATTAAAAAAAGCTACCCAAATCCTTTTCTGTTCACAAATTTTAAAAATAAGCATGCAATTTCGTCAAGAGGATTTGATAGAATTAATGCTGAAAATTCTAATTTTCAGTTAGCGGATCCATTTCTAGAAGCTTGTTTTCTTGAAGCTAAATTTTCAGTGTCTGGGATTTGGAGCTGAATTTATTTTATATGAATGAACGAGTGGATGTGTGATGCTTATCCTTATGGAGTGAACATAACTTCCAAACCTGTTTCCAATGAATTCTTGCATTTAAAAATGTAATTCCTTTAAGCTCTTGATATTGCCTGACGAGTCATTCATTTGAATATTCACAGAAACCAAACACAAAATATGCATAAACTCATTGTAAATGAATGTCTTTAAACTTAATGACATTAATTTTTATTTAAAAAATTAATTTGAAAAGTAATATTATGCAATATTTGCTTTGAATTAAAATCCTTGAGATTAAGAAATTTAAATCGCTTAACTCCTACAGACTTAAATTTAGTAAGTGTTGGGGAAAGGAAGAATGATTTTATCGTAAATTAAATAGTTTCTGTAGGTGCTTCATTAGAAGCACAGTAGTACAAATTGAATGCTGATTCCTGAGTATCAAACAAATTTCTTAAAATGATTAGGCCTTTTCCAGGCAGGAGTACCTGTATTGCTTGTGGTCCTACAGAACAGTGGATTCTGTAGTATAGATTTAGCTGGAGGTTTGCTTGGCTGAGTGTCTCGCATTGTTATTATTACTGCTGTAAATAACCTTAAGGCATGGCAAAATGTCCAGGAAAGGTTGAACTGAATATTAATGTGATGATAATGCTTAGTTTTTTCAGTGTGGCATTTCAGGTTTCAGAATGAAAGCATAAGCCACCTTTTTATTGATGTGTCAGGTCTCTGAAATGGGAATTAGCCTGTGCTGCTTTATCTATGTTGGTGTGTTCATGTGAATTGTTACATGTGTTGACAGTAAAGAAAAGAATTTTCCTGGGGAGCACTGAAGTGAGGTACAGGACTGCTGCAATAAGCTTCAGTCTTCCTCCTGCAGATTCTGTTTTCATTTTTGTGCTCTAATAAATAAATACGTTATTTCAAGGAAGTGGAAAATTTACCTGCACTGGTAGGATGTGGATGGTCTCAATGTTTTTATAGAGAGGGTATTTGTTTCTTTGGTCTATTGCTGATGAGGAGTTGAGGGTGTATGTTATATTCTGTGTCTGAAAAAAATGTATGATATTTTGATTTGATTAAGTATGAGAGCTGATAGACTAATTCATGTTATGGCTAAGAGCTGTGGTAGTCATCTTACTTCTGCAGTTAACTGGATATTTTAACATGTGCCTGAGGCCATGTTCTCTCAGTTACACATTTGCTTTATCTACATCTACAATGCTACAACAGTTTAAGTTAAATTATAATTTTCAACTAGTTTGGTTAAACCACTGTGAAAAGACTCTGTTTAAATTCGTTTTACTTAAGCTAAGCTTACAATGTTTGAATCTAAATCAGTGTGGAACAGGGCTAAGCGAAGCCAAAATAAAAAAGAAATCTTTAAATGCATGATTTTAACCCAACAAGTTTAATAAAACTGGGGGCTGTGTTTGCACAAACATGTTCCACAGATCCATTTCACTGCCTCCTCCCTCCATCTTCCATTCTTTTGGGTCTACATGGAAGTGATAAAACCCTGAACTATTTCTAAGATAAATGCATTAAGTGATTTTGTAACCTCCCTGCAAGATGCAGCCTCTCCATTTCAGATATGTCAGGTCTCAAAGAGCCACTATATCATTGATGGTTGAAAGCTTTTGCTGTGAGAAATAAGATATATTTTGCACTGCTGCATCTTTTGCTGTTGGCCACTGGTGGGAAGGGGATGCTGGGCAAAATAAAGTTTTGATTTGACATGACATGGTCACTCTTATGCTCTATGTAGATGAGATGACCTTTGGCCACAGGAGAGCTTGCAGGGAGATTATTTCTCTTGAAATGAACCATCCTTTTACAAATATTGTCTAAGCCTGGTAGAACTCCAGTGGGAAGAGAACACTGAGGGATGCATTTCCTGAAAGGAGGCAGAGTCAGTTTCAACCTGGGTGTGCTCTGGAGCAGCTACTAAAACATTCTGGCTTTGGACTAATCATCTATGGGGGCAGATGGGTGTTGAACACCTCCCTGGGGCCAGGTGGGTGAGGATCAGGCCTGGTGGGAGCAGGGGGATCAAAAAGCCCAAAGATAGCCGGCAGGGTGATGGGGGCAGAAATGAGCCAGGATACCTTGGGCAGGGCCTGGCCTCAGGCTTGTCCAAAAGCTGTTCCTGAGGGAAAGTGGAGAGCCTGGAGACTCCTCAGCAGGGCTGCCTGGGGGAGTCTCCTCACATGCTTCTTCCAGCTTTTTCTCAGAGAGTTTCAGTACTGCCATCACTTCTTCAGATGTTCTGTCCTCTCAGTGCCTGTCTTTGATTGGCCAGTTCAGTTTCTAATGCAGTGTGTATTAACCGGTCACAAATCACAGCTGGGGTTCTGGAGAGATCTCACGACCTACAAGTTGCAGGCTACTGTCTAACAAGAGGAGTATGTTTGTTTCTGGGAATTAGAGGGGCAATCATGAAGAAAAGGAAAAAAATAAAGAAGACACACTTAAGTGGAAAATTGAAACGCGTTTCTGTGTCTCTAGACAGCCACATCTCAAGAGTTTCCTGAAGCTTTTTTTTTTTTTTTTTTTTACCTGAAGAACATGTTCCTTGGAAGCTGGAGAAACACAAATAGTTAGACACTATTTAGGTGTAAGGGTCTTTAAACTTTATGGCAACAAAAAATGCCTGCCAGTTTCAAGACCTTTTCACATAGGGCACATAGATACACAGAAGCTAAATCTACACTATCAAATTAAACAGTGCCAGTGCTCAGGCCCAAGCACTGGGATTTGCTAATCTCTGATGTCAAGTCAGCTGAACCGTTGCCAGCACAGACACAAACCCAGAGAATAGTCTGGGAGTCAGCAGAGGCCAGAGACTGCTGCAGCACCTGCTGCCAGGGAGCAGTGCTGCCATGGTTGTCCCCATCATCTGATAAACATCACCCAAGGAAATCAAAGTGTCTGTCTGCAGTTGTCTTCTCTGTGTCTGCGCTCCACAGAGCATTTAGACATGGCTCCAACTTAAATGGTTCATTAGAGGTGGGATTTAACTCGATACTGGAGCAAAAGCTACACTGAACTAGAACATCAGTACTGTTTAATTTCTGATTCCTCTCAACAGTTTGCCTCCTAGAAGTGAATCAAATATCCTACTAGTCTAAAATACTTAAAGCAATAAAGAGGAAAAGAGACAAGCAAGACAGTGTCTTTTCTTTGTGGGTTAAAATATGATAATGTTAAAATATTTTTTAAAAATGTGCTTATATAATGATGCCATTCTAAAATAGTATTAAAACCCCTAACATTTTAACACTGTTCATGTCACTGTATGTGTTGTTGATTGTATTTCTAATATCTCCCATTTTCATAGCTAAATAGCTATTAATTTTAATAAATGTCAAAAATATACAGAAATGTACAGAAAAAATTCTGAACACTCCAGCTCAAAAAGGTGTGATAGTTGTATATACAGAAATCTAGATCCTGCCCTGTACACATCACTTATTTTTGGTGCTCTATGCTTCCTCTGAATTTTGATATCATTGAAACAAATGCATCTTCTGTTTGTGAACTATCCACACTGTGTCATTCTGCCCAGATATTTGTGTAACACTGTTCACAGAGCAATGTTACATCTGTGGTTAAATAGCCAGAATACCAATGGTTGATTAGGGAAGTTATTGTGGAATTTATTCTAGTTTCTGGCTTGTGGCTTCATCCATTTTTAACTTTAACTCAAGTTATCCTTCTGATGCAAATGGATCCAAGTTATCTGCTCTATAAATGCCAGATGCTGCCATTTGAACTCAAATCTTTGCTTAATTCTAGAAAAGATAGCTGTATTTTACCAGCTTCTGTTATTTAAATGAGCTGAACATGTTTTCCTGATCACTTGACTGAAACTAAAGCATTGTGAGTGTCTGTGCTTTGTTGTCAGCTACCAGTGAAAGATCAAAGAGACAGTACTGAACACTGTCAGAGATTCTAATTAATTGGCACTTATTTGCTTACATCTCAAGTTAGGGCATAAGCAGCCTCCTAAATCTGAAATAATTGGTGACTTGTTATATTTTTAAATCATGTCATTTTATTTTCCAGTTCTTTTTATATGTGTGTTATTGTGGTGGTAAGGAATATTGCTTCTAAATCTTCTAATCTAAGTATATTTCTGATCTTAAGGAACAACCTGCAAATAGTCTATGAGCTCATTTTTTTGACTGAATTGCCCACAAAAGAAATATTCCAACAGTTAGCTCTTCGTTTATAAGATATACCACATTGAATCTAATGTTGAAACAGAATCTACACTAAACATAAACACAGCACTTCTCAGTTTGCAGCTACAGATTCGGACACCTTTCAAAATCCCCAAAGCAACAAGAGGAGTTCAGCTTTAAAAAAACACTTGGTATAAATCTAGAGTCTTCATTTAGAAACTTTTTGAAAATACCAGCTTCAGTCATTAAGGATTAAAGCTGTGGATAATTAGCAAGCAAACAGAGATGAGTTTGGGTTTTTCCATTAGTACCAACAGACAGCTGTTCCAACGACATACAGAACACACCACCAATGGGCAGCATTAAGTTTTCTACATAATTTTCTTGTAAGTCAGTCGAAGGCTGAATGGGTCAAAAGCTGGAACTATGACTTCATCTTTGGCTTGGGAGTTGCTAAGAAAGTTAGTGATATAGTTACAAGTTTGAATAGTTATTGAGGGCTGTCAGAGTGGTGGGCTTTATGGTTTGGGGTGGGGTTTTTTGTTTGCTTGCTTTGGTTTATTCTTAATTTGCTTCTACATGCACATTACGTTGCTTCTGATAGTTTTGTGTGAAACCTGATTTATTAAATGCAATGAAATTTCTCTGACTACCTGTCAGGAATTAAGGTTAAGTGTGAAAATAGTGACATCTAAAACTGTTAGAGTCGTTTATATGAATGTGTGCAGGTTTTGTGTATGTTTGTAGAAAGAGAGAATCCATCTAATTTTCTAAATAATTAGCCATATAATTTCAAATACAAAAGGTACTTGGTTCATTGGACAGACATTTAAACCACAGCAAAAGACAAGAAGCAGCAAAGTTTTTGATTTATTTCCCATTGATCTAATTGGAATTAATTGCCTTTTAAGCCAGAATCTATTATTGCAAAACCCAAACAGAACAGCTCAAAAAATTGGTTCACACAAAGCTTTCCAGATTACAAAAAAAAAATTAATACCCCATTTCACCATGGAAGAACAGTTGACCAGGGACTTCATACAGTCATTTAGCTAATGTGGGCCCAATGTTGTCTTGACAATAAGAAGCAAAAACTTCAGATTTATTTGGTGGAGTAAAATAGATGACAGGTCTAAGGAGCTTTTGACAACCTGTGATACAGAGTGGAGAGCAATGCAGGGGTCCTGATGACCTGGAGTTTGTTCTGAGTTGATAGCTTCATGCCAGTTGTGCTGCCATAATCCCAAAGTATGTGAGAATCGTATGGCCACCTTGGGGCTGAGATTCTGTCCGCTAAGCAACTGGTTTGAGAAATTATTTTTCATAGGTGTAACATGATAACTTGGTGCAAATAAGGAGACCAGGAGCATTTCTGAGAGATTTCCAAGATTATGAAAGGTGGATATGTACTCTTAACCAAGAGTTCCATGTGGCAATGAAATTCAGAATCCTCCTAACCATGAGGGTAAGTGCTACATTCCCTTCAATCAGCTTAAAACATTCATGAACTGGTTTTGCCTTGGTGGTCGTGGTGTGGTTGTGTATCATGAAGAACAGCTGGATAAATATGTCTGTTGCATCTTGTTAAAAGTTGAATTTTGGTCATTTTTTCATTTTATTTAGTGGCTGCCTGAGGATAAACCTGAGAAAAAGGATCATGGTTTTGGGACTCTTTTTACCTTATATTTGTTGGGACAACAAAGAGCTTTTTGTGTCTGAAGGTCAACACACTTAAGTAAAAATTACAGGACTGGAGTCAACAGAGGGTATTCTTATGCTTTCATGTTATGTCAGATGAAGTACAATGTTTCTGTCTGAAATGAAGAAAACATCAATTTATCACTTTTTAAAAATAACCAAATGGATATATGTCCAGAGAACATAATTTGTTTAAATTTGAGTTATTTTTGACTGCACAATGCCATAAGGTATGGGTTTAGTTACAACTGTAAATAATCTGCCATTTACTTTGAGTCTAAAGAAATACACTTTTTTTTGTGATAAGGTAGAATATAGCTTTGCTGTGTATCTCAGTTCTCTCATACTTGGGCCTGCTGCATGAACTTGCATCAAAATGCAGTGAATCACTTTAAGGTGATCACTTTAAATTATCCCTCGGGCAAGGTAATTTTTATTTTTTTAAAGAAATCCACTGCAGAATTCCAGTAGGGAAAGACCAGGTCACTTCCAGTAAACAAAGACTGGGTCATTAACAGAAGGATTACAATACAGGGGTGTAGACAATTTTAATGGGCAGACAGCATAGTTTCTGCAGCATTGTTTCTGCTAGCTCTTTGGGATCCACATATTTATTCCCCCTATTAAGTTTAACTTGTGGACTCAGTCCCAGAGAATGATAGGGAATGGCCAAAGGATGCATGGGTTTTTTTTTGGCAAATCGATTTATTTTTTTTGTTTAATATATCTTAATCAAATGTGTACTTTAATGTCTTCAGCTCCCTGTCCTTGAGATTCTAATTGGCTGCAGAAAAAAACTCAGAAAGAACCTACTTCCAAATAAAGTTCCTTAAGATCACTTGTTCTTCCTCTTATTAGTTTCCTACCCAGGAACTGAGAAATAACATGAAAAATGTGCAGAAAAAGTATTCAGCAGCAAATAATATCCGCTGGTAAATTGGGGGAGTATCAGTTCTACGGAGTGGTTGTCACATCTTTTTAAACCCACTGATTAATGGGTGGATCTATTACTGAAAGCATGCATGCTTAATTTATTCAAAGAAGTTGAGTGTATGTCACCACTCACAGGCCTGTTTCGCTAGCATAGCATTTCACATTTACAATGTTATAACTACTGAGCACACAATGGAAGAAAGAGAACTGTAACTCATAGCACAAAGCACTAAAAATACGATGTGATCTGTAAGTGATATAAACTGACATGTAAGAAAATATCAGTGGTATAGTTTAAATCCAATAAAAATGAAGCTGTCATACAAACTCTTAGATTAAACATTTTCAACTGTGACACTTGTTTCCATATTCTTTTCTTCCACCCTGTTTTATGGGCAAATGTGTTATTTGGAGAACAGCATGTGGAAACACTATGGAAATGGCAATTCTGTGAAATACCATTTGAGAACTGAGCCACACTTTTAAACAAGGAATGGAATTCAGGTCAAGCATCACAAATGAAATGGTTATTGTAAAAGCAATGAGAGCTAGCCATCTGCCTCTGCAGCACTCAAAAGGGCTGAGTTGCAGGGCTTCTGCAAAGATATCCCAATTGTAATATCAATTTAGGCCCACAGAAGTCACAGCTACAGACATTAATATAGCAACATATTTTCTAAAGTGACATACTACACAATTACAAAAAGCCTTGCTTGTGTCCATATAGTAAAGTCAAGTAAGGATAGGAATAGCCTTTGGTCATTTTAAAAGAAGGCAATTTGTGACTCTGAAGGAACTGATCCTGAATTATTTACTTGGGGGCTGATTATAGCTCCTTTTTTGGCATGAATAAGATGTTCTGTGTGTTGGTGCCATGCTGAAGATTTAAATGTCCCACACATTTGATCCAGGCTGGGGCTGTAGCAACTACTGCACAGCTGATGACAACAAAGGCTGGTTTCAAGCTCATTGTCATCACCATGGTGTTACACCAGATGAATGGGTGGCATTGATTCTGATTGGCATATTCATTCACATGCATTCAAAGCTCATGAATTTTACTTAACACGTCCCTTTGCTTATTGGCTGGGATTTAATTGGAGTGATGTATTGCAGCACTGCTAGATGAAGTGGAACAGTTTCTTTTTTTTTTTTTTTTCAGTTCCTTTTCTTCCAAACCTCCCAACTAGAGACACCACAGCATTATTTTTTACAATCAGCAAGGCATTTCCATGTATGGAACCTAATTCTTGGCTTTGTATTGAAGTTTGCATTTAATATTTGGAGACGGAAAAATAAATAGACATAGGGAGAACTCACACAGATTTAAGTGTTGACTTTCATTACTGGGTTCACAAATTGTTTATTTAGCGTTTTCTTCACATACCAAGAAAGCAAGAGGTCCTTTTTGTGCTTTTTTCTGTTATTTTTTCCCAAGTTTCCCATGTTCTAACATCTTTTTCAGCTATCTGAAATGGAGAATCTTGGCCTATCAACTAGCAGATTGTTGGTATCTTTCCAAAGAGTGAACAAATATGAGATAATGTGCCTGCATCTAACAGATATACTCTTGTGTATATGTGAATATATGTATACACTGTTGCTGTGTATTTAACAGAAACTTTTAGAGAAAAAACTTCTAAAATTGTGTAGAAGAAAAACATACGTTTTCATTGAAGAGATGCCTCTGTTGAATTTCTACTTTTTGCCAGTTTTAACCTGAAAAGCAAAACCTTTCATCTGAAAATCAAATATGTAGGTCAGCAAAATCGAAATGAAATATTTGGTTTGAGGTCGGATCTATCGAGGTCAAGATATTTTAGTTTGTTGAACAAGATTGAAGTGTTTCATTTTGAGGTAGTTCTGTATAAACTGTGAAACATACTGGCAGAAGCAAACTGTAGCATAAGGTCAATAGAGAGAGTACCCTTTGGAGGCAACTAATAACACTTATGGCTCACACTCTGGAGGTCTGTCTGGAGCTCTCAAGGCTTTCTCCATTGTTTCTAGAGCTCAGGCAGACTTGTCTTCTTGGGCAAAAGTTATCGCTGTAAGTAACATCTGCCTGTGTCTGCACAGGGTCTGGTATTTCCCCCCCCACCCAGCCTCCTTTGCCTCCATTCTCCTGGAGAAAATCACATCAGCCAGTGCATCATTCCATGATATGTTATGGTTTTCTCTCCTGTTGGATACAGAAGCTACATACAAGTCATGTCATGGAAACTGATGGATTGCAAACCTAGTCCACAGTGTTGTTATGTGAAAATGTTTAAAAATTACTGCTGAGATTTATACATGCTGTAAATGCTGTGAGTACACATGAATTCCATGCATATGCTTAATATTGTTTCTAGCATATATAATCAGTTAAACCAAAATCCCATGACAGTTTTTAATTAATGTGGATATAAAGCTATAAATATGCCAGATAAGACCTAGAGGGAATTTGAACAGCAAAGTAAAAAAGAATGATGTTGCTCTTCTTTGGCCTTAGCTCAGTTCAGCAAATGTATAATTTCTCCACATTTAGTCAAAGCAGCAAAATAATGAAAAAATGAAAAAGACTGTATTGAGCACCTTTATGTGTGGTTTATTGCTTTTATGTACCACACCTGGTGTGGTCATTCTGAAGTTAAATGATATCCACTGCTTGATGCCTATACCCTTCAGAAAACTGCCAGGCTATACAGTTCTGACTATTCTCTTCCCAGCTACCTAATACACTGATGAGCTCAATAACATAATACAGCTATTGAAACCTAGCCCATACCATACCACAGCCTGAACATCTCTGAGATGCAAACCAGGAAAGCCGGAGATAATCTACATCAGAAATGCTTTCCCCACATTATTGCTGTTTCGTTTTTACCGTTTCATGTGTCATGACATTTCCTGATATATTGCTTTTTATGTATCAGATCAAACACTGTTGTTTAGAGATAATAAAATTAAGATTATGAACATGCCTAGCTGTAAATGGTTCTTTTGGTTTATCTGGCCTTTGCTGTGAATATAGTTGCACATACAGCATTGTTTACTCTCCTTAGTGTTATAATAGAGGAGAAAAAATACCAGTGGCTTTTACAGAAATGCATGCACATACATGGGTTATGGTAAAGCAAACAAAAAAAGATCTCTGTCATTTGGTATTTCTGAATCAACAGTCCCTGATTAATTTGACAGAGGATATGTTGGAAGACAATTGTATTTTCCTTTCCGCAATTTCAAATAGCATTACATGTCCTGAATTGCATTCTGTGGAGAAACCCTAAACCATTCTGGATGGACTAGTGACCTGTAATTGGGGGTGTGAAGCTTCACAGAGACATTTTCCTGAAAGTTTCTAAGCAAATCGGACCTGGCTACCAGTTCTGACTATTGGTGTGAACATTGGCCAAACTGTTGTAAGCTGGTGAGAGCCTTTCTATTCACTTTTCAGTGTTGGATTAACCTTTCTGTGCTCCAAAGGAGGCTGTAATTGGACGTAAATATGATACTGGAATATAAGACAAACAGCTTTTCAGAAAAAGCATTAGTGGTTTTGCTCGGTGCTCAAATCCTCATTTTCTCAGTTATTTACTTCAAAATAATATACATGCTGAAATAAAAGTATTTCTTTTGAGAAAATGCCTAAAGGCTAAAACCTCTAATGGAAAAACATAGATATAGGTAGTCTAACACTGAGCTGTGTTTTATGTCAGTCACAGTTCTTGGAAAGCATATCCCAGGTTCCAGCCATGGTGAATCAGAGCAGATCATTGCACATACTGAGTTACCAGGTGGAGTTTTAGATATGATATTCAGACACCAGCGGTTATCTTGCATTGTTTTGGTTTTTGTTCCTTTTTTTTTTTTTTTTTTTTTTTCCCCTCACAGCTTTTCAATGGTAACAAGACAAAACTCTGGTAATGACCTCATCAATATACACTTAAGAGTCACAGGTTGAGGGGGTAAAATTCCCTTGTAAATTAGGTGACACCGAGGTGGAATATGAGTCTGGCTACAGTGTGGATCCAGGCAGTCTCTGTGGGAGATGTAGCACATGCAGGAGCTGGTGTGTGATCTGCCTCTGCAGGGATTAACAGCGTGTTAGGCATTTCCCCTGTGTCAGACAAGAATCCTGCTCAGCCTTTGCTTTCCCAAAAGGAAAAATCACTGTCTCAGTCCTGTTCTTCTGCTCTTTCCACAGGAAAAATAACAGCAACCACAACCAAAACCGGGGATAGACCTATGCCACTGGAAGGAGCAGATTCTACAGGAAAGCCTTGTCCTTTGATACGCACGGTAGCAGAGAGGTGCTGCTAGTGCAATGGTGCTCTGTGATGTCCCATACGCAGTCTTTTGTGCAGCTCGCACATTCCAGCCCTTCAGCAGGGCACTGCTAGCTTAGCAACATTAGTGAGCTGTCAATATTTGTCTGCCAAAATCCCACCATTAAGTATGCTACTTAAGGCTGGGTTTTACAGATACTAATTACTGTCCTCCCCTACTTTCTCCTTCTCCTACCCTCCCCCTGCCTCCTTCAGAGAAGGGATCACTGCAGCCTTTAAAGGAGACTCAGCACTTTCTCTCACCAGCTCTTTTAGGAAGGAGACTAAAGACCTTTGGAAACAGTTGTTATGCTTATTCAAGAATTCTTATATTTCTTAAATGATGCATATTTTTGTAGCATTTTATCTGATGTCATATATCCTCTGTTAAAAGTGCATAGGATATCACCTGTTCCTGTATGTTTCATCCTCCCCTCAATCCTGTTTCTCTGGCAATATAAACCCACCATATGGATGACATAGAAGTTTCAGCTGGCTAGAAGGAGAAGAAATGAGCAGTTTGGGTAGCAGCAGGGACTGTAAGAAAATAGAAGCTAGAAAGGAAGCAACTCTCCAGATGTTGCAGGAAACCAAATATGGCTACTCTGCCCTAGTCAGTAAGCATTGAGTCTATCACAGCCAGCTGCACTTCTGTTCCAGTCATCAAAGTAATGTAAAAATAAAATTACTTTATATATACCATCAATCTTCAGAACTTGAGGGGTAATTGAGCAAGATCTAGACCAGTGGTTGCTCTCATAGCTGTGCAAGGGGATGAAATACAAAACGTAGGGGATGGAATAGGGACAGGAACAACTGGATAAAGGTGAAAGTGGCAAGAACCATTGAAATTATCTTAACTTGGCATTACCAAAGAAAGTTTGGTATGGCCTCAGGGCTGTGCTGTCTTAGTTGTCATTTCAATAAACCTTTATTTCACTAAATACTTCTGTCCAAAGCATTGGCACATTTGGACACCTGCACTTGGGACCATTGCATTGAGCCATATGGAGTTCACTCAGCCACCCACAAAGAGACTGAGAAGTAATTTGGATGATGAGATAGTAAGGGAAGAAAGACAGGTCTGTAGTAAGTACCAAATAGATTTTCCAAATAAACATGAGTTAGACAAAACAAAAAATGGTAAAGATGTGGTGAAAGCATTTTAGTGATAGATCTCTGCAGGTAAAGGAATGCAAGGGACAATGCAGTTGCCCATACATTGGTGCATAGTGCCTTTTGAGGTGAGCTGAGTTGTTAGAGATGTCCAAACAAGACTGCAGCTATGGCATGGGAGCTGTGTAACCTGTGGCTTATTGAAGTAGCAGCAGGAGGCTAGGAGTCATTCCTTATGGCACCAGATGCCAGATATCACATAGCACCAGATGTTCCTCTATAAACCAATGAATGCAGCCTTTGGTCTCCCAAACAAAATGAACATACTCTTCTAACTAATGCTGTAAAGATTACACTTCTGCGATAAATAACAGGAATAAAACACATTAATTCTTTTAATGAGAGAAGAATGTTTCTTTTTGTTACACAGTGCCATTCAATGAATATACCCTATTCACTATAGAGACATGCACATATTGTAAATACGCTTAAGATGATGCTCACAGGGACAGATCTGCTGCTGAATATACTTTTAAACATATATATAAACATATATGTATATGCATCTTTAGATATATATGCATCTTTAGATATATATGCATATACATATAAAAATACATATGTATATATATTTCTGGGTTTAAAAACAGTATATACATCTCAATGTATATTATTGTTAAGCACAGACATACTGGTATGTGAAAAAGTGGATATACATATTTATGTAATAAAATACATGTGTGGGGACGCATCTATGCCTGCACGTACATATATATACAGTCCGTCTCAGTATGATCTGAAATGCACATACAGGCATAATGTTAAAGCTTCATCAGTATATATTTTTTATTAAGGGGCTGCCACCTTCCCAGTTTATGGCAGACTGAACACTGATCAGAATCTGAGCCTAAGCCTACAGTAGTACCAGTTTCTGCTTGACTCCAGCTTCCGCTCTGCCTGCTAACGTAGCTGGTAACAGTTAAGTGTTTGCTGGTGTGATAGGTGAGCTCCATCTGTCATGGCTAATATTGTGAGACAGTTGTGCCTCCTTTTATTTCAGTATTCCCTTGAGGACACATTCTGGAGGCATGGCTGTGTTTACCCTGCCATTTTTTATGTATTTATTTGTTTTTGTGTAAAGTCAGTAATCATGTTTACTTTACTTCCTTCCCTAATGCTGTTTACCAGCTTTGGTGTGGCGAGATGACTAAGTCAATATATGTTGAGGAATACATAACAATGTTGTAATGAAAATTAGTGGTACTCTGAAAAGACAGAGACATTGGCTGCTGTGTTTTGTACTGTTTAGTCTGGGGGTAATGAAGAGCTCACAGATGACCTGATTTCATTAAAGTAGGTCAGATTTGACTGAAACGTAGCTATGGCTCTTTTCCAGCAGCACAGTATCTTTCTCCTCCATCCCTGCCTCAGCTCCCCGCCCACCCCCACCCCCCTCATCACCTCAGCATTTGCAGTCTTTCAGGGTTTTGATACTAACAGTTTTTGAATATATAGCCAAACGTATACCAAAATACTTAATTACTTATCCAAATATATACCAAAATACTTAATTTCCACTGCTCCCTATGTTTTCTCTCAGAAGATGTGTGATGGAAAGGATGACCATATTTCCGTCATTGCTGCTGGAAAGATGATGATGTGAAAGCACGGCACACTTGATAACAAAGCATTTATGCACCATAGATATTTCTCAGTGAAATCCCATCTGGACAGAATACCTGACATTTTTACTGTGAGGCAGCTGAGTCAGATTAATTCTAAGTTCATATACAACTTTCTCTTTATTTGCTGTGTATTATATCCGTGAGTTAAACGCTGGAGTAGACCTTCTGATTTCATAGAATCATAGAATAGTTAGGGTTGGAAAGGACCTTAAGATCATTTAGTTCCAACCTCCCTGCCATGGGCAGGGACACATAACAATAAACCATGTTGCCCAAGGATATTTGGTAATATCCTACCAGCAAAAGACCTTAAAAAAAGAACTGAGAATGTCTTTACCAGACTTTGTGCTCACAAATAATAATATATTAATAGATATAAGGCTTATTCACAACTTTTCATGGTATAGATGTGTGATGCTGGAAACAAAGAATTCGGTATTGACGTCCCACAGGATGTCTGCTAAGCCAGTTTCCTTCTAACATCAGTGGGAGTAAGGTGGGATCTATAGACCAGAACTAAACAAAGACATTAGGGAAGCTATTCAGACAGTGCTCAGCTTGAAAAAAAATCAGGCCCTGTTAGGCAAAAAAAAAAAGATACAATAAGGATAGAGAACACAGACTTACTGAGAGAGGTTTTGAAAACACTGGGCTGATAAACACGTTCAGGCTTGCTGTTCAGCTGCTAAATCTACACTGGTCTTCTATCATGAAATATTCTTTTTACCTTTATTACAGCCTTTCTATAGTTATATGATTCCCAGAAAGAGATACAATATCCTATCCCTGTTTAACAAAACTATCAGGTTTTTCATGTCAAAATATCTCTGAAACGGTAGCGGCCAAAGCACATGGCCTTTCTTTTGCAGCATATTACATTCAAACTGAAGCCTATGTAACTGCTGGAATTTGGGATCTCTGCTTTCCCAACTCCCTCTACTTCTCTTTCTTGCCCTTAATTGTTGTTATTGTGCCTCTCCTGACTTCTAAAGCAGGTGTTTTGTTCTCCCATTTGCTTCAGGTCATTACAGTAAAATCTTTTCATTCCTGAAATCTTTTTTTCCCCCCATTAGTCCTGAGACAAATAAATTGATTGTGATTTTCAGAGACAACTGGGGTGGTCAAGCAGTTCCCAGAGAAGTCTGTAAAAGATTACTGGTGTAAGTAATCTGAGGACTGTGTGCTTTTGAAAATCCCAAATCTTCTGGCTACATTTTGGCTTTTTATTATTTTTTCTGTTCACTTTCCCTTTACAAAGAGTATAGCAGCTTCACACAGTTTGCACCATTACAAGTAAAACCAACATTAATTGTAGCATAGAAATATCATGTCTTGTTTAACTTAGAAATATAGGACCTTCTGGATCATCAAGTCTTGTCATCTGCTGGTACGAGAAACTGTTATTATTTTGTTCCTATGTATATTGGGTTCTTTTGCCAAACTACTTCGATTTTCTGTTCTGATCCAGTGTTTTCTTGCAATAGAAGTTTGTTTGAACTGAAACACTTCCAAAAGTAAAAACCATAACACTGCAACAGCTACTAGAAAGGCAAAAAAACCCTGTTTACAGCTGAAACCAGGACAATATGTCAGATAAAAGCAATGTTTAAAATAGTCTGTATGATTTGATTTAAAAGAAGTAAGATTGCAATATTTTCAGTAAAAGAATCAGAAAAGCTGTTTCCTTGGGAGGTTTCATCAAGTAAAGCATACTTATTCTTCAGGTCTGTCTGTGACTTGTAAGTCCTTGTGTTAATACTGTCTTCACTTTCTTATGACAGAGGGTCTACTTGCCTGCCTGTGCTTTAGGGATGTACCATTATCACCGTTTTATCAATGAGAAAGTAACAGGAAACACCAAAACAATTTATTGTGAGCTATGGCAGTACAAAGGACGAGGCGGCAGAAAATCAACCTCACCCCAAGAATACTTGGATACCCTCTTCTGTGTAATACTACAAAGCATTCCCAGTTTGGGATGTCTGATGATGCTGGTGGGAATTTTGGCTACGATGAACCTCATGAACCCAGAGTTTGCAGGTTGTGCGACCTGGGTTATGACCTGGGTTACTCCAGGGTGAACTGTAGTGTTGTTACTGACTATAGTTGTGTTGACAGCTGTATCTGTTGTTTCTTTTCTAACAGAAAGATGCAAAAGATGTGTGCTCACTGATTTTTCTCAATACAGATTAACTGGAAGGATCTTTATTTTCAGCCTCAGATTCATCTTTTATAAGCTTCAACAAAGGCGTAATACTTCAGTTTACCACCACCCTCAAATCAAAGCAGAGAGATCAAAAACTCTGTCTTGAAAAGATTATGCAATTCAATAGGACCTGATCTGGTTGTATTATTGCATCCATTACAACAGCACAGTTCAGGCAGGTGTTAGTTTCAATTAACCTGGGATTCAGGTATTCACAACATCTTGTCTGCCAATTACTCACATAATTACATGGCCCAGGATTGTAGAATAGAATCAGCCATCATGCTAGGCCTGTGTGATTACTGAAGAAAAGAGGAATTCAGAGGATGTATGAGTAAAGCACAGCTTCAATGATCATGGACAAAAGTGGTCTTTAGTGAAGAAAGCTTATTTACTAGGCTCTTGCTGATCTCTTGAATGCAGGAACTGTGCCAAAAGTGTTTGTGTGACACGCAGATGCCTCACAGCTGTCCTTTGTTTTTGTATTCTTATTCAGCCAGTAGGTAAAGTGAGAACTTATTTAGCATTTTTCAAGGAAGAAACTGAAAGGCATTCCAAGGAGCTAATGATACAGCCATGTATGGCAAGAAATCAAAATATGAGAGTCAAGAAAACCTTAAATCCAACTTTCTCAGCCCAGGATGTCAGCTGAAAAAGACAACTGCTGACATTTTGACCTGAAATATCCACTGACTTGGTCAATATGAATACCTTTTTTGTACGGCTCTGTCACTGTACTGTCAAAAATCAATCCACCATGGGCCTCAAGGAAAAGATCTTTTAAGGTCAAAGGCCAAAGGTCTTTCTGAGCCATAAATGCCATGTATCTTTGTACTATTTTAAGCTATAATGCCATAGAAAATGTGAAATTATGGCTGAATGTTGTGAAAAGTAGCAAGTAGCTTCAAAAACTAAAATTGTATACACTTAATTTTATATACTTATTCATGTCATATAAGCTTAATGATAACATTATGAAGGAAGCAATAGAAAGGTAAACTGGTTTTTTTTTCTACTCACCACATAGGTCCAGATTATGTTAACCTAAAACTCTTTCCAGCAAAATAGCTGTACATTTCAGTGGAAGAAATTGTGAGGAAGAATGCTGCTCAGCACAGATGGCAAAATACATGTCTGTATTTCATCATCAGGAGTGTGACGTGAATATGATATAAAGTTAACATCATTTGACAATGTTACAAGTGTATGTCTCATTCTAAAGGAGAATCTAGGCTATTATAGCCTACTTTTTATAAGCATAATAGATTGATTTTTATTGTTATTTTGGTGGTGGCTTTTTTTCTTTTCTTTTTTTCTTTTTTTTTTTTACAAGAACCTCATTAATGTAATGCTTAGTTTGAAATTTCTTCAACATTTTCTTATTCAGCAAAATTATTTAAACAGGGAAATTCCCAGCGGGCAAACATATCCGCACTTTTTAACTTTCATACAAACCCTTGACTCCGAGTAGAATGCATGGGATACGATTAACTGCTATAATATGGCTAAGACATGATTTCATGCCTCTCTCCATATGTGTTTGTCTTCATGTGTGTATTTATTTACATAGATAATTTAAAAAAATCTAAATTATGTGATTTGTAATTGCTATATTAAAGAATTTTTGTGGTTTTCTAGTAAGGGAGCTAATATGGCTTCTTCTTGCCAGGATAAAGCAATTCAAACATATACCAGTTCTCTGGGAATTATAGTACCAAAAGCTCAGGGACATTTGTCCCACAATGCAGCCTTTTCTCGATGTCATATCTATACACCTTGTATCAATCACAGAAATAATCTGTTTGACAGCTGTGTGTTTGAGGCATTGTGATACACGAAAGTTCCAGATTAATACATGAGCTCAGAGATACTCATTGCCATGAAAATAACAGTTTTAATGCAGTTTGAGTGTTGTCTGTTTTCAGAGATCAGGTTTAAGAAAAACAATCACACCCCAAACCTGTTGATACCTTCGCTGTTATGTGCTGTTTTAAAGAACAAAATCCTCTTCTGGATGACATGTATATGCTGGTAAACATATTGCTGAAGGGAGACGTACCCACCTCCCAGCCAGTGCCACTGGTGAGAAGCAGCAGTCTTATGAAGGTTTCTTCCTGTCTTTTATTTATCACTGTCCTTAATATCACCACTGAAGGGCATCTCAAGCTTCTTGGTGCTTCTGAAGAGATTTTGGGGTGTGGCTATTTTGAAGTATCCCGTTCTTGTGAGAGTGGAACAGTAGGGCAAAGGAGAAGAAACAGGGTGACAGCAATGAGCCATTTGACTCCAATGACACAGATGGGTGAGCTGCATCTTTCTTCTGCATCCTCATAAACTTAGTCTGGGATATATAGGCAGGAACATCACCTGTAAGACACTGCAATTAACCTCCTGTGTTCTTCAGGTTTACAAAATCTCAGGTGTAACTGTGTCAAAGCCTTTTTGGGCTATGTGTTACAGGAAAGATATAAGCGGCCTGGACAGAGTACAAAGAGAATAATATGATGATCAGAGAATGATCCAGAAAAACATTTGGCTGGTGTATGGCAGGACCCTGCAAAGAGGAAAAGAATATGGCACATAGGAAGTATGTGAATAGCTTAGGTTAACCATTAAAATTCCATTCTATTGGAATTTCTTAAGAAGCACTGGAACGAGCTGCGTGTTGAGGCTCTGGAGCCCCTGTTAGAGGAGGCATATAAGAGTGGGTTAGACAAACAGCTCTCGGAAATTAAGTAGATGTGATCTTCTGGTGTAAGAAGATGGATCAAGCATTCTCTGGAGGTTTTTTTTTTTTCAGGTCTATTCTATCTTTAGGCAGATATAAATCTACCACAGTTGAGCAGATTGTTACATGTGATAGCTTTTAGAAGTGGCACAACCTTCAGGGTAAGCTTTGGGTGAACAGATCACATCTGTCAGCATTGTAAAAGCCATAACCATAACTGGCTCTGATTAGCAGCCTATATGTCAATTTTAGCAGCTAGGACAACAACTTGGCTATAAAGAATGAATGATTCTTTCACCCTAGTGGGTGTTTCTTCAAGCTCAGTGAAGCTGGTAAGTCAGAGCAAGGAAGCTGACAGTGCTGCTATCCATGATGTATCATTTTCCTTCCTATACTGCAGAGGATGTGGATCTCCGGGACTGTGCATTCAATATCTTTCACAAGCACTGCTTTCATACACAGAATAACCTACTTGTGCCTTGGTGTGTACTGAAAATTGTATGGGTTTCAGTGGAGAGGATGAAGTGAGGGAGAGGGGAGGAGAGATTTATGATAAGCAGGTAGTTGGCTGCTCTTCGCCAAAGTCATGTAAATAGAGCAAAATTCTGACATCAGCATGTTTTCAAACTTAAGCACTGTTGTGAGCTCTCCTTTTAGATGTGGGTATGTTTTAGACAGGGTGGAAAGATGACCCAGGAATTCCTCTCAGCCTCATGCATAAATATTTGCATCACAGGCTTCAAGAGCAGAGAAAAAGCAGTCTTTCCTCTTACTCCCACAACTGCATGTCTGTCTCTCAGTTTTCTACCATCCCAATGGCAAAAAAATACACTTTCAGCAGTGATGAGTGCTTCCGATTTGTAATCCAGGCCAGTCTGTGTCTTTGCAAACTGCCAGAATTGAAGGATGCTGGTCTTTGCCAGATGCTCATATCTGGGGTCAGAAAAAGGCTGATCTTTTGAATTCTGTCTGCGCTAAAGCCAGAAGGCATATGTGCTGTACCTGCCTGAGGGTTGCTTGAGATTGCAAGCCTGATAAATTTCTGTCTGTCTTTTCAACCACCTTCTTTGTTTCCTTCACATTGGAGCTGCATAAATTCACATTGCTTTCTTTGTTATATCTGTTTCATTTAAAATACACAGGAAGCTTTGTACAGAAAGTGAGAGGTTCTGGAGCTTTGGCTCTGATACCTCCCAGTATGCAAAACCCAGACAAATTCGTGACAGAGCATTAAGAAGAGCTGTTCAGAGGACACCGTTTAGAGAACACATCAGACTAACCCAATCTTTGGGATGTTGATGCAAATAGTGACTGCTTAAACACAAACAAAAGTGAACCACAAGTCTTTGTAAATGTGGAAACAGTGTAATAGTGTGATTTATCTAAAATCACAGTGCATGTAATTTGATGAAATTAGGGGGAAAAGTGAATGCTCCCCTAATTTCCACATGCATATCCATCCCTTAAAAATCAGTAGGGTAACTGAAGTGGCATGTAAGCCCTGTGGCAACTGTCAGATAAATTACACAACAGTGAAGAAATCTCCTGAAAGTAATGCAATATCCAGCTAACCGTTTCTCCTCTTTCAGAAAAAGACCTTGATCTGCTACAGTTGATTCTACTACAGAAATGTTACAAAATTTCTCACTGAGAAGGCAGATCTGTGTTTTTGTGCATGAATAAGCCTTTTATTTTCTAGACAGAGTGCAAATGGAGGCATAGTGAAAATTATTAAAGGGCACTAACAAGGGAATACCAGTCTTTAGGTTAATTTTTGGGTAACTATTTCTATTTATTTTTTCATTAAACAAAGTCTGCAGTTGCACAGATTGTTGTTATGAAGTCTCTAAAGCCCTATAAAGCATGGTAATGTGAGTAAGTTTTCAGAATTTAGCAAGTCTAGCTCTGGGATTTTACTATTACCTAATGTTTCCATTCTGTGGTACTGTGAAAGCGCTATAAATGGCACCTTTCATGAACTAGCTCTTCTGAGACTAGCAGGCTGCTTCTGCAGCGTGCTGGTGGATCTTTCTTAAAAAACACACAGACACATAGACACAGAGGCGCACACACAGACACACACGCACACTTGGGCCGCCCCATTATGAAAGCTTTCATAAGAAAGCAGAATTGTCCCACTCATAGCCATTATATCTGATGACATTCTTAATACTGGCTATTGTTTGCAGAAAGAAGCTATTGTCTAAGCTTGCATATCTGCTGACCAAAGCACATGTAATAAGCATAGCTTTGGACAAACTGAGCCTAGCCCCAGGGAACAGCTTAGCGGTGAGTTTGTTTGAATGTCCTGATTCAGTGGTGAGCTCCAAAGAGGAAATGCCCACCATTATGTAAGGATTGCCGTTTATCTAAAGTTTAAAAAAACATCATTTGTCCCTTTGTGTCCATAAAGGAGATAGGCCTTATTGAAACAAGACAGTGTTAATGAAAAGTTGTCTGAATAAGAAAAAATAATTCTGTATTAGAAAAGCCCTAACTCATCTACGCTATCATCCTACTAAGCGATCAACAGATAGATAGTTTAAAATACAAAACTTTTCAAGAAGGTACAGAGTTGCAACTTCAAAAGAGAGGGAAAATATCTTTACATGCATGTGTGCTATCTGTACCTTCGGCAATTTAGCTTTGACAGTGATCAGGAAACATCAGGTGGCACTCAAAAAGAAAATACCAGAAATCATGTGAAAATCACTTCAAAAAGTCACTGGAGCATTTTCTGGTTTTCTTATTTTACTCAGCTCTTAGTTACATTCAGTGGGCATCATTCAGTCTCCAGGTGCAAAATAAATAAATAAATAAAAGGAGTAAATTCAGAGTAGAGCAAAATGACTTATTAAATACTGAATTATTAAAGAATGATTATTATTTTTTCTGTTTCTGAATAGCTTCTGAAGTAATTCTGGTTCCTGTGAACAGCATATTGTTTAAGAGTATTCATAAATTGTTTATTTCTTGACTGGCCTTTTTTTTAGATTTAGTTTTCAGGCTGTGCTCAGATCTGTACAGCCTAGATTATGAAGTCACAAGCAATCATTGTAGTCATCTAGACTGACATATATATTTTTAGTTTGAACTTGAGTATGAAATGTTTTGAAAAACATTTTTTGTCTTGATTGAAAGCATTTGTTAATTGTTCCACTATCTAGTTACCCTCACTGCTAAAAATTTGTTCTTTATTTCTAGCCTTAGCTTCAGTTTTCAGCCACTGTAGTTTGTAATGTCTTGGACCAAAGAGATCACCATCAGAATTTTACTTTGTGTGCTTTCTAAACTTTGCTGTCCCTTGGCCTTCACTTTCAGACTGAGTATCTGGGATCTTTTGGTACAAGGAAAGCTTTCTTAGTAGTCCGTCTCTGAATGTCCTCAACTTTCTAGACCCTTTTAAACAGTGATGCAAGAACTAAACAAAATATTGCAGGAGCAGTTTCATGAAGGTCAAATGCTGAGGTAACATGAACTTTGAGCGCCTATTCAAGATGCTTTCAACATGGAAAGGTTGTATTAGCCCTCCTGGAAACAAGGACACAAGGGAGATTTGATCAACAAGACCATTCACACTTCACCACATTAAAACAAAATTTGCATGCAGTCCTCCAAGCTTTGTACCACTCACCTAAACTCCTCATAATTTATCACTGTTGCAATGATCACTTCCAAACTTTAACTGCAATTATTTTGTGTTTGTTCCATATTTTTAAGAAAACATTAATTAAAATACAGACAAGAACAATTCCGTAGAAATGGCCTCATTTTATAACAATATTTTGAGGGATGTCTGTTTTCCATTGTTAATCAATAGGTATATGTCCTGGAAAATCTGCATGTGCCACATTAATTTAGCATCATCTAATTAAATGTAAGGTAATTTAAAGTTGAAATTCTAAGGGGTAAGACAGTGTTAATACAGTTTACTTCATCTATCAATCAATCCACAACACCATAAAAATATATTGCTAGTTTGACAGAATTTATTTTCTGTATAGTTTCCTCAGTTGAGATCAGTTATATTTCCTTCCTTTAGCTCTTTGCAGAGTCTTGTATCAGCTGGGACTCCGTGCTTATTTTGCCTGAGTTCAGTGTCAACATGACAGGTTATTACAGCAATATTCTTGCTATCCTTTTCAAATATTTGCATAGCTTTTTTATTTTTCTTGCCCTCTGGGACACCTGTAGAAAAGTGTCAAAAATGACCCAAGGTAACCTTAGGTAGCACATTTGAAACTCTTGTGCATATTATTGAAACGTGATTTGGAGAGGATTTAAATTCATACTTCTGAGCAAAAATTCCTTAAACTTCTATGGAAGTGCTTCTTTATCACCTCAGAAATCTGCTTGTATAGATTTTATGCAAAAAAGATGGAGATATTTGAAGAAATTTTGGAGTGTTTTGAGCTGTTTTAACTGCTACCACCACCTTCGCCTAAGAAGAAAAAATCATAGTTAAGCTATTTATTCTCAGTGTATGTCCACAAAATAGGGACATCTCAAAAATACATACTTTTCTGTTTATCCTTTATCCTGATAAAACTTTACTTCTCTTGGTTCCTTTTTGCTTGCAAACACTTTAGGAGAACAGGAAAAGTTAGAAAAAGAACCACAAAAATGCTCAATGATATGGAACCTCTCTAAATGAGAAATGACTCTATTGACTGGCACTCAGCCTTGTGAACAGATGCATGAGAGTGCATATGGTGCAGGTCTACAAAATCATGTAGGAGACAGAGAAGGTTAATAAGGAATAATCATTCTGCATCTCTTTGAGCATAAAACCCAGGCAGTATCAAATCAAATTATCAACTGGCAACTGAAAACAGGGAGGGGATTCTTGATTAAACTGGGGAATTTTGTGGTGTTGGATGCTTGCAAATGCTGAATGTTTATGCAGATTAAGGAAATGGTAAATTCACATGGAAGAAAATCCTTTCAGGGCTGTTAAGCAAAGACATTCACATGAGCTCAGGAAGTCTTTGAGCCACAAAGCACTGAAAACTGGATGTGTATTCTAGGGATGCCTTACCACAGGAGTGCCCAGTCCTTAGACTCTTTCCCAAGAGCATCTGCTTTTGGGAAATCTGTTCATTGTTGTAATAAATTAGCTTGTCTTGACCTAAGATGGTTCTTCCTATTTGCTACAACTAAACACTTTGCACCAATGTTAACTGTCATGTACAGCTGCTCAGCTATGTCATATGCTGTTGCTCATATTCCTTGAGTAGCTGAATATCTTTTTGTAAGCAAAACAAAACCAGCACAAAATAATAGATGAATAAGTGCATGACAAGCAAAAACCAGCTAATCCACATGCACAAATACCTTTGCTGGCATGTGAACACGGGTATTGTTTGGAACATCTATCTCTGCAAAGATAGTGTGACCAAAAAGCTTAACTGCAAAAAAATGAGTATGATCAAAGATGAGCTAACAGCTGCCATAAGCCGAAGAAGGACTCACAAACACTGCTTTTGTGCTCTCCTACTGGCTCCAGGCAACAATAAGTGCACTGAAGTTGATGTGATTAATTCAGAACTGCACCACTGTAACATTTAGTTTTAATCCAGTACAAAATACAGATGGAATGCTTCCTAGGTCCTTATTTACTGAGGATTTTTTTAGTGATCCTCTGTTGTATTATTACTGCAATATGTGTGAGCATGTGAAATGGCATGGGCAGGTATTGTGATGTCCTGGCGAAATTTGAGAGTGAGGTGTCAGGCCTGAACAGCAAGAGCCTTTTAAATGACTGATGTGGGGCTTCACTCTTGGACAGATGGGTTACAATGTTATGCTGCAATCAGGGATTCAGTGGTCTTAGCCTGTTACCAGAATTCCCCGTCCTACAGCCTGGCTGAGGCATATTGTGCAGGGTTAGATTCCTTGGGGACACTGAAGGTCATGCGAGGAGGCCTATTTCTCTCCATTGACTGCAGAGCAAGCCTCAGGTGATTAGGTTAGATATAGATATCAAATTTCTAGATGGCAGTTTATCTCATTTTAAATCCCTAGGGGACTGTTCATCTCGTCTTAAAATGTGTACCTAAGAAAGGTCAGATGAATTGTCATCTGAAATGGCTATTTCTCTCTACTGACCACAGAGGCAGTTTAAGGTCAATAGCTTAGACTAAGACATCTAGCTTTAATATAGTTAAAGACGGAAAAGAAGAATACCACCTTTTTGCTTCATGTTGAGTGGATTAAATGCCGTGACAGATAATTTCCTAGTCAGTAATAAACGTAGTCTTGCACGTTTCACAAGTTAGCAAGACCTGCAAAGTCTTCATTTTAAATTAGATTTCACTCAAGATAATGTCAGTGAGCAATTAAACTATTTTCAGGAAATTCTATATTGCCCTAGGATCTTTATGACTTGACTTGAGAGCAAAGATATCCAAAGCTGGGACAAAAGAAACTATAAATACCAGATGTGTCTGTGTGTGTGTCACAGTGAGTCACTTCCAAAGGCAGAATGGAGTCCTAAGCTGTCTGCAGTGTATATAAAATGAGATTTCCCATGAATTTGTGAGTTATCATGATGCATAACCCAGGATTAGCATAAGAGACCAAAAATGTTCCAGAGACTTAGTCAACAGTCTTTGACATGGAATGCTATTCCGTCAAAATTAGAATGTTTCCAGTGATTGTAGCAATATGCACTTTGAATGGAATCACTTCAAACTGCTGTCATATTAACTTACAGACTAGCATATAGGATTTTATGGGCATTTTCTTTTTAATCAAATTTAATAATTACATTTTTAGTTTGATGCAAGAAAGGTTATTTAATCACTTTAGATTGTGTGATATTTTATTGCTTTTTTGCACTTCTAAAATGTAATATTATACTGCAATACTTTAATAATTTCAAAAGAGTTCATTTCAACACTACCAAAAAAAAAGAGAAATGTTTAATAAAGTCCCTTTGCCATTTATAAACCAAAATATTGTAGTAATTTTGGCTTCTGAAAAATATTTTGAGTTGTTAATCTTGATTCTCTACCACATGCCAGAGTTCAACAGGAAACTTACTTTCCCTCCAAGTCTGTTTTTTTGGCTATTTAGAGTCTCAATGACTGACAAACTGAATTGTCAATGGAATGGATTCATTCATTTATATCTACAGTATTGTCCCTGTCTGCTTTGTTTTCCTCTGAGTCCTTATTTTTCATCAGCAGCTTGGAAGTGAATCAGTGTCTGCTTATTTTCTAAGGGAACTGTAAAGGGAAGGGCTGGTAATTGTCTCATAAAAATATTTGTCAGGAAAACATGTTTGTTTTAAAATGTACTTTTATCCATGGATGATCTCATGCCTTAGCAGTTTCATCTGTGAGGCACTTTTGAATTCTCACAATGTCCAGAATGTTATTATACAGCCAGGTGGGCTGTTAAGCCTAAAGCTGGATTCAGGGTTTGTCCGTGCTGACCCTTCCGAGGTCATCAAGTCCAAAAATATTTGTTTAAAATTTAAAAACATTTGTTTGAATTCTGAGAATTTCTCCTGAAGAGCAGGGATGCAGACATTTGCATGTTGAAGAGGAACCAAAGTCAACTAGTCTCCAGAAAATGGGTCAGTTTGCTTTCATATTGATGCTTGTCTATCTCAGAGATAACCCTTTTGAAACATACGAAGTTATAGCACAATAAAAATTGTATGATTTATATATGTTTGATCCACCTCTGTATGGAGAATATGTTAATTGACCTGGTCTGTTTCAACACTGGACGTCACTGAATCAGAACTAAGTTTCATAGACCTAGATAATAAGTGGTTTTAAAAGGGACCTCTGTTATTCCTTTTCCCTCTTGTTCTCAAATGTAGCTAAAAATGTGCTATTCTTTGAACACTACTCTGTGTTTGGACATTACTGTTCTATAGAAGTGGAGGACTAATGGAAATTTCAGAGGTATGTCAATATATTTTCAATACAGAAACTTCTGAGCAAGGTGTAGTTGCTTATAAGGTATTTTTAGACATGGAACCCTAAGTTTGTGTTTTTTTATTTGTGAATATAGGTCAGAAACATTGTGAGGATTGAGGGCCATTATAGCAGTCATAAAACTGTGGGTAGTAGCACCTCCATTTGTTATATACAAAATATTAACATTTGATTAGGAAAAGTCTCTCTAGCTTGATGATGCTTGCATTACATGTGCAATCTCACTTGATACCAGTCTTTTATCTTTTTATAAGGCTAAGAAATACATTGTCTGCTGATGTGATGAATAAAACTGAGTTTTACTTGTGTAATTTGAGAGATAAGTAAAACTGAATAATTTGATTGTTTCTGATTCTGCTTAATTCATTATGTTATTTTTTGAACCAGCACAGATTCTGAATTGAAAGTGGCTCCAGGGTGGGCAGTAGTTCAGTGAAATGCGAAACAATATTTTACAAATTAATAAAATATTTTTTGTCATTCTAATTTTTTTATTTTTTTAAATTTTTTAAAACAGAAACTCACAGAAGTCCTTTATGGCAGGGAAAAATACTTGTCAGAGAGAGAAATTTCGCATGTGTTTACTTGGTGATCTAAGCATGTTTGCAGCTTATACAGTTAGCCTGGCTTTAAGCTTTAAGCTAGAATTTGCCATTGATAATAGTGTAGTCATAACATCCATAAAAGTGCACCATGAAGTCACAGCATGATTGGGATCCTTAACACCCATGCAGGTCTTTGGACAAACATTTGAGCCACAGTCACAGTGAGTTCTGTGCTGCTTCCAGATACATGGATAGCTGTTCCTCCCTATTTTAATTGCTTTGAGTAACACCATTAAGAAGTCTTGTGGATCTCAGCCTTTTTCTTACACCAATGAGAGGGCACTGCATAAATTTTTTATCAGAGAAAATTGTGGTGCTAAAGCCAGAAGAAATTAGGGTTGGGAGTTGAACGTGGAATAAATGAATTTTAATATTTAGGCAATAAACTTCAGAAAAAAAGCTAACTTGAAGGTGTTTTCAGATCAGAACTGGGTGCCTTTATGTTTTAATCAAGAACACCATACCTGGGCTTAGTATGAAAGTGATTTAATTTAGGCACCTAGGATGGAGTTTAGGTGCCTTAGGTGTGCAGGATGTAAGATTAGGTCATCTGCCAGTCATAAGAGTGGTCCAAACCTGATTTTATGGTCCTTTGAAAATAAAGGCCTTTCAGATTTATTTTTTGCTGTTTGTTTCATTACATAGTGTTATTTTATCTGTAGTGATTACAGTGGGGTAATATTGAACATTAATTATTATTTATATAAATGATCCTGCAAGGTTTGGCCTGGGAGTGGAGATGTTTCCTATTGGAAATTGCGAGCTGTTTAAAACTGAACCTTTGTTTCACTTCCAACTCCTAAAAAGAAACTAAATTATTTAGGGGAAAAAAAAAAAGCTAGAAACCAAAAGCCATTTAGCAAAAATATCTCAGGAATGTAGTGGAATAGCTCTGTGGGGTGTAACATCATGTGTTTGTGCCAACTGGAACACTGGAGAAAATATTCAGCAGTGCTGGTGCATGACCATCACTGAGTCCCACCGAAATTTCATCTCTGTGATAAAAGGAATAACATATTAGAATGATGCAAGCCAGTGCTGCTCTATGTGTATTAAACTGATATAAGTCTGTATGTGAAGTCTGCATCGTCTAATTGAACAAATTGAGTTGAATTATGTCATTTTTTTATGTAGGTAAGTCTTTAAAGAGCAATTTTAACTGAGACAAAAATTTGAAATTAGGATGCTTCTTGACCAAATGTCAGTAGTCATCACAGCAGTCACAGTATTTACACAGTAGTCACCAGAATTTATTTAAAATAAAAACTCTATTTTTTGTAATGTTCCCTCACAGTTATCAAACAAATACAATTAAGACAAGCTGTGTAAATTGTGAGAAATAGAACTGAAGGAAAATACCACTGTTTGTTCCTGAGGGAAATAATGTGAACTTTCATCCTAGATCAGATGAGAGCCAACAATTTAAGCACAAGGTCAAAAGCATGGAAACCCATTCCCAGACTGTTTTGGCTTGTACAAATTCAAAGATCTGAGAGCAGAAGGCTTTGTTGTATTTACTCTTAGGCAGATTGTGCTGGGAGGTACACCACCTTTCATGCAACCCTGTCATATCTTGCAGAATGGGTAGCGTTCCCTGAGATCCTACTTGGAAGAATATCAAGGCAAAAACCCCAACCAAACAAACAAAAATGACAGAAGGAAATAATGTTGGTGGTTCTTCTTTTTTATTGGAGATGTTACTGAACCTAAGTTCAAGTTGGTGCTAAAGCTGTCAGGTGGCAGAGGGCACAGGATTTTTCCCAGGTGAGATGTAAAATTAATGCTGGGGTGGTTAAATAGCTAATAGGACTTTTTTTTCTTTTTTTTTTTCTTTTTTTTCTTTTTTGAGATCAAAAGGCTTAACTCCAGCATCTTTGCCAGATTCTGACTCAGCTCATTACATCATAAACTCATAAAGTTCATCCTGTAGAAAGTATTATATTCTTCCTCTCCTCAGCTGTTTGTTAGGTGTCACTGTGCCCTGGCATGCAGCTGCTGTATCCCATTAAAGAGATGGTTTCAGTGAAACTTATACAAAGCATGGTATTTAATAACATAGCAAGGCTGTTTTGTGGTTCTGGATTAACCCTGAGGGCTTTCCCTTTTATTTTATAACTGATCCTTCATGGTTTTATTTCTCCCTCTTATGCCTCTCCCTAAAGCTTTCAGCTGTTTTTTCAGTTTTAAGCTCCCATCCTGCCTTCATTGCCTCCCTCATTTCCATTTTCCAGTGTTGAATCTTACTGCATTCAGTACTTTAGGCTCTAGCCCCCAGAGACAAATAATGTATAATGTCCAGAGAAGAATAAGCTATTTCTCTCTCTCTCAATCTCAGTATGTTTTTAATTTCCATGGTTTCAGGGAAAACTTGATGATGTGATCCTTAACTGCAAACTCAAACCCAGAATTTCAAAAATCTTGATTTTTAACCGCAGGTTGTGATTTTGGAAGGTACCACTTTCTCTTTTTGGACTGGAGATTCATTTTATTCTAACATGGCTTACCAAGTCCCCCTGGGGCATGAGCATACCCTCTTCCTCTGGCTTTATAGAAAACTACAGTTTGTCGCCCAGCTGCTTATGAAGAGATGCCAGTTCTTTTTTTTTTTACAATGACACATCCACCCTGTAGAGGACTTCCTCCTCATAAAGGACTACCATACCAGCAGACCTCCTCCTTAGAGGCACTGTGCATCTTTATGGCTTCTGGATGAAGCATTTGACCCAAAATTTCTGTGCAGCAGTCTGCAGATTATAAGATCCTGCTCATAATTTCTAAAGCCTTTGGGATATTTAAAGGCAAATGGCATGAAACAAGGTAGGAATTTCCAGTACCACACTAATGCTTTCACTAGCATCCTGTACACACTGTGTGCAGTCTGGAACCAAGTTGCCTACCCATCATGATTTTTGATACAATATCTCAACCCAGAGCAGCGTTGCTCAGATTTTTATTGAAAATGGAAAAGCAGTCAGTCTAGAACTTAGTTTGAGACCAAGACCTCTCACCAAAGGGCTCATACATATCTGATGGGGACCCATCAGTACAGCCTGTAGTATCTCACCCGTGTTTTCAGTTTGATGCAGCAACGGTCCCTGTGTGTTTTAATGGCACTGCATGGCTGTGCACTGCCAGCTGAATATATCCCCAAGTACCTAAACAGATTAGGTTTAACACAAGGAAATTTCCCAAAGTATAATACCTTGATTAGCTCGATCAAAATCCAAGATGATCCCAGAGCAAGACAGATCCGAGCAATTACAATATCAAGCATGGCTAAGTCATTGTAGTCTATCAGGAATTCTTGAAGCAAGAATCAGAAGACATGAATTCCAATTATAACTTTGTCAGGTGCATTCTGTGTCCCAGGACCAAACTGCTCTCCTTAAAGCTGAAGCTTGTCAGGGAAACTTCTGTCTCCTTTACTATGTTTGCACAGCATATAGAACAGTGGAGCTTGTTTTGAAGGTGGCAAAAAAAAAAAAAAAAAGGATAAAAAACTATACACAGTTTATCACAGGTATCATAAGTCTAAGAACATGTCTTGTGTGCTCTCTTTATCAGAAAAAGCCAAGTAAATACGTTCCCTTCAGCAGTTTTTAGTGCATTTTCAGTAAGTGGACATCAAAAATTATATAAAATAAAATAATTTTTAATGTAGGTCCTAGTTTCTGAGGTAAAATGCAATCCTTAAAAGACTTTCTTATAATGCACATTTTGTAGAAATGGACCTTTATTTCTTGTTCCTCTTCAGAAATATTTAACTGGTTTAGCATAGCAGTTCCTTGTAATGAAATGAAAAGAGCCACCTGTAAATAATCTCATTACATTGAGGTGAGTTTCATTTTTTGAATTCACTCTGAGTTGTAAATGCCAGCCATTCTGATTCCCATATCTGCCACCTAATAATCTCAATTCTTACTGATGTTAAAGAATTGTTCCCTGTAACATTTTTAATATTGGCCACAGTAATTTACGAGAACTAGAACTAGAAACTGGAGATTTCCTCTTTCTGCCATAATCCTTGCATCTGCTTCAAGAGCACCATGCTCTTCATGTTAGCTGATTAACTTGCTTTACCATTCTCTAGGTTTTGAAACATTGCTGTGTGACATAGCCTCACACAAGGTTCAGTTTGCTACCGCCATCAATCATTTGGCATCCTCAGACAGGTAAATGGGGAATAATACTTGCTGGACACTTTAGTGCGACCCCCTCCTATCCTCTAGGCAAGCTGAGTACTTACAGTACTGTAGCTACAGTAGATGGCCTGAAAAGAACCCTCTACCCCTCTTACCCCATGTATAGAGTACAATAATATTACTCTTCCTCCTCCTTGAAAAGCTGTGATGAAATATTTTCTGATTGTCAGGTGTTGTTATTAGCAGAACACGTATATTTTTCAGCTACAGGCTGGTACTTTCTTGTGCCCACACACAAATACTGAGAAAAGTGAGAGAAATGAAACGCATGAGAATGAGTGGTGAAACCTGCTGTTTTAACAAGTTGGAAATGAAAACATAATGTGGTACACAACTCATTAATTAATTTTATTACAACTTTATGCCAATTTTTATTAGATTTTTTATTGGATTAGGAATTGCATTTTGAGATTATGTTAAAAATGTGATGGCGTTTGCCTATTCTCATAGTAGATGTAAAATTTCAGTGGTCTTATTTTAATATGTATTTCTCCTATAATTTAGCTTTTGCCATTTGGCAAACTCTTTAGAGTCAAACATTTGGCATAAAATCAAGTCTAACTCTTTGCAGTCAGAGATTAATGATCTGTTCATAAAGTTTCTTTACTGTATGGTTAATTCCCTTAGCATGAAGTGCTTCCACTTACTAATGTTACTTCAGCAGTTTGTAAATGACATTGACAAATAGCAGTCATTTTACGGTGGTTCTATGGCACAACTAGCTCCAGTGATGCTATTTCTTCTTCCTCGCAATTAAAAGAAATATTTTAATCCAAATAGTACACCTGTCAAGGAGCTGTCAAAAGGAAAAAGCTAATAGGAATATCCTTTCATATGCTCTGAAGGAAGCTTATCACATATATGTGTTTAGCGAACATGCACTGTCAGTCGATGCAAGAAGAAATAGCAGTCATGCAAGAGTTTCCATTGATTTAGACAGTGATCAAGAAAAAACAGTTTACTGTACCACTACTGTTTTCGTTTTTTAATTCCAGCCACAGAGAGCCTCTGTTCTCAGAGGAGATCTGTGTGTCAATTCATAAAAAGAAAAGCCATCTCTGGTGTCACTGGCTAACATTCAGTTTTAATAAACATTTAATTGATCCAAGGCTCTACTGTTGTTAAAATGCATCATAGTATATCACATTGAACACCTGATATTTGATACTTGAAAATTTTAGTTATATGAGCAGTATAGCAATAAATACAGAGAAATTAGTGGTTAAAATATAATTTTAACATAGCTGATTTCTGCTATACAAGTACAAGTTCTATTGACTTCAACAATTTTTTTCTAAAAGAGAAAATGGCTTCTTGGGCTCAGTCTTTAACTTGTCTGATGAAAGCTACCATATTCTAGCTGAAGCATGAAATAGGTTAATTGTATTTAATTTCAAGCCTCTTTATACAATTGGTAAAGGTATTCTTAGCCTCCATTTTTTATGCTATTGTAAATTCTTCTATACATTCTCAAATAGTTAAGCACCACCTATGAAGACACACGAGAACAATTTATACTGTTTCCCTGAGTCAGTGATGCTCTGCACCAGCCAGGATCAAGTCCAGTGCATGGGTCAGAAGTCATCATTATTTCTTATAGCACTGCAGGTGTGCACAAGTACCCATTCTTTGGCAGGGCAAGATAAATGTCTGTGTTTGACAGAGTCTCTGGAAGCTAAGAATGGCAGTGTAATCCCATTGTATTGAAGAGGTAGTTCTTTTGATGCCTGTATTAACACTATTTCAGATTAAAAGATAATGCATCATTTGAATTACTTATTATTTTTTTAACTTCTTAAACTTCATACATATACGTTAATATTTTGGAATTTTATGGCCTAGTTATACAGTAATTAATTTCTAGCTGTCCACTTTGCTACGCATGTTTGATTTCACAGGTTTTAAACTGAAGTTAAAGTACACGGCTAGTTTACTGCATTTTAAAACAATATTTACCTTTCTGTGTTGGTCTTACAGGCTTAAATGCCAATACACCTGCTGTTGAACTCTATTAGACTTTTTTACTAGAATATTTTTCCTTGCTTTTCTATTTCTCACTCATGTAGCCACATCGTAGTTGCAGGACACATTCATTCTCCAGGTATTTATGCAGACATTTTTTTACTAACTATTTGTGAAAGGAAGCAACTGCCAAGGCCTCAAAGGTTTCCACATCATGCAGCTCTACTAAACGAGAAGAAAACATGGAGAGTCTTGAGAAGTGGAAATTCTATGAAAAAAATACAAGTGGACTGCAGAGCACTAATTACAGTTATGGACCATGCTGGTAGAGTGAAGCAATTATTCCTATCAGGGGACAGACTTACATACTGATAAACTTAATTCTGTGTACCTGGAGACAGATTGTGCCTGTGGCTTCATGGGAAGATGGTTTCTCCCTTTTATTCTGCATGGGATATGAATTTGGGATATGGCTGCATCAATGGAACTGCCCTCAGACAGAAAAACCAAGCATAAACTTGAAAGTAAGAGCATTGGGGCATTTTTGTGCAACAAGAGTCTTCTCAGAAATCATCTGCTTTGTGTAACAAAAAAATTGCTTTGGTTGGGAACTGGGATAGCATTTTGATCTGTGTAAGAGATTCAGTTGACACTGACAGGTTATAGGGTTGGAATCTATTTGCCTAAGGACAACTAAAATTTTCCTAGACTACCCTGTTTATAGCTCTATGGCTGAAGAAATAATGAAACTTTGAATAATATCTGTAACCTGCTAAAATCCCATCTGTTTAAAATAAGTACAAAATCTGCAATGAAGTCAATCATGCCAAGATTTTAACTTCCAAATATACCAGGAAAGATGAATTTGACTGTTAAAGCATAGCCTTCGTAATGCATTTAATTTAGGATTTCACTGGACCTCATACAAACATGACCGATGGAATACAATAGCTTTAATTAGCTGTCAGAAGTACACTTCCAACATGTTTTCGGGAAAATGTGCTTCCAAGCAAGCGTACATTTTTCTACATTTTTGTTTTAGACTATATTTGTGCAACACTGCTTCATCTATCAATATCTAAGCAGGATTTTATTACTGTTTAAGCTACATCACTGAAGGAGTGATCTGAAGCTTTTAGGAAACTTGAAATACATTTAAGAGGAAATCCTAGAGTTACTGAAGTCAACAGAAGTTGTACTACTGATCTGCATTGGAGCAAAATATAACTGCTTTTGCTTTATGTCTCCTTTCAAAGAACTACCACAAGGCTATTCCGGTTTTTCCCTAATCTTTTGTGTTAGCATCTGTATCAAAGAGGGTCTGAAAGATCATTAAGAGAAACAGTTCTGATCTCGATATATGTTTCCTACAAGTATATGCAGTGAGATGTAGTTCAGGTGCTTAATTTTAGATATTGACTGTAGGTAGGATTTTCAAAAGCACTTCATAATAGTTATATGTATTTCCCTTGAAATTACTGGGATTTTTGCTTTGACAAAATTTGTAGCAGGGTTAGGAAGAAGGCTGAGTGCTTTTGAAGATTCCAGCATACGATTAAACTGGCATAGGGTACAGCCCCATTTCCTTTGAAGCTGATAAAACAATCTTTAATTTAGTCCAGTGAAACTTGGTGGTTATGTCACAAAATTTATTGTGGTGTTAAATAAGTATTGCAGGCTGAAGCTTTAGTGATTTGTATGATCTAAATGAAGGATAAAATGTTGATCCATTTTCAGTGAATAACACTTTAAAAGCAATTATATAAACTTCACTGGAATTAGTTATATGAGTGGATATGAGCATGGTTATTAGAATCTGCTCTAAAGAAGGGAAAGAAAATAATATTTACCTGTAAAGTGTACAGAAGTACTGACTACATCAGGCCAAATGACAATAACTTGCTTCCCATTAAATAAATGCAGTATTACACACAGGAATGAGTTGCACAAGTGTGAAATTAACATCTGCAAAGTTCTGGTTTTGCCCAGAAACAGTGAGCCTAATAAACACTTAAAATACATAATGATTACTTTACTCTTTTTAGTGCAGCTGAGGAAAGTGGCATGTACAACTGCAGCAGTTGTGAGTTATGGCTTGTAAAAATATTATAAAATGAACATAGCCATTTGACCACTTTTACTGTTTGTTGTTGTATTATGTACGTTTCATATACATAAGTTTAATATATATAAAATTCATATAAAATTTTCATTATACATTAAACTTATGAAAACAGTGTCCTGTTCAAGATAACCACTTTTGTTTAATTTCTTTTTCTTTTACATGTGAATTCTATTTTAGCTGCTTTGGAATTAGTTAATTTAGTAGGTATACCCTATTTCTTGTGCCAGTGTATGCAATATAAATACTGGTTCTGATGGTCCTCTAATGGTGCTTTGAATGTGAAAAACTACTGGCTGAACTGACCTTCAGTTAGCCCTCAGATAACTTGCCATTATTTCCTGCCATTTTCTCACCTTCTGTGATATGTAAACCAATACCTGCTCTGAGTTGAAAATTAGCCAGTAGATGACTTAAACCCTCAAAATTTATATATATTATTCTTACTACCTTCTGACATAGCCTTTCAAAAGATTGTAGTGAAATGGAGAAGGATTATGCTTACCTTGTAAAAAGGGAATTGAGCCACAGATAAATGAAGTTAACTGAATTTTTCAGGCAGCTGAATTGCTCAGGAGGAGAATCAGATTGTCTGCTACACTGCTTCCTGCCCAAGACAAGATGAATGCAGAACGTAGGTTTCTAAATGTAAGATGGAGCATCACCTGGATGTATTTGTGCCTACATTTACTCCGTCTCGATATTTTTGAACACCCCCCCCATTGCCCTGTTTGCACCATTGACCCATGTTAACTTTTTAGTGATTAAGAGTCTGTGTGGAAGAACTTTTGCTGGAGAACAGAGGATTAGTATTTTCTCTACTTATTTCTTGCAATAGCTGATTTTCTAACATACTCACCCAGAAAGTAAAAAACTTGTATTCAGCATCTTGACCTAAGAAGTTTTAAATAAGCTACTCCCTGAACACTGCCCTTATAACCAATGTCTAAAGATTATGACTGTCGAATTGTACACACAACCATCAGCAGCCACGCATTTTAACATCTCCTCTCAGATCTTGTTGCCAGTCCTATATCTCTTGCTTCCTAAATAAGTGCTTCATATAGAAATAGTCTTATATGAAAAAAGAACCCATGAATAAGTCTATTGTGTTGACAGATAATATTGCCTTTGTGGTGGCTAATGAGTCCCATACCTCTGGTTTAAAGGATAATGATAATAAAGGTAGTAGATTGCATATTTCTGTTCATTTTACACTTCTTATACCATGAAGTTCATGTATCTCTCAGGTACCCAGCACACTAGTAGAGCCAGAATAGTTACAGAAAACACACCACCGAGGGTGTGAGTTTAGTGGAGGGCATGGATTACTTCATAACATCTGTAGAAGAAATCTTTCACTGCGTTTGGCAATCAGATGCTTTTATACACAGTTTAGAAACAAATGCACCAGAATCTTTAATCCCATGCCTTATCCCTTTGTTATACACGAGTGAAGGTGAACAGCCCAGTTCCCTTGTAAAGACACATATGCTGTGCAGATAAAACAGTTTTGGACAGTAAGAGGCAACCACTTTACTTCTTCCGAAGTGTAGTTTTGCAGTCTCATGTTTTAATCACACTAAGGCACAGGGCTAGCTAAGGTGGGCTGAACATTCAGATCCCATGTAAATAATCCTTTGGAATAGAAATTCCTTAACAATCCAAGCAGAATTCAGTGGATTTTGTCTTTGATGAGACTATTTACATGATCTAGTTTACTAATGTAGTGCAAATTAATTCAGTTCTTAACCACTTCTAGCAATTAAATGTTTTAAAGCATTTTCTACTGTTCAAATTGCACAACATAACATGCTTCTATTCCCTCTTTTGCTTTTATAAAGCTGGAATTACATGTAGAGGAAAATGCAGGCATGGAGGCAAATACAAGCTCCTATCGGCAATGGTTATCTTGCAGAAGGACTTGTGAGTGTGCTGGTTCAGAAAGATTTTAACAAAGTCAGAAACTGATAGCACCGGCTAGAGCCAGGCACGATGCAGGCAGGTGCTGTACGAGCTTCCCCAGCTCAGCCTCTGCCAATGCACGTCCCCCCGACCTGCAGCACTGCAGCTGTTCCTCTCTGTGCCAAGTTGTGTGGTGGTGGTTTGGGGATTTGGAAAAGCACATTCTTTGCACAAATACATTTCAGGTCTCTGAAGGGCAGTGAATTAACCCACTGTATCACTTCCAGTGTAATGAATTTTTAAATTCCTCTTTCTAAGCACAAAAGCCGCCTGTTTTTCTGCAGGACACAGTGATGAGTGTCCTTTTCTTTCTTCCTCTCACTGCTACATTATGATATTTGCAGTTTTGCTGGAATATACTTCTTTAAAAGATAAGCATACTTTTTTATATGAAGAATAATTTTCTTTGAACCATATTTATTAAATTAACAAGGTGAGAGAGGAAATATTTTAATAATTCAGGGGCAGATTCTCTATGCTTTGAAGCAGTGATGAGCTCTCTGTGGTGTCAGTGATCTAAGTTAGTGCCAGCAGCGGGGTGCTGGAAAGAGATATTTGTCTTATCTGGGTGTTAAAAGGGTACTCATCTCATTAACTGGTTTGATATGTGATTTATACTACTGCATATGAGTCCTCAACAATTATATTTTTAAAGAGATCTCAGGTTTTTAAATCTAGGTCACACTTTTCAGTCCTGATTCAAAAGCAGCCTCATAGAAGAAATGCAAGGTTTCAGCTCACTGGTGGCAGTGTTCTACAGGACCGAAGTTGTGAACTGGTTGATGGTAAAAGTGGGTTATGATGATTTAATGAACTATCAGAAAGTATGTTGATTGCATTGGTAACTGTTCATATTCACATTCTTGGTCTTTTTCAAAGACAGGGTTTTAATTTACTGTGGTTCATGCCAGAACCGAAGTGGGGTCTCTGTGGATGTGTCGTAGGTGGCCTGAGCTGTGCTGATGTGCAGTAACCAGTTACAACAAACACTCATCATGTTTCCATGTTTATATAAATCATGGATCACCCCACCAATGCAGATGATCTCCACTTCCAAATTTTTTTATTTTCTTTATTTTTCATTCTGGGATAAAAGAAAGATGCATTACTTCATAGTACAGCTTTTGCTTACTGCAGTTCCTTACTTTCAGATTTGAACACAATAGATAACAAGACTTTGAATGAAAATTTTGTTACTATTCATCGTGTCACTTAGATAAGAGATATCAAAGAGCAGAATCACAGAATCACAGAATGGTTTGGGTTGAAAGAGACTTAAAGCTCATCCAGTTCCAACTCCCTCTGCCACAGGCAGGGACACCTTCCACTAGACCAGGTTGCTCAAATCCGTGTCAAACCTGGCCTTGAACACTGCCAGGGATGGGCAACCACAGCTTCTCTGGGCAACCTGTACGAGTGCCTCACCCCCCTCATAGTAAAGAATTTCTTTCTAACATGTAATCTAAATCTCCCCTCTTTCAGCTTAAAGCCATCCCGCCTTGTCCTATCTCTACATGCCCTTCTAAAACATCCCCCTGCAGCTTTCCTGTAAGCCCCCTTTTGGTGCTGAAGACTGCTATAAGGAGTAGCAGGAAAGGGATATTTGTTAGGTTTTTGTTGATTTTCTTCAGGATCAGGTCAAGCTGGGTTAAAAAAACCACAACACTCTTCTCCTTCTCCTCCCTCAAAAGAAATCCCACTCTGCACAAACAATTTTGCCCTTTTCCTGAAAAGAAAACATTGGTTTTTTCCTTGACCATTTGTTTTTTCTTCTTTGGGGAATAGTCCATTTTACCATATTAAGAATTTATGTTTCCATTTTGTTCCTTTAAATGAAAGGAAAAATGCTAACATGTTAAGAAACAAGAAATTTACTTAGAAAAGTGGAGAGTGAGAAGGAATGCCAGGATATTTATTTATTAAACAGTGACATTTTCCAACTGCGGGACACAGGTTCCATCACAGGAATGAATAGTGAGGGGCATCCTCTTTATTCTTCAAAGTTTCTGGTTATGTGAAGATCTTTAGTTACTTGCTGCTTATTTTTCAGAATTCTTTCCAGAAGGAGAACTATGCTCAGTGATGTCTGACAGCATTTGTTGAAAGCCTGAAACTGTCACTGAGGAAAGCAACAGCCTGTGTATATTTTCTATATGTAGTAACTGAAGGAGAAACTTTAAATGATGAAAATAAGTAATAATATTGCAATCTTAAATATGGAAATAGAAAAGGTGAAAAGAAGAAAATTCTCTTTTCTCCATGCTCCTACCCCAAAATAAAACATGGCTTTTAGTAATAAATAAATAAATGAAAACCCAAACAACATTATTCTTAAATTCTAAAAATATAGACTGTTTTGATAGAACGGAAAGGAGCTGAATGATACATTAAAGATCTATGAATTACTGTAAATCAGTCTTTAATAATATGCTGGATGACCCCAGGAGAGATTATTTCAAAGTAGAAGTTAGACCTTTCACCTTCACAAGAAGATGTACAAATTTCAGGTTTGAATTGTGCCACAGGGATAAGGATATTCTACTGCACTGGGTACATAGTAAGAGGAAAAAAATATTGTGAAACATTGTGATCTAAGATATGTGACAAAGACTGAGAATAAAATATGAAAGCGGCTTAATCACTGATATCCAACAAGTATGTTTGCCCTCCTGGTCCTGTTCATTTCTTGGTCCCCTGAATGACTGTAGTCAGATTATCCATACGCTGACTGATAACTGTGAAGCAACTGCACTCCCTGGGATGAGCCCCTCTGGTCCAGCACCTTTTCTTGGTGGTGTTGGCTTGCAGCTGGCAGGACAGAGAAGCTGAACAGCTGTTGAATTCCTTCCTGTGCAGCTGCGCATATCTGAGTATTTAAGGGCTTGCTATTGGGTGACTTCAGAGGGCATGGGAGTCTTTGGAAGTGCCCCAAAGCTGGCAACACATCCGCAGCTGTGAAAGAGTTGGACAAATTTAAGCAGGTAATTAGCTCTGCAAGAACATTTATTTTCTGTGTCTAATTTTACAAAGTTAGAGTCTCTGAGCATTGCATTCAAGCACATGGAATGAACTAAATTCAGTAGGCTCATTTATAACATCTCTTTATGTCTAATGTGAGCATCATCTTAGTTATAAAACCTCCAGCCAACAAACACCATCCTAGGAGGTCTTGTATATACAAGGTACTAAATAATATTTCAAATCTTGCTCAGCTTAAATGAACAAACAGAAAAATAACATTATTTATCTAATCTACGTAAGAAGAACTAGCCCTTTAAGATACCTGTGCTAAAAGATCTTACTGCAAGGAGCAATGTTGAGTGGTTTCAATCCCTGTACTTAAAGTATTGGAGAATAATTTTTAACTTCCCACAAAATATTGAATCTCACTGTAATACCTTTTGGAGAATCAAAGAAAATTTATTTCAATAGCTGTTAGGGAAACTCACCATTTTAATGATTATATTGAATAAAATAGAATTTGGTAACAGTTTCTCTTTGATGACAAATAGTCTTAAAAGACAAAAGATAAAATATCTCTTACAAATTCAGAGAACTCTGAATGCTCAGGCAATTCAGCGACAATGACATCAATGAAGAACATTTGAAAGATAGTAGTGGCCAAAACCACAGAATAACTTCCTTTCACTTTAAAAAACTCGCAAGGTACTTTTAGTATTTTGCCTGATGACCACTGAGGTAAAAATGGGTTTTACCATTAGTTTCAGTGAAATCAGAAATAGTCTAAAATATTGCATTTACTGAAAATAAAATGAATGCTTGTAATTTACGTTATGCAGCAGACGTCATGGCAATGCTTGTTTGACAAATCTGAAACAGTTTTTAGTCAACATGGGAAAGTTCATTTTCTTTATAGACTAATATATATTGCTCCCCCAATATGCTTATGATGCAAATTAAACTGCTGCATGGCTATAAAATGTTACTAATAGTCACACATGGAAGACTTCTGGAAGTTCAAGCCTTCTTTCAGCATATGTTAACAAAAAAGGCATCTGAAAATGAGTAGTCTTTAATGGCATGAAGGAAGTCAGCAGGAAAGAAAACAACAAAGAAGCAAGACATTCCTCAAAACTGGACTTCATAGTCTCATTCATTCTCCTGGAAATCAATAATCCTAGATGAAATTAATTTCAACCTCATCTGTCCAAATCCTGTGCAACCAATATAAGCTAGTGCTCTAGGTTTCTTCTCTTGTCAAACTATGCAGGAATTGGGCTTCTTGTGCATTGTCTACTTCTTCCCACTGATTATAGGGGGAATGAAGAAGAGTAACTTAGACTATAAATATAATACTGACATGACCAAATATAGGTGAGATGAATCCTTCCTCTTTGGATTCTGCAAACTGAAAATGCTGTAGCTGAATTTGTGAGATCATTTAACTAATCTAATGATGACAAGAATCACTAGAAAAATTTCTGCCGGTTGCAGTGAATGTCTTTGATGTCCCTTGATTTCTGCATTCATGTACAGTTGCCAGTAATAGTTTTCTTATCTATTTTAGCAGGAGAATAGCACTGTTACAGCTCTGTTTGTGGTACAGTGCAGCCTTGAACGCATGACCCAACACCACTCCTCACAAGATGAAATCTGTTGCTCTAGGCAACACAGTGAGCAAACTAAACCATGACATATACACACACATTAAAAAGTGGGATCAGTGAAGGTTTTAGTAATGTATGTCGTTTTAAACACTTACATGTGAAGAAATAAGCTCTGTATATTGTTATATACTGAACAGAATCAGCCCCTCAGCACTTAATAAGTTGCTTCAACTTGCCTGTTGAATAGACCAAAGCTTGTACTTCTTTTGCAGTCTTGACTATAAAATTCAGCAGTTGAAGAAGCAGCCTGCAGTGGCCAGCATTACTTTGTGACATTTATACATGGTTTTGGTTTGTTTGTGGGTTTTTGTGTTTGGGTTTTTTTTTGTTTGGTTTTTTTTTTTTTTTTTTTTTGCAAAACCATAGCCATAAAATGTATGCTATTTTTCCGGCTAAAGGACCAGCCCAAACTAGGTAGACTATGCTGCCCTGGTATGTCTCCCTGAGCTCTCTTTAATGATGGAGAATGTCCCTTCAAAAAAATGAGCTTTGCTGAGACCACTAGAGCTGTGTTGCTGTCTGCTATTTAGAGTGGATTGACTTGTGTTTCAGAAGCTGAACAGCCAAAGGATTTAATCTCACATTCTTGGGGTACATTTCAGAGTAAAAGTGGTGAAAACATGGCATTAAAGCAGTAAAGAAGGGGACCCAATTTAGAGGCAGGAAGCCAGATGTTAATTAATAAAACCAACATAAGAGGGCTCTTTGGCTTGCCGAGAACATTCTCTCAGCTGCCTGTTTGTAGGCTGTTCCCCTGTTAATCAGTTCTGCTGCATTAAATTTCTTTAAAAGAAATTTTCTTCCCTGGTTGCTTGGAGCCCTGTTGAATCGAGTTGAAAGCTCTGTGAGGGGTGGTGAGCCAGGCCAGCGAAAGTAATTTATGGAACATTACAACTCTACTACTACCTTCAGCGCAGTTAAATTTACATCTGCAAATGTCCCTGCCTGTTTCACACAGACAAATAGGTTCATTCTGTATGTAGTGCTCGTTCAAATGGCTCTATGTCCAGAGCGGTGCGAGTTTTCACTTGTCAGGATGAAGTGGTACAACCCCTGGAGCAAGGGTGCAGTAGTAGCGATGTGACTGTGCTGCTGCTTCTGTAGCTTCTTCCATATACTGACCATTATATCACTGCAAATGTAACTGCTTGAAGCAATATGCCTTAAAATTATTAAGTTGCCCTTAAGTTCATATCATTTAAATCTCCCGGGAACAGATTTCACACTGTACATTATGTCAACAGATTAATGCATTGTTTTCAGCTCTTCGTTGAAGAGAAGTGAGGGCCAGCGAAGGAAATGTAGATTATTCATCAAGAAAATCTTTATTAAGCAATTTAAATGGGTTATTTGTCTATCAAATATACTTTAAGTAATGCTTATATTAGGCTAGTGCCTAAAGACTCTTCCAACTCTGCCAGAACAAGCAAGCATTAGTATCACGGAGGCATTCTGCCCCAGAGCTTACAGTCTTAACGTGTGCTTGTTTAAACATATGGGCTACCTGAATGTGGTAAATAATTTGTGTATTCTTTCTGAATGTCATCAATAATAATACTGGAATAAAGTAGATGCTTTATTTTTCTTCAAGCAATACTTTAAGAATTTTCTGCCGTTGTGTCACTGAAGTCTAGCCGATTGGAAAGTGATGTGCTCTGAAGTATTCAGAGGACTATAAGCAAGAATAATTCAATTGTTGTTGAATATCTTTCATGAGTCAGCAGAATGTAGGGCTTCGGTCACTTTATAGAATTAAAAGTCTCAAATTATTCGGCCTCACAAGTGGACAACAGAGCATATCAGACTTTCAGATGCAGGTAAGATTACAATAAAAGTGGAAACTGGGGACACATAAGTGTCCCAAAGCAGTGGGATTTAAGACACAAATCTTTATCCTCAGGATTTCATACTGGTTAGCTTGGGCAGTTCCCTGCTTTGCTCTTGGCAAACCCCATTCTGAGGTGCTGCAGTCTCCCTGTAAGTTATTTAAGGCTCCTGCACAATCGGATTTAATTCTGGACTGTGGATTTCATAGGGTGAGCAGGCATTTATAGCCCTTTATGGGACTAGAACTGGGCTGTTCACTCAGATTTCAGTCCCCTGGATGACATTGTTCTTACTGTGGCAACTCAGCTGATAAACTTTCCGATATTTTATCAGCCTGGTGCCTTTGCAAAAATAAAGTTTTTCAAAAGATAAAAAATTGCAATGCTAACAAAAACTGTTTGCTGAAAATGAAATAAACCACATTTTCTACATGAAGCTTTGCACAGACACAGGAAAGTCAGAAATCTCAGTAGAAAGCTCTGTTCTGTGTCACACAGGGAGAAAAGAATGACATCAAAATAGAGTGAACCTTGGTTTAGGAGAGGAAAAGCTTTTATTTTCCCTTTAATGATTTCAAACCCTTTGGGGAAAGACCTGTGAGGGTGGAGGAAGAGCAAAGAAGAGGTCAACACCTTTGAGCAACAAGATAACATTTGTATGGGGGCTAACAGGGGGCAAGAGGAGCACAGAGAAGACAGTAAACAGTGACATTTATTTTAAAAAGGAAAGGAGAATTGCAGAAACTGGTTTATTAAATACAGCAGAATCTGAGCAGTCTTAGAAAGCCTAATTCATGGTCCTTTGGGCAGGCTCAAGGTATGGTTGCAGTCATACTTGCAGTGGTTCTGATCCAAAGTAATAAATTCAAAGGAAAGTCCCCCATTAACTGTAACAAACTTTGGATCAAACCCCTGATGAATTGTGCTGCTCACTGGCTTATAGCTGAGCTACACTAGCTGTCAAACAACTAAAAAGTGTCTCCCCTGGGTAGCTTGGCATATAACCCTTAGGTATCCTTACAAATCAACATGGGGAATGACATGCAAAGAAAGGAAAATGGGCATTTCTGATGTCAGACACCATCCGTCTTCAATTAAGTTAGCTTCCGAAATGTTTCAAGTATCCAAGCTCTTTTTGAAAACCCAATTGACCCAGAAGTCTCTAACAAAGCAGTCCTTAAAACCAGCCATACCGTTAGTTTGTTTGCTTGATGGGGGGTTCTTAATGCCATAAAACCCAGTGCAGAAGTTAATAATTTCATACATTATCACTTTGAATATGCAATAGAAAACTCAAGGCAGCTGTTTGAACTTCCCTTTAAAAGAGGACAGATTGCCTTTATTGTGTGCACTACTTCATGGCTTGTTTGAGGCCAGGGCAATTATGGGATGAATGACTTCCCTTTAGCTGTTGATGTGTAGGCTTGCTGTTGTGTGTGTATTGTTTTGGGCTTTTTGTTGTTGGTTTTCTTTGTTTTGTTTTGTTTTGTTTTTAATGAAACTGGAGGCCATGTGATAAAGCAACAAAAAGCTAACAGGTAATGATCAAAAAAGGAAATGGCCATTGCTGAGTTGGCATTTTATTGTCTTGTAAATATAAAATTAAAATAACAATCACATTTCTGTGGAGGCTGTTCTTACTAGTTTTGCACTCCAAGGGTGGGTGTGATTTTGTGCCTTAAGCACCACAGATAAGGAGGCTGAAAACTTGTCAAATTATGCTTTTTTTATTTTTTTTTCTCTTCTCTTGGGCTGTAATGGTATTTGCCATGGGAATGTATTCACTTTTATTTACCTGTGCTGCACATGGTCTCACTAACTGGTTGTTCATAACTGAGTTTAGCATTCTATTTGTGAACAGGTTAGCACATGAAGACTTCATAAACTTCCTTCTAAAAACCTTTTTTTTTTTTTTCCTGGTTTTGGAAACAAGGCAGTGTTCTAGTTGGAAGATTATCCTGAAAATATGTATTCAGTTGCTAATTATTGAAGAAACAGAAATCGTAAGACCAAGACTGTAATGAAACATTGAGAACTGACAATTCTTTAAGTGGTACAATGAGAAGAATTTTTTTTTTGGAGGTAGTTATATAGAGCACTATAGAGCACCATAGAGCACCATAGAGCATTATAACAGAGCATTTCATACTGGCTGCTCTGGGTTTACTCTCTGCCTCCTGATGAAGTCCTTTCAGTCAGAACTGAAAAAATAATAGTGCCAGTAAATATTTTACGTTGGTTTATGCCAATGCCTATGAACACCAAATATACAGCCAAAATACATAGGCAAGTTAGAAAATATATACCTTGTCTTGAATCTAGGAATGTTTCGTGAGAGATATTACTGAGACTACATGTTCAACTAAAGCTGTTTGCATGTTATCCTATTTAATATAATGTTGAAAAATTTACTAGAAAACAAGTGTTGATGTATGTATCTTATCTATGTAGGAAACTGCACTATTTAGGTCTTAAGGTTTATGGCAGACACTTGAGAGGTTATTTCCTCATCCCCATGTTCTTGTTTACGTGATGAGCATCACACAATCATAGAATTATAGAATAGTTAGGGTTGGAATGGACCTCAAGATCATCTAGTTCCAACCCCCCTCCCATGGGCAGGGACACCTCACACTAATGTTCATTTTCTCATCGACCAGCACCCCCAAGTCCTTCTCTGCAGGGCTGCTCTGAATCTCTTCTTTGCCCAATCTGTTGCTGTGCCTGGGATTGCTCCGACCCAGGTGTAGGACCTGCCAGGTTGGATGGAGTCTTGGGTGACATGGTTTAGTGAAAGGTGCCCCAGCATGTAGCAGTTTAGTCTAGCAACTAGATTATCTTACGGTCCTTTCCAACACTATGGTCCTTTCCAACCCTAACTATTCTATGATTCTATGATATACAAAATAAAATTCAGAAATTCTGTTTCTTATTAGTAAGCCACAATATTATTGCTGAGGGTTCAGATGGTGCTGCCTTTCTGGCCTTCAGAACTTCAGGTGTGTTCATTTTTGTTTAATTCCTTAAATGATACAATGCTTGCCAATCACAAAGGAAAAATCTGGTTGTTTAATTTCATTCATGGACAGTAGTAGAGCTCCTGGGATACTATGTTTAACAAGCGGAAAAAAAACCCACCTGGTTTTCAAATCAGCAGCAAGCACATATCCTTCACTTGTGCACAGTCCTAGCTGCAGTGCTGGCAGTCAGCAGTGCTAAGTACCATAGTTTCACTACAGTGTGGATAAACACTTTTGCTATGTGCTATCTGTGACCAAGGCATAAGTAAAAGCAGAGAAATTGTGATCCATCAAGATGCTTAATTACTCACTGTGAGTCATTTCAGTGAAAATATTGCCCTTTTCCTTAGTTTACTTGTCTTACAGAGTTTCCAAGAACTCGAATATAAAGACACACACATGGTATGTTCCCACAAGTGTACCGATCCATATAGATGTACAACAGATAAGTTTCCATCTTCTTTAAACTCATATCTTATTCTTCTCGCCCTAAAGCTACTGCTTTCTCTCTGGACTTCCCTCTTACTGCTGCCATCTAGGATCCAAATTCACAGCTTGTACAGGCTGTCCTGAAGACCATCATGCTGAGGCTTTGCTAATATCAAATCTCACTGAAGGTGCTGCATTCCATTATATTTCCTAATTCTAATATAAGTTTTCTCTACATGTTGTAGTAGGAACACTGAGCAACCTGATGCAAATGATAATAAAAGCTTCAATTCAATGATCTTTGGTCAATACTTTATGAAATAAATTACTAATCCATCACAGTGTTACATACCCCGTTGAACCTCCGACATGTTCAGTTATAGAAAACATGCTTACATTTCTTTGGCAATTACATAAAAAAAGCAAAGTAAAATATTTTGGAATTATTACAATCTTCTTTTCCTTTTTTTTTTTTTTTTTGACAATTTCTGAGAACCAGAACAGACCATGTAGCACAATTTCTGATTTGCTTTTGAGTTTTCTTGAATTTTTAAATTCAAACAGAATAAATTATGTCAATTACATCAAATAAAAAGGGAAAGTATTACATTCTGAACACACAAACAGATCTATACATGACATATTTTTATTCTATATAGTTTACTTTTTGATTGAACATATATGCTGAGGTTGACAAGATTTTATGAAAGGTTTTGTTTCATTGTCTGTATTTTCAGAATATTTTGGTTAAAATTGTCATGCTTCTGATCTTTGTTGCTGATATTTCCTACCTGACTATGAAACTTAACTTCCTAAGTTTGATTTTATTTATTTACTCTGTCTACTGTGTAGAGTGTAAAACATATAATCATGAATATCTTGAGCTAGAATTCTAAGAAAATATTTTTTTTTATGTTGGAGCAAAATGAGTTATTATCTTGTTAGTTTGACAATACACGTGCATTATTATTTTAAAGTTCTGCTTTTAATGCAAAGATAGCAATTCAAAAATGTTCATTAAAATCTGTAACAGAAATCTTAGAATGATCTTAAAAAAACTTTTGAGGTTTATTTGCATAATTCATTTTTAGAACTTTAATTAACAGGGATCTGTAATTGTTCTTCCCACTTGTGTTGCAATTTCCTATGCAAATACAAATTAGGAAATTCTATTTTTACTATACCAGAAGGACTGTTTATTCGGATAACACTTAAAAACAATTGTCATATTGCAAAGTTTTATCTTCTGGACATTTCTGATGCTACAATTTTGGTTTTTTTTTTTAACACTCTGACACTAGAATATGTTTAGCTTGTTAGAAAAAGCAGTGATGAGTACAAAATGAGCCTTTCTTAACTCAGGAGCAAATTTTCCACTGGTGGTAGAAGGGACCAAGATCTCACACTTGGACGCCTACAAACACAGGTACTGCAAATGAAGTGGTTAATACAAAACAGGTGAATATAGCAGGGTGGAACAATGATCTTTGATATTGGTGCAGAAAATAACCCAGTCGTCTTGACATTGCCTTCAATGAAATACACAAAAATTACATTTTGTCCTCTTTCAACAACTTATACAGAAAAGTACTGACAATATAAGAACTCTTAGGGAATTACTCCTCCACTTCTTTTTTTGAGTCTGTAATAGACTTGTAGGTCTGGATGTTCAGATGTTGTAAATTGATGTAGCACCTTTGAAAAAAGCCTGCTGTTCTTAATTCAAAATGGAGAATGAAAGAGTGAAACCTAAACAGCTGGAGTTGATAGTAATTTAAATCTTCCTTTGTTTATATGTTATTTTTGTTGCTGTTTACCTATATTTCACTCAAACTCTTGGCAAATCCCTCAAATCAATCTTGACTTGTAAAACATTCTATGTGTCTTCGATCACTTTGACTTTCTTCCTTCTTTCTGTACTTTTTTCCTCCTGGTCTTTCTCTGATTTTGCCATAAATGCACTCATTAGAAACTGTCAGAAAACATCTTTCAAAAAAGTGACATCTACAGGACATATGTTACATAAAAATGTAGGATTAAGTGAGCTGCTTCATCTGTTGAGCTACAGGACTAAGAAATGCTGTTAGTTCGCTTATACCACTGAAAGTAATTCTTACTGACAAATCTTGAGATAGGAAGAAGCTGAAGGAGGTCAAAACAAGAGTCCTACTGTATCTTTTGCATGGAAGATAGATATTTGTTACTGTAGCCTCAGTCCTACAGAAGTGGTAACTGCTGTCCTTTATAGAAAATTAAATTTTTAATTAAAACTAAACCTTTACTACTCTTTGTAACAAAAGCAAAGATTTGACTCTTGCATAATCCAGATACATTTTTTTTATATTTTCTGGCTCTGATTTATGCAATCTTTTTCTTTCTACCTTCTGTTACTTTTCTTTATCTGCACAGTGTCACTGTTGTCTCCCACTTTACCCTTAGCTACATAAACCCCAAGAAATTATCAGTCTTGTACAACAAATATTAAATCTATGCATACATTTGAGGCTTTTATTTTTTTTTTTTCTGGAATACAACAGTAACACCAAATAATAACATATGCTGATTGACACTAACCTTTATAAAGCTGTCTTCATTCATTCATCAAACCAAGTTTATTCATTGTATTTGCTTTTCAATATTTGACCTACATTGGGGTATGTTCATATGAATCGCCTTGTAGAAAGAGATTGAAAAAGGAGTAAACTCAACAATGTTGTCCTGATAGCATCTATATTGCACCATCCCACAAGTTTTCTGCACAAGGGCCTCCTCGTGTTATTTACAGGAGTTTGAGAAGAGATATCTGACAAGCTTTTATCTTTAACAACAAATCATCCTTGATACAAAATATGGAAAATGTTTTGTTAAAAGTTTCTTTTATATTCCATAAAGTTGCACTGGGCAATCCTAATTCAATACTCTGTGATGAGCAAAATCAGCATCTACGTGCAGATAAATCAGAACATTGTTTCTTTGGTGAATTTTAACCTAGCAAATGGTACAAAAGGCCTATACTTTTAGTGTAAATTTAGTGGAAATGGAAATACTGCTTTGACAGCTATTAAGAACAAAGAGTTTAATTTACCCATGGTTTGAAGGAATATGAAAAGGTCAAGATTAAACTTCCTCTTCCTGTTCCAATATCAGTTTAATGATACACAAAACACTGTAAGACTTAGCTTCTTGTGATGAACTACAAGAATACAGTAAAATGTGGAAGTTTGTAATCCACAATGTTTAATTTTTGAAATACTCAAATGTGCAAATAGAAGGCTCTTACTAGATTAGATGCCATAAATACACTTCAGCTATATGCAGCACTACTAACCAATGCATGTAGCTTTATATTTGGTTACCAAGAACAGTATTGGATGAAATAGTGTACCTTCAAATGAATCTTAAATATAACTATTTTAAAATGCTAAGATTAGTTCCTTTGTGCAGTGTTCCTACTAGTATGAAGACACAAGGCACTTAATATGATCCCTTTCTGTCATGATAACCATACAGTGAGTAAGAGCCATTTTAACAATAAGGATTACAAATGACAGTTTCTAACATTGCATGTATGACAACTTTTGCCCTAAAGATGTATGTCCTAAACAAGACTTTCCACTCAAATCCAGCAATAATTTTTTGAAAGTAGATTTTATATTCAGAGCTAAGTAATTTTAATTTCTATTTTGACTTCAAGTGTTTTTACTTCATAAATAAAATGTGGATGTAAATTATCTATCACTCTGACTTATAAGCTCAAATACAGAAAGTATACAACATAGGATGCTTGTTAGCAGATTCCACTATTTATTTTTTTTTTTCCTTTTAATTTCAGTAGGATATTTACAAGCTGAAACAAAAACCTCCCAACCTAGGTTTCTGGGCTTTAGAATCTTCTAAAAGTACCATAGGAAATAAATACACCCATCTGCTTTCCCAGCGTTGTAGTAGAAACAGAGAATATTTTCAATAATTCACTGTTCAGGTTATTTCTATGCCTACAGGCAAAGGAGGAGTTCCAATATCACCTCAGCAGCTGACAGGCAAACTGTTAAAAAAGTTCACAAAGAGATATGAATGAAGCCCATATTGCAAACCACCACTTCTTCCTCAAGCCAGGAAACCTGATAAATAACCTAATTAATAAATTAAAGCCTGACCAACCTGGCCTGGCCTTGTAGCTGACCCTGCTTTGGGCAGGAGGTTGGACTAAAGACCTCCCGAGGACCCTTCCAACCTGAACATTTTTATATCCTATGATGCGGGTGTGTTTCTGTGAATATATTTTAAACTGTTCTTCTGTTTCTACCATGCTCCAGTGTTGTTAAAAAGCTTGCAAAGAAGGCAAACCAACCATCTCCTAATTATGAATAAGGATCATAAATAAGCAATGACTGAGATGCAGTTACTTACTTCTAAATTTTATCAGACGTTTTCTGAAGCAAACCAGGTGTTTTACAGCAGCTGCCATTTATGGAATTTAGAGCAGTTTCTATACGATGATAAATAGAACTCTTAAAGCTGTCTTGCGGGAGGACAGAAAGACTGTAAAGTGCTAAATGACCTGTCAGTGTTACACAATTTTCGTATCAGAAAGGGAATCCTAATTATTCAGCTTCCATTCCTGCAATGATAAAAAGCAAGCAAACATGCAAAACCACACACCCATTTCAATCTAAGAATTATTATAAAATTGTGTTGATATTGCTAACAATAACAATGATGATTAAAGTTTTGTAGGTCCATCTATTCCTTATGGCACTAGCAAATAGGGAAAGAGAATTGGGGTTGTTATTATTTTTATTATTATTATTTCTACTGTTACTGCTCTTATAGCTATTATTACTCTTTTTTTTTTAAATGTTAACTTGGAGAAGTATGCAAAAATTGAGGCACTGGTAAAACAAGTCTTCTGCCTAACTATATGAAAGATGTAGCACATAGTAAAGCTGTATTGATTACTGCAGTCCTCAAACAACACCCATAAATCTGGTATCAACTTCTAATATTTCTTTGTTTAACACTTGGCATTTCTACTGCTATAACTATTGTCTGAATCATAATTGTTTTTATTTATTGTTAAGGTCATAAATAGTGAGGTCAGAGTGGGACAGCAAGAATCATTTGTATAACACAGTACCTTGGCAATTTCTGTATGAAGGTAACAACTCCCGGTTGAAGGCAATGTATTCAGAAAATTGCCTTACCTTTAATTAAAATTCATAGAAAGTTTTAGACAGTGGTATAATGTATTTTCTGTTATTCTGAATGTATTTATTTATCTTACTTCAGGTAGATATTTACATCTCAGCTAATTTTCTCTCCTTTTTGCATAAACTGAGAGAAATAGACACTTAAAAGTTGCAGTCCATTGCCTGAAATAGATGTCTAAATCAGGTTATATTAATTTAATAATAAATAATAATATTATTTATTTGATGAGCCCATTTGCCACAGGAACTCAGCAATATTAGCAGTGAGCATGAGCAGTCTGAAAATGAAACCTCATAAAGGCCATGGTGCTGATGTTTGTAGTCCTTTCGGAACACCAGATAACATTCTGGCATTATAAATTCCTTGGTAATCTTGCAGTGACTACTTGTTTTGAACCAATCAAGTCTTTTTTAAGTAAAGCTCATGACTCTATGGTAATGAATAATCTATGATATCTTAAAGACATTAAGTTGGAAAGCAGTTTCCCATCTTTACTGTAAGAGTGACAGAGCACTGGAACAGGTTGCCCAGGGGGGTTGTGGAGTCTCCTACACTGGAGATATTCAAGGCCCGCCTGGACAAGTTCCTGTGTGATGTACTGTAGGTTACCCTGCTCTTGCAGGGGGGTTGGACTAGATGATCTTTTTAGGTCCCTTCCAACCCTTGGGATTCTGTGATTCTGTGATTAGAGTCCTTTATAACCCATTCTTTAGCTAAAGTATTCCTATCAGAACATTTCTTTCAGCTGGCAGGAGGAGTGGGGTGAGAAGGGAGCCAGTCAAGAGCAACCTCTGCAGCTGATGACAAGAGACCTCCTTGATAATCTGGCAGACCCCAGTACCACACCGCTGAGCACTGTAGGTGGTGAAATACCAGATAAGAGATATAGATGAGATGCTGCTTAGCCATGTTTTTAACTTAAGAGTTTGAGAGAATGGGTGGTTTAATCCAACAACAACTATCTAAACAACTGTTCAAAAAGCATCACATTTTTGAAAGGTTTGAAGACGAACCCAACCCCTGTAGACATTGTCTTTGCCTCATGAGCATGCTGAAATGGATGTCTGGTGTTGCTCAGTAGTAAAACATGATGAGAGAGTGATCAGCGTCTTCAATTATTTGACCCAAATTGATCTCAGATGTCAACAAAATTGGATTTGCATTACAAATTAGTTTATTCCCTGGTGGGCTTCCACTGTCCTTTGTCAAGTGAATGAATCCCAGAATGTGGTCCTAAGTAAATCAGGAGGGATGGAAAAATCTGACTCTAAATAAAATTGCCTCTGCAGTAGCCTATAACTCTTGTAAGGCTCTATATCTTACATTTGAGCTTTTGTGTCAAATGCAGAATTAATTTCCTCATGAGATTTTTTTTTACACAAGCTTGTAACATAATAAAAACCTTACTGGAGCTGACAAAGTTACCTGTTCCCCTCATTCAGGTTAGGTCAGCATTATAGAAAAGCCATGCCCAGGAACTACTGTAATTTAATGACTGCTGATCTGCTTTCAATTTTAACAGTATCTGTAACTTGACATGAATTTGAAATTTGAACATAAATGATTCATTTACAGTAAAGTTATCCATAGATTCTATAATGAAAATATCTTTATATTAACCATTATTCATAGAAAGGAACTGCATCTGTATATTGCCTTGTGATATGCTTTACTCATTAGAATTTAAGCCATAAGCTTCCATCTTCTACAGAGCCTTTTTTTTTTTTTCAAGGAAAACAGGTTTTCAGATGGAAAGCCTGACTCTTAGAGTTAAATAAATTAATTTCCAACTTTTTTAATCCCTTTAGATACAACAGCTTATACAAAAGTAAATACAGGTGTATCAGTATGGCATTGTGCTACATAACCTGGACCCAGCCTTAGATGTAGTCATTGGCAGTCCCTAGGCAATCGCTACCACTCTATCTCCATCTGTGTCTAAAAGATTTTTTTAGCAGTTTTCTGTCCTTTTTTTAACTTAAAACTTGTCAGAATTCACAGAAGTTAATCCCATACCTATCTCATGAGTAAGTTGTGCCTCTATACGCTTCATCACTTCTGCTATGGTGAGCACCCTCAGAGTGCTTAGGATGTTGAGGTTGCTCTGAGAGCCTGCCAACCAGACTGCACAAAACCAGAGAAGCCTTGCCTTTACTCCATACCCAATGGTCAGGGAACTGACACCAGGTGTGAGATGTTTGTGTTCAGTTCCTTTCTCTACACAAATCAGATTAATGTCTTTGTTACAGTCTTTTAAGGGTTGTCAACACCAGACTGCAGGATTCTTGGTGGGCTAATGCTGGATGCATTTCAGAAATGCAGTGGGGCATCACAATAGCTTTACCTTGGTAATCTCACTGCTGTGCTTTGCTGCAGAGCTTCCCCATCCACAGGTCACTTCACTGCTAAAGCTTAAACATATTAGGTGTGAGACATGGTATGTGCTTTTCAGGAGAGATGTAGACAAACTGAAGAGTCCACAAATAAAATTATTTAATATAAAGAAATTATGACTGAAGAGTTTGCTTATGTTAAAGGCAGTCAGTAGCAAAAAGGTTGTTCACTACATCCATTGTAAACAGTATAAATAGGTAGCAAGAAAGATTAAGCTTGGGAAGAGTTTTCAGTGAGGATTTTTAAACACTGAGAATTTGTCAGGAGCTGTGGTAGCTTTAAAGAACTGGATAGACAAATATTGGGAATAGTCTTAGCTGTTGCTGCATTAGGAAAGTAATTTTCTCACACTATGCATAGTGTATGATCTCTGAATGACCCTCCAACCCCATCTGTCTGTGGTCTGTGGAATCCTTGGTCTATGCATTAGACTGAATTTAGGCTTTGATGAATGCTAATGTCATTCTGAAGTCCCCTTTACAGTTCTGTTCTCTGACTTCTCACCTGTAACCAGATGATGAAGGGAGACTATCCTAAAGACTATGCACAGTGCTAATGCTAAGTGTCTGGTACACTGGCTTTGGGATCCCACAGCGTAAGACCAAGACTGGTTGCTTCAATCACAACCTCCTAATATGTCCCCGTAAAGCACGCAAAATGCTATGAGATTAATAACATCTGAAATGAACAGTTATAATAGGTGTGTTGGTGCCTCTAAAATCAACAAAGTTACTCTCACGAGGCCTGTATAGGATGTCTGTATTGCCTCTCTTTCCTGGATAGTGAGCTAATGACAATGATGAAGTGACTTTCTCAGAGTCACACAGGAATCTTGTGACCCAGCTTGGGAGCTGAGTATAGTGACTAAACCACAAGCTTCTCACTTCCTCTCTAAATCATTTCTAACAGTTCTCAAAGAGCAACAGCAGTTGTTCTGATGAGAGATATGTTTTGTTATTGAAATGCTCTTGGGATGCACAAGGTGGTAGGGCTGTCTCAATTGTGTCATTTGTAATTGGAGTAATATTTCTTCTTAGGGATACAAAGAACATTACTAGATTTACAGGTATTAATTAAAAAGTGGTCTAAAATCAGAATGAAAATAAAGGCTGCAGCTGAGAAGCCCAGAATAAAGTGCACACTTAATTGAGTATAATAAGATGAACTCTGAATTATAATTTCAGGCGGAATTCAAAAGTCGTAAGATAAAATAAACAACTCAGGACTATTGGAACGATCTTACTTTAGCGCAGATTGGCACGTTTACACGCAAAGTGTGCCACCCAATGATTTCAGTAAGCAGCAAATAAATGCCACCATAATTTATATGAATTTGAAGCACTTCTCTGGAAGAGATCACTTGCAATCCAAGGAGGAAATAGCGAAGGTTTCTAGGGCAAGAGGAAAAGGATCGAACCATACTCATGCTGCCTGTGCACATAACCAACTGAAAACATTTACAAAAACATGATACAGATTAATTTCTTTCACATAGTTAAGACTTCCCACAAACTGAGAACAATCTAAAGTTTGTTCTAGAATAAATGAGCTCTAGAATAAATGAATGCATTACAGCACAATGAGAACAGGCTAAAACCAACTAATTTTTGGACTCATCCAGAACAGAAGATGAAGGTCACCCAGACTTAGTTAGCTGGTACTGCATATAAGGTGAAGACAAAAATATGCAAAAGTCTTGCTTTACTTAAGCAAACTGTGAATGTAGCAAAGTATCATGGCTTGCTAATCCATGAGGTAAAAGAAAAACCTTCTGAAACATTATCTATCAAATACATCACAATGCACTCACCATAGTGATTGTTTCACACACAGACATAACCACCTATATGTTTTATATATAGTATACATTCAGATAGGTACTTCCAGGTTATTGTGACTTTCATATGATAAAAAATGGTTTTGTTTCATATTTGAACTCCTAGCTACCTTACCTAACCAACACAAACACAATGACAAGCTGCTGTTGTCTTACGAATAAGGTAAATAAAAGATAAAATGTACATCATTAATGAAGAAATAAAAGGGCCTGCCAAAAGCAGCAGGCTCTTTTTAGCGTCCACTTCAAAGAAACAGCAATTAATATCCACTAAATTTGAAGGGCTGGGTTACAGAAAGCAAACTAGAAAATGTTCTTACAAAGAGATAGACCTGGTTTTATAAAAGTCAGAATGGCCTAGGTTCTCACAGTAAAATACTTCAGCAGAAATGCGCTGTATGCATCATTTGTCACTAGAAACTTCTACAGAACAGAACTTCTTCAAAACTACTAATTGAATAAACTTCATTGAATAAACTGCATTGGTTTGAAAAGAAGCTGTTTAGATCATACTCTACAAACTATCTGTTTGCACATAATCTGTTTATGCCCCTTTCACTAGAAAGTATTCCAGTTCATATGATATAGTTTTGTACAATCTTATCTGCTCTTCCCAAAACATGCCATATTATCGGCCTTTCATGGTACAAGATTGACATATACTTGACAGATTTAATTTTATCTGTGATCTATGATGGCTGTTTCAACCATCATGAAAATGTAAGGCATACAGAAAAAAAAAAGATGAGCAGCAAAAATAAAAAGTAGAAAGTACATTGTAGATAGTGAAGAGTTGCTCTTCAAGAAGGAGTGTGTGTTGTAACAGCTGCAGGATTCTTACTGCTATGGAGAATCTTATCTATCTATTTACCTGTCTATCTATCTATCTATCAATTTAATATTTTGAATATTTTTAGGGGTCCACCATTACTTATATACGGACGTTCACTTGTAAATAATTGAAGTAACTTCTCCAGAGGTTCAGCTATTAAGACAAATATGTTACGGGAAGGTCTACAACACAGACAAATTCTTTAGACAGTGGAAAAATAACCAGCATTTTATGGTTATTTGCCAAAAATACTTAAATAACACTTCAATGTTGAATCTTCAAAAAACTACACATACATTAACAAATTGGTCTATATACTTCTGCTTTATTGTACAATAGGTGGATATATTTACATTACCTAATATTGGATAATTTCTTTCTCTAAAAAAGGGTGTTTTGAAGCAGTAGTTATGTCATGGCAAAGTAAAGAGAACAAGTAGTAAATATAAAATGGTACTGAAATTACTAGATTTGAAAATTGGATCAATTTCTAGGTATTATGCATATGAATTTAGGACATGAAGATGCATGGAGTTATAAAAATCCATCACCTGTTACCTTATTTTCACTGGAGTTCAAGCTTGTTAAGATCAGACTTAGCACCTGCTTTCTCAAAGAAGTGTGAAGCGGGGATGTTCTAGTGTTATACACACCTATATTACAGTATTGTGAGTGTATACATTAATTTAATATACAGCTAGATCACGGAAATGTGGATGGAGAATTCTCAAAGAAGATACAAGCATTCAGACCAAAGGAAGACAGTAGTTGTCATATTTTAGTAGAGCTGGAAGGAAAATAAAAATGATGTTTCAAAAAAATGTCTGGTATTTATTTCTATCCCAGTACAGAAAACAAGAAAAGATTATTCAAAATAGTTCAACAGTTGAACAACTTGCCTTGGGGTAATAGAAGGTGGAGATACAGTTCTACTTTCTGTCCAAACTAATCTGCAACAAAATCTTGAAACCTCCACATTCTAGACAAATTGGCCTGACTGCCAAGTTACAGCATCAGGGCACTGCAGTGAAAAGCTGTAGCTGTTCAGAAACCTGCGCAGGTTTTGCCTGCTTCTTACCCCACACCAGCAGCAAGTAGACTTGGGGGGGGTGGGGGGGTGGGACATGGGGCACAAGAATTTAGGAGGAGTCACAGCTGGGATAGCTGATCTGAAATGACTCAAGGGGTGTTACATACAGTATGGTGTCATGCTCAGCATATGAAGCTGGGGAAATAAGAAGGAAGGAGGGCACATTCGGAGTGATGGTGTTTGTCTTCCCAAGTAACTGTTATGTGTAATGAAGCCCTGCTTTCCTAGGGAAGGTTGAACAGCTGCCTGCTAATGGGAAGTGTTCGTGGTTTGTTTTGCTTGTTTGCACTTTTTGCTTTATCTATTAAGCTGCCTTTATCTCAACCCACAAGTTTTCTTACTTTTATCCTTCCAATTCTCTCTGTCATCCCATTGCAGGGGGAGTGAATGAGTGGCTGAATGCTGCTTAGTTGCCAGCTGGGGTTTAACCATGACACCAACCTTATTCTCTTTAAAAGCTGTATTTATCTCACCTCAGGAAAACAGGCTCAAGATCAGGGCTAAGTACATGGGTCATTTTCATGCTATAATTATGGAACTAGCTGCAGCCCTCACTTTGTACATAGACATGCCTCAACATCTGCTTTGCACCAGGATTTCTCCCAAGGCCAGTGGAGGACTTTCCTATGAACTGCTCATTATAATTAACATTTTTCCATATGTTTGAGAACTTTGCAGGAACATGGACTTCTACACATTCACTTTGCAGCCTTCCAGGTCAGATAATGCTTCAGTTTCCTTTAAATTATTGTAGATTAAGAAGGAATTCATTGGTTTCAATGGGATATTTCATAAAAGCAAGTTTTATATAAATGTCATAAACAGGTAGATATCATGAATAACAGATGTTTTTCTAAAACATTTTTCAAAACTTGTTGCAGAATCCTCTTCTATGAAGGCTTTGTAAGAACAAGTTAGACAAACTTAACATCTGTTAATGATGGACCAGATATTGGACCCTGCTACAATTCAGAATATTATGTGTAAAGCTAGAAACTTTCAACTATTTTTCATTTGTGGCCTCCTAAAACATTCTACTGGTGATGCAGAAATTTCACACGTTTCATCTAATGTATAGTATGCAGGAGCTTGATGTTCTTAGTTACTTCTCATAGACCTCTTCAAAATAGTTAGAAGACCTTCATATCTGACTACAGCATATAAACTTCTGGACTGTGAGAAGGCCTGTTTTATACCTATAGGTCAGTGGTTCTGTAATACACCTGTACTTTGCTGGTTTTAATTTTTTCATTTTTTGGAATTTTTTCTTAACCCACAGGACAGTCCTGGTGACGCAATTCCACAACTCTCTCCAGGGCAAGAGCTTTTCCTGAAGTTCCTCCTGCCACTAGTTAATCCAACAGACTCCCTTCTGATTTTAATAAGAAAGAGAACCTGTTATTGAGGAAGCTATTGCAAGTTTTTCATCCCCCTGAGAGGAGAGATTTTATTAATTTTGAGACCAGGTAACCAGGTAATGCCATCAAAAACCTGCCTACGGTTCTTTGCCAAAGCTATGTATATTTTTTTAATGTTGTTTATTTTGCTTTCCCAGTAGTCACTGTAATGTAATCACTTTAATAAAAAGCTTTAAGAACTGTTAACTTACTGCTACAAGTCATCATACCACAAGTGTAGTTAAAGCCTGTATGAACAGTTGGTCTTCCTGCATGTAGCAGCTTGTCTACACCCTGTAACAGTTTGTTAACTGATCATTTTGACTGTTGTTTAGTTTGGTTTTAATGATGCCTAAAAAGAGTAATAGTGTTTTATGGACTAAATAACTGTAAAAATGTATTCAGAAAAATAAATCATTTCTTACTGGAGCATGAGGAACAAAGATGGAGCTGCTAAAATCAACTGTCACTATAATTTAGCTAGAAAATGTGTGTAAGGGGCCAAATACTGGGAAATTATTAACTTCAAAAAGTTCAAGACTAAACTTGTTGTACTCTTAATAACTGATGGTTACTTAGCCTATATTTATTTTTTTTTTCACTGTATAAAGCAAAATGCATAGCTTTAAGAGTGCTCATTCAATTACAATTTCTATTATTCTGGGGTTTGAAATTCATGGGTTTAATTTAATTATCTTTAAAAGATGTAATCAGTTGTACAATCCTACAACTTAATATATATTATTATACTTACAGACTATGAGAAACATTGTGAATAGAAAAGCTTTTAAAATGCATTTTTTGGAGGAACATAATGCAACAAAAAGAAGGTGGGCCTGAACAGACACACTGGCACAACAGAAGACTGAAACAGCAGAGACTAACAGCGACAAAGTAAGTTGCAAGTTAACTTTGATCACTTGCAGTCAAACTGCTCAGCAGTGGAATATTAATCTTTGTATTGGTAGTTCAGTTTCAGGCTATTTACTACAAAATTAGATGTGCCATACAGAAGGGGATTAACTATATAAAACAACTTTTTCCAGAATGAAGTTAAGCAAAATGCTCTAAAGAGGTAATAGTCACCAAAGGGAATTGATGCTGCACTGTTGATCAACAAAGAGATGTTTCTGTTTGCTTTCAGGCAGGAAAGTTCCTGTTTTTCATTGGGACTTTAGAACTGCTCAGGAAAAGACAACCTAATGAGGACTGTTGTCAAGGCTGGAAGATCTTGTGGCACCTGCCATAATGGGGGTTTGCAAGCTACAGGGGTGGAATAAAAGTGTAGCAAGCTAGTAGATCCATCAAGTGGGATACTGGCTTGCTGGCATGTCTTAGACCATGAAGAAGATTTGAAATCCTCTGCTAGAACAACTGAGTTGGAATAGAGTGGCTTACGTCATGATGGGGAACAATCTGCTCTTATGTATATGGAATCAGGGCAGGGTAAGGAAAAGTAGGAACAGAGAAGAGTATGCCATCACTCATCCCAACACAGCTGGGAAAGCCCAGGGGAGCAGTAGCTGCTATTACTAGTGTCTTGTTGACAGACAGTGTGGGAAGGGAATTCTCAAAGAATGCACGGCATTAATTCATCATCTTTTTGTCTAGTAACTTCCTAACTGATCACCTGTGAAACAATAGGGGATTAAGATTGCCACAGGATCATAGAATAGTTAGGGTTGGAAGGGACCTTAAAGATCATCTAAGTCAAATCCCCCGGCAATGGGAAGGGACACCTTAAACTAGACCAGGTTCCTCAAAGCCCCATCCGACTTGGCCTTGAACAGTGCCAGGGATGGGGCAGCCACAACTTCTCTGGGCAAACTGTTCCAGTGTCTCATCACCCTCACAGTGAAGAATGTTTTCCTAATATCTCATCTAAATCTACACTCCTTTAGCTTAAATCCATTCCCCTTGTCCTACATGCCCTTGTAAAATGTCCCTCTCCAGCTTTCTTGTAGTCCATCTTTGGCTTAAGCATAAGTGTTTGTACCTCAGTATGCGGTTGCCCTTCAAAATTTATCTTCTCTAACAAGACATGAACAATTATTTTAAATTAAATGTCCATTAAAATCTACCAGTCTCACAGAGTTTATAAGAGATGCACCTTTGGTTTACTCCTGAGTTGTCCTCCAGATTCCTAATGTTGGATAAGTTAAACAGTGTTCTCCAGTGCACCCATGATACTTCCATTTCTCCTCACGTCATCTGAGCACATCCCTTAATTTATTTTCATATCCTCAGAGTGTAAGAGACTATGGCTAGTCTGCAGTTATGTTGGTATGAAATAGCCAGCTGGAAAGAACTTGCTTACAGACCTCATTGATTTGGCTTAGCAGCCTTTCTCTCGGCATCAGTTTTATTTACTCAGCAGTTCTCACAAAATAAAAGGCAATATCAAAAGCAAGAACAATATTGACTATCACTAACCTGTTGACATTTCTATGTTGGAGACAGAAGTTGTGTTAGCGAAGATCTTCTTAGTATGTTAACATTTTTTGGCTTACAGCTGTATGGACAAAACTCCATGCTAATGCAAGAGTTTACCAAAGGGGAACAGGTAGCTGTTAGATTGCTTACAGTTCTTAAACATTATGCTCATTCCTTCAAGGCAGAAATTCTTGAAAACTAGTATAACTTCAGGTGATCTGATGTTTCATGTCTATAATCTTTTTATTCTGAGTTTTATGATATTTTTTTCTATGGCATTTTACTAAATGAGAATTTATTTTGCATGTCTTACATATTCCGCTTTTTAACCTATGGAATGAATGCTTACACTGTTTAAACTGTACTTGGGTCCTTAACTGTCTAACTATTCTTGATATAATGTTATCATGTGACTAAGGATAAGGGATGTGGTTTTATGCTACCTAGGGTCTGCTAGCAGAAAAGTTGAAGACAATTTGTATCAGATCCACAGTTTGTTTTTCTTTGCTGAGTCCACTTATTTAACATTTTAAACCTATGCCAAATTTAGCCCTATGTCATTTACACTGATTTTTACAAGTATTTCCAGACTTCAGGCACAGTCTAACAAGATGATGATGTGCACTGCTAAGGATGTTTCTCCTCAGCTTATTCAGCTGGGATTCAAGTAAATTATGTAAACATTTCCTATGGCAGCTCCCCAAGGTGTACACAAATGCTATCTGGAGTTGTGTTTTTCAACCCTTTTTTTTTTTTATCTTGGGCCTTTTTTCATGGAAGAAATTTAATCAATTTGGAAAGAAATTGCCTTTAAAACAAGGGAAGTTGTGGGTGCTTTAAAGTGTCTATTTTCGGATCACATATGAAAGAGGAAAATAAAGCATTATGTTTATGTTCAAGACTCATTTAGCAATGGCTCATAATGGCACATGTTAAAGCTGATGAATAATTAAGAAAACTGGTCATGTAATTATTAGAAGAAACCACACATTGTCTCAGAGAATGTAAATCAACAAATTCAAGTCAGCCACAGTCAGACTACTCCGGGGATTTACTCTTGTGCTCTGACAAGACCTCTGTTCAGCTGCAGCACTGCTACTGCTGTCTGGTTCCAGGGCAGCACATGCTCACTGGAAACCGGCCCCTAGGGTTAGTCCTGTCCTACATACTGCATACTTATGAATGCAGTCCAGCATTTTTTTGATAGCATATGTATTTCTAAGAAAACCATAGCCTTTCTGTTTTCAAAAGGTGACTTGAAACAATACGTTGTGAAAGTTGGAAAAAATCCCCATAAGGTCAAGAGAGCAGGAGTTGAAAAACACCTTTCAAACAGTAGTACGATAATAAAATATCTCAGACAGCTCCTCTTTGTTGTTTGCACTGCACCTTCCATGTGGATTAATGGAAAGAAGCAAAGTTGTGGGTATGTTTTTAGAAAACATGCATTAATTTTCCTTTTAAACTTGCAAATAGTGAAACGGGAGATGCAAATAGGCCCTGATTGATGGCACACATTTCACAGATATATTTGAGTTTATATCTTTTAATTGAAAACATAATTCCTGTAAATAATACTAATCTTTCTCTTGAGTTTGCCTGTTGAAAATACCTAACAGTGGTACTTGGCCGAACAGAGCATTAAATAAATAGAATATAAGTTTAGATGTTCACCGTAATTTAAGACTGTTTCCAAGACTTCCCTTTTTACCATGCCATTTATAGTTCATGGATGCCCTAACCACCATCATTAGAAGACATCATATTGCACATTAGAACTCTCACAGTAACTTTTTGGAATGATTAATAAAGGAATCTGTATCAGCTTTAAGAGGAGAAGGATTAGGTGTCAAGCTGATGATGGAGAACTTGTTCTCCACATATAATTTTATTGACATGACTGCCATAAATACTTGCCCTGTGTGACTGAAAGATCAAGAATGGGATAAATATATATATTGCAAATTTTGATTTAGCTGAATTTACTATGACAAAAGCTCGTGATACTGAGGGCTACAGCTTTCAATACAACCATGGAATAAGCATAAGAAGTAAAACCTTAACTCAGATTCTCATTATTTTGAGTTCTGCTCCAGCGGTACTTCAGAATGAAGGTTCTTTACCTACTGCTTTCTCTTTTGTACAGTTTGAAACAGTAGCTAAAAGTCTCACTTCCTTTCCCCTGTAAATCTGTGACTGCAAGAGGAAATGCTGCTGTTTCAGAATGGGAGGCAAATGTGTCTAAAATTCAGTTCACAGTGTCTTTGCAAATTTAGCAAGCTACAGAATTAAGGCTGAAGATTTGCTGTGTCTCATTGAGGACCCTGTGCAATGAACACATTCTTCTTAAGCGTTATTTATCCTGCTATTGTACCACAGTCAAGTATCCATGGCTGTGCTGACCCCCCTTGTTCATTCTAAAATTCACTTCTGTGGTAATGCAAAGTGATGCCAAGCTAGCCACAACTTCTGTCTGTCCCCAGAATAACTATAGCACTAACACTTTACAGTAATCTCTACTGAAATCACCCAAGGCATTAATTCTTCAAACTTTCTGACTACATTAATATAAATGATCACAGGAATGACTGAAAGCCAGCAAATTGGGTCCAAAAGTTGAATCTTGTCCATGCATTTTTTCATCGAAAGGAAAAGTGGCTTTGATTTTTCCTGTACCTTGTGGAAGTTTGGAGTTCTGTGTTACTTTGGCAAGAAGATTTACTGTTTTGCAGTGTTTCCAGAGAAAGCTAAGCTTACTAATGCCAAGATTTTTTCAGGAAAATACCAGTCCTGAACTATAGGAAGATGCACTGGTAGAGGTTAGGTGACTATGAAGAGACAGAGATGAGATTCAATAAGGAGCAGGCATGTGAACAGGGGGCAGTAAGCTAAAGGATGCCCAGTCAGGGAGAAAGAGGCTGCCTAGGAAAAAAGCTTAATGGGAGGAATTTTCCTAGAGGATATGGCATCCAGGAGCAGAAAGACGCCACATGGTGGGGTGTAAGGAGGAGAGAAGTATAGGATGGCTGAAGAAAAATAAGGGAAAGAGCAACAGAGGACTGAAGAGGCACAGGAGTATGGGTGGCAATGGCCAGAGATGAATAGAAGAATATTAAGTGTGAAGACTGAGGCAAGAAGGGAAGACAAGATTATGATATTGCAAAGAAAGAGCCATAGAATAGCGTTTCTCTGAGTGAGAAATACTCTTTTCATATCATAGGGAAGTTTAAAATTAATCAGGGCAGCAGAGCTTAATAATGTTCACAGCAGTCTTTTGCTCTGAGGAAGAAAAGCAGTTTCTTCAATTCCCTCTCAAATTCTTGCAGCCTTAAACAGGTCAGGCATCTTCTGTTTCAAACTTGGGTATATTTCTGTGTCTCTTGTAAACGTAAATTGTTAGGTCATCTTACACTGTTTATTTCCAGCTGTACTCCTGTAGCAAATGCTTTTATATATTTGTTAATCCCAGTGTGGCCTTCCGCACTGGCTGACAATTCTTTTTGGAATAAATCCAAGATACACTGTACTATACATGCCACTTTCAGAGAAAACTGGAAAACAACAACAACAACAACAAAATCACTTTCAATTTCTGTTTGAATTCTTCTGTCTTAATTAGCTTTGTTTTGTGGCTTAAGGAACCAGATTTTACTATGCTTATTAGCAAGGCAGATTGCCTTATCAGCATCATTCTTCTGTGTGTCTACCTAAGTATTGCTAAGCTCTGCATTTTTATAATCTGCAAGCTTTCATTTATTTTAAAGTTTGTTTCAATTATATTATGCAAACTATTAAATGAAAATGTAGTTATATTATATGTTAAAAGTGCCAAACTGAGAATAAAATAAATCAAAATGTGAAAGGGTAAGGAGGAAGAGATAACAGGGAAAAAATTAAATAATGCCCTGAAAATACATATTTATGAATACCAATCACTCTAGTTAACTTCTTGTACACTAAAGACACTGCTGTATGAGAATGATGTAGCAAACTAACATGGATAGCAAATGTAATTCTCTGTTTTATTCAGACATTATTTCTACAGTGTCACCAACACTGTAGTTTTGCAGACAAATTAAACCGCAGCTCTAGATCAAAGATTTACAGTTTACAGGTTTTGTTTTTAAAACTATATCTGTTTATGCATAAACACCTAAAAAATTCTACTATGAGCCCATTGTGGAAGTGTCTAAGTGCATAACTTCTGCTAAAGTCAATGGGGTTAGAGTGTTAGGGCAAGAACTGTAAAGAGATTCACTAAAATCTGCAGTCCTGGGAGTTTACAGCCTGGAATCTGACACCTAAAGTATGCTGTGCTGGAAAATAAAATAATGCAGACACGGCTGTATGCTAGAGTGGCAAACTGGCATGGCATGGCCAGCATTCACATGGCTAGACGCTCTAAAAAAAGACTGGCCACATCCAAATACCTATTAGCAATGTGAATCCCTAGGCAATATATATGAATATTTTGAGAAGGTACTCTGAGCACCTTGTGTAAGGGACAGGGATCAATAACAGGTGAACATTGCAGATGACAATGGGAGGGGGGCACAGGAGCACACAACATAATTTGCTTTTCAGGCATGGTCTTAGAGTCTCTGTGCAGTTAAAGATTTCTGACTGGAAAGCATAAAAGGCAACATGCTCTGTGGGGAGCTGGCTAAGGTAATCAGGGGAAAATAAAAACGTAACCTCATGATATTTGATTTATTTTGCTGGTTTTGCTGCTCTTTGTGTTATATTTTGTCTGTTCATTGCTCAGATCCCTGTTCGCATCAGCAATGTGATAGCATTAAAATGAATTCATTGACTTCATTCTTCTCCACCTGACTATCTGGTTTGCACTCTGGAAGATGTTTCTCAGGCTATGGCCATACTAGTGTAGTTACATGTACCAGAGCCCCGTTACTAGAACTGAATCACACATGTCATTATATTATTAGCATGAACATTGATGTTTCAGTCACTCAGCTACTGCTCTCCCAGGCCTACGCTCACAGTTCAGGAGCTAGCATAGTCTAGGCACCATTTCTTATGGGCAGTTTGCATATGATCACCATGATTTAGAAACAAGTTTAATAGTATAGAAATAAAGCAAATGACCAAGTCTTAATAACCTTTAAGGGTCAGATGCTATTCCTTGACAGATCCTGTTATGGTGGTATAGTTCCAGATTTAGCACTAGCTTCAGAGCTTGTTAACATACTCCTTGCCACTGCTTTATCCCTGCCTTGGGCTACATCTCAGTAGCTTTAGTGTATTCAGAGGTGTTGATCTGTGACTCCTTAAAGCTTCCAAGAAATTTGTTTTCAGCCTACGCAGATGAAGACTAAACAAGATTCGTCAGAAGTCTGGAAATATTCATTCCAGAGCCTACAACCGCCTTGTTCTCTGTTTGTTCCTACCTGGATGCTATGGCTGCCAAAACTCTTCTATAGGATACTGGTGTCCCACCAGTGCTTCCAAAGTGCGTCTTTCTGTGTATTGAGCTGTACTATTACTTGTTCTGTGGGCTTGTAATTATTCAGTTTTCATATTTTGCTTCTAATTTTTGTTCCCCTTTCTAATATTTTTCCTGTTGCCAGCTGCTGTCTTACTGTTGAATTACTGTGTCCTGCTTCCCTTGAAATTTCCAGATGACTTCTAGGTCTGCACACAACCTAGAAAGAAAATTATCCATCCCTGTAAATAAGTGAATTAATTTTACATCTCAGGATGTTGGCATTTTCTTAAGAGTGGGATGATCTTATTTTCTTTGTTGTAGGAAACTAGCTTCTGTTGACATCAAGATGCAGTGCAGGACAGATTGTGTCTAACTTGTTCCTAAATGAAATTTTTGACAGAAGACAAGTAGAAGACATTATCATCAAAAATTCTAACAATGCGTGTAAAGTAGAAGGCTTCCAGTTTAAAACTGTTAATGACTTTCTTAGAAGAAAAATGTATGACATAAATTTATCCTAAGAAAAACAATTGCAACAAAATGAAAAACTTTAAATAGAATTTGTGCAACTATTTAATATTTAAAACTAAGAAACATTCAAAAGTTTCCCTTATCAAAATCTGATTTAGATCAGACAGTTCTTTCACGTGTGCAAAAATAACCCCACCAGTACACATACATTCAATATCAAGGAACCATAGCAGAAACAAGAAAAAAACCTTTTTTTTTTTCTACTTTCAGCATTTCCAAACTATTAAACCATTAAAAGTTATCATTAGTTTATGTAGTTCAACATGTGACAGTATTAACAAAATATATATTTTCTTATTTGCTAGTATTACCATTGTGCTCATGAGGGGCATGGCACTTAAACTAGAAGTCCCAGGAAATTTATGAAACAACTTCTGCAAACTTCTCAACCAAAATTTTTCATATCTGTGCTGAATGTCTGAATGTTCAATAACAAAATTACTGACGGTATCAACCCCATGTTTTTAGCAGTGAGATATAACAGAATTGTGTTTCCACTCCTATGAAAACAAATATTCAGCTGTTTAATGTGAAATTGTATTGTACTTGATTCATATATGGTTGACCAGATTGAAATTAAAATGTCAGTCCTCTTAGTAAATTGTGATCAGAAAAATCCATTCTACCTATCCACATAGAGAAGCTTGTCATTCCAATATGTATATTCATGTGGATATTCTTGCCTTCGAAGAATTTGACAATTACGGATAATTCCAGTGTAACTTGAATAAAATTTATGACCTTGAATCTTCAGAACTAAACAAATAATCAATGTGATAAAAACCTGTCATCACTGTGGTTGATATTCATCTTGCCATAAAATATTGAGGAAAACATTGTTAGGTGTCATGGGTTAAAATTAGATACAAATTTGTAAGTCTGGCTCCAGATGAAAAAAACTTGTTCATCATGATCACCATTAATATTAATATAATGAATAGTAACATACTGGAATATATTTTTATAACTTTACTTGGTCTGAATCTGCTTAAATTGATTTGGATTGTCATATAACTGCTCATATACACTATATATGTGTTCATGTCAGTCATGCATAGAACCATCACTCATCTTTCTAAAGCCTAATTTAAACCAGCTCCTACAGTAAAAATAGTTAGCTGATGCTGAAACGAGGCTAGACAAGGGAAAGGATGGTAGATCTTGGGGAAAAAAAATATCACCCTCTTTATAAAATAGGCTAATTCCAAAGGCAGTTCAGATCGCTGCCTCGATCAACAACTAGGGACTCTCTTGAATCAAAAACCTGCATAGGTACATGCATTGGGGAAGCTCCAGGTGGCCAATCAGCTCACAGGTTGTCATGTCCACTGCACTCCAGGTATTTCTCTTTCTGCACTATGATGGGGATACAGAACTGATGGACAGTGGTAGAGCAGTTGATGTCGTCTACTTGGACTTGTGCAAAGCATTCAACACTGTCGCACACGGCATCCTTGTCTCTAAATTGGAGAGACATCAATTTGATGGATGGACCACTCGGTGGATAAAGAACTGGCTGGATGGCCACATACAAAGAGTTGTGGTCAATGGCTCGATCTCCAGCTGGAGACCAGTAACGAGTGATGTCCCTCAGCGATCGGTGTTGGGACCAATCTTGTTTAACATCTTTGTCTCTGACAATGACAGTGGGATTGAGTGCGCCCTCAGCAAGTTTGCCGATGATGCCAAGCTGTGTGGTTCGGTTGATACGCTGGAGGGAAGGAATGCCATCCAGAGGGACCTTGACATGCTTCTGAAGTGGGCTGATGCCAACCTTATGAAGTTTAACCGTGCCAAGTGCAAGGTCCTACACCTGGGTTGGAGCAATCCCAGGCACAGCTACAGGTTGGGCAAAGAAGAGATTCAGAGCGGCCCTGCGGAGAAGGACTTGGTGGTGCTGCTTGATGGGAAAATGAACATGGGCCGGCTTCAGTGTGCGCTCGCAGCCCAGAAAACCAACAGTATCGTGGGCTGCATCAAAAGGAGCGTGACCAGCAGGTTGAAAGAGGTGATCCTGCCCCTCTGCTCTGCTCTTATGAGACCTCACCTGGAGTATTGTGTGCAGTTCTGGTGTCCTCAACATAAAAAGGACACGGAACTGTTGGAACAAGTCCGGAGGAGGGCCATGAGGATGATCAGGGGCTGGAGCTCCTCCCATATAAAGATAGGCTGAGGAAGTTGGGGCTGTTCAGCCTGGAGAAGAGAAGGCTGAGTGAAGACCTCATAGCAGCCTTCTGGTATCTGAAGGGGGCCTATAGGGATGCTGGGGATTGACTCTTCATTAGGGGCTGTAGTGACAGGACAAGGGGTAACGGGTTGAAACTTAAACAGGGGAAATTTAGATTGGATTTAAGGAAGAAATTCTTTCCTGTTAGGGTGGTGAGGCACTGGAATGGGTTGCCCAGGGAGGTGGGTGGGATGGTTTAGTGTGAAGTCCTCTCCAACCCTAACTATTCTATTATTCTATGATTCTATGATGAAGTCTTAGGTGGTGCGGTTTAGTGTGACATGTCCCTGCCCATGGCAGGGGGGTTGGAACTAGATGATCTTAAAGTCCTTTCCAACCCTAACTATTCTATAACCATTCTATGATTCTATGGATAAAATCCAACCTAAAGTCACTGCTTTGTTAAATATATCCACACAAAAGCAAATGCTATCCAACTAGCTAATGAGTGATAGCCTTTCCCTCCATGACTGATACCTTCTGTGACACTCATTTCCTCTTAAGAAAGCAAAACACATGCAAAATTAGAGGTTCATAAATATGGGTGTTGGTTTTATAAGAAATTAATAAAATTACAATGGATCTTCCCGCACACAAATCAAAACATAAAGCTCTTTTGTGGTTTGGCTCCCTTGTGTGAATTCATAACCTACAGAAACTCACACGCAACTTATGAAGGATAATGGAGAAAAAAGTGTTGGAGTTTTTTCCCTGTATATTTCTTAAGTATTTGAATGTGGGAGAAAAACACATATTGCTAAATATTAATGGTGCAAAATGCAAGTTTTCTATTGGTGTAAAAATCCAAACTCAGGAAAGTAAAAAAATCTCACTGATCAGAGATTTTTTTGGAATGGCATATGCACAAATCTTTCAGGAAGATCTGGTACTAGATGTATTTGCCCTCCTTTGATGTTCATTGCTTGCTTTCTTGAAACCCTTTCTAACACTTTGTTTCTTCATAAGCTGTTCATCAGCCATTTTCTGCCTGTCAGCCAGCTTTTCATTCACTATTGCAGACAATGATGGACCTTAAGCAAAGTGAAGATATGGGTGAGATGGTCAGTCCTTCATGTTGGCTGGAACAAGCTGGCTCTTCAAACCTGAATATTTGAACGAATGAGAGTTCCTTCACACCATTCCTGCAGGTTTCTGGATTTGAAGCTGGCTTGTTTCAAAGTGTTGAAGAATGCCAGGGAACACGTGAAAAGGCAACTCTTCTGTGACTCAGGAAGACTATGGGCTATATTTGCATCCTATGAAGGGAACCATTACAACCAGCTAAATTCCCTGGTGCTCAATGATCTGGTCCAGGCCTTCACCTGCACTCTTTCACACTGTTGTACTCTACTGATGCAATTAGGAATAAATGTTAGTCACTATCCTGGACACCAGAATATTTTATGTGTTGTACATCTTATTGATACATGTTGGAAACAAAGATATTCAAATGGTGATTTACATTTAACTGAGGTAGTGGGGTCAAGGCAGAGCTCGGCCCCCATTATTCCAAAATTGTGGCAATACTTAGAATCCTGTCTGATAGAACAGTTTCTCACAGCCAGGACCATGAGCCAGTGTTCAAAGTCTATTTTGAGTCACTGACATCAGTCTGTCAGAGAGAACACATTACATTGGGATTCACGGAATTTTGCATATCTTCAGGCTAAGGAATGCAATAAACAAAACAGAGCAATACAAACGTTTAGATGAGACATGTATCATAGCACAAAATTTAATGGAATGCCCCAGAGGGGAGGACCAAAGGTTGACATTATTGTTTAGGATGAAGGACAAACCTTCAGATATGCAGACTGTGATCTACATAACTTCTAAGGATCTGCATCTTACAGTTTTATCAGAATTATCCAGTTTAAGACTTTCTTTTTTTATTTCTCAAGTTCTACCTTCATTTTAACAAATAGAAGGAAAATCTATATATTGTAAATGCAGTTTCAATATGTTCCATATAAAAAAATTACAAATAATTCTTAGTTTTCAAAGCATTTAAATTCTTATCTTTACAGATTCAAAAGAAAAAAAAAAGTCTCTATATTAATATCAAACAGGCCGATGTTCCACAGGAAGTGGATTTAAGACTGATTGTTCAGTTACTGTTGAGGCAGTTACACATCTTTTCCACGGCAAACCTTCATGATCTTAAGGGCCCTACAAAGCTGGTAGCTGCCTTTGTGCCACCTGGAGTCTGCAACACAAAGTGAAACACAGAACAAAACCAAGCAGATAGCAAAAAGACAGCAGAAATACATGGTCACCAAAGTAGTCAGAAGCCTTAGCATGCGTTAGACTGGATATACGCCTGAGTTGTAGGTTAAGCCAATTGTTATTGATAATAACATCATTTTGAACATGTCACTTTCCATCATTTCTCACCAGATGGTAGTTGGACCACAGCAAAAATAAACTTTAAGGAGAAATTTGATGAATATTATAGCATTAGATATTTTTCCCACACACGTAGATTTATTAGGTTTTATAACTCTGGGAAAAGTGGACATTTGGGTGATAAACACTCAATATTTGTGGAACAGAGTTAATGAATGACTGATAAGAAAACTGGAGTGGCTCAACAGAATATTTTTAGAAAAAAAACCAAACCAACAAAACCATACTGCTGGAGTTTGACTAACATCACAGGAAATCCAGTTAAAGCCAGTCTCAACAGATTTCAGTATTCAGTCTAAAGAATAACTTGTAGGTGGAAAACAGAGGGGAAACCAAAAGTATTAATTTTTTATAGCCATATTGTTAAAGTTGCAATGGTCTAAAAGAAAATCATCCAGATTTCTTAAGAAGGCCAAAACCTTTCATGTTTCAAAGATTTTTACCAACAGCAGGAGTTACTTGCCTCACACAATTTATTCAGACCAAATTATATGACACATATTACAAAACATTTTGAAAACATTGAAAAAGAACTGCAGCCTATTCCTAAGCACTCTAAGTTATAAGCTTTAATGAAAAATGCTGTATGGAAGAAGGCAATGCCATTCCTCTTGCTAGCATCTAACCACCTTGAATTTGTTAAAATATCAGTTTGCTATTTGATTTCAAATCCCCCATGCTTATTTGTGAGAAATGACTGTAAATTTTATGAACATAATGATTCATCCATCTATGTCAAATAAGAAGTATTAATACAATAAATGAAGCAGGTAAATAGTTCAGATGGAGTTAACACAGTCTTCTGAGTTCTCTACCAGAATGACAGGAAGTGATTTTACCAAATTCTAATTTTTTCTAATTTTGTTTTCCTTTCAGACAGTTTGCTTTGAGGGGAAGAATATCAAGATTTTTTTCTAAAATAAGTAAATATATGTAAAGGTATTTATATATATTTATATATATATTTATATATATTTTTATAAAATTACTGTCATTACAAGGATTTTTTTGTTTAAATAAACATGTATTAACAAAACAGACAAGCATAATAGGCAGATGAGATGGACCTTTGAAATATTATCTTCTCAGATATTTCCTGAGCAACTGAGAGTGTCTAAATTATTAACTTTATCAATCTCCTCCAGCAAAGGAGATTTATTTTGCAAATTCCAGCAACCTTAATCAGCTGAATTTTTAAATACCCAGTGTTTCTGTATTCCTTTACTGTTTGTTTTCAAGTGTTGATTTTTTTTTAAATACCACAAAAGAGGAAAACAAATCACATCATATATTAACCCATAACCTTTTAAGCTACAGAAACAGACAGGTCATTTTTTTTTTTTTAGTGTTGACATTCTGCATGTGTAAGAAAAACTTATGTATGTAGATTTCCCTCACAAGAGCTTCAGGGCATAACCCAGACAGAGAAGCCATCACTTTTCCATTCTGCACTGAGGCTGCTGACAAAAGAATTGTGCAAATGAGCCTTTAAATCCTTAAATAGTCACTACACAATGCATGAAAGAATGCAGCACAGGACAAAGGGCAATATTCACAGTTTATCTCAGGGTGATGGATCTGAATCGACGCATGAACATGGGTTTGTTACGGGATGGAGTAGGCCGCAAACCCCTACTGAGAACCCAGTGGCCACAGTCTGTAATGCAAACAGTCAGGCTAAGTCCTTAACAATTAGGGTAAATTGAACTGGCCATTATCTGAACTTCAACTTGTTCTCATGATTGATATGGGAAATGAAAAGTTGCATATATCTCTACAAAGACTGTGCATTTTCTTCTTCTGACCAATGCTAGGAATTGTAGATTAATATTTTAATGCAGAAATTCTTATTCTATATTTCCATTTAATAAAAACACTAGCGCTTACACCCACATTGCAATGGATGTCATCAACTTTGTTGTTTTCCTAGAATTTTATCTATATATGAAATATAGAAATTAGTTCACAAAACTGTATCTATACAGACTAAGAACATATAATCTATACAGACTAATAACTGATATGGGCAAATACCTGTTCATTTGACATTCTCCATACCACCAATCCATTGTCAGTTGGTATAAATATTCATAGGTAGCCAGTACCTAGAGTTATGCGTCTTGGAGCATTCAGGACTTAAGTAAAATCAGAGTCCTTTAAATAATATGTATAATGTAGATCATTTATGTGTATAAATAAATGTGTTTTACCTATACTGTCCATAACAGTTACTAAAATGCTTAGTATTAATTTTTCAGGTTTCCTACAATATAAGAAATGCAAAATTAATCTTGAGGTAATGCATTATAGAGAGGCAAATGTTAATTTTTAGTGCTCAAATAAGGAATGGAGGGCTTAGTGTTAGGCAATGCTGTGCCCTGTTGTCTGTATGTTCTCTCTTTTTTAGCTTGCAGCAGTAAGACAGGGGAATATGACATAGCTAACTGTAAAATATGTGCAAACCAAGCAGTCAAAGCATCCACAAGACATCGAGTGTCATATATCCTGGTGGTGCAGGGGAAATCCCCATTATCTTATTAAAAATACCTGATTGAAACAATCTCTTTTGATTAATATCTCACCTGTTAATATTTAGGGCTGTATAAACTCAGGTAACATTCCAAGAAATGGGATCTGTGAAAAGGCATATGATTTCACATAAAGACCTGCAAGGAGGCCACCAGGACAGCCAATGAAACACAGAGACTTCAAGGAACTCTCTTCAAAGCAGCCCTATGTATTCAAGTATACACCGCATTCAAGTTGGATGGATTTCCCCTTTGTCTATAGTCATCAGAGGCAAGTGACATCTTGAACGCCTCAAGAAGATTAAATAGCAAAGCTCAGTCGGAAGCTTAAAAAAAGAGAGAAAGAAAAGAAAAGGGCCAACTTGGCCATTATGGAGCTGGTCCTTTCTTGTCTGTGAAAGAGCTTTCAAGAAGTACTATTGGAAGAAGAAGGCCCAGATAAAGAATACAATGATGTTAGAAAGGGAGAACTCCGAGTGGAACCAGAGGGTGTGGGTTGCGCTGAATGAAGGATTAGTGCAGCTTCACAGCAAAGAAAAGGGGAATCCTAGTCAAGATGAAAATGAGGAATTACTTTTTTTAGACTCCAGTTCACTGAGCAGTGACAATGCATGATGGGAGGTACTTGACATAACACTCTTCCAGGCCATGTTTGCTCTCCATGTGGGACCAAGAAAAAACAACAACAGTGGCACACCAAAACAAAACAGTTTTTAACCTAATAAACTTACTCAGAAATTCTTTTCAAAAACCTTTGAGTTTATTTACCATTTAGTATATGCACATTGAACCAATCACACATGGGAAATTAGTGTGCCAGATTTGCAGACAATGTGTCTTTTACCAAGTCTGTATTTTGCAAAACGCTCAAATCAGTGAATTCTTATTGCACGTTATAGGAAAGGAAGATACTTTAAGTGTTGAATTCTTGACAGTCATCAGAAATAGTTACCTTCTGAAACATCTTAGAGAAAATTAGAAGGCAAAATGATGTAGAAACAAAAGGCATTTTTGATTCTTAGCTGCAGCAGTCAGGTTGATTTTGAGTTAGGGAAAGGACAGTGCAGAAGCAAGAAGGTACTATTTACTTGCATCAAGAGATGAGCACGTATTTTGATTCCGAACTATCAATATTATTCTGTGAATAACCAGCCTATTTTCTCATGTACTAGGGATCTGTAGTTCCAGAATCGTATTACTATTTGTGACATAGCCGAGGTGCAAAAATGAGCTATAACACAGGCTCTCTGTGACAATTTATTTGTTAATATGATGCAAACACATACTTCAGGATAGGGTGAGAAGCATCAGGTTAGGAGCAATCTGGGGATATTGCCACATTCACATCACATAGGGAAAGGAGAAACTGAGGACTTCCTTTACCTGTTGGTGAAATCATTATGGTAATAGAGGGCAAAAGAAACAAGCTGGTCTACCTCATCCACTTCCCTAAACTGTCAGGAAAAGCTCAAGCATCTTAGGATATTACAAAGTATTAATCTCCTGCAGAGACCCCTGCTGTTCTTATGGGCAAGGGACCCTTTGCTGAAAAGCTTTCTTCAGGGCTTGATGAAAGAGCTGAATGGGCAAAAAAATGACCCTGAGATCGTTCAGTTTCCTTGGCTACCTCTCAGCCCAGGCAAACATAATTTTTTATCAGGGACAGGTCAGAAGCACCACCTCCCTCCAGTACAACACTGGTTCATGAAGCTGTTAATGATGAAGTCAGAGTCTGCACCTCAGGAACAGCTGGAACAGAACAGATGTGGATGCAATAAAAATGAGTCTTCTTCCTAAGATGTATGAATTAGCTGCATTTGTGGTGAGGTGTTAAAATAATCAATACAATGAGATAATTTTTCATGTTGGAACAGTTTGGCTTGACAGACTTAGCAGGAAGAAGGCACAGAGAAAACATAACTACTGTCTAAAATGCACACTGGCAAATACCATGAAAGCGTTAAAAATAAAGGAAAGGCTGGCACCTGGACAAATGAGCCGGGGCTGTGAATACATTTAGGAAACAAGAATGTACTTTCTTGGTCTTTTGCCAAGAGTCTTCCAATAGCAACAAGAATTGAAAATGTAACTAGTTCAAGGGCTGAGCCGTATGTATTTATAGTATGACTGCTGCTGTTGTTAATAGTTGGCTGGGTGTGATGACCTAAAGCTGATGGAACTGAACTGTGGCTTTTGAGAACACATAATTCTTACGATTTCTGGAACTGCCTGGGGAATTGTGTGACATGGAGATTCTGGCATGCAGCCTGCCAGTCTGCTCCCTTTCTACCATATTCCCTACAATTGTTCATTTTATTTCTTGCATTATCTGTTCTTTCTACTCACTGACCACTCACTTCTAAAAGATAGTACCCACAGGACCTGTATGATGACTCCTATCCATGCAAACTACTGAGAAACCAAAAATTAAACAGTCCACTATGTCTATGCAAAGGGCAGTCATGGAGTCTTCTTCGTTGTAGGTGTGTCTTCTTGTATGGAACTAAGAGTGCTATATGTATCTCTCTGATACCCAGTGTAGACCCTTCTTTTGTCCTATTTATCATATCCAGCCTCTTTTTCTCTACCTTATTAATAAGAATGGCCTTATAGTCACCTGGGTCTGCATATCAACAGGGGCAGATAAAATGACATAACAACGATCTGAGTGTTTTACATGGTGACTGTATTCAGGACCCAGAGCTTCGCTCTTATGGACTAGTCAGTGTGGGGAATGATTTCATCAGGTTCTGCATCACTGGAAAGAGATTTTCAGTCCTTTGACAAGCTGATGAAGAATTTATGATTTCACAGTGTCTACACATACACACTACTGGAAATGTATGCATATTTTTCATGCATTGCTACTTAGATATGCAATAGTCCAGCCATATGGGCATTGTTGGATAGAAAATAATTACTTCCTTTTATTATGAAGATGTATATCTTTACTGTTACTTTGATTGTTATTCCTATTCAGAACTGAAAAAAACTAGTTCCACTGTTTGGTTTTGAAGAAAGAGGATTGGATGCTCAGGTCTCATAAATTAATGTGTCTAAACAAAATGTAGTAACTATAACTTGTACCTGAGTGTGTGCTCTGTCTTATTATACTCAGAAATAAATCAATTTTCTGGTAACACTTGTAGTGATGGCATGAATCTGTGAATCTGCAGGCAAGAGTGGGCATGTATGTGCACACAAGGGAACATTTTGAGGATATTGTACCCTTACACCACTGAAGCCATTTATTTATTAATTGTTGGATGATCTGCCAGCTCTAAAATCCTTTTTATGCAATATCTTTTTTTTTCATGAAAGAACTGTTAGATTTTGCTCTGAATGTGATCTTCCATTTAATTAAAGAGGCATAAAATCAAATTATATGAACACTAATCTGAAGAGACAATAGGGACAGGTAATATGAATTAATAGTTTCACCAGTGGAGTTCCAAAAATCAAGTGGAGCTATTTTGGTTTGTGCAGGAAGGGCCTCACCCTGTGCTCCAGAAAAGGAGCATATCTATGGAGTTCTAACATACTTAGAGGAAGCCGAAGAGGAGGGACATCCAAGTTCTCAATTTTGTACCCCAGTTTAAATATGTAAGAAAACTGTTACCTTCTAAATCTAGATTATTTTTCTGTAAAGGTTCTTATTTGACAGTATCGCCCGAATGCAATGGTTTGTTTTACTGTTTTGAATGCTGCACCTGTGTTTAAAGTTCACTCTCCTTCTGTACCCTTGCTGTTAGAGCCAAAATCAGTATTGGCTGACTCGTGTTTCCCCTATGCAACCTGGTGCATGGCTGCTCCAAACTACAATAATGCATGTGGAGGAATAATTGCTTCTTTTTCTCCTCTCTTTTTTTAAATAGTGTTTTTGTATCATAGCAATTGTGACAACACAACAGCTGGTGACAAAGTAAGGAAAAAGGAAAGAGCACCTGGTAAATAGAATGATTTCCACATCATATATGTTAATGTTTTTCTTGCATTCACTCCAAAATGTTGAGTAATAAAATGAGGCTAATTGTGAAGCAGAAGTCTTACACTTTTAATTGGGTCTATCAAAAGTCAAGTGTTTTCCTTTGTAGTTTAGTTTCTTGGGTGATCCTATAGCACTGTAATGAAGAAAATTTCTCTTTAATGAAAGGAAATGCAGTCTGTAGAGGATAGACAGTTTCCAATCATGTCTTTCCTGAAGTTCATCCTCTTCTCCAATGTAAAACATGATGCACAGGCATGTAACAGGCCAAGAATTTTAAATTAGTTTGTATTTTCTTTAAATGTACCAAGTATAACATGAAGAAAAAAAGTGACCTGTAGTGCAGTTATGTTAACAATAATGAAAATGAGAAATTTCTTCATATGTCAGAGTTAACAAACAGAAATCAGAATTAGAGTGAAGAAGTGGAATTTTAGTGGCCTTTTTTTTTCATTTTGGTATTTTTAAAGGTGAGATAATTCAGACTGGAAGGGACCTGAGGAGGTCTAGTGCAGATTCCTTGTCTAAACAGAATTAGGTATAAGGTCAGATCATACCTTCATACTGCATATGGTAATTTACCTCAGGAGGAAAACAAACAAAATTTAAAATATTGTGGGTTTTTTTTTCACTTTCACCTAATTTTATTATATTTTCTCTATTACTTCTACTATTAAACCCAGAAATCTTATGTTAAATTCATACCTAAACAATTCCTTTAACTCTGAATAATCAAAACCCTTTGTTAAGATAGCTCAAATTAGTCTGCAGAGCAGCATGACAGAATTTAACATGACTATTCTGACTTCTATTTGTAAGCACAGATAGCAACACAATTGCCAATTAAAATAGAACATATTCAAATTGGAATCACTTTATGGTTGATTAAGCTGCACGATATAACAAACCATGTGTTGTTATGGATATTACCCTAGAGTTTACAGAGTTCCCCTGATAGTCTGAAGAGCGCCTATGGGGACAAGAACTCATGAACTGGAAGTATCTTTGTCATTTTGAAGAATAATATCTTCAGGGAAGCTGGTGTTAAAGCTAATATTTTCCTAAAGTTCACCTATTTAAAGAGAAGCATAAAAAGCATTTTTTAAAATTGATTTGATTCATTCACAGGTAATACATCTGTGGCAGTGGGAGGGTGCAGTAACCTTACGATGTCTTTCATGCAGTAGTGAATTTTACCTCATGGATCTTAAACAAAACAGCTGCAGTGCTTTCTCAAGGCCCTGGGAAAGGATTTAGATCTGGTGGTTTGTGCTGCTGTAACTCTTCTCCATTTTTATTTTCTGTTAGTATGGGCACGAAACCTGACTTCTACTGCTGGCACTGTAATAGAAATCTGATTCTACAAAGCAGATGTCTTAATTTATGTTCCCTTCAGCTGGTGTGGGCAAAAGTAAAGCAGGGCATGCTTTCAAACAGATATCTTGGAGGTATCCTTTGAAGTTACTTTCGCATGGAAAGTATTAACATAACTACAAAAGGTCTAAGAAACTGTGAATCAGCTGTTTTGCCTCACAACACGCTGAGTGAGCTCCACTTTAAGAACTAGCACCAAATTTCAGTTTTGATCTGAAGTTTTATTTCACTTTGTCTCCAAAATTTCACCATGTTGTTGCTACAGCTGTCCTTCCTCTGACAGGCTATAACCAGTAAATGTGTTGTTTCCTCTGTCCACAAAATCATCAACAGGCAGGGGAAACTCTCGCCAGGGCGGAAGAGCCTTGCTAAAGCTTAATAAAAACTGTTGATGTCCCTGCATGTGCTATCATGTCTGTTCTAAAAATATGTATTTGAAGCAGAAGCCAGATTCTCTAAGCAACAAAATACCTTTGTGAAAATGTTTCAAAAAAAGATACAAGAAGGTACTAAAAGCATCGACATGACTGCAATTGCTCGATATTAACTCCATGACTGTAGCAATTAAACAGAAATGCTTAGGATGTTCTCGCTCAGCAGCAGTATTTTGCAACTTCATTCACCATAATATTTTGCAACATTCATTCATCATAAACACTGCTTTCAGCATAATCTCTATATACTATATTACCATACATGGCGTTATACATAATAGACTGCTAACAATACTCATCAGCATAAGCATTTCCCTATCTCGAACATTAACTTCAGCTGACTGTTTGTTTTACTGATATTACCCATCAGGAACTTCTAATTCAACATAACCAACACAAACAAGATTTCAGAAGCCTCTTTACCTTCTGTAGAAGATCCAAAGAAGGAAGGCAAATTTTTGGGGTAGAAAATGCTTCTTCTCCCTTCCAAACCAATAACTCAGGTTTTTCAAAACAACAGCAACAGTATCATGGTATTTTTAGTCTTTGTGCAGCTTATGGACCTTTTCAGAGCCATAAAGGTACCCATTTCCCAGCACAGAAACTGAACAGAGTGTCTCCATCACACCTGACAGGCTCCAAGGCATATGACATAAGCACATAGCTCTCTGTGACTTTTCAGGTACATATATGGATTATGAGAACTTTTTTAAACTGTCTGGTGGTATATCAGGCATGCTAGGTGGTATATCAGGTATCAGGTACGCATGTGCCCTGGATATACCAGGGCATGTGCATCCAGAATCCATCTTCTGGTCATTGCTAACCAATGTTTGCAAGTTTGAGGGAAACCTTTGATCTTTAAAGCGACCCTCAAGAAACAGCATATCTGGCATGTTTGGTTTTGAAAGAAGTTAACACTGATTTTGCCTAAGAAGCTGAATTTCAGGTCCTAGCTCTAGGCTCACAAGGACAAACTCTGTAAATCCAACAGTATGTTGTTTGACCAAAAAAGACTTTTGAAAAATCTATATTGTGCATTCTTTGTCTCCATTCTGGAAGTAAAGCTAACTGTGCTTTACAAGGGGCAATGGGTCTAAACTGGAGCATAGGAAGTTCCACGTTAACATCAGGAAGAACTTCTTTACTGTAAGAGTGACAGAGCACTGGAACAGGTTGCCCAGGGGGGTTGTGGAGTCTCCTACACTGGAGATATTCAAGGCCCGCCTGGACAAGTTCCTGTGTGATGTACTGTAGGTTACCCTGCTCTTGCAGGGGGGTTGGACTAGATGATCTTTTGAGGTCCCTTCTAACCCTTGGGATTCTGTGATTCTGTGAGGTACAAGCCCAAAACACAGTGCTAAAATAAAATCAACTGAGTAAAAAGTTAAGAAATATTTTTTATTTGTCTACTTTGTGCATTTTAAGACACATTCATCACCTAATCTAATTATCCTCTGGCTCATTTCTTTTGTTAAGGTATTCTCACTTGAAAGTGATTTGTGCTGAGAACGTGTCCAGGTGGGTAAAATGGGCATTATCCATAGCTGCTATTCGAACCCTAACAATTTGCACAGGTTGATGGCAGTTTCATAAGCCTATGAATCTTTCTTCAAGACAAGTTTGGAAAAAAATTAAAGAGGATCCTTTTATTAATCAGAGCTCTTACAGGAGAAAATCTAATCATCTCTTGCTCAGACCCTGTCAGAAAAAGCAAAGATGCAGAGTGTCACATCTGTGTCTTGAGTTTTCCTATCTTTAGGGACAATGGTGGAGGTCAGAGTAAATATATCTTTGCTGTTATACAAAGAACAGTTCAGATGAGGGAAACAAGAGATTCTGGATGCCTGGAGGCCATTAGAATTATGAACTTCTTGGGGGTGGAGGTGTAGGCACAGCAGCTGGAACAGTTGGCTAGCATGGCTGATTGACCTGAACAGTCTAAATATTGTTAGAAACTGAGTCTTCCCTTCAAGAACATGGGTGTGCATGGACACACACATGCAGTCTAGTCTTCCTGTGGTATAGAGGTGTAATGCAGCAAATCAGCTTTGGCTTATCCAGCACCTGAAATCTGCCATAAACCAAGTGAACTTTTTAATATGAACTCAGTTCAAAAAAGAAGAGAGGGAGTTCACAGCTGAAACAGAGGGGAACAAAGAGCATTCAGGAAGATCTCAATTCAGTCCCCAAATGCTTACTTTCTTACCAATAGTCCATCTCTGGATGATGTATTTCTATTCAAATGCAGTGCAAAGCAATTTCCTTGCATTAGGAAGCACAGACAGATACTTCTAGATCATTAAGGATGGGTGTCTCTTCTGGCTTTCAGCCCTCAGCTGTGGGGTCAATGGTACTTCTTTGTTCTTTGTGATTCCCTCAGTTTGCAGAGAAACGATGACATTACCATTCTGTTTCAGAGGTAAAACTGTGAGAAGTTTTGTATTGGAAAAACCATTCTGCAGGAACCATACTTGAAAGATGACACTGTACAAAAGGAGGAAATAAATTATAAGATAGCTTTGTATATCTGTGCTTTTGCTCATTTTAAAAGTGCTTCCTGGAAAAGCTTAAGTGACTTGACAAACATTGTAGGAAAATGCTATTAAAGAAATTATTAAAGAAAATGGAAACACTGAATCAAACTGTCCTTTTAGGCCTATACATTCTTCCTTAGTCAATATTCTGATGGCAGCAGGGCTGAAAACATGAAGACTGCTTATTATGTCCATGGTGTATTTGCTCAAATTGAAAAATCTGTCATATCTCCTTTAGGTGTTTCAGAATTTCCTTAAAACTCATTAATTCTGTTCCTTATGAAAGAAGACAAAACAAAACGGAACATAAACATGTATGAAAACAATACAAAACACTTAATTACAGTAGGTCTAACAGTAACAAATAGTGTCCACAGACTCTTTTTAACTCATACACACTATCAGTAAGTAGGGTTTTTTTTTAACAAATTAGATTCTAAATCAGTGTTATATAGTAGAATAGAAATCTGGAATAGACATGGCTAGAAACTTGCAGTTTTCCATTAACAACTATAGAAACAAATCTGAAGTCATCACGACTCATTAAGCCAGCTTTGACCTGAAACTTTGCAAAATTATATGAAAGTTATAAAGAAACCTATCTTCAGTTAAAACTCCTGGCTTTCCAGGTATATTCACTTGGAAGATGGGGCTCGGTGAGTTATATTCTTCCTCAAGACAGATAGATCTCATTCGAGCCTTCATTTAGTGTTAAGGCATGGCAAGTCTCTGGAGTCAGATAGGCCCTGCAAATTATCAAAGGTTATCTAAGAGTTTTTCTGAATGCCAGGGAGGGACAGGTTTGCACCACTTAATTGAAGGTCACTCAAGCACCAGATCCATTCTGACATGCAAACTTGCAGAATTACTTAGTCAAAGAAAACACAAGGTTCTACCTACTAAATACTGTTGTTAAAGTGTAGCAAGAGATAATGCTTATTCCCAAGAACAGGATTTCTGCATGTTCAAAGAAGGCCACATTTCTGAGCATTTTACCACCTATGCCTTACTGGTGGGACTCCACTGGCCAGTTCAAAGAATCATTTCAGATTATTTATCAGGTTCTGATGCAGAAATATATCAGGGACAGATGTTCTATGAAATCCCTGCACACATCTATTGCTCTAGAAGTCGATTCCCCATGCCATAGTACTGAAGGCAACAGCATAGGTAATGAATGACAAAAGAGGCACTTGGCTTTTGATATGTCCCCACTCACCATTCACTGCTTGGTTCCCTTCGGGCCTCAGGCTCCTGGGTATCTTGCAGGAACTATCCAAGTGGTGTCACTTAAAGGGCAAAGAGATAAACCATATGTGAAAAAGAATAAAATTACATGCCTTTGTCCCTTTCAAACAAAGTAAATCAACCTATAACAAACCAGAAAAAAGTGGCTTTGTGAATAAGAGGCCTGATTTTCATGTACATTGCCTTACAATTTCCCTACAGCAAAATAAACCTTGAAAAGGGTACTAAAATGTTTCCCTTTTTAAGCGTGCTTTCACTAGCATTCTATCTTTCTAAATTCTTGCAAAGATTCTCTTAATCAGTCCATATAACAACGCTAAAGAGTTTCTTTCCTAATTAGAAATAATAAAAAAATAAAATTGTGAAGCAATTACTAAGTAACTTTAATAGTAAAATGTTAAGTGGTACTAGAAAAGTGTGAACTTACCAGTAAGTATCAGAACAAAAAGAGTTGTGATATAGCCTGACCTATAAATGCATTTGCATCCTTGGAAGCCAGATTTCACCCCTGATATTGTGGCCATCATTTTAAAGGTACAAAAAAAAAAAAAAAAAAAAAAAAAAAAAAAAAGAAACCCCAAAAAATAACCCCCAAATCAGTTTACAAGTCATTCTAGGTTGTCACAGATTGGAAATAAGAAATCAGAGGATGAGAACACCCAAACAAATTCATGCCATTGCCATTGCTGTTATTATCACCAGATTTTGCATTTTTAAAGCAGACTTTCACATGCATAGCTAGACTAAACTGTGGCATCTCATATTGATCTCACCCACTGAAACTTTCAAACAGCCTGGAATCTTGTCTAACCTCCTGCAAATATATGCGTTTAAAGGTCACACACATGATGTGAGATTTGCTTGCCAAATGCATCCTGTGTGCTCATTCTACAATGCAACCTGACAGTTAACTTCAGACTGCTTGGTGGTGGTTTACACTGGAAGACTGAAGATTTAATGTTAAACACAGAATTATCCAAGCTGCTTCAGTCATGCAATCTACAGCATTCCTCAGATAACCACAGTGATGTGGTGGGCCAGCTGAAGGAAGCTAAAACACCTAGTATGTTTAGCACATTTAATAGTTAACTGCCGTTGTTTCAAAATTGGAAAAATATTTGCTGCTTCCAAAGCAATCTGCTGTTGGAAGCTACTGAAAATGTTGGTTATTCATACAGATCCTACGTCTCTTAATATGTTTAAGCCATCACAGTTGCTACCATTTGATCCTTTTACAGTGATATAACATACTGGTTGAGGAGGTGCATGGCTTTTGTTCAGATATCATTTAAAATGCAGAGATTCAACAAGATTAACTGCAAGAGCCATTAAGGATATAACTACTTGCAAATTTCTGTCACTAAAATGTATAAATAACAAGAATAATAGCAGAAAAAATGAAATTAAACAGCCTTATGCAAAATACTGCCAACTGGACTCCTTTTTCCTGCAGGCAGCATGAAGACAAAAGCAAAGCTGCTCTACCTTGTGGCAGTTAGCAACTGATCCTTCTACACACTATTTTAAAAGTATTAGATAATTTTAAGCTGTTTTATCCCTCAATATTATATAAGAGCAATTTTAATTAATTCTTAAGAGTTAAAAAAAAGAAAGAAAGAAAGAAAGAAAAATGAAGATTTGTGTTTCTTAGGAATGTTAAGCTGTACAAAAGCTCTAGGCTTTGTTTTTGGCCTGTCATTCTAAGGGAGGTGAGGACGGATTATAATTGCACTGTGGGGCCTGAACAGAGGACCCCTGTAGGTAGAGCAGGCCTTTCAATCTTCTGATCAACGGAGCTGAAACAAAAATGCAGGAGGGCTGTGTTCCCACGTTCTTTGACAGTTTCCTGCTGCAGATAGCGTCCTTTTAAACCTCCCTTATGCTTTCATTATGCTGGTGAAATAATGAATAATTTGCCTCCTCCACTCTTTGATATGCATGGTCAGATATTATTGGCTAAGAAGCAAGAGGGACCTTCCTATAACCTTAATCCAGTTCACACTAATAAAATGATTTAGCTGAGCATTCTTGGGAGGCAATTATTTTTCTTGAAGACAATGACTATCAAAAAGTCCCTAATGGGCAGAGGCAGATCAGGTCACCTCAGCCTTCCATTTTCTTCAACACAGGCAATGTTTGGACCCTTAAAGTATGAGCTCCCTTCTGCAGTTTTGTCACAAATGCTCGATCATTACTGTTGCTGAGTGTAGGGTTAAAAATGAATTAAGCTTAATTTTGAGTTATTCGAGTGTGCAGTTATTGACTGTGAGAGGTTAACTGTACTCTGAGTTCTCTGAGACAAAATTTTCACAAGGAGAGATATGCTGGAGACATCTAAAGAGGTACTTCTGTTTCTTAATAGTAGTGGTGAGCAAACATATTTTAGTTCTCATTTTCCTTTTTGCCATTAAATTATGCAGCAGGCATTCTTAGAGAGAAGAACCCCAGGATTATTTTTTTCCTAAATTAATGCAGTATTAATGAAAGACAGATTTATTAATTTAAAACATTACTCTTTTTTGGCAAGATTAACACTAGTTAAAACAGACTAGTATTTTCTTCTTTGATATCTTGAAAATCATCAACAATTACAAAATGCATTGGCTGTCAAACAATAGTACTCTTATATAATCTGAACTGATTTCCAAGAGTCTTTGCAAACATAAATTGAATCCTCACACTCCTCTTGACACAAAGATCATGTGTATATCCTTATTATTTGTGACTTATTATGATTGCTGTTATCATTACTACTTAATACTATTGTTAATATTCTTAACAGAAAACATCAGACTAATTGCATCTTTTAAAGACAGGTAGATATGCACTAAGTTTTCTAAAGACATGTAGGAGCCTTTTGTTCACACCTTCTATTATTGTACCAATATAATTAAAGTGAATTGAAGACATGGGTCACGGGTGCATTTGCATATCTAAAGTGTAGCCTGATCCTGAAAAAACCTAGGTGTGCTGCAACCGCATATTTTTTTATGAGAAAACAGAACTTCCAAATAAACAGTTCTAAGCATGACTTTATAGTGTCAGTTACATGCAAAAAAGATTGGTATTAAATGGACGCATTCTAATAAAATTAAGGCAACTATTTCAGGCTATGTAACCGCAGTTCATACTGAAAATATTATTGTTAACAAAGTTTTCCTATGGTTATCCTTGGCAATAATATTAATGAAAATGCATAAGTTGTGCTATTTAAACTTGTTTACTTAAAAATGAATGAACTGTAAATTCAGAGTCAGTTCTTTGAATTTCAGACATCCAGTTGAAGCTCAGAGATAAAGCAGTCATACACATTTCATCTGAATCAGTCCCACCATTGTTTATTTAAGGATGATATTATGACTGTTTTCCTAATTCACATGTCTGCAAACCCAATTTCAGCTGTGAAGAATCTGATCTTTAAGACTGATGAGGATTGTACTAGGAGTTGGATGCAAGTGAGAGATACGAATCATCCTAGTAAAGGTTTTCAATGCAGAATTGGAATTGTGTCAGTTTAAAAAGTGTTGGTAGTAAAATAACACCTGGAATATTCCATGTAGCTCTGGCTATCCAGAGTCAAAAAGACAAAATGGAAGTAGAATAAGAGCAAAGAATATCTTCTTTTCTTCTGAGAGAAAACTGAAAGACAAAAGCCAAGGTAATTTCAATTATTCTGTAACTACACTAAGGAGAAGAAAAATTAAGTGTAAGCTGATGAGAACCAAAACTTGCAACCTGGCTGAAATTTGATTGTTGATCCATGGATATTATAGCAATAGCATTACTTTGTTATCTTCCTTCTCTTTAAGGTGTTATCTCTCTCTAATTAAGTATACATCATAAAATGGAAAAAAAGAGATCCTTAGTCTAGAAACAGTAAGGTGCTTACCTTATGGAAATTCTCTTATGGAAACATAAGAGAATTTACCAATATCTCTTAGATGTGATGTGACATCCAATCTAAAAAAGCTCATGTGATATGTTGCCTACATAGATGTCCTTGCATTATACCTCTCTATATTTTAGTACCCAAGGTTAGTTTGGATGCAGCTAATTCTTTTCCCTGCCTGAGGTTCTAGTGTCTCAATTCATCATCCTGCCTCACTTCTTTCCTAGATCTCTTCCTATGGTAAACTGTTACTGAACTAAAGTATGAAGATACCAATTAATAAATTTAGGGCAATAGCAGGCAGTATAAAATACATAGCTGGGATGCTGTCTTCACAGACAGCTGCCATGGTCCAGAGATAAGAAAAAACATTACAGGTAGAAAAGCTACGTGAAAAAGAAGTGCAGAGAGAGAAGAAGGGCATACTGGAGACAGCTGATCAGGTTCCACCAATGCAGCAGGGAATGAGAAACACCAACCAGTTGAAGGAATGGCCACTGTTTCATTGCTGAGGTTACTTGCATTGACAACACTGAAAATTGATTAAATTGATGGGACCCCTGGTTAAAAAAAGGTTTAAAAACTAACATGGTGAAATGAAGTATATTATGATATTTAAATTACCAGATTTAATACTCAAAACATACAATTTGTAATTATAGATTTCTGTTGTAAACTTCCACAATCACGTATTTCATAATTGGAAAAGATATTAATCAGTGAGTGAATATGGTACAAGAATAAATAACTTCCCACATCAGAAATTCCGAGCAATTTTTTACCTAGCTTTGAGTAGACTGTTTGCAAAGATGAGCAGCAACACAGACTGCTTAAATTCAGGAATCCACCAAATCCATCTGTTCTGGAGAAGTGACCAGGAGAGCAGTACATGCTTGGTATTGAGCACTCATTAACCAATGTTTTTGTCTTCATTTGTTCAGAACTAGAAAATGCTCACTTTCTTACCACAAATAAGGAGAGTCACAGTAATGAGAACTCTCTAGTCTGTTGTGATCACTTAAATTAGCAACTTCTAGAAGCCTAATGATGCATTAATATGACCTTCAGTCAAAGAAATATACCCTCAAAATCAAGATGATTCAGCATCTTCACCAGCATAAATTTCAGACAATCACTTGGAGTCACTGAATCTATAAACCAGGAAATGGTCTCTGTTCTTACCACGAACCGAGAAACTGTTTTTCTCGGGAAAAAGGTATCATTATTAAAAATCACTAAGAGAGGTGATAAACATTAGGAAGCTCCATTTCCTTATATTTGCTTTGGATGAGTTAGGTTTTCTTCTGAGGGATTTTAAGAAAAAAACATTTCCTTGAAAAATGGATGAGATCTCATCCTGCTTTTATATTTGAAGGATTTTTTTTAACATCAGTCCATAAAGCTCCTTCCATAATGTTATATTTCTGGACAGACGAAGCAATATCAATACCAGACGCCTTTGAAAAGCTATTAATATGACATACATTGTCTGATCGCATTTCCATTGAAGCACATCAACTTGAGTAGTACAGTATTTTGAAAATCCACAGCAACCACTTACTTTGGTGAGAATCAGATTAAGTTTTATTTAAAAGGTAAGGAAAAGCTACACTCAATATATAAGAAAAAAGGTACAATAAATATTCTGATTCAGGTGGATTTTCGGCCACAACTGAACTGTTTGAGAATTCTGGAAATAAAGAGAGAAAATGAATAAAGCACTCATGTTTTCTTACATTTTTTTCCATGTATCTGTTCCAAAATTATTAACAATGAGCTTATCTTTCCCTAGCTCCAAAAGTTAAAGTCTTTCTTGATTTTCTTGACTCTGAGAAGCTATTTTGATCTTATTCCACTCCCTTTCCTTTCCTTTCCTTTCCTTTCCTTTCCTTTCCATTCCAGTTGTCCTGGGTTCAGCTGTAGCAGTCATTTTTTCTTCTTCTTAGCAGCTGGTGGAGTGCTGTGGTTTTGACTTCAGTCTAAGAACAGCGCTGATAACACACTGATGGGTTTACTTGTTGCTAAGTAATGTTTACTCTGATCAAGGACTTAGTCTTATGCTCTGCCAGTGAGGAGGCATATAGGAAGCTGGGAGGAAGCAGAGATAGGACACCTGATCCAAAGTAGCCATAGGGGTACTCCATATCACAGCACATCATGCCCAGTATATAAAATGGGAGGAGCTACCTAGAAGGCAGACATTGCTGCTAGGATTGGGCTGGGTATCGGTCAGTGGGTGGTGAGTGATTGTATTCTCTTCCCTTGTTATTTCCCTTATCATTATTATTATTGGTGGCAGCAGTAGTGATTTGTGTTATACCTTAGTTACTGGGCTGTTCTTATCTCAACCTGTGAGAGTTACATTCTTTTGATTCTCCTCCCTGTTCCTCTGAGAGCAGGGGGAGGAAGAAGAGAGGAGGAGTGAGCAAGTGGCTGCATGGTTCTGAGTCAGCAGCTGGGCTTAAACCACACCACCAGTCTAGTCTAGTCTAGTCTATTCCATTGGCTTGGAAGACATATTCTATGCAGGTAGGATATTAAGACTGCTCCTTCTGACATAAGCTTCAAAAGCAACTTCCAAGTGAGCACAGACAAGGTAGTAGTTATAATCCTCACCGGGAGGTTGATACCTATTACTGGCCTTGATCTGGCAGCAGAACAGCTCTAGGGAAGCTTTCCTTAGGTATGTCCACATATAGAGAGGGAAGTCGAAGTTTAGTCACTCTCCTACATTCCTTCCTGTGCTTGATGAGGACAGCAGTTACACCAGAACTTTCTTTTCATTCTCTGAATGCAAACCAAAGCATTTTTTAAAGTTCTGGTGGAAGAGTTTGGGTGGTTAAATTGTTGGGATGACCACTCTGAGTCTGAGATACGTACATCTTTTTTAAGCAGAATGTTGCAAGCAATATTCTTCTAATGGCTCTTTAATTATTACACAGCTGAATAATTTTAACATTCTTTTGCTGCTCAAATATATGAAAAATCAGCTCTTGCCACAATACAAACTAATTTGTGTATGGAACATTTTACTGAAATATTTGATAAATGAGTAAAATATTTTAGGGTGGAATAGAAAAGTTAATTCCTTGTGAGATGATCAACTGCAAATGTCTATATAACATGAGCATAGTCTATTTCTTGACTTAAAGTACAGTTCGACTAAGAAAAGATATTATTTAGGAATAGTGACTCCAGGCAAGATTTGTTAAGAGTACAGTGATGATGTTAAAAAGCAAAGATCAAATTCGGTCCATAACAGGAGAATCATTATATGCTATCATAGCAGAAAAATACCAAATAAATATGGCCTATTACTCTTTCATAGAATAGTGCAGAATCTTGACAAGTACTCAAATCAGTCAAAATCATATTAGGAGCAAAGTGCCCACAAAAACAAAATAAAGCAAAACCAAGAAAAAAAAAAAAAGACATAAAAGAATCAGATTATTTATACAATATCAGGTAGCTCAGATATAGAAAGATTTTTTTATCTACCCCCACTGAATATTTATCATGTTGCTATTCACTTGACAGTGATATAAAAAGAATGTTGAAAACCAGTACAAAATATTTGGAAGGAGAATATGGTATGTGCACACTGGATAATGTTAAATAATACTCTTTTTGCTTTAGATTTGTGAGTAAGGTTGCATCACTTAGTATTGTAAAGGAAAAACATCTTTGTGTTAGGCACTGATGATGTGTGAACTTCCCCTTAGGTGACCTCAAAGATGCCATAGGATAACTGTGTCTATAAAATCATTGTATGCTTTGCATTTGTCTCTTAGGAGAACTCCTAGGTTTCCTTTGTGTTGCTGGCAGGTTGAATGCATCATGCCAGTGGACATGTAAGACCACCCATGCATTGGCCCCTACCAGCTCTGTGAACAACCTCATAATTGGAGAATTCCACCTGTAAAACTCATAGTCTGAGTGAAAGACTTGAACCATCTGCCAAACAATTAGTACTGCATGAGCTTTACAGAAACACAGTATGTTAAAGCAGCTGCATCCAGAGGCCAGAACTTACCTGATGATAATGCAAAAGTTTCATGGCATTTGCCACTTCTCGGTGAATAAGCCTTATGAACATTGTGTATACACACATATCACTCAAAGAAAATATCTAAGTCCTCATCACCAATGTCTGTTCCAGACAGAGTCTGATTAGTGGGACAGGGACTTTGGTAGCCTTTCAGTCAATGAGAAAAAGAGCAAAGAAGGACCAAATTCCATTCAAAAGGGGCTACTGGGTAAATTTATGTAAGGAAGACACAGACAGGTTCTTCATAATACTGAATTCAAAGTCAGAAAAAGATACATGTGAAATCTAAAACTTTACATTTTATACATCTTTTTTGAACACACATGCATGTATCCATGTACACATACATACAGGACCTTCGAAGAGCTGTTTTGGGCCTGGAAGAAAAGTAAATATTCCACCCTTCCACCATCTCTCCTTAACACTCCTACCTGCCCACATCTCCCCCAGCTTCTCTGCACTCAGAACCCCTTCTCCACATTCTTTAAATTTGCCAAAATGCATCAGAGGAAGATTTTAACTTCTCTATACATTTGTATGTATATTTACCTAATCTTTTTCCATATTTACATGCCTCAACTTCCTCCACAGCCATATGTCACTGTCTCTGTTTTCTAAGGCTCCTAGGACTCACCCATACATCTGCTTTTGCCGTATTTTTAATAGAGATGACAGCAGAATGCAATCAATAGTTTCCTACTTGCTCTCTGCGTTCTGAACTGAGTTAGTACAAGCAGAGCATGATCAGTTTTCTCAGCACACCTAGGCAGTTGCTTGGAATCATAGCATCTCCCGCGCTCCCCTGGCCCTTCAGGTCACCTGCTAGCCACTGCCCTGTCACAGAGGGGTGGCAGTCACTCTCAAACCAGGGTTGCAGCACTTCATTTTGTTCAGTAAGACTACCCAACCTGCATCATTATAGAAAACTGTGTTTTCAGGCTTCTGCCTATGCTACTTTTATTTGGTAGATAGTAGTTAACTATTTAAGATAGCAAAATCTTCTGTAAATAAGAAGATCCAGATTTTAAGTTCTCATTTTTCTCAAATCAGTAGCAAACTTCCTCTGAATTCAGGAAATCCAGATATGCAGCTAGGCTTAACGGGAGGATTACCATTGATAACAGGAATGTTATTTTAATTTAGTGAAATGAGGATCTGGGCCCAAGGTCATTTATTAATTGAATATGGAAGACACCAGAGTAGTTTAAAGGCTTTAATGACAATATGATTATCTGCAGGGGAAACATTTGTTTGTGTTTTCTTTTTACTCTCTTTCAAGCCTATGTGGGGGAGTGGATATGTTGCATTGGAAAGTATTCCCAGTGACAGATACAGAGGAGCAAGGAGATGAAGCAATTACAGTAGATGGGAGCCTGATGGGTGGGAATGGGGGAGGAGATATTCACTCTGGGTCTACAGTTACTGTAAAAGTTTAAGGCAGTTTTCACATATTTATCCAAGATGGCCTTTGAAGTGTCTTGTGGGTAGCAGTTGGAGGTTTGCTGTCACTGAGAGTGTCAAGGGACCCTGAAGATTTACAGCACAGCTTTCCCAGCAGAGGGTAATTGCTGCTAAAGAAGAGAGGTTGGAACAGCTCTTTCAACTTAGACCCAGCTTTAACTTTTGCGCTGTTGTCCTGAGAGCTGAAACCATCAGTAGTTGCATGGTTTTTTGTACTAGCTGGGTGGGGTCTGTAAGCTACTGTCCACTTTCTTTGACTGTAAGTGTCTGGGAAACAAAAAGTTCCATCAATGCTCAGGAACAGGCAATGAGTTTTAGCATCTCCATTCCTGACTCTGCAGTCTGAGACACCCCAGAGACCTGAATTCAAGAACTCTCTGAGCAGCCATTCTCCAAAAAACAGTTTCACTTCAGATATCTACATTAGATACTAGCTTTTAAACCTTATTATGTACATTAGCCCCAAGAGTGGGCTTGTGGCCAAAATTGTCCACGTGCTGCCACGTGCTGCCTACAGGAACACTCTCTGAGTGTGGCTACTGGTGTTAATACAGAAAGAAGGACTGTGGTACAATGTGCCATTTTCCCATCCACCCTTGTAAGTACATGACAAGCCAGACAGCTTGAAGGCTTGTTTTGAAGCCTCCAGCAGCCATCCCAAGAGGACAATGATTGTGATTTGTGAGCACCCCTACTGAAGCCCCTCTGCATAGTCCATCCTGAGTGTGACCAGGGGTTCTCCAGTCTTCCTGCCAGTGAGCAAATAGGTAGCACACAGCCTTACTGTGCGCTGCAACTCCCATTAAACATTGTGTGGTATCAGGGGTGTGAGTAAAGCCCAACATTGCTGACACTTAACTTCTGATCTTGCTCGTGTTTGCTGCAGGGTATGGTAAAACTTTGACAAACATTTCTTAAGCAAATGATCTTAAGCAAAGTTACGAAATCTGCTTCCAAAGAGCAGGAGAGGATCAAGCAGGCCCAGAATATCAGAGGGGACGAATTCTTTGGTTTGGTATGAGAGCAGACAGTGCATGAAAAAAGGTGACAAGGGGTCAGTAGGGGAACACACAGGATAAAATACTTTCATCTATTGTGCTGGGGTCAATAGGCTCCCATCAGGAAATCCTGAGCCCAAGATTAATTACTTGTTGCAGTAGGTAGACCATTGTATTCTGGAAAACATTGTGGTGACTTTGGGCATCTTGCAGATTTCTGGTTCACGCAACGAAATTTCATATAAAAAAGCAATAGTAGCCAAGACAGTAGTAATGGGTGGTGGCGAGATGCCTTTTAGCTCATTCTAATCAAACTCTTTTCAAAGATACCTCCAGCTTGGCTAGAAACTATGAGAAACTATTTGTTAAATATTTTGGAAGACTTTCATAGGAACTCAGAATTACATGTCATGGCTATTATGTTAGTGCCATATGTGACATAAAACATATGGCATGTTATGTGACATAAAACCTTCTTTAAAAAAATCTCAAATCTGTCTGTGTACATTCCATTGGAAATTTATTTGAATTCCTTAAATTCTTCGTGTCATAAACTTGAGAGACTCGCATTTTAAAAATAAGCTTCAACCCTACTTTTTGTCAAGGTCCAAATATGTGGTCCCCTTTAGAGCAATTAAACATGGATTATTTTTTGTTTAAATTGTCCTTTTTTTAAAGAAAAACTAAGCCGTATCCTATAGTCCTTCTTTTGTGTGAAATTTCCCATTACATTTAAGGTTATCAATACTTAATTCCTAAACTATTAAGTAAAAAGTAAAGTTCTGGCTGATTTAGAATACCAGATTGGGTCTGTATGGTATGTATGTTTTAGTAAATGCTTTATCATCATTTTAGGTGAAGACCGTTTGCATCAGCTGATCCTCACTTCTTGTCCTGAGTTGCAGAGCTATGTTGTGCTGCACTAGATCCTGCACCATTGCTGATAAAATATCATTGACATGTAGAAAGACTAAGAGCCTTTTTATATCTTTGCAACTGTGACTCACTATATTTGTAAAGAGTTTGTAAGCAGGAGCTACTTTGCCATTTATTTTATTGTTTTCCTCCCTTAACATATTTAAATCTTTAAATACAATTTCAGTAATCTTATCCTCTAGTGTTTAATCTACTTAGTCTGTAACATGAATCAAGCAAACTACAAAAATCTCAGTGAATCATAAAATATCAATTTACTACATGTGCACTTCAGAAAACAAGAGGTAAAGGAAAAGAGATTTCACCAGATCAACATTCAAGGCACTATACTGGTTACACTACAGCTCATTTGAACTCTAAAAGCTTAGAATGTCTTAAACAAAATTTAAATCACCTATGCTACATGTGAATGTGAACATGTTTTTATTGATAGCAAGAAGAAAATCAAGCAAGCAAGCAAGCAAGCAACCATCCAAACCAAACCCAAAATGGGCAGTGTGCGCTTGCAGCCCAGAAAGCCAACTGTACCCTGGGCTGCATCACAAGAATTGTGACCAGCAGGTCAAGGGAGGGGATTCTTTCTCCTCTCCTCTGCTCTCATGAGACCCCACCTGTAGTACTGTTTTCAGCTCTGGGGTCCACAACATAAAAACGACGTGGGCCTCTTGGAGCAATTCGATAGGAGGGCCACGAAGATAATCCAAGCGCTGGAGCACCTCTCCTATGAAGATGGATTGAGAGGCTTGGGCTTGTTTAACCTGGAGAAGAGAAGGCTCCAGGGAGACCTTAGAGCAGTCTTCCAATACCTAAAGGGGCCTACAAGAAGTCTGAAAAGGGGCTTTTTACAAGGGTGTGTAGGGATAGAAAAAGGGGGAATGGCTTTAAACTAAAAGAGGTGAGTTTTAGATGAGATATCAGGATAAAATTCTTTACTATAAGAGTGGTGAGATGCTGGTACCGGTTGCTGAGAAAAACTGTGTCTGCCTTATCCCTGGAAGTGTTCAAGGGGGCTTTGAGCAACCTGGTCTAGTGGAAGGTGTCCCTCCCCATGGCAGGGTTTTGGAACTAGGTGATATTTAAGGTCTCTTCCAACCCAAAACATTCTATGATTCTATGAAAAACCACGCCAAAACATAAATAGCTTCATAAGCTACTTAATCATCTTGGTTGAGTGAAGTGTGGTCTTCTATGGAATTTTGTTTTATTGTTCACTGTAAATTCTGATTGAAATTTCCCAGTGGCTGGAAACTTGCAGTTGGGTGTCTGGTGTCTCATGAATTGTGAACTTCTGGTGATGCTTCTTTTGTCATCAGGACACTGAAGGGGACTTCTGGGTATCATCTTTTTGATTTTGTTTTCACAGATGTTTTAAGAGCTTTGTAAAGCTTCTATTTCTCTGACAGATTAATTGATACTGTTCATTAACATTCAAAAGTTAATGGGAAAGACAAACAGAAACAAAGACAAATTATTTGATTTCATTAACCTTTATTTTTTTTAAGACAACCTACCTAAAAATATCTCTATAAGACAGAATGTCTTTCTTGGTTTCCCAATAAATTTTACACTACTTTTCTGTTTCAGATATTGTTTATCCTGTGTATTTTGTAGTGAAACTTAATTCTTTCCATTGCCATCCTTATTAAAGGACAGATGTTGGTTTGCTGGACTCTCAAGTATGAATCTGAGGCCCATCCTGACTCCTGTTTCAATACAACGGCACCACTGAACCACCTAAAGTAAGAGAGATATGGAACTGTATTGCTGAAATGTGAGGAGCACTTTTGGAAAAAAATCAGTGAGGACTTCATGAAGGTCTTAGTGATTCTGGGCGTTTACACAGCCTGGTAGTAAAATGTACCTGATTATTTTCTATGGCACAAATGTACCATATGCGGATCCTGAACATATTATACAAGCATTTCAACATATGTAAACAATTATTTCTTTCCTGTTGCTCTGCTTGTTTCTCTCATTAACATTAGCCATGCACCCTTGCTTCAGCTATTCTCCAGCTGTGGGTGGCTATGGATCTACTGGGAAGCCCACTGGTTGACTTACAGCCAAGTTGAATAGTCCTGTTTTATTGTTGCTGGTGACTGAGAAGCTGTTCTGGACTATCTGAGTTCAGTGGAAGTAATCATATGGCCTTCAATATCTTTTAAATCATACTTTCTAATGTTTTGGAGACAGAGATATTATTAGATCAAAATGTTCTGTATCAAGTCAACATTTGCTAGCCTTTGATTGCTGCATAATCAAAGTTGTGATTGATATATAACTTAACCCTCCTTCTTAATAATTTTTAATCTTCTGTTATATATTAAATGTGTTCAAAGGGAAAAATCACATGCATTTTTTGAACCACTGACTTTGATAACATTTTTTTTACTTACAAGCTGTTATTTAGCATCTGTTGTGGGAAAGAACACACACATTCCTAGATATTTTTCATGGTCTAAAGATTTTAAGATACAAGAAAGAGTGACTGTACTCATATTAATTTTTCTGTCGTAATGCAAATCAGGAATGATGTGTGCTGGCTGGAGCTGAACAAATAATCCGTAGAAAATAATGTATTCAGTGAGTTCTGCCTCTCCCTGTTTCATATTGTTCATGGCCATACATAGCTCTTTTCTGAAATAAATTAGTTATTCTGAATTATTTACTACAGTCTACATTAGGTAGATTTTTGGCTGCATGCCTCAAGATGCATATTTGCATATGTGACTGCAGAAGCTGTAAACTGTACAGAAAGGCAGCCATGCCTTACAACTCCGTCATTAATGCTTTTTTTTATAATAACAGCTGTGCCCAGGTTTAGACATTGCTACACAAAGCAGTGCAACACCTAAATATTAGATAATCCAAACAGGGGCAGAAACCACAGACCCAAATAGAATTCTTTAAATTCCTGGACAGAATTAGGTGAACAATGGCACTGCTGACAGGAGGACATGAACAGGGTGATGCTGCTTGAGCCAGACAGAAAAAAATGATGAAGAAAATAAAAGTTTTGTTCTCTGATACATTCCTGAAGCAAATGCCCTGACAAGCTTTAAGACCCTCAGTTGGAGGGTTGTCTCACTATTCTCAGTTAAAATACAGACAAAGAGAGAAGAAATGGAGAAGAATGGTAACACATGCCCACTATATAATAAAAAATCCCTTAAAAATAGGAAGGGCCTCCTTCCGTGTTGGTTTAAAACCCATCTTTCCCTCTCATTTTTATCCATAAGAGAAAAGGACAGTTATTTTGTCTTTATGGTAAAACTAAATATCAATTCCTTGAATATAATGTAAAGTAGAGAGTTTTAATAGAAAATGCAATTCTCAAACGTACATTTAAGCACTGACTAAAGACTAAGGTAATAGTTGCATAATTATTTCTATGTTTACAGTCATATTAAAAAAACAGCAAAACAACAAAAAAGCACACACACACACACACACACACACATACACACACCCCGTCCATCTCCAAGAAAAGAAACATCACATTTACATAGAAATCACTAACAGGTACTCAGTGTCACAGAAACTGTCTTGCAACCTTACACCAGCCACACGAGCTGAGCTGGCTTGGCAGTGTAAGGGAAGGTATAATACTGTGTGTGTGGGAGGCTAGTGAAGAGAAAAAGAGAAAGTGTAGGAGGAGTTGAATCTGTCATTTTGCATTTGGTACGAAAAAATTTCTATTCTGTTGCTGCCTGTTTGGTACTGCAGTAAGTGTGGGGACTGTGGAGCAGGGATTGCTGCTCTCTATCCATAGGCTGTTCTGAACAACAAACAATCCTGTGTTAAGTAGATGCTATTTCCCTTTCCACTGAGAACCTGTGAAACAAAGTCATCTGTGGCAAAATGAAAACCTGTTTCCTCAGACTGACACTAGGCCTTTTATATTTATTCAGCTGTCAGAATTTATCCTCATTCTTTAAAGAGGGGAAAGACCCTGGGAACTTCTGTATTGTTAAAGCTGAGGGTCATGATCTAAAGTCTTATGACTTTTATTATAAAGGGCATTTTTTATATTTGAGAGAGATTGACCAAAATCTTACTGGGTTAAGACACAGCTTGTATAAAGGTGGTGAGGTCAACTTCTGCTCTGAGTTATGCCAGTGTAAATCTGGGATAATTTAATTACAATCAGTGGAGTCAATCCAGGAACTTAATTATCCCGTTGTTTTGGGTTATGTGATGCTTCTGGAAAAACAATGGGAATTATGTGCATAAACAACACGATGACTGAACTCTGGTAACAGCTAACAGGTAACTGTTACCAGAACTGATATTTACCGTGCCAAACATAAAAGATAGATAGAATCATAGAATCATAAAATAGTTAGGGTTGGAAAGGACCTCAAGATCATCTACTTCCAACCCCCCCTGCCATGGGCAGGGACACCTCACACTAAACCATCCCACACAAGGCTTCATCCAACCTGGCCTTGAACACCGCCAGGGATGGAGCACTCACAACCTCCCTGGGCAACCCATTCCAGTGTCTCACCACCCTAACAGGAAAGAACTTCCTCCTTATATCCAATTTAAACTTCCCCTGTTTAAGTCTGAACCCGTTACCCCTTGTCCTGTCACTACAGTCCCTGACAAAGAGTCCATCCCCAGCATCCCTATAGGCCTCCTTCAGATATTGGAAGGCTGCTATTAGGTCCCCACGCAGCCTTCTCTTCTCCAGATAGCAATTAGACATAGATATAATGCTAAAGAAAAATATGAATATATGTATATATACATAGCATATGTCAGAAAATCAGACAGCAAAGAGGTATTCAGACACAGTTCCAGTTTATTTCTTTTGTGGGTTTTTTTTTTTTTTCCATCGAAACCCTTAACTTAGAATACAGCTGAAGACATATTTGATTTCAGGTGGTGCCAGCTCCAAAGTGAAAAAGACTTTTTTATTGTTGTTGTTTCTTGTGGAAAAAATTATAGTTTGCTTTCCTAAAATTATGATACTGGCCACTGAGAGTACTTTTTTTTCTTTTCTTTTTTTTATCACAGTAGATAAATGGGAGGAGGGTGTAAGCAACTAAAGTTATATTCCCAAGATTCACCAGGTAAGGTGTGAATGAGGGAGCACTAGAGCATGCAAATATGCAAATGGTAAAGGAATTTTCACAGTTGTGGAAAGCCAGGGCAAGCTATTTGGGACAAAACTTCACATTTCATTACCAGAGGTTATCAGGAGATTACCAAAAGGTTACCAGAAGATGAGAGACACTGCCTACATCTCTGTTAGCACACAAAACAATAAACAATAAAATAAATAGTAGGGTGTCCAGAAGCCAATTGAAATTATTTGGTCATGTCCATAATATAAAGCAATTTTTACCACTATGGGTCCAAACCATAGTTTTGGGAATGGATTCTGGCCTATGATGGCTTCGGAACTGTGTAGTTGAAAAGTATTAGTTTAACAAGGCCAAAACCTTGGTGGGGTACATTCTACCTATTCAGTCATATAAACTAAGTTCTGATGCCTTGGCTCTGGCACCATTTCATTTACTGGCAGTTTACTGTAGCTGGTGTGTTTGAAGGAAGCTTGTTATCTCCAATATTCTTACTGGCCTTAGCTCACATCTCTGATTTTTGAAGTCAGGAAGAGCTGATGTCTCTTACAGATACCTGCCTCATGAGATCACAGTTTTCATTTCTCGGTCTCAGGAGATTTTCACTGTACTTGGTACTCAAGATCAGTCCATAAGCCCATTTTCGGCATCTCTGCTACTAGAAAAAAAGCTATCCCTCTCTCTAAAAGCCTAGAGTAGTCATATAATTTATTATGTGGCTTATTAACGTGGTTCCTTCTTACAAAAAAATCCAGACATAACTGAATAGGAACAATAAATAACGAAAACCCAGTTCATTCTGATCTCAAATATATGCACTACTACCATACAGCCAAGGAGTCTAAGAGAAAAGGAAAACCTTCCCCTAGCAGGATGAGAATTATAAAGCAATTTATTCCTTAATTTAAGCAGGATGGCTTGTTTCTACTAGTATTTAAAAAGAGACTAATATTAATCAAACTATGACTTAACAATAAACTAATAATTCCAGAATTTTTTGTAATTTGAAAGCAACTTCAATTCTCCTTTCTTTTAGCCAAAGTATATTCAACAAACACATTAATGACTATTTTGGGTCTGTCCTATTCCAAAAAGCATGTATGCAATATCTTAAATACGTATGTACACTCCCATGGAGCGCAGTCATATATCTCCTTAAAAATACACATAAAATATTAAGGAGAACAATAGTTTTTGCCTCCAAATTTATAAGACTATGTAACGAATAAGCTGTGATGAAGGTTCATAGACATAACTGGAGTTTGAAGGTTTCCATACAGTGTCCAGGACCTGCACAGCTAGCAGAAGCAGGAGACCTTTTCAACATGTCCATAAAGAAACAATTCAGCTCATAATTAAATATGTACTTGTAAACTCCACTAGTGTTTTACAATATAAATGCCCAAGAGCCATAGTTTTCCTGTGGTGCAGCTGCTATTAATCTTGCTGAATCTTTATCATTTGAAGCAGATGCAGAAAATGATCCCTTCTCCAAACCACAAAACAATCATTTTACACAATTTTTCACAGGGTGTTGGCTTGTATTTGACTGGAACTGGTGACACACCAGTGAAAGTTATATCTTTACTTTTTGTCCATACCCTTCATAAATTTGGAAATGTTTTTCAGAATCATTGGCTTCATCGCCTTTCCATGAACTGCTCAGTTTACTGGTCCCCAGATTATCCCTTTTGCTTTCTAGAAGGTAAGAGGGACAATTGCTTTCTTCTAGTCAAGAACCTCTCCAAAAGTCCATGACCTTCATTATTTCTCATGAAACTGTAGAATACAGCTGTAGAAAATAACATTTATCAATTTTCAGTCTATAACAGAAATGTATTGCAGTCTATTTAGAAGTATAGAAAAGTATCATTGTAGAAGTGTCAGTATAGTCTGATCTCAAATTAGACAGAGACCTCTTCCACAATTCATTGCTGGCTTGGAATTAAGCATGGACTTGTCAGTTTAAGCAAAAATGTACACAAATTAACATGCTTCTTCCATGCCTGAAACTGTTTCTTTAGACTGTGGACCAACTTTAGACTAAGTCTTACAGTTTTTAAAGATGTAGTTCAAGTCTGTTTCATGGAGTGAGATTTTTAATGAAAGAGAGTAAGACGTAGAAGTAGTAGCATCTAAGCTACTAGGGAGCTAAGCGACTTACTACTTTTCTAAACAGACCTAAAGTCTTTGACTCTTGATACTCTACACTGTTTGACTGTGTCCTGGGTTCACCAGTAGCAGTTTTTCTCCTTCTTAGTAGCTGGTGCAGCGCTGTGTTTTGACTTCCAGCCTGGGAAGAGAGCTGATAACATCGATTGGTTTTGATTGTTGCTACGTAATGTTTATTCTGGCTAAGGACTTTGTGAGTCTCATGCTCTGCCAGGGACGAGGGGAAGCCGGGAAGAAGCAGAGACAGGACACCTGACCCAAGCTAGCCAAAGAGGTGGTGTATTCTCTTCTCTTGTTATTTTCTCTTATCATTATTATCATTGGTGGTAGCAGCAGTGATTTGTGTTATACCTTAGTTACTGGGCTGTTCTTATCTCAACCTGTGGGAGTTACATTCTCTCAATTCTCCTCCCCATCCCTCCGGGAGCGGGGGGAGGGGGGGTGAGGAAAGAATGAGGGAGAAAAAAAAGTGGGGGAGTGAGTCAAAGAGCTGTGTGGATAGGTTTAAACCACAACAGTTCTATTTTGGCACCCAACTTGGGGCACAAGGGGTTGGGATAACGACAGATCTAACCGGAGTGTGTCTAATCGTATTTGTGATAAGCATTCATTGTTTTAGATTAATAGTCACTCGTCACAATGCTGATTTATTGGCTCTCAAAGTTGTTCCTCTTGATCTCACAGTCTCAGTATATCGTACCTTATGTAGAGCTGGTATTTGCTGTGGTAGTGTTTTTCAAGTGTGGGGCTTGGGCTAAGGTTCTTGTCTCATTTTACTTTATGGTAATGACTTGTAATACAATAGAATCATTGATCATGAAACTGATCTGGCTTATGTTCCCAGTGTGGTCACCACCTTTATACTTTGGGAGGTATATAATAAAAGTGCTTAACAATTACACATCTTTTTTCTCCTTCTTGGGTGGTCAACCTGTGAAGGAGACATTCTTTTACCCTCCTGGCCTCCCCTCGTCCCCGGAGGGATGGGGAGGAGAATTGAGAGAATGTAACTCCCAAGGGTTGAGATAAGAACAGCTCAGTAACTAAGGTATAACACAAATCACTACTGATACCACCAATGATGATAATGATAAGAGAAAATAACAAGAGAATACAATACCACCGCTGGATGAGTTCGACCCCCCCAGAGAGAGCCCATGCCCTTCTGGGTAACTCCCAGTTACCTCCCTGGGCATGACGTGCTGTGGTATGGAATACCTCTTTGGCTAGTTTGGGTCAGGTGTCCTGTCTCTGCTTCTTCCCGGCTTCCCCTCGTCCCTGGCAGAGCATGAGACTCACAAAGTCCTTGGTCAGAATAAATATTACTTAGCAACAATTAAAAACAATCGGTGTTATCAGCTCTCTTCCCAGGCTGGAAGTCAAAACACAGAGCTTGCACCAGTTACTAAGAAGGAGAAAAACTGCTACTGGTGAACCCAGGACAGACTGTTATCTTGCTCTGCTGTTGACTGATCCAAGCCTACAAAGGGTTTCCAAAATGTAAGGACTTGTAAATTAAAGGCAATATATATGAACCTGAACCTGGCTTCACTCTGTCTTTATTGCACAGTCATTCAGTATTTCCCCAGTAACCTTTGCAATCACAAAGTGATCTCAGTCTTCTATGTACCCTTATATGTCACTCCATCACCAGTACAACACTTAACCTAAGTTTCTTGCCATGAAAACATCATGCTGCTGCTACACACCTTACCTATTATTTCATACATTTTGACCTGTGGAAACACAGAAAATTTATAATTATGCCTTAGTGTAAGAAACATCACATGAAGTCCAGATGACATACTAAGAGAAGCGTTACAGATGTGAAAAACTAGTACTAAGCAATGCGGATGCACCAGAATCTTGCTATCATGGGTTACTCCTGATCTCTCATTTACAGAGCTAGTCAATAAGGCCATGTTGGGGACAGAGTTTTTAATAGGACGTGTTACAATAGGATGAAGGATAGTGGTTTTAAAACCAAATAAGGTTGATTCAAACTAGATATAAGGAAGAAGTTTTTTATCATGAGGGAAGTGAAACACTCAACAGGTTGGCCGGGGAGCTAGTAGATGTTCGATCCCTGGAAACATTCAAGGTGAGATTGGATGGAGCACTGAGCAGCCTGATCTAGTTAAAGATGTTCCTGCTCATTGCCAGGTGTTGGACTAGATGTCTTAACTATTCTATGATTCTGTGATTCTCATATCAAGCTCATATGAAATCATGTCACATCTTGTAGGATTATTGGTTTGGCATTCGGAAAAATACTGATGAATTACTCCATTGCTTCATTCAAGCTCGTAAGTCCTGACTGTTTATCCTTCACATATGTATATATATGTGTGTATGTATATGTACATGTATATGTAGTCACCCCTCTTTGTACTGTAGATAACTTTAGCAGAACTATTTGTATGTATTAAACAGCTATTACTTGTTCTGTACTGTGAATTTACCTTCTATTAATATTTATAATCTTTTAATATGGTTTCCTTCTATGGGAACTCTCAAAATATGAAAAGGACCTGCCATTGACTCTTTATACTTGGGCTCCACATACTTTCCCACTTTATCAAATGTTTCAGGCAATTTAAAGGAACCAGTGAGAAAAAAGCAGAAAGAACTGGAATTAGCACAAGACATGTTCTTTGGAAGGAGGAGCAATTCTTTGTTTTTCAGTTGCTGGTAGTTTGTCTGGTTGTAATTTTTAAGAAGATCTGTGTTTGATTAAAGTTTATATCATCTATATGGGAGATGTGTATGGAGCTGGTGAGAAAAATTCCTGATGAAACTTTGATGAAAAGTTTTATAGAAGTCTGCTTGTTCACTGAACCTTAAGTGTTTATGTCAAAATATCGCAGGTTTGACAGATTTTCCTTCTATGCAAGGAAGGGTTCTCATTACTACAGTCATGTTGTAGGCTGCTGAGGTGGGATTTGAATAGGAACAGATTTATTACTGCCAGGAAGATAAATATCAGTATGAAGTAAGTCATTATGTTATTTTACTTTACAGATAAAGGTTAGAAACCATATTCTACTAGTATTAGTATAGTCACAACAGCCAACACTACACTGTGTCAAAGTGTAATGGAACCTTGAAACAGATATTATCTTTCCATTAGTAATAATACAATAGCTTCAGAAAATAACCTTAGATAAAGTCATAATTAATTTACTCAATTTAAATTACATTGAAATATAAAGAAAAGTAAGTCAGTAAGTAATATTTTCTGTTTTAGAACAGAACATTCACAAATAAAGCTTAAAACTTATAAAACATCACTAAATTTCATAACTTGGTGACTGAAATGTGAAGAAATTGTCATACGTTCTTAAAGGCTCAGAAATTACCTTAATGTTTTATCCCAATCAAAACAAATAATTTCCAAAGAAAAATCTCTCATGCATGGATATTTCTCTTCAATGAATGTAGAAATGAATCACCTCTGCCGTAAAGAATATGAGGATTAAGTAGAGAAGTCATACAGAATTAAAAAACCGAACAAATAAACCAATCTCATTACTTAGAAATGATTAAAAGCAAGAAATTTGGCTAAAAAGTTAGTTAAACCTTAGAGATACTGAAACAATTACTCAGCTGTCAAAGTACCTTAGGAAACAGAGACAAAATTTCTACTGCTCAGGATGAGAGTGCGGCTAAAGGCAATAAAGGATTTTTCAAAAAAATATGAGTGGGGTGGTTTTGCCTCAGTTCTCAAAAACTGTGAAGAAGAGGAACATGGAGCAAAGGCTCTCATCTAATGCAAACAACATGGGAACAGTCACACCTCAGGTGTTAGGAAAACACAAAGACCTCATTGCGCTCAAATAAAGGAACAGAATATGCATCAGGATAACCTCCACACTCAGTGTGACGCCTCTGCAGAAAAGACAAATGGCAGCAGATGCATTTGATGGTTTATTTCCAGCTGAAAGAAATAATAAACTGAAATAATATTGCAAGGAATTAGAGAAATTTTGACTGTATATTTATATATATTTAACTGTGCTCAAGAAAGGCTAATTTAAACTGCAACAGACACATAGATACAGGTAGTAGACCAGAAGACCTTCAATGTTATAGCTCACTGAAATGAAGTCTGAGAGAAGATATGATTTCTCTACACAAGGATTCCATGGACTCAAACAGCAGGGAAGTAAACTATGTAAAATAAATGATGAACTTGGCACAAGAAAAAGTAAAAACAGACTTGTCAAGCATAAAGTTAGGCTGGAAGCTGGAAGAAACTTTGTAAGAACCAGAGAAGGGATGTTATTTGACTCAGTCAGTAAAAGTACAGGAACAAATACCTGCTCATACAGATAAATATTCAGAAAGGGATTTTGTGATATCTGTGATTACCTGTACTGGAGGGGACTGGTTTTATTTTCATGCTCTTCTTATGCTCTTACTTTTCTGCTCTAGCGCATCATCATGCAAGTTCTTGCTGCCACATGTCTAATTACTTCATACCACACTTGCAAGAATAACAGGTCATTTCAGATTCCTGAAAAACCTGTACTGGACGTGTAAATAAACTGATTTATACAAAAGCCTTTTGGTATCTGAGAACTAGGAGTGGATCTGGATTCTGTGCCTGGAAGAAGCTGTTATCCAAGTTGAGTATATCCATCATATACTCAAAAATTAAAGCTGTTTGCCAGCTATGCATTATCACTAACTAGTTGCTGTAGTCATGTGAAGGAAATTTATCCCTGCAGATATCTATAATATTCTGCTCTATATCTTAATAAGTCTCTCTAGATTCACTTTAGAGACAAAAGGAATAGACGTCTTCAATGGCTTGATTTGTTCGACCTGTTTTAGTGACTATATTTGAACATGTAGAATGAATCACATCTTAAACAAGCCTATTTCTTCTTCATAAAGAAATATACGATAAGCCGTACACATCCTGGATGATTTGAACTTCGCCAAGTAGCACTGTCCCCGAAAATTCCTGGGCAAAGTCTGGGATTTAATATGGACAGAAACTGTTCCCAGTGGGCAGTTTGGTTGCTATTGGAATTTATTGCATTATACACAGACCGCTTCATGCCAGTTGACCTCCACAACTAAGAACAACTCTGATTAAATTTTCTTTACTCGGATAGTGTGGCTGTACTAGCTAGACAACAATCTGTAGAGTCTTCTGTTCAGTGTCAAGCGGCATAATTTTGGGAATTATATTCATTGTGCTTATTTAAACAACTGGTATTCCAGTGACTTCAAGCAATCTCAATTAAGATAATCAACAAACACATGAATACAAAGGAAGTCCATTGCTAAAGGATAACAGAATATTATAGTTGAGTAAAGTGAGGCTATACTGAACCTGACACTCTTTGACCTTAAAATTTGGGGGGGGTGGGAAGGGGTGGGTGGATGTTAAATAGGGGGGTGGGTGGGTGTTAAATAAGTTTTAGTCCGTTTCATGTTAAGAATAGTTCATGCTGCTAATCCAGATTTTTTTTTTATCTATTTATTTTCCAGGACATCTAATCACAGCTACAAGCTGCAGCAATTTTTCTTTCTTTACTACTCTTCTGAGTCAAATGTTTTGCACAGACAGCTTCAATATCCTCCTAAAAGAATGGACTTGATGTTTGTGAACTGCTGCTTTCATACGTCTGCAGAATCAAAAGCAGAGAAAAAATTTAAGGATATCTCAAGCTCAGTCTTCTCATTTCATACACCTGATGTCATTTTGTCTGCCCATCACCACTCGCTCTTAATTATTTGGAATGAATGAAGCTACAAGAACACTCAAAGCTAAAGCATGCAGAAAGAGTGTAACTTAATATTAATCATGAGAAGCATTTTCCCCCCTCTTTGAAGGAAAGTATTTGCATGACAGTTGTGATTCCTGCTGTAGAGATCATGATGAATGGCAGTTTTGACATTCATCATAGGCCTGAATGAAAATAATTTTGCGTTTGTGTGTGTGTGTGTTCAGCGGGGAAACAATGTGCACAGTCCCAGCCAGAGACAAGACTTGAACTGGAAAAGCTGATTTTAAGTCACCAATATTAAGACCAATTTTATTAGGCATTGTGCAAATATTTTCTGGAGAACGATGTCTGCTCCAACCTTCCTTCTTCAATGATGTTTGGCACAGAAGAGGAAAGACAGAGGGAAGTGATATCTTTAAGATCACAGATGAGTAAAACAGACTACAAATAAATCCCACCTCTCCTGACCCTCAAGCCAGTAGTGAATTTATATATTTCTTTAGATTTCTTAAGAAACCAAAGCTTTAAGCTGTCTAAAGGAACTGTATTAGAGTATATAGATGTATAGAGTATATAATCATTGAGGTCATGGAGATACACATAATTATATATGGTTTTAATGATTTATGTTGTGTACTGCTACCAGTCTGTCTGTAATAATGTAGAGCTTTATACAGCTGCAGAATTTACTTGAGAAATTGGATAAAAAGGTAGGCAGTTCTTTCCTAAGTTTTGCATTGCTGTTATTACTTGGCAGTAATACATGAACTAGATCAACTGCATCTGCAAAAACTGTGGTATCTGTAGTATAGGCAGATCTAGAAAATGTGGACTCTAGTTAACACTTTATTATATGAAAAAAATGATGATTCTTCAGCATTTCAGTTTTTTAACATGCATTTTCATTTTTCCCCTTGTTCCACAATAACAGACTGGTGAATCGCTGTCAATAACAGTGTCATGCATGGTGGATTAAGTCATGCACTTTATGACACCTTTGTTAGATTTTCTACAGAACTATTTTTATCCCCTGTAAGTGCATTTCCTTCTGCTGTTATTCTGTACTCTTAGAAAAGTAACTTACCAGCCCAATAAAGGGATGATTACTGAACCCAGGCCAGCTGTGGTTTCTCTTGAGAACTTTACAACAGCCAGGATGGAAGAGAAACTGTTAGATTCCCCTAGTCCTGAGCAGTCAGGAAAGCCTAAGGGCATATATCACCTCATGTGTGGCTTGTTCTGTTTGCTTTTACACTTGGCAGGCTCCTAAGACTCAGGAATTCACATCCTTGAATAAAAACTATCCATACAGTGTGAGCAATCGTTACATCTGATTAGGAAGCATGAAAAGAAACACACATGTGGTTGACTCTGCTCCTCTGATGTCTGTGGCTTTTTGCTGACAGGAAGGAAATCCTTTTTAAAACTTATTTTTTTAAGAGTTCAAATAGATTTCAAACTGTGTGAGCCAAAACTTGCTCTCAGTTACACCCATGCACTCCTATTGACTAGACCATGAGAGTACAGGCATCTCTCCTGAGAACCAGCTTTGCTTTGCTTTTCTGAAGCATCTCTTAATCTACATAAAACCTACAATAAAATGTCCAGACCGTTTCCACACACAACCCCACTCCTCCCCTAAGTCTTTGTTAACTATTAATCCCAACTGGATGTGCTGCACAGGGATGTCCACAGGTATAAGGCTCAAAGGACTATCATGATTTTTTCTATAGAGTAGATTTCTGTTGACTATTCTTCTTTTGGACTAGTTCTTGAGGTATTATGTCTAGATCAGGTAGAACAGTGCAAAAGGCACGCATGGGTAAGAACTTCTACAGCATTATATATCATTTAGAAGGTGCAGAAAAGTGCCACCTATGCTATTGGTAAGGCTGAACAACTTCAGGTTCTGCATAATAAGCTCACCTTCCCAGCAAGTGCAACACAGCAGCATCGCAACCTTATAGTTTCTAATTCCAGAGTTGGCTTATTGTCTTCCATCACTGAAACCTTAGTGATAAGCAGTGATAGCAGTCATAATCATGAGGTAAACATCTCTAATGTCTTGAAAACGCCTGCTGTGTCTCTCTATGTAACTTAAACAAGTTTAGGTAGAATGCTGGTATGTGAGCTCAGAAACACAGTTCAAAATTGCAATTAAATCACTTAGGCAACGGACAAGGCTACAGGCTTTCTAAAAATCAGTTTGCAGACACTTAGACCTGAAGGCATTTCATGCAAATTTAGGCACTTTATTGAGATAGCTAGGGAAGATCTCCATAGTCTGACCAAAATATTTTCTGTTCTTCTGGAAGAGCTGATTTCTCCCCATTAGCTACGGAAGAAGTGCACGTGATTTTGCTCCAGGATCAGGTGTTTCAATGAATTGCTTAGATTTAGAGCTGAGGCCAAAGTATGATTATCTGCTTTTCCTTCCCTCTGAAACTCTCTCCAAAATCCAGTTTTGATGCTTAAAGGCAGTTACAAAGAAACCATATGACATCACCAGTGATAGATTGCATCCTTTTCTACAGAACTGGAACCTTGTCCATTAAATATCCCCTAAACTGTATTTATGCAGTTGATTATTTCCCCAGAAGTATGTCAACTTACACTTGTTTCTGTGAGGTAGCATCCTGGGTTTTATTCAGATTAACCTGTTTAGGAGTATTGGTAATTTTCCATTAAACATTGCCATAACGTTTTTAATAACATGAACATCTGTCTTGGGTTAGAGATAGAAGTAACTAACGGATGAGAGGCTCTTTTTGTGCTAGTTTTCTGTCCATTTAATTTAGGGGTTACAGCAAATTTTATCTATTGATTGTGTCAAGATTTGGCCCACATAAATATTATAAAATTGCTCATTAATATTTAGGTTCAGTAGCCATAAATAGCAAGTCTGGTATAATATACTGGTGGTATAGCCAGAAGTAGTCTGCTGATGTCAAGAAAGGAATACAGATATTAGGAAAACAATATTTCATCTATCTTTTCATCCATTTGTTACAATCAATAATATGTTTGCCATGAGTGTTTAATAAAAAATTGTCTCACCAAAGGAAAAATTATCTAATTGTACTGCACAATCATTGAAATTATATATAATCTGAAATATAAATTATCATAACGTTAACAAAACCCACTAAATTACAATGCTTACATTACAGACATACACTGTTATCAAAGTAAAACATATATTCTATATACTGGTCTAATATAAATGGAAACTGCTTCCTGTACAGAGAAAAGGCAACCAAAACTGTTAACACAGAATTTGACTATCTGAGAATTTCACACGGATATACATTTTTGCAGGATTACTTGTGCTGTCAAACATGTTTCATTAAGTACTTTAAGGAAATGTCCATTCTCACAATAAGAACATATTAAATCCCTGGGCATTCGTAATTTCCATTTGAAAAACATTTATAAAAAGATATATATACCTTCACTTGCAAGTAGATTGTATATTTCTTCCTATTTTTCTCACTTTCACCACTGAGCCTGTTTTCGCTTTAAAGGAACGCCCCTAAGCAAAAATTTTCATGAAGCTATATCCATTTAGGGGTTCATATTGAGATCCCAAAAAGCTGTGTGATTTCAGTTGTTCTGCATGTTGCTGAAAATATTTTGCACCTGACTTACCTCCTCTCACAGTGGTGTTGCTACTTGATTTCTAAGGGAAAAGAATAATGAGTGACATACAACAGACTGATTCCTCCCATGTCACATTATCCACCCAAGAGCTTAGTCTGGGCACACAATAAAAGGCAGCATACGCTGTGACTAGTCAGTAAGTATTTGTGACAGAGCAAACTGATGCATTTCCTACCCTCACTGCAATTTTACTGGCCTTGATGACTGTGTAGCCCTCATTATTAACATATCATACCCTACACACTGTTGAGTCTCAGAAAGATGCTAAGCAGCTGGAAGCTTGTGCCGAGTGCCAGAAGGGAAACAGGCTCCCACGCACAGAGCTTAATGTAACAACAATCCTTACTTATTGGCAAGAAAGGGTTGTGTGTGTGTGTGTGTGTGACAGTAGTTTAAGAAACTATAAATCTTTCTCATCTTGTGTCAAAAGTGTCACTCATACTGAAGGAAAAGAGGTAGCTCCAGTGCCAGTCCCTGACTTCTTGGACTTGATTTGGCGAAAGGACCACACTCTTTGCATGTCCTTTCTCTCCTTCTTCATGCTGTGCATCATTTCAGCTGACAGATTTACACAGGAAAGCTGGCTCAGCAAGGCCTGCCGTAGTTGGTGGCAAACAAGAATATGAGGGAATTAACTTCTGGCCTGCTGACAGTGGCTAAATCTGCCAAAGCAGAGCTGGGTAATTTGGTTTCTTTCTTTTGTTGATTTTGTGCCAGCCCACAAGAGAGGATTAAGCAGCTAAATTCTGCATGGAGAACTCTACCCCTTTCACTCAAATCCTATTGTCTTGATAGAATGACAGTAGCTAGTTGTGCCAATCTTTAACATCTTGCTGGCATTTCCCCAGAACATATCAGCTTTTGGTCCCTGAAAAGAGGGATTTGTTAAAGAACTAAATTAAAAAGAAATAAAAAAAGGACAGAAGAGGATGAGAAGCCATGGAGTAAAAGTTTTGCCTTGTATTAATTAAAGGAACAAAGTTCTCTAATCCTGATGGAGACTCCACAATGAAACATGGGTAAGTCCTTAGCTCTCCTGTCATTGTAGCACATTGCGAGTGCTCATTCCCTGTTGTCTACAGTATTTGTTTTATTCAGGAGCTATTCCTTATTGAGTTTTGAGAAGCTCTGCATTCATTTCACTCATTAAGTAGAGAACGAACTAAGGTCTTCATTTCACTATTGGTAGAGTATAGTTATGTCACAAATAAATTAAGGATGAACCTTTTTATTTTCCAAAACATCAAACCTTCTCTGAAAGTCAGATAAGCTGAAGTGCTAAGGAAAGCAGGCAGCAAGGACAGTGAAGGTTTTGATTTTCCATCTCAAAGCCAGCATCCCCTGAAAAGGCTTAAGTCTTACACGGTTCCAAACTTAAATTATAATTAATGTTAAGACCATATCATCTGACCTATGTAGCACAAGCCTGAGGACCCACCCAGTAGTTCCTGCCAAAGGCATTTCAGGGAGTAAAGGAAACCTTCCAGAAAGACAGGAGGCCTTGGGATGTGATCTTCAATAGACACAGGCACCTTGCAATCAGGATTAGATATCCTTCGGAAGTGCAGGAAAGACTGGATTTACTCATACCACAGCAATTTGTACATTTAGAACACAACGAAGTTTAAAAACATGGTTAGGTACTAACTTTAGTGTAAAAAGTTATTACTCCAATGTTTTTGCAGCTTACGTTTTAAAGTATCACATAGCTTCTGAATGAAAAATCCAATATGAGAAATAAAGAAGCAAATGATACTTTCCTTTGGACTATGTAACACCATGTTAAGCCCCCCCCCCCCCAAAAAAAAAAAACCAAAACAAAACACTGCAGTGTTTTCTTCCAAATAATTCTTAGCATGCCTTCTACAAGACATCAAGATTTCCACAAAATTTAATCTCAGGTTGCCTTGGATGTACTCAAAAAATAAGAAAATGATGAGGTAACTTCCAGACTGGCTTTTAAACTGAATATTTTATTTAAGGTGAGACTACTGTAAGCCAGAACATTATTTTTAGGCAAGAAAAATGCCAATCAGACATCTAGACAGGAAAATGTTCTTTGATTAAAGCAAATATAAACAATCCATAAGCCTTTAAAGCTGATATTTTTCTCTATTTAATTTCCTGTTCTTATTTAAGAACAGAAATATAAAAAGTTCAACACAAAAATTTGAATTAAGCTAAAGAAAGCAGATCCAAATCTAGATTTAATTGGTTGGAAACTGCCTTAACTTTCTCTGTTTTATAAATGTATGTCTTATTCTACAGTGTTACTTATACATGCATACATATATTTATATAATTCAGATTTATAATATCAATATTTAAGAATTGCTGGATTTTGAGTTATGGTTTTGCATTTGCTTTTACCTTTTTTTTTTTCTTTAATGGAACAGTTCGAGCAACATTTTTCTGGGAGAAGAGAGCAGAAGATTGGACCAGTGCAGCGTGAGAAAGTAATGCATCACTGACAAAATTCCAGTCCACTTGAAGACAAAGTTCTTGTTGTCTTCAGTTTGGTCATTGTTTCTTAGGAGTGTTGGTATGTATTTCCTTTTTTTTGAATTACATTATCTTTTAATATAAACTAACACCTCAGGGAAAAGATCATAGCAAAACAGACTATTGACACTGTAATCAAATTGTGCTTGTGAAAATCCAGATATTTTTACCAAACAACTTTTTCATTATTCTATCAACCCTCATTGGTATCTCAGAAGAAGGATATACAACATACATCAGTCATGATGACACTTTAGTACGTTTTCAAGGTGTTAATCTGGGTCTGAACTCTTTCTTACATTTATTGCAAGCAATAAGTCATAGTTTGAATAAAGTTCTGCTGCGACTACACTGAGGTGTGAAGGATGCTTTCCTGACCAGATTTCAAGAATAATTGAACTGCTAAGTACAGAGTTTAAAAACAGTTTTAAAAAACCTTCATATATATTGACTTGAAAGTAATGTTATTTTTAATTTCATTGCTATAAAATTTTGAGTGCAATGTAATAATTTTTCTTGAAAATAAGGTCATTACTCTTAATGTATCTTCATCTGGGAAAGGATTTTATATTCACGGACCGCTATTACATTAGTGGTATGAATTAGATCAGGCATTATAACAATTTAAAAAAATGTAACAACATGTAAGATAATATAGTTCAATATTTTCAAAGTTATTGCACACAATCTTACAATTTCGTACTGATCAATAGAATTAAGTGAATATTTATTAACTATATTTCAGCTGAAGGTCATTTACACAAAAACATGCATTATAAACCTGAGTGTTAAAGGGCTTATATAGAAAAGAGTCTTTCTGCTTCCACATAAGACAACTACATTCTGGCAAATGTATCTGTAATTATTGCAATTGTACCAATACCACTCATTTTATGTTAACTCTTTTGGAAATTTTCTGTCATCAGTTTTTGGAAAATCTATTCTACCTATTCCTGCACTTGAACATATGTAAGTGAAGATAATTGTCAAATAAATATTGCAGCCTATAGGAAACAGGTTATCCTGACATATAAAAATTGCAAACCCACCAGGAATAGAAGAACTCTGTGAGAACTATAAACTGGCAGAAGACTCTCAAGTCTTCTTCAAGACCTCATCTAGAAATCTAATTTAACTCTTTTTTGGTAGTTCCTAATCTGGTAGGTTTGATTTCATGGAAGCTGGCTTAAATAGAGTAGAACAATCAAGACAACTACAGCCAAGTCATGGACTGGCTTCACAAGGACAGCATGAGCTTGAACAGAATTTGGGAAGTGCCTTAGAAAGGAGTAATAGAAAGCAGCAGAAGGCTCAAGATACTTTATCTTGCAGACCAGTACAAACAGTGGAAAATCTGAGAGGTTCTGGATATAGCAAACACCACAGGATGGAAATAATGAGATTTACTTACCAACCTTACTATCACTGAGTTGAACATTCATCCTAAGATTTAAGAACAGAAAGTGATTTGCTCTGTTGTCCTTCAAGTTGTAATCCACCCTGTATTTATAATTTTGAGCCTTACTGTTTTGGGACAGTTGAAAACCCTGACCAAAGAAAGCAAGTCAAATCAACAGTCCCCACTACTTTAGGTGTTTTTTGATTCTGAAAATGTGAGAGAAAAAGATACAAGTAATTTGTTACTTTTAGCTCAATCTGTGATGGAGAAATCAGACTGTGAAAAACTTGTCTTGCATATAAAAAAAATAAATTCTGGCAACCCTACTGTCGTACATCACCTTATCAGGATATGGATGGAAATTCAATTGCTTTGAAGAATTATATGGACCATTAAACTATCAGTCATGGAGACACGGATGGATTGACACTCTGCAATGGTATTTGAACTACCCACTTTGCTGTCTCTGCCAAATGTTTCCAATTTTTTTTTCTTTTTTTTTTTTTTTCCCCCCTGACCTAGCCATAGGCTGATAAGAAAAGATAACACAAACTAAAGACCCATGGCAAATTAGTTTATCATCACTACTAACACTACCTTCAAATAGTCCAGGAAGCCTTCCAGCAAGGATTAACAGTATAATAAAGTTGCATCTAACATTTCTTGTGTTCATTTATCTAGAATGTTTGTTGGCAATGCTGAGTGTATTTTATTAAAGGTATCTGCACAATTACCTTGAAGGAATAAAGCTTAAGCCTATTACTAAATATCCAAGTTCCATGGTGAACTTCAGAGGCTTGTTTCTGTTTGGAGGGATATGGGCATGGATTACCTGCTGCATAGGTTATAAACTCACTATTGCTCATTCATGCAAACTCTGGTTTGAATAATCATGCCTAACTTCAAAACCTATCGGAAACTACCTTTATCTGAAAATGTGAACAAGAAGCCTGAGCGAATGGTATTCAGGGTGCTTCCTATCACAGCTGAAATTATAATATTTTAAGGAAAAAGAATTCTATCATTCTGTTTCTTCATAAAACAGTAATATTATACAAACTAGATTGGGATCGGTTTTGTGCAGTTGTTTCAGCTTTTTATCTGTCCATATATTCTGAGAACATCATATAACATTTCAGATACAGTTGTCTGAATGCATGCATACACTCAGCATCTGCATTTTACAGAAGGGAAATATGAGGTACTCCTATGAAATGATGATTTCAAGGCATTTAAAGGAAATGCCAGAGACATGAGACTCTTGTTTAAGCTTTGTGTTTCTTTCCATTTACTTGCTGCAGCTGACCTCAAGGTCTATAGCATTACAAATAATTTTTTTTTGCACAAAACATTTTCTTGTTCATGTTAAAGAACTTGTTAAAAGACTATCACTTTATCAAATATAGACATGCTGGGCTTGATCCTGAAAGATCTGAGATTTCTACTAACTGCTGATTTCAGTTCTCAGAATTAAGCCCTATTTCAGTAGAAGCAATATATAGTTAATCTTTTGCCAATGCAAATCACAACCTCTCTCTTTCCATTCATCCTTTACTCATGGAAAGTCCTAGGAAAATGTTTTCTTCATTCCTTAGGGGAAACAAAAACAACTTAAGAAGTATTAATAACCAAGTAGACATAATTTAAAGCAGTATTAGGACAGCAACAATGAAGCCAATAACAACATTATAGAAAGCTGGTATCTGTGCTATTTATGATCAGAGTGGGAAATATGGTCTGTTTCTTAGTTAGTAATTCATACGAAAACTCAATGAAAAGACACTGTTGCCTATAGAAAATGTCAAATCCTCAAGAAGAAAAGGAGACTGTCCTTTCAAGTGTTCATGTGTTGGGTGCAGAGGACATGGCTCTCAGTTATGCTGCTTTTTCCCCAGGATAGTATGAGTGGCCCCCAGGCAGCCTCTCTCTATTCCCTATGTCTGCTTCTCCTCATGCTTTGGCTGTCATGTGCTAAGTCTTCTGTCTAGATTAGGAAGCCCATTACCAAAGGTGCTCTTGACTCCTTTTGTCTGATGGAGATGCTCTTTCTCTCTAGCAGTCATGATTTCTCAAAAAGGATACATTTCAAATCTGATAGCACTCAGATTAGATGGTACATGTATTATTATGGTACATTAGATCGTATGTGTATTCAATAGTCTGGTAATTCAGTTTGGATAGCTCTAAAATTGATACATTTACTATCTGATTCTCTCTGGGGTTTTAGCCTTAACCGCTATCTGAAAATAGTATCATCATTCTTACGTAATAAAAGACAATGTTAAATATGGTTTATTACTATTTACAGCTGTTGATACATCTGGAAAGCTTTCCATCTTCTCATCCTGAACACTAGATACTATAAAATAAACACCTTTTTTGTTGTTGTTGTTGCAGTTATTCCTGCTGCATACAATGCGTACAATTAGTTAAGACATAGTAAGACTGGAATTTTCAGCATAGAATATGGCAATGTTCTACACAATTCTCCATTTAGTTCTCAATAGTACATACCAGATTCTCAAAGCTCATAGATACAAATGCTCAAATTCTGTGGGATTTCTTAATTTCCTAGGCAAATGCATCCAGGCATCTTGCTGGTTACACTGTGAAGTCTCCATGGAGTGTTGCCCTTGAGTTCTCCGTGCCCTCATGTCCATTAAGATATCTTCAATTTATGAGTCGGGTCTTATTGATAAATGGAAGACTTTTTCATAAGAAATATTCAAAGAACATTTTGACAGGACCGCGCTTCCATTTCCACTTGGAAATACTGGCATCTGAAAGTCTGGTCATTTAGAATAATCTTTGGGAACTTCCTTTGCTTTTATGCAGGTAAATCAGGGATAATTTAAAAGCAAAGTACCTTTAGAAAATGCAAGTCAGATGCTTTCATCTTCATGACCTCATAATTAACTTTCCATTGTGAGATCTCCTCAGGTTATGGCTACTGATTAAAAGGTGAAAGGTTGAGGAGAAAGTGAATGGCAGAGAATTACATGCTCCCTTTCCTTTTAAAGGCACTTCCTTTACGGCAGGTATGATAAATACCAACCTTTATTCATGTTACAGGTCTGAATTGGTGCCATATGATGATGAATTCCTATACAAAGACAAGGCAGGACCTGATTAAGAGTTAAAACAAAGTATGAACACAGATGGAGAGAGCAAACTTGAAATTGGAAGATGGCAGGAACAGCTGACAGCATTATGTTTCCAATGAAGAGGAGGAAAAAATGTCTGGGGAAAAAAAGAGGAAAAAAACTGTTCTTTTAGCCCCCTGACACCCACATTTCAATCTGGGGAAAAAAAAAAGAAAGCTTGTTTTGATTCAGTTCTGTAATGTAACAGAGAGGGATGAATCACATGCAGGAAGCTGTTTTGACTTCCAGCACATCAAAATAGATTTTATTCTTTCAGTTTCCTTTGTAAGGCATATAATCTGCAAGCTCCATGTATGCACATGCATCTTCTCAAAATCTTTTATTCTCTTGAAACTCTTATGAACCTGTATGAGAGCTTTCTTAGGAAAATTCTGAGAGTTTCATCTTAGTATTTCCTGACACCCACGTGAAGTTGCTAACAGACTACTATTTATTCAGGCACAGCCTTAAGCAAGGATTATTGTAGAAGTTCTCCTAGCCCAAAGGTAGTCCAGATCTCATCTAATTCGAAACTCACCACTGTATTGCAACATCTTTCCTGTTTGGTTGTTGTTGTTTGGTAGTTGTTATTACTTTTATTGCTTATTTCTCCTCCTGAGGATAACATTGTAATGCTGATAGAAGCAGAAAATCAAAATTTCTGTCATGTCCTCAAGATTGTCTCCTGACTGGACAGCATGGAGCTGAAGCAAATGGTCTCCCCTAGACTAAAACAAAGGAGTTGAAAAAAGGAGTTAAATAAAGGAGTAAATGGACACATGGGCGTCTTCTACTTTTGTAAAACTAGAACCAGAGTCAGGATAATCTTTATATAATAACTCAGAATTTTTTCAAGTGATGCACAACCATGCGGCTCTAAGTCAGGTGGATAGTCTATTGAGGGATTTCAGACATTCTAAGTAATTATGTTTAAAAATAATCAGGGAACTATTGGGGCACCTTAACAGTTCAGTGGCAGAAAAGAGTGGAGCAGAAGCCATCTTTCAGTTATGCTGGTTATTCTCATTCAAACTTTCAGTTACTGTCTGCTATTTATTTTTCTATATTTAAGAAAAATCATCAAGTATATGAATTTTCAATAAATGAAATTAGTCTTTACTTTCCCGAAATATATTTTATATAAAACTTAAAGCCTCTAAACAAATAATGGAATTGCCTGCAATGCCTGGTGCATCAAAATTCTTCAAAGTTAGCATGTAGGAAGACTCGCTCCATTTCAAAAGTTTTTTGGCTTTGTTTAGGGCATTTTTTTCCCAAAAGTCTTCCATCATTTCACTCCCTGCTGTTTTATACTGTGGTACTGTAATCAATAGACATGAATAAAAGAACAACCATAAGGATGCATGAAGCTATTGATTCAGAGGCTGAATATGCAGCTGATGACAATATTAATAGGGCTGCTACACTGATAGAAAACAGCAGGATTTGCTAGTAGGAATGCAAGACCAGTGACACGACTGTAGCGTCCATCGTGAATGATAATCAAAAGATATACTTTACCGACAGTTCTGATAGCATGGGAGTTACTACAGCTGTTTGTTTGGTTTTTTTTACTATCATCTGAGTACTGTGATATAGGTAATTCATTTATGTCTTGTTCCTTGTACAAAGTTTATGCCTCAAAAGGGATGCAATAGAGAATGTCTGGGAATGAATTTAAGAATCTATTATAAAAATGAGATTATTAATAAATTTTGCCTTATTGTTCTAGGACATGGTTTTGAGGAGGTCTGGTGGTTTTACTGGAATTAGTCTGTTCTTAATTCAAAGACATTTTGATTTATTTGGAAGTAGTTCAATAAATTCACCACCAGTAGCTGGTGAATTAAGCTAGAGAATTAGGCACTTTCTGTCAACAGGACTTGTAGCCTACTTTACAATGCTGATACTCTAAATGAACCCAGTGAATAAAATTAATCTTATTATGGTTTAGCATACAGTGATTGTTCTACACCTATAGCTTGTTTTCGTTGTAAAAGTGATTCTTAAAATCCTGTTCTTTTTCTTAGCCCTGTACAGAGTCATGCACAGTTCATGGCTGCTATCAGGCTGGAATGCCAGCACTGAATTTCCATTGCCGGGGACAGCACCATGTCCTCATTCTTGTTGACAGACACAGAAGACATCATGTGAAACAGAGGTTGTAGTTTAGGGGGAAACTAGGAATCTGAGTACTTCCGCATATTTCTAAATAAAGATAGTAGATATTCAAAGGCTGTTGCTTTTCTTAACAATTGTTTGTGAGCATAAAATCAGAAAAGTTTAAATTAAGGTTAATCTTTATATTTTATCAACAATTTCACAAGAATACCCAACTAAAATAATAATAATAAAAAAGAAATAAATCTAAGTTTTATACAAATAAGCCAAGGGAAAGCATAACTGTAAACTATATTCTAGATTTGCCACAGTGTTTCTTGGGAAAAGTAGAGTTAGGTTACATATGCTCTAACAGAAAGCAATGAATAAGTATCAAAGTTAGAAAAAAAGTATATTTGTGTATATATGTGGATGGATGGATGGATGGATGGATGGATGGATGGATGGATGGATGGATGGATGGATGGATGGATGGATGGCTAGATAACTAGCTAGATAACTAGCTAGATAGCTACCTAGATAGATAGATAGATAGATAGATAGATAGATAGATAGATAGATAGATAGATAGATAGATAGAAGGATGATAAATGAGAGATGGGAGATGAGAGAGGAGAGAGGAGAGATAATAAATAACACCAGATTTCATAAGAACTGATTGTTGTATTATTTTGTGATGGTTTATTTTAGATTTCCATGGAATGTCTCAATTAAACTTACACACTTACAAGCAGCACTGCCTGTTGTCTTAGATGTGTTTTCAATTCAAGTCTGCACTTAAAATTCTCTTGTGTTCTATTTAGAAGACAAAAAGCTTCACACAGCCTGTAAAAACCCCCCTACTGGAGCGGAGCTACAGTTTTCTGAAGGCTGTAGCGTCTTAATAGATTGCTCCAGGAATGAACATTTTTTTGGCATCTACCTAATTGAGTTAAAAGTTAATAAATTCCCCTGGTTGCTCCTTTCTTCAGGAAGCACGCAAAAAATGCATTGAAGTAAGGAAGTTCAAGGTTTCAGTATCTACTGCCCTTGGTCTTTCTCAGGAATTCTTTAGCTGATTACATGCTTCTCCTTTCAACAACATAAGCTTTGTATCCCTGTTTTGTAAAGGATCATTTCACCAGCCACCTTCTTTAAGGCCACTCTTGGTCAGTTAGAAAAGTTAGCATCTGGATGTGAGTATTTCTGCCACACGCATTTAAAATGCCCAAGGGAATGAATTTTCCTTTGATTTTTTTTTTTTAAACAAAGGTAATCTTTATAGACATACTTACAATGTTGCAAATGTTTTTTCTTAGGTACAAGATCTGAATTCTTTCTGATTTCAGTGCTTCCTTTGTAATTTTTGTTTTATTTTCTGAACTCATCCAGTTTTCCCTTTCTGTTAGCAATGACAGTCAATAAATATCAAACATTTCATGTAGCTAAAAAATAGTTACCTAAAAGATGGGTTTATTCCAGCACATTTAGAATGCTACACTTCATGATAAGATATAAGATCTGGGTTTATCCTTGTGTCAGCTCTATATTGGTTCAAATCCATTAATTTTGATTAAATTATGCCTTATGCCTAAATTATGTGAATGTAATTGAGGAGGATTAGGGCTTAATTATAATTATACATAATTATCCATGATTATAATAAATGCCAACATTAAGTCAAAATAGTAAGGCTAAAATGTTGGGGATCCAAGTTGAGATGATGAGTCGCAGTACTTTGAGATGTCAAGCACCTGCAAGACATACTGAGGCTGGAATGAAAACCTAGCCCTAAATTTTGCTAAGAATCCTAAAATCGAAAGTTTGAAACTGGTGCAAATTTTTGACTATGTGAAGATGACAAAACTATTTCTTGATTAATAATTTGTGCACTCAGAAATTACAAAGGGTCAGGTCAGGTCAGTTTTGTGAAGCCCTAGGCTGGGTGGGAGCACTTATCAGATGCTAAACTCTTAAACTGAAGCTTCTGGACATTTTCCTACAGTTTCTTCCTACCTTTCCCTTTTCTCTCATTTGAAACTTATTCTAAAGTTTTTTCCCATTTCCTCTACCTAGGGATCCTCATCATGACTTGATACAGAATTTAGAAATGCATAGTTTCACTTCTGTATTTTATGCCCTTAACAGTTACGCATGTTTCAAAAATAAGCCTATTCAAATACCTAAAAATTAGTCCTGTCATTAAAGGACAGAATAGTTATTTTTTTTATCACTATTTTATAATATTCTAAGAAGAATAATTAAAACCAAACCTGGCCTTAAGAATAAAGATTATTCAAGGTGCTGCTAATATATTATTTGTATCATAGTGAGAACTAAAGGAAAAAAAGAGGTGGAGATATATAGACTAAGAATGCAAGATGAGTCAATGGCATGACTGAAGTCCAATTGTTCATTACCACTTTCAGACAAATACTCAACATTCTTTTTTTCACCACCGGGACAGAATATGACACACAGACTTTGTACCTGGTAATTGTCCTAGAAAAGATATCTTTTGGATTTAAGAATTCTTACCATCTTTATCAGTGTAAAGATCACATTTTAAGAACACTGAAAGTTTAATTTTCAGTCTCAAACTGCTGCCATCACTACTTGCCCTTATAAACAATGGGGGGTTTGGGTCATTCCTGTGTGTATGTTCTAGAGAAGTACTAATTCTTTATATGTGCTTCTAGGGAACAAGTGGTGCTGTCTAAGATCTAGATATTTAACACCTTCACTAAATTCAGGCTGGGTGAACATGGAATGAACTGTCTGACCAAGCAGTCACCCACTGGTGAGAATCTTCCAGCTGGCAGACAAAAACCCTCACCTTTGTATTACCTGTCTTGATTCATTTTTTTTTTTTCATTCTTACCTTTGAGATACAAAGTAAACTAACTTTTTAGTAAAAAAGTAAAGTTCAAATTTTTTCTGACAAATTTGCATGCTTGCTTTAAAGAAGGAAGAAAGGAAAAACCTCATAAAAGCTTGTAGATACATAATGAGTTTTGAGTCACCTGTCTATAACTATACTGCTTTTTTATTCTGACTTTAATGATAATTTTAATCTGTAAAATTAATCTTTTCATTTAAAAAAACTTAATTACAATATTCTGTGAGTTTAATGTCTAAAATTCATTTGGAGCAGGTTTTTTTAAGTCTCCATGTCAACTTCTATTAAATATAAAATGTTTTTTCAACAGGAATATGTTCGTTTGGCAAATTCAGACCATCTTAAATATTTTCTTAATTAATATGTGACATTGCCATTCCTCCTATAGCTTTGGAAGCTCTATCTCCATGAAATATTTTACCTATGAAGGCCTGGTATCTCTTTTCATCCATTTGCATTTCAATGCTCTTTGGAGGGAAAAAATTTATATTTATTTTTTATATTTATATTTATTTTTTATAGCATCATTTACTGTTACAGAGATGTATAAACAGTAGTAAGTTTAATTTGCTACTAATTTCATTGGAAATTCTAGCTAATTTCGAGCAGTAGTGAAAAGGTTAACCTTCTAGTAAATTAGATGGATAACAAGGGAAGCCGATTAGGAAAAAGAGGAGCTCAGTCAGTGACCTTACAATGCTTCTTTATCTTCTACATTCATCTCTCAGGCTCAGTCCAACGCTGCAACATAAAGCCAAAGCTATGGTACAAGTATTGTATTCCCAGAGGAACAGCGTATTACTTGTATATGCTTGGTTGCTTTTTTCTGTGAGCTTCTGAATCATATAAGAACAAGTTTATTCATACATTTACCCCTTATTTAGCATGCTTATTGAATGGGCAGGAATCTTCTTAAAGGATAGAAGTATTAAGATGTAGCTGACACAGAAAACAGATGAAAATCTTAGTGTTATCATTTTCTAAAGAAATGGTCAAACATAATAACAGAAAACAAGTACAAACCACACATTTACAGATTTGAGAGTTAATACAGTATCATACAAAAACTATGACATAAATTCTTAAATAATCTATTTTATACCAATATGGCTTGGAAAGAAGACATAAAACTGTGTAATTGGGATACTCGTCATGAGAAAGTCAAATCCTGATGAGGTATTTGTCCTTGTTTCTCTCTTATCAAACTTATTTCTTCATATTTTTTTGAATATGTTGTCTTAAGATACATCAATAAAGACACCTGGATTTTGAATCTGCCACTTTGGGATGGAAAACTAGATTTTCAGTAACAAAAGTATTTCATCCATCAGTTTGTTATACTTTTTTTTCCACAGAAAAACAAAAGTTTCCTTTGATGGATAGAATAAAGGAACTGTTGCCACTTTATTTTTGCACTATCCACCTGTAGCCTGCACTTGTTTCCTCTTTCTCAAAAGGTATTGTATAAAATTGTTGTACTTATGATCTGATCCTCTCATCAGCTTTTTATTGTGTCATTTGCATTTTACTAACTGGTAGTTAGCTCAGTGGGAAGCTAACAAGCTATCACAGTCAGAAGCTGAGTGCTGTTCACATGCAGGCTCCACAGTTGTTGGCATCCTGCACAGTTGTTATTCTTTACTTAGGAGAAAATAGAAATTACAGAAAAAAGAAAAAAAAAAAAAAAGCAGGAAAGCAGGAATATACCAGAACATTTTGGGGAAAACCTGAGGTCAGCTTCTATTTTATAGTCTGTCTTCATGGTAGATGACTTTTTTGCTTCTTGTTCCTTTGACTTATATTAAAGTCCAGAGTGTTGGGGATTTTTAGAAAAAAAAGTCAACCGTTCAGATTTCTTCGGTAACATTATCCTTCTCTTTCCCTCAGCTCTTCTACTTTGCATTCTACAATGCATAATTATTATTTAGATTTGTACTTCAGAACATAGAAGACCATTATTTTTTATGTATATGATCCTATGCATGAATGGGTTCTCCAAGAAATGTTGCAATATTAATTAACAATAATGAAAATCCTGATAAATAGAGCAAAGACTAGTCATCAGGAATTGTATTTTCCCAACATGACAGGCCATTAATGAGAAGAATTTTCATAATAAAGTAATCTCTGGTATGTAATAAATCAGGACATAAGTACATTCCTATACTGAAGTCCAAACCTGTGAGATTGCATGTGAAAATGAATGAAATAAAAATTCTTCTTGCTAGAATTATGGTGATTCTTTTCATTCTTCTGAAGTAGCTAACATGCTGGCTTCCTACCGTATCTGGGCAACACTGGCATGAGGTGATTTCAATTTAACAATATTTGCCAAATATATGTTCACTCCAGATCTTGCACATGGTGTTCTCAGCGTGCATTTGACATAACCCATGAAGACCTGGGCTAGAAACCAGCACTATATGTGTACAAAGATCAGCACCGAGTTATTTTTTTAGAAGATATCTCAATCAGCAGGGGACTCTGCTAATTTTTTTTTTCTTCCACAATGTGCCCCCATTGCTTGTGTGTTTGAATAACCAGACATTTGAGTGATCCTTTCATCTCTTCCAGGGGGTTTGCAGGGACCCTCTGAACTAGGATGACAGGATTTGGAACCTGAGAGTTGGTGCTCTTTGTTTGTTGTGGCCTATCATCAGTCAAATCCAGTGTGTAGGTTAATAAGGCTTAAACTTTAAGGGAACGGTGAACACCTGATTGACAAGCCTGTGAATAAAAGTGCAGTGGGAAGTTTTGTGTTTGTGAAGTTAGTATGCACAGAGACACAACTGAAGTTTAGAATGAATTGTAATTGGTTATATTAATGCAGGGAATCTTATTTGATAATTTAACATCACTTTCTGGAATTCAAATAAAGTTTCAAACTATATCATAGATTTCAAATAAAATTCTAAAGCATTTCTGGTTTGGTTGGTGGTTTGTCTTTGCTTATATATTCAATATATTTCTTTTTTTTATTTTTATTTTAACAGTATTGAGAGTCTTACTATGATAATAAAATAAAATATTGTCCTACAGCTACCTAGAATTTAAAGATAGTGTCCAGTGCTTCGAGTTTTCCAAACATGTGACTCAGACATTTTTTATTTTAAACAAATAATAGGCAGTGAGTGCATACTGTGCTTGGGACACTCAGGAATTTCAGAGGAGCTGTGGGGAGCATGGTACCAAAATCATAGTAACTATCAATAGGATCCATATGCTTTTCATTTCCACGAGTACTTTGAAAATCACAGACTTTTCCTGTATGTATAATTCTAGAGTTGGTTGGAAATTTCTGAACTGAGCTGACTTCTACCAGGAAATGCAATTCCATAAAAACCAAAACATTTGTCAGGAATCTGTCAAAATCTTGTAATTCAACATAAAGAGGTAACAATTTTAATTGATTTTGGTCAGAATTTCTACTCTGCGAAAGGCTTGATTATTTTGTTTTGCATCAAATTTTTGAAAAAAACCCCATGGAATAGCTTGATTCCAGGAATATTCCTCTTGAAGGGATATTCCTTCTGTAACTCAAGAAAATATCTATATCGTTTGCACTGAAAAAATCCAACGCTTCACACATTAGAGAGTACAAAATGACTTTATAAGTAAGTAAAGGGGGCAGGTTAGGGATTTCTTACTAAACTGGTTGTCATAGAGTGAATTTTTGTATGTGCCATTCTGACAACATTTTCAAGTTTCTCTGACTTGAAATGGCATTTATTGTCAAAACCAGAAGGAAAAGATCTACTCAGTGCATACGGAATACCAAGATCCAGAGCCAAAAATATAAGAAAAGGGTCTGATTTCAAAGCATTTCCTTGTCTTTACTCACTATATGTTGCATACATAACTGCAGGGCTGCTGCTTCTGAACATTTAACAAGAACAGTGTCTTCTCTATTATTGAGCACCAGTTCAGTTCAAGGAAATCAAGTCAGAAAACTAGAGCACTGCAGCTGTTGTGGATAGCATCTTCTTGCATATGTTTTCTCAGAGAGGGAAGCAGGGGAGGAGAAGAACATGACGTTTTCTACTCTCGTGTGCTTGGAGACTCCATCAAATTCAGTGTCTGTGTCTGTAAACTCACTGATTATGTCTTGTGTTGCAGAGATGGAATCTGAGCACTGATTTATGCATTTTCAGTTTCAGTAACAGACCATTTTAATAATTATTTAGGTCAGGCTCTGTGTGCTGTAAAGTGCATATGTGTCTATTCTACCCAGGACACATTCAACAGAAATAAAGCTATATTAATCTTTAATTTAAGACAATCCCCCCACTCCAGTGGCTTACATTTAACAGAAAACATGAAGATTGTCCTATCCAGAATATTACAGAGTTTGAGTAAAACATTTTTCTGTAATGCAGGGTTTATGTGTTCAAACTTCAGAAGAGAATGGAGATCCTGAAAAAGTAATCTAAGCAGTCTGCTGTTATATAAAGAGTTAAGGAAACATTGGTTAGATATATGATGGCATTGGACTCCTCTAACACAAAGTCCTTTGTCCTACGCTTTGGGATCAATCATTTGAACCAGAGATTGGCAGTGCCGTGGGTCAGGTGATCGGTTTTCCTGTGGAGACTTCCCCATGGCTTGTTAGGAGAAGAAGCCTGTTACTCCACTAAGGTAGAGATCAGCTGTTGCAATGAGCCACTTTTTATATATGAAATGCGAAGCTAAATTAATTAAGCTTCATATATGTGTCAGAAGCTACAAAGCTATGTTCGCACTCCTCTTTAGAATCACAAAAATGTTATGAAAAACTTGGTCTGCCACCTTGTCCTTTAGTTACCTTTTTAAGAGAAGAAGAAATGCTTGATTACACACCTCTGAGCAGAAGGGGATTCCACATTTTCTTTCTGAGTAAACACAGGCACACAGTTTTCTGCCTGGCTCAGGAACTTCATCGATAGAGAGTGACAGAACCTTAGACATGACCCTGCTTTTAGAGTTTAACCTAATGCTGCCTCTAGCTCCATTCTGCATATAAGATATTTGATGATTTTTCATGGGTGCTTTGTTCTCTCTGTTGCATATAATATTTTGCCTTAGACAATGGAATCTAAGCAGTTTGAATCACCCTGCTAGCAAGTGTCTAGTGTCAGGTGCTTCCTACTAAAGATGGCACAGAATTATTCAACAGCCCTCTGCTTCTGGTCACCTGCCACATGAGCATTTGTGTTGTCCTTAATCCACTTGCAAAGCATGTGATCTGACATGCATAGTTTCTTGTTCCAGCGCTACTCCCCCTTCATCCCTCTATGCTTTAGAAAAAATCACCCAAGGTACCATTGGTTTTCAGTAGAAAGTGGTTCTGCTTTTTCTTATTTGGGAAACAATACCACATCGTTACCCTCATTTCTTCCCTTAACAGGTATAAATGAAAATACGACTCTCAGGACTGTAGGATCCTTAAAATTTATTTTGTTGCATTTCTTTGAATCCACAGGATTAGTCTGGGGCATTCCTCTCACCCTAAATTGGCACGGGCTAGGTTATCTGCTCGAATGCTGGCACTTGTGCTTGAGAGTCAGCGCCTTTGATTCATGAATATTTGGCTTTGATACAAGCATCCCTGTTACCTCTTGCACTGTGGATCTGGCACAACCCCTGTTGGTACTTCCATGAGGACATACAATGTTCCAAGCCTCCCCCACTGCGTAGACAATTCCTTAGAGGGGCAGGCTTTCCAAACACATTGTTTCAAAGAAATAAATCACTCATTCGTGAAAAATGAAAAAAAAAGAGCACAAATACCATCAAAGCAAATTCAGGGATTTGCCGCCCACATCACTGACATCATGCTGCCAGCTAGCGAGCACTGAATAGGACTCCTTACAGAGTCCATCAATGCCACTCTTTAAATGGCAATTGCCTGGAGGGGCTGCTGGTTTGTGATATGAGGTACTTCTTCCTTAGCAGGAGAAAGGCAGCAGCGGCTGGGATTTCAGTGCAAGTCCCCTCAAATAGCAACAAAACACACGGTTGCTTGGCCTGACATAATATCTCTTTTTCAAAGGATTGTCCTCTGGTTTTGGAAGGCGATTAATTTATACTAGGATGAAACATTTTTTTTAATGGAAAAGACATGTCTGATTATCAGAAAGAACTTCCTTTATTTAACTGGAGATTAGTTGGATAAGAGAAGCAGTGAGGGCTTCTTATCATTTATGGACTAATTAAAACAGACCCAAGTGAGGTTTGTCCAAGCTAATCCCAGAGCTGGTGTGCTGGGGCGTGTGATACATGGATGCACTGAGCTGCCTGGACCCAAGCCAGCTCACATCTGATGCACTGTTCCCACATCAGACAGTACTGCGCCCAAGCTAATAAGCCCTGCCGAGAAAATGCAGTGACAGGTCACTCTGGCACAGTGCTGTGTAACACATACAGTCTGGACCTAACAGCATGGGTTTCCACTAGTTGTGGGATTTCTACCACAGTTCCATTTCATGGCATAGGCATGCAGTAATTCTGTACATCAGGGTCTTTCACAGCTCTGCATATGTTTTTACACATTCTTCTGTCTCATAACATTGCTTTTCCACCACTTTTCCTGTGATACTCTGTCTTGGTTGCTTCTCAGACAAATGGCTCAAGTTTACCTGTGACAGTCCTTCTTTCTGGAACATCACTCCTGCATTTGCTCACAGGGAGCTGTTTCTCCACACACCAGTTCTGCTGTGATGCTTTTGAAGCTTCAGCCATTTGAGGTGACCTGGTGAGCAAGCAAGATAGTTGGGTTATAACAAAACAAAACAAAAAGTGAAGCAGCAAAGGTTAAGAACCTGTAGCCTTTAAATTAAGTATGGTGTCACCTTATCTTCAGTTCCAACTTGCTTCTGAATATATCTGCACATTAGCTGCTCTGCGGTTTCAGAGCAAGCAACACTTACCCTGATGTATAAAGCACAGAACAAGGGGACACTGCGGATTTGACGCACCACAGCAATGCAAATAATTAGAAATTGAGACTGTCAGGAATGATCTTTTGTTGACCCAGAGTAGATGGATAGAATGATCAATGATGTCTTTCCTTTTTGTAATGTCTGCCAGATAGTCTAAATTTATAATCAGCATAGGAAAACGTCTGCATATCATAACCATATGGCACTGAGAATACACATTATTGTGCAGTAGTACTGCACTAATTTAAGGTCTGTCACCACTTCCATTATGGGCCTCTGTTTCCAGCAATAAGAAACTCTCACACAAGCACTTATCCCAAGCTGAATATGATCTCTGCCTGTACAGGTCTTAGATCTACAGATGCTTCAAAAAAAATATTTTATTTAAATAGCTTGGCTATTTTCTCATTACGTAAGTTAAAGGTTTCAATTTTCACCCTCATTGTCTTAAATTCATTTTATTTAAGACAATAAAATTCCATGGATTTGGAAATGGTTAGGCATATTCCATCTGCTATGGGCCACTTTTCTGACTGAAAGCAGTCATTAAGCATCTGGTGAATTTAAAAGTTACTGTATAACTATGTATATGCACATATATAGTTATATTTATGGTGAGAAAAAATCACAAAAATGAGGTCATATCTATTCTATGGGAACTCAAACTTTTTGTGAAATTATTCTACGTAAGGCTGGTCAGACCACATGACCCCGTCACAGGAAATAAAGTACTATTTATTCTCCACCTGGATCAAAGTCCGTGTCCTTTTTGCACCTGTCTTATCTCCCCCAGACTGCAGAACTGGTATGTCTCCACCAAACTGGAAGCAGCTTTCTGGCGCTGTAAATTTAGGGAAAAACCTGCAGTGGATCCACAAAGGCCCTACAACCTGTCATAGACATTACGCACAATGCATAGGCAGTATCTTCTGTGGAAAATGGTGTCTCCGATTTCCATTTTGGACAATCTCTCCATGACAGAGGTAAGCATATCTCACCTGCTGTATATCTGTAAGTTCAATGTTGATGTGACAGTAACCATCACTCATAAAGTTCAAGCCAATGATAAATATGCCCCAGTTAATAATAAGTTGAAGAAAACTTTCTCCTGAAAGTTCATGGACCCAAATCCTCTTTTGATTCCCAGTGACACAGAGGTTGCTGCAGCTGAACCCAGGGGAGCTACACCTCCCCAGAAAGCAGCAGGAGGAGGAGGAAGGTGTTCATCCCTAAGCCCATCTCATCTAAAGCAACTGCTATTGCTTTTGTTGGGGAGGACTACCTCTTTTTTTCTTTCCCCAGACCAGTCTGAGAAATGGTCAAAGCAGTATCTAAAAAAGAATAAGAAGAGGGCAGGTCTATGTGACCATCCCCCTCACTGCTCTCCCAACTTCCAGCTACACCCCAGTGGTTTCCTGAACTGGATGCCTTTTTTTATGTACTCCTTAATTCTCAATGGATTTCAGTTCCATGAACTTTCAGTGCCTCTCCTTTAATCCACATGAGATTTTAACATCCAGAATCATTCCCTTGTTATGGAATACATGTTTTTGCTAGTACATGACTAAGTGGGTGCTGGCCCTTGACTCAATGTGCCTTGGAAATGCAAACAGCAAGGATGGCATTACTTGTCAATGATTTTCCATGTCCCTGGGATGATTTGCTCTGATGTTCAGGGTCATTTTCCTCTCAGTCAAAACTTTACCCCCATGAGGCAGCTGCCTGATTCTTAGTGACCTTTTTTTCCACCCCAAGAAAAAAAAAATCACATCAAATTGGAGTATCTTTCTCATCAGAGAACACAAGGGACTTGTCCAGATGACCCCAAGCCTATGCAGAGATACCCATGGGTTATATTCACATGAGCCACTAAAAGAGATCAATAGGAGTGAATCTGTAGAAGAGAAACATTTGGTGCTGAGGCCCTGCATCCTGACCCCACAGAACTCAGGAGAGGGAAGGATAGAGGGAGGGAGGGATTCTGTCCTGGCTGCCACTTGGAGCTGCAGTGCATTGGGTGAGCTGTAAGACCATGTCTGCCCATTTATTGTCATCCAGCACTCTCCAAGACCACTCCAAAATGCAGAGCAAGGCACAGAAAGTGGGAGCAACCCAGATATTTTGTTCAAATGCTTACTCATGGCCTTAAATAAAACAGTAGTGCAGACACATCCACACAAACCAGGGGAGCAGCATGACTTAGTCTAACAAGGCAGACAAAGCACTCACACCGCTTTACCTGAGCTAAATCACTGAGAACCAGTCCTCTGACTCCCCACAGTACTGCTCTCCACTACGCAGGTATATGATGTGAGAACAGCTCTGCTTTCTTTCTCTTCTGCTGTTTAACAAAGTGATTGGACCACCATAGCTGGCAAAACCTGGCAGAGTTTTGTCAAAGACAACAATGTCTGTCGGGAGCTGAATATAGGGGCTTTTATTCAACTGAAGAAAAAAGGTCAAAATTTCTTAGTAAAACTTATGTGAAATGTTGTAAGAAGAAAGATTTCTTAAAGGAAACATGCCACAGTATGGTAGATTGATACAATTTTTTTCTGGTTTGTGATGTTGACTATCCTGATGAAACAGAAAAGCTAAGGAAGCAGGATGGTTTAACATAACCAGCAATGAAGACAGTTTCCACTGAAAGACCCAGTCTCACATCACCACAACCACAGGATGTCAATATATTAGGAACTAATTTCTACACCTCGTTTGACTTCCCTACGGTGCAGTTGTGATTGCTTAATCTCTCCTGTTTAGCTTTTAAAAAGTGAATCAGACAGCGTAAGTTATTGAAGATGCAAACCTGACCCCCTGTGACTATATTACAATGTAGCACCACCTTCTGGCTATTGGGAAACTCCTAGTGGCTCCTTTACCTTTTTCGTTTTACTGGGCATCTGTTTCTTAATTCCTTTGTTGCAATTTAAAAGGAAAATATGGTGATTAGCTTTCATGGCTGCAACTATTACAGCTATCCATGTTTGTAATAGGAGCTGCTATTTTTCAAAAATAGAAGAGAGATTACTAACACGGAGCAGTTGGAATTGTGCATCTCAGCCTTTATTGAAGGAGCAATGTGTATGCTCATTTTTTATGATCCACAATCACATGCTGGTCCTGGGAAATATGCCACAAGGGCCCACATATGTAAGTAGTGGCAGCTGAAAGTGCATAATTCATGAAAGAAACATCAGGATCAGAGGAAATGGCATAAATAGATGATTGACTTGACACATTCTATATTTTTTCCAGGATTTATTTCTTTTTAAAGATGTGAGTTGCTTTTTTTTTTTTTTTTTTTTTAAAAAAAAAAGTGTAGACTGCCAAGTCATAAGGTTCTCTAGGTCGCTTACTTGTTTCTCTGAAAGCAAAGGCATTCTTGTGTTTTCATTCTGATTTAATTAGAATGGCTTTTTTACAGTATGTGGTCTTTGTTCCTCCAGGTCTCTACTCCTCCACAGTTTTATTCAACCCTATTGTAGGTCCACTTTGAAACAGAAAGGGCAGTTGAAACAACTTCATCTCAGAAGGAAATCCTATAAATACTGTGATTGCTGCGGAGTTTAATCTGATTTCTTAACCTTTGATTCAGTTTGGATAGGTCTTAGGCCACAAAAGAAACAAATTGGCTATTTCAGCTAAAGACTTCATTTGGCACAAATCTGGACAAGGCTTAATGATAAAAGAAATGTTTAAAATGGAGAGACATTAGATGCTGTCCAAATTTCAGCTGGAAGACAAAAAAAACCAAACAAACAAAAAAAAAAAAAAAAACAAAACACCAAAACCAACAAAACCAAAACACAACTATAAAGACAAATTTAGTCACATCCAATCTCTAAGTACATTTTATAGAAATATCACAAGCAACAATGTTCTCAGGGTATTTCTACTGGAAATAATGTGAGAAAGAACATTCTCACATTACTTCCAGTCAAAATGCCATAAAAATGCACAGTTGATAGCAGGCATTCTCATAGCATGTTAACAGGAAAGACCTCAAGAAAACATTTTCTCATGACATTTCCCCTGGAGGAGGGTGGAGCTGGAGAGCACTGCCCTCCTCCACTCCCACCAGCATGGGAATGTCTCAGGGGTGAGCTCTCCAGTGAGAGCTGCAGGGAAGGATTGCAGAGGACACAGAGAGGCAGGAAATCTGACAGGGTTCCCTCTGCAAATGAGAGCAGTTACAAGCAAGGAAAGACTCCTCCATTCAAAAGAAAGCACTACAAGAAAGGTCACAGATAATTCATAGCTCAGAGTAACTCAAGGATGAAATTATTTATACATCAATATTTTCGATATAATACTCTCCATTGAAGTGTGTATATGAGATGAAAAAAAAGAGGGGGAAGGAAAGACATTCTCATTTGCATAAAAAGATTTTATGTGTAGACTCCCTGTGGGCCTTTTTTTCTTGAAAATTTGGGTGTGGAATCAAGTCCTCTGCACAAAGTCACACTGACGGTCCGAAAGAAATGAAGTCTCTGCTTGCTCAGAGAAGAGAAAGAGCCATAGTCCAGGCTAAGGCAGTGGGATAAAATCCTAAGACACTCAAACTAACTTGTCTGCTCTGGTTTGCACTTCTTATATCATTCTGGGAAAAGAACAAAATCCTCAGTTCCTCTTTTCAGGATTCTTCTAGTTCTCTACATGCGAAGTAGTCCAGTAAGGAGCATGGGCAGCAATAATTTTATCTTATTTCCCCCATCCAACTACTGTACTTCAGCTGCCAGATGGAAGCAGTGACCCCAGGAAAAGGCAGGACAGCTTAGTCATTTTTCAATCTTTAGTCCACTTTCTGAGATTCACCTGTTAGACATACAAGAACAGAAAAGGTTGCTTCCCCTGAAGGGGTGGGGATGGGGGAACCCTGTGTGAATAAATACTAGAAGAATAATGTCATCAACTGAAAATCAATATCCCTCCTTTCTTCGTAGCCACAGGCATATGTCTCCTTTCTAGGGTGGATTGCTTGTTATTTTATTTCAGCCTACCTTTTCAAGAAGGTAAATTTATCATTATACCTGGTGGATTGACTAACAGGTCAGATGAATTTAACCCTTTCTAAATAATTTTCACAAATATCACGCTTTTTGCCAAGATTAAGTGCAATTGTGGAACAGATAAAACACTTTGTACATAGTTTCTAATGCCACAAGGTTTTTTCAGCTATTCAACCATCAATCAGACTGTTTTCACTTTATAACTTCTCTTAGCTTCCAAAACCTGTGGTCTGATTGGCATGACTTTTTCTCTCAGGTTTGGCACTCCATTATCTATCCTTCAGCAAGACATATATTTTTGGGTTTTTTTGTTTCTGCTTTCATTCCTCCTATCCTGCAGATTTATCCTATTCTTAGTACTAAGCTGACTTTTATAGACCACACAAGAGAAAACAAAATGAGACACTGCCCTGTGAATTTTCTCTAGCTATGTCTTACGTTACATGTCCAGAGTCAGTGCATCGAAGGTTCTTTTTTTAATGAAAGTTTTTCCATAGTTTCCATAGTTTCCCCAAAATTGTTTTCCTTCTCTCTTTTCCCTTTTTTTTAAACCATGGTCCGTGCAGCAAGTAGAGAGCAGTGTCTGTGGCATGTGGGATGTGGAGGTGAAAATGCTATGCCCCTAGCAAATCCATGTTGCCCATTAACATGAAAAGGACAAGGTGATCTTGGCTAAAGACTGACCCCTGTGTCATACCCAGTCACTAAGCGTCGGGTAGTAGGAACATCATGAAGCTATTTACTTACACTGCTAGACAGTTTCTACATTATTTAAGTCAATAGGAAAATATCTTTCCAACTTAAAAATCTCATCATATAACAAGACAGGAGATACATCTACTTGAGTATCCTAACTGATACTAGCCACTTGAACACTGATGCATTCTTCAGATGAAAGTAAGGAGCTCCCATATTTGACAGACAGATGATCTGCTCTGATCAGAAGTTATATTTCTTTGGTTTATTATTTCAGATGTTCAACTGCTAAATATTAATGGCCAGCCCAAATTATTTTAGAAATAATGGTATTTAATTTATTTGCTGCATAAACAAAATTCTGCTGAGAGTGGAAGTCCATCATGTTAATACTATGTATTGGATGAGGCAGTCCCTGACCACCCAAAATAACAGTCTAGACTGTAGATAAGGACTGCCAAATTAAATTGAACTGTTCTAGTTTTATAACTGGGGGCATGGCGGGGAGGGAAAGACAATGACACAGAGCTGAGGTGTCTTGGTTTCTTATGAAATCTAATGGAGATTCAGGGATCTGGAGTTTGTCCTGCAGATCAGTGTGCCCAAAGTAGTTTTCCTTCCCATTAAGTGCTTTCTTTCACTATGTGTGACTTTGTAAAGAAATGTGTATGGGAGAATACATAGTTTTCAATGACGTGAACTGTTCTTTATTTGAAAGTATTTGAAGTCTCAGCAAAATTCATAGAATCATAGAATACTTAGGATTGGAAAGGACCTTAAGATCATCTAGTTCCAAACCCCGTGCCATGGGCAGGGACACCTCACACTAAACCATCTCACCCAAGGCTTTGTCCAACCTGGCCTTGAACATCGCCAGGGATGGAGCACTCACGACCTCCCTGGGCAACCGATTCCAGTGCCTCACCACCCTAACAGGAAAGAATTTCCTCCTTATATCCAATCTAAACTTCCCCTGTTTAAGTTTTAACCCATTACCACTTGTCCTGTCACTACAGTCCCTAACGAACAGTTCCTCCCCAGCATCCCTATAGGCCCCCTTCAGATACTGGAAGGCTGCTATGAGGTCTCCACGCAGCCTTCTCTTCTCCAGGCTGAACAGCCCCAACTTTCTCAGCCTGTCTTTATAGGGGAGGAGCTCCAGTCCCCTGATCATCCTCGTGGCCCTCCTCTGCACTTGTTCCAGCAGTTCCACGTCCTTTTTATGTTGAGGACACCAGAACTGCACACAATACTCCAGGTGAGGTCTCACAAGAGCAGAACAGAGGGGCAGGATCAACTCCTTCGACCTGCTGGTCACACTTCTTTTGATGCAGCCCAGGATACGGTTGGCTTTCTGGGCTGCGAGCGCACACTGCCGGCTCATGTTCATTTTCTCATCGACCAGCACCCCCAAGTCCTTCTCTGCAGGGCCGCTCTGAATCTCTTCTCTGCCCAATCTGTAGCTGTGCCTGGGATAGCTCTGACCCATGTGTAGGACCTTGCACTTGTCATGGTTGCACTTCATGAGGTTGGCATCAGCCCACCTCACAAGCGCGTCGAGGTCCCTCTGAATGGCATCCCTTCCCTCCAGCGTATCAACCAGACCACACAGCTTGGTGTCATCGGCAAACTTGCTGAGGGCGCACTCAATCCCACAGTCACTGTCAGAGACAAAGATGTTAAATGAGATTGGTCCCAACACCGATCACTGAGGGACATCACTCGTTACCGGTCTCCAGCTGGACACTGAGCCATTGACCACAACTCTTTGTGTGCGGCCATCCAGCCAGTTCTTTATCCACCGAGTGGTCCATCCATCAAATTGATGTCTCTCCAATTTAGAGACAAGGACGTCGTGTGGGACAGTGTCGAACGCTTTGCACAAGTACAGGTAGATGACATCAACTGCTTTACCCTTATCCATCAATTCTGTAGCCCCATCATAGAAGGCCACCAAACTGGTCAGGCAGGATTTCCCCTTAGTGAAGCCATGCTGGCTGTCACCAAGCACCTTGTTGTTTTTCATGTGCCTTAGTATGTGTCCTGGGTTCAGCAGCAGCAGTCATTTTTCTCCTTCTTAGGAGCTAGTACAGTGCTGTGCTTTGATCTTTTGGCCTGGGAACAGTGCTGATAACGCCGATGTTTTCAGTTGCTGCTTGAATGTTTGGTCTGACCAAGGACTTTCTGAGCCTCATGCTCTGCCAGGGAGGAGGGGAGGCCGGGAGGAAGCAGAGACAGGACACCTGACCCAAACTGACCACTGAGGTATTCCATACCACAGCACGTCATGCCCAGGATGTAACTGAGAGTTACCCTGGAAGGGCTGGGGACTGCAGGGTTGGACGAGGTATCGGTCGGTGCTCGGCTGGGGGGAGTGGGGTGAGTTGTTGGTCAGCTGGTGTTGAGGTGTTATATTCTCTTCCTTTGTTATTTCCTTTATCATTATTATTATTGGTGGTAGCAGTAGTGGTTTGTGTTATACCTTAGTTACTAAACTGTTCTTATCTCAACCCGTGGGAGTTGCATCCTTTTCGATTCTCCTCTCCATCCCTCCAGGAGCAGGGGGAGGGTAAGAAGCGGGGGGAGTGAGTGAACGAGGTTTGTGGTTGGGTTTAAACCACGACAGCATGCCTTCCAGAAGAATGTGCTCCAAGATTTTGCCAGGCACAGAGGTGAGACTGACTGGTCTGTAATTCCCCGGGTCTTCCATTTTCCCCTTCTTGAAAATGGGGGTTATATTTCCCTTTTTCCAGTCATCGGAACTTCATCTGACTGCCATGATTTTTCAAATCTGATGGCCAGTGGCTTAGCAACTTTGTTTGCCAGCTCCTTCAGGACCCGCGGATGGATTTCTTCACTGTATAAACAAACAAAAAACCTCCTCCTTGACTCAGTTGTATCTCTGATCTAGGTCTTCTTTCATACTCACATGTTCAAGTATGAACAAACTAATAGGAATCTTTCTTTGTGCAGACTATAGGAGCCAAATCTTTCCAAAGGTTTCAAATTGTCTTTTGAAGTCTGGGTTTGTTTATTTGCTTATTTTAAGTAAATCTCCTTGCAATTCCATGCTGGGTTTTTTTCCTGCTGTATGATGTGACAGATTTAAAAACAAAAAAACAGGAAGAAAACCATTCCTGAGAGTTTTCCACCTTTGGTGCAGCAGCAATCAGTGAGTCAGTTATATGGTGCTAGGGGCACAATTCTTCAGTTTATAATTAGAGCTCATTTTGTACAGAACAAAGTGGTGGTAGACAATAAAAGTAGATGTGTATACAGACATAGGTACATATCTCCTCTAGAGTGTTTCAACACAATGTTTTCTGCTTTGTAGTAATGGAATAAACCGTATAGATTTTCCAGAATCCTATTTGAACTTAAGGGGGTTTTGGTACAGTACTATCTGCATGAACTTTTAGGTATGGAGTCCTAAAATCATCTGCAAGGTGTCTGAGAAACTCCCACATAATTTTTAAAGGCTGACATCATTCCCCTTCAATTCACCTTCATATCATTAAAGGGAAACCACTTCCAGAAATACCATTACTAAAATATGAATCCAGTAACACTTGGCCAAATAATTCTTCAGTAACTCTGGATTAATTAAGAGCCAAATTAAAAGCCCCAGATGTAGCTTGATAATGTCTATACTAAGTATCTGAAAGTCTGCAGAAGTTCCCATTTAGCTTGACATCATAAGGGCAGTTCTTGGAGGAGTTTAGCCTTGTTCTGTAATGATACTTTAGGTGCTGCTCTGGCTGGTAATTTGAAATCAGTAAATAGCTGAGATAAAAAAAGAACATTTGTGAGTGCAACATAAAAGAACTAATAACAAATAAAAAGACATGAGGAAGCTGTTTGGGATTTAAACCAAAGTTCCTGAATGCTATTACTGCAGTATCTGATGAGCTCTGATTAACAGTATAAAATTGTCAAATGGAAAAAATCCAGCTGGTGATGACTGCAGACTTAGTGATGAATCGATCAAGAATATGTTATCTCCATCTTTCCAGGCATACCAAAGCTGTGAACTGTACAGCCAGTGATCTTTCTATTGGGGAATTCTTTACCTTTTGTTTAATTACCTAGATCATTTAGCCACACTACTTCATATTTCAATTGCTGCTTTTGTCTTTCTTTTGCTGTCTGTATAAGTACAAAACTGAAAAAACTGTTTCGTACAAGATTGTATGCTCCTTTCCTGTTGGACTCGTTATGACAGTGAGAATAATTCTTCATGAAATTTTTGACAAATCTAAATTTTCATTCATCCATTACCTCATTGAGTGCAGAAGGACAGTTCATGGGAACGTTTTCTCAGCAGTGTGCAGGAAGGGTCTGTATCCTGGCAGTGCAGATAGCTTGTCAGGATGTGGCTGCTCTGACATGATTAATACAAGCTCATGTTGCTGAGCAACCTTAATGAAGCTAAGGATAATCAACCCACCACTTGCACAGATATCTGGACTTGTACACTTCCCCATGTGTTTTCTGTCATCCAAATCCTGCATTGTATGAAGGTACCTGAATTAGCCCAGGAATGTGACATTAAAGAGCCAACAGAGAAAGTTGGAGAAACTGATTAAAGGATTTAAGATTTCAAAAGCAATGATCCATCTGGATTGGTTGTTGAAGAGGGTGAGGGTGTCCAGAGATGGCAAAAGAAGGATCCCTGACCCTCCTGACCCTTTAGTGAAAAGAAGGGATGAGAAGGCAAATGTTGTGTTCATTTGTTTATTTTTCTTTGTGTGATTTTGACAAGGGGAAGGGAATGGAGCAGTCTGGGTGGTCCTGAAGCTAGTTTCCTCGTGAAACTGGGAGAAGGTTCCTCTTTTAACCATAGTTGTGAATGGGGGATGAGAGACGGATTAGAGAATAAAATTTTCTGTCTTTGTAAAATAAAAAATTTTCCTCTACCTTTCTGCCTGGATGCTCCATGGTTCTGCTAAAATGTCTTCAGATAATTCAGGAATGAGCTTGCTGGAAAAAGCTTCCCTTTCCATATTTGTCCAGGATCAGAGACGTACCACAGAAAGACAAGGAAGACCTGTAATTGCTGACCTTTCATCTTTTTGTCAAGGTGTGCTTGTGATGCAGTGACAAAATATCATCTGTCCTGTTGAAAAGTTTAAAATTTTACTGACTAACAAAACAAAAAAATACGCAGGATTAATTTACGCTTCCTGGGACTATTTTTTCCTTTTACCATTTAAGAAATGACTGCACCGTGCCTGTGCCTCTTTCACCAGAGAGGCAGTAGTGCCCAGTTGTCGCATTCCTGTCCAGTAGACTTTCCAGACCCACCAGAACTCTCATTTCTCAGTGTTTCCTCCATTCCAAGGCTCTCAGGGAAATCATGAGCTTCTTGCAGTAGAAGTGGGTTAGCACCTTCCTCTGACAAGAGCACTGCTGGGAGTGTGGCAGCCCAGGGGGATTAGGACAGCCTCATGAGCACTGTTGCATGTAAGAGGGTTAGGATGAATGCCTAGGTTTCAGAGGTGAAGCCAGCAAATGCATATGTTAGTGGAATGGCAAGGACCAAACAGGGCATGCTTATCCCTGTAATTACTCAGTAAGTGTAGTATATAAATGCTGCAGAGGCAGTCTCAGACCTGGCAGATTTTCAAGGACGAAGATATTCCTCATTAAACCTGTGGCAAAATAGCCATGTGAATTAATGTTTTGATTCCCAGGAGTTCTCACTGTAAATATTCAAGCTTTTTGAGAAGCAGATTTTGGTCCAAATGTGGATGTGTGGTAGATACAGTAGCATGTTTCCCTAAGAAACTGAATACTGCCGTCCCAAGAAGACAGCCAAGTGGCCTCATGTTGCGTTAGGGCTTCTGCTAAACACTGGGGGAAAAAAAAGCCAGTGTTCTGCCCTCAAAGGCTTTGGTTTTGGAAACCACAATATCCAGTGAATTCTTTTTTGTATATGTGTATATCGTGATACAGGACTTTCTCCAGTGAAACGTACTTGCTGAGATTGGAACCTTAAAGTTTAATCTTTTTTGAGGTGTCCTTCAAAACCAATTTAGGATTACACAGACTTCAGAATGCTTAACCTATGCCATGGTAGCAGTAGTCTGAGGCACGTTAGGATACGTTCACTGTTCTTTTAATTCCACGAAAATCCTTTTACTTTAGTAAAATATCACCAGTTCACAAGAGGAACAATTTTGACTGCCTGTGTTAAAAGAGTTGCAAAATGGCTAGTAGATAATTTCATTAAGAGCTATTGTGCTTGTGGCTGTATAAACACGTAATGTTTGTAAATCACTGTATCCTATACAGTAAAAATCTTGAGCACATAGACCATTATGACACTCTGTAAAACAGCACAACCACTGTTGCTATCTTGGTAGATGAGTCAGTATTGAGTTGTTCATTCCCTCCTGCTGCTGGATAAAATCTTTCTCAGGAAGATAAATATCACATGGCTCCGTGTGAAGATTATGAAACTCAAAATTTTGTGAGTTACGTTTAAGATGAAAGAAAGATTTTTAAGTGCATCCATAGACTATAAAGGACTTTGTCAAGAAAGATATTTTATTGGAAAAAAAAGGTAAATCTTTCATATTTCCTCTTCTTTAGGTAACAGAAAACAAACACCTTGTTTGAAGTTAGGGAGTATGCCAACAGCAGAGTTGAGAAGGGAGCAAAGGTATCACAGTATCAGGGGTAATCAATAAAGAGGGCAGCCTGTTGCGCAGTGTTCCATTAAAACCTGAGAACACATTTGTGAGTTCTGTTTAGTTGGAACTCAGATGAGTCATGGATATTTGTCCTGCTTCCTAATGCTGGACGTAAAAAATAAATGCTCATCTGAAACCATTCTTTAAAAGTAGCCTCAAACATAGTAACCATAGCTAATTGTAAAATGACTCTTTTATTCATTGATAGCTTGCATAGTTCAGACAAGAATTACTAATATTACAGACCTTTTAAACAGAAACAAGCACGCTCAAGGAAGACAGCTGTTTTCAGAGTGTCAGCTGGGAAAAATGCCCCAACCACTCTTATTTGATGAACAAACATACTTTCATGATTGTCTACACTCATACCCATCTGTCAGGATGGCATGATGCCCAAGCAGAAGCTGGCCAAAACTTTTGCCTTGGGCATTGATGCTGAGCAACAATAGGTGTAGATGGGCAGTATGCATAACAGTGCATATAAAATGTCTTCAGCTTCTTTTTTGTGCCAAGCATGGCACATTGGAAACAAATGTCTCCTTGTATATCATTTGGCAACACTGAGTCCCCAAAAGCAAATATTGCCTAAAAATTCCATGTTCTGGGGTCACCACTACATCACATACATGTTGATGTTGGGTTCAGAGTGATTACCTTGCCAGAGAAGAATACTGTGGCTGGCGCACACTGTGTGACAAGATAGTCATAGCCACTACTTGCAAGGATGAATGCTAACTACACAACAGGGAAATATATTTTAGAAGGTCTGAGCCAGCTGCTGTCTCAGGCAAATGGTCTTCATTTCCTGGAAAATGTGCAGTCTACAAAAGGATCAGAACCTGGCTAGTTAGCAGCTGAAGGGATGTGAAATTACAGAGAGACAGTAACATGGCATTTTAAAAGTAGTCACATTTGCATGAGGAAAAACTACAAAAGAGGAAGAGAAGTTGTTCTGCTGCATAGATTATTTTTGTAGATAGCTTTGATAAGAATGAGTTAAGAGAACTAATACAATAAGAAGAGTGTATATAGATGTGGTGTCAGCATTTTTAAGATGGAACCATAAAGCCTTTTACTCTTTCAACAAAATGGGGCAGAGCTAATAAATTTTAGTTTATTTTACCAAAGCCTAGAAGAAGACATCTGCAAAATTAAGAAATTGATTGATACAGAGTAAGGCAGGATGGGCTGTTTCCTGAAATCGTGTGCTCAGTCCATTGACATTTAGTGCTTTTCTGAGATACAGCAAACTCTACAAAGAGGAGCTCTAGCAGTCTCCTCCTTGCCATGACCTACTCCATGCCTGTCTGTCTGTGCTTTGTTCTCAGCAGTATCTTAATTTCCTCTCAAACTTCTGGCTCTTCACAAACTGTCACTGGCTTTATTCCTGCTGCCTCTTACTCTCCAAAAGTTTGTTCTAGATTGTGCTATTTAGACCAAGCTTTAATAGTTTATGTATACCCTAGCACTCTTAAAGGAGACATAATTGTATCCTTCCTCCAGAGTAGGAAAAAACCCTTACAAACAGCCATAAAGAGAACAATGATTTAGGACAAATCATTATAAATAGCAAGCGAATAAAGAAAAGAGATTGAACTCTAATTTATTTGCAGAGCTTTAAATAATTTAGTTAAGTTAGCAAGATACCTTTATTTATTCCTGTAGTTCTTACATCTGTTCAGTACATGTGACGGGAAAGTTAATCTGTGCCATATTTCTAGGAAAGGCAGAAGAAAAAATGTTGAAAATGTTATCAAAATTAATATCATGGTTCTGAGTCAAATTTTGTTGGCTATATTTTTATTTAACTTACTTAATTTCTCCAGGGTGTATAGATAGTCTTTCACAGCATACATATGGAAATATTATCCCAATTCTGGACTTCTAAAACTCTCCAGTTTTTTGGATGCTCGAGAAATTGATCTGGCAAACATTTGTGGGAGAAAGCAAAATCTTGAATCTCAGCAGTCCTACAAAAAAAAAAAAAAAAAAAAACAAACAAACAAGCATTCTTTTTACTGGGATTTTAGCTTTGAAGAGTGTATTCAAAGTTTAGAAGTTTGAATCCTCTTATCTAACATATGCTTCTGTTTCTTCTCTGGAAAACTGATAAATAACTCCAGCATTTCTAGAATGCACAGGCACTGTGCAGGTTGGAACTAGATGATCTTTAAGGTCCTTTGCAACCCTAAATATTCTATGATTCTATGCTAAGGGAAACAAATCCATTTTTCTTTGGTGAAGATCTAATTTACAGCAACCTGCTTGAGCTGAGAAGTTCTTGCTGAATTTTTGCCTAGTGCAAATTTGAATAGTGAAGCCAAGTTCACTCTGATTCCAAGAAACTGCAGTTTCTTGGAAGTTAGGCAATTTAAGTTTCTTCTTTCAAAGCTGAAATATGCATTTCTTCATACATATTCCTTATATATTTTCTCTCGTTCCTGAGTTCTACAATTGTTTAACTCATCTTTTACCATTATGTAATATAGATGTATATAGAAAAGTGATAATTTATATCTAGATGAAGACCATAATAGGTCTTGTGAGCTTCTTTTAGGGACAGGTGCCCTTTAACTTGCTTCAATCTCAGCCTTGTGTGTGATAATCCAGTTGCAGAGCTAAACAACATGTTGCAGAGCTAAACAACATGTTTTGACTTTTTGTTTTCTTTAGTGTTCTTCCTCACTTTTAGGTTTTTTCTGTTTTGTTGTTTGGCTTGTTTGGATTCTTTTTTTTTTTTCACTTTACTAACTTTCTGGCTACCTGACAGCACTTCCTGCTTTTTAGTCTTTACCCTCTTGAACTCTGCATTCTGATTTGCACACATGAACAGCGAGTACAAACAGCAGCATTTTGCACCCTTTATGCAGTGACCTAAATGATGAAGTCCAGCATAACACAATGGGGAAGCAGACCCATACTATTAAGATGTAAATAAAGTCTTCTTAAGCACTTTTTATTGGCCTTCTTTACAGCTAAATGAATTGTGTGGGTACTCAGATTTGTTTATAAGCAGGTGTACAAAGAAAACACTTCCAGCAGACAGTGGGCTAGAGTGTATCTTCAGAGCACGCTTTGTTCCAGAATAGCTGGTCAAAATGATGAGCTAGTAATGAATGCTCAATATAGAAGACAATAGAACAATTTTGTTTGGAGAAAGTATTTATCAATATAGAAAAAAATCTTGTCCTATAGCTATACAAACAACCAAACAAAAAAGTGCAATCTCTTGAAATTAGACTGCTGATTATCCAGTCTCCCTATTGCAACAACAGTTTCAGGGGCTATTAAAAAGAGATGCTCATGAATCTCAGTGATTTATTGTATTTTTCATCACATACAATCCTTTCCTTTCCTAATGACTGAACACATGACACAGATGCCAGCTGCAGCTCTAAATGGTGGATTTGGATCTGTGGATGTGAAAGTCCAATCCTATAGTCCCAGGCAGCTTCATGCCCCACTCCAGGCCCTTTCCTTTTCTCCCTCAGTGTAGCTCCAGCTATGGTAGTCAGTGCTCAGCTTAGGTCTTTCAAAGTTCCTAGTTCTCCTGAAAGTAGACTGTCTAAATTGCATTTTGGAGTTTTGACTCTGGAATTCTGCTTATTGAGACTCAGTTGGATTTTAGTAGTAAGAAACTTGCTTTTGAGTATTGCCCTGGACATAAACAAGGTACTAATTATTATCATCATCATTAACACAATTTAATTGCAGGAAAAAATATCTATGTATTTTAAAACTGCAATGACATAAAGCCAGAGAATGAGGCAATTATAGTAAAACATAAATGAAAACTATAGCTGACAGCATTGTAAGAAAAATAACCCAACAACTCTTCACCAGTAAGCATGTGTGTATGTGTGTATGTGTATGTGTTCACACAGAGATGATACCATACCTCACAGAGGACTGTCATTGTCTATTCATTCATTAGAGGTAATTGTTTTTAATTTTTGTCCCTACTGACCTGCAGGCAGATGGTTAGCATGAATACCATTTTTATCTGGACACCAGATCTGGCCAGACCGCAATCTGTTGGGTTTGATCACTAAACTGGCAGCTGCATTACAGACCTGCTCTTTTTGTCTCCAGGGACTGCAGATTGGATGCACTGAATGTGAACTTCTGCAAAACATGGGGCTTTTTGTCATTTTTACTTTGCTTTCTTTTTATGACCATTCGGTAAATGTCAGTAAAGTTAAAAGCTGATTGAATCAAACTGTACCAAAGAAAGCAATTTTAGTTACAAAATTATTTTTCACTTATATGAAAAGCAAGAAAGTAAATGAGGCTTTAAAGAGCAAATATATATGTGCATGCAAATATGAAAAGGCAATTTAATGAATTCTAAGTTGGAGGAAAAAGATCTACACATACACACTACTATTATTATCTAAAAAAAACCAGGGCATTGTGTTGTAGGACACATTTCTGAAAAGAACCAAAGGAAACAGATTTTTTTTTAATTGCACGGTTTGCACATGGAAAACTTGTATGATCAGTAATACCAAGCATGACATAATTGCAAGATGAACAAAAGTAGACAGAGGTTTTTGTCTCAAACTTATATCCTTACTTTCACAAAGACTTGAGAATGTACATAACTTTGAACATGTGAGCAATATCCTTATGTTAAACAGATTGTATACACTGTATTTATTACCTTTTTTTTTTCTAAGCATGTGTGCAAATCTCAGTTGCATCAGAGTTATTTTTACCTTCTTTTCCTAGTCCTTATTACGGCAAAATTATCTAAAGTTTAATGAATGTTCTGCCTGATAAAGACTGCAATATCCTCTTCATATACTCTCTTCTCAGATGGAATAAAAGAAAAAAAAATCTGTTTTAAACATTCCGATTACTATGTTCCCTTTAAAACTGTCAGAACAACTTAAATAGTTTGTAGTTTAATGTAAAAGGCATCTATTTACCACAGCAAGCATTTGCCCTCCCTTTATAAGATGCCAGTGATGTCAAATCCAGATTTGCTTTCCTGTAGCTGTCTGATGTTTATCACAGGACAGGGATACATGTAGACACTTCTCATAACACAGTGGATTTCACTTGCTACCAGTAGGCTGTGCCACAAGTAGAATTCAGAGACAAGGTCTGTAATCTTACAGAACAACTTCCCATCTTATTTATACATAGGCAACATTTAACTTTTATCCAACTGTCTTTTACCTTACCTACCTTTAAAACTTGTCCTTAGGTTCCAGTGCAGTGTACTTACACAGGGAGACATGACTTAAATAGTATGTAGTTAAATGCCATTAGAAGGAGTAGCTTCCTAGACCCTTTTTTTGATTTCCATGTTGGTGAATATTTAACTGTGAGCCCAAGAAACTATTATGGTTCCTCTAGTTTGACCTAGGAAAAGAAGCTGGATTCTTGTCTTGCTCAAGAAACTCCTTATGGATTTTTTTATTTTAATATCACAGATTAAAATATATAAACAGCATAAGAAACAGCACCTCACAAAGTCTTTTTTGTGTGTTACAGTCAGATGTGCTTTCACTTAGTGCTCCCCCTGATGCTTTTCTGGCCACTTGTACAGCTTCAGTAGGAGGGGCAGAGAAGATGCCAAATCCAGATCTTGCACTCTCAGGCAATCACTGTACTTCCTAGAAAAAAGATTATTTTTCCTCTTGTTAGACATCTGCCTCTGATGGTGAATCAATTTGGCATAGTCTGGTGAGTAAATAACAAGAAAATGGTGAATTCAGGTACCTATCTAGTGAGTTTACCAACTAATTTTGTTCTCCTGGCTCTCTCTCTTTGTTATTTGTGTCATTTTTGGAACAGTTAGTTGCCAGAATTACTTCCTTTATTGTAAATGGAAAGAAAGGTGTATATTTAGAAGGTGGTTTATATCCCTTAGCTCTCCACTCTCTCCAATTCTCTCTGATCCTATACCATATGAAAGAACTCAAGATTCAGAAGTGAGATTTCCCCATCCTCACTAACAATCCAGTACAGATTGCTGGGTTGCATGCAAAAACATGTGTGAAATAAGATAGGCAAAAATAGATGTCACAAAGGAATTTAAAGCTTCATTAAGCATCATTGTGGTGATTACACAAGGGAACATGTGCGACAATGATTAATCTTAATGAAAATATTCTCTCCATGACAGTAGAAATAGACCCATATGAAAGGTTATTCACAGACCAGTCAAGACAGCGCATACTCATTATGTGAACCAGTCCTGTGCTTTCAGAGCCTGTTTAAAGTCAACAGTCAGTTTTAACAATGTATTTCTCAAGTGCTGGGAATATCTGAGATAGACCTGTTGTGAGAGTACCATATTTTATGTTTCCAAGGATCAGCTTGAATGCCAAAAGCTTGTGCAGGTGGTGTCATAGCAGCGTGGTTGGACTCTCCCAGTCAGGCAAAGCAGTGCAGACAGACATAGCAGAAGAGGCAGAGATACACACTGCCAAACACATTTCGATCGCCCATATTCTGCTTACACGATTTGGCATTGAAAGCCAGCAACCTTTTCCAGTGCTCCAGCAAGTCTCTCATACCTGCCAACTTTTAATATTCAGAAGTGGACCCTGCCTCTCCAGCTGCCATTTCCTCAGCAAAAAGAAACCTCCTCCTGCTCTAACACACACCCAAACTGTTGGATTTGCTGTGCAGGTGTAGACAAGATAGCTGGTGTGTGGGCTATGTATTCAAGTGCACCCTGATGTATCAGTGTCACTGCACACGAGTCAGGATTGCACTTTGCTTGCACACAAGCCTTACAACCAGGATTCAGATTATCAGTAAGCAGGGAGAAAATGTGAAAAAATGTAATAGTGTCAGCAAGAATATAGTCATGTAGCAGATCACACACCAGAAGCTTTCTGAGTATTTCTGGAAACAGGATTTTTTATTTTCCTCTCCCTTTCCAGAGGAGGAAATGGCACTTTTTTCAAAATAGAAAATTTCAGTGTCATGTAAGATCATAAATACTTTGACTGTTTTTTACCCCCAATATGTCTAAAAAAATTAAATTCACTTGAGACACAACCCTTGTTTAAAGGCTTTCAACATGAGAAGCTATATTTTCACAAAGTTTGAAGCAATTTTAGGCAAGAAAAAGGCAAACGGTATTCACCCTTTGATGTAGTTACTCTTGTATTGTAGTAATAAGCTTTCAGAACCAGCCTACGACATAACCTTCACCTCTTCTCTTGCTGCTCCTTTGCTCTTTACAACTAAATGCCCTGAAGTCACTTTTTCAAACACCAGAGCTTGAACTGTAACCTGGCTTTTTTTAGCAGCTCAGACTTCTCTGGCACTGATTACTCTCGCACCATGCCGATTATTGATCACTCAGAGTGCCCTGCCTGTGCTTGCATTGCCCACTGCAATGCATCATAATCCCGCAACCCTTCTTGCTACTTCTCCTAGGACACCTTCTGAGATGCAAAAACATTGGTGGGGCCTTTTCTCTAAGCAGAATCCCTGCTAGCACTGGGGGGCTTGTTCGATTTGTACCATGCATGTCTGCAAGTTGACAGGCAGTGACTTCCAGGCAGAGGTGTACACAAGTGACCTCACCTCCCCGTCTGTTCCTTGGACCCCTTGTGCCAGGAGAGCCAGTCATCATTGCCCCTCCTAGCTTGACAATCTTTCACACAGCTCCTTGTTTGAAACAGTTGGTAAAGTTCAGCTTGCTGTCTCATGAAAGGGAGAAAGCAGAAGAGAGCAGGGGCAGCAAACCAAAATGTGGAGTGTTCAGGAAAAAAGGGGGAAAAGAAAGAGGAAATTCATTAGATGAAAATCTGGCTGCTGCAAAATCTTTTAGTACATTAACCCAGCATGGGGTCTGAATCTGTGGTGCAAAAGCCCGACTGTGTCTTCTGTTGCTTCATTACTATTTTATTGATTTCAGAGGGGAATATAAATCCAGGGCAGCCTGCCTGCCTTAGCAAAACACAGGGCTGCCAAAGTTAATGTTCTAAAAGGAGGGAAATTTTGGAATAAAACCTGAGGGAAAATGAGTCTATAATGTACTGTAGCTTGTCTAAAAGGCAAAAAGAGCTCACCCCTATTTTAAATAATGCTGCATTATGATTTTCACCTTTTCCAAAGAAATTAAAGAATGTGGGAAAAGCACAATATAAAACTTCCTCTAAATAGAGATAAAGCAGCAGCTTGAAACCAAAGTGGCTGGATAGTTTCCTTAAAAAAACATAGCTTGCTACCTCAAAAATAATTCTCACTACTGGAATCGAATACCAGTAGGGATCCAGCGCAGAAGTAACCAAGAGAAGAAGTATTATAAATCAGTATTATATTATAATTAATAACATGTTATTAATTAGTGTTATAAACTGGAATATTTAAGAAAGCTCACTGCCTATTTCGGGGGCTACAGATGGTTTCTGCCAGTTTATCACTCATACGGACCGCTGAGCTCCTACATCGAACTGAGAACAGAATTCCTGTGCTGCTCACTAAACTTTAGCCACTTTGGTCCTACATACACAAAACCCCTTAACATCCAGATTGCTACAAGAAAGTGAAGGAGGTCTGGCATCTCAGCACCAAACACTGATAGTTTTGTGAACACATGTATGAGTTTTTCTGTGGAAAGAAATGAAGAATTAAAGGAGTCCTTGCGGCTACTGAACTGGAGGTAAGTACAGTATTTTCCATCAGTTGTTAACCTCTTCACCTTCTGCCTTTGCTCCAGATGTTTTCTTTCCTTCCTCAAATTTCTAAATGAAGGAGCAGCATGTGAGAAACCCTGCAACAGGAGAAACTGGAGGAATTCTACACACCAACAGTATTGTGTTATGTTGGACCCAATGCTCACACCTCAGCAAATAGAAGTACACAGAATTGTATGTATTTATTTAGCAATGGAGTACAGGCACAGTGCCAGCCCCAGCCAGTTATGGCAGTGCACCTTTCTCCATTAGGACTAAAACTGTTGCTTTGTAAGACCTAACAAAACTCTGTAACAAGTGTACATGGAATAAACAGCTCCAGAAACTGTCCATTTTGACTTCTAACATGTTTAAGACCTGAATGCTTAAAAACCCTTTGGAGTATTTATCTTTCTTAATTAATGTCCCGACAGTCTTACAAATGCACAACCATTTTTTAACCTGGCCAAGAGCTCCTCTGCTTCCTAAATTCTAGTGTTTAATTACAAAGGTGCATGGGAAAACATTTTGCTTCTTCTATTTTGAATTTCCCATCTTTTATACCTCCTTGTCCTTATTCCAGTAAAATAAACAGAAGTTCTTATTCATCTTCCCTGGACTTTTCATTTTTTTCAGACCATTCTGGTTTTCAAATCACATCATTTCATCATGGTGCTCCTGGTTTGTATCTATTCAAAGTACCTACCCTTTCTATTACTCTTTGTAAGAAATATCTTTTTTTTTTCAAGTTCTTGACCATTACTATTGATTTTACTTAGACATCCTTGATTTTGCAGTAACATTTGGAGACAGAGAAGAAGAGGAAGAGAAGAGAGCCTATCTTTTGAATTGCACCCTAGAGGACACTGTCTTTCTACATCAACTATGTAAAAAAACCATACTGACATCTTATGAGATTTCTTCCTTATTGCTGTACATGAGCAGAGGTTTGTATTAATATGTGTAAAACAATTCTCCCAGAAAAACTGTAACAACAGTAGAGAAAGAAACAGAAAAGCCTTAAAAAATGCCACGCTGACACTGGACCCTGGCAAGAGTTGTGCATCAATAAACTCCAAATAAAAGTAATGAAAAGTAAGTAAAAAATTCTTTGTTGCATATTTTAACATATCATTAGAAGAGCAAGTAAAACAAAACCATGCAGAATGTATGCATTAATAAAAGATAATTTAAATTTAAGAGTCTGTAAAAATTAAACAAGTGTAAGTGGACTGTGTTAAAATGCATGAATATTACACAGCAAGTAGCCAAATTATTTAGCAATTTTGTTTCCACAGAAGTTCCATAGGAAATTTAAAATACAGATTAGCATAGCTCTTTGACTATTGTTCTGGTCCTTGTTGATACATTGTGTGATATGATAAAAAATACAGAAATGCAATTGATTTTATCCACAAAATGTACTTAGTAGTTCATTTAATCCGGCGATTCTTATATTATCCATTAGTTTGCTTCATATTCACAGTATATAAAAATGCATCTAATAACGGTTATAAAAAATGCAAAAAGTGTGTAAACTCTTTAAAAGTTAAAAAAGTATAGAAACTAAAAAGTCTGCAGAAAGGTGTCCTTTGAATATGTCTTCCCATTCTTTCTTTCAATGTTACTCATTTTCTTATCCCTCCTTTTTTCTTTCCCTAAGTTTTGGGCACACAAGCTGTCTAGCTTGAAATTTCATTACTTTCAGGAAGTTCATATAAGCTGTGTTTTTCAAAGATGTTCATTGAAGAACCAACTCTGCTTTCATGGAAATATCTAAGTGTTTTTGAAAATGCTGTTCTAAACATGAGGTTACAGACCTTAGTTTCATTAATACATACACATTTCTGAGTAAAGAAAAGTCGCTGGATGTCTGAAAGAATTTGGATATTGAATTTTGTTCATGAGAACCTGAATTGCCAGTTTAATTAAGTGGGGAAGTGGAAAAATGTTTTCAAATTTGTATTTGTTTCCTAAATATGTATTTTGCTTGTTTAAAACATATGGAGTTGTGCTCATTAAGTTCTGATCTTTTTCCTATGCATAAGAATACTGGCATTTATTATTATTGTGGTGATGAAACCTCAGTGAGACCCCTGGAAAGGATCAGCTGCAAGTATAAAAACTTTGTTGTCAAAGGTTTTATGTGCCCAACAAGGTCTATTTCCTGGCTAATTACTTGAAAAACTGCACACAATGGCGCTCTCCTGTGTAACTTGAACAACATTGCAATACATTGTCATGCACATTGGCTGTGCGCTTGACACTTTCCAGTATAAACTGTGATATCCGAGACCTAAAAGAGTCAGAGACTGAACATGGAACTAAAACACAGCAAACTGAGGCCTCCCCAAGTTTGCACCAAGCCGTGAATGCAGACTAGGCTACAGTGAAATACTAAAAGTCAGTGCAAAGAAGTACATATATACCCCACTAAGGAGAAAGACATTCCTTATATTTTCAGAAGTTTTCTCTTTCTTTTCCACTGGGAATCATCTTGGAAACTCAAGCCCTAGAGTGAAGCCTATGAACTGCTGGTGTTTAGTGACCATCTGCACCAGTAGTTCCATTATCTGAGTCTGGAGATTGATTTTCATTTTTTTTTGCATGTTCACTTACCCTAATGCCCTGGAGTCTGCAATAGAGCCAGCAGCATATAATGCAAAGACAGCTTTTAAGACATCAAAAGTGAAAGCATCAGGAGTATCATTATATTCTGAATCTTTTGTAGTAGCTTTTTGTCTAATCCTATTGCAACAGGAATCCACTGATGGTGTCTAGGCCCCTCCTTTACAAAGCTTAAGTGCAGAACTCAGAGGAGCTTTGTTTTTTTCAGAAGGTGGTGCATAGGTCCACCCTATATAAGCAATTTCTCTGTTATGAACAGTGGCCAGTATTATGTACGTCGATTTCATGTACAACCAGTAACTCAGCAGCAGACAGGATGCTCCTTCAGATTTGGAGGCTGGAAATTAGCAGAAGGGTATCAAAAAGACTACCAGACCTCAACAAATATTTTTAGTGGCATGAATAGTATGCTCAAAGTTGGGTCAAGTAGTACTGCTGTTCCTAAGCCTTTGCCAGTGATTACTGTAATTCCTCTTAGGAAATGTTTCTTTTCTCCCTCATTGAAGTGTCAAAGGCCCACACAAATACGAGGGGAAATGAACTCATTAACTGACCATGTAGGAGGAGAACTGAAACTAGTCAGGCACAAAAGCCAGGTTCTGAAAAGGGCTCGGCATGCAGCAGTTGCCATTGTTCTCAGCAAACTGGTCTTAGCAGGACCTGCCAGATGCCAAAATTTTTAAGAATCTGGCTACTTATTTAGATGCCTAAATGGGATCTGAATCCTGCAAATCTGTCTCTTTGTATCTAGTCAGTTTAACTATTTAGACATTTACCCTTTTCTCCCCGCCCCAAGAAAACCCCACAAATTAAAACCATGTGAATAAAGAAGTGGTTGGCCTTTCAAAACCTTAGACAATGCTCCCCTTAAGAGACTAGTGAGAAAACAAATCTCCTTCCTCTCAGTGCCAGAGCAGAACTAAAGTCCCTTCTACAAACTTGAGACTTTCAAATTGCTTTCATTCTCACCACTTCTGAGACTATAAAGACACCTACTACACATGTAAAAATACACAAGAAAACAGACAACATTATTATGGCATTACATGTATTCAAAATGCACTCTTCGTTTTGGTCTACTGCTCTATAAGAGTCATCCATTGGAAGTATACATTAGTGTATCTCCATACTACCTCTGTGACGTAGATGTATGGTAATGTTTCCACTTCGAGATGGAAATTATGGGAAAAACAACAAATTTGACTGTAGCCTCATTCAACATTTAAAGTCTTGATACATTCCTGAGTCTGGACCTTCAGACACAAAGTTATGCAGGAGCATAGCTCATATTTACATGATATTTTCTGCATTTCTGTACAAAATATAGGCTCTCATAACACAGACTCTGAGTGCGCCCAGGCAGCACAGTACTAAAGTACTGAAGAAGCCTCTTTTTATGTTATTATTATGACTATCATCATATTTATTTATTTATTTATTTAGTCACGTTCCCAAAGTGCCTAAAAATCTATTCCCATATTTATTGACATAAACATACCCATATTAGCACTGAGTGATGATTGATTCTTAAAGACTTTTGGGTTACAGGATTTGTTTGAAATCATGGCTACTGCTGTTTTAAGTATCTTTCAAGGTGTTGCAGAGTAACTCATGCCTACAACTTTTCAACGAGCTTTTAATTTTTAAATAGATACCACTATAGTAAAGAAAAAGAGTAGCTACACAATGTTTAAGTCAACAAAACAAAACTCTATATGCCTGTGAAATGAAATATTTTGATTTTATCATGAAAAATTTATGACAGATAAAAGACAAAACCAGTTTTCATTTCCAGATTCTTTCCTGGTTTTGAAATGAAAGAAAATCAAGAACTTTCTAAGAATGACAAGTTTCTTTAACTATCTTATTTGGAGCAGATATTTAAATCTGGATCTCCAATATCATGTCTCAGTCCTTTAAGTACAATCCCAATATGCTGCATTAGAGCTCTTCTCCTTCCATAAATATTTAAACACTGGCATATAGCAGTGAAATATTTATGACAAATTCCAGTGAAAAAACATTAAACTTGGCTTTGGTTAAATAATAAAGTATCATCTCATTTTTATAAATACATTTAGTGACAATTGTCTACTGATTATCAGTGAGTTTATTATATTTATCTTTACTCCAATTCCAAGCATTTCCTATTTTCTCCCTTTTCATGTTTGTTGAAATGTACACTGTTCTACAACACATTTCTTGCAAAAGCATTATATCCCTTCAGAAAATGCCTAATAAATTGTATTGGTATTATCACACATTTCTATATAGAATACATATACAGAATTCAGGCTATAAAAGAAACAGGAATCTTTTTTTCCTCTGTTCAAATCCTCATCTCATACATTTATTTATTTTAAGAATATAAAAGGCAAGAATAGAAGAAGGTAGTGAGACATTGCCCAGAGAAGCTGTGGCTGCCCCATTCCTGGAAGTGTGCAAGGGCAGGTTGGACAGGGCTTTGAGATACCTGGTCTAGCGGAAGGTGTCCCTGATGATGGTAGGAAGTGGGGGTGAAGTGGAACTAGGTAAGCTTTAAGGTTCCTTTCAACCCAAAACATTCTACAGGTCTATGATGATATAGTCAAATGGTGTTTTCTAGTTATTATTGTAGGGACCAATAACTTGCATTTGAATAAAGCACATCTTTTGGCAGCCATTATTTAATAAGGAAACAGAATCCACTAGCAGTTTGTTCCAGTGGTTAGCTATTCTATCAGAAATATACTTTCTTTCTCATATGAAAAGTGCTGAAGAAGAAACTTTACATGCAGAAGAGCTGATACTATGGCAAACTCCAGAACTCATCAAGTTAGAAAATGAGATATTTAGGTATCTAAAAAAATGAAATCTGATTTCTGTCTTCTTAAAAAATGTAGACTATATGAGAACAAGTGCTGCAGAAATAATTAATTTTTCCTATGAAACAGTCTTTTACAGTAGAAAATGATTAATGAATTAATAGCAAGTGAATAGATCATGCGGTTAATGAGGTCTCGGAAATGCTAGTAACCTCATCTGACTCATACGTATCTACTGTCTACATTTGCAACACTACACACATTGATGAACAACAGGTATGAACCTGCCTTATAGACACTCTCACTCATATGTAGTCTTTATGGACATTCATTAGCATGGATAAAGTGCCATACACATTTCACATCAGATTCTTCCCTCAAACACAAGGCCCTGACAAACAGAGGATGCTTACCCTAATAAGCCTACCAGAAGGATTTATCCTTTTGTCATTGTGAAAAAAAGAGCAGATAGAAAAATAATTAATTCTTTAATAGTTACAGCAAAGGCCTTAATACAATTCTTTGGCTTCTCCTCACCTAGCAGTAAGAAGGAACATCAACAAGAGAAAAGTTAAATTTGCACTAAGGTCTGTCCACCCTTGCCAGACTGCAGTGAAGTTGCCATAGTGTAAAATGTCATTTGTGTAGTTTGATTTCATACCCTGCTGCCCACAGACAATCACATCGAAATAAATATGCATTCTATGGAGAATAGCATTTTGCGCTTTGTGAATTCCACAAATGCTGCTTGGCTGGTTTTCTAACCCCTTGGCTGTATGATTTTTGCAGTTTGGGAGGGAAGTGTTCTTGAACCTTTCATGGCTTCGCCTTACATCTAACAAGGAGCGTGACCAACAGGTCAAAGGAGGTGATCCTGCCCCTCTACTCTGCTCTCGTGAGACCTCACCTGGAGTATTGTGTGCAGTTCTGGGGTCCTCAACATAAAAAGGACATGGAACTGCTGGAACAAGTGCAGAGGAGGGCCACGAGGATGATCAGGGGACTGGAGCACCTCCCGTATGAAGACAGGCTGAGGAAGTTGGGGCTGTTCAGCCTGGAGAAGAGAAGGCTGCGTGGAGACCTCATAGCGGCCTTCCAGTACCTGAAGGGGGCCTATAGGGATGCTGGGGAGGGACTCTTCATCAGGGACTGTAGTGACAGGACAAGGGGTAACGGGTTCAAACTTAAACAGGGGAAGATTAAATTGGATATAAGGAGGAAATTCTTTCCTGTTAGGGTGGTGAGGCACTGGAATGGGTTGCCCAGGGAGGTTGTGAGTGCTCCATCCCTGGCGATGTTCAAGGCCAGGTTGGATGAAGCCTTGTGTGGGATGGTTTAGTGTGAGGTGTCCCTGCTTGTGGCAGGGGGGTTGGAACTAGATGATCTTGAGGTCCTTTCCAACCCTAACTATTCTATGATTCTATGATTCTATGATTCTAAGATTCTAAGTTGGAGACACCTCTACTCAATCATTAGCGCAGATCATGGAGATCTTACAGAAAACTGACAAGCTGTCCTTCATCCCGGCAGATGACAGTGAATAGTGCTCTTGCATTTCACAGCACCACTGATTCTTCATTGTGAATGTCTTTGCTGTCCCAGCTCTTATTTATAAAGTAGCATGCAAGCATCTGTCTTTTCATATACACATGGACTAAAACTGATCCAGAACGATTTCCTTTGTGACTTTGGCCTCTGAACCGGAAGCAAATGTGGGCAAGATACAGTGCCTACTCCTGTTAGCCAAGGAAGGATCGTTCTGCATTGGAATGGGAATACCTGGGCCGGTTAGAGTGGGATGCGTCCAGGGTGACAAAATGTCCCTCACTAGAATACAGCAAGTAATTACAGGTTCAACATTGTGTATGGATTATAACTATCTAAAACCAAGAGTCCATGCACCAAGTATCCCTTCTGTTTTCCAGGTGAAAACAGAGACCTGGTTAAGGCAAGACGAAAATTCTGACTCTTGTACAGAATACCTGTGAGCCTAAAGAAGAGAAAGACCCCTTTTTCTTTTAAGATCTTGTGTTTCTTCAGGTTCTCTGAGGAACACACAGCTGTTTGGCTGTATTAACATTTTGCCTGATGAACATTCAATTGCCTGATGGAGCCTGTGGGCCAAGGCCAAACTCTGCCACTTATGCTAGTGCTTAATGTTTCCTTTATAAACTCCCCTTATGAACGATTTTACTGTGTGTGCAGTAATACTCTACTTTGCTTGAATGAGTCCAGACCCTTTATTTTGCCATCCCATCCTCCTAATGTAAGGAATGTTGGTAGTAAAGGGCACACAGCCTTTCCCCTTTAATCTCCAGTTAAATGTAGGAAGAAACAGAAGAAAGGAAACAAAAGGACAGAAAGGGAAAGATGCAAAGGAGGGAAAAAAAATAATAACAAGACCCATAAAATTAAATAAATGGAGAAAGGGAAGAAGGAGAAGAAAAAGGCAAAAGAAAATATATGGCAAAAAAATTAAATACAGTTGCTTGTCTGTTTAAATTCTAATATTGCTCAACAGCCTCATAATAGGATTAATAAGTTTCAAAGGACTAATAATCACTACTATGATTGAATGCCTTTTAACTGGCACAACTTAGTCAACCTAGGAGGACTTCTTGCTCTCCTGATTGCCATACATACAATCCCATTCATTGTGAGCTCTAACCTTTCATGGGTAATTTTTCTGCATGCCTTTCTCTTTTTTTTTTTTCATTTGTTTTTGGGTTTCCTTGTTTGTACACTAAGGCTCCTCTTTTCTTTCTCTCCATGCTCTGAAATCTCATTCCCCCACTTTCTGCTCCAATTCCCCCTTCTCTCTGATACAGAGACATTAATGTGCTGCCTGAGCACTTTGCTTGGGTACTGCTCAGAACTTCCCTAAGGAGGTGGCAGTACACTCCAGCTTAAAGAATACACTTTGCTAGTGCTAAATCCAAATATTGCAATTTTCTCTACTGTAGGCCAGTTTTCTTCACTAAGGTGCTGTACTTTCATGCCACTCTTCATCATTTGCCTTTGGCACAAATTTTAATTAGCTGGATGTGGCAGAGAAATTCCACTATTACTCAAATCCCACTGTCTCACAAACAAATATGAAAACATTAAATTGCTCTTACAACACTGGGTGTGGTAGCTTCCTTATCTCTAGTAACCAGGCATTTCTCATAGTTGTTATCAAGTTCATTTCTATCTGTGGGAAATATTGTACTCTTAAGCAAGCTTTGCTGATTTCACACAAGTCTTTCCTTTTCTCTCATTCACTGATTTTCAGAAAGCCTGATGAGCCATGACTGAACACTTGAAGACCAACCTGGACAGGCATGAAAATAACAAGTACATGGAACAACCACTTCAGAACCAGAATTCAAAATTGTGCGCACCTTAACAGAAACAGACATAATCTACCATTTACTGCACTGGATAGAATGAGAACCTTTTTAGTTTTCTTTCAGAACCCATAAAACTTTCAAAAACATATTAATTTTGTACATGTGGCACTTTCTTTTTCTAAGAATAAGAGTTCAGGTGCAGCTAAAACTCTTGTTTTAGCTTGTTTAGCTTGTACTCTTTTGGGGTTTTTTTCTTTTATTTTTTGTTTATGTCTCAGTCTATGAACTGATGCATCATTCTTTTGCCAGTGTTAAGACTCCTTAAAAGCAAATACACCAGGTTCATTGAGAATCCCCAGGAAACAGGCAGCAAGTGGATGGTAGGTTCACATAGCAGCAATTCACACAATTCTACATCACAATACATGAAATTAAACACAAGACACTGAAGTTAACGATTCTTAGGGGCTGAGAACTAAGCTGGACATGTGAGAAATGAGATGTTACACCCATAAGTCCAGCTCAGGAAGCCCAGGAACCTTGGGTTGTGGAGTCTGTGAGCATACGCAGATGACAAATTACACTTTCTGGTCCTCATATTCTTCCTACTATAGCAGGTAGAGTATGGAGCTAAATGAACTTTTTACCAGAACCATTACAAACTTATTTGTATTCTGAAGCTTTGTGCTACACAGGATTCCCCTGCACACTGAGAGTCTTCACCTGTTTTCCAAATAGTTTCCAGATACTTTGAATTGACAAGGATAATCAGGGAGGCTGGAAAGCATTCAAATTATCTTCCTATAGAAGCTACCTATAGATTTATGTGTACGTCTTAAATGGACTTTCTAAGAATATTTGTTAATAAACATATTTGTTCATTGACTGAAGTGCCATGAGACTGTCTTAGTAAACCTAAGAAACTGGTATATGTCTGAGCAATTGAAAGTGGAGACAGATGCCTCTGATAATAATTCTGGGGTACATTAGGGTTCATTTACAGCAAAATAATTTCCTGATATTAGATGTAAGATACTAATATAGTCTACCATGACCAGTGGCTTGACAATATCAGTTCCTTGGTGTGCACCTGCTTTCCTTACCCTGTGGAATAGGGTAGTACTTTCTCAATTTCTAAAGAGCTGACAAATTTCTGAACTAGAACAATTTCCTGGCTTCTCAATAGTTCTTTTTCTACCTGGGCAAACTAAGCATTTGTGTAGGAACCTTTGCAAAAAAATAACCCACAAAAAAAACCCAATAAACAGAAAAACAACAACAAAAAAAACCACCCTACCCCCCCAAAAAAAAAAAACCAAACCAAACCCCAAAGCTCCTGTGTTATTCTTAGGACAGAGGTATTTCTATGCCTATCCATACTTCATTGCCATCCAAAGTTGAAACCCAGAAGGGCAGGTCTGTATGAATGTAGAGACACCATTACAAAATCAAGCTTTTTGACACAAAGAGAAATTATAAATTCTATCCTAGAAGTAGTCAGAAGTCTCAAAGATCACTGATAAAAAGAAGGTATTAAAGGCACCACATCCTTGCTACACACCAACAAGATTTTCCCTGCTGGGTGACCTACCTCAACTAACCATCAAAAAGAATTAGTCTCAAGGGAATGTTTTGCTTATAGATTGATAAATGTTGACAATAATCCTAAATGGATGTTAGGGGAATTGACAAATCTCAGCATTTTTCTTGATGTATGTGTGCCTGGGGGAACTCTGGAGGCCCCAGCATTCATTAAAAAGAAGCAAGCCATTGACAGCTGACAGAGAAAGACAGGTAGCATAGCTAGGAAAGTAGAAGCTATTTGTTGACACAAATTGTGGAGTATAACCTAATAATCCAGTATTTTCTTCCACTGTTGTTTCTAGGCTCACTCAAAGGGTACAGACACAGCACAGTGTGCTTAGTGCAACAATAAAACTGCTTACACTCTAAATGGTTTTATTGTAAAAGTTTGAATGCTCAGGAAAATAATGTAGGCTAGATTAAAGCTGGAATTAGGGCTTTAGTAAGGATCTGGGGGAGAGCTGGGGGATGTATTTTTGCTTTTTCTGTGTGTGCATGTGTGTTTTTTTTCCCCTGGAGCAAAATGCACATGTTAAAACAGTGTCCTCTGGAAGAAAAGAGTTCTAAGTTTAGTTCTGGCTTCTCATATTGACATAAGTGAAAAAAAGGGGAAAGACAGCAAACAAGGAAGCTCAGAAGTTTGATTCTAACTTAATGTTTGATTGTGAGCTAAACTTTTGCCAGGTAATTCCACATATAAATCTATAACAGGACCACTGACAGAGAATGTTGCAGCATTTATCCATGAGTCTGAAAAGAAGTTTTGATCAATTTTACTTGATAATGCATTAATTACAACTAGGATTTTTACCTAGCTGCCTTCAGTTTAATTATTATTTGATAGTAAGTGAAAAACAGAAAAATATGTCAATCCGTCATTTATGCATTTATTTTCATAGTGAAAAAAAAAAAAAAGAATAACAGGTACTTCTGTCTTATTGAGAAATAATACATCTGAATTGCTTTAAAAACCACCTGCACAGATTGATTGCTAGCACTCTTATCATCAGGATTACTGCAAGTGTGTTTGTAAGTGTGTGTTTAAAGAAAGTGAAAGACTCACATGGCTATGTATAACATCCCTAGGATGGAAATGTCATTGTATGACTCCTCTCCTATTTCCTACCACCAGAGAGCTCTTAACAGCAAATTTCACAGCATTTCACTGAGATCAGTTTTAAACAAACCTAACAACAAGTCCTCCAGCACCCCTGGGTACCACAGGAATACATTCATTTCCTCTGTTCCACATTCCTCCGTGTCTTAGGGAAAGTGACTAAGTAGTAATAGAAGTTATAGCAGCAGCATAAATCAGGTCTTTTTATAGGAAGTAATGTACGTAGAGATTGGTTATACATGTAATCATAACAGGCAAAATAAAAGAAAACAACACAGCTGTTTAGAGCAAGGAATTTGAGAGAAACAAGTTTGGTGGTTTTGACCAATATCATATAGAAAGTGTATGCAAATCAAGGATATAATTCAGATCTCTTCCAAATTTCTCCTTTGACACACACACTCCTTGTTCCGCTCTTTTTTCTTTTGTTCTTTTACTGCATCGTATATTATACTTCTGACAATATTTGCGTCTGCACTGGCTTCCCTGCACCAGGGTTAACACTACTCAGGCTGACCAAAGGTTTTGCAACTGATATTCAGTGGAGCTACCCTTTCACAGTTAATTTGAAGCTGAAGGAAGCTACATAATTGTGTTTCACTTCTTTTCTGACAGTTTCTCCTTTATCACAATAATTTCTATGCTGTTTTCCTGCATTTATCTGTTAACTACGTGTCAATAACTACAACCAGCATTTTCAGGAAAAGTCTTAACAAACCTTGACCTTTTTTTTTGTAAGGCAAGAATGTGTTTCTGAATGGAGCCCCAGACAGCTGTCTTTTTAGGATGCACTGTAAACTTATGTTCAATTTCCTGTCTACTACCAGCCTTACTTCATCATTATTTCCCTTACTTTCACAGACTTCTACATACTGTGGAATATCTGTATGTTGGATTGGTTTGCCTGAAAAGTAATAGCTTCCATCTTACAAGCTGACACTCAACATAGTGCAACACATATTTGTAACTTTGAGTTCTTTTGTTCAGAAGTTTTTATCTTCAGCACCATTGTACGTATGAGAATTGGTTGTAAATAAATGACATTTGAGTAAAATCCCAAATTCCTAATAGGTAGGTAAAGTGCTTCACTTCTGGCACCACTGAGCTATCCATCCCTAGGTACCACTTGCAGAGACAGAGTTCAGATGCACCCAGATATAATCTGGCTCAGCTGCCCATCCAGTTGAATGGAACTTAATGAGTTCTCAGACTGAAGCATTTTTACAAAAATCCTGACTTTAGGAGGAAAATGCAATTTTTAAGTAAAAACAAAACAAAACAAAACAAGGCAGTGAAAATATTTAGTATGTGTATATATTAAAGTGATTTATAAGATGACTTTATGCTCTACTTACTCTGTTAAGCTGGTAAACTCTCACTGACTTGTGTTTTCTAGTCGCTGCATCTGACACATTTCATTCATGAACACTTACTATGCCTCTTTTACAAGACAGGGTTCAGCTCACCTTTCAGAATTAGGCCTCTAATTTTAAATAATCATGTAGGTTTACTTTCTAAATTAAGAGGACAATCTCCATTTGAAAGTGTTTTTATAACTGGTGGAGTGAATTGTCTAGGGCATCTGTCAACCCCCATGGATTGCATGGGGAGCTTGAACATTTCCTTCTCCATAAGGAACCTAATTTAAACCAGCTATAACAGTATGAGATGCCTCCCACCAAACTGAGTGTTTGCTCTTGCTCTTAAGCAAAATGTTTTCTCTTTCCACCAAACTTTTTGCTTTGATGCTGTTTTGGTATGCCTCTGAGAGCAGTAACTGGTGTACAGCCCTAGGCCCACCATGTGAACTAGTGTGAAAACAACTTCTTCACTCCCATGAAGATCAGTTCAGATGCTGCGTAGCTAAGTAACATAAGAAGCCATCTTTGTTATGGGTGAAACTAACACCACTCACTAACGGGAGAGGATTAACATAAGGATGTCTGTGCCCTTTCAGGTCTCACATGGGACAATAAGGCAGGACTTCACCTGGGCTGAAGAGACGTCTGTGTGGAACAAGGTAGTAGTTGCGTATGAAGCAGTGAAAGTACAGCAACGCCCAAGCCCCACGTATTTGGGATCTTAAAGATCTTTGCCTCTGCTTTCACTCTGAAGAAAACTTGGCACTTAGGCATGGTGTCCTTTTTTTTAAAAAAAGGGTACTCAGTGACAAAAGTAGTATTTTAGAGGACAGCAGCACACTACAGAGGACAACCATTTCCAGCTCTCTGATCCAGCATTTCATTTCTTTCCATTATTTCCTACTCATGGTGTCTTGGCAACTCTTTCTGCTCCAGGATGTATGTTTTCCTCCCTCCCACACTACTTTTGAAGTCTCACAAAATGTGCTAGGAAATGAGCAGCAACTACATTCACCAGCTGCTGCAGGGCAGCTCGCTCCAGGTCCTTCTGGGGACAACCAATGAACCCCCCAGGCCTGGAGGTGAGGAGTGCATTTCCTGCTGATTAGGAAAGGTGAGTGATGGAGATGAAGGAACATTAAGAAAGATTGCAGGAAACAGATACCGTTATCTTTCCTAGTTTCTCAGAACAACAACAGTTACCTGGGGCACACCAGACATTTTACTTCATGTAGCAGCTAATTAGCAGGGACCCCTGGTACAAATTTCAGTGTTCCTGATACTGACAGCAACTGCAGTTTATGCAGAGATCAGCCCTGGCTTGTGTTCTTTCCACCCACTAGCTCACTTCAAGATCTGGTTTGCAATTCAGGTTATACCACTTCAAAGAGTTTGACCTTCCCCTGTGTCATCCAGCTGCAACACACCGAAGCAAAGGCAATGGATTCCATTGAGATGGAAGAAAAATCAGTTCAGAGGTTTGAATGTTCAAAGGAAATAGTTTTTCCTTCTTAGAAAATCATTCTTTATCTATTGCTGGGGGTGGGGAGGGATGCTGCCTGGAAGTACAGATTATTAATTTCTTCTGCATACATAAAAGCAGTGTTTAGAAGATGCACAAGAGATGCTTTTCACACGTTCAGCAGAATTATTCTCAGGTGAACATATTAGGCATCTATTTCTACTGAAACTTAAAAATAGCAGTGTTAGTGTTTCAAATTTTAGCTGATTTAAACACTGCACTAATAAAAACAGTGCTACAAATTCCCCAGTTCTTCCCCATGTCTGGGAATCATATGTTGAACAACGTGCATGAAAGTCTGAAGCAGTAATGCAATCTGCAGAATAAAGGGTGACAGAGGCATCACAAAAACAACATCTATGGGAGAGCAGTGAGGATGAATTCTGCAGTATCACTGTCTATATCATCCTTACTAAAGAATTTTCTATAAATAAATTTTATTTTACTATTACATTTCTCATTATATTACCCAGCACATAAATGACACACCACTACATAAGGCTTCCCAGTATCTCCTGCTGAGCTGCCCGAATCTGTGATACTCTCCTGAATGCTGTGGCAGAAGAGTGAAACTTTGTCTAGTGTGCAATTCATGCATGCACAATTAGGAGTACGGACATGCATCTAACACAGGGGCTCTCAAACTGCTGCCTGTGGGCTGGTGGTGATCCACGACATCACTGCTGATCTGAAGAACACATACACTGTGTTTCAGCTGAATGCAAAAGGTGTGCAATGATTTGTGCTGGTGACTGACATTGGTGGAGTCCTAACAATTTGGGAATAGCTGTTTGAGAGCTGCCACTGATCAGCTGTGAGCAAGATGCTTCACCTCTCTGTGCCTTTTTTCTCCTTCCAGCACCATCTGTTTTGCTTAATTAAAGCGAAAGCTCTTCACCGTAAAGACCTTCCCCTCACAGGCATTTGTGAAATGCTATTCACAGTGCACCTCTGAATTCATTCAGGACGCAGAGCTGCCAAGGCAGCATTGATTACTACTATTAACAAAATCTGTTTTGACTTGTCAGTTAAGATGGCATTGTTACTAACAACACAGGAAAACAGAATCCTAAGAAGCAAAAATTAATATGAAAAATAGAAGAACTTTGTGTGGGTTTTGTGTGTATTGCTCTTTCTGTCAAATATAAAAAGAATCTTTGCATTCACAAATGTAAACTAAACTATCATGATCTTCTCCAGATTGCTATAGAGTATAGCAACCTCTGGATGTGTAGGATACTTCAAAGCACTTTGCTTCTCAAAGTGTCGTTTTTCATACAGTCATTTGCATGCAGTTTTACAGCTTTGGTTTTAATGGATTTTTCAAAATGCTAATTTTTGCCTACTCTGCTATAATCTCAGAGTTTGGGTGGGATCTTACACAAGGGATGCAAGGGGTATACAAGGGGTAATATCGGGCAAAAATCAAAAGCCAAGGCTTTCGCCTACTTTTAACTGCAGAAATAAAGCTGTTTCAGTGCAACCCTAATTATAGTTTTGTGGTGTTTTGTCGAGCCCTGCTGATAAGTTTCCCTAGTAAACAGCTCTTTATTGTTCTTTCACATTCAGTCACCATGGAAACTAGCATTTTAGGGTTTGATCCTGAGAGATGCCAAGCACCTGCTCCTGTAGCAGTATCTATGGGAGAGGAGGATCTGAGACATCTTATAAGATCAGTCCTTACAATAACAACAGATTTGCTAAAGACAAAAGAGTAAGCAAACACCCCTCTACCCCAGAAAAAAAACAACAAAAACCCAACAAAACACACACAAAACCCCACAACCACCTTCCTCCAAAAAAAAGCTTTTGATGTGCTTATTTAGAAGGATTTTTTTTTTTTTTTGAAAAAAACTAACCAAACCACAGGTAAAACCTGGTCCCATTTATACCTTACAAACATACACAATATCTGACACTGCCCGTCTATGGGTGTAATGTAAAAGAAAAAAAAGCCCAGCGAGCCTAAGAATCTAAATCCAAAGGAAATACAAGTCAGGAACAGAACCCCGGAGTGCCACTAACAAAATGTTGGGAAGATGAATTTCCTTTCATTCACTGCCAAATCCTTCATTGCCTTCTTATTGGAAAAATAATGGTGCTTGGGAGGTCAAATCCAGGTGATAAACAGCTGAACAGAATTTCTATTTTAGCTTCTGAATAACCCTCAGGGACTCTCTTTTGTCTTTCCTGCTTATGTTGACCTCAAACTGTTGGTTAGAGCCTAGAGGAATCACTCAATTTAGCGAAGAGTATCTTTTTTTTCCCCCTTACAGCTCCATTTCTTCTGAATCTGTCTTGGTGTCTCTGTAGGAAGATGGAAGGTTCGTGTCAGCAGTTAGCAGATAGTCTGAGTGTAAGCAGGTGTGAACATACCGATTGCTTCCTTATCTGATGCTGCCGGCACATGCTGGGCCTGAACAGAGAATTACTTTCGTACCCTCTAGTAAATCGCCAGATGTGTACTCATGCTGCCTCCTTTACAAACCGTTTTCCTGTCAAGTTTGCAGAGTTCAGTTATTGTACGACCCACCAGCCCAATTCTGCTACCATGACCAGCTTTGTTAACCGCCAGGGTGATGTCCTCAGCTTCAGAGGGTCGACTTTATTTTCTCTGCTTCAAAACACTGGCCCGGTGTTATCTCATGTAAATGCAGACACCCATCTGAGGAGGACAGCTGCCTTCATCTGCCTTAGTATGGTAGCAGTAAACCAGCACTTCGAAAGGGTAGTTTGTGTCTTAAGTGGGGTGAATCACCTTCTAAGGGTTTCCATTTCTTGTTGTTGAACACAGAGAAAGCATGCTACACCTACATTTACAAGTCAGGCATCTCAATCAGTGCCCCAGCTAATTAGAAAGAATGCAGCTCCTGATGGCTGAAGTCATCTTTATTCATGCCTGCACAACATTGCAAATTTAGGTATTTTTGTCTTCTGTTAGCCTTAAACAACAACAAAAAAAAGTTATTCAGATCCTGCTGCATAGAAAGAAGTGGCTGATTACAAGCATATTTCTCATTCATCTCTTCGAATATACATGACAGAAGAAATCAGGTTTTCAAATGGCAGTTTGAGAACAGCTTATCTTTACTCTTGGTATTGTTATAGATGGTTGGATTATGGTCAAGCTCAAGCTTTTTGTTACTTGGACTTTAATGGAACTATTTTAGGACAGGAGGATTTTTTAAATATTATAATTTCTTTTTTCTTCCATAGCCCAAGTGTAACAGCAATTGAAAGGAAAATAAAGATTAGGCAATAGAAAAATTAAAATGAAGCAATATGGATCACAGTCCTTCTGATCTGTGCCCACCAGCAATGAATGTTAGAAAGTGTATCACACTTAAAAGTGAGTACTTTCAGATAAAGGACTCAGCAGCTACCTCCTTGTCTACAGGGCTTTAAAAGTTTATGAAGAAACAATATCTCCACATTCACAGTTCAGGTACAGATAGCCCGTAGTCCTGTAAAATGAACCATGTTCAAAATACTGGCAAAGAATATGTGGTGGAATATCTATAATCATCCAGGGTTACCATTGATTAAGGTGGTCCAAAATATGTGGAAAGACTTGGTTTCACATCCTATGGATCCAGCAGATTTCATAGGAAATAAGCTGGAAAGAGACTCAAACGATCTGGAGTGGATTCCCTTTTTTGCCAGCTGACAGTACCTGACAGTAAACTCGTATGTGTCACAGTTTAAACAGTGCTTGCAAAGTATAACCATGAAAGAAATTAAATCCAATGTTAAAGATGATGATGGAATTAGACACAGTTGAGGGCAGGAAGGGCAGTGTGGTAGTAAAAACCTGTGGTATTTAACATGTCACTAGCTCATTGGTGAGCTCCTGATGGTCAAATTCTTCCCTCTGCATCAAGCTGTTATAAACTGAAGTATTTGTGTGCTGTGATGTGTCAATCCTAAAACTGGAAAAGCTATACAATGCATGCAGGGCAAAATTACACATTAGACTGTTACTATTAAATACACAATGAGATGTGACTTAACATATGGCTCATCTTCAGGTAAAGAAATCCATCTTGTAAAGCCATGTGTTCATCCTTCACAGAGTAGGATCAGCTACGTTATTAATACTCATACAGTAATGCAGCTCTATTAGAGAGCGTGCCATCAGATACCTTAATTGAGCTGTAGCACCATTCTAGGAACAGAGGGATAGGCATTCATCCATCTACACACAAGACAGTCACCCCAGGCTCCCTCTATATCAGTGAAGAAAAATTGGTACTTCTAAAGTCCAATCCATCTTATCCTTAAGTAGACATCTAAAATAGGTCTGAGAAATGCCCAGAAGTGCCCATTTGAGTCAAACAGGAGCCGAGGAGATGCAGAAATTCATGCTGTAAATTATGATTTTTACTCTGAATGTCTACTCAAGATAGTTGATACTCAAGATCTACAGTTTGGATATGAAAATCCTTCTATTCTGGGTTTGTGCACTATCCAGCATCCAGTATCCAGGACTGGTGCTTCAGCTCACTTTAGCAAAACAATATGTCGAGTTTAGTGCTATGACATTTCTAGTAGACTTGGGTGGACTTTTGCCTCAGGGTAAAGTTACAATAAGACAATTTGGCAAACAGGGGTATTCATCCAGTATTGCCCCCTCACCCTCACTACTAAACTCCTTTCCATACACAACTGCTCTTGCTTTCTCCCTTCAAGATTGTTATTGATCTGCAAACATTCTCTCTGGGAGGTTGCAGGAGCAGCAATCAGTATATTTGCTTCTATTTAGCATATTACTTTTGCTCTATCTAGGCCACGGCCACAGCCACAGCTAGAAGAAGCCTCGAGGATTACACCTAAAGAACATAGAGAAAAACTGTTGCAAAACAGTGAGTATCAGACCATTTAAATGTACAAAGATTCGACTGAAGTGTTGCTCAAGCTCTTGTGAAGTTGTTTCATGCTGCTTACACCTTTTTTTTTGCATATATTTTTCCCTTGCAACTGCCTGAAGTCTTAAATGATGTAGTATCATTGCGTCAGCCGCGTATGTGTGAGCATGTGTATGCACGTTTCCTTTCCTCCCACTTTCTGTCTAAATATATGTCTATATGCCTAGATACATATTTATATCTCTGTGTCCAGGGTGTGTGTGTGAAGAGGCCTATTTGCTGGTTATAAAAAGGAGGTTGATAACATTTCTACTAACATCCAATAGATAACAGAGCCATATATTGAATCTTTAGACAACTTTTGTGATCAAACTGTAGCTGTAGATTTAGTTCTAAGAAGTACCTCATCTTTACTCTGTGCACATTAATCACATGTGTGAGATACTGAGAGACATCCCCCTCTTCAAGAATATTACCCACACTTGGAGAGGAAAAGAAAGATAAAAAGGAAAGGAGACAGAGCTGTCATCTTGCTCTGTACATAGGGGAACCTTACACAGCAGGTTGCAATCTGAACTGTCCCGTTTCATTATGCCACTGAGTCAGACCCCTGCAGTGCATTAAGGTTTTAAAATCATTTAGGAAATATGAAGATACATTGTTATTTAATCATTCCATTACACTTCGAAAACAATATTCTGATATCTGTTTTTTTTACGTAACAAATATTGTCTTTGACCAGTGGGGATTGTCAAGGGAATATAGACTGAGTTTCTGGAATAATATGATTAGTATGGAAATGGAAACAGACTGTAAATAATAGGATGATCTTTTGTTCAGCCACATCAAGGAATCAAACAAAAGCTTGCTAAGACTGGATTCCATTGCATAGTGAAAACAGGCAAAAGTATTTCCATAGTAGATTTTGCCATATTGCATGATTAACTTAAAGTCATTCCTATAGAAGATCTATTGATAGTATATTTCAATTTATCTGGTAAATTTTTGTTGAATTAAAAGTAAAACCTTGTAGACATGGTTACACATGGAAAGTAATGGTTATCAGGTAACTACTGATTACTGTAGTGTCACAAAGTCTTTACTTTGCAGAAAAAGTTTCCGTATGGCAAAAATCAGTGTGAGTCATATCTATGTTCATATGACACTGCAAAAAGCCCATGAAAATCTTAATTCAGAATTCTTAATTCAGAAGTCTACATATGGAAATTTCTTTTTGATTTCAAAGAGCAAAATTTGAAAAAGAAATCTTTTCTTATTTTGCCTTGGAATTGTGGTGTATTACTTTAACAAGCAATTAGTCCAGTAATGCATGACTAAAAAGATTTTTTTTTTAAGATATATTTACTTTTATAGCAAAAAATATACAATGTTGATATTAGTTAGATTTAATTATCTGTAGTGCATGCATTTTTCTCAAACTACATACAGAAGCCTTCTTTAATTCTTTATTATTGAGCACACTTCATTTATCTACATTTCTTTTTGTTGAGTTAGATATAAATTGAAAATGTGTCTAGGTGTGAAGAGTAAGTCAGGAGACTTAAACTATTTAAAGACTGATGAAAAATAGTGAAGCGTCACTGGAACTTCATTTGTGTGCATCAAGAAACTTTGAAGAAATATTAGTGGAAAAAGCAGTCTTTAAGGACTTCAGTACTCCCACCACCTCATGTTTCCAAGATACTGTACAATATGCAAGAACTGTATTTAAACCACCTCATGACTAGACGCATTTTGAATTTCAAACAGCTGGAACTTTGTCAATGCTTTTTCTCCATCAAAAGTGGTTTAGAAGAATTGGAAGCTGGGTCCCTCTGGGGGAGCCATATGTGTGGTGAATTCCTATGAATTACATACAGACATTTTTATTTAGTAACAAAGCAGCAGACTTTCAAGAACTTAAATTTCAATAAGAATGTTGAAGATAGATAGATAGATAGATAGATAGATAGATAGATAGATAGATAGATAGATAGATAGATAGATGGATGATAGGTTGGTAGATAGATAGGTAGGTAGATAGATTTATTTTCCCTTAAATAAATAAAAAAGTGAAGCTGAGTTCATCTTACTATTTTCTTATGTGTGTACATCAGGTACTATTTCCAGCATTCAACCACACTCCTTAAGATTTTCCTTGGACTTGGTCAGGCATATCTCTCAGACAATCTGTAGTGCAAGTTTCTGGAAGCTAAATTTCATGGCTGTTATGGATGTGTCCACATTGCATCATGCAATGCCGGCATCTTCTCAAGGATAAAGTCTTCATGTTGAGGGTCTATCCTTCAGGCGCAGCTTAGTATTCTAACTGGCTTCAACCACTATCCTAAACTTTAAAGAAAACAGAATTTTTAAAGGATTTAGCTTTATTATTTTTGTTTTACATGAGTGAGAAAGTCTAGAAACATTCAATTATTCCTACTGAGTAAAAAGTTTTATAAAACTTAGTATTTTTCTGTTAGGTGCAGTAGTTAGGGTATTCTATTACTGGAGGGCAAACAAAAGACACAGAATATACATAGATAGATCTTATTTAATCAGTAATGGCATTTCATTTAGGAACTGTGATTTCCAAACAGAACTAAAATGAATCAAATAAATTAATAATACTTAAAAAAAAAACCAAAGTTGTCTACAGCTGTCTTACTATGGAAGAACCTCACATTGAAGCTCATTTTTGTTCCTCACGCATGGAGTATGCATGGTTTAAATAAACTAATGACACTGTAGTTGGATTTGCTTTTGGGGATAGAAGGCTATATTCTGTATCAGTTTACCTAGATCAGGTTTTTGTTTTTTTGTTATGGTGGGTTTTTTTTGGGTTTTTGGGTTGGTTTTTTTTTGTGCAAAGGTTTGGAAACAATACCTGGATACGACAAAGAACTGCTCTTGGAGACCAGTGAACTGATAAATAAATCATTTTCACCTAAAATTTGCTGGCTTTTGAGATAGGGACCCTATGTTAACACGAGATCTTCAAGTCTGACAAATATCTTGTGTCTCTATGACTTTACCTCTGAAGTGGTCTTTAGTCTTTGTTATACCTTATCTGTTTCATGTGGAAAGAAACTCTTCTTCCGTGGATGTTGATCTCTCTTCTTTGACCATTGAGGACTTACACAAGGTGAGGTGATTTCAGTCCTTTTTGTGATTTAAAAGAAGACATTTCTTTTGTCTTTTTTTCTTTTTTTTTTTTCTCATTCAATTATCATATTGCAGCAAACAATTGTTATATTGCTTGCTGCTACCAGTTGTGTGGCTGTTCTCTGTGAAATAGGTAAGAAAGTAGATGATACATGTGCTTTCTGTACTCCTTCAGAACAAAAGCCATTGCTGAAGGTGGAGAGATCTAGTCCTGACAGTAGAAACCATTAGAAAACAAAACGTAAAGCTAGATATCATTCACAGGAAAAAATATCCTACATTTAAAAAAAACTATTTGACCAAAAGAAGGAAAACAAACATTTTCTATGCTTATCTCAAAGAGATTTTAATATTTTTTTTTGCTATGCTGATGAGGTAAATAAGAGCAGAACAGTTTGTGGTAGTTCTTGTAGACTCTGCCAGAGATTCAAGCTTAGCAAGTCAACTAACATCATATGCCAAACATAGTCATAATTTGTTATTGAAGACCTTTTAGTCCTGAAGATCTGTTACCAGTCAATACTTAAAGTGACATACTACTCCAAAGGAAGCCACTGTTGCACCTTTTCTGTCAGCCAGAAACTGATGGTGTCCAAAGTCATTATTTGTTTCAGCAGGCTGAAGTGGCAACATGGAAGATTCATAGTGTACTAAAAGTCCCATGCGCTTTGGTGTTAACTCTACACAAGAGCACTCCAAAAGGGAGTCAGCCGCATGACACTGTGACAAAGTTTTCAGCTTTGTCTGGTTGCATTACAAACACCACACATATTGAAACACTCTGGCAGCTTCCTAGCACTCACAGTGAGTAACCTGAACCTTTTGACCTCAAGCATCTTATTAAAACCTATGCTGGACTGTGTCTTTGCAAGGGAAAAAAACAAGAAAGTACTGGACTTTTCTCCTCTATAATTCATTCAAGTAAGCCCTTGCTGAGTGGAGGACCTCAGCTTTGATGTTAAAATCTCCTAATTGGAAGGAAGTGAAGTGTTGCCTGTCAGGCTATTAGTCTCTCATCAAATACTTTAAGAGGTATCAGAACGCTGAGTTTCTCACTCTAGTGCAAAGAAGGCACAGAGTGGCCTGTTTTTTCTTAAAATGTTTAAACTTTGCATCTGTCTAACAACCTCCCCCAAAATTTAATATACATGGAGTTGTTTCTTGATATTTCTTTCTTTTTATCTTCACCTTTTCCCTCTCAGAATCTCCATCCTTCTGTTGCCTACGGAACATCAGCTCCTATTAGTAGGAATGTGGGGGATAACTGGTTTAAGTTATAAACCCTCAGGCTTCATATTACAGCCCTGATTCAAACCCAGCTATAGAATGCCTTGTGTGACCTACCTCTCTGCTGTTTGACTGTGGAGCAACTACTTCTGTGTTGGTTTTGCTTCCAGGGAAATGACTTCTCAGAAGGGTGTCCTTACAATAAGTAAAATGAAAACCCAAGCAATTGTGGAAGATGGCTTAATTCTAAAAGCTTAGTTCAGGTCCAGGCTTTATTACATGCTTAACTTATAGTATTTGCTTACATTAAAACTTAAATCTAGAAATATGTTGTTTCTCTCTTAATTACTGGTGTTTTTCTCTTTTACAGATTGGGTACCCAAACAGAAAGAAGGGGTGTTTTTTTCTTGGGAACCTCCAACTCATTCAAGATGAGGGTTGAACCGTGCCAAAGTCTCACAAGGATGTGACTAAACTCCTTCCAGGATCATGTAAAGTTGAATTCTGTTTAATCTCTATTCTTCAAGCTGGCAATAAAATCCAAAATGCCACAGTGAAGAAAATCTGTGAAATGGTATAAAATAACTATCTGAAAGGAAATCTCCAAATTGCTAATGCACATCATTTGGAATTATGAATATAGTTACATAGTCACATCTGCTCTGTTTCTTAGTTTACAATATGAGCCTAAAGAAATGCTGTACTACCAGTGTAAATGTTTCTGTTTTGCAAAGTTTTCTCTGTTTTGATTTTCCTAGTGGTAACCTTATGCAAACAAATTACCTGTGGCATTTCATGCATATCTTCCTTAATGCTAAGCATTCCTTTTGTTTTACAAGATGATGTCCATATGAAAGAAAATCTAATGCAACTGTGCCCTTACTACACATCTCTTTCCAGTCTGAATATGACCCTGTTTATGCACAATTATCTGTTTCATGCAAGTGTTTGATTGCTAGTCAGATCTCTCATTTTACCTCATGCTTCATTCTGGTAGCACTTTCATCCGCTTTTGGATGGGACACGCATTTTGTCTGTTGCAACAACTCCTTTAAATTTCCCTCCACTGTTTCTTTTCACTGATCTCGACAACATAATGCCCTTTTGTAAATCTTTCCCATCTTTGAATATCCAGTCTTTAAAATATATAAAAAAAAAAAAAAATGCAGGGTTTCACATTTCATAATTCTTTTGATGCTGCTGCTTTTCACTTTGAAAAAAATCTCTTCATTTGATAGCTTAAGCAATCAGGCCCAAATATTTTTTTTCTTTTAGCTTAGTGAGCTTGCTCACTATTTATATACCCAGATGTCTATGTCACTTTACAAAATATGGGTGCTTCTGGGACGAAGGCCAGTTACCTATGTGAGGTCATTAAAAAATCCTCTCAGCTGTCCTCTTCCAGCCAGTTCAGCTGTCCGCAAGTCTGGGTGCAAGAGCTAAGAGCTGCACAATGTTTGCATTACTCAGAATGAGAATCATAGTTTAATTTGGTTCACAGTCATTACTTTTGTTCAGTCTTGACATCAGATATTGATACAGTTTGAACTCTTCACAGAATAGGAACATGGAAACCAAAAAGTTGTTTTATTCATACACCGACTTTTTCAACGTATTTGGTTTGTGTTTGAGTCAGCAACAAGGTGTATTTACAAGTCACTGCCTGTGGTATTTCAGAAGTGAAGAGCATATACCAGGTTCCCAGCTGTGCTCAAATACCAGTCTGATACAGGCAAAATACCTTCCATGTTTGTGTCATTAGCAAATGTCACTAGAGTCAGTGGTGAGTAAGGAAAATACTAAATTAAACAAGATTTCAGAGTAATCTATAGAGAACTTCACAAAAAATCTTTCTCTGATAATCATTCCCTTTTCAAGACACCTCTGTCATGAGCTATCTCTTTGGCTAATTCCTTCTGCACTTTGTGTGTACCTTATGTGCCATCTTCTCCAGTTCAGCTCATAATTTTTACATTTCCCAATACTGAATGCTGGAATGAGTTCTAGACATCTTAAACCTACACGTTTCTTTTATGTCAAAAAAATACTCTCTTATCAGAAAAGCAAAATAGGTTTGTGATGGGACAACGGAAAATCAACGTGAAATTGTGTTAATTCCATTTTGACATTTACACTCATTTTTCTCTTTCAAAATTTACTCTTGGGCCAAAATCTTAGCTGGTACATACCAGTATAAATCTGTGATACATCTTCTTAGTGATTATTAATGACTAAACACTAGGTAGAGAAATAGAAGATAATTTTACTGCACTGTCCTGAATTGTCCATTAGTGCATTCTAGCTTGGTCTTCCTTGTGTTTATTTTCCCCAGCCACACTGCCACACTGCCAAGTAACCACCATGATTGTGTACATTATTTACAGAAATTAGAGCTTTATAATTCCTGGAGTACATAACCCTTAGCGCAAGTTACTTCATCTGGATATGTGCTGACTTGAAGCAGCTAAGAGCCTCTCCCTTGTGTTCAGATTTACTGCCCATCTGGAAAACACTGAAGCTAGAGTTTATATAGCACTGGATCATTACTTAAGCCACATTAAATCAGAACAGGCACATATAGAATTTCTTTCAATTTTTTTTGCTATTAAACTGCAAACAACACTAATTTCCAAAATGAAGATAAATTTCAAATATACATATGAAGCTAGCCCTGAGAAGGCTGGTGAACAGACTGAAATTTACATCAGTGCTTAGTCCCTGGAAACATGTCTTTTTTGCGACTAGAAAGTATGATGTGGTTATGCATGGTTGATTTACCTATGCTGGCTTAATCTCAACTATCTGGATAAAAATCACATTATGAGAGCCTGAACTAAGCAGGACTTCAGCATGAGCTTTGCAGTCTCATGAATCCCAGTGCAGCTATATGCAGGAGGCAACGTACTTCAGGTTGTACCTCTGTGGTCTGTCCTCTTAGTCACTGGCACTGAGGATGAAAGTCGGCAGCAACCCCACCTCTCACTGCAGCAGGGCTGCATCTGGCGCTCAGACACAGCCTGGTCAGCACTGTGAGTTGTGAGACACACACAGTGAGGACTGAGTCATCTGAAGAGCTGCTTACGACACTCAAGCATGTCCTTTCCTATGAAGAAAGAGCTGTTACAGAGCCTTCTACCTTGGCTTTATTCATGTTTATTTGTGTGGGATAGTAGTGAACACAGCTTGTCAAATTGCCAAACCTTCATCCAGAAAAAAGGGCCACAGAGCTTTTGAAAGAAAACGATACCAGAAAGTAATAAGAAGAAAACAATTTTGTCTGAAATTTCCCAGAAATAGCCAGCCTGAGGAGGAAACACAGCATGGAGCATTAAATAAAGGATTAGTTTGGAAAGTATGTGAGGTCTGATAATAGTGCAAAGAGTCTGACAACTGTAATAAAAGCATTGCCATCAGTTCTGCCCACAATATACTATTAATAAGAATAAAAAGCAAGACTTGCAATTGGATTAGCTGCATAGTGTATAAAAAGATGCAGTCTATAATGATGATTATTGTGGCTCGTATAAGCATTGTATGCTACTGCCAAAATCTGCCTTTCTTTCCTGCTGCTGCAGTCATACTAGTGATGTCTGAATGCAGAATATGACAAATGTTTTCTTGAATCTTGATATTTTGATAGTTCATGAAAAGCTGTTAACCTGATAGTCTGGAAACCTTTGTCCTGAAGATCACTCACTGATCCTTTGCAGTATCATTCAGATTCCTAAAATCTTCCAATCAGGAAACTTCTATATTGCTTCTATTTTCAAGCCCTACCCCTTCCATTTTCTTGTAGATTAAATATTCTAAAGGTTGTTTATCTGTTGACTTGATACGTACTCTGTTAAATTGAATTCACACCATCAGAATCAATTTCTCTGGATCCAGAATAAAGGATCTCCTTGAAGTTTCTCATCACTCTTGCCATCTACTTGAAACCAGAAAGTTGCTGCTGTAAGATATCATTTACTACATGCTTTCTTCAAGGAGACCCATGACTGGTTTTCTAAGGAATAATGTTTGTTTAGCTAATGAATAAAGCTTGCTCTGGGTGCACTGTAATTGTAGTATCAGCTTCTCTGTATTTTATACAGGATAATTGACCATGTATTCAACGGATCACCAGAAAATGACTGGCCATAGTAATAATTGGAGTGAACACAGAAGAATTCTAAATGATACAGTCTAACAAATACATTACTTCATCAGAAAGGTAATTTTCAGACTCAACTTACACAGTTCATGCCATTTTGAATGCTTTCTTAGCCTTAGGTTGGCAGTGCTTCACATTTAAAAGTGCTGTGCAGACATTAACTAATCAGTCAGTTTTCCTATTATAATATTTTATCCTGTCATGTCAGGTTTGCCATGTTATACACCAGCAAAAATGCCAATCAAGAGAGGTGAAGTGCCCTTTTTGATGCTTAATGCACACTGTTCTGTTTAAATTATGACTGAATTGAATGCTTTTGCAGCCATAGTTACATTCCTATCATCATGTTTTAAGAAACACTAGATTTTTATCTCAAATACAGTTTTGTAACATCATTCTGTAGCACTGTAATGGATGAAAAGAGTAGAAACAGTAGCCCATATAAAAATTATCATTTACAAAATAGAAGGGAAGAGAGAGAGAGAAGAGGATGGAAGAGGGAAGAAGAGGAAAGAAGGGAAGGGAAAGGAAGGGAAGGGAAGGGAAGGGAAGGGAAGGGAAGGGAAGGGAAGGGAAGGGAAGGGAAGGGAAGGGAAGGGAAGGGAAGGGAAGGGAAGGGAAGGGAAGGGAAGGGAAGGGAAGGGAAGGGAAGGGAAGGGAAGGGAAGGGAAGGGGAGGGAAGGGAAGAGGAGAGGAGGGGAGGGGAGGGGAAGGGGAGGGAAGGGAAGAAGAGGAGAGGAGGGGAGGGGAGGAGAGGAGAATATTTCAGTTGGAAGGGACCTACCACAGACATATAGTCCAACTGTCTGACCATTTCATGGCTGACCAGAAGTTAAAGTCTGTAATTTGAGGCATTGTCCAAATGCCTTTTAAACACACACCTCTCTAAGAAGCCTGTTCCAGTGTTTAACCACCCTCTTGGTAAATAAATGATTCCTAATGTCCAGTCTAAACCTTCCTTGGTGCAGCTTTGGACCATTCCCACACATTCTACCACTGGACACCAGGGAGAAGAGATCAGAAACTCTCTCTCCATGATCCCTCCTGAGGAAGCTGTAGAGAGCAAAGAGGACCCCCCCCAGTCTCCTTTTCTCCAAACTAGACAAATACAAAGTCTTTAGCTGCTTCTCATAAGATAGGCTTTTCAGCCCTTTCACGGGCTTTGTTGTCCTTGCCTGAAGAACCATCACATCCTTCTTAAATTGTGGGGCCCAGAAATACACAGTTAAGGTGAGGCCATACCATACTGAATACAGCGGGATAATCACCTCATTTGAGCGGCTGGCTATGCTGTGATTGATCCACCCCAGGATTTGGTTTGCCTTCTTGGCTGTCAGGGCACACTGCTGACTCATGTTGAGCCTGCAGCCAACCAGCACCCCAGATCCCCATCTACCATTGCAGTATTTCCCATACGCAAAGTAGGAAATGCTGCAAACACCTGTGTCAATTTAACCCCTGCGGCAGTAAATACCTGCTGTCACCTCTGTGTCCCACTCAGAGCAGGAAAATGATGCCCACAATTATGCCTACATAAAAGTTTGTGGAAGACAAAATATTCAAACAAACCTGGAATTTGACCTTGTGCGATTTTTTTAGCGCTTAGGAAAAAAACAGCACATTTTGATCTCAGATATATAGCTTATCTTTTTAGACAGTATAAATGAGTGTAATTCTATCAGTTTCTGCAAATTATTATGTGCCTTTACTGAGAATCTTGCCTTGCAATTCCAGTAAAATCAGTGTGAATGCCTGTGTTCAAGGACAGATTTTAATGACTGTCTCATAAGTGCTGACAGACAAATGGATATCTTTTTTTCCAGTCATCTGAGGGATGAGCAAGCCAAAATGCTTTCCTTCCAGTTCAGCTTAGGAAGTTAAATGAGAGCATTATCCAGCTTGGCAGTTTAAAGGCAGTGAGAGTCATGGGCAGTGGCTTTGAATCCAGATTCCCTTCTAAGACTGCTGGACTCCGCGTGTGGGCTATGTGCCAGCAGTAGCATGTGACAGTAACCCAGACAGTGGGATGCACACAACAGATCATGCAGGAGATGTAAAGTACTATGACAGTTGTCTCTTCATTACTATTAATCGCTTTTGCAATTTTTACTGTCAGAACAGCTCTGATAAAAAGTGGAAGAAACCAAGCAATGAAAGCAAAACTATGAAAGCAAACATAAAAAGCAATACCTGACTTTCATGCACTAGCCCTCTCCTACTACCCTTTAAGGACATTACTCTAAAAGACTTGAGCTTGTGAATATATAAACTTAGTGACACACTATGCCAACGTTCTTGAGACTATTTAATCTTGCTTTGGTAGTACATTATAATTGTTATAATCTTCCTGTATTCTATTACTCATTTACTTACTCGTTAATAATACATTATACTCCAGATGTCAGGAATGCAACTGGCTTACAAAAGTTTCTAATAATTACTGTTTTCTCTGCTGCTCCTTTCAGTAATTAGGAGCACAGTATAAAGAATTTTACATAACTTTACAGCTATGACAGACCTTTGGTACCCATCTAACTAGACAGGTAAATCTGAAGTTTAGCTGTGGTCCAGGCCCCTCAGTGGTTTGAATGGACATAGCACTGGAAAAATTCCATTTCAAATCCATGGAATAATCTGTCTCCAGGCATGTGGATTGTCGCCAAAACACAATTTCTGTCAGCAAAGACAACACTTATTGTCCAGCGATCTTAAAGAGAGTGGATTTTTGAAATATTTTTTCATAAGTTTTCTCAAAATTGCCTCAGCAAAGGAATGTTTGGTGGTTACTCCAAGAGCTGTTGTAAAAGTGTGTTTCAAAAATAATGGAATTAATAAAAGGCTCATGTTAAATATTTTTTAAGGAAGTGCACACTTGTATGTTTAAAACATTTGCTCATAGAGTAATGTCATGATGACAGTGTACTATTATAAGATTATCTGTAGTATTGTTATACAATCTGAAAATTTAAGAAAGTTCCATTATTGTTTACCATGAACAGATCCTTTACAGAAAGGATCTAACCCTATACAGAAAGTATAGGGTTGGAACCAAAAGTACTTGTGTTAGAATTGTTGGAGGTTATTCCCAGGTAGTGTTACACTATGGAAATCTAGTGGATTTGGGCTTTAACACTTTCTTAGCAATTCTCCACCTATCTGTTTCACGTGCGTATGCAATTCAATGAAGCTATGCTCAGGAACTACCAAGACCACAACTGTCCTGTGCTGAGGACATTCCTCAAGAAGGAGATCTGAAAGAAGCTGTACCCATGCAGTGAAAGACAAGCTGGCAGGGAAGAAGACCAGCTTGGCTGAACAGAGATATTTGGCTGGAAAACATTAAAAAATAGAGAGCTTTTGACCTTTAGGAGAAGGGGCAGGCAACTCTGGAGGACTGCAATGATGGTAGGCAGCTACACAGGGAGAAAATTAGAAGACCCAAAGCCCAACTAGAAGTTAATCTGGTTACTGCCATAAAAGACAATAAAAAATGTTTCTATAAATACATTAGCAACAAAAGGAGGGCTAAGGAGAATATCCACCCTTTACTGAATGCAAAAGATAAGGAAAAAGCTGAGGCACTTAATGCCTTCTTTTCCCCAGTCTTAGCAAGACCAGTTTTCCTCTATGTGCTCAGCTGTCTGAGCTAGAATGCAGGGACAGGGAGCAGAATGAAGCCCAAGGGGAAACAGTCAGCAACCTGCTAGACCTCTTCAACACACACAAATCCATGGGGCTGGACAGAATTCACAAACGGTACAGTGGGAGACGGCAAAAGTGCTCACCAAGCCACTTGCCACCATTTGTCACCTGGCTAACCAGGGAGGTCCCAGCTGACTGGAAATAAGCAATTGTGACATCCACCTACAAGAAGGGTTGAAAGGAGGATCCAAGGATCATAGCACAATACAAGGGGATGGTCACTTCACTAGTCCTGCTGGCTATGTTATTTCTGATACAGGCCAGGATGTCCTTGGCCTTCTTGGCTTCCTGGACATAAGCTGGCTCATGTTCAGGGGCCAGCAATCAGCACCCCCAGCTCCAGAGAGCAGCTTTCCTCAAGCCTGTAGGGTTGAATGGGGTCATTGTGGCCCAAATGCAAGATCCAGGACTGAGCCTTTTTGAACCTCATACAATTGGCCTCAGCCCACTGATGCTATGAGAAGTCAACCTTGAAGTGCCCAAGGACCTACTTTACTCGGCAGAAAGGCAGTACTGATCTTAGAAAAAACAGGCAATGACTGGGCACCAGTACCTGACACTATATCACTTGTCAGATTGGTAAAATGTAGACTTAAATGCAATTAAAGTAAATGGATTTACAATTAAAGTCAATGTATTTACACTAGCACAGAATACATTTATGAAGAGAGTAAGTCTTGACTGCAGATGTATCTGGAGAGACAAGTATATGTTGTTTTATATAGTTTTATCAGTGTAATTCTTCTGCTTTTTCTCTTGCTTCTCCATCAAGTATATCCTTGGCATTTGGCTCCAGTTTTACAATAGGCAATCCACAGTTTTTTCCTCCCTAGTTTGTGTGCCTCTAACTATATGACCCCATTTCAGTGAGTTGAAAGAAATGTAGATCAGTTCATAGGCTACAGGAGAACTGATATTTCTCATCCATAGTTCTCTTGCAATTTAACATATAAACATCCTCTCAAGACAGTTTCCCAGGAGGGGGGTGGGAGGGTGAAGCCATGTTAAAGTGCTTACTGCAGCTGAGAGGAACACATCTGGTGAGGTTGTAAGAGTACATTAGCTCACTAAGGTGATGAAGTGAAGTTTGAAATGTCATTTAAGTGCCATGAGAGACGGCTGCAAAGGAGAGCTACTGACTAGTTAAAGCTTTTTCTTTTGACATACTGAAAAGCTTTTCTTATTCTTGCTAACCTGCAAGAACCTAAAGATCTTTTTTATTTATTTTACAATGTAAGATAAAAGACATAAGAAATAACAAGATATATAACAAAATAAATATTTTCTACATATAAAGAGAATACTGATATTTATTCTATATGCAAAATGTTTTGAAATAAACCAAAAAGAAGAAAAGCTACACAATATAGACATATACTACTTAAAGGACAAGTAATAATCATATTAAACATTTCTGAAGGTTTGGCGGAATCAAGGAATGAGTATCTTCCCCTGACTCACACTCCCCCAGTGGCAGTTGATAAGAGAAGTAGAGAAACTAGGCTATTTTTTCAATCTTTTCTTCATTAGTCCATGACCCCATGACAGCTTAGATTAGCCTAATATGTGGTCCCATTGGAGTTCATACATTTTGCTACATTATTTAATTCGGTGAAGAAATGTTTTGCATGCATCACATAGAAATGTTTTTGTCTGCAGAGCCTAATGTATTACAAATTCAGTGATCTGAACCTAAAGAGATGTCATAGAGTGGCACACTTTTAAATAATTTACAGTTTAGAACATTTGCTGCTGACACACAAAATAGACACAGAACCGTACAAAGGACCTTTTTCACCTTCTACGGTATATTTTGAAGTACTGATTAATTTGCTAAGAACTAGTATATTATCACTTGTAAAAGGTTATTGCATTCCTTTTGGAAATTCACACTGAATGAAATTTTGGTTCTCTGAAATGAATGCCAAAAATCATACCAACTTCACAAGTCCAGCATTTTGTTACACTTTTATGTAAGTAGTTGTATATTAACATAATTAATATAGCTGTGTTAGATGTTCTATAAAGTACACAAACTGGTTTGTACAAACTTCAGAAATATGTTTAACAAATATTGCATCAAATATTGCAAAACTTCACTATCTTTGTGATTTCCTCACAGTATTGGGTATGTATGCTTCTTTCCTAGAACAGAATTCCTAGCAACTCATCATTGGAAACTGCAAAGCGTTTTCATAGGAGTAGTGTTTCCATATGTAATACTGGAGGTGGAATTCACACAAATCCTCCCCTCAGACAGGTTTGTATATCATGTTATGCAGCTCTGCCATTACTGTGCAATCAAGTCTTCAGCAAGGGTTTTCATACTTGGCTCTTTAAGATTCATTTAATATCCTTCCTCTCAAGAGGGTGATATAGCTAATTGTTTCAGAGTATCTCAAGTGGAAATCAAATCTTTTTGGTTTTCCATAAAAATGTTAATTTGTGGCACATCAAGGCCAATATTCCTGTAGAGTTGGAAAATGTGCTTATTTTTGTAAATACCTTCATGAGATGTGCTACTTCGCGTTTTTGACACAAGAAAATCTGACACTCACTTTGGACACAGTCTATAGCAACACATTTAGACTCATCCAGACAGTGTCAGAAAGTATTAGATTCAAAGGTAAAAGTGAACGGGTAAAAGTGAAGGAACATTTTCCTTGTGAGAAAACACAGTTCCAACTCAACAGCAATCTATGTCATAGTGTTATGTGCTACTGCTGTTTATCAGTAGGACCACATAGGTAGAAAAGATGCCAGGTGATTGGAAAAGCTGGAGACAAAATTAATTTAGAACTACTTAGAGGAGAGAAACACTGCATGTTTATGACATTAATTTTACATGAAGAAATCTCCAAAGTGCAATTTGACATTGCAGTGTTGTATGTTTACATAGCTGTGTATTTTGGAAGCAATGGTAGAATTTGAGGATTTGGACAAAGACATTTGACTAAAAATGAACTCTAACATTGCACTTAAAAGAAAACAAACCAATTGCTGAAAAGACTGTCAGGAAAGGATTGTGGGATCATGAAGGCTGGAATGCACCTCCAGAGGTGTTTGGTCCAACCTTCTGCTCACAGTGAAGGCAGCTATGATGTAAGAGGAGGATGTGCAGGGCTTGAAAACTTCCAAGGATGGAGCCTGCACAGCCTGTCTGGGCAGCCTGCTCCACTGCTTGACCATCCTCCAGGTAATTATAAACTTGTTGAAAATGTTGGTTTATTAAGTTGATACTGGGTTACTGAGGTAGCAATCATCTGTTTCATGGCTGAATACCAGATCTATGAGTGTAGAAACAGAGCTGGAAAGTTTTCAATTGTTTTCAGAACAAAGACATTGTAGTGCCACACAAGCAGAAATACATTTTTTGGATGGGGGGAGGGAAGAGAACTAGGAAGCCATGGATGAAATCAGCTGATAAATTTAAACTGAAAAAAAAATATCAGTAACTATTTTAAAAGCTTCAATTCTTTTGAGGAAACCGCTTGGCCTAATTTCAGGCAGAACAATCCATTAGAAGTCCTCAGAGACAGGGAACGCCAAGCCGGCCACTTCAGGAAGATATTTAAACAAGGTCCTTTGCCAGTAAATGACTCAGTAAGCCACAGGTTTTGTGTGGGTTTTTGGTTTGTTTTTTTTTTTTCCTCTGAAAATGTTAAGTTTCAAAGTGCAGAAAGCTGTAGAAGAGATGGAAGGAAGTGGGAGATATCTTCGTTACAGCTGAATGAGGATTTTTCTCTAGAAAGATTACACTTTTCTGCAAAATTTAACAATTTTTGTCTCAAGCAAGTTGAAAAAAACTTTTTATTTTAAAGGATATCATAATGTGGTTCGGTTTTTGTTTTCCAGCCTTTTTTTTTTTTTTTTTTAATGTGGCAGAGATCAAGATTTTAATTTCCAAGTTCACCCTTGCTGCTTTCACCTTTTGTGGCACTCTGTGAGAGCTGTGATGCTTGACAGAGCCAGGTTCCTCACCTTACCTGCTTTTCCCACACTGGTAACCCAGGTGATTCAAGGACACACAAGTCAGATAGGCAGAAGCACAAAGCATGAGGATACAGGTTTAACCATATATCTAATTATTTTGCTTGCAAGCACATCTGAGCAGAGTAGACCCACTTTAAGCATATACTGTGTGACACATGGAAGTTTGTGATGCTCTAAGCCACTGTTCCACCTCTTCATTGAACCTGAGACACCACAAAGACACCCAAGAGACACAGAAACATGGCAAAAGCTGTCCATGTGTGTTCAAACAACCTGTTTCCTCCACTGCAGCTTCCCTTACAATTGTGCATTTCGTTTTGTCATGGCACTGTGAAGGATAGATTTCAGTGGACGATGTTAGAGGTCTGTCAGTAATAAGCAATTGTGACCACAACCAGATGAACAAGAAGGTGAGATGATGACATCTGTACCAGAAGATGCCACAGACTTCATGCCTCTGAGCCCCGAGGTCCTCTGGGCAAAGAGAAGATAATACTGTACTGTCAGTATGCCCTCTCAGATCTGTGTCTGACCTGCTGAAGGTACAGGTGTAAGAAAGAAGCATGGGTTTTCTATGAAAGTTTTCGACAAGTGCTGGTGTCTCTGTATTATTTAGGTCTACAATACCACCAGTTTCTGCCTGTCAGAGTTACATATATAATATCTGCACTAAAATGCAGGTATTTTAGAGGCAAAACTAACTCTACTTTTTCCATTCCATTGCTCTCCATATATGCCAGATTCCTGCAGAATGGCTCTAACACACCATTGTCAGTTATCACTAGAAGATAAAATTGTGAGAGCTCTGTTGTATTTGGCCTAAAGCAGAAGGAGCAAAAAAAAATTTATAATTATGATATAACAGAATATTGTCCTCCTCATCCAGGTTTCCAACTTTCATGAATTTGGTTTAAAAACAAAACCAAAACCACTTTAATGTCTAACTTGATGTATCTTTTTAAAAGTCTAGGTATAATTTCTTTACTTGGTGCTGAGGACTATATTTGTATTACACTATTAAGGGAAATGTAAGATGGACTCACAACTTTTAAAACATCACAACTTTAAAAATAGGTAGGTAGCAGAACTGCATGCTGGTGGCCCATAAGTGTAGCAAGCAGGAAAATGATCCAAAGTTGTTGCTACCCCATGCAGGTAGTCAGTGAGGCTCTGAGCCAACAACACTAAACCTAACCGAGTCAAAGTCAGGCCTTATAAAAAGAAGACTGGTCTTGAGTTTTCACCTCCGAAATAACTTGGCTCTTGTTGCTCCTTACACGGTTCTACTCTCACTGCCTTTTACCCAAGCTGCATTACAAGATGTTAATTCTTCTCAAACACACTCGAACCAGTAAAGGACAAGAAATCAAATGCCAAAAATCTCAAGGATATGAAACAATTTACTTGATATTAGTTATTTTTCAGAGAATGCTGTTAGTCTGGGAGAGAGGTGGGTTTGTTTTAGTTATATTTGCAATGATTAAGAGGAAGAAAGTCCAAACCAATGATATATACACTTGATAATTTCAAAGGGCCAGTTTCAAAAAGCTGAAAACAAATATGAGCTGGATCAGGCAGGAGGCAGGCAGAATTAATTAAAAACATATGAATAATAATCATAAATTGTTTAAGAACACTTTAGTAGGTATTCAGAAATCCGTACTCTCACATCTGTGAAAGGCCACAGTGGCGGAAACCACAAACTGACAGGAAGTGAAAGCAGCTCCACACACATATATGCAAAAGTTCTTTCACATGTGTGTGCACATATGAGCAAACTGGACAAAATGTAAAAAAGTAGGTATTACTAATAACAGTAATTCTTTGGTTATAAATATTCTAGAACTATAGAACTGTTCAGAGAGGCATGGGTAGAATTCTTGACAATCAAACTTAAGTAAATTAAACTTCTGAAAGTTTGAATATTTATTTTAGTGAAGACAATTCCTCCTTTGTGTTTGTGGGCAGGATTAAAAAGACAAGGAAGTGGAAAGGCAGCTATATTTTGCTTTGCACGCATTTTCCAACCGGAAACTTCAGAAGATGATAAACAACAGCTACTTATGTCAGAATTTTTTGTATCAGCAACTACTGATAATTTGTTTACAGCAAGCTGAAGCACTGGAAAAGGAAATCTTAGGATCCTCGGTGGTGGTTTTCCTTAACTTTAAGATAACTGAAGAATTTCTGGAGACTAAAAGCAAACGCACATTTTTCTAACTTTTCAGCTAACTTGCATGAGTAACAAGGAGTCCATTAGGCTGACATCAGCCCTGGGGTAAAAGAGCAGATGATGATTATTTGTTTAATGTAGAATTAGAAGAAAATGAGCAGAGAGAAGCAAAAAAAAAAACCAAAAAAAAACAAACAAACAAAAAAAAAAAAGACCCTAAATCCTACCTGAACTTTTAAAAATCAAACCCAAGTTTAAAAATTAGCAGGAAGGCTGCTGCTATAACACTTTGACGAAGTACGTAATTTTGAGCTACTCAATATTTCAGCTAAGAAGTTACAGTGATTAACAAAATCAGCAACTTGTCATCAAGTATGTGGGTTAGAACATGGTTAGTTAAGACACAGGGAGGTGTAATAGAGCGACTATGTTGTAATGGGTCATGCGGGGGTCAGATTTGCTCTTACACTATGTAGCACCTTTGTCAATTATCTGAAAAAACTCACAAAAATCTTTACTACCAAAGACAGCAGATGATTTTAATCAAATATTGATGGACTTACAACCTGCATAGAAGAGATGTCACAGCACTGCAGTTCTTCACATAAAGGGGCATAAACAGACAAAATATGAGTCCATCAGCCATATTGGTTGTTTTTTTAAACATGAGCCCCTGCCTCAGTCAGAAATTCTCAGATGATTTTTATTCAGGGTTGAGTCTCTCTTCAGGAGAAGCAAGTTAAAGAGTAAAGGAACAAATGAAATGCTTTTGACAGAGAAGCAATGAAGAGTGTCTACAAATATTGATCCCATCTGCTTATTAGGCTCAATATCATCATCAGAAAACTGGAACAGCTCCAGTTATCCCATATTTACTGTATGAACTAGTTTAGATCAGCCACTGAGGAACTGTCTATGACAGTTAAAAGGTCCTATTCTTAAAAGTAGGATGCGCTTAGAGAATTTTACTCACAATTGGGAACAAAACTGCATTAAATTCTGTGGAAAGTGATCCAATCTCCAAATCAAGATTAATGTACAGGACAGCAAGCCTCTTAACTGTTTTATAGAGCCAGACACTACATGTTACATTAATAATCACTGTTATATTATTATGTTTTCTTCTAGTTGATGTAGTTAAAAATCCCAGGCTTATGAGTAACCCCTTGTAAATGTACGAAAAGAAAAAAGTTATCACTATTCACTGGTAAGATAAAAATTGACAGCACACAAGGGATGGTTCTCATTTCTATACACCTCTGAAAGCAGCAAGAAGGTCATGATCAGTAGAAGTATGTCAGGAATTCATAAAGATCAAAAGACAGCCATACTTCTGTCAAATATTTTTTTCAGTGTCTCATCTGATTTTAGAATAGATGTATGCAGTGTTCTAATGTGCGATATCAGCAGACAGAGTTTTTAGCTGGTAGTAACTCCTGTGTGCACACACATATTCATTCTTCAGAAGAAGTACTTTAAAAGGCACTAAAGCAAATCAAGGGCTTCGAGATGTTTTGTGTCAGCTGCATGCCAGTTTATCTTGCAACAAGGGACTGGGTAAACCACTTGAGTTGTTTTTGATCCTTCCACAATTCTGCTTGTAATGTCTCCAGATAATTTGGTACTAGGAAAATGTCACATCAGACACAGATACATAGAGCACACACTTCCACAACAGTCTAACCGTAGGTGGATTGACTACGTTAACTACTTATATGGTTATAATTGCCAGACTATTGAGCACCTCAGGTATTCAATGCTGTTGATTCCCACAGCCTGCCCTATGAGGTAGGGAAGTTTTACTAGCATGTGCTCAGACAGATCATTGTGTTATTTGATAAAACAAAACACTATCTCAAGGTCACACAGGAATTCTACAAGGAAACCACAGATTTGCTCCAGACACTAACTGCACAAAGATCTCTCTAGGAAAGTCTATACTAGCAGAAACTGAACTAGATCTAATAATTTAACAAAGTTTGTAATTCTGGGTAGATATTCTGTTTTTCTGAGTTAAAACATCCTAACATGCAACAAAGCATAGAGTAGACATCACACTTCTGAATTAGCTCTGTGTAAATATATGTAAAATTCATTCAAGAATTTAAAAAATACAATCCAGACATTTTCCTAGCAGCATCTTCAAATCATTCCTTACAATTTCAGCTTACCAAAATGGCTTCAAGAGAATGGGGTGAATAAGCAGGAGGGATTCATCTGCAGGCATTCACTGCAGCTTGTTTCAGTTCTTGAGTTGGCTCAGAACTTCCTCATGTACTTACTACCTGGCCAGCAATGGCTTTTCCTTTTCCATCTCTATGCTGGGAAGAACGGCACGTGGGAGAGAAAACAGAGGGGTCTCTGGAATGACTAAGCCTGCAATGAAGATTTTAAAGAGAAATAATATATCTGCTATTGCACTAAGTGATGTCTTTGGGCTCAGCAATTCCTCTTTGAATTTTGAATGTGTTACACAAGTTAGGTATCTTAAACTGCTGGCTTATGTCTCAAGGTAAATATTTTTCTAATACACTTGACAATATCTGATTTTCAGTACAGCAGTTCACGTAAGCTGGCCTTAGAGAAGCTACAGGTTAAAATTTGGTTGGTTTTCTAACACAGAATTTCAGTGGTGTTTTCTAGGTTTATTTCTGTGTGCCTTATGAGTTGGTGATATCTCACGTTTTTGTTCTTCCTGTGTTTGCATTTTGAAAAAAGTGCTTTAGGTTTCAAGGCAACAATACATGAGATTACTTACTTTCCAGTAAATGCTAAAAGCCTGGGTTGTTGTCCCAAGAAGTTATGGTAAAATGTATTAAATTAGTATAGTACCAGCATGGGCTGTAAAAGGAATGAGTATTACCTTTTCCCAGTTTCTTTAAATAAGGAGTCTTAATTCATTTTTTTGTCTAAATAATCAGATTTATTTCACAATATTCTGGCTATTTCTGCACAATCATTGCTATAGGAAAACCAAAATTTCTCATTAGTTAGGATAGTGATATGATAGTACTAATGAATTACAATGTTCTGATCACAAATAAATTCTAGGAAGACATGGAAAAAAAGAATCTTTTAACTTTGACACCAGGACTTTTAAAAGTAAAGGTTACTTTACCTCAAAAGTAATAGTTTTTGCTTTTATTAGTAGTTTTATACTTCTAAACTATTTTTATTTCATTCACGCTCTTTTCCTTTGTACTGTAGTAAAAAGTACATGTTTTTCCCTACACTGAAACACTGTTGTTAAATATATTACACTGCTTAAATCCTCAGAGGCTTCACAGCTTTTACTGTACTGACATATGCAGGCTTTAAACACTAAAAATAAAAGGAATTTCAAATAAAATGGGAGGGTTTTGGAAGTTTTATAATTTATGATTGCCTGGCTACATTTTCAGTATCAAAACTGCCTTCAGAATATCTTACTTTCTAGGAAAGTCATAACACACTGCTTCACATTGAGTTTGTTCGCAAAAGGAAGCTCATTTGCATTTTGCACCACAGGGAGTTACTTGTAAACTTCCACACAGCAGGGTGTGAACAGAGTAGTGATAACAAACCATGAATTATACAAAGATGCAATTCAATTCATAGAATCACCTCAAAGCCTAAGCACTTATGAGGTACTTATATTTGCACAAAACTTCCTGGATCATAAAAAATTAGGCTATGCAATTCATTCATTTTATCAACACCTTTGAATTCCAGAGATGGGTTGAAGTAGCATGAAAACTAACTAGCCTTTGCCTGTGAAGGTGTGGTAAGGGATAGAGCTAGGAGCCCCCACATTCAGTAAGACTTCCAAGCGTTGATCTCCTCTCTCTTGTGGCCAGTGACAGAGCACAAGGAAATGGAATGAAACTGCATCAGGGGAAGATCAGATTGGACATTAAGACAATGTTCATCACTGATAAGTTGCTTGGTCACTGGAAGAGGTTCCTCAGGGAACTGGTCAGAGTAGGGAAGGCTGTCACTTTCAAGGGTCTTCTGGGCAATGCTCTTAGTCATTTGATTTAGTTTTAGGTAGTCCTGCGAGGAGCAGGGAGTTGGATTGATGATCCTTATGGGTCCCTTCCAACTTGAGATATTCTATGATTCTATAATTCTATGATTCTGTGAAAGAAAGCTTCGTTCTGAATTCACAGGGCTTGAAAAGATTTCCTAAATTTCAGTTCAGCCATCTCCTTCAGCAAAAAACTATGCTTTTTCTAGTTCATCTATTTCAGCTTTTTCAACTTGTGTTTGTTAAATCCCAATAGTTTCCAGCCAAAATCAAGTTGTTTGTGATGTACCTTTGGCAGATCTACAAGAAACAAAAACAAATCTTTCAGAAATTCACAAACCCCAAAGTAAAAATAAATTGGAACCTGTTTAGACCTGTGATCTTACTCCACCCAGTTAAGAATATGATCATAGCATAATTTCAGGTGGAAGGGCTCTCATCAGGTTACATACTCTAACCTCCTTCTCAAAGTTGCTCAGGGATCTAATCAGTCATGTAAAAAAACCCTAAAGAAGGTGATTCCACAGTCTCTTTTGGCAACCTGTACCAGTAGCTAACTAAGATCCATCAGAACCTGAGATGACCCTGCCCTCTGTCGTATCAGCTGTTCCCACTCATTTTGATGCCATCTGCAATCTTGAATACCATCCATTATCTAGATTTTTGATGAAGATGTTAGAGAGCATTTACTCCAGAATGAGCTTAGAAGGTATTTCATTTATAAGTTATGATTTTTTTAACATAAAGTGATTGGTTTAGTGGTAGAATGAATTCAGAATGTAGAAAGTGGAGAACTGCTGGGAAGTCAGGTGGATAAGGCATAAGAATAAAATACAGTCATTTTCTTATAATTTTCTTCTCAGCCTTAAGACTTACTTTGTTAGGTTGTATCTTAGGTAGTTGAAGTAGTTTTTAGAAGTGGTGTGGCAATAACCAAAAATAGAAGTCTCAATTTAAGCTACTGACACTCACATTGCCTCTGAAGGGAACCAGAGCCAAAAAAACGTGGTCAGTTCTAGGAATTGAAAGGTAACATCATACAAAGGGTTTCAACGGCAGAAATGTTATATATGGCTTGCTTCACAGTCATTAGGTTTTTAAAAGGTAGCTCTTAGTGCTCATAAATCCATTATTCACAGTTAGGCATTTCTGAAATCTGTCTCCTGGTTTTAATAGTATATCAACAGAAAACACTTTATTCACCTCCTTTACATGGCTATTAACCTGATGCTTGGAAAGCATTGCAAGCACATGACTGGAAGTCTTTCTCTGAGGGAAGATTTTGGCTTTGTTCTGTAGTTAATGGTCAGATGCTACGTCTCACTGATAGATGAGCAGGTCTTATAAAAAAAAACTTAAGGGAATGATTCTTTGAAGGATAGATAGCTTTTGGAAAAAAATGGTTTATTCTGTTAAATAAAATTAAGGAAAAGGTAATGTAACTGTTGATTCAACAAAATGATAAATGCAACAATGGGGCAAGGGAGGAAATGAAACTATTTAAATTAAAGGGCAGTGCTGTCAGAAGAAAAATTATAAACTGGCCAAGAGGCAATAAATACTTTAAAACCATCAAAGCAGAGTGATCCAACACATCCTTCCAATAGGAATAGCAGAGACAAAAATCCTGAGTTTCAAGAATGGAATTTGACCCTTTATATAAAGGATTAAAGGACAGAGTTACCTCCTGTGACCTGAGAAATTTCAATAATTCCTGCTGGAGAGTTGTAAGTAGCAATCTGTTGTTACAATGAAATGCAGAATAGCTACCACTGTTTTTTTAATCACTAACAAACTCTTACTAAATACGGACAATACAATAAAAATTACATAAATAAAATTAAGACAGCCCTTCCAAGTTGTTTAACATGAGTGAAAACAGTGTGAAGTAGTTGTGGAAACTGGCTTGAGGATAATCAGAGCTTCTGAATATGGTCTTCTACTCTGTCTCAGGATTTCCAATAAACCCATATGTTGATTTTTAACTTTAAAAGAGATGGAGTTCAAAAATCACTTAAGGATCAGCTATTCAAAATATTGTATGAAACATGAGCTATTTTTTCTCATTGAATTGTTTGTATCAATTTCTCTAATAAAACAAAAATATTCTAATGGGACTTCTGTGGTTCCTTTTTTTTTTTTTTTTCCTGCTGGAAAACAGCATTACAAATTATATGAAGAATTATTGGTTCTGAGAAGAAAACAAACATTTTTTAAAATACAAAAAAGTTAAAATATTTTCTTCATACACCTAGTGTTAGCGTATGAATGTGTAAAATTAGAAAAGGGTGCTAAATGTATGAAATAAGAAGAAAAGCTTCAGAGGCTGTACTGGTTTTAAACCACAACATAGGCTCACAAAACTTATGAATCAGTCATTTTCCTTCTCTTCACAGTCCTGACAACCTCCATTCCCTTCCATTATGACTGTAATTTCTTGCTGTAACTGAAATGTAATACACAAGTGAGAGGAGATGATTACCCATTATCATATCTTTCTTCAGATGCAGGGGAGTTTGTTGCAGTTTGAAGTAAAATTAACTGTGTAGTAGACTTCTTGCATGTTCCCATTACGTTCAGCTTTCTGAAGCTCGAGAAAAATCTTAGAGAAGAGGCTGAGAAAAAGTAAAAGGGAAAAGATTTAATTGTGAAGGACTATGAGCATATGGGCCCATTTGAGGTTTTAAGATCCAGATGCTTATAACTAAAGTGAGCTGTGTCTATGTTACACAGTAATGTGATTCCAATGAGCTTGATGCTGAAAACAAAACACAGTCAGGGGTTACAAGAAACCAGCTACAAGGAAGCACTGTAATCTAATTACACACTTTTCTATGTGTTTCTCACATTGTTTCTGCTGGTACCAGTGACTTTCAGACAAAAGGTGTTGGTAAGCACAAGTAGCAGCCACTCAGTCTATCCTCTGCTGGCTTTGGGTCATTCTTTACTGCTGTTCTTCTACTGTCACAAAGCTGTTCCTGAAGCCTTTAGGCACTAATGGGGTGCGGAAGTAGAGCTTTCTGTAAGCTCAAAAGCAGCTTGTGCCTACTGGTGTTAGCAGGCTTGAAAATAGTACAACTTGTTGACAAAAGGAAATATTCCATTTCTGTATGGTAGACAGAGATTCAGATGTAACTTGCTGGCTGCTGATTTTTTTTAATTATGATTTTTTTTAATTATAATTTTTTTGTTACAAATTCAGCTGTGTGCATCTAGCTAAAATAGTAGCAACTAATGCATCCATCTCTCAGTGTCACTTGGGCAAACCAAGCTGACATCCAACAGATTTAAGCGGTGAAAAAATAATTAAAACATAGACATTAGTGATTAATATAGACAGTGAGGAAAGATTAAAGTGGGAAATGGAAAACCATTTCCTTTTAAATACAGATAAGGGATAACTATTGTGCTTTTAACGAACGATCTTAGAAACATGGAGCTGTACCTACCTATTTGCTTAAGTACTCAAATTACCTTAAGCTATTTATGTTATTTGAGTAACAACTTCTAAATTCACAGTAACACAAGGATGAAAGGGACTTCTCAGATCATGGAAACCCATGCGCTGTTACTTGAGGCAACCATGGTGGGTAATCCTTTTATGAAGTGATCAAAGTCCTCTTCAAAACTTATTTTGTTGTTGTTATTTTGATTTGGAGGAGTTGCCTCTACAACTGCAATTGGATTGTTGCTCCAGAGCCTCACTCTTTTGGTGCAGTACTGAAGTTTTCAGCATTATATTTTTCTAGCCAGTTTATAACCAGCTGTTCCTGTACCAGCACTGTCAGCTTAAAATCCCTTTTTCCATCTCCTGGTACTCACTTTATTGACATGTTTAGAAAAACTACAATCTTATACTATTTTCCCAGATCAGTCAGAGCAAAGTCTTCTAATTTTACAGCCTAGTAGTTCTTCTTTGTGTCTTTTTTCTTTTGAATTCATCTGGTTTTGAACCTGAGGAACTAGAACTGTATATTCCACACTCCACACATCGCTACCTTCTGATGCCTTGTACAATGGTATTTCATTAAATCTTCTTAATGGACTTGCAATTCCATACCAGACTTCCTGCAGAACTCTGAAATGGAGTTCCAGTTGCCTGGGCTTCCCACCTTCAGCATTTCACAGCTCTGAAATTTGGTTTTCTCTTCACAGTGTCAGTTTTCATTCTTCCACATTTGCTCCTAGTAGTCTACTTTCCTTTGGTTCTATAATGAGTATTATAATCAGAGGTGAAGAAATAGCTTCATTTCAGGACAGATGGACATCATATTTTCCTGCTTACTGAATTCAAAAAATCTTTATTTTTAGGGTATACAGAGTGTCCTATCCTCAACTGGAAGCTGAGAACACTTTTGTCCAGGGAACTGCATAGCCAGCTGGTGGCAGTACTCACCTGACAAGAGCTTCAACACACTCAAGTTGAAGAGGACATGGATGTCAAATGACCCACTTCTGTAGCAAAGATGTGGACCATTAGGCTACTGAGGAAAAGGCCACATCCTGATATGAAGGCATTCTAGGAATACTTTCAGGTACAACAATGTAAGTTCTGACATATCTGAGGTGAATACCATTCCTTGGCAGAATTCAGCCATACCCTTCCCTTCTGTTGACTGGTCAATTTGTTCTAGCACTCAACGCAAAGTCTGTTGTGAGTCTGTATGTGGAGCTTTGCTTTCTTTAACTTACCTGTGCAGACCCAATGTGACCATGGTAACCCTGGGAGTTCAGGGCTGGGCACTTAGGTCGTAGGCATCATAATACCCCACAAACCATTATGCTGAATGCTTAAATCTTTGTAGTAAAAATGAACTAATATAGCTGCTCAGATTAAGGTTCAATTCCTCTTGCTACCAACTTTCAGAAGTATTTCCCTATTTTACCCCATTCCTGCGCAGCAAATGGGATTTACAAGTCCTGAGTATTCTGCAGCATGTTCTGTTCTGATTGATAACAGCAGATATAAAAAAGATGTATGTCAGTCTGCCTACCTCATACTTCCTTTGCTGTCACAAATACCATACTTTGTGCATGATTTCTAGTTGACTCGCTATGAAACAATTTAAAAACAGGAGTGTTGTCAATTTTGATGTTATTTGCATGTGACATAAAATTTTTCTTTGAGATTTGGTTTTATTAATAAAACAGTCAATGCAGTTTCTCTTAGATGATACACTCTCAGCAGACTTGATACACAGTGGAATTTGTTTCAGTACAGTCAGAAATAATAGCCTTTCCTTAATAAAGTGGTTTATGACCTTCCTGCCCACTTACTTTATATTTAATCTTTATGCTAAACAATTAAACTTCTGAAATGCCCTTTCACATGTTATTGACAGAAGCTAAAGAACAAAACTTGTTTCCTAGCAAAGAAATACTAATTGCTGTATTTCAAGGAAAGCTATTGTGACTGTTCTAAGAATCCCAGGATAAAGACACTGTGCTGCATAGTCTGAGGCATGGCAGTTTGCTACAAACTACAAGTGAGCCAGATCCTCAGTAGGTGTAGACTGACAGAGCTCTACTAGCACAGAGAGGATAACTCACACCAGCTGAGCATCTGGGGTTTGATTGTTATATGGAAAGGGCAGTGCCTATTTGACATGCAAGTGTGAGCTATCAGATTTGTCCTAAGGGAGGTTCATGCACTTCCTTTGTTTTTTGCTGCCAAATTCCTTTGGCATTCTAATTTGGGTCCCTGAGATAATTTATAAGTACTGCTGAAGATAAGGGGGCTGTGATTCCATTTTATATGTGTAGCTCCTTCTTGGAGATGATTTGATTTCTAAAGGAATAATAATAACATCTCAAATAATGATGCTTTCAGGGAATATAGTGCATGATAAACTGTCACCAAATGAAGATGACATTAGATCATCCTTCCAGATTATGCATTGTTCATTAAGACTGGAGGAAACTGAGATGTGTGCAAACTAAACTGTATTCTGCAATATTCAATCTACATATCTAATGGAACATCTCCAAATATATATGCAGAGGAAAACCTGTTTATTCAAAACCTAAACTGTTGTCCCCAGAACAGGTCATAAAAACTGTAGAGTTTTCTTTATGTTTATGTTTATATTCTGTTTATATATTTTTAAGATGAAGTGGTACTTGGAAGCTGTTGGAGAAAGCAGCTCTCTGATGTAATGTAAATGCAAAAGCAAAAGGAAAACAAACTCTCTCATGAAGAAGTTACTGCTTAAATTGCTGGGGAAGAAAAAGAGACCTTTGCTATAGAAACAGAGTACAGACAGATTAAATTACTTGCTCCAGGTCACTGCTGAATAATAGTTCAATGCCTTAAGCATGAGCCCATACTTTTGTTCCATTTTGGGTCAGGTATTTGTAAAATGAAGGTGTACCTTTCTTCTGCTTTTTCTACTTTCTTTTTTCTTCGAAGCAATCCACACAAAACCAGAAAAGCAGAATATTTTCAGAAGCACCTGTGTTAGGTGTTCAGAAGAGTCAGGCTTGACTCAATTTGCAAAATAAAAAAGGTGTTTAAGTGGCTTTCAAGCTCTTTTCAGCCAACAAGTTCTCTGAAATCCTTTAGTGTGAAGACATGCTCACAGCATACTAAGATGCAGATACAGAAGATGGAATGGTGGTCAATCCTTTAATTTCCAGCGAGAAAAGAAGTACCAGCTTTTTCACTCCAGGTTCAGTGCCTATCTCAGAATGTTTGTATTTGCATCTCACCCTAGACCACAGTGTTATGGGTAAATGACTCATCTTTTCTTTTAAGGAAATCCCCCCATTTCCTCCCATTATGTTACTCTAGTAGTGGGAGAACACACATCTGTACTCTTCTAAAGGAGGGATAGAAAGTGGGGTTTCTTGATAGGTTGGAATGGACCACTGTGTTGTGCAGGGCTAATGTACTGTATTCTGAAAACAAAAGCAATAATCACTTACAGGAAATAAAAATTCTTACTGGACATTTTGGAGTAACTTTCTGTACTTTTCTGTTCCCAAGTGGATGGATACATCTAACCTCACAGCAGAGGGGAAGCCTGTATCCTTAGCTTGTGCTAAATGGAAGCATGAAGACTTTGTGTATCCCCTTTTTAAATCTGTATCTCTTTATATGGCCTTCTTTTTTAGGTTTCTTGCTGTACAGGGAGATTAATGGTATAAACTAAAGAGCCCTAAAATCCATTCTGGGAGCTGGGATCCCCCCCAGAAAAGAGCAAAAAACTGTATCCAAGGGCTGTTCTGTACTGCTGACTTCACAAATATGAGTTAGGTTTCATGCAAGGGGACCTTTGATGGCCAGCTGAGTCATTTTATGCTTCATTCAAATGAACGAATGTTTTCTCTTTTGCGCAAAACAGGTGTGAAGTCTATAAAGTGCTGGGGGAACAGCTGGTAAAACACATGGGTCAAATGTAGATACTGTGGTAGACTTCCTCTAAGGAAAATGAGGACTCAGCACTGCTTGTACTTGCTTGCTCTCTTCAGGAACAAGCTCCAGCGAGGTCTTCAGTGAGTAAGTGCACAGCTACACATCATCCCACGCCAAAGGGTTTCCTGCCAAATTGCAGAGGAGACAGGCAGCCTTTTGTGTTAGTACTCAAAACCAGGCAAGGCACTTTCTCACTCACTATAGCAACTGTCACTGCAAGAGTGATGGCAGTGGGAACTAAACCGCCACAAGTGAAACTGAATCAGATCTTCTGGAAGGAGAGCAGCATTCCTAGCATACTTCCAGGGCCTCAGGCCAACGAGGAGAAAGATCCTTTATCTCAATCTTTCTCCCTTTGACTGCAGAACTAGCTGCACTGATAAGCTAAGTCCTCTCCTTGTCCACACTGTCATTTTGACAGCTTGCTGTCCTCTTCTTCCTCTCCACCAACCATTTTAGGAAAGCTTACTATGGCTTGAAGGAATTCTGGGAAAACAAACAAACATCAGACCAAAACTTTAAAATTCATGACAATCCATGTCAGTGTCATTGCAGAGACCATATGGAATGGTGGCTCCTCACTAGTACTCTCAGAAAAAGTCCTTTGAATGCCTGAAGGATGCTCTTCTTTTTAATATAATTTTATTGATTGTGTGGCAGTGGTGAAAAGACTGAACTAAAGAGAGGGTATGTCTTCATTCCATCCTTCCTTCTGTCTTTTTTCCCCATGGAAGAGAGGTGGGAAACAGTTGTGCCTAATTTATCTCTTATTCTTTAGAATTACCAGAGGCCAGCAGATTCAGATGGACTGATAAAGTAGGTAGAAGAAACGATGTGTCTTTTTAAGCATATAAACGCCTAGAGGTCTGGAGATTGTGAAGCCACATTTAAGAGAACAGGGTAGGCAGCTGTGAGAAGGATAGCTAAGATGGGCGTGGAGAACAGTTCTTGAGTTACGTCTGACACTCTGACACATAGACTAAGGCTTCAAGGAGGTACTGATAGGATGGGCATCAAAGAGTTCTTGTGAACTTTTTTGAGTTTTTTTAACTAACTATGTAAATAAACTTGAGCTTCCCATAAGTTTTTTTTGTTTCTGTTGTTTCTTTTCAGTCTAGTTCTTCTTTCCAATGTTCTCAAGTGTGCTTCTATGCAGGGAAGAACAACTTAGGGAAAGAAAAGGCTATTTTTTTTATTTTTACTTTTTATTTCCCATAATGGGAGTATGAGATTCTTAGAATGGGACTGTGAAAGTAAGTACAGTGTTGGCTGTTGCCAGTACCAACCAGCAGAAGGGTTACACCTCTTGGTTTTAGTTTTGCATAGACAGAAAAAAAGAGATGGCAGCTGGTATATGAAAACTTTGTGATGTGGAAGCTGTTCATTCCATTTCCATGGATGTACACTTTTTCTGTTGTGTGTCTCTCTCAAACATAATAATAAAATCTCCTGTACGCATCCTTAGATAGTAGCAATATACATATATATAGGATCCAGACAATAACCAGAGCAAAGATTAAGTGCCAGTCCTGGTTCAAAACTCTATTCCTTACTTCTTCTCACATTACCTCATTTTTTTGCCTTTAGCTTTCACCTATGGAAACCTTTACTGAACATATTTGATGTTTAACACTATATCCAACCACCTCCTAACACACAGTAATCTTTAGGTAGACTTCTCTCTCTTTCTCCTTAAATTCATCACAATACCAGATAATTGAATGTAGAAAGCTGAGATCCTTCAGCTTTTCCATTCAAAGGTTTTCGGTTGCATCTTACTTGTAATGTTTGCCAGGTTGATATTTATAGCACAGGCTGTGAATTATGCTTGGCTGAGAGATAATAGGAGATTTAATTAGGTTAGAACAATTCTGGAAATAACCTTATTTTGTGCAGCAAAGAAGGTAAAGAGACACTCAAAGAACACAACTATGAACTACCACATTACCAATAGCTTTTAAATCACTGATAATTACCCCTGCTTTTTTTAGCCCTTTAAGTTAGCAAGCTGGAGGTAAAGTATTTTTGCAAATGTTTAATTAACTCCAGCTTTTGACCTTAATGTTTGGGCAATTGGTCCTTAAAGACTTTCCTTTTAGTTCTGTGTGTGATGATCTTGCAGACAAATAAGTCTGTAAGTAAGGTAAACTACCTTATAAATTTGCTATTCATTAAATATTCTGTGGTACATTACTTTCTACATACTCTTCAGAGTCAATGCAAAGAAAAAAAGTACCATAAGCTGGAGCAAATTTCCTCAGAGTAAGACTGCAAATGGGCAGCTAATATAAAGAACAAAATATCTAGTAAATCTGCTTTGTGATCTTGCATTAGTTTGTCGATCCAACGCTTTCTATTGACCTTTTAAGTTTTAAGTAAATGTTTTATCAGCCTCATCCTGTTGTCTATGAAATGGTGAAAATAAATTCAGCTGCTTTTTCAGTGAATGACCAGAAATTCTTCCTGTAAATGGAAAGCTTAGGTTTATCTTACATGAAAGTTACCTGGTCTTTCTGTGCCATCTTGTCAGAATTGTGGTCATCAGTTTTTTCTCTCCCACCACACCACACGAACTAGATCCCCCGAATTACACAGAAATGGCACAGGAATGGAGCATGCTGTATAAAAAATTTCCAGTTCTTAAACTTGATTATTCCCTTAGTATAAAATAGCCTAAATTTTATTACTTTCTTGGGCAGAAATTTAAACGTTGAAGGAGAAACATAAAGTTTGAGTTTTCTGAGGTTAGAAATCTTTGGACAGAATTATCTGACAATTCTAGATGTGTAAATAAGGTTTTAAAGTTGTTGTTATTACAATTTTAAATCAACAATGATGTATTATTAATGTTAATAAATTTTCCCCAACACTAAAATAATGTTAGAAAATATTTCTTTAGAAAAGAATATCATGCTGCTTTAACATTTTTTGGCCACTTTCCTGTTCTCTTCTTTGACACTTCCAACTCAAAACTCTTGAGAATTTTAATTCACAATTTTTTTAATTTTCGGTTTGAAGTGAATATTGTTGGAAAATAAAACTTTCACTTCTGCACACCCACCCCCCCCCCAAAAAAAAAAATACTAAATTTAAATATGTATGTTTATTTTATACTGGAACAAAAAAAAAGAACAAACTAGCAACCTTCTTTATGTGACCGTCTGCTCCCTAGTTGTCTGACCCTTGTGTCTGAGAGAAGAGTGCACCACTGACAAGATCCTTAGCATGAAGCAGCAGTTGAGGAAGCCAGTGAAGAATGAAGAAAATGACCACCCAACTAGAGGCAGATGATAGTGCACAAATCCAAAATACTGTAAAAAAAATAGAAAGAATTTTTTAATACTCAGAAACTCTTCTAACCTCCTGGTGGTCTTGATATTTATCTCAGTTACACCAAGGAATTAATTAATTCAAGTTAGTCTATCTCTTATACAGTAATGTGGATCCAAATTTGTGCCTTGATATGTTAATTACTTTTAACAAGTTACAGTAATTAATGAATTACATTAATTCTTTTTGTTGCTGTAAAAGCAATGGTATAGTGGTCACAATTCCTTTAGCTTTTTGTGTTGCAGGTAAAAATAATTTATCTTGTAGGATGCAGTGATCATAAATCTGATACATAATGACATAATAAAGTTAATATTTAACTGTTATCACCTTTAGAAAACAGAAGAGATTAATAATTTTCCCTATAGTGCAAAAGCACTCAATGTTTGTCTAGGGAAGGAAAGCCAAATATAACTTAAATATATAAGTTCAAGAGACTGTGAGAAAAGTTAGTGGAAAGATTCCTAATGACTTTTCTGATATTTGGAGCTAAATGATCTCTCAAGATTTCCCAGTGCTTCATATCTATATCTTGTCTCTTCTAGATTGCCTTTTGTTGTCCTTTGTATCGCCGAAGGCACTACCATGATACAAGTAACGACACAGTGTTTGTTGCTATTCTACTTTTATGAATCAGTTAAAAGATGGCAAAGCAAAAGTTACTGGAAATTTGCTTTCATACATGCTTTGTTCGAGAGAGGTTTTTTCAGATCACGGAGGTTTCTGCTTACATCAGAGTTAAATCTGTGTTTGCAAGCCTGCATGTATTGCATAACACAAAGTACGCAAGTCAGCAGGGCAGCAGTTATGCAGCATTGCTCTTTGCAAAGTGGGCAGGGGGCTTTCCTGGCAGTTTTCATGGGAACACTGAAAACATTGTACAGCTGCCTTACACAGCCAGTGCATGAGTTAAAATATAAGAAAAAGAAAGAGATGATACTTCTAACTGCTGTTCTGAAAATGTGATGTATTTGCAATATGCTGCATTTTTATGCATTTCATCACAAGTTGGTTAGCACTATGTCATTAGGCATTTATTTCCTTAGTCTAAGAGTGGATTGGAAAAATGGGCAACAGAACATCAGAATGGGGTTGCTTTGTGTTAGGTATAACGTAATCAACGTAAAACTGTTCTTGTCCTAGCAAACTTGCAGTCTTGAAAGATAAAAGAGAAAAAAAAAGATTGCCTAAGGCCTCTCAAGGCTGATAGGTGGCAAAACTATTTCCTGAATGCTGCCACATGATATCAAATTTGTTTCCTCACCTTTACTTCAGATTTAAAGAGCAAATTCACACCTTGAAAATTTCTCAAAAGCATTAAAGCTTTGCTCTGTTATTTATCTTGCAGAAAGGAAAATAAAAATGAACTAATTAATTTCACCCTGCCAAAATATGTGGTGCTGGGTTATAGGTTGCAAAATCATACAGAAGTTAACTGTTATATGAAATTATTATATATTTATAGTATAAATGAGTTATTCAGCTTACAATTGGTTCATCTGTTAAAGGTAAGCCAAAAAGACATTTCTTGTTGGCTAAGCTGTGAATAAATTTAAAGCAGTGTCAACACAAAAGCTTGGGAAATGGTATGTAAAATGTGAAAATATGAACTAAAGATAGGATGACAGAAAGTGGAGTTGAAAGGAATTTTAAGGGGTCATCTACCAGATCCTCTCTGATGAAGTCAGAAGGAATGGTAGTCATACCATGCTTTGCCCAATACGTTTTCAAAAGTTTCAATATTTTTTGTTTTTTGGGCTCCCTAGACCATCTAATGCTTACTTAGCCTTACCATTAGAAAATATTTTCCCTTGTATCCAATTTAACTCCCTTACTGGCAATTTAAGTTCATTATTTCTTGCTGTAGCTACTTGGATATAGAAAAGAGTTTATTCCCTTCCTCCCTTTCTGCAACAGCTTTCTACATAACTGAAGACTTAAAAGAAAAAATTACTACACCTTTTTTTTTTTCTTTCTTTTTTTTTTGTAATGGACAGACTTTATTTCATTAAGTTTTCTCATGAAAAAAGGATGGTTCCATCATTCCATCAAATCTAAGCATTAAGTCTTGTGACTAACTCCTTAACTGAAAGAATGAATGTGAAATAAACACAGATCTTTTAATGAACAACAAAATTAAAAAGCAAACCAAAACAAAAATAACAAAGCAAACAAACAGAACCACCACAGCAACAAATGTTATTTGCATATGTCCTTGATGGAATTATGTATCTGAAATATAAAGTCCAGACACAGTTTCCTATTTCAGACTTCATAACTTAAAATGTGAAATTGTCTTTAGCTTTTGTTTTGGTATCTATAAAACTGGTAAACAGGATGCAAGAAAGGAAAATATAGAAATACTCATTAAGGCAATATTACAATTAATTTTATTCAGCTGATTTTTTCTAAAAGGACATTTGATGGAGTCCTACATGCTGAACACACTTGGTGGAATTTTGTAAGGACCTTTTTGTAAAGATCTGCACTCTCAAGGTGGAGTCACTAATGAATATTTTTGACAATGTTTACCTAAATCCAGAAATCTACAGGTAGAGGACTAAAGCTTTTAGAGTCTGCTGGTAAGTTGTAATGGGGCTTCAAAGTATGTACTGAGACTGAAACAAAAAATGGATTCCTTGTGAGCTTGACGCAACAACAAAACGAGTATTAAATTCCTTAATAAAAGAGAATTATTAAAGTAGAAAATGCCTTGATAAAATGGTGATGGAAATTCCCTCCAATCCTACATGAAAAACAATAATTGTAGGTTGAAAAATATTGACAGTGTGATGCAAAGGATTGCAAACCTATTCTGAATGTTCAGTTCTCTATGGGAATCTGTGAATGTTTGCATTTGAGCTACCATAGAACCATAGAATCAGAGAATCAACTAGGTTGGAAAAGACCTTTAAGATCAACAAATCAAACCTTTACCCCTGGACTGCCAAGTCCACCACTAAACAATGTCACAAAAGGCCTTGTCTACATAGGGCTTGAACACTTCAGGGACCATGATTCCACCACTACCCTGGGAAGCCTGATCTCACCATGTAGAATTTAGTTTTTTCATTTGAATGGGAAAATAATTTGCTATAAATTCAAAAAGATAATAACAATTGACAATAAGACAATGTAGTTTTTACAGAAGGAATTTCTCATTTACTTATAAGAGCAATAAGACAATTCAATAGCATCAGCATGGAAGTAGAACAAATTATTTCAAAATAATCTTACGTGGGATCTAAGAAGAAGAAAACAACAAAAAAGCCTTTGAGAGTTCTCATAGTTAAAAATACGAAGATACGCAAAACAACATAATGATGACTGTAGGAAAAATTATAACGTACTATAATGTTATCTAAATAAATCAACATTTAATTGTTAAATTGACTAATGTATTTCAAGATTTAGCCACAGCTAAAATGACATTTTTTATCATGAAAGATACAGTAGGTTTGTGTACTGTCAGTACTCTCCATCAAAAGTGCTACAAAGAAAATTATATATTTTTTCTCTGCAGCATCTGATGCCTGAAAACATGAAAATACTTTTTTTTTACAACTTTTTAGTGCTATCTTGCGTTAAGGTGCATAATCCAGACATTGCTTGTCTACTTCCCAGAAAGCTATGAAATTACATCAGGATTGCATCAGAAAGGAAACTACAATCAGATGCTTTGAATTAGTAATTCTGTCATGATTTGCTCCAGCATCAGTGATACTGAATAATGCCAACACTCTGCATTTGACTGCCTGAGGTATTTGATTTGCACAGTGACAAGAGCCCTGCAGTGGTATGAGTTACTGGCTGGAGTGGAAATTTGACCTTAGACAGGGTTACTCAAAATGCAATGGAGATATACTATGGATTTCACAGTTCTATGGCAACCATCCCATGTGTTCACCTGGATGGCTCAAAATGTATATTTGGGAATCTAAAGATTCTGGAGGGGAAGAATTCCTTGAGATGTGAAGATTTACTTATGATGCTGGCAGTTCAGGGATCTCAGGGAGAATCCAGATGCTGCAGTCATATGCTCTGGGCAAGTATTATTCTTCTGCTGTTCTCCCAGAGCAATTCACCTTCACCTACTATTTTCATATTCTTCAAATGCTTAGTGAGTATTGGTTTCTGTTCACCTTTTTGTATTGTTTGCGATTTTATAAATCTTTCTCATGCATCCTGTCACTGTTCCAAGCTGAAGAATCCTAGGATTTAATTTCTTCTCAAACTGCAATGCACTCTGAGAGTAAAGTCACTTCACTATAAGGAATGTCAATCAGGTTTTCACAAAATACTCTCGTTGTACAAGGGCAAAAAGGTTCTACAAGCTTTGGAATAACATGAGTAAATACAAGAATGCTTGTTTGTTTTTCCCCAGGTACTGTTGATTTATCACCCTCGATTTATCTAACTTACCCAGCTCCCAGTGGCTTCTCTCATTTCATATTTTATGACAAACCACTTACCCCAAAATACAACAAATCATGAGAAGAAAAGTAAAATTGTAGACAAATATATTTCATTTCAATTGTGACTGTGTAACTATGAAAGTGTTAATTCCTATAGAGATATTTTCCTAATTCAGTTTCAATTCAATATTTTTCCAATGATCTGAAAGCATTTTATTTAATTATTACTGATAATTCAGAAATTAATAATGGAAAAACACTGTAATACTACACTATCTAGATCATTTGATATGGTGAGTGCAGTCAAGCATGCTTCCTGACAGTAAAGGCAAGTGGAAGATTCATGTTCAAAGAGCAAAGAATGGTGCTATTATCACAAAATGTGAAATTGTGTCTTTGGGAGCAGTAATTCTGAAAAGGCTTTACAAATCGCTTGGATAACCAAATCAGTATGAGCATCCAATGCAATAATATAGCTAAGCAAGTCACCATGCTAAGAAAGTCACCTTAGTCTCTGAGAAGCTATTCAAGACTTGGAAATACAACTTTGTTGGCAAGAGATTTAAGAAATTTAGTCTATTTACTTTATAGAATAGTAAGCTAGCAAACAAAATGGTGATTGCATATAAAGACTAACCATGTAATGATTAAGAAAATGGATACTGAAAACTCTCTACTCATGCAGACAATGACATACAAAGATGAAAAAAAATTGAAGTAATATTTTCAACAGAAGGAGAGCAACGGGGACAAATTCCCCAGTGGATTTTCCAGCTCTTTAAGACTTCCTGTATAAGTCACATCTTCTAGAAAAAGACCACAGTCTTCAAAAAGAAACCGAAGTCTTAATTTATTGAGTATGTGGTTCTTTATCTCTGTACAACTACCTGAAAGGAGGACAGATTGAGGAGGTGGCTGGTCTCTTCTCCCAAGTAACAAGTGATAGGACAAGAGGTCACAGCCTCAAGCTGTGTCAGGAGAGGTTTAGACTTGATATTAGGAAAAACATTTTCTCCAAAAGGATAGCCAGGCATTGGAACAGGCTGACCAGGGAAGTGGTGGATTTACGGTCCCTGGAAATGTTCAAAAAACACGTAGAAAAGGCTGTTGGTGATGTGGTTTAGTGGTGGACTGGACAGTCCTGGAGAAATGGTTGGACATGATGATCTTAAAGGTCTTTCTCAACCTAGGTGATTCTATGAGCCTATATTACAAAAAATACAGGACCGAGTCATTGAAATGGTTCCTTTAAATGATAAAAAATTATTGTACCCATTTCCCCTTAAATTTACACTTCTAACTTCTACTTCATATCAGTAATAATAACTATGATTGCATCTCCAATGTCATCGTTTTATGTATGGCAGTAGTTAAACATAAAGATAAATCCCACATTTCTCACTTCAGAAGATATTTTTCCCTATAGAGTAACAGCAGGCTAGATTTGATATTTAAAGTAATTCTGCTGAGTTTGTTTTTCTTGCTTCCTAATTCTCAATTTCAAAGGTGTTCCAACTTGGTCATGTTTCACCCAGAAAAAAATATTTTTCAATTTGGAGAGTACGGACACCTCATATTGAAACTAATCCCACAGCTATCCCACCAACAATCCCTGACACATGAATTTCGGGGTTGCCACAGTTGTTTCACACCTTGCCTTTTTTGCCTTTCCCCACACCCAGACTTATCAAAATAAGTTCAGGAGAACACCAAGGATCCATGCACATCACCATACAGCTTTTCCACTGATGTGCCAAGACAGGTCAAATACTTCTTAATTGAGACCAAAACAGAATGTGTGAAACTTCTAGTGGAATTCCTCACACCTGGGATTCAAACCACAACTGAGTGCCATACGCTCCATAAGAATGTTTATTTTAGTTCTTGCACTTTGAATTAAAACGAAAACCACACAAACGGGGTAGTAAGAAAAATCTAAAAAACACCCCCAAAATTATGTTCCTAATAACCCCAAAAAGCACCCAAGAAAGGACTCATTTCCCAGAACTGATATTTAAATGAAAAGGTTCTCAACAAATTGAACTAGAGTTAAACCTCAACCAATTATATTTAAATGTTATGAAAAATAAATACAGCTGAGCTATTAAGATAGCTGGAATAGCTAAAGGTCTGTCAGCACATCCATTATAAACCTAGTTTGTTCAGGAGATTATAAGTGCTGTAAAAATGTGTTCCAGGCTGAAACTTGGCAGACAAATGTTGTAGTTTTAGAGGCTGGGATTTCTCTTTCTTTTTTTTTTTTTTTTAATAGGTTCAAAAAAAAAGATTGTCCACTTTTCAGTTATAGGATTGGTAGTTTCTGGAATTTTCCAACACTATTTTTGGCTTTCTGATAATTGAAGAAAGGATTGATTTTAAAAATAAAATGATGTAAGCTATTATTAGTCCATGATGTGAACTAACCATATGCTGCTTTTGGGAATTGTACAGGGGTTTATTTTTAAAAGGCAAGTGGGTTCAAGTGCAGGTCACTAGACTCATATAGTTTGCTTGACTCATAGTGTGGGATTTTTCAAGCACCCTCAGCAGTGACCTACCTCAGCTCCCAAGAGCTGACATCAATGGTGTCAAAAGCTGAGGACCTAGTATACCCACACTCATCAGCTGGTGTAATGGCAGTAAACTCAGATACCTGCTTATTCTTTCATTATTCATCTCTCACAAGTTCTCTTTGTGATAGAATGAGTTTCATGAAAAATTCTCGGTATGGGATAGCACAGATTTATTGATATAATTTCTTCCCTACCTCCTTCTCTCTAGCAGCTTACAGATGTGGGAAACCAACTGAGCATCAAAGTCCTTTCCTTCCCTGCAATGCCTCCTTAATGAGTTTCTGCAAGAAGTATAGGATTATCTGGGGGGCAGCGCACACTTTTGGGCTTGAACAAGGAAACAAGTGAACTCTGGCTGTCCACTTCACCCTACAGATCACAGTACAACAGCAACACTACACACAATGTGGATGCAGAACTAGAAAAGAGATGAGCTGTGAATGCAACACACATGTGACAGTTGTCTAGGAACATGACTAGTTAGCGAGAAGCAAGGATATTTCTTTTCAAGAATGTGTGAAAAGGCACCACTGCAAAAATATCTGTGATGTCAGGGAACATTAATCTTTCATGTTCTTTCTGTTCATGGAGGAGAGTGGGTGTGTGTGCCCAGAGGGAGTGGGTAATGGACGCTGCTGCTATCATCACAAATATGTGCTAGGGTCTTCAAAGGGCTGAAGAAATCTATTCTGACATTTAGAAATCCCATACTCCAGCAGGGTCCTTCCAGCACTTTCCCAAGCTCAGCTGTAGCTACAGAGCTGTTCCACTTTTGTTGATGCTAAGAACATACTATTTTTCACAAACATGCTTCAAAAAAGATTATTTCTCTGCTCCCAGAAAAGCCAGCAAGGCAATGGTTTCAGACACAGTACCCTGAGGCAGGAAATCAGCACTTACATTTGGGCTTGGAAGGGTGTCGTGTTTTAAACCCCGTTGGCAAATCAGCCACTCAGTCTACTTCCCCGCACCCCCCTTCTTCCCCCTCCTCCCACAGGGATGGGAAGGAGAATTGAAAGAGTATAGCTCCCACGGATTCAGATGAGAACAGTTTAATAACTAAGGTATAACACAAATCACTACTGCTACCACCAATAATGATAATGTTGAAGGAAATAACAAGGGAAGAGAATACAACACCTCACTACCTGCCGATCGATAACTCATCCCACTCAGCAGTGAACTAGCTCTTCCGGGTAACTCTCAGTTACATCCTGGGCATGATGTGCTATGGTATGGAATACCTCCTTGGCCAGTCTGGGTCAGGTGGCCTGTCTCTGCTTCCTCCCGGTTTCGCCTCCTCCCCAGCAGAGCATGAGATACACAAAGTCCTTGGTCAGACCAAACATTTGGGCAGTAACTAAAAACATCGGTGTTATCAGCTCTGTTCCCAGGCCGAAAGTCAAAACCACAGCACTGCACCAGCTACCAAGAAGGATTAAAAATGACTGCTACTGCTGAACCCAGGACAAAGGGGCAGATCAAGGATTTGAGCCACCAGTTTTAGAAGTGTAACTGAGCTAGGAAGCTATTGATTATTCCAGAAAAGAGCTTTTTCTTTCTCACTTCCTTTAGTGTGGTTGTTAGCATGCAGAATAATTTCTGTGTCAGGTTTCTGAGGGATCACAAGCAAATTTGTTTCTTGATTATATGGAACAGAAAGAGGATGCTGAAATCTGAAAATGTATCATAAAGTTATCTGAATAATTACTTTCTGACTTGCACTGGTTAATTTCCATGAGACAAGGAACAGTATGCTTATTTCTCTATTTATTTACATGATGAGGTATGCTAACAAAAAATACTTATTTTTATTTTTTGTTTTTCAGTTTGATCCTTTGTAAATAACTTTTTACTTCAATCAGTGTTAAGGTTTTTTGAGATGCAGGTTTAAAAGAAAATTATGCAGCACAGTTTGTAGCATTTGGTGTGAGAAAGCATATTTACAGGTATTTAACATTACTCATGACAGCTCTAAAATACTAATCTAATCTCTTTCATACTCACAAACTGTGTAGGTTTTCAGGATCAGACAGTAGGGAGGTTGTCCTCATTAAGGAGAATTAAAAAAACTGGCAGTAGGTCAGTGTGACTTCTATTTCACTACGTGAAATTTCACTAAGTGAAAAGAAAACAAGAGACTGGAAACAAACAGCACAAGTAAATGTATATCATAACTCAGTCTTGTCAGCCAACTTATAATATTTTAATGTTTCTCCTACTGTCACTGAACATTAGGTGCTACATGTATTAGGATTTTTTTGAAATGTTTAGTTACTGAATACTGTATACCATGAGAGACTTCTGCTTTTTCCCTGATGGGAATGGAGTCATGGGTCAGATCAACCTGGCATGCCCCAGTGTGTAATCGAAAGACTACCACAGATCCTATTCAAAGGCTCTGGCATAAGCCTTCAGAAGGACATAAATTCAGAGGAGTAAGATTTGTTTTGTCATGCTGAGCATCCTCCAAAAGCAAGGACTTGCCATGTTTTAGCAGAACACAAGGGAAAGCACTTCTGCATTCAGCCTGAGATCTGCCTTTACCTAGAACTCCCCAAAACCTTGAGGGATGTCATATCCCCCCCACTCCCCACCCTTCTCCACTCAGTCGCCCTGTCTCCAGCCTGGCCTGGTGATCTGTGCTCCCAAAAGGTTTGCAGATGAATGGAAGCTCTGTGCACAGTCTTCTAAGGGGTTGTGAAAAGAAAAAGATCTTATTGATCATCTAGGCTATCAGGTTATCATCACCCCACAAGTCTCAGATGCTATCAAGGTCACAGTTTGTCACAAGCCACAACCCCTTTTTGGTAGAAGACATGCTGGTAGAAGAGAGGGGCTGAACTCCTGGAAGCTGTAAATGAAACATGGCCTTGATTTTCTATATTAAAGTCTTTAAAAGTGAAATTATGTCCCTCAGCATGAAATCAAGGCTGTCAGAAAAAAACCCTTGAACTCCCATGCAGTGGCATCACCAAGCCAATCAACAAAAATAATATGAAAAAAATATTTTGACTCCTTTCGGTAAGATCTTTAATTTGTTTTCAACATCTTTCATTAAATGGTGACCGCATTAATGAAAAATTTTCATTCACCTCTCTGCCAAGAAGTGACACAGTGGGCAGAAAGCGCCATGGCTGCCCTCCTGCTGGGTAAGCGTCAGTGAACAAACTGCACTGTTTCCAATTCAGGGCACTTTATGGCTTGCTAGGGATCAGGCAGCTGGGAGAGAAGGGAGTGGACAGGAAGCCTTTTCCTTCTCTGCAGTGCAGAGGACAGGGACAGGATTCAATCACTAAGTTTCAAATGTAAACAGAGCAGCACTGCTCAGACCACAGTATCTCCTTGGCTTGTCTGCAATCTCTCATCCTCTATGGGGACCACAGATTGTATCTAAATGGGTGGGTGGGGGAGGGCCCAAAGGGCAAGCAGAACAAGGGGGAGAAAGAACTGTTAAATTAAAGCTGTGCTTTCTCCATATCAGTATTTCTTCCCATGTCTGATTCTGGTGAAGACACCTTAAAGCTGTTGAATATCCAAGCCTCAGTCAGAGGATTATACATAATTTCAAATCTCACTTCACACTTCTGTTTCCTTTTCAGTAAGCACTTTCAGTTGAACTCCAAAGGCCAGGTGATGAGCTGGGCTAAGGGAAGAAAGCTCTGAGTCAACAGCTGCTCACAATTTCCTTTTCAATTATCAAAACATACCCATACCCTCCTCACCCTGAAACCTCCTGGCTTCTCTTGTGATTCTGAACTCCATACTCCATTATCTTTTTAAGGAAAATTAGATTAGTTTGGACCCATCCTCAATGTGGTTATGAAAGGGGAATTCATTAAACCACTCAAAGCAGATCTTTTTTTTTTTTTTGTTATGTGAAAGCAAGCTAAAGAATTTTCAGTATTGGAGCACCCCACTCCTGAGCTGCATCACTTCAAAACCAAATGTTCAACTCTTTGCAGCCCTATTGTTAGATTGCTTTGTTATGTGATATACTCCCTGACTGCATGCTCTATGACACTGGGAATCATAAAATCCACATTTTGGAAATGAACTCTGGTATGTACATAACCCACATACCAGGGAGCAGGGCTTGGTGGCACTCAGAGCACTGCCTGTGTTACGAGGTGTTAGTGAAAGTTTTGGTCTCTTCAGCCCCTTTTATTGGTTCTGCAGTGGATTCCTTACTTACAGATATTTTCAAAACCAGCAGTTCCAAGGAGAGTCTACTTATTGCCAAAAGTTTACAGCTGAATTTCTTGGCATTCGCAAGCAATGATTTCATCAGAACATGAAATAAGTCAGAGCTGCTGTTGAAAGACACCATTTTATAATCCGGCATTGTAAATTTAAGACTTTTATTTGCTGCAGAGTTTGGTTTCCATTTGTTCAACTCTCTGATAGGTGTATTGCTTGGGAACAGATATAGAAGTTTTACAGGCCCTTTGTGCAGTTCAAAACCCCTGTATAGAATACCGTGGTGCGCTGCCCATTCACATTATTAAAGACTTTTACAAGAGTATCGTGTTCACACTTATGTGTACTTTACTTTAGCGACCCTCCCCGTGCCATGTTTGAATTAGTATAAATGAGCCAATGAAGAATGCTGCCTCAATGCCTGAAGTAGGAAAGCTTTGTTTAAAATTCAAATAATAGCTGAATGGTACCTGTTTGTTCCTGATCAACACTCTGTATACAAAAAACATTGCACTTTCTTAAAAGGCAGCAAATGTGGACAAATATTAGCTTTTGGAACTAAAGGGGAAGTTATTCATTCACTCAGCAATACTTTGCAAGCTATCAATCTTGCAGGTATTTCTATTAGCTTTAATCATAGAGGTTGTTTGTTTGGAGCAGTTTCTAAGAGAATAAAGGTACCTTTGGCTCTTATCTCCTGTCATCAAAGCATCCATTAGGAAATCCAAGCCCTGTAGGCAAGCTCAAGGGATTACTCAAAGAGGTTTTCTTAAAACAATCAAGAATTAGGTGCCCTCTCTTCAGTGCACAGGGGTTCAGTTGGAAACCATAATCTGAAAGAGAGGTTTATCTGGGGCTTAATACAATTTGAACAGGAATTTGTTCAAGGCAAACCTACAGATAAAAGCACCTTAAGTATGTTGAAACAAAGATGAGCCCGCATTCCTTGTGGTGCTGTTTCTAGGTCCAGTGGTCTGTCAACATAGTGGGGGAAAAAGCTCTAAAAGTTACAATTATGACAATAGTCAGTAGATTGGGCCACTGAGAAGCTAATTAATTCTTGAAGCTTGAGGACGGGGAAATGTAAAGACTGGGAACTTGTTAAATTAAAAAAATGCCTTTAACTTACAGATGAGTTTAAACTGGAAAAATTTCTGAAACTTGAATTTCCACAGAATTTGAATATTTTTGTGATTCAGGTGGAGGAATTTGATTCAGCTCACTGCTAATGAAAAGAAAGATTCAGTAAAAATGCTAATGCACCTCTATATTTAGGATCCCTGGGTTTAGGTGAGTCTGATGTAGTACAGCTAAGATTTGGGTGACCTGGGTTCAACTCCTGCTTATTCCACCTGAGTGCCTTACCCTCTTTGGGTTTCCTTCCCTGGGGAGAGAAATTATGAATGTTTTGAGATCAGCTGACAAAAAGCCTAACATGAAATTTAGATATTCTTGTACTATTACTGTTCCTAAGAGTCCCAGCTGTGAGCTGGAACTTCGTCTTTGGTCTTGTAGGAATAACAGCACAAAGCCTGGCTCTGCCTTGAAGAACTTGTAATTAAATGGTCTTGACTGAGTCACAGATGAACAAGTAGAAATTTTTAGAGAAGCATTGTGTTTCAGTTTCTTCAGGTAACAGATACAGTTATGCTTTTCTTTAGACTGTAAACTTTTCAGAGCACATAACCAGGAAATGAACATGTCTACAATGGCATCAATCTATAAAGGGAATGAAGTGGACAATATGTATTCGAAATTTCAAAATGTTTCTGACAAAAAAAAATGTTAAAGAAACTTAAAGTTAATTAGAACACTAATTTCCTATGAGGATGGAGCTCTTTTCAGAACCAAAAGTGAATTAAAGGATAGGAAACAAGGTGTAAGACTTAATGGTTACTTTCCATCATGTAAAAGATTGAACAGTGTGGTCCTTCAGCGATCAGTTTTAGAACCTGGTTTTTTTTCAACTTCTTCTTCAGCTACCTGAAAATGGAAATGAACAGTGACATCTCCAAGTGTGAAGCTGAAAGTAAGATTTTTGGAGAATTGAATATCATGCCAGTGACAAGAAACAACATGAGGATCTCACAAACATGTTTGGCTGCAGTTAAAAACATCTAGTGAGACATCAGATATCATTGAAAGTACACAACCTAGATGCCATCATTTTGGCATATATAAAAGCTTTGGTGCACCTACCTCCTCAGTAGTGTATGTGGTTTTGTGATCTTAAGAAGGACACAGTGAAAAGAAAGAGTACAGACAAAACTACGTGATGGAACAGCTGTCATAAAAGAAAGCATTAGGAAGATGGGAACACTTTTGTTTCAAGAGAAAAAGGTTAGAAGGGATATACAATAAACTTCTGCAAAATACTCATGGAATGTAAACCATTATCCAGAAAGTATTTCTTTACGCAATAGCTAATTAAACTTCTGAAATTATGACCATAGGCAGTTATGGAAAAGACCGTTTTAGCAGGTTAAAAGTAGATTAGATAGATTCATGGACAAGAGGTTCACAAATTAATACTAGTGGGGTGAGGCAAAAATATGTCTTACCCATTTCTCATAAAAAAAATTTGATGGGAGATGGACTGCAGAGTATGACCAGGCTCATGTTCTCCCCTAAACTGCATCTCATATTGCCACTGTCAGAAACAGAATATTCAGGACTGCAAACCTGACCCATTATGTCATGACTTTTTGTTGTCATTAGTGTTGGACACTTATCCTAACTAAACTAATAGAGAGTAAATATGTCATATACACAATATTACCTCTCTAGAAATGGCCACTCAGACTTTTAAGACCTGTAATGTGTTACTGCTTCATTTCCAAGAGTAGCACATCAGTGTATAACTTGGAATTACAGGCATGTGTTGAACCAACATCAGGTTAGAAGAAAGTTAATTTCTCAAGAAAGAAAACAATCATAATATTAGCTTTTACTTAAATATGATATTTTTTCAGGTTGCCATTCAAAATATAGACTCAAGAAAAAATACTGCGCACGGAGCCAAAATTCTTCCTTCATACTAAAAAATTTACATACTGTAGAATTGTAAAATGCAATTGGTTTTCATTGACTCAAAGTCCATCTGTTGTCAGGAATATTTTTACATGATCTTGTAAAAGAAGTTTATTATAGGCTATAGAGTCCATCTATAGAACTGAATGTGGATGAGTTACAAGAAGCTCCTTTTTTTCAGGCAGTTCATGTCGGTTCTGTCTAGGCTTCATACCAGTTTTCACCTGATTCACAAATTCTCTGTCTGACATGAAACTTTAGTCTGCATTGAATCTCTGTATGTCAACCCACTCCAGAAGTTTTGCAGAGGATAATGCAGCGTCTTTCAGACCAAGTCTGGTTGCCATCAGCAAATCTTTAGGCTTCTTTCAATGCACAATATGCAAAACTGTAAAATTACTGAGGAGAAAATCCTCTTTTAACATTTACCAGGAAAAGATCTGATCCTGCAGATATTCACAGGCTGACAGAAAGCTAAGTTTTAAATGTGCAGCAGCATGTGTCAGTCTTCAGGAAAGGTAGGAATTTTGAGATAGACATCAAAGGCAGAATACCAAGAAGGGACTTTTAAAGTATTTCCTGTACAGAGACTAAACTAAACCCTCCCACCAGGACTGGCCCTTTGCAGAGGTAAAGCAGGCAGTCATTTAACAAAGTGAGTTATCAACAGTGACAAGACAGCCACAGTCCCATTTCCAGCTTTTCCTGTGCCAGAACCTGAAAAGCCCAACTTAGATGTTACTGCCCCAAAAAGAGAAGTCAGAGCAGCATCTACTGCCGTAAGTGTAGTAGTCTTTCCTAGTAGCAACAGTTAATGTTTCTTCATCTCCCATCTCTCAGGGACAGTAAGCATTTATGTTCAGATTCCTTCAGCTCATATGGTAATGAAAAATCTTATAGAATCACTGAATGGTTTGGGTTGGAAAGGACCATAAGATCATCTAGTTCCAATCTCCCTGCCATGGGCAGGGACACGTCATACTAGATCATGTTGCCCAAGGGCCTGTATGACATCTTAATGTTCTGAGAATGCAGACAAAGGCAGAGCCATTCTACTTTTTCTTGATCCTCTGGTTTTTTCTTTCTCCTTAAAACTGTTTTTCTTTGTAATTTTATTACTTATTATTTCAGGTTCATTTCACTGTCTCTTGTCCTAGTTACTATTAAACCAACCTTATATATTTTAGGAGATAACTTCTTTGGCATCTTCACAGAGTCTTTACATTACAATATCTTTCAAGTCAACAAAGCTACCATAGAGATGCACTCAAAACCATTGTGAGTACAGTTAAAGGTTTGGAATTTAAGTTATGCTTTTGTTTTTGTTCATTAGCTCTATTTCAGTTCCATCAGTTAAAAGCATAAAACTTCTTGGAGTAGTGACATGGACGTCATTAACCTGAGATGCAAATCTCCAGTGAAACTTGAAGCTCCTTAGCCTGAATATTAGATAAAAATCTACACAAAGTTGCCATTTGTTTCCAGACTATTTGTGCCCAAATTGTGCAAGTAGATGTTTAATGTATCTCATAATTATTGAGATTTCAGAAACTGTTGAATCTTGCATCTGGATGACATTTTAGCTTTTGATTAAAAACTTGAAAGGAATGGATGCAGTTTGTCTTAACGTTGTCTCAGATTCACCTCAGATTCAATTCCCTTAGTTATTTGGTGTAGTTTTATTTGTGAGAGGGTTCTTACTAACACATGTATGAAATGACGTTACCTTAACCTTAGACACAGAAAGAATAAATGAACTTTCAGAGTACGACATCTTCCTCTGTCTGTATAAACTTCGTATTTCATGTTAAAAGCACCTCTCCCCACTGCCTTTTTTGAAAGGCCAAAATGAATCATATCAGCCATGACAAAGTGGCACATCAGCAAAGATGTTTTACAAATACACACAGACACTACTCTTCGCAAAGGTAGGATTTATCTGCCTACATTTTGATATAAACAATCTAAATTTCTGCCTGTGACTAGATTAGTTGAAAGACAAAGGTACTTTTAGGATGCAAGTCATCTTAGTCTAACCTGGATGTCTAAAACTGTTCAAATGAACGGCATCCTAAGTCTCTACATTTTTCTGTGGTCTATGAAGGAAGTCTAGACAGCTTGTTCGGACATAAACACCTACACTGCAGATGTCTGAAGTGAAAGGAATCCAGGGAGTTTACCATCCAAAACCAAGAATGTGGATATCATATGGGGAAAGTCTGAACCATGAGAGTACTAAAGAACATGCGTAGAATCACAGATAACACCGGAGTAGCCATGCCAAGGATGGAATATATATTTCTTGAATTCCAGCTCAATAATTTAACCACAGATCATCTTTTCTCTGAAATGCAATGAGTAGGTATATAAAAATTTTAACATTTTGAAATAATGCTTCCAGCTAGTACTAAAAGACTTTGGCCAATCTCCCAGCCATACCTTCCATTCCCACCTATCCACAATATCCCTGCATAAGCATTCAGAGGAATATTTAGCTTTTCACTCATTTAAAGAAGCTATTAAAGGTCCAAATACTACTCAGTCTACTCAGAGAAAACAGCATGGTATAGGATACAAAAGCTACACTTGGAAAAATTGCAATTTTATAGGAGAAAAGAAAAGAATGCAGAGAGGGAGAGAATTAAATCCCTTCTTCTTCACATTTTTAAAACTAAAGCCATAATCCCAGGAAAAATATCTGAACAGATGTTTTCCCTTGAAAACATTCCAGAAAATGAAAGCACACATGGCATGCTGATCTGCTACTTCCTTCAACACATTCTCATTCAGAGATAACAAATGTACCATGTGATAGTAGCTACATGTATTTTATCACTGACTGAAGCAGCAGAAAAAGTTGATATATCTACCCATACTCTGGGCATTGGACTGGCTGCAGTGGAAGCTTGTGCTTCTAGCACCTGATGTCATTTTTCTTCTCTAACACTTCTCTGAGTATTGTATTTTAGAGCATGTGTGCTGAGGTAAGCTATGTAGCAAGCAGCTATTTAGATCAGGTGTCTTGTATGTCCAGATTCTCTGATCCACTAAGGTCACCAAGCACTCCTGAGCTGAAGCAGCATCTTCAGACCAGTGAGACTGTCAATGGAGAAGTCCCTCTATTCAGGGTGGTCATCTGTCATGAGGAACACCATTCTCTCCTGGACAGCTAGTGCTCCCTCAGGCTCCCTTCACCACTTGTAGACCAAGAGCAAGGACAGTGTTCAGTATAGGTTAGGGCCCTTGGTATGTATTTGGACAGCTTCAGGCTTTCCTCTGAGCTTGACTTCCTTTAAATTAAGAACTAACTTTTTATAGGCTCCCTGTCATACATTCTATCTTCATGTTTTTGAAACACGCAGATAGAAACTGCATCTCAATGAGTTTTCCATTCATTTATGCACTGGAGCTGGTTGATGTAATGGCTTTTTATAAATAAAATACCAGAAAGTAGGGGACAAATATCAAGCAGAAAAAAAAACCAAACATTATTAATAACAATAGACAAGTACTGAGGCAAAAATCATTAGCAAAAGAACTTATCTACTTGAGAAACGGGTGTGATAAGTAGGACATAACAGAAATGTTCATAGAATCTACTGGAGAAATGTGAAATACTGAAAAAGAATTAACAGCAAATATTACAGGACAAGAAAGACATTGTTAAATAAGGAACATGACTGAAATAGAGCTATTTTTAGGTATCTGTTGCTCACTAAAGTGAGAATTAGTAGATCAACATATTCACATTCTTACACTGACTTCAAGATAGACTAATAAAATATAAATATAACCATGTACACGGAGGAGACAGTAAAGCCTGCCTGTGCCATCATCATTCCTGGAGAGAGCTGCAGCACAAGTTCTGTGCCTTTAAACCAAATGATGAAGTTGAATAATGTATAAAGTCATTAAATACTGTTTGGAATTGTAGTATGAATGACTTCTCTTTCCAAGTATAGCAAGGAAGACAAATGGTGCTAATAATGTTAGGACCCAAGTGTTTCAGTCCTTTCGTTTATAGAAAAGAAATATCAAATAAACACAAAGACAACAGTAAGATTATTTTAGCCTTAGCTTTGAAAGCTCATGATCTTTAAATATATTCACAGAAAATTATTAGAGATTAGCCAATCCTGGATTGATTAATTTAAATGAAATGTAAAGATATTCATGGGTATAGTTATAAGTAGGGTTGTCAATTTCAAAAGGATAAATTAAGTGATCTAGTTAATAAAGTCAGTTGCACTGATGAGCGTATAGGTTTCCCTGTAATGTAAGCCTGGGAATTCTCATGGAGCTCCTATCCTAGGTTTAGGAGACTAACTTCTAAGCTTTTGAACCTGGGCTTTATCAAATCACAGAAGTTACTTAAGAATAAGCAGAGATTCTATAAGAAATGCAAAAATAAAACAAAATAAAGACACCTTCGTAAAGAAAAAAATATTCTGAAGCCAAGATATGAAAGAGCATAATGACAACTGTCAGGAATCAAACCCAATTCTAACTGCAGTTAAAAGAGGTGAAACTAAGTAAGAGGAGGAAATTAAAAAAAAAATAAATAAAATCTTATGCAGTGAGTGTTGATTAAAAAGTAGAGACACTTCAAGATGTATCAGAAAACCAAATGAGATGTTACCCTTTCATTTTCTAGATTCATAGTTCTGCCAAATACGGAATCGGAATCAGAGGTCTAATAGTTTCATGTGAATGGATGAATAGAAATTTGCATGGAAATAAAATTTTTAATATTGATTTTTATGTAGAAATTAAGGAGCTTAATGCAGCAATGTGTGAAAAACTTGCAGAATTCTGAAGTTGCTGATCTGGTAGCAAGCATTTTTAATAATTTTCCAGTTCAGTGTCTGAGAGAAGTACTAGATAACTGGAGAGGAGCAAGTTGGTCTTAAATAGTTAAGCAGAAGAAAGTTCTGTATCCAATACAAGATCAAGGCTGAATATGGTTTGGGTAGGTTTGTAGTTACAGGTAAATGGGAAAATCCTATCAAGGGCAACATGGATTTGCTAAGGTTTGCCTATGCCATGCTGCTCTGATAGTTTTCTATGAATAAACAGTGGATTAAAAACTTGCACTTTTCTTCTCCTGTAAGCAATTTTTTTCAGTATCATGTAGGATAAAATGAAGAAGATGACAATAAGGACATGACTTGTCAAAAGAAAAACGTGGTAATGGTTGGTGCTGAAACAAGAAGAATCAAAGATTTCAGTGTCCAAGAAGTAGGGGAGTTAATGATTAATACCAAGGAAGATGAATAGCAGACTGGTGTCAAGAACCAGAGTAATGGACTAAATTCAATAGTCCAGGCTACAACTTATCTTAGGGACTAATAAAAAGCATCTCTGTTATGAGCCAGATATTCATCTGCTAGAAATTACTGAGGAGAAAGACTGAGACATATATCTATTAACAAAAGAATTATATCATGAAAAAGTTGTTCCTGTGAAAGAGGTAAATGATATCCTAAGTTAAATCAGGTAAGATCGATGAGTGCTTGTGCTGTCATACAAAATGATACAGTAGATTTGTACTCATTTGGTGATGTTCACTGTGTTATTTTGTCAAAAAGAAGGCTGAAAGCTGCAAGAAAATAACAAAGTTTTCCATTAATATATCAAGTAATACAATATTAGGTTGGGAAGAACAGTGTAATAAGAGAACAACTAGATATAAATAAAAATTAATTCACCCAGAAGTGAGATTCTAGAGTAGTTTTCCAATGGCAGTAATGGGAACAAAAGGCTGAATAACGTATCATTCATATATATTCATAATTCATACATATAATTGGTTTAGAAAGAAGGTTATTCCTAAAATGCTTGCCTACAGCACTACGAAAATAAGCTCAGTGGTCCCAGAAGTCCTCTTGTATGTATCACTGTTTCTGATTTTGTAATTAACTTTTTTTAATCTTAGAATGCTCACATCTTCACAGAAACATATCTGTCTCATTGGGAAGATTAGAACTGGTCCAAAGCAAACGCCTTGAAATGCATTCACTGCTGAAGTCATGTCCTGATGTTATTTTGCTCCACAGATACACATCTATTATGTTTGGTTATACCACTTGCTCAATATAGACATACTCTGCGCCTATAGCAAAGCAGTTTTTTCTTCCTCATGGGGAAATGTAATCACTGTATAGTAAAACTGCCCAAATTATGTTCAAAAAGAAACTGCAATCCACATACAGATGCTTTCAAGATGGGAATCACACAGTAGATTTAAAACCTGTGGGTTGTGTTAGAGGGAAAAGATGCAAGAAGATGGGACACTGTTCAGAAAGCAGGAACAGACTCGGAGAAATGAAAAAAAAGGTAAGGAGCACTAAAGCAAATTATATAAGTAGGAAACGCAATAAGTGAAAGGATTTAAAGTGAAAATATTTAGCATATATTCTTTCCTATGTAACTAAAAGTATGACTATGACTTGTTCCATTTCTTGCTCTTCCATAATACATATGTATATAATTTTTTTTTTCCAAAACGAGGCAGGTACCAGGAAATCCTAGACATTCTCCTTTTCCCTTGCATGAAGTGAGATCTGGAAAATCTATCAAGAACTAGCTCTTCTTCCCATTTCCCTACGTTAACATATAGGCTTGTTAATTTAGATTTATACTTCCTTGTGTTCCTGTTCATAAGGCAGCCTCTTTAGGGAGAGTTTTTCCTTTCTTAATATGCCAATTCAGACAAGATGATCAGAGTTATCCCACCTCCAAGTGACCAGTAGGTAGTCAGCTGCTGCAAGTGACAGATGTGGAGAGCATTAAAGAACCTTAGATATGGAGGAGCAAGATACTGTATGCCAGTAGCTTCTAAAATGGTAATTAGTGGCTTAATAAGAAAAGAAATCAGTGAAAGTCATCTGGAAAATAGTGATAGAAAGATGTGGACCTGTATGTTTTAGGAAGCAGTGGAAGACAGAAGGACAGAAACACATCAGTTCTCTTTCAAGTGATTGGCTTCCAGATAACAAAACAGTCACAACTGTTTATAATTCCTCCTAGCATGAATTGAGCAATTACATATATGAAATTATGGCCCCTATCTCTGTTCCACTCCAATAAGATGAATAGTGTGTTCCAGTTATATCTGGTCAGAACAGTGGTTCAGATTGCAGGCCCATGAGATAACAATAAACAATTATTTTTCATATTTGCATTCTCTTTCTATTATAAAGCCAACAAAATCCTATGACAAAACAGGGAGCTAATGACAGTTGGTAATTACTTGTGATCTTTCAGAACATCTAGTTTAGTAAAACCTCGGTTTCTAAATCCAGGAGATAAAGAGTTAAGATACTTCACCCTCTTAAGTGGTATATAATGCCTCAGTACAGCCATAATACCTATAATTCACTCTTTGATCTGCTGTGAGATGTGTACAGCTTCCCTCAAGTCAAAAGTTTTGCTTATTTCACAGAAGTTCCATGTGTTCAAAAAGTTCAAATAAAGATTCCATTAGGTACACAATTAACTTCACAAATTAGTCTTTAAACTCATAGGCATAAACATATCCAACTTAACCTGCTGACAGCTGCCACAGAAAGAAGTCCCCAGCAATCTGCCAGAGATCCTACACGGTGGCTCAGTGATGTGCTTTGAAACTTCTGAGTTACTTGAACCTCTCCTTTAACCACATGGTACATGCATATCAGCCAAACTATGGAGATTACCTTCCTCTACCTTCTTCCCTTCCATGGTTCATCTCAGTTGCTTTTTATCTAATTCACAGATAACCTTTTCATGCACAGTACCCTTGCAGCAGATATAGCCAGTGCCACCTAATGACTTCCACCAGCCCTTGCCAGATGAAAGAAGCCAAAGAATTAACAGAAATTATGTGTCTGCTGTGAAAAAGAAGACCAAAAGCTTTCCAGTAAGTGACATGCAAGCAGCTCTTGGCATGTTTTCATTAATTAGTTCTCAAAGTTGTTCACATCTCAGTTTCTTAGAAATGTTTTACCGAACAAGTCCTTCTGGAAGAGCAACCTGTACTATAAATGGTTTTGTAACTGAGTTAGAGTAAAGAAAAAAACATAATTTGCTTTTTAGTTTGTCTTATAGGTTGCTGAGAATTGCTAGTTGTAGTGTAATTCATAGCCCTTTAAAGTAAAATGAATTCGTATTTTAAGTGGCCACATGAAAACACACAGAGACAAGAGTAATAGTTCTTCCTGTCCTTTCCACCTCCTTCATGTTTTGTTGTTTTCTGTTTCTGACAAAATGTGTCTAGTAAATATGAAACATTTTTGGTGAAATAAAAAGAAGACTAACCAATAGTGTCAATATTATTATTGTGTAGAATAACTACATTCACATAAATGTTAAACAATTCAGTAATGTGCCAGGCAGTGTTTATAAATGTTTACAAAAATAATAATCCAGATGAGAGCTGTTACAATGCAAGATGATTATGCTTTTTTTTTCATACCTTATAATTAAATAGACCCTTCTTCTTTCAGTTTGATAGCCAGGGATAGTATCTCATTAGCAGTACTTTCTATTTAACCCTTGTACATTGGAAAACATTGTCCTATAATTAGCTCAGGATATTTAAACCCTCCCAGCAAAACAGTAAATGCATATGGGTGTCTAGATATAAAATAAATTACAGTAATGCACAATGTGAGCCTTTTATTGCACAGTGTTGGGGGTTGTTTCAATTGGGTTTCTCTTTCTCTCCTTCCCCCCCCCCCCCTTTTGTTTTTCCCCAATCAGCTGGATTTATTATGAAAGAAATAAATAACTTCTGCAACTTCACTGCCTATAGCAGCTGCTATTTCACGCACTCTTCTTGAGCCGGATTATCGAGCTCATTTCCAAGGAGTCTTGAGGGCAGCCAGCTGAACTTCCGGAGTAAAGCTTGCCCTTATTTCTCTATACAGTACTACTATGTAGCACAGAAAAGTTATTTGTGAAAATGTACCAACGGCAGAATTGATGGCATTCATTGGAAAAAGTTTCATTCTTCTCTCATGGTGAATCCTTCATCTCTTGTTAGTCAGAGGTATAGAATGACAAATGCTCACCTAAAGAACAGCAATAAAATATCTTAGTTTACCTAAGCTAATGCTCAATAGTTACATGTTGCCCATATTAGTAGCCCATGTGAACCAGGCAGGGCTTCAAAATACAAGTGAGACTAAAAGTTGCTGATAGGTCATTCCTGATGAAGAAGCAAGCTGGGCTTTCAACTCTGTTCAGGTTTTGTCCTCCAGCTCTGGACTCATAGAAGCAGCTCTCAGCATGCAGTCTTCTGCCCCATGATGCAGAGTGACCCAGAAGCAGGAGGAGAACTGGCAAACTCAGCTCCTCTCACTCCAGCACTTAACAATCACCTGCTGGGTAAGGGAGCAGGAAGTGCAACTCTGAGTGTTTCAGGCTGAGGAGGTAAATGTTTTAACCATTAGATTAGTTTGGACAGAGTAGGATGAACTGATTGTCTATTTTGAAAGAAAGTGAGCGAGTCATTACTATGGAAATGTATGAAGCTGGTGTGTGGAATCTGGAAACAGCTTTTGGCTCTGAATCCTGTTAAGTACCTACCACAGAGCTGCCAGCGGGCAAGGTGGGGAGTAGATGAACAGAGCTTTTTCCTCTCCGGCATTTTCTGTTTGCTAGCTCAGATTCCATCCTGTGTGCTAGGCATGGTGAATCCTACTTTTAGGCATCCAGGTGTCCCTCCTGAGTATCTAGTGAACTTAGATTCTTTCTGCAGAAACACTACTAGAGTAGAGGTTTCCCAAGTTTTCAGCAACACAGTGCTTTTATTGCAATGGCTAAGCCCAGACCTGGGTCATTCATTATTTAATGGACAGACAGCTAACATTTTGTACATTTATAAAAGGTTATGCAATATATATTAACACTGTGAATTTAGTCATACTGAAGTTAGCTTCGCTCCACATTCCAGTGGCAATTGTTTGCAATATTAAAGTTTTGTCTTTTTACTGGTCTCCTTTGCACCAACATGCAGTACCTGGTTTGACTGCTGCAACAGAGGTTAATCTGACTTTTCCTTCTGGAACCAAAGCATACTCTATTTTCTTCCAAAGAGACTTTCAAAGGTGTTATTATACCGCAAGACAATCAAAAAAGGGCTTTCTGGATGATAAGTGAGCTCTAATATCATCATGTCACAGTAAGAGACAACAGTGTACATGTGCTTGGATGGAAGTTGGGGTGCCAAGACATAGTGCCTATTTTAGCCATTCTGTAGTCAGCCCAAGATAAGATTAATCCTTGACCAAGATTTCACAACTCCTGGCTTACTTTTGCTTTTCAAAAATCCCAATGCCATGAAAGGAAAAATTTACAAATTGAGGCTCTGTTTCATATAAGCTTGAACAAACTGCTCTTACCTCATTATCAATAAAATCATGTGGTCCTTTCTCAATATTGATTTATCAAGAGGAAATGCCAAATAAGGACTTCAGAAGCTGTATTTAAAGTGAAGCTGTCTGAAGTGAATATATTTCTAAAGCCATGCTATGAATCTATTATATTTTCTATTTATTCTACTCTACTTTCCTCTGTGTACTACAGATGCTTTATGAAACTTTCAAACTACAAATCAACTCCAGCTGTACAAAACAACAAATAATTTTGTAAAACAGCCTTATTTCATGTTAACCTCAACACTGAATGGCAGCAGTACCAATTAGTTCTTGCTATGCTATCTATTGTAGAAGGCCTAAAAATTTGAACAGCCTTTCATCTGTTAGTGTTCAGGAGACTGGTAAAAATTTACTCTGCCTTTAAACAAGCTGTACGTGACTGAAATTTGCCTCATCCTGGGGTGTGCTATAAATAATGTAAATCTGAATAGGCTGTGAATTCTTTCACAGCTTTTCTTCAGAGCTATTCATAACTATGGTTATCAATGACTGTACCACAAAATTTCTGTCAGCTTAGTAGTTCAGTCACAGCCAGGAAGTTTGATGGATGGTTGCCCGTTCTTCCCTAGTGAAATATAATTATCAAGGCATAAAAATCACTTAATCGCAATGCTGGTATATTTAAGCATAATAGTAATTAGTTCTTCTGTAATGCTTTCCATCCACAGATGTAACTATTTTATAACAGAAATTATCACTTACATTTTATAGTTGAAGTAAACTGAGGCAGAGAAGGAACACAACAGGGTGCCTTTTACACTGTGGGTTAGAAAGAAAGAAAGCTTTGAATTAAAAAAATGACTCTTCTCACTGCCAATCCAGAGTTGCCCTTGCTCATGAACAAGAACAAGGTCAATCAGAGTAGCTGTAAGAAAACAGTTGGCCAGATTGTCCTATCTTCTGGAATAGCCTTCACTGAAAATACTGCTAATACTACTGTGAAGAAACAAACCAAGAAAAAACACTTTAGAGTGCACTCTTTGAGAACTTTAATACATTCTTCTGAAGAGATGGAAGTGTTCGAAGCTGGCTGACCAGCAGTGCATTCCAGCCAGGAATAACAGAATAGGACTCTGACTCTTTTTCTGTCGTTTTTTTTTTTTTGTAAGCAGGGCCATGACTAAGAGCAATAGCTAGGGCATTCATATTGTGCCACTTGAACTAGAATTCTTGGACCAGTGCAAGATGAACTAAAGCAAAAGCATTTGCCAAGAATGTTCGTTAATCAAAAACAAAAGCTGGAGGCTTGTTGCCTACTCACTATCTGGTGGTGTTACTCCCATAACCCACCAGGCAGCTGAACAGAACACTCATCTTTAGTTTCAGGAGACATGTTGCTTATAAGGGCACTACCAGGAGTGAAGTCTGAGACTACATTTGATACAACATAGGAAAACATCCCTGTTCAGACATAGACGGGAACAAAGGAATACTACCTTTCTCTTGATTTCTTGGGCAGTGGTACATGGTCATTCTTAGTTGATGGATCAATTAGTCTGGCTAATTTTCCTGTGGTGTTTGATAGCATAAGAGATATGTAGATTTAGCCCCCAGCAGAGAGCATGAAGATTATCACCAGGAGGAAAAGACAGCATAATAATACATATGTGGCCAGCCATTGTGCAGGGTGGTTAAATAGTAAATATTTACTCTAAGCTATTGTGAGAAGAAATCATGAAAGTGTGAAATATTGCTCTTCCACGCAGACAACTGAGAGATGGTACAGAGACCTCTCTTGCTCATGATGGAAGGACAGATAACCTATTAATAGTTTTTGGTCACTGGTGAATTCAAAATTCCTTCATCTGGTATACCATGAAGGTCTTAAGATGGCTTAAGACCAGTGGTTTCTGGGTTTTTTTTTGGTTTGATTGGTTGGAGTTCTTTTAAATATCTGTATGAATTGCTTTACTAAGAAGAAATCTTTAGAGTCTTCTTCCACTACAGGATATGTTGGAGTTTTTTATTTGTTTCCTTATGGGAGCAATGATTCCTGCATATTTCAAGTTATAACTATGCAAAACTCACTTAAAAAAAGACATTAAAAAGCCTTTTCAAACAAACAAAGCAGAGCACTATTTTCTCTGTATCAATCTGTAACAGAGTACTCACCTAGAAACATGTGATGCTGCTGTTCTCAGAAACAAACAAACAAAAAAGCATGTTATTTTTTACATGTCTAGAAATGCACACACTCATTCTTCTTTCTATGTGTAGAAGTTGGTGGTAGCTGAATGGGCACAGACTACTGCCATATAGTTGTACTTTGCAAAGCACACCCACCCACCCACCCTGATAGACAAGAAAGAGCAGATATACATCCCATCTATCTGTACAACTGAAAGAGGGCAAAGTGGAAAACTTTCCTTAGCAAATGACTGTTAAAGGCTGATACTTGGAGAACATTTAAGGCATCGGTTTAGGCATGCAGTGTGAGAAAGAAACCTTGAGGGAAATCAAGGCCCAGAAGAGAGTACAGCATTTTCATGAAAAGGCCTTGGTTTCACAAGTAACAGCGTAATATTTGGTCTCAGAACTGCATTCAAACAAAGTTCAGAATGAAGAACCTATATTTTTAAACAAACAGACAGCAACAAGAAAATAGCAAACAAATTTTGCAAAGCCTAAAATAAAAACAGTGTAATGTGCACACTTGGGAAAACAAACTTGGCCCTTTTTATCTGTTAGTGGTAGAATAAATTCTTTGTCTCCAAACACTGTGAATGGTCAAAAGTTCATGTCATATGCTAGTTAGTGTGCTTCTTTAATAAGAACGCTGCATTTCCAAGATAACTGAAGTGCCATGTGTTGTGGCAGATACTATAGCAAGTACTATTCTTACTGAACACCAGAGAAGATAATCATGTAGACCTTATGTAAATAAGCAGAACACACATTACAGGTGCAGTAAATCTAAGCAGCTTTCAATTTGCTCTTTCCTCTGCTGCCTAATTATTCAAGTCTTTAACTTAACCGTGCATTTTTTTTTCCTCTCCTCCTTGACTACTTCCTGCCTTTGGTTAAACTCTTCAGTTCTGCATAGGAAACTGCTATTAAACAAAATCTATATGAGTATCTTTATGATATTTAATCCCTTTTAGAAAACAACTCGGTAGTACTGCACAAATGGTAATAAAATTTATCAAGTTGATAAGGCAAGCTCAATACATGCTCATCTAAAAAGCCTCCTTATGGCATACTTATTTTTTATCTGCCACAAGCGGTATGTATATCTCTGTGAGAGAGGAAGTGTTTTTATGTGCTCATGACTGCATGCTTGCGCATGCTAAAATATATAGCTGCATCTATTTTACATATGCACATTAGTATCTGGGGATATACAGAATTAATCACATGCAGAAATGTCATTTACTTAACATTGCTGATGAATGGTAGAAAACACCCTGAACAATTTGCATGTATGTATCCTAAAGCAGATTGCATTCACTAATGTCAGCCTAATTTACAACAGCTGAAAACTCGCTGATGATTGTAAGAGACAAGGTGATTGAAGATACCAGATAAGAGACAGAAGGCCGGAGTCCCATCCTTTGTTCTTCTACTAACTTCCTTGGCTTATGAGAAAATTACTTCACTGGCTCTCAACTTCCATAAAACACCCTCCTGTACAAACCACAATTAATATCTACATGCAGATAGTGACACAAAAGCAGAACATTCATTATATTTATCCGGGTGACCAAGTGTCCCATGCGGACATCCTGGTAATCAGGTAGCATCTGAAAATTAGAGTCATAAAGCAAGCATGGAACAAGTCTTAATTCTCCTGATAAAGATTAGCTTTCCATATCATTTTTTTTAATTCCCATCACATTCTATCAGAACTGCATGGTACATCTGTACTTTGAGAATCAGATCCTGATTTTACCCAAATCCAAAAGATAAAAAAAAGCTGTTGAGGGAACAGAACAGTCACAGTTCACTCATGTTCCCACTGCAAAAACACTGCTTTCTGCTTATTCCAGCTGATTTCAGTGTTCCTTTCTATACTGTGTTCGCAAAGGTGTTATTTGTGATGTTGGTGTTTTAGTCATTGGGTGCCATCTTGCTCCATTGGGAGCTAGATAAAGACAAGTTACTTCCACTGTACAGATCACTGAACAAACATTTCCAGCATTCAAATTTTAAAGCTGTAATTTTGATTTGATTTGAGGTAACTATTTACCATAGCTACTGTTGCTCTTCAGTGTATTCAGGAGCACAGAATTAGACCTCTGGGGTCTGTAATCCTATTTATGACACTGGGCTTATTAAATCAGCAGTAAGGGTGATGTCAGAATCAGCAGGTTAGAAGCAAAACCCCTCACTATTGTAAACCTAGCCAGCAACTTCGAGGCAGATAGACACCTGATGAGGACTGTATTGCCAACTTGGGAAGAAGCCTCCCTTACTGGAGCAAGGAAAAAAGGATGTTTTCTTCCTGATGCTCACAAAAGAAGCTTATTTTTTAATTCCTTTACTCCTGTATCTTTCTAAGACAGGAGAATACTCCTGTGACTTCAGGTGAAGAATTTTCATGTGTTTGGAATGCCAAATAGGGCCTTTTTTCAAAAGAGTGAGAAAGGAACTGTATATGTGAGATATGAGCAGTGATATTGTTGAATGAGACAATATTTCAGTGTTGCCTATGAGACATAAGCAGACCAATAAAACTCAGAGATGTTCTTTCTTGCTTCAGTTAAAGCTACATTTGCATGTGTTTATAGAAAATGCAATTTCTGACTACAGTGAATTATGCATGATGTATACATATGAATAAATATAGAATATAGAAAAAAACCTAAACTAAATGTCTAAATTTCTGAGCCAGTAAGGTTTTATGTCATTATAAATCCTGAGAACCAACAAATACCCATTATAAGAACACAGACTAGGGCATCAGCTTAAATATGACAAATACAAAGAACCATTGAAAATATGATGGTCGTTTAAATATCTGTCCAAGAAATTACTTTTCTCTCTTCACTTTTTTTTTTCTTCTGTTCTTTTGTAGTTACTTACTGATGGATATCTTGTTTCCCTGTGCCTGTGAGGAAGGATGAGTGAAATGAAACACAACATTTCAGCACAGAATAAAAAAAAAGGGTGCTTCAAAACTGAGAATGTCATCAAAGAGGAGTGTATAGTACAGCAAGGTTGGACAACTCTGTACTGAAATGTAGATCTCAACAACAGGCAGGGATACTGACTGTAGTGACAGGACAAGGGGTAATGGGTTAAAACTTAAACAGGGGAAGTTTAAATTGGATATAAGGAGGAAATTCTTTCCTGTTATGGTGGTGAGACACTGGAATCGGTTGCCCAGGGAGGTTGTGAGTGCTCCATCCCTGGCAGTGTTCAAGGCCAGGTTGGATGAAGCCTTGTGTGGGATGGTTTAGTGAGAGGTGTCCCTGTCCATGGCAGGGGGGTTGGAACTAGATGATCTTGAGGTCCTTTCCAACCCTAACTATTCTATGATTCTATGATTCTATATGCATAAGCAAAATATGCATACGGATAGAGGAAACCAGCCATGGTGATGGCTTTGTCACACATAGGCACAAGTCAGGTCTCTTGGAGGCTATTTTAAAGCTGTGGTCCAGGTCTGTGTAAAGCTAACTATTGCCACAGAAGTAGGGCCACATCAAGAGAAAGTTTTTATATCGGCTGTTTCTGTACCTTCTGCTAGGAACAACAAGTCCAGTTCTTCTTTTGTTCTCCATCCCTCTTCCTACTCCCTGCCATGACATCCCAAGCCTTGTCTTGACCTCATGTTAATATTTAATTTTACCTTTACCACTTTGAACTGTTTCTGTGGAGACTGAGTTCTGCCCTTTCTTGCTACATTTTTATGCCTTTGAGACACAAAAGCAGAAATTACTTTCTTTGTGTGGATATTTTTGAAGGCCCAGGTAGAAGCTAGACCAAGCCTATGAAGCAGAGCCATTTAGTGAGGTGGCTTTGAAGCTGCAGAATGAAGGAAATGGGACAGAAGCTTGTGTGCGGTCTGCAGCTTTCAAGGATGATGCACCCTCCACGCTGGTGCATTGCTGCAGGGTGCTCAGCATCCAGCACCAGGGTTTTCTTTCTTTTCTCTCAGAAGAAAAAGGAGTAGTGCAAAAGCCTCTTTTTTTCCTGATGTTCTCAGTATGCAGAGGCAACATTGAGCATTTCTGCTGTTTAAGCACAGGGTTTGCAGTTACAACAAAATTTGGGAAGGCCAGGTACAGGGTAGAGAATTCCCAGCCAAATGTTCCTTCTCAACCCTATCAGCACCTATTACTAGATGACCCAAACAAGCATCTAAACATTCATACATTGCCAAACAGAACAACATGGTGTGTCTACACAAATATCTATCCATAATCTGTCTTCTGTGATGATACTGAAGAGGAAATCTTTAAAATATTACCCTGTTAACGTCAATTAACCTCTGCAACTTGGTTATTCCAAGTCAAACACAGTATCATTTGGCCATACAAGAGGCACCCAAGGAAAGGTGACAAATACTACAAAGAAGATAAAAGATAATTTAACAAGAAGCAAGTTGTAAAGGGTGACAAAGTGACATTTCCATAATAAGCTTATCTGAGCCTTGGTAAGTTCCTGAACAGGGTGTGGATTTGGCAGTAGTAAAGAAACAGGCCACATAAAGAATGTCTGTTGAGCTAATGAATGCCACTAAAGTGGTTGACTTTCATTTCTCTGGTTTGGATCCTTGCCACCTTTACTCCAATGTTGACTTTGTTTAATTGGCAAATATGACTTCAAAGGATTGCAGCGTCCTCCATGCTGCTCCAAGGGCTGTTAATATTTAATTGTGAATTGTTAAAGGCATACTAGCAGTTGATAAAACTATGTGTCTGGGTACTTTATTGCAGCACAAACCAGCAGCAGGATTTTATATGTTCCTTTTTTGGGGGGGAAGAAGGATATTGTCTTAGAGAAGGTGAGAGAAAACCACAAATTTGTTATAGTTTTCCATCACAAAGTTTCTTGCTGAGAATCACAGACATTGCTGCAAATATATTCTGGAGGTGTGAAATTCATGGTTATTTTCTTATCTCTCTCTACTTCACTACAAAGGAAAGCAATTACTTCAGTGGGAACTTCCTGGTATTTAAACCAGCAAAAAATGCACTTTTGCCTTTCGCACTTTCATATGTGTTACCAAATTTTGACCTAGAGGAAAAGGAAGTTGTTTAAATCGGCCTTTTTGATGGTCACTTTGTGAATACAGCATGAGTCTTCTTGGAATTTACCCATTCGTATTTAATTTGATTGAAGTTTCATTTCCACCGAACTTGCAGAAAACGAAGTATCTAGGACATGACTCAAACCAGTAAGTCTGAAGGACTATGTTACATGAAGGACTCAAAATCATAAGAAAGTGCCTACACAATTTCTAAATATCATTATTTGTGTTAACCAAAAGAAAAAAGAAAAATCATTGAAATACTCTTTATTCAACAAAACTTACGTTCAAGCATGGGATACAAGTAGCATTGTGGAAATGAAGGATAACAGAATACCTGGTAAAATGTTTTCAGTCTTGGCTCAAGCGCATTCAACAAAAATCACCCATCCACACCCATTTCTTTACTGTGAAAAATCCTTAGCTCTTTTTAATTAAATAAATGCTCTATTACAGTAGCTTTTTATCTTCCTGAGAAATGTGAGTCAGTCAATAAAAAAACCATCAAAGAAGTTACTTAACACCTGTAAGCAATAATTTACATTGATGCCAACCCTTTGAAAGTAGAGGGGCACGTTACCTTCTTGACGTATGTGAGTAATTTCCCTTGAGTTAATTTCTGTTATTGCCATGTAGAAAATAAGGTTTATTCATAGAGGACAAATATATAAAAGTCTTTTTTTTAGAATCTGTTTTAAAATATATCCAGTCAAAAAGTGGAACAATATTTCTACAGCTACTTTGGTCTTTTCTACAACTTCTGAAATGTTGATAATCTTTAATTATATTAAAAATGCTTCATTATATTAAAAATGATAAAATTTTATAAAGTTCCTTTATCAATAAAGAACAAGCCATAATCTGATATTAGTTATACCAGTGCAACCTCAGAGAAGTCACATCTTAATTTATTGAACTGTTTGCTTGGTTTTTTTCTTCTTGCAAATTTCTGAGCGTGGGTAAAGCTAATCATCCCATATTGTCTTTAGTTTAGCCAATGAACGGCTGGTCAGTTTTGAACTGCTTGGCAATTTCTTTCCAAGACAACAAGGAGTAGGATTCCTGTTCAGGAATCATATGCAACTGCTCCAATAGCCTGTGCAGCTGCTGCCTTATTCAGCTAGGCAGAGGTGCTGGGGGTGCACCTGCACTCATAGTCATCCAGCAAAGAGCCAGTAGCTATCATTGCTATTTGCAATGAAATAACAAAATCAGGATCCAGAGGCTGAGGCTCAGGTGACTGGCTTATCATAAGTCATGCAAACCATTTTGGTTGTGTGCTACTCTTTTTTTACACTTAAGGCAAAGTAAAGCATTTATGGGTTTGTTAATAATTTTCTTCATAGTGCTTAACATGAGTACTTTGAAGCAGAATTGTCATACCAGCTCAGATGCAAAGTCCCTCTAAACCAGAGCTGCAGTTTGAAAACTCCATAGTCAGCATTAGTCTGCCCTTTCATAAGTACTCAAACTAGAATTTTTCCAAATCTTAAAACATTAAATTAGTTTTTTCAAAGCTGCTATCATCATTTGTTGTAAGTTTGTCTCCTGTGTGTCAGATCACCTGCAAAGGTTTGGTCACTGTGATCTTCTCTGGCAGCAGCTTCCACAGAATCATCTGGCATTCCAGAGAGAGCATTTCTTCTGCATCAGACGGACATTTGACACTCTTCGTCTCACTGAATGTCACCTTGCCTTTTGCTCTTGGACAGGGAGAACCATACGGGAATGAGGCAACTTTCATGCAATAAGTAAATTGATACTGAACATGATAATACTGGATGAAATATAAATATGACATGCAATAATGCAAAAATCGAAAGCAAGTATTCCTAAATATCAAGAAACATTTGTTTTATGCTGTCTTTTTTCTTAGTCTGCTTTTCCTTTAAACACTTGCACAGCCACAATTCTCTGAGCAAACACAGAAGTTAGTTACTCAGGATTCTTTGCATTACAGATTAATCAAGACTTTTGCAAAATATGCCAAGATACCCATCTCCCTGAAGTCATAGGAGTAATTTGAAGTAGAGATTACTATGATTAAAGGTGGTAGAGTTTGTATCTGTATTCAATGTTATTTTCCAACAAATCAGCTGAATTAATCTCACCTTGTCCATTCTTGAAGTGTTACATTGGGTAACGATGCACGTTTTCTCCCTCACTGAATTTAGTATCACTTCTGTTTGAGCCAGTTCAACAATTATGAGGTTTAAAAGGAGGAAAAAAAACGTAGAGAGATGGCAGAAATGAGCAAAAAAAGAAGCAAATGGAGAGCAAAAAGAGAGTAAAAAACTCTATTTTACCTCATTTCCTTTTGGAAACATCCGCTAGATAAAGTGAAAGCAGTAACATATGCCAACTGGGTTTAGTAAGATTTTTTGACATTGCCTTGCATGATATTCCCCTAAGCCAAAGAAGGAAATATTATCTTGAACAAATGACCCTATGACCCAAATGACCCTATGCTGAATAACTGAAAAAAGCATACTCAAAGAGAAGTTGTCAACATTTCTCTCCCAAATTGACAACACATTTCTGTGGCATCCTCTTCTATTTGTTACTTTCATTAAATACATGAATAGCAGTACAGAGACTACCCGTGCCATTCATAAGTCACATAGAGCTGAAAGCACATTGGAGGCTGATGTAGCAGTTCAAACCAGTCCTGACAAATTAGAGAAATGGTCCAAAAGCAACATGATGAAATGGAAAAGAAAAAAAAAAAAAAGGCAACAGTTGGGAGAGGAAATTGAACACACAAACAGAAAATCAGGAATAACTAGCTGGGCAGAATGCTAGAAAAAAGAAAAGGTCAAGGAAGGGAGGTTAAAGTGGACCACAAACTAACTCCAGGTGAAAAATGTGATACTATTAATAAGTAACAGGCTGTGGCAAGTAACACAGAGGAGGTAATTATTCTTTATTCTGTACACATAAGGCCTCAGCTGGAGTCCAGTTTTGGCTACCCTGCTATAACAACAAAGTAGACCAATTGAATAGAGTTAGAAACATCAGAAAAGAGATAAAGATATACCTAGAGTGAAACAATATTAGGGAAAATATAGCAAATAGCTTAAGTCTAGAAAGGAGAAGACAGAATACACAAGCAAAGAATTTTGCGTAAGTCTGCACCTAATTGGTGGTGAAGCTATAAGGAACCTGTGTATACAAATGGCAGGCGAAACTAACACAATGGAGTGCCACTGGTAGTCTTCATACCTGAATCATTTAAAGCTCACTATCAAAACCGGATGTGATTGCATCCTACATTCAGGTTCAGTTTACAAGCAAACCCATTGTTGATGAATTGAAATGTTGATGGCATTTCTATCCCATTCAATTTCAATAGATTTTATCTCTTTTTCTGGTTTTCTCATCTGTTTCTTGTATTTCTTCAGATTTAAAGGAATAGTCAACATTTCCCCTCTGAAGCTTTTCTCAAAGCTACCTGAATTCACTGAAAGAAAGTGTTAACACAACAAGGATCACTTCCTAAATTTAAATTTCAGTCTATATTTGAGGAAAAAAAGTAATAAAGTTTTTCAGTGGTTATCAAAAAGGCAGAGCCCTCTCTGAATAATGTCATTTCCAGCCATCATTGCAAACTGCTTAAGTTCTAGAAGGACCACAAAATACATATCTCACTTGAGCTCAGTATAACTAAGTACAGACAATGTTTAGCCCCAAAATATCTTGTAACTAGTGAGGTAATGTATTGAATTTAATTTTAAGAATGTTCTAACTGTATGTGGAGAACATTTTAAACTCATTTTGGCAGTGTTTGATTTCTGAATATCACTAATGCCATGTTTAGAGTGGATCTTTATTAGCTAAGCACATACTGAACCCAATCTGCTGCCAAGGGGAATGAGATTTTCTAAGCTAGCCTCATCTCCCAGCTCATGTCTTTTATACCACTCAACAGGCACATTTTTGTTTTGGTTTCATGTAATGTTTACAACCCTGAGTATGATGACTTCCACAGGGAAATCCCACCTTCATTCCTTTGTCCTCAGTTACCAGAAGCAGCTAAAATTTCTAAATCCTTCTCAGTGAGAGTGGCAGTTGCAAAAGATCTCAACCATAAAAGCCCAGTGAACTACAGAAAGGTCATAGAAGGATTCTTAGTGATTTTGCATTCTCATTGTGAAGTGGAGAGATGCCAACATAAACTGAAGCATAGGCTGGCTTTTACCCATGCCCATTAGCCATAAAAACAAACATGAATTCCACAGAGCATAGGGAGATTGTGTGGGGATAACAAGGGAGCTGGGGGTTAAAACAGGTGTAGGATTGATACGATGGCATGGTCCTAAAACCATGCAGTCACTACCTCAGGGCTGTTGGCAATTTTGATTATCTCTTTGTTCAATCCTGGGTTAAAATTAAATAGGTTTTTTTTCAGTTTGGTTTGTTGATAATTTTATATATTTTTTTTAATATTCTGTCTTCCACTCTTCTTTGCTGGAAATAAGAATTCTTTATTCCATTCTTCTCCCTGTGAGGATACATACCCCACGGAAATTCTTCCTGTCTCTACAAGAGGTTGGTATTTCTGGCAAACCTTTCAGAATTCCTTTAAGTTGCTGTAACTGTCTGCTCTGTATGTTATTCCTGTTTACTCCTTCACTACTCTCATTACTCTCAGATTTAATTTATAAAGGCAGTGACCTGAATTAACCCAGTAATTTCTCTGAAATTTAGAACTGTAGAAGACATTATGGTGAATGTAGGATTTAAGATTGACCAAGTAATCATACTTTAAGAGCAAAAGAGGGATTTTTGGAAAATACCTTTTTTTGGTATAACATGTGTATTTTATCTGAGACTGAATAACACATAGTGGTGCTCAATTCAGAACAAATAAAAAAAAATCTATATTAAAAAAGTTAGGAAAACAGAAAAAAGAGAGATGGTGTAAGTCTGTTTCAATCTCATAATTTTTTTCATTGTGTCCAGACCACAGTCTCTGATCACAGGGCCTATCTACAGCTGATTCACAGACTAATATAATATTCAGATAAAAAGAACGAGGGCAGAGACAAGAAAAATGCAGGTGAGACCACAGTACATTTAAAAGGTTGACTATTATATATGGTTCATAGAAATCAGAGGATGAAATAAACCAAGATTTCTTATTTTTCTAACTACTTGACCTTATAGTGGCATCTTGCCTTTAAAAAGTTTTCTTAACACAATTCACCATCCAAGTTTAACATTGTCACCAAATAAACATGAAAAGCACACTCACACTGCACAATAAACAAGATTTGACATTACTTTCTTAATTCTGAGAATTTTTGTTTGTTTGTTTGTTTGATCACCAGGAAGGCTTAGGGTTATCTCAGCTTTTTTCATTCAAGCACAGTACGTTAAGGGCCACTGCTTTTCAGGCAGCCAAGGAAGTGTATGGAGTCTGTGTGATACAGCTATTCCCGACTTCTGTAATCGGAAACCCTGGAGTCTGTTCTTTCATTGTCTCTGGAAAGAGTTGGTTCACAGGAATAAAGCTGCCAGAATGATTCTGTCAGCACAAAACATTACAGTGAAAAATGTCATAGGTGCTTTCATACAGGAACCTCAGCCTGTCTACCACTTGAGCAAAATCACTCATGCCAAGACTTGGAGATGTATTTAGTAAGATACAAATGTAAAGAAAATGAGAACAAGACCCAAAGTATTTAAACATACAACTTAAATTTACCAAATACATTTTACTGTGAGAATACTAGATGCAATTTCTTCTTCTGCCAAAGGAAAGAAATAAAAAGATAAAATCTCTTGCTTTTGTGATGTCAATACACCTTTCACTGACTTAGAAAGTGAAAGAAAGGGAAAGGGTAAAAGCAGCAGAGCAAAGGAAGAAGACTCAGTGGTGGAGAGCTGTACAACCACGCAGAAATGGTGAATGGCTCTTCTTACTTGCAGACCATATGAAGAAAACTGCTAATCAGACCTGAGTCAGCTGTCAAGCCTGATCTTCATGGCTGAGTACAGCATCAGGTGCTTCAACACACTCTTTAGAAAGCAAAAAAAGCATCAGGGATTTGGTTGGACTGGTGGTCCTAGATAACTTTCTCTTCATTTTTGCAGAGAGAATGTGCTCCTGTTTCCACTTGTGGTCTGAAACACATCTCTTCCCTGAAAAGAGCTTGTGGTCCTCTTGGCAGGTGTCATGTTTTAGTGTGGGCAGCAGGGTTGGCTGGGATAATCTGGTGCCCCACGTATTTTGAACAGTGGGTGAAGGCAAGGGAACAGCCTGGCTTAGCTGAGAAAGCTGCAACACGTCTTGGTGGACCAGCACGTTGGTGGACTTGGGCACAGGAAGCCTGTGGCTGGTAGGTGCATACCCAAAGTGGGGAATATCCAGACTGCTTGGAGACATACATCTGAGGTGTGCTTCAAAGTGGAGGTTCCCATTGGTGCTTCAAGAAGGTACCACTATGCCAATCCTCAAGACAGCAGTAGTGCTAGTCCAAGTGGACAGCTGGGGACTGGGCCTCATGTGCTTTATTGTGGGTGTGGTGAAAGGATAGAGGAGGTCACAAACCCAAATCCTTACCTCTGGCTGCCATTTCCTACAAGTCTGGGAGTGCCTGAGTGCCACTTAGCGTGTGTGAAAGAGGGGAATCCTTCAAACAGGGACTAAATCTGTTGCAACAAATGAAGTAACAGCATTGTAAAAATCCATAAGGCAGCCAAATTACTTTGGCAATCCCTTACACAGCTTCAGTGTAACTCATTAAGCTTGTATTTCAATGTAGTATTTGTTTGACAATAATTTTTCTCAGACGCTGACCTTACACTTAAATTGTGAGAGCATAGGCACTTACTATTTGGGAGGTTATTGAACTAATTCTCCAACAGCCAAAACAAGGAACAACTGTGACTTGGAGTTAAGGGACTCAAAAGCTCTTCTTTCTGCAAAATCAGCAGCCTGTCAGCTGCAAAGAATTACAAGCATTTTCAAGGATTTCTGCAGAAAAGAAAACATTAATAAAACGATTAATGGACCCCCCCCTTCACCCCCCACCTTAATATGTCTAACACTCAGCACCTTTTCTTACCTTTCAGCTTAATGTCACTAGTTCATTTATTTTTATAAAGACTGCTACAGGATATCTTGGTATAAAAATAGTTTACAGTGAGGCCTGTTTGAGAAGATCTCTATACTGAGTAACTGACTGATATGTCTGTCAAGTTCAGGGCAAGCAAAACAGTGTTTCTTACCTGCAGGAGAAGAAGCCACACTTTTATCCTACCAAAGGCCATGTTCGGAATTTGTCAGAAATCTAAGGCTTGCATTTAGTTTGTATTCAGCTGAACAGCTTGCACCTCCCTTGCAGCAGTGCGGCAGCGAAGACCTGCTCTCAACAATGCTCCTCCATGCTGATCCAAGGGGCCAGGTATGCTGCTAAGCCAAGAATATTGTGTTCTGTGTGGATGTCCACTGAGATCAAAACAGAGCATCAAACACCTCAGTGACAGGATTTCTTCTTTGCAATTTCTGGCTTCAAGTTTCTATTCTCTATTCTTTCCACTGAAGCAGGAGACTGATCCACATAAAAAATATGCAGTTTAAGGTAGGCTTCAGTTTTAGGCCTTCTTCAATGAGATTGTATAAATTGTATAAAAAGTACAGTTACAAAGCCATTGAAAAATTTAGATACAGTGAGAACTCACTAGGGACATCTATGCTTAGAAATAACAGATGAGTGATGGATATGTTGAGCTGTCCAACTGGTAAATGATTGAAAAGATCTTTACCACTTTGGTAACTGGAGTTACTATTTAGGCTCATCATTTTTACATGAAACATGAAAAAAATTAGCATGTCTCTAGTTATATTTTGAACCTTTACTAAGAAATGGAAGCAGCTTAAGTGTTCAATTAATATAGTAGCAAAAACACTGGATTATATTTTATTGGATTTTAGTGCTATTACGAAGTATAGCAAAGACTACAAGCCTTACCAGCTTACTAGCATCTGCTCAAAAAATGCCAAAATCTTAAAACTTTAAGAGACCTTTCTGAAAACATTAATTCCACTGTACAGTGAAATTACTACCTAAAGGGAAAGTGATGTAACAGTTACTGCAAGAAAAAACACATGTGGCATAGTACTCATGTAGGCCTTGATTCAGCAAAGTGCCAATGTGTGCCTTTAATGTGTGAATATCCCACTGACTTCAACAAGACTATTTATATGCTTAAAATTAGGATGTTGCTTAAGTACACTGCTGATTTGAAGCCACAGAAATCAACTCAGACTTAAGTGCCTGACATCACAATTTAAAGGTTACATGTTATAGCAGTTCAGAGTGGGATTCACTTGAATAAATGTAATCATTTACACTGTAAGCATTGACATCTGGGCTAATTGTTTAGCTTACCAAAAGTACCTATTTCCTCTCTATGATAAAAGGAGCTTGGGGAGGTTATTAGCTTAGATATAGATGTCTCCTACCACAGATGTCTAAGGTTACATGAGATGAATTTCATTGTTGTCTTTCTTCTTTTCTGTGTTATTCCTGCTGTCTTTATGATCTGATACAAACTAAGCATTTGTCTCTTTCGAACTAAAAAGACACATGTAAGCTCCTGTCTTTCTCAGGTTAGTTTAAAATGTATTCCCATTAAGGAAGAGCTAACAACAATCTACAGAAAACCATGTGTTTGTTTTCAGCATGTTAATGATCTTCAATTCACAGGAAGCACCTGATTTCCCAGGAGCTGGGTGATATAAACCAGTAGGAAAAGAACTGCAGAAACAAGACTGCTACATTGAGAACAGACTTTTTATTGCTTCATCTTGGTTTCACCAGCTTTCATGTGTTATGAGGTTATGTTCTGCTGTTCTCTTATTAATTCAACTTTTAATTATGCTGATTATATCTAGGTCCAATTTGAGACCTGATTCAGCCCTGCAAACAGGCTTCAGTGGAATTTAAAGCAAGTTTCTGTGGTTTGGCTGTTGGGCAGTTCCACAGAGAAATCCAATGCTTGCCATAATGCCTAAAATAATTTGGAAAAATCATGATTTCCTAGCAAAGGGTTCAAGCTACATGATGAAAGTCTTATCTTATGATCTCTCAAGATCATTTCTTAGTTTCTGTATTAGCAATTCCTGCCATTACCTGCCTACAGACATCAGAAAAATGTCCCCATCACTGAAAGAACTATTTAAATCCAGCAGACTTAAACCTGTGCATACAGCATGCAACATCCTTCAGCTAATACATCTAAAATCATCTGTGACACTATAGCTATGCATCCAAATGAGCTCACAAAGACAGTTAGTGAAGGACTATAGAAGAAAATATTTTCAGAACAATTAGCTTTTCTTCTTCAACCTCTTAACACTTCAAACATCTACAAATGACATTTTGATGGCTTTTCCATTAATGCTTGTGATGTCTCTAAAAGTCATGGACTAAAAAAGTGATGTTATTTTTCATGGCGCATGTAAATATTTTTGTGTTCCCTTCATTGTAGTTCTGCAGGACCTAACTCTTGTCATCATCTGTAACTCAAAGAGCTGACAGCTTTTATCACATTCTATTCCTCTATTCTATTCTATATCCTAATATTCCTCTCCAATAGTATCTGCCCTTTTCTTTCCAGCTGGCTAATTGATTACCACAGTTATGTTTAAAATAAAGCTGTTATTATTCTCAGCATGTATTTAACATGCTTCTATTTGAGCGCTAAAAAAGGGCTTGCTCAAAACCTTTAGTTTTCCCCTCTGTAGCAGCAGTTCAATTAATTTTCTCTGCAAACATTTTGTTCTCTTGCACTTTAATACTGCTGTGGATGTAATAATATGATTTTTACACTAAACTCACTCAGTGTAGGGGATTGGCAGTCTAACATTTTGTTTGCCAAGCAAGAAAGTTCAGAGGAAAGTAATTAGAGGTGTATATTATTTTTGAAGCTGAGTAATGAAATTGCAAGTATCTGACCCCTCAGTTTCTTATCCATATGGACTTGCATCTTATAAAATTTTTACTCATAGTCATGAATGAATTCAACTTATCCAATGAAAATAAAATTTGCTCCAAGCTTTGCCTGACTTCAGGCAAAAAGCTAGCAACATTTCTAAGTTTTTCAGAATTTTATACCAATTCAGAGAACAATACTAAAGGTTGGAGTTAAGGGATGAGTTAATAAAAAATTACAGTGAATCATCAAAATTTAATAAAGATGGGAATCATTTGTTTTTCCATGTCCTGCCATTTCTTCCTGAATATTTGTTTCTGATTCAGAAGATGACTATGGAGTTCAAATATAAGAAAAATAACAGTAACTTTGAAGATTGTTAATAATAGTAATAAAAAAAAGTTTAACTTTATTTTGTGGTTTCATTATGTTTCGAAAATTTATTCGATTTACAGTTTCATTGCTGTAATATTGATTCAAATTTAAACTACCCCTAATTTGAGGGTTTTTAATTCATCATTGAGTCCTATATTATTCATTCATTTAGGAATCTCTGTAAAGTTTGGATCCAGATCTAGGTGTAAATGAAACGTAATTTCTCAGGACATAATCCTTTGGATTTTGGTCTTATTTGGAGCTAATTTCAGGAAACATCTTTTCCTTAAACAACTATGTTCATCTTTCTCTCATTTCAAACTTCACAGCATAAAGAGATAAACAGCTTCCCAGATAAACAAAGTGGCAAGAATGGTGAAAGACCAGTTTGTTGTAGGAAGATGCAAGCTAGTGAAATATAGTTTAGAGATGCCTTGGACCTAGTTAACAACTTCAGTTACTAATGGTTAGTAATGATGATGATTCGATTAATTAGGTTACCTCTCTCTCTTTTTATGAAACATCAGAGAGAAAGTTACTGTGCTGGCCTTCTTGCGGCAGGGAACTACTTCTCGGCCTCACTTATTTTAGGTAAAAATCCCACCATCAGCCTATGGAGAAGCAGCTGCATAATTCTCCTGAAGAGAGTTGATTGAGCTTATAAAAATAACATCGTTTGAGCAAGAAAAACATCAAATATCCACCCTTTCATTGGGACATTCACCTGGAATATAGCAGATCTGTGTTCATGTTTCATGTCATACATGTTTTACATTGGAAGCTCGATTTTCTGTGCCTCAGAACTATGGGACATTGGCCAGGCTCTTGGTCTCTGCAGTTTTCATCTAATTGTAATAAGCCTGAAATCATTTTTTGACACTGTAAAGCTTTCCAAAAGTATTTCCTTCCAAACCTTCCATTTTCTGTAAAATGTTAGGTTTCGAACATTAATCTTTTCCAATGAAAATTCATGTAGTCAAAGATTCCTGATCAGTTCTACTGCAGTTAACTTTTTTCCCCTCCAATTCTCATAAAGAGCACTTCCTGGAGCATTAGTAAAATATAGCTACCTAGTTTTTAATCTAATCTGGTTTAACTTTCAGTATCTAAACAGTACAAAGTTTGCCATTGTGTGTTTCTGAAAGAATTATGAACTGTGGTTTTCCCCAACTAAGTGAAAGGATGTCTTCCTTAATTTAGATTTCCCTGGCATGTCCAGCAAACAATGATTCATGAAAACCCTATTTTAAATTCTTCTTTACAGAAAGTTTTTTGTTTGCTCTGTGTGCAGGGAAAAAATTGACCACAAGCTTGTCTCCTGTAGAAGTGGTTTCCTCATCACATAACTCTTCCAGCAAAGGACAATGCCTTTTTCATGCTAATAAGAGGTAGGTTAACCAGAGAGGAAAGTGTGTCCAAAACTGATTAAAAAAGGAAAAAAAGACAAAAAGAAAGCTTCTGAAATTATCAGGAAACAACTTTGCACATAACACATTTAGTAATTTGGTGGGAACTATTGTAGATGTACAGGCCAGCTGTTTGACTACCATCAGCTGTGTGTCAGGATGGATATCAGAAGAGTTACAAAAGAATTTTAACACTTGATAATCTTGCCCACAGTCTAAAATTTTTCATCAGATGTCACACCATTCATGTCAACGGACATAACTACAAAAAATGAGGTTGTAAACTGCACTGTAACATTATTTAATGTTAGAGTCCTAAGAATGTTACAGAATAAAATACTAATCTAAAGAAGTTTGTCAAGAGGCATGAAAAAAGTAGAAATTACAAGTGCAATGTAGATTTTATAGTGGTGTCCCCTTATGTATGTTGTCAGGTTTGGAATAAATGACCGTAAAGATCCCTTCCAACCCAAACCATTCCATGTGGACTCTTCCAGGTGTGAAAATCTATCTTTTGTTTAACTTTCGGGTCATAGCATTTCTTTACAGATGTTTTTAAAAAGCAGATACATGGCACTGGGATAGTGAGTTTTTGCAAATTCAGGAACTCAGAAACCTAGCTGAAGCCTAATTAAAAAAAAAAAAAAAAATCTTAATAATTTAAAAATTCTTATTCACAAAACTGATTCATTCTGTGGATCTGAGAAACTTTTTCCAGTTGTGTATGAAACAAATGTAGCCTTCTATCCATATTCATAAAAATTATATATGCATATGCCAATGCAATACCATTTTTATAACCTTCAAATTCTTTCCCATACAGTCAACTGAATCCAAGGGGAGCTGCAAAGAAAAATTTGACCCCCTCATTTGAATTATTTCCTGGTGATCTGGATGAACTTCCAAAGAGAGATCATAAACATGAAATAACACCCACATTGTATGTGAATTAGTTCTGCAGGATTATTTATTTTGTTTGCGGACCATAACTCTGCATTTTCATCCCACAGTTCAAAAATTATTGTAAAACTTTAATATCTGTCAGGAGTTGGATTTGCTGATTTCAAGCTGAACAGATGATTTAGAGGAAGTAAATTCCACATATATTTCCACTTTCTCTCTTGATTATGCCTTTTCTTCACAACCAGTTTATAGTCTTCACATCTTCTAGTGCAGCTTTCCTTTGTAGATGACTGCAAAATCTCTTTGCCTATTAGGGTCCTCACCATTTGAACGCACTTCTTCAGTATGTTTGTGAGAACGATTAAAAACCATAATCTGCTGGGGTGTATTAATGCTGAAATCAGCCAAGGCCACAGTTTAGCCATAGAGATTGACAGAGAGGCCTTGGCATATAAAATCTATGTTATAAAAATTTGCATAAGTCTAAAGCTAATGTATGCTCCAGCAGGAACAACGTCAGGTTTGTGTCAGAAGGTATTCGACAGGCCAGGTGATGGGGTTTTTCAGCTAGTAGCTGAAGAACAAATCTGAACAGGAGAAAAAAAAAAACAAACCCACAAAAAACTTCCCACAACCAAACAAATATTTCAAGTTTTTAGGAAAATAAAAATTGTTCATGTGACCCAAAACTAAACAAATATTTAATTTCATTTTAGTTTATTTAGCACAATTGTTCAATGTGAGTTCTCTTTAATTTAGGTCACTTTTTCTATGGAGTCATCCTAATGTTATTTTAAAAATCCCTCTCACCTTTTGCTTTTGTTTCCGTGATTATTCCTTCAATATTACTTAGATTCTTAAGTAGTTTTGATACTTCTTAAACTTAATTTTGGGGTAAAATCGGTATTTTTTTAACTTACTACGATGAAGTGTGGGATTCAACTGACTCCTGAAGCTAAACTGAGCCACTGGGTAGTTTCCCTGAGTAAATGCAACAGTGTACTTAATCTTTCACTAGTGCCAGCTTTCGCTAAAGAAACAGCAGGACCTTTCAATTATATATATATATATATATATATATATATGAAGTGTCCAATTTTCCTCTTGTTTACAACATTTTAATTGAATTTTGTGACATCCTACATCTACATGGAAAAATCATGTTGCTTAATATAACAGTTACTACACATGGATATTAATGTTCTTACAAATTTTGGTATTGCTGTTGAACAGATTCAGATTCAGCTATAGAAAGCACATGACAACATGTTAACTATTTGCAATTTTAAAAAAATGAACCTTAATGCTGTGTCTAAGCAGCTTAATAGTAGTAATCTTAACACCCAATCACTTATGATCTACAGACAACAACTTTTATCTCTGGAAGAAATATCTCATTCTCCTCAAGGATGAGGATAAATCCTATTCATCTGGTCTCGTTGGCACCAAAGTTAAGAAGAGATATTGGAAAGATTCTCATCCTATAATTAGGGATTTATAATTACCTAATTAAAAGCCAAATCTTCTCAAGCCCAGCCCAAGAGTTTTCATTCAAACATGTAATAGCTCAAAGTAGTATGTACAGGAGGGTCCAGCTGATATGGATGTAATCTGGAGAGAAGCTTCTTCTGGTCATTCTTAATGAGGTTCTTCCTGGTGTGAAGTTACTTTGCTGACTTTTACAGTTTCATAGCAGCTATTAAGAGTGACAAAATAGTTCTTGTCTTTCTGTACACCTCTTGGGGATCTAAATCACTTGATGTTGTACCTGCTAAATTTCACAGGTTCCATTTGGGAAGGTTAGAAAAGAGATACATAGGTCATTCTAAGTTTACAGGGTTTGAATTCCAGCAGTGTTGAGTGGATTATACCAATCAAGTCTAGGTTTAGGACTGTAGAGAAAGCCATCTGTTGTTTGTATTTTGAATCTGAATGCATAAAATGTACAGTAAATCAATCATCTGCCTAAAGCATTGACTTTCTAGCTGAGAGTGAATAGCTTCCTCAGCGAAAAGGAGGCTTTTTGTTGGGAGGAAAGTCCAGCTATTGATTTATGTGGCAAAATGTCAACTGATTAATCCTATCAGAGAACTTTAATTAGATACATGCTCATTTGTTATCCTTGTCCCAAGGCTACTACTGTGTATAGTATTGGCTGGCATTCGGACTTGCTGGTGTCAGCAATGCACTGCCCATTTGCAACATGCAGTGTCATCACAGAAGTCTTGCAGTCACGCCAAAAAAAACTATTTAAGCCTAAATAAATTGTTTTCTACTGAAGTTTAAAATAAAAAAGAAAATGAAAAAAAAAGAGTAATTATAGCTATACTTTGTGGTCATAGCATTTTATTACACAAACCCACAAATATAGGCCAGATGGTGCAACAAGAGACATTTAAAGGTCTGTATTAGAAAATCCTATCATGGTTCTCAGTGGAAGCTCTCAGATGAATTGTAGATTTGCCAGAATGATAACTAAAGTAGCTGAAATCTAGCCACACAGTTTGAGACAGAGTTACAAATCTGTACACCTCTCTCTTTTCAAGATTAAACCCCCTCAGAGCCAAAAACCAGATGTCAAATATAGAAATCAGGTCAGACAAGACCTATACAAAAGAAAAGCATTTTCTCTCAAAAAGAAGAGGTGCTTTTTCTATCTCTGCTTTCCAGAAGAGTTTGACAGACAGCATGCAGGAATTTCACTGGATTTTCAAATGCCTCAAAAGAAACTCACATTGACAATTGCAGTCTGATCACCTCATTACTTGAAGGTGCTTTTTAATATCCTGCTTACTTGTAATCTTCCTTGAATTTTGTAAATAAGTTTAAATAGTTTCTTTCTTATTCAAACAATGATGAGGGATGAGTTTGCAATTACGGCTATATTCAGACAGATTTATCTGGGAATGTCCTAGGCGGAGTCAGCTTTTCGAAACAGCTAGCACACCACTAGTGTTTTCTTGCCCTACTCTGGATCAGAGGTAGGAAAGCAGTTTATTCTCAGTGGATGCCAAACCTTTTTTTGTTCCTTTCTTGAGCTTGCCAGTAAAAGCAATTTAAAATATTGAAAGATCAGGTTGTCAGTAAATGGAGAGGTGAAGCCTGAGGCATAAACGTGGACAAGTCACTTCAAAAGAGGAAAAAAAACCCAACAAACCAGGCTTGCATTTTAAAGAAGAGAAGATGGAAAGCTTTTACTTTGAAAGGTGAGCACTGAAAATCCAGGAATAAATTTGACTCTTGCAGGTGATGAAAAATCTTTTAGTAGCAAGCCAAATAGGCATTCTTCAGGCTAACCCATTTATGTGTCTGTGTTCGAACATGTTCAAGAAAAGGGACCTGGAAAACAATTCATAGGGCAGAGCAACTGAAAGGGCTGCAGTAGTTCATGTGGTAAAGGCGGCAAATAAATTAGAGGGAGAATAATAAAAAAGGTGAAAACGAAGAAAGGCCTTGCAAAAACTTTATTTTTTCAGATTCTCTGTCTTTTCCCAAAAGAGCAGTTGTCTCTTCCTTGTCCATTCATTAGAGATGGTGTCCCAGTCCTCTCAATCCCCTAATTCCCTCACTGTACTTCTTGGTCCCCTGGCGTGAATCCAGCTTCTTCAGATCCTGGCTTTGGTACACACCTACATTTGTCAAATAGTTATCTTACAGGTCTGGCAACAGTTCCCATGTCTGATCCCCAGTTCATCTACATTGGATATCTGCTAGCTCATTCCTCTTGTCTTTTTGCTGAAATGACCCAACCAGCTTTCTCCTAGAGAAAACCCAGCTACAAGTGGCAAAACAGCGCACAGCAAAGCATGTTCCAGCTGGATAGTCTGAAGACCAATTATGACAGGTTTAGCTTCCTCTGCCCAGCACAATCCTCCTGTCTCTGCAGGCCTTGCCCTTTCAAATGCCTCCCAGTGCCACGTCTCTGCATATGAATCATACATTCTCACAGGGATGCTATAAAAAAATAATTCTGGAAAACATTATTTCATGCTCTCACCCAAAAACAGTTACTAGGACATTAAGTCATGTGGAGTGCAGAGATCCATAGAATCATAGACTGGCTTGGCTTGGAAGGGACCTTAAAGATCATCTAACTCCAACCCCTCTGCCATGGGCAGGGACACCTTGCACTAGATCAGGTTGCTCAAAACTCCATCCAACATAGCCTTGAACACTGCCAGGGATGAGGCATGCACAGCTTCTCTGGGCAACCTTTACCAATGTCTCATCACCCTCATAGTGAAGATTTGTTTCCTTATATCTCATCTAAATCTAGCTTGTTTCAACTTAAAACCATTTCCCCTTGTCCTTTCTTTCCAAGTCCTTTTGTTTGCAGCAGTTGATCCGTTTCAGTTTATGTATTGCACAAGCAAAACAGAAGTAGTGGCTTCTTCCAAACAACTTTATGATTTAGTGGTTAAGTCACATCAGGGATAAGATTTCCAACGAGGAAAGGCTGAGTTGGGGTTCCACCTGGAGAAGGCTCCAGGTAGACCTTATTGTGGGTTTTCAGTACTTAAAAGGGGCCTATAAAAAAAATTGGGAAAGACCTTTTAGCAGGGCATGTTGCAATAAGATGGGGGTAATGGGTTTAAACTAAAAGAGGGGAGATTCCTGCTGAATGTAAGGAAAAAGTTCTTTACAATGAGAGTGGTAAAACACTGACACAGGTTGCCCAGAGAGGGGGTGGATGCACCATCCTTGAAGGCATTCAAGGCCAGACTAGGTGTGGCTCTGGGCAACAGATGATGACCCTGCTTATTGCTGGGAGTTGGATTAGATGATCTCTGAAGGTCACTTCCAACCCAAACTATGCTGTGATTCTATACTTACATGCCCTTACCTTGGCAAAGGCCATCTCCAGCCTCTTTATAAACCCCATTTAAGTACTGGAAGGCTGGTTTAAAGTCTTTCCAGAGCCTTCTTCAGTTTGAGCAAGCCCAACTCTCTCAGCTTCTCTTCATAAGAGAAGGCTAAGTGTTATGCATAATAAATATATAATTTTCAGGCCAAGACTAAGAATGTGAATGCAAGCCACCATGCTCCTTAAGTTTGAAAGCAACAGATAGTCTATGGGACCAAAAGTCTAGCAGTGCATAGGCAGAAGTATAGCAATTGATGATCTATAGTTCATTTCCCAGTTTAATCTGAAAGGAACCTAAGATGTGTGTTGTAATGTGTGAACCAGAACACAGTAACAGGGACCACCAAGATATTTCTTTCAAAAGTACACTCTTGATCCAATGCTAACTTGATTGCAAATGCTAATATCCATACTAAAACACCCAGATTCATCTTCTTCCCACAACAGCCTTTGATCCCATGCCTCTTGCTTAGCCTTCAGCAGACTCTTCCAAAAGTCAAGCACTCCTAAGCCCTGTCTAGCCACTTCTGCCTCCTGTTATCCTAGCACCAGTCCTGGATCCCCCTCTGATCTGCTCCTTTCTTCCCTCAGCCACTGATACACAGCCACGTTCTCCAATCTACATCTACCATTTTTATATTGAGTTCACCTACTTCCTTTTCCCAGTCTTTGTTTAACATATCACATGATATCCTACAATCACTGCTACTGCTGACATCTGACCCAGCTCAGGGACTCCTAATGATTATGAGCATTGCAAAGAAAAGACTGCCAAAATGTTGAACAAGGCCAAGATAATACAATTTCCTGGTCAAGTTGGACCATGTTAGGTGAAATTTTCCAGAGACAAAAGAGTGGATGTATAAAAAGCAAACATAGGACATCCCACACCAAATGAAGTCTAGTCAAATGATAAAGCAAAGCATTATCTAAACAATGTTAGACAGCTCTATCAATTAAGGATATCACTAAAATCCTGCTTTGCATTAAGAATAGTTTGAGGAAGGAAGATTGAAGGACTTTGTTCTCAGTAACAGCAAAGAGAAAAAGGATGCATTTTGTGAAATAAAGCATAACATTCAAACTAATTATGGGAATTATTTTCAGAAAATACTATTCAGACATAGTGTAATGGGCTCACTTTGGTGCTGTGAGATGCCCACCAAGCCACTCTGTCACGCCCCTACTCATGAGAAGAAGAGGAGAAAATACAATGGAAAACCTCATGGGTCAAGATAAGGACGGGCAGATCATTTATCAATTACCGTCATGGAAAACAGATTTGACATAGGGAAAACAATCTAATTTATTGCAATTAGTAACAGATTAGGATAGCAAGAAATAAGAACAAAACTAAAAACACTTTCTCCCCACTCCTCCTTTCTTCCCAGGCTCAGTTTCTATCCTAACTCTTATACCTCCTCCCCCATGAGTGAGGTAGAACCACCTGTTTCACTAAGGTCTTCTCCAAGAAGAGGTGTACCTGGGGCACCTCCGCCCTCTCCTTCCTTCTTCACTGATACTGGTATCTGCAGAGTTGTTTCTCTTACATTTTTTCATTCCTCCTCCAGCTGCTGTGCCTTCTTTTTTTCACCCTTTCTTAATTAAGTTAGCACAGAGGAGCTACTGAAATCACTGATGGGTCTAGCTTTGGCCAGTGGCAGGTTCATCTTGGGTCTGGCTGGAACTGGTTCTGTCTGACATGGTGGTAGGTTCTGCTGTCTTCTGTAAGAAGACACCACTGCAGCCACCTCGTCATTACCAAAGCCTTAGCAGATGAGCCCAATACAATTAGTACAGGTTGATACGCGAAAAAAACCCCAAATTAATCCAGCTGGTCAACCAGAATCAGTGGCTCACAAAAAAAGAATGGAAATTTTAAAACAGTTTTAATATTTTCACAGCTAATTCCAAAATTACCAGTTTGAAATGGGAAAAAAAGCTTTTTTATTTTTTGTAAATTGTTGTTAATATATGTAAAAATAATTTTAAACACCATTACCATGTAAATTGACTAGTCTACAAATAAGTTACAAGGATTCTTTAACACAGCACAGATTTTTCTTCTTGATTCTTAGTAGTAATAAGTTAACAGAGATTAGAATTCAACTTGACATCTTTTTCCACTAAAAATAATGATTATTCAGTTCTTCATAGACTTCTAGATTTTGTTTAAATGTTCTATTTTCCCATTACATCTTGATTGTTGCATTTTAGTTAATTTCTTTTTAGTTTAATAATATTTTTTAATGAGCTCTTTTTTCTTTGCTTTTCTAGTTCCAAGTTATAATAACTGACAATGCTGTGCTGCATGCGGTATACCAACACTGAGTAACTGCATAATCTCTAACTTAATTACAGTTGTAGAAATAATCCAAAGAATTGTTCTATTTTCCAAACATTCAAATAAAAAATTAATTGGATAAATCTGAATGGAAATATGGTTTCATTTGAATTACTGCTTGATCTTACCAGATCTAGAATCTAACATTAATCAAAACACATTGTATACAGAAATAGATCTTTTGAAGTAATCTGTTATGAAGACCTTACTTGAAAACGTTACCTCACAAAAATTCTGACAACTGGGAAAAGGGCAGATCCTTCATGCATAAAATTATTTGTTGTTGTGTTCATAGTAGTGACTGATAATTAAATTGGGTTTGCAACAGATGGGAGGAATGTAAGTCAGTTTGTGGCAGAAGGCAGACATGCTAGCTAATGAGAAATCACAAAAGTATGTTGCAAACAGTTGATTGAGCCTCGTCTGTTATACAAACTGTATTTCAGTTAAAGCTGTGAATATTTTAACAGGAGAAGTAACAGGAGTTACTCAGGCATAATTGTATCTATAATTATTGTGTACGTTGCTAATGTCCTCCAGTGTATCTCAGGGGGACCAAAGGACTCTGTTTATTGGAAAGTCGTCAAAAAGAAAAAATCATACTGTGACCAGGTAGTAACTAACAAAGGTATGTGATATCTGGTCTGCAGGAACTGGCTGAGAAATATGTATATATAAATAAACCTTATAATGTTAGAATAAACCTTAGAATGTGAACTAATGATAGAATTAGTGTTCTGTGGAAACAATAAGCCCATTTCTTGAAATACTGTTTAAATTATATGTATTTGAACAATGGTAAACAGTTCCACAGTTCACAAATAACCTTATAATGTAAACATTAAAGAAGTATGGAGCTATTTCTGTGTCTACATGGAGATAAAACTGGAGCAATTCAAGAGGGCGATATAAAGAAAAACCTGACAAAGGTATTTATTTGATGAATACCCTGATAATGTGGCAACTGCCCTACTTGTGGAACAAGTCTTTGTGGAACAACAAAAATGGAAGAAGTCTGAGAATGAAAGTTAAAGCACTTGAAAGGCAGAGCCATCTGCAGCTCAAGAAAGGGACTTAGTCTAGAGCCTGATACATTGGAGGGACTATAGGTATGTTAGCCCCTTAACACTCTTGCCAGATGAACTATGTTTTTTCAAGATAAGTACTTGATGCACTGCTCAAAATAATGGCTCTGATTAGACTGACATTCAGAAATTGAAGAGGTGGTCATTGCACATATTTGGGTGGTGGTTGCCAGGCCTATTGAAAGCACAAAAAGTAGTCACCTGTGAATCACTGACAAGTGTGCTGTATTTTGGTAAGTTGAGTTTGCTGGGTTTAAATGTACAGCAGATGTTGCCAGTGCCCAAAAAGGTGGGCTCACCATGTCTATGCAAGACATCCTCTGTGCAGTCTGTCTGAGGTTGTCCACAAATGAGGCCCCTCATAACCTTACAAGATTACAGTTGTTTTCAGACCCCATTTTTAATCAGGTTTACTTCTGCTCTACATTTTAGCTGTAAATAAACCTCTTAAAAACTAGGGATTTGGGGGGCATATTAGATCCACAACTTTCTAACTGTATTTTGCAGTATGAAGGCCTCTGGGCTATTCTTCCATTTTATCATAAGACCTGAATAAAAAGAAAATATAAAGAGTGATGGTATGATCACTCTTAGCTCTCACCTGGGGCTTGGCATAGATTTAATTGATAGTCCTTAATTTTTTATGTTTTCTATATGTGTATGTGGGGTGTTCAGTGAAATGTCTCATATGTATTCTTCTGAATTTCTACAGTAACACAATTTCCATGATCATATAGTTCAGCATTATTCTAACAAAATAAAAACAATAACAGAAAATCAGTTTTCCCAAATGAGATTGTGATAAGTGTGACACATTATAAGCTGGAAAACTCAAAGAGAACAAAGACCAAGACAGCTGCCTTTTGGTATCCAGATTGTTCAGAGAGAAGAGAATATAGAAGGAATGGCAATAGAAAATATTTCGAGTCTGCACCTCCAATTTCCTAAGGAGATTTTCTGCTAAAACTACCTAAACTTCACTATCACTCACAAAGTAAAAACATACATGTTTCAAAGATACACATATTATTCAATTGTTTTATCAAGCATATTCATCAGTTATGTGGATGTGAAACATCTTTTTCCATACGAGTTTTCTCTTGGCAAAAGAGCAATCTATGAACTTGCCAAAGTAAATTTAACTGCAGGGTTCTAAGAAAATGAGTAATAACTAGGAGAATTTTAAACTACTTAGGTTAACAAAGGTCCCCTATACCTAGATCTAATTCAACTTGAAGTAACAGTTGACTTTATATTTATGAGACAGGCTGCAGACAAAGGGACCATTGCTTACCAATACCATAAAGAAAAATATTTAAACATTTGATTATAAACTTCAATGAGATGTTGTTTAAAATACGAGTTGTGTGGAGGAAGAAGCATACATGAATCATCTGGTGTGGTTGATTTACCCCACTCTATTTTATTTAAGCAGCTTTCCTGTGCCATTAAGATGGGAAAACATCAGGAATGTTCATAAATTCCAGACTTAGACTAATGCCTCTCAAAATCTCTGGAACTATTGACCCATTATCCAAACCAGTATCTTTCAAGCTTGTCTTCGTAGAGACTTTTTTAATACATAATTGGTTTAAAAATATGGGATTTGAAGACAGCATTGTTAATCCTGCTGACCAAAGTTCTACTGATCATCATTACTGCTTTCCACATTACTGTGGACTGTCATCTGATTTGTGTGGGGAAGGTGGCCAGCAGCAGTTATGTATGGCACAGACTCCCATCATACTGCGAGAGTCCAGCTCTGAGAACTTCTATTCCTCCTAAAGTGCAAGATGGTTTTATGCAAAGCAATGAAGGATGTGAAAGAGAGACTCACCATCTGAAAATCCTTCATTTACCAAAGTCTTATAAATAAGTACACATATCATTAATCTCAGTCATCCTTCAAATGAGTTTAAAGCATTTTTTTTCAGTCATGTATTTTTCCAACTAGTCTTTTTGAATGTTTTTAATGTTTGTATTTAAATAATATAAGAAACAAGAGAAGATGTTGCATATATTACAATAACAGACTCAGAACAGAACTGCAGACTCTGAAGCACAGATTTTTTTGATGCTTCACACAAAGGATATTAATACATACAACATTTTGGATGTTCTATAAAGACCAAATGGTTAGTATTAAAGAATCTTAAAAAAACCTCAACATCTAAGGAATATGTCTAGACTTTGTCTGATCCCCATCTCAAGAGTGTGCCCTGGCCTTGTTGAAACTTGATGGCTCTTCCGTCCCATCCTTGGTTTCCATATAAAGAAAACACATGTATGCCACTCCAGATGGTTTTTGATGACCTGAGCATCATATGGATGAACAGGATGAGAGGTTAAGGGTGCAACATAAATTCTGTCAAGGTGCTGCAAAAACATGCAAGATGCTTTTCTTGGTAAGGGGGATTTTACTTGGTTGGGCTGGGGTTTGGTTGCTTATTTGGTTTTTTTCAGTATAAAGACTTGTAGCACTTACACTCCCTCAGAAATATTTATCTGCCTCTCTTGTGCTGCAAGGCCATTCTAAAGAACTGTCTTCTATGACTTTATGTAGTTACAAGAATGCAATAAAGCAAATGAGAGGGATCCTGCTACATCACAGTGCATGTTGTTAATTCTGGACGATTAAGTGAAAAAAGGAACTATACTAGTTTTTCTTTCTTTCTAGGTACGCTCTGAGAAAAAAATCCATAACACCCTTCCTGGCTTTGACCCTTCAAGCTGTATGGACACCTGAAGGGTGTCAAAACCCAGGGAGTGCGCTGCCTTCCAAGGTAGCAGGTGTTGGGGTGCTTTAGGTGAAGCAGGTAAGCATCTAGATCCCCATTACAAATACAGTCCTCAAGGCCCTTATGTACATTTAATGAATTCAATGGGTCTCCACCTGGGATGAGAGTTATCTGCCTCTTGAAGATCAGAGGACTGGTAAGACTCTAGGTCTAAGTGTTATTATCTTCTTTTACAGCCTAGTCCACATTTTTTCTAAAAGATACAAACAAAATATATGCCTTTATCCTCCCATGTAGCACTATCTGGAAAAGAACTCTCAGATTTACTCAGGCAGGATAACCTTGATTACTCTGTCAAGAAAAGTGTTTTTGTCAGGTCAGCTCTCTATTTCTTTATGAAGAATAAAAGGCTTGAGAAAAGGCATATAAGAAAGAAATGGGGACATATCCCTTTTGAAGTACAAAAAGAAGTGCATTTTGAAAGTTATGTTTGAGGCTGTTATTATGGCTTTTAGTGTATCCCCACAAATGAAGTCAGAATGCAGAGGAGTCAACATTAAATTTTTTTTCAGAGCCTATTGTACTGCCATGTTTCATTGTAGAAGCAAATAAAAAGAATCTGCTGTACCTAAAGCAGCAACGCATATATATATATATTTAATTGGAGAATCATCACCAACTTTTAACATAAAACACTAATAATTTATCCAATTTGAAGGTAATGTGTTGCTATAAAAATTAAGCATGTTCACAGCTATGCAAATGCTCTTTTAAAAATCAGACCCTGGGACCAGTCTGCCGGCAAATAATGTTCAGTGTCACAGGTAGTGTTCTAGTAGTTTGTAATCTTCCTCCTAAACTTGACTGTAGCGCTGTTCAACACCGCTTTGAAATAACAATACTAGCAGTGAGAAAAGTCAGCATGTTAACCATTCAAGCATCTCGTTTGTTCAAATTCTGTACCTTGTAACTACATTTCACCTTTTATGAGCTTTTATAACATTTGTTGTACTTTTCAAAAGTGGAATGTTATTCTATTTTTAAGTACCCTTTTTTTCAATGTATTTTTTCATTATGATGAATTTCCCCTATATATCTAGTTTTTCTGCATTGTTTGCTTTCCATCTCCTTGCTTTCCCACTGTGAAATATTTTTATGTTCCTCTGCATTTAATGCCTTTGGATAGTTAGTTTACAACAATTGTAAAATGCCAAGTGGTGCTGAGAATATCACCTCTATTAATGAGGTAGAAACCAGCAGTACTTTGCTTTCAATATGGTGCAGTATTAAATAAAGACATTTCCACTGATATAATTTAAAGGATTTAAGTTTACTTTAAAAGTGGGTTGTGCAAAATTAGGCAAGTCCTCATTTTGTGTGAAAGAAGGAAAAGTAAAGGCAAAGTGAGCCCACTGGTAGCATCCTGGCACACATTTACTGGCACAGTAAAATTTTCCCAGCCAGTGCAGCTGCTTTGGTAAAACATTTGTAAGTGTGTCAGTGCAAGAGACAGAGTTCCCTCAGAGCTGACCCAAAGTGGGAAATAAATTCCCACGGGAATGAAGAGTTGCAACAAACCTCAGCACCTCCTGCTGCAAAAACAATCTGCACATCTTTGACCTTACCTTGACCAGTGTACGTATATAAGGTGTATTCTAAACACTCCATTGGTCATTGCATATGATTATTGCCTGGGAAGGAGAGCAATTAACAAATATATAATAAATGTTAGTCATACCCTAGTGTGGCCTGTCAGGGACTTAGATGAAGCAGGGTTGAGTCTGATTTGCTGAATGTACAGCCGAAGAGCGGTTGTGACTGCTTTGTTTTTACAGGTTTGATCACAAACAACATGTTTCCCATACAATATGAAATGGTCTGGCCAAATTTGTTGTTAGCTTACAGCACTTTGACCCAAAGGTAGTTCCTTTGATGTCAGTGGAATTGTTATGATTTTAGACAAGCTTGACCAAAACGAAAGTCAGTACCTGGCTTTTACAAATACAGAAATAGAATAATGATGCCATTTATTCATTTATTTTTAGTAAATGTCATTATCCTGAGGGTTCTGTGTTAATTAATTCTGTAAAGAGCTACCGTAAGGAGTCATGAAATGCCTTTGTGAAATTTGTAGTGGAAAAGCAGCTGTTAGATGTGAGACTCTAAGCATGATTTGGGATGTAGAGTTTGGAGTTTAACAAAGGTTTGAATTTCAGTGTTTTTTGTAGCACCAGCTACAAAGAAGAAAAATAGCTGAACCCAGGACACTGATATAGTGTGAATGTGTGCGTATGCATGTGTCCTCATGATGGAGAAGAGAGAAAGAAATCCAAGCAGCAAAACATTCTAGTGGGTCACTGAGAAAATAAGATGGAAGTTAAAATTTCAGTTAGGCTTTTTAGTATGATCCCAAAGGAAAAATATGAACAGTGCTTTGAGGAGCGCTTTGGATATGTGAACAAAGAAAACTCCTGAATCTATCCTCCATTTCTCCTTCAAATCCCCCTGCAAGAATACAAATATTAGCTAATTGCCATAAATAAATTCAAGTGCAATGGTATAAATGTGGTCTATGTAATGGCTACTGAATTTTCCTTATCAAAAATCAGAGAGGAGAATAAGAATCTGTTCAAAACTAGTTGTTGAACACTAGGTCGTTCACATTCTTGTTCTGTTCTGCCTGGAAATATTTGAAAAAGAATATTTAAGACAGGAACAACCCTACTCCATTAATAAAAATGCTGGCAATATATGAAAAGGCCAAAAGATTACGTGATTCCTCTGGCTGGGTGAGCTAAACAAGCACTGGTTTAAATAATTGCTTTGTATATAGAGAAACTCTCCTAAAAAGAAGCAAGTATTAGCCCATTAAAAAAATTAAATATGCTACACCTAAGTAAATGTTCATAAGGTCTATAGCATTGCAAATAAAGACTAGCTGTATGGGTTCAATAGTTTCTCTAGAGGTAAATATTCTTTTCCCTAAAATTCATAGATCATTCAAATATAGTTAAACTCATGAAACTGAGTCTATAGATTTTGAAGTTAATCTTTTGGTGAACAAGCCTAAGAGATGGATAGTTCCCCATAAGACTGATATTCTTACAAGCTCTCTGCATAGAGCACTAACTCACTGGCCCTGCTGGTAGTGTTAAAAGTTCCTGCATGGTTTCTATTATAGACTCCTTTTCATCTAGGCACTATTTTCAACTCGACCATCAAAATTCACTACAGAGGTGCAATCAGCCAAGAATAAGTTTTTCATTTTGCACGTCTGTGTTTCTAAAACTGTATTTTTTTTTTAGAAAGAAATAGAATAGTTTTTTTGAACTGGGTGTTTTCCCTCAACAGTAACAGTGAAATCTACCCCCAAGCTAAGGGTGTGTATCTAAGTTATACTTCAGCCCCTCTTGGAACAGATCCTACAAACTATTGTTCAGGACAGAGATTTTCCAAATGTAAGTAATGTCAATGAAGTGGATAGGTTTACTGATGCAGATGAATTTGTGGTTTCAGGGTCAGGCCATTGGATTGAGCTTTTTATCTTTTCTTGTATTTTAATATCAAAATAAAACCAGCCATCCTCAGTTAGTGTGTGTGTGTGTGTGTGTGTAAATCCTGAAAAAGAAACATTTAAAAAATTCCTTTTTTTTTATTTTATTTTTATTATTATTTCCATTGGTATCTAAATAATGTGCTAGGTTTTGGGTTTTTTTCATCATTTTTCAACCTGAGAGAAAATTTTTCTCAACTCTTCTGTCATTTGAAGAGGAGAGGATGAACTGATGGGAGGCTGGAGGCCTGAAATGATTTTACAGGACTTTTTTCCCCTGGTTTATTAAGGAAATGGAATTAAACAAAACTGCTCATTCAGCTGCTGCCTTTGACAGAAGAACACATGCAGTCAACGGATAATCATGTGCTTTCATCCATCACAGTCACACAAGGTTCAGGCAGTGTTCAGCCCCCTGGAGAGCATTACCAGCAGCAAGACACTGCAAATGCAGTTCTCCTGCCCCTCTTCATTTCAGTGCTCATGCCTCTTTTCCCTCCCATCCTCCTAGAAAAGGCACAACTGAATCATGGAAAGATAATGCTGTTGGCATGTTATGTAAATGAAAACATTCACAGATTGTATCAGGTTATTTTTATTCTGAATTCATTTTTTCACCTCTCATCATCATAACCAATACTTTTACCTTAGTTAATTGGCTGCCTTGCTTGCCAGCCTGGAAAGCTGTGTGTTGGCAGCAGGGAGCTGGAATGTATAGATGCATTCAGTTAGGACATTAGGCTTCAAATGCTTCCTCTAGAGTCAGGAGAGAGCAATAAACACCTCAGGAAGGCAATTCAAAGCATCAAAGTTAAAGTAGACCCTTTAGTCAACTGAATCACTCTCTAGACTTACAGGCTTTATGGACCATATCTTCACTGACTACAGGAAGAGTTTAAACACATGGCTCATATATAGGCACAAATATATACACCCATAAGCATAAGTGTTTCAGAGAACCTCCTGCTGAATGAGATTAAGAGACATTAACATTAGGAAGGACTCTTCTCAGTTTTAGAGGAAAAAACCCACTACATTCTGACAATTCTCTAATCTACTGCATTTATTGTAATCCTTCATTACATATAGATTGTGGATTTGGAGTTCAAACAAATCTTTCAAAGCAAAAAACATTAAAAAGTGGGGAGAGAGATCAGTATTTGAGCTCGTTTTCTCTTGAGTACAAACCTGACTGAGGGGCAAAAATGCCCTTGTTTGTTAATCTGCAGTGTAAATGAGTGAAAAGTTTTATGTGACACATGCAGGAAAAGCTTTTATCGGGGGAAATTAACCTTTCTTGTCCTTTATTTCTCATCTAATACATCACAAGGCACTTTGGAAAGCAACTTTTCTTGTTACTGCTTAAAATCTCCTTGTCATCATTTCTTAGGCTTTATGCATAATCCCTTTGGCTTCTCTGTGGAAGACAACAATCCAGGTCCTCATCATATACTGATATTTAAATGATAGGACTGTGAGCTGCCTGGAAATCCTCAGGGCTTGTATACAGACACATGGAGTGAAGCCTTTCTGCCATGTATTTAAACGTGGAAAACTTCCAACCCAGATGCCATATAACCGATATTAGAGCAACATAGTGTTTGAAATATTAGGTCTTGCTGAGAACTACGATATGTTAGAATGAGCACAGCATGGCACAAACACGGCTATATGATTTCTACAGGGGATATTAACTCAAATGCAGCATTACATTAACATAGCTACTTGGCTTCCCAACAGGAGCTTGCCCTGAGATTAATAAATAGGTATAATCTGTATGTGTCACTGGTTTCACTGAACAGCCTGCTGTGGATGAATAATCTTTAGTGAGTGTTAAATTTGCTCAAAAGATTTGTTTTTTCCTACCTATAATTTATTTGAAATATAGAATTGCACTACTGCGTGCTTGATGCACAGACAACATTAAAAAGAATCCATAACGATCTTCAGGAGCTTTCCAAACTTGACCACAATCCTTCAGATCTGAGATAAAAGACAGTCTGTATCTTCTGGCTCCACTAATAAATGATCTGCCATGTTGTAAACTCAGATTGTTTTGAGGCATTCTACCTTTACACAGAAAATATTAAATCTCATACTTAATAACATTGTCTTTGTTTTCAGTGTCAGTTTCCTAGCTAGTATCAGCTGATGCTGGGTTCATTAGCCTCTTTGAATGGCTGAAATTTACACCAGCTGAGGGTCTGGCTCCTATTCTTGAAAATCCAAGCCAACACAAAAGGACTTTCCTCTTTGCTTCTTATAGGTCTTTCCAGTATTACAGCTACTAATCCCAGATGTAGCTTGTGCTGCTGACAGATGTCCTCAATAATTATATTGTTGGGTCTTCTGCTTACTATGTTTAGCATGATACTGACATATGGCAACGCTGAAACGATACTGGGGCACTGAGCCAATGTTGTCATTTCCTATTTACAAAGTAATATGTTTGGGAACCAACATGAATTCAAATAGGAAAGAGCTTTCTGATGAGGGCCCCACAGTCAGCGCTGGTTAGTGGGAGGCATAATACGTAAATGGAGAGATTAAGTGCTTTATTTTAATTAATCAATTACCTAATTAAAGGGGCAGGGCTGACAGCTGCATAATCGCAGTTGGATCTTTGGAGGTTGAAACATTTTCTTTCTCTTTTCAGGCTCTCAACCTTCATGCCACCTTTCATTTCTTTCACCCCTTTTCCTCCCTTAATGTCCTGCTGCTTCTTTCTCTATAACACTCACAAAATTAGTCTTTTCCTCATCATCTCTGCTGCCCAGATACACTGCCTGTTTGGCATAATTTCTTCTAGACAACCATGACCTCCCTTCTTGCCTTATTTTCCACATAATTTCATATACAGCTGCAGATATTTTCTGCCTGTCCTCCCACTGCCTCAATGGCTTTCCTGTTCTTTCATTGCATAATCCCTTTGGCTTCTCTGTGGAAGACAACAATCCAGGTCCTCATCATATACTGGTGTATATATATATATATGTATATATAGAGTGCCAGAATTTTCCACAGGGATAATTCAGATATATCGTTTTCTATTTGACACTCAAGGATTTTATGTCTCTTCTCAATTCATTTCCAGAATGGACTTTCTAGTGCCTCCTTTGACCTTCCTGGCGAGGAAAACAAATGAGCCTTGAAGCTTGTTTCAGTTTGGAGAAGATAGGAGTACTAAAATCAGGTGTTTTGCCAATCCCTGTTATTTACAAAGACCATACAAAGCCTTTTTTAACTGAACTGAGAAGGAAGCAAATAAGAGGAGACTTCTTCCTGTTAGAACAGTTTCATGTCTCTTTCAGCCAGCACTTAACGCCCAAAATATCATCCTTGATAAGCTCTGTTTATTTGTTTTGACAGTCAGGCTCTCAATACTTGTTTGGAGAGTCAATAGGTTTCTTTCCTCAGTATTGTTTTTCCCACCTTGATGTCCTGTGCACACATACATCTCTTCTAAGGCAGTATCCCCACAAATCCTTTGTCACCATGCACGTCACAAGGTGATTGGTTTTGCTGCATGTATTTTGCAGGACGTTTTCTACAGATTAGGCAATCTTTTTTCAAAGTGTTTAACTTCATATTACCTGACAAATCTTGTGGGCAGCTCATTTTAAGTGAAGCTCAACTCAGACCATAATTCTGACACAAAGTGGTCAAAGACAAAGAATTTAGTAAGATGAGGCTTACAGATGGACCACTTAGATACACTTACCCATTACAACAGGTTGATCACTCACAGCTACTAGATATAAATACTTGTGGAACAGTATATTCTTGCTTAGTATCACATATGCTGTTTTATCTCCAGCTCGGATTTAATGACGGAGACAATACAGAAGATTGTAGGCTTTCCACACATCAAGTCTGATATTATCTTGGGAAAGCAACACAGAACATCATACTGGCTATTTATAAAGATGGAGCTGTTCAAACTGAGACAGATGTGTGGTTTGATTCAGAGGTTCTGGAGCCCACAAGCCACTTGCAACCTGTGTTTTGTCTGCAAAGAGACAGATTAATTCAACCACTTTTCACAGAATAAACCAACTATGAAGGCTGTAGCCAATACAAAACTTTTCCAGTTGTGCTGGTCCCTGTATGAATAACTGACCACTTTTGGCGTGAAGTTGTCAGCTAATTAGAAGATGGAGTGGTCAGTCTTGCTGAGTTATTAACTAATCTCCCTGGCTTTAGTCCAGAAAATCCCGCATTCCAGACTCCAGTTTCTTCTCTTGAATTCTGCCTCATTCTAGCAATAGATCTGCTCTAAAAGTGCCATACCTAGATCAAAGAGTCTGTGTTCCATCCATGTATTTTTCAGGTCAAGCAACCATACTAGTTAAAATTAGACTATCAGAAGTCTGACAGTCTACCCTGGATAGCAGATAGGATAGATCCTTCAGTGACAGACACAGAGCAGGGGACAACTGCCCTTGTGCCATCCAGATTTGGGTCTAGACAGATTGGGCAAGCCTAGCTGTATTATTGGGACTAGGGCTGGTTGGTGCTTTTGTGGCTAGCAAGAGAGGCCACCTAAATCAAGAGACAAATTTACAGACTTGAAGATGTGAAAAGAGATGCTTTCTGTCACATCCATAGTCAAAAATACAGTGAGTAAAGGACTTGCAGAGGAAGGAGAGATGGAGGGGCAGGCAATAAGAAACACAACATGGGTTGGGCTGCAACAAGCAGCTGCATCAGACTGAACTGTGGCAAATCTGAGGACTGGGTGTTGTTCATATAACTGGGGGCATGCAGAGAGCAAACCAGCATGTGTGAATGAAATTTGGCTCATTACTGCAAAGGTTCACCACTATCAGTCTGCTGAATTGCCATTCCTCCCAAAGATTAACAGTTCTCTTCTGGAGTTCATATAATTGTGAAGAAACGTACCCCTTGAATACTCTGTGTGTGTGTGTGTGTGTGTGTGCGTGTGTTCAGGCTGAGAACACAACTGAAAAATGGTACTTTGAGTTAATTTTTCAAAATTAGACAACTTTGGAATCAAAACAGTCTCAAAACTTCAGCAGTGGAAGTCAGTTGTTCCCACTCAATCATTAATTCAGCAGTGGTGGTGACCTATACTTTAGTTGAAACTCTGTGTTATGGCAGGTATTTCCAGCTGCATCTGTTGAACACGCAGTACTGATTTTAAATCACAGTATCTACATTGCCATAGATGCTACTTTTGTTACCCCCATGTCCTACCAGCCATTGCCTTTGGATTAAAGGTTGAGGATTGAAGTATATCAAAAGCTGTAACTGAATGAAACATTGAGATGAAAACCAGAGTCTGAGATGCATTCAGTGTTAGGCAGAAAATCACCAGTATCTCAGTAACTACTTTGATGTTACCTTACTTTTGCTGAAGTTCATGATTGTGGAGAAACTACATGCTGTGAATGAGAAACTGTTATCTTTTTATTCATGAAAACACATTACAAACTGACTTGTGAAGCAGATATTTTGGGGGGATCTTATTTTCTCCTTGTTCAAGAGACCGGTTAAGATCTTTCTAATTATAGTTCCCTATATTGTGATCCTTAGCAGGGCATTTATACCAGTTTCAGGACTTCCTTCCAGCTTCTTGAAATATATCTCCAGTGGATCCGCACTATCAGGGGAGCCAAATTAACTACAACTTTTGAAACTATCAGGTTAATGTGAAATGCCCAGTGGGAAATAGTGCAGCAGTGTCTTTTTATTTCTGTAATATTACACGGATGACAAACCTTGAGGGGCCTTCCTAGCTCCCCTCACGCCCTTTGTTCTTATGCCCTCTCACTTTGCGGATCTAAAGTCCACAGTGTCTTTAAAGTAACCTTCTTTTTTTCACAGAAAGAGCATGTTGCCTGGTGACCCTTTCCCTGTCTGATGGAGGCAAACTCCCCTCTGCAGGCTACACAAGGACAAACTGCTCAGGAAGAGCTAAATCCCCCTCTGCAATGATGTAACTCCCTCGACTTCATTGAGAGCAAAAAAATTTGGCTACAGGATCATTTTGTATACTGTAGTGGTTAAAATCCCCGTTGCAGTTATTATCATACGAAGAAATCAGTTAAAAGCACTTTGATTCTTTGGCAAATTTCTGAGCCCTCTGGATCTGATATTTCTAGGGCTTAGAATGTGGGCTCGTTACCATGCAACTGGAATTTTTGTTTGTTTTGGAAATAAAAGATTTCTTTTTTTCAGTGCATGGGTTGGATGAAATTGCCAAGTGCAATGAAGAAAAATCTGAAACAATAAACAAAAAATTATCCCTGCACATAATTTCCTTTTAAAAGCTTGAAATTACTGATCTACTTCTCTTTATCTAACCGTTAAAGGATTTAAAAAAAAGGGAAGCTATTCAAAGCAAGGGCAAAAACCCCACCTTTAAATAAACCAAACACCACATCATAATAGAAAATGAAATGAAAGGTGAAATAAAGATATAAAATGTAAAATATCTGTGGATGCTGCTGCCCTATGAGAATCATAGAATCATTACATGGTCTGGGTTGGAAGGGGCCTTAAAGCTCATCTAGTTCCACCCCCCCTGCCATGGGCAGGCGCACTTTCCACTAGACCAGGTTGCTCCAAGCCCTGTCCAACCTGGTCTTGAACATTGCCAGGGATGGGGCAGCCACAGCTTCTCTGGTCAACCTGTGCCAGTGCCTCACCACCCTCATAGTGAAGAGCTTCTTCCTTATATCTCATCTAAATCTGCCCTCTTTCATCTTAAAGCCATCCCCCCTTGTCCTATTCTTACATGCCCTTGTGAAAAGTCTCTCTCCAGCTTTCTTGTACTGGAAACTGCTCTAAGGTCTCCCCTGAGCCTTCTCTTCTCCAGGCTGAACAAGCCCACCTCTCTTCATAAGAGAAGAGCTCCAGCCTTTTGATCATCTTTGTGGCCTCCTCTGGACTTGGTGCAACAGGTCCATGTTCTTCTTATGTTGGGGGCCCCAGAGCTGAACAGAGTACAGCAGATGGGGTCTCACAAAAGCAGAGCAGAGGGTGGGAATCACCTCCCCCGACCTGCTGGCAGTGGTGCTTTTGGTGCAGCCTAGCATACGATTGGCTTTCTGGGCTGGGAGCTCACACTGCCGGGTTATATCCAGACTTTCATCCACCAGCACCCCCAAGCCTTTTTCCACAGGGCTGCTGTGAATCCATTCTCCACCCAGCCTGTATTTGTGCTTCCTACTTTCACCTCCTCTCCAGAAAGCGTGAATTAACAGAACAAGTTTAGCATTTTTCTAACACCTTAAGTATCTTTGCTTTCAGAAACTGGTGGATTCAGAAAATGCCCAGTACTATTGTCTAACAACACATTGGTAGTCAGTTGTTACTTCTTCACCTAGTATATATTATTAAAGCAATCACTGAAATGTTAACACACCATATGTTTGAAATAAGTATAGTAGAAAAAATATTTCAATGACTTTGGTGTAGAACCCCATTAAAAGAAAGACATGTTGCAACCAACAGTTATGTGTCACCTAAAATCTAGATTCCTTGGAAAAGGAGTGCAAAACTTATCAGCCACTCAGCCATAGGAGAGAAGGGCACCAGCAGCAGCCAGTTTGTTCTTCCAGCTGGAGACAGAAATATATCTGAAAACATGAATATCTCTGTTTTGAGCTTTGACATCCAATGTATATGTACAGTTGATGTTTGCTTCTCAGTTAAGCCAGAATGTAGACCCTTGGTATCTCTGTTGATTTTTGAACAGCTACAAAATCAGGTGTTTTGCTGCTGCTAACTGAAACAATATAAAGCCCTTCTTAGCTTAAGAGAACTCAGATCTCTTCTACTGTAAGAGGACAACCATAAGCTTATAGGTACATTCACCACTCCTCAAGCACAGTCATGGCAACCACAGTCCAGCTAATAAGTGTGGGGATAATAACATGGAAAGCAAGATGAGATGTAATAGCATTATCTGTTCTGCTGCTGTGGACTGCTTCTGCATTTCAATTTAAACATACAAACCTGAAAGGAAATTACGTACAGAGCAGGCCCATTTTTGCTCTCTCCCAAGTAGTGTTTAAATCACAGAGCTACAGAACTAAGCTTTCTCTTACCTCTTCTTTTTCTGGTCTCATGGCTGTTACATCCTTTGCTGCAGAGTTGCCCATTTCCAGGAGGAAGGTAGAGTGCAGTTTTCAGTATGACATTTAAAATTATACATATTCTATTCCCATTCAAAATTAATTAATAAACTGCTATGGCACTTCTTTTTCTTGTGTTTTACAGTGGAAGTCATTGTGACTTTTATTTTATTCTGAATTCCATGCTCTTGTAATGTGTTAATTCTGACTTAAGAGATACAATGAACTTAAGAGACTTTCAATGTCTAAATAGATTCAGGACTTCAGATTAGACTGCTGGCCTGAATTTAAAAGTCTATACTCTATTTCAGAAACATAAGTTGTATTTTGGAGCTTTTCCTGGAAACCCATTTTCAAACTGTGGCTTAAACCTTGACAAGGTATGAAACTACATTTTATTTATGGCCTTAAATATACTATCCTGGTTTTGGCAGAGCTGAGGATCTTCTCTTCCACTGGGCATCATTAGAATTTTCTGTCACATTGCACCTCAGATTTATTTTTTTTTTTCTTATTTTGCTCTTAATTGAAAATTTAGGGGTTTTAATGATCAGAATACAAAATGTACACCTTGACCTCAAAGTCCCTAGCGCCCAAATACTTAGATAGTGTCAATGATGATTAACACCAGCTGACTCTCTGGCTCCAGATAGCCAGTGCATTGCTTTGGGAACTTAAAATGACCATTTAAACATTTAACCTTAGACATACAACTTTACAATTCAGGTCTTAACTGCTCGGTGCTTGTCTCCATAAGAGAAACACCTCCCTTTGGAAGATTTCACATGTTATCAGGTCTGGTTTTCATTTAATCACCAAGTAGCATAGCAACTGCCTTGTCTCTTACTAGCTGTGAGAGCCTAAGTAGATACTTCAAAGCCCCTCTTGAAATCATAATGAAAAACAATTTCTAGCTGAGAACAGTAGAATCATTTGCTTTATGTTCCCACGGCACCAGAGAGGAGAGAAGAGCATAATGAAGCTGAAGAGTAATGTGTTGACAGAGAGAGAGGCTGAAGGCTATAAAGACATGTAAACCAATAAACACTGTATGTCATGCCATCAAAATATTTCAGAGGGCAAAGCAGTTCAGGAAAACAGTCTGCTTTTGCAGCCTTACAGTTTGTTTTTTTCAGATTCTATTTATTACAGTAAAATTATACCAGATGCCCCTTAACTTTCCACTGTAAGAAGTGGCCAGCAATCAAGTGGTATTGTTACCCCAAAGGCTACCAGAAATAGATATTTAAATATTGAAAAGTATTTTTGCAAAAGAGCCTTTGTCACTGCAGGTGTTTGGATTCTTTTGCTTTGCTTACACATTCATATTTTATGCATCCTGCAAGAATTGGTTTGTTTCTGGATGTGCCCAAACTTTTCATATTTCCTTCTCCTTATTCCTATTTACATTTATTGTAGTATTGCAAAAACTCAGAGAGAAAAGACTGCCTAAAGCCAAGCTAGTAATCCCATCTCTCTAAACCTGAGTCTCTACTCTAAACACAGGGAAGAATAAGGTCCCAAACATGCCATCCAACTGCTTTCTGTGCTGCCCTGGGTATGTGGCTTGACCTTTTGCGTCATTATAAGCCCAGCAAAAATTATTTTTCCCCTCGCAGGTCCTACCATTTTTGATGGATCATTTCATTATTTCCATATTCCACTCACAAAATTCTCTATAAAACCTCATTAGCACATTTCTTTCTTCCTTCTCTATTTCACATGCTCAGTGGCTGAAGCACTCCTTCCTGGGCTGATAACTGGGCAAGCTGTTCCCAGGTCTGGAGCCAATCTGTAGGTCAGCCAGTGAGAGCAGTGACAGAAACACTGAACACCATCCCCCAGAGGCCAACAGCTCTCCTCTCAAAATGTGTTAATTCTTTTCTGATGTTCTGCTGGCCAGCAGCTTTTTGTATGATGTCCGTTCCTTTGCCTTCTGAGCTGGTAGTTATCGTTTGTTTTCACAACGGTTACAACTGAGTACCAAAGCCATAAGCCTACACTGAAAATGCAGATCTTCTATGACAAGATCTTACTACAGTGGTTAAACATTAAGTGAATCAACAGCATAACTTTTAGTAATGCTTAAACATTCAGGACTGTTGAAGTCTGCAGCTGTAAGAAAACTAACAGCTGAAACCTCTTTTTGCTTGAACAATACACCAAAGGGAACTCATAAGTTCAAAGACTTCTATAAAGCTAAGTGTGATGCAGAAAATTGGAGAAATAGAGGAGAAGTTGTCATTCTGCAGTTTCAACACCTTTGGCTTTTAATGGTTCAAGTTAAAAATTCAAGGTTAATTCTTGTCTCAGGCAAGAGAGACAGGAACATAGCATAGTGCTGTATGCAGCACAGTATGGCTACAATTCAAGACAATGAAGAAGCACCAGTATAGAGGTGTTTAGATGAGGATAGCTAGTGTAGACAGAAGAATATGCTAATATTGTGAACTCATGTAACTGAATCTCTATATGAGTTTTGTCAGCATAACTCTGCAGAAAGTTACAGGAATATAAACTTGCACTTATAGTAAAACATGAGTAGCATTTCAACAGAATTATTAAAGACTATATTTTAGGCAACCTCTGTGAAGAGGAGAAGAATGGTAAATTCAATCCATGCTGCGGAGGACTGAAAAATACATTTACTGAACACATTCTGAGTCAGCTTAAAGGGCCCATCACTGATGAGCCAACAGTCTTCTTAAAGTAAAGAGTAATTTAAACTCCTTATAAGTAACACAGTGTAACAAGGGAAAGGGCTAATACAACATAAGTGTACAAGAATTTTTCTGTCTTCTACATGAGGTCTTTTGCATATTCCTCTCTTTTGATACATTAGGCTTGAGGTTTTGCTTTACTTGAGCAGAAGTACTGTATGTCTCGCTTCAGAGAGACTGTTTAAATTCCTCTCCTCCATCTTTATCAATTTAATCACCTCCACCTGTGTTTATTATCCTGGGGAAGATAGTCTGGTGAGCCCACAAAGGAGCAGAAGCAATCCACTATAGTTGCTGGAGAGCAGCTGTTTTCGGCTGCTGTCCCTCCTGATCATCCAGCTATGGAATTTGGTTAGTAGACACATACCCTTCTTAACTTTTCTCATCAAGCAGTGCCCATAGAGTCGTTATTACAAACTGCTTCCAGCCTGTTGACACAGAGTTGTTTATTAAGGGCCATTAGTGGGGTTGGCACTGCAAAGCAAACGATAGGAAATGCAGACATTATCCCAAAGGAGAATCCTTGTGATGTCCACTAGAGAAACCACTACAGACACACAGACTTCTGCTGTACTGCCTTTGGTCTCCAGAGAAAATGACAACTCGTCTGTGTGAGCAGAGGTTGAAAAGTTATTTGGATGCTCAGCGTTAACTGTTTAAGCTAGATTCTCACCTTGTGTATAAATAGGTGTTAATGGAAGGATGAATGATCCCACCTTCCCGTGGCAATTCCTACACATCTCACTGTGCTGCATCTGTTGGCTGCCATGTCCTGTCCTTCACTTTTGACCTGTCTTTTAAGATCTTTAAAACTGGGTCAAGCACAATCTTTTATGGTGTGTTTGCATCACGTACAGCATAAGAAGAGTGTCTGTGAAGCACTGTGATGCCTGTGCCGCTTGCTGGAGCAGTTTAACAGCTACCTATACCAGACCTGTGGATAGAGCTCCTAGGTAAGGCAGACCTGCCTGGAGACCTACTCTGCTTGCTTGGGATGAGAGCCAGGCCATCAGGGATTTGGCCTCCAGGCAGACTAACCTGACAAAAGAGACTTCAGGTGAGGTTTCACAGCTGCTTTGACCTAATTTACCCTCCTGCTGACAGGTTAATCCTACTCTCTCCCTATCCTGACTTCTTCCCACCTAATCTCAGTGCAAGTGCCTTGATGATATAACCTACATTCTTTGTTTCAAAATTTGTTCTCACGTTCAATAAATAAAAAAAGGTAAAAAAGTAATTTCAATTTCTTAGGCTTTGCAAATCCAAACCCATCAAGCCAACTAAACTATTCTTGACTGACACCACTATGGTACCACTATGGTCAATAGCACGTGGGAACAGAAAGGGCCTATGGTATTGCTATTTTTACTTCAAGTATTGCTTATTTGAATCAACCCAGTGTGGTCTAATTCTTTAGCTTGTGCAATTTCATGGTCTTTGGCTGGAATTTGTAAGATATAATTTGAGTAGAATGTGTAAGTAGCTTCCTACAGAAGTAACAGCTCAGATATTTCCCAAAGCAGCAGTATTAGAACTCTTTAAAATTTTACATTATTTTGTCTGGAAAGACAGAGGATATCTCTTCCAATCTCTCTTGTATTAAATCATTAATGGGTTTGCATTAGTCTACATACCAAAATAATTCATAATAGAAAATTAACACTACCTGCCTAATGCTCCCCTAGTTAGCCTGAGTTTGCCTAAATGAGATTGTACTGAAGATGTATATAATTAAAAAGGTGAGATTTTTAAGGTCATTTTACTAAAAAAAATATTTCAATTTCACTCTTAATTGCAAACTACTGTGGTTTTCCAAATCAGTAAACTTTAATTTAAAGATCCTTGAGAATAATATTGTCAGATAGGAGATGTGATTTTACAGGAACTGAAGTCTGGAAGGTTTGTTGTTTTAGCAGTGGGGAGAAGGAGGGAAGGAGGGTTATAGGCAGGTTAGGGTGCTGACTATAGAATCCTCCTATAAATCTGAATTTAAAAGAGCATATTCCCGAATAAGAAGCCTTGATTATGTTGAGAAGTTCAGTCACTTGTAGTTGATCTTATTATTCTTCTGTTCTTGAAATACAACCTGTTTGGCACTTCCACACTAGCAAGGCTGAATTAGGGTCAGGACACTCTTTAATCCTTGACCCAAACTAGCTTACAAACACACAGATTCAGCTGCAGTGCCTTCTGGTTTTGTAGTCTGCAGTCTCTGAGAAAATGGCACATTTGGGGAATTTTAAGGATCCTTCTGGAAGGGTCATACATTCACAGGTTGTATGAGAAGCTGCTACTATTCCTTTGAGCTGAGTTAGGGGGTAGTTCAGCCGGATTAGAAGCCATTTACATTGTTGCAACAAGGACATTTTTTATACCTGTGAGCTTAACACTGCTGGCATTTCATTTTTCTCTTAATCAGCTTTCAGTGGAGTTGATCTTGACTTAAGATAGGGGATGACCTCTCAAGGTCATACCCTTTCTGTCATCTGAAAAGCATTAACCATGGGCCATTCTGGGACTTTTTTTTCTTTTCAGCCAGCAGGCTTGTTGCCTGAAAGCAGTTTCAGATTTGACTTATTAGTACTTTCTGTTATGAATTCTCTGCTTTACAAATTCTTCTGTATGTACTATATTCTTCTGCCTGTGAGTACTGAGATTTCAGTTTCTTCCAGACTAAAATCAGTGTTAGCAAGCTCATTGTTCTGAGCAGTAAACAAAAATTGCTACCAAGTCACTGTTCTTAAAACAATAAAGTTATGCGATGTTTTCAGCCTAGGTCTCATGGAAACTGCCCCCCCCTTCACAAAATTATATGCTTCCAAAGCCACAGATATAACTGAAGCTGGCTGTTCCCTTTATAATTTCTTCCAGCGACGTGCATATACTAACTATAATACTTTTCAACTCCAATGTGCATGTCTTCAACTTCCAGACACTGGTCTTGTTACTTCCTTCCTCCTAGATTGAAGGGTTATTTAATACCCATTACATTCTCCCTGTGAAAGTACTGTGATTGTGATCAAGCGCAAAACTACATCATGCTGGCAAAGGCATCCAAGGCATTTGAGCTGTCTCAGTTTATACTAACCAGCAGAAGAGGAAGTGTAGAGAAGTGCAATAGAAAGACACCAGAGCTGATTGCACACTGAAGAGCCTGAATCCAGAGGACTGCATAGTTGCATTTGAAGGCAGGCTACAATTAGAGCTAATTATCATCACTTTTACCATGCTGGGACCTCACATTAGGTTGCTCCTTCACTTTGATCCTTAGGTCTTTTTCAGAGTCTTGTTTATGAAAAGATCCAGATCATCTTTCCCCATTACCTTATTCTTATTTACTATTTTACCTCGTCTGGGTTGGGTTTTTGGGTTGATTTTTTGGGGGGTTGGGGTTTTCTGTGCGGTTATTTGTTTTGTTTTGGTTTGGTTTTTGTTTGTTTTTGTTCATTTTAATTAAAATGTTATCATAAGTGATTTATTATTTACTTTCAAAAATAATCAGTGAGGTCGTTGAATGGTATCAGGTCTGCTACTGATCCCCATGAAACTCCATTATAAGTATGTTCAGCTGTTGATAATTTCCTGGAGACAATCTCTTTTTAAGATCTATCACTTAACCAGTTCTTAATTCATAAAACATTTGCTTTATTAATAGTATATGATGCCAATGTTTAAATCAGAACATCTTGTGCTGCTAAATCCAAATATTTTACAAAAAATCAGATTACTCAAACAAGCTTGCAATTTCATCAAAGAATAAAGTGAGATTTCTTTGACATGATCTGCTTTTCATAAAACCATGTTGTCTGGAATTAATTTTATTTCTATCCTTTAATTATTTCTCAGCTGATTCTCTTCCTAACTTTTGTGTTTTCTGGAACAGATGTCAGACTAATTGACCTACTCTTACTCCAGCCATCTTGTCAGACTTTTTTGGAGCATTGGCACTTTGGAGTAAGTTCATTGTCGGTCTTCTAGAATTTTCCTGGTATTCCAGGATTTGTTAAAAATGAGGATTAAAGATTTTCTAGAGCAATTTGTGAGCAAATCATCACTGTCCACTGAATCAAAAGTGCTTAATTCTACTTAAAGCTGCTTTATGTCTCCCTCAGACTTTGACAAGACAGAAAGAAATTTGCTGTTCTTGTGTGGTAGAAGTACATCATCTGTATTTTATTTCTAGAAATCCAGTCATTTCAAGAATGTTAACTATTCTATGACTTCTAATGAGAATCTGATGATTTGTTCCCAACATCAGGACAATGCTAAAACATGGTTTTCTTCCAACATATATTAAAAACGCTCAATTTTGTCATGCTAACATTTTCCCTCAATATTTTGTAGTTTCTCACATCCTCTTTTCAGTATTTTCTTTAAACCTCCAATTTAAACACATAGGTTTTTCTACATATTGTATATAGCTGTCGGTTTTTTTCCTAAATGTTGCTTTGCTTCTTGATGTAACCAGGCACGTTTTTAATAAACAATTTAGACACTTGGATGTGAATCACTGGGAGGCTTAGGCATGTAGCAACCACATGTTAAAGCAAACCCCATTGTCAGCCCAAATTTCCTGTCCAGCCCCTTCTCTCCATTAGGTTTTCAAAACTGGTTTTGCCTCTGTAAATTGAACCCTTTTGAATACACTTTGAGGTACTTTTTAAGTAAAAAAAGAATTAATATTTGAGATATACCTTCTGTTCTCTCACCTTAATTACAGACAAATTGCAATCAATGGTCTTTAAGCAGTACGTTTCCAGTCCAACACCACTCTTACATTTATCCATCACTTAACCCATCCTGCTTTGCTGCTGTGGAAGTTGAAAGCCTGAAAAGAAGCTCCACTTGTTCCTGAAAAAATTTATCAGCGACACTGACTTTTAGGCTCACAGCAGTCTTTGTCCTGAAGAATAAAATGAAGTTGTGCCCTCTTCATTGGAGCTGTCTTTCCTAGTTTCTCTACTAACTGTTCAAAATATGAAATCTCTTTGCAAACGTGTGGCATAACTTACTGTACAGCAGAAAAAGGGCCAATTTGGAAAAGGTATGGAAACTTCACATGTAAAGAACCATTAAAAAATTGCCACCAAAGAAAAACCTTATTGAAAACACAAGACCGCATGTAAATACAGGCTTTCCACTGAACATCCTTCAGGTTTCAGCTGAAGCTAATTAGTGTAATTTGCATGATATAATGGTTCATAAGATGTTTAAATTAACTCATTAACCCTTACCTAAGCATGTCATAAGCTTTGCATGTCATAAGCTCCTGCAAGAGATTTTTTTTTAATGTCTTTTACTGTAGTTTTTAGCTAATCGGAAGCTAAGGTTCAAGTGAATTGTTCAAGATCGTACACTAAATGTGCAGCAGAGCAGGCATGGATTTGAACACTCTTCACGATGAGATATTTACTCATGGACTGATCCCCTTTTCTGTAAAAGCTACAGCTGTTCTTTGACTGAACAAGGAATTCCCTTTCTGTGCAGTCAATTCACATCCTCCCCTTCCTTCCCCCGTCCCCCAGCAGCTCTCAGATTTACTTTCTTCAAGTTCTGTTATACAGCTTATTTGCTTCTAAATCTGAACAGCAGATAGAGAAATGGGCAGCCCTGGAATGAAGCTTGTGATGAAATGAATTACAGTGGTTCCAGATAGCCTGCTAAACCATCATCAGTCTACAGTGACTATAAGCTTACAGTAATCTATATTCCCATCTTCATGTTTCATTGTTCTAGTCAGGTTGTTTGTTTAAGCCTCTTAAGCTAATTACTGAAATTTGTTGTTCTCATTAGTGCCATTTGTTACCAAAAAAGAAGAAAAAAAAGGTTTTCCTGCCAGAGTTGGAAAACTCCCAAAGTATGCAGTTGGCTCCTGCACTTCCCTCATTCTCGCAAGCTTAGGCCAGCACAGAACATCTTTGTTTTGCAGTTGTCAAGGCTCTAAGCAGTTGTTGGGGTCTCTGCACACTGAACATTTGCCATTCACTTATGGACAATATAAACTATATTGACAGCAACATGGGTATAATTCCCAGATGAGATTACTGAAGGTATTTTTTCAGGAAATGGAAGTGCTGCAAATTGATGTTAGCATAAAAATTTACAGGAAGAGAACACAAACAAACTGACTTTCCTGTGGCAAATGTCATTCTTGTCTTGTGATAGACTTATAACTAGGTTCTGCCAAAGGAGTTTGCAGGAATTACAGTCTGAATTCCTGGCCATCTCATTCCAGTTCATCGGCCAGACTCCTTTTCCCACAATACATCTATATTCATGGGGTTTTGTACAAAATTAAGTTCATCCCAGGAGCTCATCCTCTACTTCATTAAAATAAGAGAAAAGTGAGGATCTGTGTTAGCATTTCTTCAGCATCATCCTCAGGCTATAGTGTTTGACTTTACAGTAGCAAGCCAACTTTTACTAAGAATGTGGACATGGTCAGACAAAATTTCAGTTGGAAGTGCAATTTTTATTTGCATAACAGGTGCACTGAAAATATGTGGTGTAAACCCTTGGAAATGAGATTGGAGTGCATGTCATCTTTGTGTGTGTGACATGACTGAAAAATGTGTACTTATTCTTGTATCTACTTTGAGAACTTCCTTGTAAAAAAACCTGATTCTTCAGGATGACATCAAGGTGAATTTAGGGTGGAGATTCCAGAGAATCTAATAGTTTATTCCATTTTGTAAACAAGGCCAGCCCCTTAAGGATTTAAATAAAATATATTAAAAAATCAATTAGCAACCAATTTCAATTAAGTGTACCTGTAGAATGTGCTTTTATTTTCTTTGTGGGAAAAAATAAACATTGAATGCACTACCCGTGAAGTGTGTTGCTGAACTCTTGTTACTTCAAAGAGTTAAAGCTGAGAGATAGAGAGGCAGATTTCTCCAACTTAGTTAGTTGGAGAACTACTTAGTTAATCCAAGTTAGAAATCCTAACTTCAATGGATCAAGGGGACAGTTGCATTTATTTCAATGGCATTGAGATTTTACCTCCTGGAGCAAACTCAACAATTCTCTTTCCTCTCAAAGTGCTTGGATCAGGCCCCAAGGACATTGCAAAGACCAAAGTACTTTCCTCTTCAGAAGCTTTTCAAAAAGCCCTAGAAATAAAAGCTATATTTTGATTTGGATGTGTCTGTAGGGTGGATTCCACCAGGGCAGGAAGGTAATCCCTTCTTCTTTCCTGGAGCTCAGGGAGAATGCGGAAAAAAGGATCCCCTGAGCACTTGTAAGTCTCCTTCAGTAATGAACCACATGGTTGTTGCTAAGCATAATAATTTTATCTATGTGCAGATTTTTATATCTGAATTAACTGCATAGTAGTATCATGTTATTTGATTATTTTTGCAGCATATGTATAAAATTTCAATTTCTTGGGGTAGACTTTCTTAATTCCTATATTTTATGCTGAACAATTATTTGTTGCAACATGGAAACAATGTCTTGCACCAGTACATGAAATGTAGGCAATATTGTTCTTTGCCAGTGAGATCAAATGATCTCACAGTAAAACCTGCATCGAGAACATGTGTAAATGCCCAAGTGGAGGACATTCACCTCGTGACAGCTTCTGAACCATTTCTGAGGCATTTGAGATAAGAGAGGTTGACCTCAGCTAAAGACCTGCCAAGGATCTTCCTAAGAATTTGACAGCACAGATGATAAAGCTCCAGTCCCTGGGGATGGTCAGCAGAGATATTCAAAGTACAGCACTACATGATACAGTTGAACAGCTGCAGGGCGAGGACTTGGAGCACACCTGCAGTGAGGCCACCCAGCAACACTCTTGCTCATGTTCTTTGCCATAACCTGCAGGATTTGAAAGTGCTAGCACAAGTGGAGGAGGATGATAGAGTACCTATGATAGATGCACCACTAAAGCCCGTCAAATGACTAATTTAAGTGGTTCTAAGATTGAATAAGGAGTTGACAGCTGATCTCTGACTGTAAGATGGGATGCAGTGTATTTAGCACTCAAAGTTGACTTCATAGTTGAACCAAGCAGGTACAAATGTTCTGCTGTTCCCTCTTCTGAGCTAATTCCCTGACCTTTGATTAATAAGACTTGCTAGAAATTAGACAAGCTCAGAGCATCAACACAAACTGAAAATGTATTCTAGTTTCAAATTATGTGAATCAGCATCTTATCTACGTTTCGTGCTTTCTACAAGTGCTGGTATTTAGCTTACCACAGTGACTTCAGCATGTCAGTATATTTCACAACTCAATTAGTCATTCCAAAGTGAAGTGTCATAATTAATTCTTTTTTTGTCTTTACTGGTGATAAATGTAATGGATGTTTTGTCCAGCAAATGAACTTCCTCAAAATGAACTTCCTCTGCACGTCACTGCCTCTGAAGAGAATGGTGACGTGTCTTTCTATAAATAGACAAGTAGCTGGCAAGAGGGGAACAAAAAGAGAAGAGGGGAAAAGAATGGAGAACCATATATTTCCTGACATTGCAACATTCAAGACAGTTTAATTACCACAAACATACAGTTGTGAACCACTCTTATCTTAGGGAACACTGCAGGAAGCAGAGAATAATTTGGATGTTAACAGACACTGCTTAAAATACAAAAGCAAAATGAATCAAATGTCCCTGTACAGTGTCCATGGTTTCAGTCTGGGGGAACCGATGTTCTCAGAAAAGGCTGAAGTAGCACCTTGGTACTGGGAGCTGTGGCTTACAGCAGGAGTTGATATACCATTTTCCAGCAGCTGGTCTCCACTTGAAAACCAGAGCAAGCAAAGCCTGAAAAAAGCAATCAATCAATCAGCTGCATTTGTCACAGCTCTGTGAAGTCCTCAGTTATGGATATCATTAACTGAACACAGTTTCCCTGCATGCAGTGAAGGGCAAGACGCCGAGGGTTTGGCTAGAGTTACCTCAAAAAACACCCTGAACACCATGTTTTAGGGCCTTCCTCTTCATAATGCTTCCTTTTGCCACCTAGAAAAGACTCGCTGACCTGAGAAACATCCTTGGTTCACATTAAAATCCTGAACTCTGGGAAGAATGTTTTCCTCATGGAAACCAGAACTGCTGATTCTTTGGCTTTTGGCCAGCGCTGCAATACAACAGAACAGAACGCCTGGCATTTTGACAAGACTGTGCACGTGATTTTGGGAGGTACACAAGCAGTTACTGAAGGTAAAAAAATACCACTGTTTATCTGTCAGTAGAGGTGCTTTCCTTCTTGACATTCACAAAAAGATGTGAAAAGGAGAATTTTTGTTATTAGCAGATTTTCAGAAAATTAAAGATAATAGGTATCTCTCTGGATAGCTCATGAAGGATTCCTGGTGGGCTCCCGCGGTTCCATCTTTCCATCTGGTGTATTTTATGAAAGAAGAGCATGCATCACACACAGTGGAATATGCTTCACTATATTCACCAATCCTGTCAGATCTATAAATTAAAACAAGGACTTCTAGAACTATACCTAGAGGAGAAATCTTTCAAAAGAGTCTGATGATACTTTCCCTAACTGTATTAAAAGCTCTCCATGCTGTTGCCCTTGGGTGATATATAAAAATGTGACCGAGGTCTTTGCATATCCCAAGGCATATTTTCAAAAGCAAAAGGATATTAATCTGCAGCCAAACTTGTTTGCGGATAGGCAGTGCTCTGAAATTTCCCTGCAATCTCAGTATGTTACAGCTTTTCCTCTATGTTCTGCCTCAAAATCTAGTGGTACTGTCATGTATTTGTAATGTACTGCAGAATTTTATACTAAAGCTGCATAAAGAGGTTCATGATTTTTATAGTAAGTAGGAAAATATTCTGAATCAAAAAGCCTTATATAGAATCATAGAATCATAGAATATTTAGGGCTGGAAAGGACCTTAAGATCATCTAGTTCCAACCCCTTTGCCATGCGCAGGGAATATGTCAATATAAAATAGGTTTTGTCATAACTAGAGATGTGAAGGATTGATCAGATCTCATAAGGGTAAGATATAACTTTGAAACAACATTAACATTTGTGTTTCCATTTCCTTGTAACTTATGTAAAGTGCCTGAGCATTTGAAGGATTTTAAGAACCTACAAGTTGAAGTAGGTTTTGGACAAAGGCTGACAGCTTAAAGGTTTGCCTTCTTCTACAGGTAAAGAGCAATAAAAATTAAATGTGAAAGGCTAGCTAACATGTCTGTGAGCCCATGGTCGTCATGTGGGAGTATATCTTGTTGCCCACTCTCAGCAAAAAGAATGCGAAGTTGCCGTCTGGGGTGGAAAGGGGATGACTTCACTGGCATCTTGCCCATTTGAGTTGGTGTTAGAACAGCCCTTAAGCAACAAAAAAGAGATTATCTTTTTAGATTTTTTTTTTCTCTCTAGTATGCTAAGACATATATGTCATTATTTCTTCCTCTACTGGCAGAAGAGATGGGCTTAGAGAAAGCATAGGAACTTGCTTGGCTCTTCTCAAAAGCACAACTGCCTCCCTAGCATTTTCTATTTAGTGAAAACGAAATAATGTTATTTTAAATGCACATCATTAGCTGTTGTTTTGTTAACATAATCTTACTGATTTTGATAGCTGCTGTTGTCAGTTTACTTCAAATGAGGATTGGGCTATTTTAAAAAAATCACTTAACTTCCTAATCTCCTTTCTCAATTGGATATTTTGCTCTGCTTCATGCTATGTTCATGAGAGGCTATAATCTGTATATTTTATATAAGATTTTGTAACACATTTTCAACCATGACCAAGTTTAGATATCTAATCTAATCTATTTATCTAGACCACTTCTGTATCAGTAAAATGTACAGGCACTGCCGAAAGGTGTCTATAAGCTATCTTAAAAAATAGCTGGCATGAATGTTTCTCTTCAGAGATGTCTGCCTTTCCCCACAGATGGTGATCCTCCAGGCACTTCACAAAGACAGGAAAAATCTGGGGTTTATAGGGACAGGAAAGACACTTTACTGATAAAAGGAAGTTGTACCAAGGTTATTCAGACAACTGGAGTTAGTTTAGGGATTAAATGCATTTCTTCCAGAACTAACTTTCTGGCTCCATTAGCCAACTCTAGGAAACTGGAGGTGGTCTCTTTGAGAAAAAGATGACAAATAAAGGAGTTGCAGTCATTTTTTTTTTTCCCATAGAAATATAGGAAGGCTGTCTGTGAAACCCTCACTGATCTACAGCTGCTTTGTGATAGCTCAAAGCACTCAGAGATGGAAAAGAGAGTGGATGTGGAGGAATTGCACAGCACAGCACTAGCACTGAAACTGCACAAGCTGAATTTGCCAAGCAGCAGCCAGTGACCTCATACATCTGTTCGTCAGAGCTCAGCAGGCCAGCTGTGATGGAGAGAGACTAGCTCAAATGAAATGGAAGATGAAAAGTCTGGTGAAATTGCCACAAATAAAGTACAGAGTGGTTCCTGGAGAGACAAGCATCGCCATCTGCAGCAGAGCTAATGAAGCTTGGAGGTTTTATGGTTTTGTGTCTTGTGGCTGGATTCTCTGGTGTGAGTACCAATTAAAACTTTTCCTGCGGTTGGGGCAGCCATAGTAGTTGTCTTCTGTGTGAATTCTCCAGTGGGTGGAGAGCACACTGCAACCTTGTGATCAGAGAAGGTCTGACTTGATGAGACCACTAATGACATTTCTCTTTCCTGCTTAGCCATCTACCTTTTCCTACAAAGCCCCTACACTGGGTTGAACACAGTTAAGTGATTCAGAATTATCGGGATGTAGATGGACATGATGGCAGACCTATGTGCACAGATTCCTGCATATGCACAAATGGGTTGTAATCTCATACTGCTCACACTGCAGGGAGCATCATAGGCTGCAAATGTATGTATATGGACCTATGATATTATATCCTGGGACTTGTGATTTAAGTAATAAAGGCTGAAACATGCCTTTTGTCAAGGTGACGTTTACTAAGATGACAGTGAGTACAGAAGTGTTCTTGAATACACATGCCTTTCAGCTTAACGAGGGTCAGTAGAGACTTCAGCTACAGCTCCTGTTTGTAAGAGGAAAATAGCAAACCCCTCCATCCATATTATCTTCTTCATTAATTTCACATCACATGTTCATGGACTGATACCCATTAAGCTGACAAATGGCCACTTTTTACGATGATGATGGTGATGGCTGTTGGTTGTTGGGTATCCCGCTTGTGTGACCAGGGAGCAGCTATTTCAGGTGGCAGCACTTTCATTTTTGGAAGCAGAAGTCACCTTCAAGAGAAAGCCCACAGCTGTAAGGTAGAGGTGTCCTGGATTTAGCAGTATCAGTCATTTTTCTCCTTCTTAGTAGCTGGTGCAGCGCTGTGTTTTGACTTTTGGCCTGAGAACATTGCTGATAACACAAATGTTTTAGTCTGACCAAGGACTTTCTGAGTCTCATGCTCTGCCAGGGAGGAGGGAAAGCTGGGAGGAAGCAGAGACAGGACACCTGACCCAAACTAGCCATAGAGGTATTCCATACCACAGCACGTCATGGCCAGGATGTAATGGAGAGTTACCCAGAAAGGCTAGGATACTGCTGGATTGGACGAGGTTTCGGTTGGTGCTTGGTTGGGTGGGGGGGGTTGAGTTATTGGTCGGCTGGTGTTGAGGTGTTGTATTCTTTCCCCTTGTTATTTCCTTTATCATTATTATTATTGGTGGTAGCAGTAGTGATTTGTGTTGTACCTTAGTTACTAAATTGTTCTTACCTCAGCCTGTGGGAGCTGCATTCTTTTTGATTCTCCTCTCCGTCCCTTCAGGACTAGAGGGAGGGAAAGAAGGGGGGGAGTGAGTGAACGAGCTGTGTGACTTTGTTTAAACCACGACAAGAGGTCTGCAAAATTTGAATGAATTTTCTGGACACTCAGTTTTTCTTGGCACTGGAACAAGTGGACCAGTTCTCTGAGCTACTTACTTAACTCTTATTTTTAGTAAACTTTAAGAGTGACAATCAAATAGGAAAGCATTACCCTGCCTTAATTTCCTGGTTTAGTCACAGCCTTTCTGTGTGAGTTGAAATCCTGTACCATTTTTTATCCTGTAAAATTCTTCATTGCCTCACAGTTTCATTGCAAACTACTACTTTCTCTTTTTAGGTATAAAGGTACTAAAATATAAAATATTGAGATTAATACAGTTCCACACATCACAGAGACAGGATAAACTGCATTCAGAAGAAAGGCAAACTTCTTATAGACTACATGATACTATTTGCAGAATTCTCATTTTGTTCCATAATTTTAAAAAAGCTCCAAACCCTCAAACTTTTTTTCCCCCAAATCTGCCCCCCCGAGATTTAATCACTGTAATTATAATCAATGTATATATTAATTATAATGAATTGCTTCAGAACCACTGGCCCAGACTCATTGCTGTGGATTTTGTTGTAGTAGGAGTCTCAGAATAAGTCCTTTTCTATGATCCAGTCAAAATGGTGATCCCATCTGCTTGCTGGCAGAGCAGGAACATAGATTAAAACCAGCTCTTCCCAGATGTCAGCAGAGAATTGCTATATATTTGTGGATCTTATTCTTGAGAAATGTTATGCCAAGAACACCCCCACTTGGTCAAGGAAAGAAATGGAATCAGAGGAAGATTACCACATCCAAAACACATTGCACAAAAAACTACTGTTCTGTGCTTAGTTTTGGAAAACTGCTGTCTGTGAATGTCAGCATGAATTAAATTCCACAGGTCATGGAGAGAGAAAATAAAGTTATAAATTACAACTCTTAGCATTTTGACATCGTTCATTGAAAATTGTCACACAATCTGCATACTTCAGATTGTAGTGGAAATACTCAAGATAGCTTGTTTGGCACTATCAGTATCAGCAGTCATGTCTTTACAACATCAGCCTAAGTACAAACTAGTTTAATTTGTTGTTACTGAGGAAAACCAGTTTTCTTGAACAATAATCACAGAACTAGACAAATTCCTGTGCTCATAGGAACTATACCAAACTGTTCACATTTACTATTGAATACGTATAGCTGTTTATGTTGACATTTTTGAATTCACAATTAAACTTTATTTCAAGAATCTAACAAAAAGCACAATATCCATAAACTGTTCAACCCTCATCAAAATTCCCCCTAGATTTTCAGTGTTATTTGGTCAGATCCCATTGGGAAGTTAAAGCCAACAGCCTGTTACACAGTTCAAAGAACTGAAAACGTAATGTAAATGAAGCATATGACCAGAACTACAATCTCATGAAGGGTCTTATAATAATTTTTCTACCACTCCTCTCAAAAGAACTTTTAAGTTACAGTTGGGTAAAATAATGGTGTTTCTACCCTGTCACCTGGGAAATGAGCCCAGGCACATTCACTGAAAGAATGTTGTGAATTTTGGTACATGTTTTGGTTTTGGAGAGTTTTTTTGGTTTGGTTTTGGTTTGGTTTGTTTCATTTTTTGCTTTGTTTTGGGGTTTTTATTGTTTGTTTCTTTGGGGGGGGGTGGGGGTGGGGAGGGGATTAAATCTGTTTCTCTTTTATTTAGCAAGAAAATTTGTCCAGTGTTGAACACTCACAAAACACCCATGCACAAGACGATATCAACACAAACATTTTTCCTGCAGTCACTCTCAACTTCTCAAGAGCAGAAAAGAAAATCAAGAAGGCCTATTTTATTTACTGTAGACAATCAACTTATAATCATCCCTAATTAGGCTTCCAACAAGATGTTTGGTTCCAGTCCAGAAGTTCTTAATTAGTCTATACAGCCATTGATTTCAAGGGGAGTTTTATCTGAGTCAGGATTTTGAATGAGGTCATGAGGAGTGAGCCTGGAGGAAGCAAACGGAGCCTCACCCTTGTGCAGGTGTGTGGGTGAAGCTGCAAGGAGCTTCTCCAGGCTCTGTAATCTTTTTTGGTCCCCTGTGGGGAAAAAGCTGGCTTTTAGTGGGCTACTACAGGAATTTAGAAGCATTCAGACAGTGATAAATGTGCTTCAGAAAGGGAGAAAGATCCCAGGAAAAACAAAAAGCAGTGTAGGGAAAAGGAATTCACAATAAAGTTCAGGAACAGAAAAGCTTCAGAAATATGAAATGAGAGTTTGAACTTGACTTTGGCTTTCTGTGGAAAGGAAAAGAATGCTTGTGGCGGGAGACTGGAAGGAAAATGTGAGCAGGATGTGAAGAGCAGTGAGGCTCGAGGGGGAATCAGAGGTCAAACCAGCTGCCTGGGAGGGGGCTCTGGGAGGTCTCTGGCCAAACCTCCTGCTCGGACACAAAAAAGAAACTTGGCCTGAGAACTGGTGGGTCTGTAAAAGTGCAGACAATGAAATAAGAAGAAGGAATTACTTTACATAAAGAATGGGGTGACATGCTGTGCTGCTGTGGGAAGATGAGGACTGAGGTGCTGTAAAAGGCACAGAGTCCCCCTGCCAAATTTAAAGCCTCATAGTATGGGGGTAATTGGATTACTTAAAGTAAATCACCTCTGTAACATCAACAAAATCATACACTTTTCTTAAAACTGATATATCAGTTTTCTGAAACAGGTGAGGAATTTTTGACAAAATTTTCTATGCACATGAACAGAATTCCACCTGAATGGTGGAACTGGCTTAAAAATAACAAGAAAAATTTTAAACAACTGAAAATAGATTCCTGTATGCAGCAATGACTTTAACCTTAATAAGATACAGATCTCCCTCTAAGACTTTAAAATATGAATTGAAAGATTTCACAGACTGTGCATGTAACAGTAGGTAGATGATGAAGTTCAGTAAATCCAATTGTAGCAATCAATAAGTATGCATTGGCTTTTTACTTACCTTCTTATTAAAGCTAAATTAGCTAAGGTTTATTTCAGGCATTGTTATAATTTAAAAGGATTGCCATTAATTCATCTCTTATTGAAAAAAAAATTACTCCTTATTGGAAAGGCCATAAAACAAACCTGAAAATCTTTATCCGTGGAATTGGTCTCACAGCACATAGTGTCATCAGTAAAACATCTCACATAGTGGTCAGTGCTGCTGTGCAGAACTGAGGACTATCAGAAGTAGTAGGTATTGATCATTTTCTGTCCTGACACACCCTAACACATGTTTTGATGTTGGTATGGCTCTTGGATCATGTCTCACCTCCTTTAGGACATGTCAGTTCAGCACCCAGCTGACCTATCCGACATTCCTGGCATACCTTCAGTCAAGCCCCATGAGCTGATATCCATAAAAAGCCACCTTAGCTGACAGAAAGGGTACAACACCCTGGGTTTAAACGCCTAGGTTTTAAAATTTCCTTGGTAAAACTTATTTTTGCCTGGGCCACCCAGCTCTGCCCTTTCATCCTGCAAGGAGCAGCTTGCATCTTCCCTTCCAGGCATTATGAGTCTGAGGGGGGGAAGGCATTGGCTGAATCTCTCACAAACCAAATATTAACTCTCACAAACCACCTGTGGGGGAAAAGTCTGCTTTTGCACATATCCTTCTTACATATTCTGTGCATACTACAGTTTGTCTCCTGCATAGCCCAGGCAGTTTTCTCAGGGCTATGTGATTTACATTCTGCATAGGTCTATGTGGATCCACACCTCTCAGCAGGAGTGATTTTTACAGATTTACTGTACCAGCCAGAGGCCACAGTGGGATCTGAGTTTTTTCTTATGTAGATGTGATTCACAACAGTCTCAAGGACAGAATATCCCCCAACTACAGTGGGCTTAAACTCCTGGGAAAATCACACCTTTCCGAGGTGGAAGGTCCTTTGCAAGGCACAATCCCTGATACTTTTTAAAAGGGCCTGCCACATGATCAAGTTATTGAATATTAACGAGTGACTATGCATCAGCTGAACCACAGAGCTCCTGCATACTTAATGGTAGCCCACTGGTACTGCCAAGGATAACATAAAAGTATTTATTACCTTTTCACTGAGGTCTGGTGTGACTCAGTTTAACTACATTTGCTACAAACTAAAAGCACACACACAGAGCCAGCTGCCGCCACCCAGCTGACATATGGTAAGTTATGAATCTGTAGTCACAGGGGATAGAGCGAAATCAGTAGTCAGGTTCATCAAAGTTGCTCATGCACTTCTGAAATGCCATGTCAAATGTCAGTATGATAGAAAAAGTACTAACAAGTATCTCCTGATTCAGAAAAGACGTCTTTCAACTGCCAGGAGAAAAACTGCAGTGATACCCTGAAGCACTACTTTGACTTTGCCTGTACAGTGGCTCTGTTCCTAAACCCTCCTTCCACCCTGAGAGGTTGCACCTCACCCAAAAGACCTTGTTTCTCACCAGAACTCCTTTGCATGGCCACCATACTCTATATCAGAGGATGAAGAGATGGATCACAGACCAGTGCAGACTCATCTCAGTAAGATGTCTCAACCTGGTCTTCTCCTAGGCTGTATACAGCACAGCTTATCTTGTAAATAATACATTTTTAAGCTTATGCACACAAACAAGCCTTGTGTGTTATTGAGAAAAGTGGCCTTTCTGGATTATGGAGGTGCCTAGGGTTTTGTTTTTGTTTTTGTTTTTGTTTTTGTTTTTTGTCTGTTTGTGGGTTTGGGGAATTTTTTGTTGCTGTTGTTTTTTTGTTTGTTTTTTTTTTTTTTTCGCTGCTGCAGAAAATGCACATCCACAAGAAATGTTTTTCTTTCAGATAATACCAGTCAGTTGGTGGCAAGGCATAAGAACACTAGTAGGCAATTGGTATTTTAGACCATCTTGGGGCAGAAGCCACTGAACACTTAATATGATATTGCTAAGGAAGTCAATATGCTATGCTACAGCGATCATCAAAAGTTTATGAACTCAAAGGCTAGGTCACAAGAGGTTTCTATGGGCCATCAGGTGTTGCAGTGTGAGACATGCTGAACTGTTGCTTGCAAAATTCCTTTTCTGAAATACATGCTTCAAGTGTGGCACCTCAACATAGCTTGCAGTTATTTATATTTGTTCCTATTTTAATATGGTGCAGCTGATTTAATCAAATTGTCCTCAATATTCTAAGGGAATTGAGTATTCTTATTCTGCACCCCAGAGAGATAAAATCTCATCTTGAGCTTAATTCAAGCTAGCAGCATGCAAATACAACCATGGGGTGCATGTGTGTCTGTGATGACTGCACATCTAGACCTCCTGTGCACTAATCCCAAAAGGTTACTTTGGTAGTGTTAGTCTACACTTAAATTGCAGTGTAGAAATCTCTTTTCAAGACCATTCTTCCCTACCTCTGTAAAACCTGAGGTAAAAGAAAAAAAAATCATATTCCCTTATTATACATGAATATGCACCAGTAGCATTCTGTCAACCTTGCTGATGTTTTCCCATTAAAATCTGCATTTTCCAATGGCTTCTAAATGGACATTCTAAGGTGGGATTTCAAAAAGCATGTCATTAAGTGAATTTTGCAGCAACCAAAGTCACTGGAAAAGCTCCATAAAGAATAGAGTTTGGCAAAGACAGATTTTCAGAACAACAAAAAAAATCAATCCAAAGAATCACTAACCCAGAACTCCTTGACCATTGTTATTGCAACAGGTGCTCACTAAGCAAGACAGGACCACTCTGTTTTTACTGGTGAAGAAATAATATTGAAAGGCTGATGCTAATGTGAAAAAAACATTTGCTTCTTTTCATACCATTTAAATTGCGGTCCTGTTACCATAATGTATTGATGACATGCAGGAGTAATATCCCTTGAAAACATGATTTTATTTCCAGAACTCTTAGTCCTCTGAGGACTTCCTGCCTTTCCATTTAAGATAGCTCAAGACCTTATATGAAGGCATGATTTTTGCAAATAGCATTTGCTTTTTGTACATGCTTATACCAAAGGACTTTTTTTGCAGCCTCACTTTCTGTCCCCTGTTCATGCGAGTTTCTTGGAGCACACAGGAGCCCTGCAACGGCTGTGCAATGGTCACACTTGACAAGTGTTTCACTGTTTTACTACCCTCGTTGTATAGACATTCTTCCTTGTATCAGATCTGAATTTTCCCTCCTTTAGTTTAAAACCATTACCCCTTGTCCTATCACTACATACCCTACTAAAAAGTCTGTCCTCATCTTTCTTATAAGGCCTCTTTCAGTTTTGAAAGGCCTCAATAATGTCTCCCTGGAGCCTTTTCTTCTTTAGGCTGAACAAGCCCAACTCTCTCAGCCTGTCTTCATCGGAGAGGTGTTCCAGCCCCCTGATCATCTTTGTGGCTTTCTCTGGACTCATTCAAATAGGTCCATGTCCTTCTTACATTGGGGGTCCCAGAGCTGAATGCAGCACCACAGGTGGGGTCTCACGAGAGCAGAGTAGAGGGGCAGAATCACTTCCCTTGACCTGCTGGCTGTGCTCCTTTTGATGCAGCCCAGGATAAGGTTGGCTTTCTGGGCTGCAAGCGCACACTGCCGGCTCATGTTCAGATTTTCATCCACCAGCATCCCCAAGTTCTCTGCAGGGTTGCTCTCAACCCCTTCATCCCCCAGTCTGCACTGATGCTGGGGGTTGCCCTGAACAAGCTGTAGGACCTTGCACTTAGCCTTGTTGAACCTCATGAGGTTTAAATGGGCCCTTTTCTCAAGCTTGTCCATTCCCCCCAGGATGACATCCTGTCCCTCAGGTGTGCCAAACTCACCACTCAGCTTGGTGTCATCTGCAAACTTGCTGAGGATGCACTCAACCCCACTGTCTATGTCAGCAATGAAGACACTAAACAGTAGTGGTCCCAGTACAGACAACTGGGGGATACCACTTGTCACCACTGTTGGTGCTTCTTAAACAGGTTGCCTGAGTACAGATTGCAACTGGGACAAGATGCTTTTGCAGAATCAAAGATGCCTCCAGAAGACTCAGATCTAACTGAACTTCAGTGTTCAGACCCAGGTCCTGATGCTTCACTAGTACATGCATAATAGATAATTTTCAAGTTTGTCATCTGCTCAACAGGTAACAAAAAACTACTACATTGGTATGTATCTGTAATGTGCCTAATGGTAAAAATCTTCATCTGCTGAGAAGTTTAAGAAGCGAGAAAAAGCCTGGAACCGGTTACCAAGACACAAGTTAGCATTTATGCAACTACAGCTTCTCCATAACACTGAGCTTTGATTCTCCAAAGTTTGAGAGATTATTTCTATTCTTTAATTAAGATTCCCAAGATAAAGTTGCTGAGCTCTTAATGTTAAACATCAGGTAAGGAGGGAAGTTGCAAGCCCTAGGAGAAAAAGATGCTGCAAGGCAGAGTGGGTTTTTCTTTTCTTAAATAAGCATGATAAGAGTGTTTAGTAAAAGTAATAAATGTAAAGAGGGAAATAACAAACATAAAGAGGGAAACTACATGGGTCATGTAGTAAGGCCATGACATTAATTTCTCAGCTATTCCTGCTAAGAAAGGGACCATTTGCTGTAGGTGTAGAGACTTAAAAGCTGCCCCTCCTAACCTTGCAGGAAGCCATATGCAGCTTTTCACAGCCCATAATTTCACCGATCCCACAGGAGGTGGGGGCTGCGGGCGCATGTGAGCGAGTCCCCGGAGCCCTGTTCCTGATGGGAAAAAGATTAGGGCGGCTTGCAAAGGGATGGAGCGACACGATAGGGAAGATAACTCAGGGAAGCGCTGCCCCGAAATGATTTCTTACTAAATTGCCTGCGCGTTGGCTTGACAGCCCCCCAGTTCACTGGGATTAACATCAAGGCTCCGGCGCGGGAGCGGTTCCAGACTGACCGGCGAGAGAGACAATAGACAAAGCTGAGGTCTTTCATCTCGGGGCCGCTGGAGCTGAGCCCTGACAGGTGATGGATGAGCAGAAACCGGCACGACTTCCCCGCGTCCTCCCCAACACTGCGCGGTTTATGGCCCGGCACACTGCGCCCATTATCCCACCGCTCGCCCCCAGCCGGCCCTGACCCCCCTCTCCCCGGGGCCGCTGCGCCCTCAGCCCGCTGCCCGGGAAGCGGCTCGGGGGTGCGCGCTGGCCTGCGCGGCGCCGCTGCGCGACCGCGGCCGCCGGTGTTGCAGCACCACCTACGGCCCAAGCGGGGGGACGCGCTTGTGGAGGGGCGGACGGACAGCGGCGGGGCGCTGCATGGCGCTGCGGCCGGTCTGTGTTCGTCACCCCGCCGCGCTCGGTGCCATGCTCGGGCCTCCATCACTTCAGGTGCTCTGTGCTTCCTGATCGTCACTGCCACCCGACCAGACCATGGAGTGTATCCCTTGGGGCTCCTGCAGGGAGACATTTAGACAGGAACTAGAGCGCGAGCAGGGGATTCCTCCTGGAACACTGAATTCAGCCCTCCGCATGGCTTTGCAGGATTTTGGTCTGTGCCCATGACGCTTGTCCAAAACCACATAAAATATTCAACCTGGTTTCAGTCTAGTTGCTTCTACATGAGGAAATGCCCATCACATACCTTTTCATGAGCTTGTTTAGCTCTCCAGTGATACAAACACTCAAGTCTATGATTCAACCGCTCCCTTCAATATCATCTAAATTCCAAGATGCTCTGAAATATCTAAACTCCTTTTGGATATGTGATTCAAACTCATCCTTTCTAACACAGGGGAAAAACAAAAGCAGCTTTAATACTTCTGGTAGCACAACAGTGGTGCTACTTTGTAAGCTAAAAAAAAAAAGATCTCTAAGCAGGAAATTCCCTGCAGATTCACATAGATTTTTTTTTTTTTCACTCACTTTCTATTTTATTTCAGATAAAGAAATGAGAAGGATCATGAAGGATTAAGTTCAAATATTATAAAAGAGATAATAGTGTAATTAATTGGGCTTTGGGGGGATAAGGCCTGAATGAAGAATGGGTGATCTTTAAAAACAGATTAATTTAATGGAGGGTTATGTGTACAAAATTTAGAATGCTTATATTGTCATTAAAACTGGTGTAGACATACCACATCAATGGCTTTTTTCAAGCATCACCGTAAGGGTGTGTTTTCCCTGCAAATGCAGTTATTTACCATAGCTAATTTAGGGGAGGAGGGTATGCTTCCAGGATAAATCACAGAGAGCACTAAACTTGATGTGCACATATGGTGGAGTCATTGTACCTGTAGATGATGATGCAGAGACAAAAAGAAGCTTGGGGAAGCAAAAAAAAACAACTGCCCGAGCTTGCTCCTGATAGAACTTGATTGATGTGTATTCCCTACCTTACTAGTCAATACACAAAAAAACAATACCTTAGTAAAACACAGCAAAACATTAATACAGAGGCCTCTGAGTTACAGTGTTACACAGCTGACAGGTTTATAAATTCAGACTTCAGGTAAGCTATGAAGAATGCATGCCAATAAGCTGAATAATAAAATGAATGAGAAAGCATTCACATAAATGACAGGAAGATGGACTGGAAAAGCAACAAGAAAGAAAGTTGAGGTGAACCGCTGCAGCTTTCAAAGGTACAATGGTAAACTTGATTGTCAGCTTTTGGATTGTTTTTTTCTTTAAGAGTGTCAATTTCCTGACCTCACAAAACACACAGACTTGTTCTGACTAATTTCATGAAGCACTTCTACTGCTGATGAACAGATTTGCTTTAGATTTTGTGAGCACATAAACAGGTCATTTGAAAAGCAGTGCAGTAAAACCATTTTAGGCAGTGAAGCTTCTATTTTAAATTATAAAAATTTGGATTTGATACAAAGTTAGAGACCTTAAAAAAATTCAAGTCTGGTTGGCATTGCATACCAAATGTTACCCTTCTCATTGAATAATCTTGCTGCAAGCCATATGGATTTATCTAAAAAAAAAAAAAACCCAAAACCAAACAAAAAAAGCCCAAACCCAATTCTCTATTTCTATAATTTACAAAAGATGACAGCAGATTGCCAGTAAGGTTTGTGCCTGTTCCCAAACTATTTCTGGCATTTCCACCATTCTGTTTGATGAATTTGGTTGAGGCAAACACTCTTTTCTGCTCAGTTTGACACAAACTGGTGGTATTTATGAAAATTTTCCTGTGATACTTTACAGCAAGTGAGAGTGGTTCTAATCTCAGTGATAAATGGCTTAAGCAGTTTGTAATTTACTGCGATTAACAGAGATGGTTTGAGACTCAGGCAAGGTTCTTTAACTGTTACCCTACAGGTTCCCTCCCACACCCCCCTTCAGCTTGCTCACTTCCTTGTGCTGTGATTTCTGCATTCCTGAGACCAGCTTTAATAGGGTGGTGGAGCATAACTGTTTGCAAGTACATAAGGTTTGCTTTGAAATCACAGGTGATCTTTACATTTCTAGCAGGCAGAACCTCCACTTGTGTAGAGCTGCTGGATTCAGTGCAAAGAATTTGGCTCGGGTGACTGAATACAGCTGAGCAGAAATCCTGGGAATACCCCTCTTCACCGTGGCTCACAGAGGCACTGCTGGGTAGAGTCTAAATCTTACATTACAGTTAAGAACCTGATTGGTTTGTCATACATGATTTTTGATTAATTTTGATTTTTTTATTTTTTTAATTAAATTTGATTAATTTTTTTATTATTAGTCATACATGATTAAAATCATACAGTTCTGATGATTTTAATGAAACCATTCACATAGGGAAACTGTGCAACATTTATCCATTTTCCAAGGAACATTACCATATTATATAACATCGTGCCATTAATGTTTGCCTATCTGAACTGATAAGAGTTAGCTGTGTCATAATATTTATTTAAAATTGCCCTGACAATATGTTTCCATAAATTACAGTATCTGATCATTCTATATATAGTCCCTGTCCATGTGTTGAGGCTTCAACTTGTTCCCTACTGTTCTCACTAATGAAAAACATTGCTATGAGCAGTTTTCTATACACATATATTAATTTTGGATTACTGAGATTGCCTAATGAGATTATAATTCTCTGTTAATTATTTCTGATGGAGAATACACAGCACAGAATTTGGAAAATATCTTTATATAGTGATGAAACCAACTTCCAGTAGGTTTTGTCGGAAATATTCCCAAGAAAGCCTTCACAGTTCTGCAAGACATTATCCTGCATAATGCCAGTAAGGCAGAATTAGTTCAGGTTGCTGCTGCTGACAGCAAAAAACTTCTCAATTGTTTCACCCTATCAGGCTGCCACACTTGGAAATTATTACAAGCAATAGCTAGGAACAAGAAAATGAACAAACGAAAAAGCAGAGAGAGAACTTTCTTTTCTCCAAATACTCTTGGCACCTTTGGATGATCATCTTATACTGGATCCTAACTCATTCATCTGGGTGAAATTGCCTCCAGTGGAGCATCTCTCAATGAACTGGTAAAAAATTTTCAATGAATTCTAATTTTTAGGGCACTTCTGGATTACGTTTTATTATGCAGCACTGGAACAATAGGGATTTTAAAGGTAAGATGAGTTTTCTCAAATTATTTTTGAAGTAAGATGTTGTATACCAGTGTGCTTTACTAACTGATGTTTGCAGGCAGCAGTTCAGCTGGTTGAAGGGAAGGTGGACTTTGCTAGATTTTGGTTTAATTTTCCATTTAATTTTCTGTGAGGCTCTTATTTTTGCTGGTTCCTGTTTGAGATGCTGCAGCTCTGGTAAGCTTGACACAAATATTTTCTTAAGGTGAATATGGATGCAAGGTACATCTTATAACTGCTAGGAAATCAGGGAAGATGCTGAACCTTTTACCACCATCAGTGTTCTGCTGATTATGGTAAACAGCATTGCAATAAGGAAGTGTATACTAAAGCTCTGACTAGCATTAAATGAAAATGAATTCGGCCCTTTCTTACTCATAACGTCTGCACTAAAAAAAGCCAAAGCATGAAGTCAAAAAATGTTAACTGAACATTCTTTGGTTATGTTAAACCCTTGGACTAGAGGATCTCTAGAGATCCCTTACAATTCTAACAATTCTGTGAAGTTTAAGAAGTTGTGTGGCTCAAGAGGAATGGACCTGAAGAGCTGACATGATGTCCCTTGTATACGTATGTTGGAGGTTTTACTTAATGCCAGATCTATTCTGGTGACATGGACAATACTCATTAGCAGCTAGAGCTCTGAAGTGAACTTCTGGAGCACATCTCCTGGTTTAGTATCAGGGGAAAGGAGATGCTTCATATGCTCCAAGACAGCTCCACCACATGGGCAAGAGAGTTGCTTCAGAAACTCCATTCTACTGATGTAAATTAAAAAACTAATGCAGACACATCCAGATACATTGCTTAATTATTGCAAGAGGGCCTGCTGCATATGGAGGCAAACTCTGCCATGTCACTAGCCCTCATCATAGACCCAGCTGTGGGCTATTGTGTTTGCGAAAAAAGCCACAACCGTCCTGCCCTTACCACACACACAGGTCTCATATGCAAGAGAAGAGGTGGTAAATGCAACTCACATTTCCTCAACTTAATCTGCAGGCTGGGTATTAAGGAAGTGAGAAATACATGTCCGATGACCTCAGGTTATGTCTATGATTGAAAACAACACATGCCAAAGATCATAGCTTGGCTCACACCCACACACCTCAGCTCTCTTCCCTCTAAAACCAGGGTCTCCTCAGGTAAACACCTTGCATCTTGTAGTGAAGTTGCACATATTTCTTATCCACTTTCTGCCTTTTTGTTGTTGTTGTTGTTTTGGTTTTTTTGTGTGGTTTTTTTTTTTTGTTTGTTTACTCTTTTTTAATTTTAGAATTGAATAAAAATTCTGTCAGAGCAAGGTAAATCCTCTCTCTTCAAAAGAGTGGCACTATTACGTTCCTACAGCTCTTTTTTTATGGTAATCATGGAATCATGAAATGGTTTGGGACCTTAAAGATTATCTAGATCCAACCCCTCTGCCTTGGGCAGCGGGAATGACAAAACTATCTGAACTTGTTGCACATGCTGACAAAGATGATGAAATGACACTCTGTGTGGGAATTTGGTGTGGATTAACCATCACTTATTTTATCATTCTTACTGAGGACCAAACCTGAGAGCATGTAAGCACACCTCAAGTCTTCAGCACCTAATACTTGGCCTCAGAGACTAATGCACCTAAAATCTTCCACACTTAGCACAAAACTAGTACAATTAAAGCCCATATTGCAGATCCTGTATATTTGCAAATTGCTTTGGTTTCATGGCACTGATGAAGATCCTGCTGATGCCAGGGATTCCAGTCATCAGTGCTAGTGCTGGCAGTTCTGTAGGTGCTGCGGCCTCACTGTTAGGCAAAAATTGCCTTCAGTTCTCAGCTTACACTGAGAATCTTCCCTGTCTTCTACTATATTTTTTGTTTTTTGTTACAATACCACACTAAAAATAGGAGCCTGTATTTCTACACAGACAATGTAGTTAAACAGGGTTCAAGTATAACCTGCCAGTATTTTGACTCAGAATGCAGTGCTTGGAAGGCACTTGGATAAATTAGAGTTGTTCATTAAATAAAGCTATTCTGTGTTAATTCAGATGGCTTAACATGATGTGAAGAAGTTATTCCTAAAAATTAGACACAGAATCCTTAAAGATGCATGGAATAAATTCCTTGCATTTGGTTCAGACAATTTCTTAATTTAAAATCTCTACATCTATGAAACTCCTGTCGGTGGACACTCAAACTGCACATCCAGTACTTGTTCATATTAGGAGCATTAATTCCAGATAGGAGTGAAAACTTAAGAACTACCTCTTTAGTCTAACACCTGGATGTTCAAGGGGAAGTATTTATTATAAATTCATTTGGCTATTAGAGACCTTATAGACTATCGACTTAGCATGAGCACAGCTGCATAGACAAACACGCCTATAAAAATAAAAAAAAAAAAACAACCCAAACCCAACAAAAAACCAAAACTCCCCACCACCTAAAACTCCAGGTTAATCCAAAATAATTCACTTTAATTAATCTCATAAAGGAAAAACATACTTAGAGTCTACCTTTATAGATAATACTAATGTGGGAAGGACTGAGAATGCAACAGAAAGCCTTGGGTAGAAAGCCTTGCTCCTGGAACATGGTCCCATTTTCCCCAGGCTATTCTTTCCCTCAGACACAATCATTGACATAGCAGTAGAAACTAATGTGACCAAAAAACCCAGAAGGATTAATTTTCAGCTGCATACTGTAGACTGTCAAGTGACATGACATGTGGCTCAGAACAAAGAACAGGGTGGAAATGCATGAACAGAGGTAGGGGCAGGTGGGGATGATGCCCTTTAAGCCACAGACATTGTAAAAGGACCATGCAATTGCACCCAGTAATACACTGAAGGCCAGAAATGGCATTCAAAATAATCTTGGCAAATGGGAAATTCACTGAAAATAAAATAGGAGCGAAGTACTGTACTTAAGTAACATAAATGACCATTGCAGGTGTATTGCAAGACTGCAAGTTTATTTCTATGCTGACTCTTAGAGAGCACCATCTTGACCCTGTACCTCTATCCTACCTATGTGAATTTTGGGTTGCTGCTCCAGTTTGGTTATGACTAAGTATCAGGGCAAACCAGAGAGATGGTTGCTCTACAAGTCAGGGAGCCGATACTCAGCCTGCTGCCAATGCCTACTGCAGATAACATCTGCAGTAATCCTTGTGTCCTACAATTGTTTCACCTACAGCCTCCAGTTTCTGACTTTTCACACAAGGCAGGAGACAAAACAAACAAAAAATCTGTCCTCACAAGTGTAAATCCCAACCTACATAACATGGGTAGAAGGCGTATGTCTCTCATGTTGCACATCCACAGCTCAACCCAACATTGAGGTCCTTCCTCAGTCTTCAAATAATCCTTACTCAGGTGGAAACTTTATGGAAGGGTTCACCTCACCAGAGACCTCAGTTGCCTTCTCTAGATAGCATTCTTTCTTATATCTAGGCTTTATATTAATCAGTTTTCACAGACAGGCACCTCAAAGATGTACTGTGCTTTTCATACTTCAACAGGGTACAAGGCCTATAGGGTTTCCTACATGGCTCTTGTAACTTCCCACTATGAATGGAACAAAACAATATACAAATCTAACGTGAGATTTCTTTTCTTAGGCTTTTACGAAAGGGATAATTTCTTTTCCTAGCATTTAGATAAAAGGAAAGCTTTTTTTTTTTTTTTTCCTAGAATTACCTTCTGATGTCATTTAAACTAATGGAATTACACTAGAATATAAACAATTTGCAAAAGAAGAGACTCAGGCTCCTAAGCCATGTTTACATAGGCGTCTGAGTGAGGAAACCCTTTTTCTGAGCTGCACACACACCATTCTCCATGGAGCGTGGTTTGCATAAAGCTGTATTGTTTCCTCTTCCAACTCACTCAGAGGCCTTTTTGTGTTTTTGCTGCTTCCCCCTCCCCAGTCCAATACACAGCCCATTTTTATCTTTTTATTCTTACTGCTGCTGTGTCCTGCTTCCTTCTTTGGCCTCTTCACAGGATTTAGCAGAGCTCGGACTCAGCACACGAACAGTATCTCTCTGAAACCAGCCTGTACTTTACAGGAACACAGCTACGTCAGCCCCAGTTAGGGGCCAGGACCTTCTCTAAACAGATCCTGAGACCCTTGGCTTCTGGCAGCAAAGTGAACCGCAGGGTGGGGAAGTCCATGGCTCAGCATTTAGCCTATGTCAGCCATAAATCACACCCCCCTGGTTTTACTCTATAGGCATATATAAAAAAAAAAAAAGAAGAAAACACAAAATGTATAATACTGGTTTAAGTTTGCTTCCAAAACATCGTTCTGAACATCTTATGCTAATAAGTTAACCCCAGTTAAGATCAAGGAGTTATACAACTGACATAAAGAACCATTCACAAAATTCACCTCTTGCTTGGCACCCATGATTATTACATCCATCACAATAACTATTTTTTCTTCTGTTCTTTTCTTACTTATTTTGACTATCTGCTGACAATAATTATATACCAGGAATAAGGCAGTGAGAGTAACATTTTACCTACATTCACTTATGCTATGCTTCACCTTTCTCAGATTATATTAATTATAATTAATGGCTTTAGCAAACCACTCTTACAGTCAAAGGGCACTCAAATAAGGAAGAAAAACAAATGCAATTTCTGACTCCAGTGTACTTATGCAAGCCCTGTTAACCCACTGATTAAATGATCTAGCCTTGCATAATTATTCCTGCTATAACTGGCAAACAAAGGCAAAAAGGTGGCTTTCCCAGTGAAAAACAGTGCCAGGATATCTTGCCCATTAATTTCTATCTAAGCTTTAAAAACATTGTTGTTAGAATGTCAGTATTTTGCCTTAATGTTCACAAAATTCAATCAGGATAAATTCTTGTATTTGAAATCAATTACAGTGTTTCAGCAGGGGATGAGAGATGATATGTAAATCCCTCATATTTTAGACTGCATGGCAGAGTTTGCATTTCATCAGCTGGCTAGTTTTATATAATACTATTTAATAAAAAGGAATGTTTTCCTTAACGCATATGAACATGTTCTGGTGTTTGTTTAAAGGACTAACTACACAAAAGGTATAATGGAATACAAAAAAATTGTCTGATGAACCATATTTTTTTCTCCACTCAACATCTCTGTCTTCTTGAACCACAGTTACCTGGAGGACAATTCAAAGTGCCTACATAAAAATGTAGCGCTACTAATAAATTGAACTGGTCTTGTTTCTGGCCAGTGGGTTGACAGGTATGATTTGGCTATACCCATATCCTCATTCTTTCTCTGCCTTCAGAACTGCATTGTCACACCTGACACAGCAAAGACTTGAGCCGTCGGTTGAGCTTCTTTGGTACTGGGGTATGGGGTGCTACTGAAGCATGCCAGGCATCAAGAAACTCGGAACTCACACCTGCGCTGTGGCCCCATACAGTTGCACAGCTGAAGTGTCTGTGCTCACGGAAGGGCTTTTATTCACCTTGTAACAGATTTATCTAGACCATATTTCTTTAGCTACTTATAGGCAATCTGTGCAATCTGTGTGGGGTAGCATTAAAAGTGCACAGAGGAAAATTGCTGCTTCTCCCCTGCTACTTCTTCCACTGTATTAAGGAAACTATACTGCTTTGACATGGTCTGACATGGCCTGTTTTCTACCTGGGCTCTTATTTTCAATTCCTGAATTTTAAACTCAGGCACCTGCATCACTTCCCCTACATGTAACTACAGCCTGTGCTAAGCCAGCTCATCAAATACCTTATGATGAAGTTCATCAGGCCCAATCTACTCCAAATACTTGGCTAAGGCTGGGGCACTGAAGCACAAACTCAGTATTTAAGGACATTACTTGCAGCACATCTACTACTTCCTATGGGAAAATAGTGAAAAAACACTAGCTGACAGACCAAGCAGCAAGTAACACTGCAAAGGTTTCAATTATGAGGGTTGTTTTCTTGTACCAGTATTATGTGCCATTGAAAGCCTTTCTTTTCCCCGACCACTTTAATGATTGCACGGATTCTTCCTCTAAAAATATCTCCACTACTATCAATCTAGAGCAGAGTAACTCCACTAAGTCAGTGCAGCAGTACCTATAGGAGACAATTTCTGGTTTTAAGTGTTCCAAAGAGCTGAATTCCTTTGCAATACCTCTTGGTTTCACTGCCAAGTTCTAGAAGCTTTTTGTGGATCCTAAACATTTCCAGTCCTCCTGTGCCTAGTTGTTTGTATTTGCCTCTCATGTTCTGATTTCACTGTTTAAAGGGCGAGGAAAGTTTACTGAATGGAAGGACCTTGGAGTCTACAATATCAAACAGCAAAGTGACCTCAAAGGAAAACATATTTCATTAATAAGAAAAAAAAGTTTCCTTGCAAATCCAGCTTGTTTTACCCACCCAGATCTGTCTTTTTGCTGCCTCTGTAGTAACACATGTTTTATATGAATCTATATTAAGATGAATTTCAACCTACAAATAACTAGATACAGCAATGCAGTAGGAGGGAATTCCTACAAGATGATGTAAAGTTTTTTAAGCAGTAAAATTAAAAATAGCACATACAATCTGACCAGTGGATTTGGATCTGAACCAAGGCAACACATTTGGGAAACATTATCAAGTTTATCAGAGGTAACATATCACAGAAAATCTGCTTCTGTTTATACGCCATTTATTATTCATTTTTGACATTTCCCTTTTTTCTTAAACCTTTTTTACCCCTAAGCAAATATATGTTAGACTTAACTGAAACATGAGATAACAGACTGGTCTTTTAATTTTATTTCCCTATAAGACAAAAGCAGATCTGACTGGAAGAAAAAAAAAATTAAATTCTATGAAATACAAGTACAGAAAAAAAAAAAAAAGTACCACTGGTAATAAAGGAGAAATCCGCCTTGCAATGAAAACCAAGAAAAATTAAGATGCCTAACAAGATTAAAATAAGTGCCAAATTCGGTCCTTCCCTATGCTGTCTTGCATTTCATGATGTATAAATAGCATATTACGGATTTGTGTCTCGTGCAACATACCGTACTGTGATTAAAAGCTGTATTTTACATCTAGGACACCTATATTAATAGTGTTGCACCAGCTTAGACTTTTTTGCCTATGGTTGTCAGAATCTCCACGTCAGAACAGTTGATAGTAACTACGTCTAGCTCATGGAAAAATATTAATAATTAAGGCAAACTCAGTCTTGGTAAATCACCCAGTCCCGTAACTTCACTCAGACAAATTCTCACTCCTATTATCACAATAAGCTTTAAATGAAAAAGAGCCATACTTTTAATCTATCATTGAAATAAAGGTCATCATTAAAAGTCAGTTTAAACCTGGTCCAAAGTCAGCCAAGATTTATGCAGTCTTTTTACTGAATGCAGTTCAAGTTAAAACTCAACAAATTTGAATTCTGTTAGCTGTTTGCACATCAGTAGTTTGTAATTTTCTTCAGTGGATTCAAATGCAAAATATCAACATGTCTTTGAAAGCTGTTATTGAACAGTGGTTTGTTCTGATGCTGAGACCTCCAGCTGAGGTGAAGGTTTATTATACTTTGCTTGTATGAGCAAAACTTTTGGAGTGGTTTCAAGAGCAGATCTTCCCTTCGTGTGCTCTAGAATCCACACCTGGACACCATCCTATCAGCAAACGCTCTTTGTATCTCAAAAGAAAGCAAACAATAACAGTCCTAAAACAGTGAAGACATTTATTTTATAACGCAAGGAGACACTTAGAATATAATAAGCATATATTATTTAGTGTTTATTCTTTATTTTACTAAATGCTGAAATTTCGTAAGCAAAAATTTTCAGAATCTTTGTGATAATACAGCTCTGATTTTATCAGTTGTTGCATACTGTTGCTGATGTAAATGCTTTTGAGTACCTACTAAGTATTTCCAATTGAACAATTATTTATGGTAATAAAAAATAGCTGTGAAGATTCCTGTAATTACAACAGATTCACACTCAGATATTACTAAGGAAATTTTGTGTAACTCTGCCACGGCAGAGCACAAACCTCACGTTTGGTAAATGTAAGGTAACATGTTTTAAAACATGATATTTAGAGGACATTTATTCAAAGTGGATACAGATGGAAGAGACCAGAGAGAGCAAGTCAAAAGAGTTCCTAGTAACCCAGTAAGGTTGAACTGCTGAACCCTGTTGTGGAAATTAGCATCACTAGTGATGCTGTCAGGTAGCTGAGTGCTACTAGACAGAAAGATGATTTATTAGTGCACACGAAGAAAAAGTTACAACTTGTAGGACTGAAGGGGTTTTGTTTGGGGTTTTTTGTTTGTTGACAGTTTGAAGGCTAATGACTTGAACAGGCTTTGAATTAGATCTTCAGAGATAAACTAGATAGGAATGAAAAACAAAGTCATTTATTTTATATTGCTGCTTGTGTTGCCTCTATTGCTGTTGCAGAAATCCCAGTAAAGGATAGCACAAGACATCGCTCAAAGCAAAAACCTGCAGGTACTGGGAACACTTAGATTCTTAGTGATCAGTGTAAGAGTTGTCCAAGGTAATAACCCAGGATCTCCACCATGGAGAGACAGAGGCATTTTGGGGACTGATTCAGGCCCCCCTGACATAGAAGTTGAAGAAAGAATGAGGGCTCTTTAACAGTAGGTCTGTCTTGTCTATACTCTCTGGAGGACTGCACATAGGACACATGGCTTATTCAAGTGATGTCCCTTGAAATGTCAAGTGAAAATTAAGGTTAGAACACCTGCTACCTGTATTTTCTAGATGTGTGTGGTAGGCAGGACTCAAAAGTCTGTGCTTCACACAGTGTATTAGGTCAATATGAACAAAGCTGTGAACACAGAATTCATCTGCTTCAAATGGAGGCAAAAATATATGTTCTGATTTTGAGAAGAAATGCTAAAAACAAAAATAATGCCATTAAAAAGAAGGTGAGAGAATGTTGCTTTTGCAGCTCTGATACCAGTACTCTGACCATGAATTTCTTTCTTTGTGCTTTCAAGATCAGGGAGGTAAATGACCCGTCAGTGCAAAGTCTTGAAAGCATCTTTCATTTTTATGCTTCTTGAACCATGAAGTCAATAAAAGATGTCTCAAAAAGTTCTTTCAGCAGAAGCTTCTAATACAATTGTGATACAATTGAATGAATGCCCCAGGAGAAATGAACTTTCCAAACAGACACAAAATCCTAGACTGACTTTCCACTAGGCCAAACCCCTACTATTTCAGGGCATTTTGTTTTACACAGGAACGGCCCCACTACTACCTGGCATGAAAATAACTGAATTAAATTGAAGCCTGTGCTTCTCAGAGCTAAAAACCACAAACATTTGCTTGTTAGTCTTTACTGGCTGATTTTTATTAAGTACGGCATTTCAAATTGTTTTTGGGGTCAGAGAGGACAGACTTTTTACTTTCGGAAGTATGAAAGAACTGAAGAATTTCAAACTTCCCAACATGAACAGTGATCAGTGGCTTGGGCACCTGTGTCAAACTCCATCAAAACTGTTGTCTTCTCTCAGCTCAGTTACACCACACCTCTTGATTCAAAGTACTTGCATATTCAGGTAGTATCTATCTGTAACAGTAAAACCCCAGTTTCTATTTAGGAAATATATATAATAAGGAGGACTACTGATACTTGTTTGAAAAATAATCTCAGATGCAGTACTTTTCAACAAAATAATTGAAACTAATTTTCAGATAGCATGTATTTGAGTACTTTTCTTGACTTCATTTAACCTACACTGGATTGTGTTATTTAAAAATCTGGCCAATTAGATCATGAAAGACAAAAATAAAGAAAAAAAAAAAAAGGACTTATTTGCATATCACAAAGTAATTATAGTTTTGCAACATATAATTAGAATAGTGGGTCTCAACGTGAATATGAAACCACTGAACAAAAGGAATCTTCATTAGCTTTTTAAGCCTCCAAATTTAATAAAGGAAATGCCACTTTGACAGACGGTGCAAAACAAATGTGACATTCATCCTGTAGTTTTAAAACACAGCTGCAAATAATCGGCTAAGTCAGTGGTTACAAATAATCTTTCATTGTACAAACATCATATATACTACTATGAACATATACCTGAGTATGTGGAATCCAAAATAGATCAGAATAAATACGTACATATCATCTGATCCACATTAACAAAAACCCCTGCAAAATCCTTTAATTAGGTTGGCAAGATAAAACAACTTTTCTTCCTCCAAATTAAGTTTTCATAGAGATGGCAATACCTGTTTCAGTCTTATATTGATATATTCAGTATCTCAGTAACAGGGACCATGTATACCTGTTTGGTGAAGTTCAATTAAGAAACCTAATTCAAGTCCACTGTAATGAATCTTGTTTGGGAAGGTTTCTATTAAAATGCTGCATGCTATTTAAACCTGAGTTTAGTAGTTAAAGTGCCTATAATTAATCACACCCTTGTATGCAATACAAAAAGAAAGCTATGAAATGGATTTTAACATTATTTTTCCCAGCCACCCTAAACTAAATCAAACACAAAAAAAAATCACAGAACTAGCATATTTCACTGTCAGACATGCCTTTATTATGAGTTTATTAAAGACACAAATATGAACTGCACAGAAAATTCTAATGGGAGAAAAAAAAAAAAACGATAAAACTATAGCATTCAATTTAGAAATATATCTGAAATTGTCAAATATTAATTACTGTTGAAAAATAATACCACTTTTTTCAATAACCTTCGCAGAAATATAACCAAAATGACATTCGGTTCTCATCTTTCTGAATCCACTGGGAAGACTCCATTAACCAGAGGAGAAGGCAGATGGAGGCCGCATACAGGTGAGCTAAGGCAAGCCACCTTGCATTGTCTCACACCAAAGCACCAAAGAGCAAAGGTAGGCCCTCAGGCAGCAACACTGCACAGTGCTCTACTGCTGCCACAGAAAGGGAGGTAAGTTAAGAGTCCTTAAGCTTCCTCCTACCATGGCATCCTAAAATTGGGTCTGTAAAGAGACAGGGTTCTTCATTTTGGGTAATTTCCTGATCAAAGCCTTTCAGAAGTTCCCTGTCCATCTAACATGATCTGATCTTCAGGTATTGCCATGTCCCACACCCCACAGGACAGCATAGTTTCTGAACTGCATGGTGACTGCATGTCATGTTTCATGCTTTGTCCTCTTTTCATTCATGTATGATATAAACCAGTTGAGACTGATCACCTTCCACTGTCCACTTTCAACTTCTTTTGGGTGTCCAGAGGGGACTGACAAACTCTTTCACAATTTTCAAGCCAGTAAGAGAGAAGCTGTTTGACATGTCACTAAAATCCATGGAAAATTTCTTTAAATCGTAGGATTTCAGTAAAGTGGGTGCTTAATCAGAATGAGAACAATCATGAGCTGTAACAGCAATTTTGATCCAAGCCACATAAAAATATTCTAACCTTGAAGTTTTGTTAGCAATTTTAAAATGTCAACATGTATGCCAAATTCTTACATCCAAGTCTACGTATTTAATTGTCAACAGCCCAAACATCCAAGACAAGGGAGTTATATTAATGTCAGCTGGATACCAAATTGAGATCTGTTGAAAAATCATGATGTATCTTCCTTTTGAACTAGGGATTAGTGCTTGGTTGGTCTTTTTAAGTATATACTTACTGATTTTCTAGAACACCTACTTCACTGTTCACTTCAGTTTTAATTTTGAAGCAGTCAAGCAAAAGAGATCCCTGCAAGATCATCATATTATGTCATTGATCTGCACTAGCAGAAGACTCAATTTGTTCAGTAATAAGTAACCTAGGTCAAAGGCCATGACTGAGAAAAGACAAAGGGTATCGTTTACACACATGTCAATCAGAAACAACTTCACTGGAATCAACGGAATTAAATTTGCTTCAAATTGGTGTGAAAGAGAATTTTGTGTTTGCAGAATCTGGATTACGTGGCAGTGAGGAATTCACCTTAATTAGTCTGTAGCAGGAAGCATTACAGACTACTAAGTTAAAATACTAGATCTGCTATATTGGCTTTTTAACCAAAATGGGGATTATCCTCTTATTGGCAAATCAAATTCATGTCACTTTTAAGTTCACTGTCTTCCACTGCATTATCTAATCTACTTCATGGTGTGAATTCATAGATTCTGTGATTTCACATTAGGGAAGAGAACAGTACTTAGTGTCCTACTTCTTAAAGAAAAAAAAGACAAACCCAAACCCCCAAAATCCAACTATTTGCAACAATTAGCAAACTTCTGGATATGCAAGATTTTTTATTTCTTTACTTTTGATGTTCGTAGTATCATGCACTTCTAATAGTCCTAGAACACTTGCAATTTTAAAAGCATATTCCTACCTACAAGATGATATACAGGAATAATTTAATTTGGGAATTTAATTTGCCTTGTTTGGGGACCTGGTTGGAAGAATTGCATGAGATACAGCCCTAGAGAGAAGCCCAGGAGAGCTGTCTTATTTTCAAGGAGCATCTCCTCCAAGCTCAAGAACAGTCCTTTCTGATAAACACAAAACAAGGAAACATGGCAAGAGGCCTGCATAGATTAACACAGAGGTCCTAACTAAGCTCAAACACAAGATACAGCCTGCAGGAAACTGGACCAGTGACAAGAAGATGAAGACACTGTTGAAGCTTGTATGGCTGGGGTAAAAAAATGCAAAGCCCTTCTGAAGTTAAATCTGGCAAAGGACATGAAGGCTATCAGCAGCAACAGGAAAGCTATGGAAAATGTGGGCTGGGGTATGGGACCTGGTGAACAAGAATGCAGAAAAGGTAAAGAACTTGGTGCCTTGTTTGCCTCAGTCTTTAACAATATGACTTGCATTCAGGAATCCCAGGCCCCTGAGACCAGAGAGAAAGTCTGAAGCAGTGAAGACTTACTCTTGGTGAAGGATTAGGTTAGGGAACATTTAAACAATCTGGACATACACAGGTTTATGAGACCTGATGGGATGAAACACGAATGCTGAGAACTGGTCAGTGTCACTGAAGGCTTGTATAGCTTGACTTTAGCAAGGCTTTTGACACTGCCTCCCATAAAAACCTCTCAGACAAACTGATGAAACATGGATGAGATGACAGACAGGGAGGTATACCAAGAACTGGCTGAACGGTGAGGCTCAAAGGGGTTGTGATTAACAGCACAAACTCCATCTACAGGCCAGTCACTAGTGGTGTACCCCAATGGCTGATACCAGGACCAAGACTATTTAACATCTTCATTAACGACCCAGAGGGCAGGACAGAAAACACCCCCAGGGATTTTGCAGGTAGGACAAAAGTGTGAGGCCATGCTGACACACCAGATGGTTGTGTTGCAATTCAGAAGGATCTCAGACCAAGAACTAAACAGACATGATTCTCTACTGGTTTTGGCCAAAACCAGATGTGGCATGAAAAAATTATGCAGTATTTCCCATATGTGCATCCACCTAACTGGCACTGTATTTTTGTAGGAATATGCTGATTCCATTAAACTTCTCCAGAAGTAAATGGGCGATGGTGAAGAGAGATCATTTTGTATGAGGAATTTATGTCCTACTTTGTTTAATTTGGGGTAAATAAAAGAACGCAAACCATCTTATATACTACTTACACTTCAGTTAAAATCTTCTGTGAAATACAACACGGAAAGCAATACAGAGGAGACACTTTGTTGCTTTGTAAATTTTAGTAGACATGGAAAACATCAGATAATTTATCTGAGTGATGTTACCAGTAAATATATTCTTAGTAACTATCCTTCATGACAGCCACTTAGGAGCAGCAGAGCTTAGAAGTCATAAATTATGTCTCAAACCCATTCATTCGCAGCAGCAAATTCTAGTCTTTCAATTTCATACCATACTAAAACAATATTTTCTTTGACCACAAAACAAGCAAATCTTTAGGTCTATTCTGACCCAAACTAGTCACAGCCATTAATACACACTCTGAAATGCTGACATTATGAGTCTTAAATATTTATCATATTACAAATATGTATTCTTACATAATGATGAGTCAAGAAGAAACACTAATAAAATGGAGATCAGTAACTTTGACCATTAGTCTATATACCTCTTCTTCCTAGAGCAATTAATTTGCACTTATTTTGAAGGCTCAATGAATCATCCTCTGACAACCTTATTGATTATAAATACCTGAGATGGCCACCACAGCCTAATATGACGGATATGAAGATATAAAAATCATAGAAGGGATTCATGGCCTCTACTCTGTAAAGAGTATCAACAATTTCCCCTGGTCAAGATGACGGACAAGTACAGAATCACCAGAAAAAAAACAGGAATTATGTGATGTGAGGTTATACTGTTGTGGCATACAAGTGAAACATTTTAAATGCTTTTTAAATAAACTGGATACATAAAGCTGAGCCTACTGTATGTCAGATCCAAAACTTTAAATGAGATATTTCTCAACCTGTTTATGTTGTCTCTAAATATAGACAGCCTCAATACTTACTGTACCAAACTTTTTATTATTTCAAACAAACTTCTGTACAAAAACGTCAGAGCAGGCAAAGAAACTCAGTAACTTCAGCTAACAGCACATGACAACTCACAGAATGCTTTAAGGTTTACATTTTTATTATACAAGTGACAAATAGCTTTCTTCTGGGCTACTTAAAGACTTCACTGTTTGACAAATAATTGCAGGTAAGCATGTATTAACTTCAGTTACCAAAGCTCAATAGAATGAACTGTCATCCACCTAGATTTACCTAACTGTAAATGACTATGAACAAAGCAGGCTTTTCCCCAATATATATTTTTAGATGTCCCCCATTAAAAACGGAGCTTGTAAACAGTGGATTTACAACTGTGAAAAAGCAGTGTAATCACTGCTTCCAGACAAAAACCCCCAAAACCTAGTGTGATTTCTAATTCTGTTCCTGACAACAACATAGTGATCTGCTGCTACAACTGTGACAGGAACGCTGGAGCTGCAGTGCTGTCCAGTATCACAACACATATTAACATTGGCACCTAAGGGTTCTGATCAGGCTTGAGAAACCTCATAGCGGTCCTTCTGCTCAGAAATAAACTCTAAGGCAATCCCTACTCCAAAGAACTTACGACAGTAATACTGTTTAAGGACTGAGTTCAATGACTCAATCTGTCACAGCACAGACAAGTTTCAGCAGACCAAATGCATCTTCAAAGTTTTAAGGTAATGTTGATATATGCATGGAAATTCCAGTGAGAGCACACAAACCCTGACCCACATACACAGGAATAAGCAAACACACCTTTGAATCTGTGCACGAGCACTGGAGTTTTCACACATACATGCAAGCAAAGTACACAAAACCAAACACGTTTTCAGAACGTGACCTCTGCAAGAATATTTACAGCAATGGCAGACCACCCAGAAGACACACTGAACAGAGCATGAGCACTTTGCTGCTTTTGGCAAAGTATTTCTATTCCATTTACTGGAAAAATTACTAAAAAGTAAGAATAAACAACTTGGCAAGGAATTCAAATCCTTGAAGTATCAATCACATCCAACTGAAAACCAATGGAGAGCTGTCAGCTGACAAATATTTCTGTGTTAACTCTGAATTATCTAATGAATAATACTATCAACGAACTTGATGACGTTCCTTAGACCAGCTCAGCTCTTAAAACTTATTTGTATCATCCCTATTCTAACAACAATTTGACTCCAGGGAAGTTTGCTGCTACAGCAGAGTGTTCTGCTTTATACCAGCTTGTATCAGCAAAAGGATTACTTACTATGTAGCCCTGTCTGAGACATAATGTTCATCATTGTATATTTACACTGATAAACCATTTCTAGTTAAGTCAAGGCATTAGTATTTTCTCTTTCCTTTCTAAATCTAATACAATTATACAGAATTTTCAAAATCTAGCAATGGTCTTAGAACACCTTCTCTGTTTATTTATACTGAACCTGAAAAAGGATATTATTTTCTTCATTTATTGAAAGGTACAAGTTATACTTAATAAAAAAGGAAAAATTACCTCTTTGCAACAGGTTTTTGGATGCCAGCCAGCATATAAGCCTTAAAATTAGGTGGATCTCCACTTTTTACAGGAAAGACAATGTATCTTATGAGAGTGATGAACATTTAGGTATTCTCCCATTCATAAACTAACTGACTAAAAAACTGTGCACATTCTTAAAACATACCCCATGAACTTTACTTTCCCTTACGTTAAATTTCTCCATTTTTCAAGTTGATTTTCTGTGTTGTCTTTGACATTTCTCTTTATTTGATTTCCACTTTGTCTTCACTACTACTTACTTTTCTGATAGAGAGGTGTTTAAGGATTAAAATGTACAGATAAACTGTAGTAGTTGAAGTATCCAAGTAAAAAAGTATACTAAAAGTCAAAAGATAAAGGCTAGCATAAAAACTTAGGCTGTGCTATATAAAGTCAGTCAGGTTATGAACAGATTCATATATTTCAGCAATGTGAAGGAAATGGTTATGTAAATACACACAAGTATTAACATCAAACTATATTAAATTATGTAAACATACACATCTTCTGTGATCAATACAAACATCTACTTGTCTCAGGACACTACTGCAGCATAGCTCGAATTTGTTTTGAAGTAGATTCATCATTCAGGTGTTTTGTAGTGAACCTAGAAGTAACAAGTTAAAACATTTTACAAAATGAACAGGTATTAGAAAAGTCTGAAAACTTCAGTACCTGTTTTTGAAATCAATGTATTTCAATTACACAAAAGAAAAACTTACATATTCCTCTCATCACTGATCACTGGAATTAATAACAGTTAATAGTCTGGTGTTCTTTATCTTCTCTATACCCCTTGCATTAAATTATTCCCTGTTACTAGGTGGAGAACTGTGGGTAAATCCTGCCTAAATACTGCTTGCCATCCATCTATGACATTGTCATCATTCTGGGTTGAAATGATCTCTTGTTTTTTTTCCCTCCAGTTAGAAGTCTCAAAAGAAGTAAGATCATGGAAATACATAAGAAACAGGGTAAATATAAAAGGACTTAGGAATCTAGACTGAATTTTGGCATAGTGTGTAAATCTAATTTTAAGCAGCTTTCTTCAATGTCCTGGGAGTACTGAAAAGCATTAGTGTGGGGTTTTTTTACATTTAAGCCGAAGCATTCTCCATTGCTTATGTTTGTAGGCTGACTGATTACCACATAAGCTCAAAGCACACCTGATACTGCAGGATTTAACTCCACATCAGTTTTAATTCAAAAAACATAATAAGCAAATATGGAGGTGTAGTTCTCACTCTATTCAAGAATTCAACAGCTAGAGAATTCAGTACCGCTTTGAACAACTTGGCACTAAGACTTCCGTATCAGCTTAAGAAAAGTCAGGCCACTGTGTCTTCCTTCCCAAGACAGCACCTTGAACACCTAGCTACAGGACTGGGATTTAGGTTCCTGTTTTCTCTAATTTCAAAACCCAAACAAACAGGGTCATATTAAAGGGGAAAGAGGGAAGGGAATTATCAAGAATATGAGAAATTATGTACTTCTAAAATATTCTAGTTGCTCGGGTATTTTATGTAACAAAGCTATTTACCTTTTAAGATAAGCTTCAGGCAATAAAGTAAGCCTTAAGTGTCTCTCAAGAAGGACATTATGAGTTCCATTATTAATAGTGTTTGCTTATCAAAGTGAAATGAAATAAACATAAATGAGTATTACTCAAAAAAAAAAAAACCAAACAGCTGATGAAGGCAAACCTGAAAGGACAATTTTCTTAATAAATCAAGCTTCTAAGGTGAAAAGTCTTAAATATAGAGAGATCTGGAAAAAAAGTAAATTGGAATTTATTATGGCTGAATAGAACAATTATTCCATACGTACCTGAGAGCATTCAGAAGCCCTTCCACAGTGTCGGGTGGTTGTTCCTTTAGAACTTTTATGCATCCCTTCATCTGGGAACAGAAGCATGCCACTATTGAACAATAATATATGAATAGCACTAGCTGAAAATAAGGAAACATTTCACCATACACAGGCAGGTTTTTTCACTACTGAATATTAATGCTGCTTTATATGATACAATAAAATCAAAACTTACTAAAAAAAAAAGCAAGCAAGTTCCATGTCGTTGTTGGCAACTATCAGAGACGTTTTAACTTTGACTTTTATATATATACTTGCACACAAGGAAGTAATTTTCCGTATTCAGTTTTCAGCTGTAAACCTAACTGGTGATAACTTACGATTTTTTTCATAACTAATGGTTATGAATTTAATCTGAGATAAAAGCCATGATGTTGATTTTAAACACCACATTGAATGAACATCTTCGTGGAGACTGTATAACAGGCTGAAACTTTGTCCAAATTTACAAAGGGAGAAATGAAGCAGAAAAGTAAGAGGGAGAACTCCCTGCCTAGTCAATACAGACAAATAAGAAATTCCTTTATCCTGTTCAGAACACAGTTTCATACATAGTGAGTCATGCTCCAGAAGTACCTATTTCTTCAGATTGCTAAAATATCTAATAGCTAATGAGAAATTAGTCTAGATTATGCCCCCCTGAGGTAGCTCTTGGGAGAACTGGCTACACAGGATTTGGAGAAGGCTGAGGTTCTGAATGACTTCTTTTGCCTTGGTCTTCACCGGCAAAGGCTCTGACTGCACCACCCAGGTCTTAGAAGGTAGACGCAGTGACTGTGAGAATGAAGACCTTGGGCCCACTGTAGGAGAGGATCTGGTTCGAGACCATCTTAAAAATCTGAATGTGCACAAGTCCATGGGACCTGATTAAATCCATCCGCGGGTCCTGAAGGAGCTGGCGAATGAAGTTGCTAAGCCACTGGCCATCGTATTTGAAAAATCATGGCAGTCACGTGAAGTTCCCGATGACTGGAAAAAGGGAAATATAACCCCCATTTTCAAGAAGGGAAAAATAGAAGACCCGGGGAATTACAGACCAGTCAGTCTCACCTCTGTGCCTGGTAAAATCTTGGAGCACATTCTCCTGGGCAGCATGCTAAGGCACATGAAAAACAACAAGGTGCTTGGTGACAGCCAGCATGGCTTCACTAAGGGGAAATCCCGCCTGACCAATTTGGTGGCCTTCTATGATGGGGCTATGGAACTGATGGACAAGGGTAAAGCAGTTGATGTCATCTACCTGGACTTGAGCAAAGCGTTTGACACTGTCCCACACAACATCCTTGTCTCTAAATTGGAGAGATATCAATTTGATGGATGGACCACTCGGAGGATAAAGAACTGGCTGGATGGCCGCACACAAAGAGTTGTGGTCAATGGCTCAATGTCCGTCTGGAGACCAGTAATGAGTGGTGTCCCTCAGGGATAGGTGTTGGGACCGGGCTTGTTTAACATCTTCTTCGCTGACATGGACAGTGGGATTGAGTGCGCCCTCAGCAAGTTTGTCGATGACACCAAGCTGTGTGGTCCGGTTGATATGCTGGAGGGAAGGGATGCCATTCAGAGGGACACACACTTGTGAGGTGGGCTGATGCCAACCTTATGAAGTGCAACCATGACAAGTACAAGGTCCTACACCTGGGTCAGACCAATCCCAGGCACAGCTACAGGTTGGGCAAAGAAAAGATTCAGAGCGGCCCTGTAGAGAAGGACTTGGGGGTGCTGGTCGATGAGAAAATGAACATGAGCCGGCAGTGTGCGCTTGCAGCCCAGAAAGCCAACCGTATCGTGGGCTGCATCAAGAGAAGCATGACCAGCAGGTCGAAGGAGGTGATCCTGCCCCTCTACTCTGCTCTTGTGAGACCTCACCTGGAGTATTGTGTGCAGTTCTGGTGTCCTCGACATAAAAAGGACATGGAACTGTTGGAACAAGTCCAGAGGAGGGCCACGAGGATGATCAGGGGACTGGAGCACCTCCCATATGAAGACAGGCTGAGGAAGTTGGGGTGTTCAGTATGGAGAAGAGAAGGCTGCGTGGAGACCTCACAGAAGCCTTCCAGTACCTGAAGGGGGCCTATAGGGATGCTGGGGAGGGACTCTTCACTGGGGACTGTAGTGACAGGACTAGGGGTAATGGGTTAAAACTTAAACAGGGGAAGTTTAGATTGGATATAAGGAGGAAATTCTTTCCTGTTAGGGTGGTGAGGCACTGGAATCGGCTGCCCAGGGAGGTTGTGAGTGCTTCATCCCTGGCAGTGTTCAAGGCCAGGTTGGATGAAGCCTTAGGTGGGATGGTTTAGTGTGAGGTGTCCCTGCCCATGGCCGGGGGTTGCAACTAGATGATCTTGAGGTCCTTTCCAACCCTAACTATTCTATGATTCTATGATTAATTCCATCTTACTTAGAAGTCTCATTTTTCAAGTCACATTACAGTGCTAAATCTAAAAGCCAGTATGTTCTTTACAGCTGAAGAGCAACTTGCCTTATTATGGAAGTGGATGATGAAATACCTAACTGAAGTCAGGGACTGTGAATTTGCCAATAAAAATTATGTGGAAAATGTAGCTCAGCCTCCTGCACAACAGCTGGCCTAATAGTCCCTGATGCCTGCTCTGTTGGCTCATATCTACCTGGAAGATAAAACCAACTCTGCAACTAGTGGAACAGATGAAATTCTCAGGAAGCAGCACATGTTTTGATGTGACAGTTACTTTTCCTGAACTAGAAAAACTCAGGACTATATTCACATCACTCAGAACAGGTTTACATGCCCCATCAGATCAGATCAGATCAGCCTAGACCAGACCAACTCAAAAAGGCTGAAAATTCAAACCATTCTTTTCTGGTTTTGTTAGAATCAGAATCCCTAAAACAGCCAAAAAAGAGAAGCTTTAAATGGAGTCTCCAGTCCTGAAAAAGTAAGGAAAGAGCAATTTGTTCCACTGTTCCTGAAATTCTCTTGAAACAGACCCCAAGAAGTGACTAGTTTGGAGAAAAGAATTGTTTTTCACAATAAAACAAACTGATCAGCTGAAATATTAACAAATTTTTTTTATTAGAAAAAAATCACTAAACTATTGAGGTGAATTAAGATTTGGGATCAGTAATCATTTTTAAAAACTGATTCATACATCTCCTGCCTTCCGTTTGCATCTAGCTAACTTTCCTGTAAGGTTACAGGGTTTCAGGATAAATGTGAGAAACACAGTACACACATTATATATTTGGTCCTATCAAAATTTTACTTGTGCTGTCCTGTAGGCAAGAGATTGAATTAGCAGTCAGGAAGTCTGCATTCAATTCCCAGGCTCTATCTGCTGCATGACCTTTAGCAAATAAATTCACCTCTGACATATCTTTCCCTCTGTAAAACAGAGTCAAAGAGGAGATGCGGTAAAATACCTGTATCTCCAGATGAAAAATGCTAACAAAGACTGAATGTCATAACACAGGTATATAACTTATTTTCTTTTGAAGTAGACTTTCCTTTTTTTTTGTAACAGCTTATTCCTGCTGAAAGATAAGCTTTAGGCTCCTAAAAACACATAACAAAGATATGAATACTTTTTTGTGTGTACTTGCAGTATCTGAAATGAAATAATAAGGTTGACTTCCTTGTGACTGCTTATGCCAAAGCTAAACTCGAAGGCTCATTATCAACATTACAACAGTAACATTTCAGTTCTGTTACTTCAGATTTCAGACAATGTTGAGTATCTGCTTATTTACGGCAGAAATACTGCCACAGATGAGCATTTCAGCATAAATAAATTACATGATTAGTAAAAAATTATGACCGTAGCACTTACTCCAGGGTAGGTGTATAATACAAAATAATACAAAATTATTTTAGTGTAACTATACAGCTGGCAGGAAAACAGAGATAACCGAAAAAGGAGTATCCGTGTCTGGAAGAAAATACAAAAAAAACCCAAAACAAAACCACAAACCCCCTGATCTTTATTTTAATTTCAAACTAGCTGATATATATAAGTATGCAGGTGAAGATAAATTCCAAATTTTGCCACTCAAAAGTAATTAAAATGATTCATACAAAGCCATAAGCTTGTGTTTAAGAAGAGCTGAAGACTAATTTTCTCAAATCTACAGAGTATTACAGAAAAGTCACTCTTACATCGATCTTTGATGTCTTTGAGAAAGCTCCCACAGGATGAACATGGTCATACAGAATAATAACTCCCACCATTACTCGCATGCAGAACATAAGGGTCTCTTCACTGGTGAATCTACTCCTGTACTCTCTGGAAAACAGAACATAAAAAAGAAACAGTCTTTACTTTGTACTGGACAATTCTACAAATTAAGTCTATGAGCACATGAAATCTGAACTAAAATTGTATTTTAAGGTTGAAGATGTGTCTCAGACTTTAAAAATCTCTGAATTGTGTAAGTCCTAGCAAATTTAGAAGAATGGTTCGAAAGCAAATGAAGATATGTAAACCTCTTCCAATACCCCCTTCACAGTTCAGATCCTCACTTCAGCAAGACGTCTCAGAAAGCTTCACAGAAGATTTCCACAGTTCACGGCACATGACGGAGACTGATCGTACTTCTGTTTAACACCAGAAACACAACATACTGGGATATTAAAGGAAAGCTAGTCTTTTTGCTCAAAGTCCTACTTTGATATGGTTTAGCGGGATCTAATTTCAGCAGCTAGTAAATTCAGGACTTCATCTTGGTGGATCATAGTCACTGATCTCTTTCTAAGTCTATAGGCAGCTTCATCAATCCAGGTTCACTGAGTACCTAAAATGTGGAGGCCTACGAAACAGGACTGTACTGAACTAATTCTAAGTAGTGTTTCTTTGACTTTTCATTTCCAAAATAAGAATATGGATGGCTCAGTTAAAAGCCCCTGTTGGCTCTAATCCCTGAAACCATCATCAGGAAACGAAAACATTACCTACAGCAGAGAAAAACAGAAATCCTAAAAAAAAGAAAATATCACACTTTTTCTAATGAATATTTAGAATATATAATACGCAGATTTGTCTACTGTCATTCACTGATTTTCAATATAATACTTGATTTGTTCACTTAAATGTATCATTAAAATACTAAAATCTGTACTGTACTACCTTTCAGTTTAGAATAACTTCAACCTTTATTCTTACACAGCATCATAGCATGAAGAGATTTAAACACTACAGACATTTTTATATTGAAAATGCCCGACTAGCCCACAACTAGAACTAAGTATCAGACAACCTTCTGGAACATGACTCACAACTTTGTTTCTCTATTTTTGCAAAAAAATGAGCTGACACATAAGGTTACTCTTCACTTACTAGGATATCCTGGGATTGAGAGATGAGTCCTACCACCTACATACACTTTTCCAGAACTTTCATAAACAAACACAGTAACCTCAGGAATTCTGCCCTTTATAAGGCACCATGAACAAACAATTCAAAGACAAGAAGACTACCTAGACTATCATGTATGTGTTTTCTACTTAAGTAAACATATAACCTAAAAAGCACTTGACTAAATGCATAGCTAAACAATAGCAAGCCCACTCATTCTATCTACACTATTAGATGCAAATACAATTGTACTGTTTCTATACAGATGAACTTTCTCATATCCAGAATAAGATGGCTGCATCCAAACAAGATCTACTCAAATGATCTTTGAAATAGGCTATGCGCATAATTTGTAAAATCACTATGTGAAAAAGCCAAAATCTCTCCCCTGCTAGTAAGTGAGCAGCATGGGCAAACAAGAAACAGTAAGCGGCCTAAGGTCCTGTTAGAGAAGACACAGACAATGAAGCCTATTACACTATTTTAACCTTTTGATGAAAGGCAGGCTGACCATGTTAAGCTCCCCCTAAGAAAACTGAATTCATTAAAATATTAATATATTAAAATTCATTGAAAATATTATAAGGTGGTTAAAATAGGAGGCAAGAATTTCTAATACACTTTTATATACAAAGCTTTGTATATAAATGTATATAAATGCTATACAACTCTTTGCATATAAAGGTGCTAGCAGCTTAAGGCATACATAAAGGAAATCATTTGGAAAAATCTGTGTTTATCCCAGGTGGCTACGTAAAATACAATACAAAATTCTCTCACACAAGAAGAACAAGATTTAATGTAAAACTTACGGTGTTTCCAACATGACTTTACAAACACTAGCCATAGTACTTAGACAGTCCGTTGTATTTTCAATTGGCAATGTTTTGTTCTAGAAGGGCAAAAAACAGCAAAGGTTCAATAAACCATCTTGTAAAATTACAATCAAGCATGTCTGTGATAGACCTTTTCTACCACACTACTTACTTCTGATACAAAATGTGTAGTTGCATTACTCAGTGTTTTCAGCATTGGTGTGGCTTCTGCATAAAACAGGGACATTCTATTGGCCATTTCATTGTTTACTTCATTCTCAATGTCTAGCTGGTGAAAACATGAGAAAAAATAGTCAGCAAAACTCTTTAAATCTTGCTGGCAGCAGGAAAAGGACACAGTACATGCTCATGCCAGCAAGCAGATTGTTTCATGAATAGTTCAACTCAATTTGCTTCATCTGAACTGCTGATTAACTTTCAGTGTGAAGGACAGAACACGACAGCTAGCAAATCAAAAGAAAAAATACTACCACAAATGGTATAAATGAACACTGACAAATACCTCAGTGTGAGCAGCAGATCACATTTTATTTACTTACATGCATGTTGTTTATTCTGTTGCGATTTATTGTCCGTCTGTAGTAACTGAAGTCATTCTGAATTGCTGGGTTTCTCATCTTTGAAAAAAAAAAAAAAACAGGAAACAATCAGTTTCAGTCCAAAATACATAGAAAAGACCATCATGTATTACAAGATTTTATTAACCTTAAGTTCATCAAAACGAAGAGTAAAATGTAAGATTTCTGCAAACTCTTTCGCTAGAGCCTGTTCCCGTTCCAGGTGTTGAGTTGGAGTATAAGGTGGGCACGTCAACGACTCCAATAAGCTCTGCAGGGCTTTCTCTGAATAAAAATCAGAAGCACAAATTCTATTCAGTCCACATTATGACACATTTTAAGTATCTAAATATATGTTATTTGAAGGGAATGAACCCTCCAAACATGCAGAACCCTAATAGAAAAGCTTTTTCTTACTATTCTAAGATGAGAAACTTTAGTCAGATACCTGCCTGTTCAGGCTTTCTGCCACTTCCTCTCCATTTTCTACCAGTAAGCTCTTTTCTCCTTTTTATCACCCTTTACCCGGGTTCTCTGTCGAAAATTCTAGAGAAAGCATTTTTATTGCATTCAGATAGTCAGATCGTTCATCTTTCCCAATTAGCCATCAACTCAGTATAGAGATTATTCTGGCATCTCTGTTACTAAAAGTGTACTCTTAGGCACTGATAGCAATGTAATTCGGCTCCCGCAGCTATAATTACTAGCATAACTCAAAAAATTAAAACTTAATAAGCAGGATGTTGTAGAAGAATTTCCTTGCACTGGGAGCTCTCCCACTTCATACATACGTTTTGCATACTGGTTCTCTTCCAGAGTCCTAATTCAAGGACTAATTACACCATGTTTTGGGTTTGTAGGGATGAAAAAGTCAAGTTTAAAACTTCAGGTTTTCACTGTGTGAGAGAGTTTATTAATACCCTTTCTCCCTGGGATAGTTATCCCATTATCCCTGTTTTTAAAATATCTCAAAGTATTATTGTTTTACATTCCTTTTAAAACTCTGAAGTATCCAAATTACGAAAAAATAAATTCCATCAGTACAATATGGAACAGTAAAATGCAGAGAGTGACATGCACCAGAGAAAAACTTGACACAGTTTTATTGCATTCTTTGCTTGTACTCTAATTAGAGAATACAGACTTACTTGAAGTGTCAAACTAACAAACTATGGTAATTTTAAAACCAAATTAAGATTAAAAATATGCCTTGATAAATTTAATTGCACTTAAATGTCTGTTCATATTAAACAAATAATAATAACAACCCTTTAAAAGGCTGTGGAAAAAGAAGCTTCCTATTTCTTTATATATAAAGTAACCTAATAGACATACTAAACTAGGACTCACCTAATCTGAGTGAAAACTCATAGAAGCGCTTCAGCCTTACAACCAGAGGACATACTGAATTCCATGCCTTTTCTTGCAATTGGATATCATTGGGGTTTTGTATTGCCTGAAATGAAAATATTACTGTAAAGAACTGTGGTGTATAAATAACAAGCAAAAGGTGGTTTGGGATTTTTCGACCATATTATTTTAGAAAGTTACCATAAAACATAGAACAATGATGAGAAATTACACTGCACAGGAATAGGAAACTAACTAAGTCCAAAAAATACTATGTTTTCCACCTTTCCTCTTCCCCATAACGCACTGATTCAAGATTTTTCATTCCAGTACACCACTATATACAGAAATACATTTTAACATATTCTTTTGGGAGCAAAACTATCGCAGAAGCATCAGGTAACACCTTTTGTCTGATTATTGATTGCAGAAATAGCCTTTTATAAAGCATTTTATGCTTTAGAAATCTTCAACATATTCAGGTTCTCAAGTAACCAACAGCTCATGCTAACAGTAACTGTGAAGCTGATGCACAAAAATGTTTGGTTAGCTGAGAAAAACCATAGAATCATAGAACAGTCTGGGTTAAAAGGGACCTTAAGGAACACCTAGCTCCAGGACCAGGTTGCTCAAAGGCCCATCCAACCTGGCCTTGAATATTTAAAGTTAGAAGTTCAAAATTGTACTTTTGGACCAGTTTCACAGAATAAGATGCCTGTAAAGTGGATGTAAGGTTATAATTTACTGTGGTTCATTATTTCACTTATACAGAATACTACTTTCAACTTCTTCTATAGTGTATTTCTGACATGAGTATTTTCTTCCACGTCCTCAACTTTGACTTCTACCATGAGATATATGAAAAGAGGCATATGAAATAGTGCTATTAAAAGTGAAAAATTATAGTAAGTACTAACAGTAAGCTTAAGATGTAAAAAAAAAAAAAAAAACCAAAAAAACTTTAGGTCTTTGTATTCAATGGTACACATAACCTGTATTTTCTGAGTTTTTAGATAGACTTGAGAGATGGGCCCATGTGAACCTCAACAAGGAGGTGATTCCCTCCATCTACTCCGCCCTCCTGAGACCCCACCTGCAGTACTGCACTCAGCTCTGGGGCCCACAAGAGGGATGTTGACCTGTTTGAGTGGGTCCAGAGTAGGCCATGAAGACGATCACAGGGTTGGAGCACCTCTGTGAAGAAAGGCTGAGACAGTTGGGGTTGTTCAGCCTAGAGAAGAGAAGGTTCCAGGGAGCTCTTGGAGCAGCCTTCAAGCACCTCAAGGGACCAACAAGAAAGTGGAGAGGGAGTTTTCATGAGAGCATGTATTGACAGAACAAAGGCTACTGCCTTTAGATTGTAAGAGGGTAGATTTAGCTTAGATATAAGAAGGCAATTCTTCACTAGGAGGGTGGTGAGGCATAGGAACAGGCTCTGCTGGGAAGCTGTGGCTGACCCATCCCTGGCAGTGTTACAGGCCAGGTTGGATGCAGCTTTGAGCAACTTCTTCTAGTGGAAGGTGTCCCTGTACATGGCAGGGGGGTTGGAACTAGATGAGCTTTAATGTCCTCTCCAACCTAAACCATTCTATGATTCTAAATCGTAACATTTCATAGAACATGCTTGGATACAGAACAGTAGCAAGGAACACACTGAGTTTTGCTTGATTTTGCTTCCAAAGAACTGTCATTAACAAACATACATCTCTAATTTCTTGTCCAGCTCCTTTGTATGCCTGAAGGTCTGCAAGCATACTTTCTGAGTCCTGTAAAACTGCACTGATCTGATTCCATACCTCCCTTTCTCCATCCGTGGGCTGTGCATCTATGAAATAGAAAAGCAAAATGCACAAAGTCAAAAGGTAGCTGCGATGCAAGTGGCAAGATTACTCAGTTCTACTTTATATCCAGCTTGACTACGTGTAACTCCATTTTGATGTGTTTTTATAAACGATACAATTATACTGCACTGCTATTCTACTAACTTCCAAGTTTCTGCTTTCTACGTTTTTTGTATACTCTGTTTCATAATGACTCTTCTCAAAACGCAGCATTTTAAAGTGAAGCAGTATCATAAGACAATGTTACCTGGAAACAGATAATGCATCAATCCTTTAGTAAAAACGTTCTTCTTTCGTAAGCTCTACAGCTCAATTACAAAGAGTTGTTCACTTTTCTTGCAGCTTGGGGATAAAATCAGCTTTTCAGAGGACGGAGCAGTGGGATATTATGCCACTTTGACTTTCCTCCAGGCTTCCTTAATAAGAGTAATTTATTTCTCCTTTGGTATAATACAGATACAGTATTGTTAAAAATAAACATTTTTCTTATGTCAGAGATCATTCGTGTTACAAAAAATAAATCCATCTCTGTCAATGATCAGTTTTCAGGGAGGGAGTGACCTATAGACCTTTACTGTTAAGAGAAATGACACTTGCCAAGTAGATCAATTTTCCCACTCAAATACCATCCGATGGGATTTTCACAGCAGTGTCACACCAGGGAGTGATGTTGTCCCTAGAACATCAACATGCTAGACATCTTCTACCTTCTCTTGCTTTAAAACATCAAGACAACTGGCACTGATGAAAGACTGGATGACCTACATATAAACCTGTAAACAGTATTTGCAGAAAGAATCATTTTCCCGGAAAATTTCTACAGAGATACTTTTTTTTCTTTCCCTTTAAATGTGTATTTGCATGTACAGATAGAACCTTAATTATTATGGAAGAAAAAAATACTTTGAAGGTGCATCTTAGGACTTAAGGGCTACTTGTTTGAATTAAAGGCAATGAGATACCTTCAGTTCAAAACACACCAATTAAGGGCTACTGTATACATCTCAACATTAATAGACAAGAAATTTTAAAAGTACTTTTTCTATTTAATCTTCTGTCATCAAGAAATAAGACACAGTTTTCCACCCATCTACCATAACTGTATTCATTTACCCACCCCGCAGTAGAAACTAATGGACCACTTCACTTTGGAGTGTATGGAAAGAGCAGTGTTCTCTCCATGACATTTCAGGTTAGGATAATTTGTTTAAATGTCTCAAATTGTCTCAAGTTATCTAGGGACCTTGCATGAATGAGACATATGGCTGAGATTTACATGTCCATAGCTCTGAAGAAACTAACACTTAAAATCTGTCTTATATTCCTACGTCACAGTGAGTCCCATGAGATTGGGCACATGAAACAATCTGATTTGACTTTTGTTTCACTATGGAAGTTTTCCCTGATCATGTTTAAAAGACAGAACAAGTGAAAACAAAAAAAAGGCGGGCTTACTCAGCTGGGTTTTATATCCAAAATACTTTACAGAACTACAAAAAAACCCAACAAAAACAAAACAAACAAACAAACAAAAAAAAAAAAAAGGCAAGGGAAAGTAGCAAAAAAAGGGAAAACCTGTCCCCTTAACAGGAAAATCCCACCCGGGACACAGTTGTTGAACCAACCTATTAGTCAGTTTAAGTTTACAGTGTTACTGACTGGTTCTTTCCCCAAGCTGCAAGAAATCTCATTCATACACAGTAAGGGGTCTGTCACCTTGTGATAAGCAAAACAGTAAATGCTTCTGAATTTAATGGAGAAAGCAGTCTTGCTAAACAGTTACATACCATTCAACAACAGAGTAAGGGAAGACAGGTGTCTTCCTGTCTACATATATCAGTATCTATAAATCAGTATCTATATTTTAATAGTTAAATATAAGTTAAATAAAGTAACATTTTCAGTGAATATTAAGATATAAAAGAGTAAGTTATTTATCAGTACAGTTCATAAGTGTAAAATTTGCATGTTCACATCATATGCGCTGGTTAACAAGGTGCTTCTAAGTTACTTTCTACAATTTACTTTAAAAAATGTTAGCCTCTAATAAAAATTTTAACACTATAGCCAGCTCAGCATTTTGGAACTTAAAAAATTACTTTTATTAACACCCCCTATTGTTAGTCTTTTTTAAAATTTCACGGTTCATCTTCTAGAAGTTGGGGGAAGGTTGAGAATTTGAAACCCACTAAGCTTTCTGTAGGATCACAGCACCTGGGGAAGTAGGAGGAAGGTAGGTGGGTGGAAAAGGAAAAGAAAGGGAAGGGAGAGGAAGAGGGCTGCAAAAGCTATGGAGCAACAGGCTTAGCTTGCACTTGCAGAAGCAGTTTATATTAATGCTGAAAGTGCTGAAAGTGTTTAGCTTACAAATAAAGATTGGGAGGATGATTCAGGCTTTTAAAAAAACCCCATGCATCTTACTTATGAAATATATGTTATGCAAACAGATGTTCTGATAAGATCACGGCCATATTTCAAAAGGGATTTATACAAAGATCTCGCCAAAAATGGTCAGCTAAAATACCTGTAATCAATCACTTTGAAAAAGATCCCATTTTGCTGTCAAGAACAATAATAGTAATTGTAGCAACAACAACTAAAAGGAATATAGATTTCTTCATGACAGCTTTTGGCTTTTAAAACTGGTTTTCTATTCCAAAAATACAAAAACCTGTTCCGAGTAAAAAAATGTCATTCCTGAATCACAGCATAGAATCACTGCTTGACTGTGTTTTCCTCTTACCCCACAACACCATAGAACCAGCATGCACTTAGGCAATTTGAGCCAACTTATAAATAAAACCACAGCCACTGACTAATCTACATTGAATGCAAGCCCTCTCAATAATAAGTTATCAAAGCCACCAGACTTGCTGCATTTCATGAGTTTTGAGTACTCATGATTAGGATTCAGAGAACACTGTCTTTAATAAGACAAACAGGAAACCCTTTCACCTTTGCCTATATCTTTCTAAAGCAAATCCTAAACCTGACAACTAAATAAATCCTCTATCAAATTAACTCAAGAGTCAGACCATGCTTGACTCCACCATACACAGATTCTACCAGGAAATTTTCACTTAGAAAGCAAAAATTTTATCTCTGGGGAGGAATGCAATTTCATTGGCTCTATCAGAAATAATAAGGATATGACAATTCATCCATTCCAAGAACAAATGTTCTCTTTCACCTTTACTTATTGTCTATTCAATGTTTTGGATGAGGCTTCAGACTTCCATTAAAAGAAGGTGGAACGCTGGACCCATTACAATCCATTTATGGATGTATTAAGTATTTCAGGTGTCTGGTGGGGTATGAATGTGCAATCATCGTTCTTTTCCAGACAAATACCTGTACTTTGTTTTGTTTTCTCCCCCTCAAAAAAACCCCACAACTAATGGTTTTCTGACAGTTTTGAGTTTTCATTCTTCACCAAGTGAAGAATTCAAAGAAACAGAAACTGCAATGGAGGTAATACATTAATACTCATAGGACAAGATCAAATATAAGAAGGATATGAAGCCTTTATCAATGTAAAATCAAGTATAATATCAAAAAAATTAATTTGTATGAAAAGGTAAGACAGTACTAAAAATCACATCTAATCTACGCACCCTTTCTGTATCTGAAATGCAGACCAGATGCATAGAACATTTTTCTCCCCTCAGACAAACTGTCCACAGATTAAGATTCCCATGGAAGCTGGTTAGTGCTTTCATTTCTGTGAATGTGGAATTATATTTGTCAAAAACATATCATACCCTCCTGGCCTCGACAGCCGAGCAAAATAAGAGTGAATAAAACAAGATGCCATCCAGGCTCTCCTTTCAGCTCTTCTCCTATCCACTGCTGAAGGCGGCTAGTAATTTCACTAGTCACTGACTAGTTAAGAGTGCAGTCTGTTTTACCGTATAATGCTAAAGTCTTATTTAAGGTTTGTCACCATGGCAGCGGTGTTTCCTATTCCAATCTGGGAAAAACTAGACGAAAAGCTAGTTTATGTCCTCAGAAAACACAAAAGTGATTACAACGACACTGAATAATGATTTTTAGAGGGTATCAGAACCTGCTACACTCCATACATTAAAAAAGAATAGTATTAGGTAGAAACAGTACCCTACAGTGGATTTTTGAATCTAAACTTTCTAAACTAGCTATAACAAAATGAAGCTCCCTAAATTGTTAATACTTGCTACAGGCATGGTGCTGTGCAGGGGATATCAGTGCCAGGCTTCAGCTGTGTGATGAAAGTGGACAGGCCGCTCTCTTGGACAGCCATTGCCTCTTGCTTAGGGTACTCCCTACAGCACAGGAGACAAGAGTTTAACCTCCAGCTGGCTGGAAACAGAATCCACCTCCATACTTGCACCTGCAGAATGAGGGTATTAATACCCTATTATGCAAAAACTGGGCAGTTGCTCTGCTGCCAGACATGCTCTATTGATAAGAGACTTTTAATCATACATGAACAATGATAACTGAAAAATTTGTTAATATTTCTAGGGATGGGAAATCCTAGAAAATAAGTGTCCTTGACTGTTGGGAGTATAAGGGGGATTAAATTAGGATCAGGTAACAAGCCCCCTAATATTTAGGAAAAAAGGGAACCTGCTCAGACTAAGGTTAGAGAGTTTGGTCTCCTAAAAGCTGTTTATTATCTGAGGAGAGGATGGTACTGAAGGTGTCATTTGAGGCCACCTTCTCCCAGTGATCTGTAAGCTTTAGTATTTTAAGCTAAAAATAAAAAAAAAAAAATTTTTTTTTTTTTACCTCAACCATCAAAGTATTGCCAATAATTCATGTGGAATTATTTATTTTGCCTGAAATAGGCTCTCTATGGGCAACAGTAATTTGAGAGTAGATTTTCTGCAAAAAAAGAACACTTGAAAACTACTGTGGAAAGAGCTTCAAATATCTGAAATTAATTTACTTGTGAGCGTTTTAAACAAGGTCAAAATATAAAGGACAAAATGGGTCTTGAACTGACAAAATCCATTTCAAGAGAATTTGTCCTATGGGCTCATGAAATGCTGACATGCACAGACTCTCAAGACTTGCCATCCACTCACTCTTCTTAATGTTATTTTTCACTTGAGAACTAAGAAGGCATTAAGGTAAAATAAGTGGTATATAATCAATCCAGTATGTAGCGTTTCGATTAACAATGCCTATATCAAGATACAAGTGTAAAACAGCAATACAGTTCACTTTCTGGGAATGAAGAGATTCTTTTTCTTTATATTAACCTTTCAGTAGACCCTAAAAAAAAAAAAAACCAAAAAACTAATTTGGTTGAGTGCAGATAGTCTGTATTCACCACAAGGAAAATGCTTTTTCACCTGCATAGGAAAACACTATTCTCCATATCACTCTCTGAAGTTACCACTGTTCCAATTTGTCACTGTTAGCATTCAAGGCTGGACTAAATGGATCTTTAAATTGCTTCTATTTGCACAGATCCAGAGTAACTGCTTAACTCTGAAATGATTACTGGTGATCATACAGAACTGCTTCTGCTATACTGCATTAACCGAAACTAATGCTGGGCTCAAGCTTTTTCAAGTATGACTATGGAGTTACGAAAAACACGGTTCCCCATCTGGAACAAAGAAGAATGCTAGTAAAAGATATCTTTTTGGTAGCCTAAACTTTTCAAGAGAAGAATTAAAATAGCTATTAAACCCCCTCCCCCCTCCCCCCCCCCCCCCCCCCCACCTGGAAGGTGAAATTTGAAACTTACTTCTTTTTCATGACTTTTGCTCATCTTCAACTAGAGCACAAGGAAAGATTTTGAAGGAAAATCCCACAACTTTGAATAAGGTAAGAAAACTTATTTTTCTAAGTTCTGTTTGTACCTTCCCACTTTTCAAGACCTCAAGATATGCACAGTAGAAATGTATTGAAAGGACTTACGCTAAATATAGAAAACCTCAGGCTGGTGAAAAATATTTAAGGGAAAAGTGAGCATGCAAACAAAAAAAAGCAACTTATAATTAAGTATATTTTAAAACAAATGCAAAAGACAATAATGGCATTTTTCAAAAGATGCAATGCCAGACTGTCCTCCTGGAGAACAATAACTCACAATAATTTTTGTTGCACAGAACAACTCACAACATATTGCCTATGACATGTATATTAGTTAAGGGTAACAAGGGAAAGCAACTGAATAAAAACCTACTACACTAACCTTACTGTGTAGCTTCAGGACTGACCTAAGATACCTGAATCTGTACAACTGTTTGCTATCCTCTCCCGCATTTCTGTTTCCATCCATGTGCCATTGCTGGGGCTCTTCCAACCATGCCATACATCACCCTGATCTGACTGGAAGAGTATTTAGTAAGTGGGGGAGAGAATGTTAAGTGTGGGAGGGGGCAGGGTGTGTGTTTAATAGCTAGTTATTAGTACATTCATTTTCCCATGCAGCTAACATTCACAACGGGTGCAACTGTGTGGTTCTACATTTCAATTCTAGCCTAAGGGTATGAGACTATGTGGTAAATCATCACCCATGGGATATCCCCTTTGGAGCAGCACAGAGGAAATCAACTGTCAAATGAAGTTAACACCGCAATGTTTTTCCAGTTTCTTTCTATAAACACTTTTATCACTTTTGACCAACACCAACCCATAAAGACTGATTTCTGAGGCATGGAAACAGGTTGTATCTGTTCTGCTCCTGCAAATGAGGAAAAAGGCTGTTTCTGTGTTTTTAAGCAGTATTTGTGGGGCAGATTTTATGCACAGCAGGAAGAAGTATGTCACACATCCTCCTTTTAGGTAGAATACGTACCAAATGAAGAGCAAAAAAAAAAAAACCCCAGCAAAACAGGGCAGAAGTATCCAAAACGTCTGTAAACATCTCAGAAGTAGTACTAACATATTTACTTTGAGATTTCAACTTATGGCTAATGAAAAAGTGCACAAGAAGTAGAAAACAATATGCCAACGCAAGTAACAAAATAGACTAAACAATCAACTCCACATACCCCTTTATGCTCTGAATGGCCAACTGTAGTCACCATCTTCATTCATGAACTCAAACTGAAAACTCAGGCCACAGAAAGTCACTCACACATCCAGCAAGCATGCAAGCAGGCTCTTATCTATACACTAACTAAAAGCATCCATTCTTTTACACCGTATGATGGCTAATTAAAGGAGATCAAAGCACAAAACTACAGATGCCTTCAGTCAAATCCCTTCAACACAATATACATTCCATGCCTTAAAAACCTCCAGAACTTTATTTCACAAGTAAAACATTTTAACCTTTCACTCGGATCAAACTCACTGAAATTTGGAGATGAGTTTTGTTCCTCTCTAGATAGACGTACCTGACTAGCATGCCCATGTTCTTGCACCAACTACTGGTCACCTCCAGTGGGAGAGGGTGCTTCACCCCATTCAGCTCTTGGCAATGCACTTTCGGGAAATAAACCTAACCACCTTTGCTGCCAAAGCAAAAAACCAGCTATTTTCCTCTCTCACTACCACCTGCACGCCAGAAAGGTTTCCCATTGCCAGACCTCTTGCTCCTGCAAAGTCTGCAGCCTGGGTCAGCAGCACTTTCTTACCATCCAGGACATGATGGAGCTCATTAAACCTCGAAGCACAGAGCAGCTGAAAACCTTAATAATAGCTTGGCAAAGCTACAGAGCATTACCAAAGCCTTCAAATGTTTGAGAGGAAAAAAAATAAATGATGTGGTGATTTGGATAAAGGTTTGACAGCCTGGGTTTACAATAAAATTCTCAAATGATATAGAAAGAAAAAGGGATACATGGCTCACAGCACCTTCTCTTAAACCCAAACCAGCTTATCAACCTTTTTTTCGTAATTTAAAACTGATTCTTCATAATGAGGCAAGTAACATCTAAATGAGAAGATTAAGATATGTGCAAAGTTATAGTCATACACTCCAGCGCTCATCCAAGAAAGCATGTTTGAACAATTTCATGAGGTTTGTGTTTACACGACTTTTTGAATCAGTGCTTCAGTGTGTGTACACACACAGAATCTCGTATCAGTAACATTTTCAGAAAAATAATTCAGGAATAAGTGATTCAAGAAAACCTTCAAGGTGATAAAATGTGTCTATAATCACCTGAAATTGTCTCTTAAATCATACAAAGTTATTTTAAAAACACTGGCTTCTCTCAAAATTTTTTTGTTTGTTTTTTGGTTTTTTTTTAAATAAAAATCATTTCATAGCAGTAGTGAAGTAAGATTAAACCCATATTTAAGGATGTGATGACCAGTTTCCAAGACAATGTCTGGAAGTACATGCAGGGAAACTGCAACCAGCAAAAGTGAAATAGCTCTGAATCAGATATAGATGTGACAAGGGAATTAGAATGCGGAACACTGTTTTGCAAACTGATAACCATGCAATTAAGAGAGATGCAATCAAGCACATACACTTTGACCACTTCCCTTCTTTTTGGAAACTAAAATAATCCCAGTTAAATCATCATTGAACCAGGCTAAAGCTCTGCCACCTCCACTGCTTATATTTTTCAGCTTTTTATTTCCAACATATATTTCCATTCAAGGAAGCAAATTAAAGAATTTTCCTTTTTAAACTGATTTGCCAAAGAAAGCTGAGGTCAAGTTCATCCATATGCAAATTTAACAATGGCTCGGGTTTTGAAACTAATTCAAGGTAAGATTCTACTTTCATATCTATCTTTCTGCCCCTTCTCAGAATGAATTAAAGTAATTTTGTATGGTTTATAAATGTCAAAAAGCACTGTTCAGTTGAAGTGTAATTTGATTTGTTTGCAAATCCCTTTTGAATTGCTTTATGATGCGTAAGCGCATGCAGTTTATTAGGCAATAATAAGCAAAGAAGGCAAGCCAGGCAAGAAGCTTTGCTCACTTTCAAAGTCAAGGAAAAAATTTGGCCCCTGATCAAGCTCTGTGCAAGTGAGAACTTTTAAAAGATTTCCCATTTGGTTCCTGAAAAATAGAAAAGGAAGAGAAAAGGAGTCCTGAGTGAACAAATGGTTTCAAAGACAAGGACCTGGACAGATTGGTTGTGCTGGAAAATACACACTGCAAGCAATCAAGTTTTAGAAGTTTTTCCTCAGTTTGCTGTTAAGTCAGAGAAAAGATTCTCTCATTGTCTTAAATTGTTTGAACTTACTTTCAAAATCCAGGAAAAAATGTGGATAGTTTTCAATTTCCCTGGTAAGGACCTTAAGAAGATTACCCATCCCAGCAAACCTAGTAAATGCAACAAAATCGTGAACAGTTATATATGTAAACTTAGAACACTACAATTAATTACAACTAAGGGCTTGACATGGTCTGCATCGTATATTAAACATTTTGGCAAGTTCTGGACCATGAGATACATTTTGATGGTCAATTCTGTAATATTTATGCATGGGGACAGAGAGACTAAGACCTCAGATAAGTAAGAGAAATAATTTCTTTAATCAAACTGGAAATGAAATGTTGTATCAGTATAACACCACAGAGAACAAACAGATATTTATGAGTTTATAAGCCAGAAGAACAAACTCAGAACAATATCTGTATTTGTAAATCTTATAAATTGCTGGATTCAAGACTACTGAATACCATTCCAGAGTAAAATATGAGGTCTTAATCCTTTGTGTTCTTTAGCAGAAATACATGTTATTTCATGAAATTAATTCAATTTAAGGGGGAGAAAAATCTATTTCTAATCAATATGGTTTTATAAAATATTACTGTAAAGATGTATCAGAAATAAAAGCTAAAAAGCTTGTTCTAACTTGTAAAAATGTACATATGCATTTTTGGAGGAAAAAAAAACCCAAACAAAACAGAAAAAGGTTCATCCACTATCTTTTTCATCTTTTTTGTGTGTTATTCCTATCTTTTATCATCTTGGAACCCTTTGCATTTGAAGTTATGAAAAACTCCTAAAAGGAAAAGTGACCAGTTCTTGGAAAGGCAAGTCTCTATGCAAGACAAGAAGAAAGGAGATTTGAAGAAGTTTTTTACCAGTATAGTCTTTAGGAAGATACATTATTCTGAAACTATGTGAAAGTATATCTTCCTAGGGCAAACTTTTTCTCAGAAGAAAGAAAAGTACATACAAGGATGAAGAGGTCTGCCTGAAGGGATGTAGAAAAATGTAATTTTAGATTTAAAATTCCAACTGAAAACTGATTTTTGGCTCAAAGATAAATATTCTCAGTACTCTTAAACCATGGCTCTTGGGGCTCACATCTGATGCTCATCTATTTTTCAGTTAAACATTTTTCTCACTTCTGAAGTCAGACAACAGAAAAAATATTCTAAGCATGTATATGGCTGATATTCTATATGAGGAGATTAAGGTTTTTTCAAATTCTCCCCCATGTATGATAAATGTATCATCAACCCTAATGTCTATATGCATGTAAGAGATGTATTTCTATAGCAGGAAAACCTAAGAAGGTAATGTAAGGCTTAGAGATTCCAAAGCAGCCCTATTCAGGTCTTAAAATTATATAAATTTAATCAATAATCTGTTCAGAGCATGCAACTTCATGTAAAACAGGTTTTTGTTAGACAAATGGCTTTGTTTTGCATTAAATACTTCTCCAAAATTTTCTGTCCAGAACAAATCCAGTGAGCAGCTTGTCAAGCCCTTTACAATTAGCAACATCTTGCATATACAATATTGAAACATAAAGAAATATTCTCCATTAGTCATAAAGTTACATCCATTCACACACAGGAAAAAAAATTCACGCTTATACTTTCAGAATAAGATCTGCACTGTATAAGCTGAGTCTGACTTTCTGATTAGCCTACAAAGGCAGAAAACATACAAAAGAGCAACAGATTTTATACAGCATTAAAACTTCTATCTTCAATAATTTGAACACTTTCATCACACCAGTGTAATACATTTTATCAGCATCAAGTAAGACAGATAAGATACTGTGCATACATTCATTTTCGTTTTCATAACCTCAGAAGAAACAGTTTATATTATTATGAAATACTATCACAAGCTAAATTACTGAGTCAGTTTGGATTCTTCACTTTCAACTCATTTTAAGCCGTATCTTACCTCATTGCCTTCAATCTTCAGAGAGTATCCAACCATTTCTTCTACTGCCAAAGTTAGCACTGCATCCAGAGACTGGTTTAGTTGACAGTGTATTTCAAGCAGCGAGGAAGCCTTTTTGCCAAAAACCTGAGGATATGCTCCCTCATTTGCATCAATTAGCTTGAGGTCATGTGCCCAAGCTCTAGTTTCTGATCCTTCTTACAGAAGTACAGCACACCAGTGCTCTGGAGGTTTCTGAATGTAAGTATTTTTCTTTAACTTTTATTCTATATTTTAACCTAATTTTATGCCTTTCTTTTTTAATCCCCATGCAGAAACTGATTCAGCTATTTAAGTATGAAACAAGAACCCTGCCACAGACTTTATACACACTGTCATGGTCAGGATGAATTTTTCAGTGATCTCGAAGGCACTGGTTTGACATCATCCATTTCCAATATACACCAACCCAAAACCCAGTGATACTCAACATCGACATCTAGAAGATATGGTTCAGGTAGCTGCTAAACATGCCTTACTTCTTTATGATACAAAATAATTTCTTTAGGTTTCCTGAACACCAAAACTAAAAGCAGGATCTAGTTCCAAGAAACTTCCACTTTAAACTATAGCTCATCATTCAGTGCTAAGGTTTTAACCCCATATTAAAAGGCCAACATAGTTCCTTGCCCCAAACTGAATTATTTTATTATGTATAGCTTGCTGCTTCCCAGTACTGGGACCTTCCAAACCATCTTTGCCTGAAAACTCTAGTGATGTATTCCAAATTTCAAGAACTGCAAGTCACTTCCAGGATAATTTTTAATGAGATTTCGAAGTAACTAATGATATAAATTCTGAGCAAATCAGCATATATACTGTGGCTGCAACAGAAATGCAAAGAAACAGCTGATGCACAGAAGCAAGTCAGAAAGCTTTCATTTAAGAGCATAAAAATCCATTTCATTAAACCTGGAAAGCATTTTACTTACTGTAAAATCAGTTTAAATGTGGAAATGAGACTCAATGCGTATAGAAAAAAAAGATATTGCTGCTACAGCACTCTGAAATGATAGCAGCTTCTCTTTAGTGTCCAAATCCCTTAGAATTCTAACTTTTAACAGTGTGCTTTAAAAATTACATGTTGACATGACAATGATGCTTGTGTTTTCAAAACTGTTAAAAGTTTATCCTAGGATATTGCTTAAGCATACCGAAGAAACTTTCTAAGCTACTGTTGACAGTTTACTGTTGACAGACAGAACAAACTCCTTCTCCCCAACTAAACCAATCCGTTAACTTTTGAATTGTGATAAATACTACTCCAGAAAACCAAACCAAAATCAGCCATGGATTTTATATACATGTAATGAAAATATACTGAAGTAAGTATTTATCAGATACTGAAAACCAGTTTTGAAAGTTTGGTACATGTTCAGAAACTAGGTATTATCAACTAAACATTGCATGCCCAAAGCTAAGCATCATAGAATCATAGAAACATAGAATAGTTAGGGTTGGAAAGGACCTCAAGATCATCTAGTTCCAACCCCCCTGCCATGGACAGGGACACCTCTCACTAAACCATCCAACACAAGGCTTCATCCAACCTGGCCTTGAACACCGCCAGTGATGGAGCACTCACAACCTCCCTGGGCAACCGATTCCAGTGTCTCACACCCTAACAGGAAAGAATTTCCCGCTTATATCCAATTTAAACTTCCCCTGCTTAAGTTTTAACCCATTACCCCTTGTCCTGTCACTACAGTCCCTGACGAAGAGTCCCTCCCCAGCATCCCTATAGGCCCCCTTCAGGTACTGGAAGGCTGCTATGAGGTCTCCACGCAGCCTTCTCTTCTCCAGGCTCAACAGCCCCAACTTTCTCAGCCTGTCTTCATATGGGAGGTGCTCCAGTCCCCTGATCATCCTCGTGGCCCTCCTCTGGACTTGTTCCAGCAGTTCCATGTCCTTTTTATGTTGAGGACACCAGATCATGTTAGTTAGCTCTTTGTTTACACACTGTTTTAAGTAATTACATGATTTTGAAGTGTGGTATTTTGTATTACTTTTAAATTATAGCTAATTACTTCATAAATTGCTAGAGAAATACTAACTTATTTCTTATTCCTTTACGGGACTAATTTAATCAGTACCAATTGAAACTCACCACCAGCACTGTAGCTACCCTGAAGGTACAACAGACGACTTTGTGGTGGTGAAAAAGGACACATTTACCAGCTCAACCCTTTGCTGCTCATCAGTACTCCTTTGCCAGAAACTATTTCCTAACTCTGTCTGCTTACATAAACAGTCCAAAAGGCTTTTGTCAAAATGAGCGGGATCAGCAAATACCTACTGCTTAAACTCATCTGGATCATTCTAAAAATATGGGGATGGGAAGATTCTCATGAGTAGCTCCATTTGGTGTTTCAGGGGAAACAGAGGCTCCCAAGTTCAGAGGCAGCAATGGATGATTAAGAATGGTAACTTCCATAAAAGTTATCATTCTTAGGACTGATGGCACTCCTATGCAGATAGGGACAGGCATCCAGTCCACAGTTCTGAGGAACTGTACTGTACGAAGAGTATTAGCATCTTTAAAGCAGTGGAACTGACCTTACTGCACAAATAATTAACTGTGGTTTCAAAAAAACACCAACATCTGAATTTAAGATCTCTCAGATTAAAAGCATGACTCCAAATTGTTGTGATATTCACCCACAAAGTTTGTTAAGATGCTTGTAAGGAGATATCAGAAGTCCAATATTCAGAAACTGGTTTTGTTCTATTAAGGAACAAACCCAAAATGAATGAAGAAATACTGATTAAAAAACACAGAAATCTCTTAACAACGATAATCCACTTTTTCTGAAGAAAACTTGAATCACCCATTGTTTTTTGCTTGGGAAAGGAAAATTTTTAACTACATTTGCCAACACTATTACCAACATTTTTGTCTTTTTTCCCCTTTGCAATAAACATATTAAAACAACCTAATCGCTATTTCTGTAAGACTAGCTCCAAGAGAACTAGAATGCTGCAGTGCTCTGTGTCATCCACAGAGCAAAGGTACAAGCAGAGACTGGAGCACCTTCCCATGGGTGCCCCCCCCACACCTCCCCTACTTCTCACTCTCATCATCAGCATGTGAATGGAGCTCTGCAGAGGTCAGGCAACAGAACAAGTTTTATCACTGGTAAGAAACTGGGAATATTATCAACCCTGCCCATGGCAGGAGGGCTGGAACTAGATGACCTTTAAGTTTCCTTCCAACCCAAACCATTCCATGATTACAGCTGTGAAAAGCAGAGTACTGGAGTCAGGAATAGTCAGGGAAGCACTCTGATTAATGTTCACAGCAACACTATAAAATCACTGGAGTTAGGGGTGGGGTTATCTAGACCCCAAAGCAGGAACAGCAGCAGCTCTGTCATTCTGTACAGATGTTTGTCTAAAGTATTCTTAAAGCTCTTCAGAAAGTAATTTAAGCTCAATCACAATAGCCATGTTTTATTATACCTGACCCATCTCACTGTCCTTCTCGTAAATCTCTCCAAAGGGTCCAAATTCCAGTGGGCCATTCAACTCTAGGTACAGTGCTCCAAATACATCCAAGTATGATGCCAAATGTAATGAAGGAATCACATCTTGCAGAAAACTGTGTTTTACACATCTCTCACATATTGTTTCCCTAAGTTTTACTTTACCCATAGCTTTCTTTTTTGCATTTTGGCATTTCTTTAGTCCTGTGCTTCTATACAGTACCTTATACTGGAGCAGATCATCTTGAATGCCATCACACAGCACACACAGGAGAACCAGATTATCAGGCCTAATCAGCATGACTCTGTGAAAGGCAGGTCCTGCTTGATTAACCTGATCTTCTATGACAAGGTGACCTGCTTAGTGGCTGAGGGAAAAGCTGTGGATGTTGTCTAACTAGACGTTACTAAATTCTTTCATATAATTTCCTACAGCATTCTCCTGGAAAAACTGGCTGCTCATGGCTTGGATGGAGGTAGTCTTCACTGGACACAAAACCTTACTGGATTTCTGGGCCCAAAAAGTGGTGGTGAAAGGATTAAATCCAGTTGGTGGCTTCTCACAAGTGGTGTTCCTCACAGCTCAGTACTGGGGTCAGATCTGTTTAATATCTTTATCAATGATCTGGATGAGGGGATTGAGTGCACACTCAGTATATATTTGCAGATACCACTAAGTTGGCTGGGAGTGCTGACCTAGTAATGGGCTTGAAGGCTCTGCAGAAGGATCTGGACAGGCTGCACCAGTCAGCTGTAGCTAATAGTATGAGGCTCAACAAGACAAAGGGCCGGGTCTTGCACTTGGGCCACAACAACCCTATCTAATGCTACAGGCTTGGGGAAGAGTGGCACCAAGAATCAACCTACGCTCAAGTGAAGAAAAAAAAGTGCCATGCATGTTTTACGCAGGTGAAGCATAAACAGACAAAAAAACCAAACCAAAACAAAACCAACAAAACTCAAACCCGAAGACAGATGTAAAGAAGTGAAAAGTGGAAGATGAGAAGAAAGTTGTTCAAAGTGAAATTAACCCAAGATAAAAGAATCATACCTGCTTTGAACAATTATTTTATTACAATTACTAGAAAAGCAACACTTCAAGCCATTTTGCTGTTAACTGATATACAGATTGCAGGACACAAAACCTACAAAAAAGGTGAATCAAGTCAAAGGGAGTTAACAAATAGTTCGCAATGACAAATGTATTTTTCACTCATCATAAAATGCTAAAAGAGCTGGCCAACAATATTAGTACCAGTAGCCCCAAGGATTAAAGAGCTTGGCTCATGATTTCACTAAAATCAAAAGGTAAATAAACCCCAAAGGGTTACCTTAGGTGAACTTACAATTTACTCAAAGGGGAATTTTTCTATATGCCAGCCCTCAAACCAGAACATACTTTGAACAGAACTCCTACATATTTTCAAAATGCGTAACTCAGAAAAGCCATCATGAAAGGATGAAAAGCAGGCAAACAAAATATCTGGATTCCGATTCATAGGTCATAAATTAAAAATGCCAACAAAAAAATGTAGAATGGAAGCCAATTAAGTAATTACAATACAATTATATTTGAAATTGAGAAAACACTGCTGCACTTTGATCCTTCCACCCAAGTGCACAGTAATGTTGACTGAATACGGCATCGCATGCAGAAATGCTTGTACACAAAACAGGGACACAATTTCCCTGTACACAGTAAATGAAGCATCTATCAATGGATGCTGTTAGGTAAGCAAAGCAGGATACTCATGTTTATCAAACTGATACACAGGAGACAGATACATTTACCAGGAATGGAAGGCCTGGCTACTTTAGTGCTTCTTCCTTCAAACAAAAAACATTGGCTTTTTTTTTTTTTTCAGGTGGTGTTTGACCCAGTTCTTCTGAACTCTTCTAAGAGAAGAGCAGCCACGTTATCATCTTCCTCTTGAAGTTTCCTCGTCCTTATCTTCTCTCACCACAATCATAGTGAAAAAGGAGATTAACTCTGTTTTTAAAAAACTAAGCATTTGGGCATTTGAGAAGGTACCTGGTTTCAACATTTGTGAACATAATGAGTGAAAAATCTTATTCTAGATCATAAACATTCTCAGATACAGAATCAGAAACAGGGCTCTCAGGTGAAAAATCAGAAACAAGGAAAAATATTGCTGGCTCCTTCTGCCTATTAATCACTGCCAATTATTCAGACTATGCTACACAGAATATTTTGTACTATACTCCGAGAAAAGCGAGTGCAAGTGTCCAAGAAGCTAAGATGAAAACTATCATGTTCTAGTTCTTTGTGCAACTATGGTGAAGACATTCCTCCAAGTGATTTTATTTTCAAGTTATTTCTTGTGCCATTTGATAACGGGAATAAGTCTTCGCATGTTAACTTTGTTATATATCTATTTTACTTCTCTTTTTAATATATAAATGTCAAAACAGTACATCTAATATCAGACAAGCCAGACAATTCCTACAGTGACTGGATTTCTTATTGCATATTTGCTTGTGGTCTGATCTGAATGTGTCAGTATGCAGGACACAATGCATTCTGCCATCTAAATTTGATCTTCTGGTTTAAATGGTAATAAAAAAATATGGACCTGAAGCAGTCTTTACAAGTATTCTTTTATGGAAAAGGGGAGAGAAGTCAAACAATATTTTACAATACTTAGGAGACAATTCATTCTGATCAAAGAAACATACGGACATTACTAGAATTAACATACCTGTGGCTGACTATGTATCAATAGCTCAAGATCTGAGGAACTAAATATGAAATGGGGGCCTTTTTCAGGGATTATTTACTATCAGCTTAAAACACTTTCATTTGTATGACAGTGGTCTTTGCTTACCTCATTACACAGAATATTAAAACTGCCGACCGATCTGTGCTACAATGTTGTTGATGGAAATAGCAAGAGTTTCACATGGAAAAAAAATATTCTGAAAACCACTGTGAACAGACTGGAGGATAGTTTTGTCTTCTTAGGTGTTTAAAAAAAATAAATAAAAAAAAATCAGGAAAACGAGAAAGGAAAACTTTCTATGTGTTTCTGGGTGAGGATACAAGACGAAAGAACAGGTACCACCCCAAGACAGCAATTTGAGAGACCACTGAATCCTAAGAACGTGGTAAGAAAGGTTTTGCTGAACTATGGAGGCATCTCAGTAACAGAACTGGGCAAGAATCATGGCAGTCACGTGAAGTTCCCGACGACTGGAAAAAGGGAAATATAACCCCCATTTTCAAGAAGGGAAAAATGGAAGACGCAGGGAATTACAGACCAGTCAGTCTCACCTCTGTGCCTGGTAAAATCTTGGAGCACATTCTCCTGGAAGGCATGCTAACATGAAGAACAACAAGGTGCTTGGTGACAGCCAGCATGGCTTCACTAAGGGGAAATCCTGCCTGACCAATTTGGTGGCCTTCTATGATGGGACTACAGAATTGATGGATAAGGGTAAAGCAGTTGACGTCATCTACCTGGACTTGTGCAAAGCATTTGACACTGTCCCACACGACATCCTTCTCTCTAAATTGGAGAGATATCAATTTGATGGATGGACCACTCGGTGGATAAAGAACTGGCTGGATGGCCGCACACAAAGAGTTGTGGGCAATGGCTCGATGTCTGGCTGGAGACCGGTAACGAGTGGTGTCCCTCAGTGATCGGTGTTGGAACCGGTCTTGTTTAACATCTTCGTCGCTGACATGGACAGTGATATTGAGTGCGCCCTCAGCAAGTTTGCCGATGACACCAAGCGGTGTGGTCCGGTTGATATGCTGGAGGGAAGAGATGTCATCCAGAGGGACCTTGACATGTTTGCGAGGTGGGCTGATGCCAACCTCATGAAGTTTAACCATGACAAGTGCAAGGTCCTACACCTGGGTCGAAGCAATCCCAGGCACAGCTACAGGTTGGGCTTAGAAGAGATTCAGAGCAGCCCTGCAGAGAAGGACTTGGGGATGTTGGTCAATGAGAAAACGAACATAAGCCGGCTTCAGTGTGCGCTTGCAGCCCAGAAAGCCAACCGTATCCTGGGCTGCATCAAAAGAAGCACGATCAGCAGGTCCAAAAAGGTGATCCTGCCCCTCTACTCTGCTCTTGTGAGACCTCACCTGGAGTATTGTGTGCAGTTCTGGTGTCCTTGACATAAAAAGGACATGGAACTGTTGGAACAAGTCCAGAGGAGGGCCACGAGGATGATCAGGGGACTGGAGCACCTCCTGTATGAAGATAGGCTGAGGAAGTTGGGGCTGTTCAGCCTGGAGAAGAGAAGGCTGCGTGGGGACCTAATAGCAGCCTTCCAGTATCTGAAGGGGGCCTATAGGGGCGCTGGGGAGTGACTCTTCATCAGGGACTGTAGTGACAGGGCAAGGGGTAATGGGTTAAAACTTAAGCAGGGGAAGTTTAAATTGGATATAAGGAGGAAATTCTTTCCTGTTAGGGTGGTGAGACACTGGAATCGGTTGCCCAGGGAGGCTGTGAGTGCTCCATCCCTGGTGGTGCTCAAGGCCAGTTTGGATGAAGCCTTGGGTGGGATGGTTTAGTGTGAGGTGTCCCTGTCCATGGCAGGGGGTTGCAACTAGATGATCTTGAGGTCCTTTCCAACCCTAACTATTCTATGATAATAAGAAGCTTCAGGAGGGATATTTAACCATGTATCTGCACAAGCTCCTGGAGTGACAAATGTTCTTTCTAGAACACAGAAGTATTTACCAGAGGAACCGGTATTTTGGACTTGCTTGATACGGGGAGAATTAACTGAATATGATGATGGAAATGCAGGAAAAAATAATTACAACCAGCAGAAGTTACTAAACAAGGAGAAACCAGCAAACTAAAAGACCACGACTTCAAAAAAGCACTTCCAGTAATCTCAGATATCTGAAAGACTAGGTCTTCTAGAAAGTTGCTTTAAGGGATAAGGGAGTGCAGGAAACTCAACAGTTAAGAAAATACACAGCATGTTACTCAAATGGACAAAATAGAGACTTAGAAATCAGTATGTCTATATAAGCATACAGAAGAATTGAAGAAAGAAATATATAAAGATAGAAAACTTGTCAATCGGCTGGAGATGAGAAAAGAGGAAATGTTATTTAATACCGTAAATTTGCTGCAGTACTGAAAATCTGAAAGTTGTCAGCAGTTTCATGGCAAAAAAGAGGATGCATTTTTAAACAGTATCTGCTATCTGTGGTATAGATCTGGTTTTGTTCAATACTTTCAAAAATGTATTTTCTTCTTCTCTGTCACTAATTAAAATATAAGATAGAATGGAATTAAAATATTCTGGAAAACAGGATCATAACACAAAATTACTTTGGTGCACTGGAGATGCTATCCAGAAGAAATTCAGTAAATACAAATGTGAAATATTCCACTCAAGGAAAAAACAAATCAATCCACAAATGCAGATGGACTGGTAAGCAGAAAGACTGAGAGAAAAAAAATAATCATTATAGCAGACTGTAAATTACCATAAAGCAGGTCAGAAAGTTGCTAAACTCCAGAATCTTTCAAAGACTGGTCTCACAGTCAAGTGATGAGGGAACTGAATAATGAGCAAAACCAGATTTTTTCCAAAACACTAATCTGTAATTATGCAGGAGTTACAAAAAGTGTAAGTTCCAAGAAAACCCCTCCTTTTTTCTTAATTAGCTTTGTGTCATTTTTTTAATCCCTTCTGATATTGTTTTACTAATTCCTATTCTTTCACATTAAACCTGAATTTATTAAAATGTACAGGGGCAGACTTGGTCCATGGCATTTTTCTGCATAATAGCCTGTCTTGAAAATTGCATTTAGTTAACAGACAAGCCCATTAGCCCTCTTAATGATGTAAACAAGGAGATTCATTTTTGCAGTGTTCCTAACACTGTAAGAAGCACATTCTCCAGTAAATCTATTTACAAATAAGTGTTTTACTTACACAGAATGCCAAACAAGCTTTTGTGCCCTGAGATGAGCTGCTAAAAACCACTGTGACTTTTTTTTTTTGGGGGGGGGTGTATTAATAAGTCTGCTATTTGCAGACCAACAGGACAAATAAGGAAGGAGTACTGCAGATACTGCTGAATTCAAACTGTCATTGTAATGAAAAATTCGATTTCTTGTAGGTGTAACCGAAGATTACAGTAACACGCTGACCCTGCCGGGCTCCGCAGTAATTAATGGCTCCTGGAAGCCAGTCCTCCTGTTGCAGTGTCCTGCGCAGAGCCGGGGTGCGCTCTGCTGCCCCCTGCTGCTCCGGCCCCACACCGCGCCCCAGAGACCACTCCAGGGGTTCTGACTCCACACACAAGGGAAACTCACGCTTCACATAAATACACCTTACCACCCGTGTGCCCAAGTAAAAGGCCACGGCTAGATCCAGTCATTAGTTTGGACTACCAGGCGGTCATCACTGCTAACCTATGTCTGCAGGCGAATTTTTGCATTCAGACTGTATTTTTGCCCGGGCTGCAGCTCTGATGTCAGAGGATGACTCCACACTGACTTTTAAAACTAAAGCCAAACTAACCTAGGTAGTATTTTAATAACCACATTTCAGAACACGTACCGACATTAAAGAAGTTACACTGCTTTCTCTTTCCTCCTACTGAAACTCAGAATTTATCATACAATCACAGAATGGCTTGGATTGGAAGGGATGTTAAAGCTCACCTAGTTCCAACACCCCTACCACGGCCAGGGACACCTTCCACTAGACCAGGCTGCTCAAAGCCCCATCCAACCTGGCCTTGAACACTGCCAGAATGGTGGAGCCACAACTTCTCCGGGCAACCTGTGCCAGTGTCTCATCACCCTTAAAGAATTTCTTCCTAATATCTAATATAAATCTACTCTTTCAGTTTAAAGCCAACCCCCCCCCCCCCCCCCCCCCGTCCTATACCAACAGACCTTTGTAAACAGTCCCCCCCTTTAGGCACTGGAAGCTGCTCTAAGGTCTCCCTGGAGCCTTCTCTTCTCCAGGCATAACTGACTGCATCTAAAATTAGGAAAACTGTCATTTCTAACAGAATGCTGAACAGCGTGTGGGTGACCAGGCTTAGCAGAGAGAGAACATCCAGGGCTGGTGAGTGTTCTTAGCAGGGCATCCAGCCCAGTGTCAAACACATGCTGCACCAGCCCCTGGCAACAGTCCCATGTTCTCCCTGTGAACAGAAATGCCATGTGTATTTACACTTATTCCAGAGGTTCTGACTAGCATTATTTCTTTTGAGTTAAGAAGAAGAGTAAGAGAAGAAAGAAGAAATCTGGTTTTCCTTTCATAGTCTCTCACCTAAAAAACAGGTTAACACGGGATGAGATAAGCTAACTTTAACATGCCAGCTATCTGTAATCAAAAATGGAGCTGATTATATCTGCTGGATAGAAAAATTAATATGGAGGTAGTTATATCCAAGATTTTCTTATTGCATTTGTTGAATACTTCTGATTTGAAAGGCAAATCATATCTTGCAGAACTAGAAAGTATAGAAAAGACACTATACCTAGGTTTAGAGCAAAATTTGGTATGTTTTATTTTTGCATTAAAATTATCTAAGAACTCTATTTTCACTGTAACTAATTAATTTCATTTTAATTGCAACTAATTCTCCATCCACACTTTCAGGTGGCGTTAGGTCACGTGTGAAGAAAATACAGCCTTGTAAAGGCAACATTCAATAGTTTCTAATAAAATTTCTAAACTAAATAGTTAATTAAAAAATGTTTTTCGGACCTTTTTGAAAAACTGGATTTATATAAAAAAAAATACACATGCTAACACATAAATATACGTATGTACAAACACATGTATACATAGAGTTGCAAATGAGCATGTTTAAGCAAAAACTGATTACGAGTTGCTTGTTACAAAAAAAGATACATCAAGATTAAGACTTTAACAAAATCAAGATTAAAATTATCTACTTAACCACACCTTTCTGTTTGCCGACTCAAAGCCATCTCTTCCAGCTATCCAGAGACATAAGCAGTTGCAAAACAGCACACCGTACAGAGAGGAAGAATGACTCCTCTGTGATTTTGATTTCAGCACTAACAAGAACTGTGAAACTCAGGCTCCTCTTAGCTCATGACTTAGATGATGCGAGTTCTCTGGAGGATGGGATAATCCTCGATTATTCTCAATTTCATGTCAAACAAATGGAAGATAAAGACTATCTGAAAAATATTGTTACTTAAGCCAATAAAAGTCTTTGTATTGTCTTTCAATCTTCATCATTAATACAATCAGCCTGTAATTCTGTACTGAGACAGGCCTGGAAATTGAATTACATCTTCCTTCTCCTCTGAGCCAACCGTAACTTTAATTAAATTTATTCAACTGACATTACTAACAAAAACAGTGTAACTGAAAACTTCATGAAAGCCTGAAAGATTAAGCAAAAAAATGCTTTGTGACTGAAGATTATGAGGGTTGACAGGACATAATGGGAAGTTACTTAGGGGGAAAAAAGTTCGAAGAACACAGTTTAAAGCTTGAAAAGGAATGTAAAGACATAAATCCATATATGTCTCAACAGTGCAGAAAACCTCTTCCATAAAAAAGCAAGTAAATTGCAGAGGACACTATTCTTTTATGACAGAATGGATTTTTTTTTTCTTAATACAGTGATATTAGCAAAAATACATACATGTACATAATCTAAACTACATATATATGTAGATTTATCTGAGATACTGTTCTCGGACAAAAAGTTTGAATTTTTATATATATAAATTTGGTATCAAATACTACCATCCAAAGTACTTAGCAAACAAGAATCTTTATAAATTGAATATATTCAGGAAGCAATAATTGTAAATAACAGTGGTGGAACAGATATTTGGTGTCTATCTCACTTTTCTGATTTTCCAAAGCAGAACTATGTGAAGCCTACAAAGTCCAACTAAAGCAGGACCTAGGCCAGTCCTATACTCCCATTTTGTATATGCCATTCACACTGCCATGCAAAAAAAAGGCAATAACTACTTTCAATCAGGTCCTCTTCAATTAAATTCCTGAAGAATACTGGAGACCAGTAACGAGTGGTGTCCCTCAGGGATCGGTGTTGGGACCGGTCTTGTCCCACATGGACAGTGGGATTGGGTGTGCCCTCAGCAAGTTTTCCGATGACACCAAGCTGTGTGGTTAGGTCGATATGCTGGAGGGAAGGGATGCCATCCAGAGGGACCTTGACATGCTTGTGAGGTGGGCTGATGCCAACCTCATGAAGTTTAACCACGACAAGTGCAAGGTCCTACACCTGGGTCGGAGCAATCCCAGGCACAGCTACAGGTTGGGCAGAGAAGAGATTCAGAGGAGCCCTGCAGAGAAGGACTTGGGGATGTTGGTCAATGAGAAAACGAACATAAGTCGGCTTCAATGTGCGCTCGCAGGCCAGAAAGCCAACCGTATCCTGGGCTGCCCCAAAAGAAGCACGATCAGCAGGTCCAAAGAGGTGATCCTGCCCCTCTACTCTGCTCTTGTGAGACCTCACTTGGAGTATTGTGTGCAGTTCTGGTGTCCTCGACATAAAAAGGACATGGAACTGTTGGAACAAGTCCAGAGGAGGGCCACAAGGATGATCAGGGGACTGGAGCACTCCCGTAGGAAGATAGGCTGAGAAAGTTGGGGCTGTTCAGCCTGGAGAAGAGAAGGCTGCGTGGGGACCTCATAGCAGTCTTCCAGTACCTGAAAGGGGGCTATAGGGATGCTGGGGAGTGACTCTTCATCAGGGACTGTAGTGACAGAGCAAGGGGTAATGGGTTAAAACTTAAACAGAGGAAGTTTAGATTGGATACAAGGAAGAAATTCTTTCCTGTAAGGGTGCTGAGGCACTGGAATGGATTGCTCAGGGAGGTTGTGAATGCTCCATCCCTGGCAGTGTTCAGAGCCAGGCTGGATAAAGCCCTGGGTGGTATGGTTTAGTGTGAGGTGTCCCTGCCCATGGCAGGGGGGTTGGAACTAGATGATCTTGAGGTCCTTTCCAACCCTAACTAGTCTATGATTCTAAGAATCAGCTTGTTCTAGTTCAGAGTTTTCCCAGTCACCAATCTTCCAACTATAAGGGCTAAACCAAAGTGTTGCCTAAACACCAAAATTATCACCTTGCTATGAATTAAATTTCATTAACCTAAAGAATCAGTGCAAGAGGGCCAAAATGGTTAACTTTTCCAATCAAATTAAATACGAGCTTCCTATTTTCCTGTAAGAAGTTTAAAATTGTGTAATAAGTGATTCCTACATTTTAATACACTTCATCCAGAAACTGAGTTGGCTATCGTAAGAGTCCTAAAATGGGGCTGATAATAAAAGGTTCTTCGAAAACATGCTATGATCAGCATATTCTAGCCAGGAGGAAAACTTCAATATAAATCAAGATAGCCATCTGCTACCTGATCTGGTTCTGCAAAAAGGCTGCAGTTAATGCTGTTATCCACTAAGTGGCATTATCAACTCAAACACCTGCATCTGGCAAAAAAGTAATCACAGTGCAATGCATTTTGCCTCCTACAGGCAATTCATTTTATTCAAGCTTGTCATAAATTTAGGCATCATTCCAAACAGTCAAATATATTAGTAAATCAGCATTTACCAATTTACTTTTCACATCAAGACATATGCATTCAGCATGATGGTCAGGTTAGATATAAAACTATTATGATAGACCTATTGAACAAAGCAATCAAAATATTGCAGTAATATGAGCTCAAATTAGACACAGGAAAGTATAATAAGGTATTTTAAAAGTAGCTGGGGTTTCAGAAGTGCTGTAAATCAACAATTCCAGTATTTCCTGTTGTGAAGTGTGAAAGTACAAAAGTCACACCAGATACCTACTTTCTTCAAATACAGCACTTCAATAAAATTCTAACAGATTAGGTAAACTGATGCTACTGATTGCTAGAGGGTACTTTTAAAAATAAAATAATTGGGAAACTAAGCACTATGTTTCACTAATTTTTTAAGGATTAGTTTTCAAAATGTTACTTAAGGAATAATAACTGTAAATACAGTTTTTTGAGAAACGTTTACTGGAAAAAAAGAGCATTTAGGAACAGTACAAATACAAGAAAAAATTATTAGAACAGAATTCTGATTTTACAGTAGTTTACTACCACCACCACCACCACCACCCCCCCAACATTCCTATTGCTCTATCTGGTCATTTATCACTGTCAATTTGTTCATACTACTGAAAACAAAGCGGAAAAAGACAATTATCAGTATTACTGTATACAAAAATACAGGAAAATGAAATGAGCAACTACTTCTGTTTCTCTGCCTCATCAAAGAATGTATTTTAAGCTTGTGAAATGTCCTACAAAGCACTCAAAATTTTGAGCATACTTTAACGATACAAGAATCAAGACATTCCTGCATTTTTTCTTCAGTGATTTTTTTTTCTGCCCTTCCTGGCCACAGAGGAATTGCATTAGGACATAGTCCTTTTTCCCTACATCCGCCTACGACAAACATTTGCTGCAAGTCAGCGACTCCAAAACCAAATTGTTTACAATTAACTCAAAAAAGCTATTAAAAATATTGCTTCTTTGTTCCAGCTGGAAAGAGAGACAGCCAGATGTGTGGCTTGTTGATGCTGCTCTTCTCTGACCTCTGAGTGTAGGAAGAACTGCAGCTGAGGAAGGAAGTCAGCAAGTTGTGTTAATGAAGGTGAACTTTGTTAAAAAAACCAAAAATGAAATTTCATGACACAAAAATATCTTTTAAAGTGTTTTTCATTTAAAAAATTGTGACATCATTTAGTGGTAGACTTGGCAGTCCTGGCGCAAAGGTTGGACACGATCTTAAATCAACATAAGGTGATTCTATGGTTCTATTCTATGTAAAGATAACAGAAAACCTTCCTTTTTGCTGTTGGTGGAAAATCAGAACTATGTTTCATGAGACGACAACAGAATCTGCATCTTTTGCTACTTCTGGAAAATTATACTCTTAATTTCAAGAGCTCCAGTAAGTTTCACTGCCTTAAATTAGCAATGCCTCATCATTAACACCTGCCGGGAAACCATTCTCCTTTGAGAATGCAAAATTCAGGAAAAGCATTTTAATTTTAGGCTCTGAGTCACAGTCTACCACTACAAACCAAAATCAAGCCTAAAGCTGAATTCCAGATTGAGTGTGCCCGCTTCTTTAGAAAACACATCTGGCCAACAATGCAAGGCAACCAACTACAGTTACTAGAGTACCTTTCTGCACATTTCTCCCTGCAATATAAATCTGTACAACATCTAGCAATGAATTAACTAGTAATCTGTATTGAAAACTCTTTATTACATGGTACTCCTCATGACACATCTGTATAAGATATTCTGTGAACATTAAAAAAAAAAAAGAACATTTTTCAAAGTCTGCACAGTAACAGATATGAAACATTACATCTTGTTTCTTGTGAACCTCCAAATACTTTCTAAAAAATTATCTGAAATGCATTCTGAAGTTCCACAACCACAGTGCTCCTCAATTTATCCAGGTAGCCAAGAAGTAGTAGAAGTTAATAATAGTTAGATATCATGGTCTGCAGTGATACTAAAGGACACAGTGTGTGAAGTGCAAATTCACTCTATAGATTCAGGTTTAGATACTAATTCCGGCATCTAAGCATCAATCCAGGAATCCAACTTAATGGTGTGAATTAGGCTTAATCTCCAGTGTTTCTCTTTCTGCACTGCTTGACTTCATCTTACCAGCTCACACTGGCTTTAGTAGAAAATGATGCCCAATTCTTGTCATCCAGTTACTATTTAAAAAAAAAAAAAATGCTTGCCACCCAAAGACCTGAAAAGTATCATCACAGTTCATCTTTCAACTTCTGTTCACTATCATATTATTTCATTAAGAAACTTTCCTATGTATTCTTAGAAAACAGGGAATTGAAAACTAGTTTACTCTCTATGTTCTCCTGACCACTAAGGTCATTTAAAAAACAACATTAATAGAACAGCATAGACATGCGTATGTACACAGAAAACCATTTCTGTGAACAGTTATATATATATTTAACCTGATAAGAAAATTCAGATTATGGAGAATTAAAACAGTGTTTCATGTCATACTATTCAAAACAGTTGTAAAGGATACTGGTCATTTTAAACAGAGCCTATGAGATTTTAATCTTTCTCTGCACCAACAGAAATGAAAAACCTTATCATGTAAGGCTTTCAACACAGTTCAAACAGCTCACAGCTATGAGCACAAACAATTTCTTCTGCTGCATTAGTATTTAGAAATTATTATTGGCCTGTCACTGTCACATCAGTATCTGATTTCCAGAACGTTTTCTTTCAGAAATAAAACCCCTGTTTAGATGCTTCTACAGTCCCCATTTTGTCATAGTCTTCTGAAAGAGTCAAACTTTAAGGTCATTAAAGTCATAATTAAGAGCTTCATTTTGAAAAAAACAATTTATCTTAATATCAGCCAAAAGTCTCTAACAGCAAACACTTCAGACTTCAAAAATTTAACAGGGAAAAAAAAATACTAAAGAAATTTCCCACCAGTGTTAGCTCCTACCAGTTAATTACTTCCTACCACCTGAATTAATGAAAGCAGTGAACTACACTGTGGTAATATTAACTTTGTATGGGCTAAATTCAAAGGAATCCATAATTAATAAATCTCTATTTCCTCATTTCATATTAATTTCTTATAATTTCCTGTTTCTCTGATGGGTTAGAATCTCCACTCCTACCATTTTTATTATTTTCACTCTATTTGTCCTGTCTCCCCAGTCATCCTTCAGTTAATCTTTCTCCCCCCTACAACGGGGGATAAGTCCATAAAGAGCACACATTTTTGAAATCCTTTTCTCTCCAGTTCAGAAAGATCATCCCTCATTTAAGAAGCAGAATGGGCCTTAAACTTTAGTAGAAATGCTATCTTTATAAAATGTAACAGGTGTCATATACATAATTCCTATTTCAAATTCCTTATGACTGTAACAAAATAGAAGGTTGGAAGGCCTTTTTAAAGAGAAAATGTAGAATGAAAATAAAATACACAAAGCAGCTTCACTGGTTAAGTATACAGTCCTTACAAGTATCACTTCACTATTTTACAAGGTAAAACAGAATAATATATATTCCAGAAACTGAAGGCTCCTTTCATCTTAGTAAGTCTTTCCTTCCACCCCTCACATCCACCTCCTCCCTTGGACTTGGGTTTGTTTGTTCATCCAGTGAAGTGAAAAACAGGAATATCACTCTTTCAACTGTGTTGGTTCCACATTCACCAGAATCCCTTACGGTCTTGAATGAATCTCTGCACCTTCCAAATGCCTCTCCAGGCAGTTTTATTTCTTCTGAACAAGCATCCACATGATTAGCAAATACCTTTACTTTGACAGACTGCCACTGAGATCCCTGGGTTCACTTGGCTACTGCAAACCTGCTTTGACAGCCATTTGGCCTGCTGTCATGATGGGCTTAGTTTTACCTGCAAAAATATTAAGTTTTTGTGGTCATTTGCCACAGGACCACTGGTTGGAGGCTTCCCATGGCAGCTGAATTAATGACAGCACTCACTGTTACTGCCCCATCCCTGGAAGTGTTCAAGGCCAGGCTAGATGGGGCTTTGAGCAACTTGGTCTAGTGAAAGGTATCCCTGTCTGTAACAGGGGCTTGGAACTAGGTGATCCTTAAAGTCCCTTCCAACTCTAACCATTCTATGATTCTATGATAAAGTAGGGTTAGCTTAAGGAGTCCTCTCCACGCTCGATGGCTCCCTTCTCTATGAGAAACCACTGGATGGAAGCTACCATTTTGCATAGCCTTACTTCCAACAGTAAAGTAAGATATCATTCCTTTTCAGATTTTAAGTGTTCCACGTTGCAACCAGCCAGCTCAAATGCCATGTCTGCCTCACATTTCCCAGCAGTCCAGAAAAGGCTGGCAAACAGCAGCACGTTTGGGTCAGAACCAGCAGAACTAGCGTCTGCAAGTTGTAGCCCTGAAGCCTCAGCACAGAGTTTACCATGACTTGGCCACATGTGAAGTGTGACAATGAGATCCCCCTTCTGTTCCCTATAATCTATGCAGTAAACACAAGTAGACGAATTGGCATGACCTCTTAATATTTCACTAAGAAAGTGGTAATCTTCAGTGATTATGCCTACAGATCAATACCTTTTAGCACTTCTCTATCACCCTCTGCTTCCTTCTCAGATACTGAAGTCTGCAGCTGTTCACAACCCTTTCATAGTCTTCCTCATGTATCAGACCTTTTCTTGGAGCAGAGAGAAGCAAGAACTTTAAAGCCACTAAAACAATTTGTTGCTGCAAGCACTGTCACTTATTTTCTTATGTAGACACCAGTACATGTTTGAGTCCACAGTAGCTGATGCAGAGGTCTAAACTGTCAGAAATTTATTACTCCAAGAACTCTTTGCAATCCCATAGATATTCAGCAGCAAAATACCTAACCCAGCACACTCTGAATGATGTTGATGCAAGAGAAGGGGCAGACAGAACCAAACTGCCACTCTGAATGGCATTGCACTAATCAAGCAACTACACACCTGATAAAATTAAATCCCATACATAGGAAGACAAAGCAGACTTGTTGATGTGGTTTCTCTGAGGGAGTATAAAAATTTAGGACAATTAAACTGTTATTATTTAAAATATCAAATAACATTGGATTCATTCCACAAAGAGATAAACACTCTGTACAAAGTAAGGTCCAGCATACTGTACTCTTTAGCTTTCTCACAATCCATATATAAAAGAAAGGGGGTACTTAAAAAGACCACTTGGTTATGTCTTACCTAGAAATACAGCGGTTCCAATTCACATTCAAAAATCCAAAGAAGTAATGATGCTAAACATTCAACGTCCGTCTGTCATGAGAAACATTCAAGATTATACTTGGAATGACTGTGTTTTTCCCCTCTTCCTGTTTTCAGATGAGACTTTCTCTTAAAAAGGAAATATTCACAGAAATCAGAAATTACTCTTTTCAAAGTGAAATTTGTAACATCCGAGAAATTCTTGCAGCAGTACCCCTCAAAAATGCTGCTAGGTTGAAATGATCAGGTCCTTAAACTAATTTTTGTCCTATATAATTCTGCAGAACATACTCAATTTAATTTGGGTTTTATAGTGAGCTGTTACCAGTACTGGTACTGCATACTGGCACTGGTATGCTTTATATTAAGAATTGAAAGAAGTAATAATGAAAGATCGAAAATAAGAATACAGCTCCAAGCATTTAGCATTTTACTGCAAAAGCTGTATTTATATCAAACAGTATTTACATTGAAATAGATCTGGTTAAAGTGGTTCGAAGTTCAGAAATTAATTTTCCAATCTTGAAACTACTGAAATAAAGAATGCAATTTAAATAGTGACAATTCTTTTTTCCTGCAAGTGTTGGTGGAAGGAGGCTAAGAGGAAAACAAGGGGACCAGAGGTCCTTCATAAGGATCTACAGGGACAGCTATTCTTATTACTTTTTCAACTTTAAGTTAAAAAAAAAAAAAAAAAACAACCTTACAGAGATGCAAATTTGCTCTCAGAACAAACGTGGAATCAGCTTAAGAAATCTACTACAGAAAAGCTCACAAGTGCACTTCCATTTCAACCATAGCCTCAACAATGCTAATGCAACTCTAAAAAACACTCTTCCCAAACACTCTGGGGTTTACTATCCTCACAGCTACAATAAAGCAGAGGTCAAGCCATCAGGTCTACAAATCAGCTCAATTAAGTTTTGGCTTTGGAAAACATGTGATTGTGCTTGTGCAGGTATATTTATAGATATGACCAAAACCTGGCTCTAATCTAATGATGGATTTTTTATTCATTTAATTTCAAAGTAGCAAGTTGCTTGATCGCTGTCTAATGAAGAATTATCTTTTGAAACTCAGAAGTGGGGCAGTGCAGGATTTTTTTTTTTTAACCTCCTAAAAATAAGTTCCTTGCTGCAAATTGTAACAATTCATTATAAAAGCATATTAAATTAAACCAGAACGTAACACTAATTTCCCAAGTAGAGCACCCACATAGGGAACTAATTAGGAATAGCTCCTCTGTGTAAACAAACCTTTGTACCAATTAATAGCTGGTCAAGTCAGGGAACTCCCTTTCTCTAGAGGAAAAATGTCTATTTTCAGCCTTGCTTTAGTTCGCTGCTGGCTGCAAATTCTTCTGTAGCAACAGAGGGTGCTTAGAACTTATATTCAGAGAGTTTAATGGGAATCTGGTCAAGATTTGGAAAAGGAAAAAAAAAAAAGAAAAAAGGCTGTAGAAGGCATAAAAAATAAAAATAAAAAAAAAAATTAAAAAAAACCCAAACAACAAAACAAACAACAAACCCCCCCCACACACAAATTAGGACTACAAAAGGCATAAGAACAAGTCCTGTTTTCTGCCTAGGCCAATTCTGTCCCAAGGGTTTACACAGACCAGGACGATAACAGTGAAATGATTCAAAACAAACAGTGGAGTAAGTGAAAAAAAGTACGTGGCAAGAATAATTCTCAGTTGTTGTTCTATAATAACAAAAGCAAAGAAATAAAAACCTCAAAACGAGACTATAATGCCCAGATTGCATTTTGAAAGGACCAGTTAGGTGCAACAGTAAAGCTACATAACAGGATGCTGTTCAAGGGAGTCCAAGTATTCATTTATCATTTACGACATTCGAATCTGCTAAACAGCTGTTCTGTTAAAGACAGAAAAGTACCAGAGTTGACTCTAACCTGGCTGAAGATTATCCAGATCCTTCCCGATACTTAGAGAGAGGCTGCAATCTGTGGATTTTAAAAGAATCGTTATTAATGAAACTCAATTACAAGTCAGGAAAGTTACTTAAATGCCTTCAAAACAGCAATTTCTTTTTTTTTTTTCTTTTTTAAAGCAACACGTACTGCTGCAAGGTATCTTCTTCCATGTGTTACACCCAAAGCAAACATACACAGTACAATAGTACAATACACAGGCCAGCGAACTCATAGGACAACACATCAGGACAGTGAAGTACTGTCAGCATGTTCGGAACACTTAGAACACTTAGTTTCCAGAGAGTGATGCAGCTTACATGGGAAAGAAGCTGGGAAGGGAGCATCAGAGAAGAGGTAAAGCAGGAACACCTCAGGACAGAGAAAGGACTGGAAACACCTCATGGAACCCAGAAAACCACCATTTCCTACAGAGTGGTGATGTAGTAAGAGACAACTTCTGATCCTCCAGCCCTGCCAGCTTGCAAAAACCAGCTCATTGTTTTCTACAACATTTACTGAAGACATATGAAAACATGACCCTTTCCCTCTTGACACAACAACAAAAATGACAAGCTTGAGACTTGGGAACACCAGCACTAATTAAAGCATCCCTGAAAATGTTTCAAAGAGGGTATCCCACTTACCAGACCATGTTAACTCCCAAGCTACTAAGCATTTAGGTATTTTCCAGGCTCCGTGTATTTAAAGTGAACTGGAAAGAGTGGTTATGCAAAAACACAACAAGATTCATGTTAAACAGAAACCAAAGCAATTTATTAGCAGGAATGAAAGTGAAGGTGGTAGAAGAGAATGGATGAAAATTCTGAGGAAGGATTACAGGTGGGAAGAAGAAACTGAAAGAACAGAAACAGAAACACTGAAGGCAAAGAAAGAGGACTGTGAAATTTAAATGATCATCAGAAACAAAAATGGTGGAATTCAGCTTTGAAAGGGCAAGTCTAGCACAGACTATGCTGACATAACATCAGCTGGCTTTGGAATGTCACAACATGAAAAAAGACCCTGTGTCAGTTTGAGAAAGGGGAGGAAACTCTTTGTCAGCTAAATACCTTAAATATATTAATTAATTAAATACCTCTTACCAAAGCAGATACCTGCAGAACTGAATTTATTTGACCCATGACCTGATCCATTTATTTGATCCACTCCAGAAGGAGTTCAGCAATCTGAAAGGTTTTAGTCACTGAAGCCACAGGCAACTCAGTGTAACTGAATTCACAACCCATTACCACAAGAAAGAAAACAGAAGTAAAAAGACCTCAGTAAGGGAAAAAAAGGTACTAAATGTCTGCTTCTTTCTGTAAGTATTAAATGGAAATATGCACAAAACTCATAATTTGAGAGTGAACAACTACTTCGTTCCCTTCAAATTCATCTACAGAAGTATTTGAACAGAAATGTTTTTTTTCAGGAAAATTAATTAATTATAGAACATGACTTAAAAGTTTTATTATCGTAAAAAATTGCCAGAAACCTTTAAACTGATCAAGTGGGACAGAAAAAAAACACCTCTATGGAATAAAAAAATGGCAATGAGAACTGAAATAACATAAAAACCCTGTATGTTCATCAGAGCTAAACCTAGTGAGCTAATTAAAAATCTTGAGAACTAACATAAACCAATGGAAAGGTAAATGAGAATTTTCTTGAGCTATATTCATAATTTCCATATTTTAATGGTAGACCAGTTTGTTCTGTTATATAATTTGGCTTATATCAAGAAAACTAGGAGTGCTGGCGACAGTAAGTGCTCTCGCATAACACAGGTGCAAAATATTCTCACAAAAAGCTTACAGACTGAGAAGCAGACTACAGCACAGTTAATTCAGAAGTCAAAACACATTTTTATAGAGAAAAACTAAATTCTGGAAACAAGAAACCAGCAAGTATCAAGGAGTTATCCCCTGTTTGGCTGAATCATGAAATCACAAAAACTTTGTGAATTATACAGAATAGATGTCCTAAGCACAACTTAAATATTAGCTATCATGGAATTAGATTTTTAACAAAATACACATTACAGCCTGGAAGTCTGCTTTTTAACTTTTTTTTTTTTTTTTTTTTTTTTTTTTTTTACAATTTACCCCAGATACCCAAATTTCTTTCAGTCTAAGAAAAATCAAATTAAATCGATCTTAAATGGAATGTTGTCATAGTTTAAGCCCAGCCAGCAACTAAGTACCATATAGCCATTCACTCACTCCCGCTGCATTGGGATGGGGAGGAGAATCGAAAACAATGTCAGTCCAATTCATAGAGTTACTACAATGAATAGGTGTGACATGGCATTAAAAAAGACAACTATGGACAGCTGCCAGGAAGAAGTACTTGTGCTTGTGAAGTTATTGCTTCAAGCAATAACTGTGTGGAACAGGATGCAAAGTTCACTGAGGTAAGACATTTGGACTGAGAGAAACGCTATCAAGTGGGAAAGCAGATGCCATGGGAGAGAAATGATAAACCACTCTTACTGAAAAAGCTTCAAATTTCCAGTTTTAGGTCTTTAAAACAGAACTATTCCCTTATAGGTTGACATAAACAGTCCAAGACTGATACAGCCAGGAGGAATGAAGAGGGACAACATTTTACTATGTTTATAAAATACCTAAATAACGATACTCCTTACAATATTCTGACCTAAACATGGGGTGAAGAAACATGTTTATGAGCAACCGCTGTCCTCCTCAGGAGAACTTATAAGTTGTTAAGAAGTGATCATTTCTTAAACATTAGTATGATAAAAACAGACAGAAATAAACAGACACTCTGAAAACCTTAGCAAAAAACTTAACACTGCTCTGAGGAAAGGATGGCAACAAGGAGGCCCATCTAATGCAAAACAGAAAATTCTCTTTTACTGTTTTTGCAGCATTCAGTAAAGTAAATTTATCCCTAGTTAAAATGCATTTATACAATGAAACACAGAAGTCAGTTGGGTACCCTTGGCTAGTAGTCTGGGGGACCTGCTGGGAGTAAAGCTTATTATCCACCCAGGGATTTGAGCAGTCATAGTCCACAACCAATTTGAGTTAAGGCAAAAGACAGCTGCTACTTTGAAAGTTTCCTGCTGTGTAAGAAATAATTAAGGCTATATGATCAGTGTTCAACAAAGCATAAATAGCAAAGATGCTAAATTAATTCTACTCGCAAATCAAGACTTAAGTCACGTTACAGAATGGACTACATAATATTGTGGTTCAAAGGCAAAACGGAAGAGTTAAGTATGATGAAGTGTGTGTCAGAGGCGAGACTCTGAATCCTAATCCTAAGCAACAACAATATTATGTTTTAGAAGTTCTTCACCCAAAAAAGTAGAAAGTATATATTCCAAAATGAAATCTATATTTTGATTTAGTATCAAAAATAAAAAACGAGCAGCAGCAGAACACAACATTGTATGTTCTGAAAAAGCACAGATTCATTGAAGTCTTTACTACCAAGCTGGTACTATTTAAATATTACGCAGAAAGATGAAAGAGATGTCAATGGCAACACAAGTAATTCAGGGCAGTTCATCCTTAAAGCATCCCAAACAGAACTTTAATTCTCTCCTCTCACACCACAAACCACAACACAAATTAACAGCCCAGGAATGGCACTTGGCCCATCACTGTCTGTACAGGGACCACGAGCTAAATTTCTGCTTGCTAGACCACTTTCAGGTAGGGGGATACATGGCCAGTTCACCAGGCAACCTACACCATCCGCATCTACAGAAGAGAGGTGAAGAGACAAATGGAAGCACACTATGGACTGGAGTCAATTCATGACTTCTCTGTTAGACCAGACTCTGCTAAATCATTGGAACTCAATGACTATAACACTGCTTTATTAAAAAAAAAAAAAAAAAAAGAAAAAAAGGAAAAGCCCCATACAACTGCCCTCCATACCCTATAGTTCTGACTAAATATAAAAATCAGACTTGCACCTCCTTCACAGGAAGCAATCAGACAATTAGAAGAGGGCGAAACATCTTCTTGAGCCAAGCACTGAGAAAACCTAAATATAATGCCAACTCAGGGCTGCACTAGCAGGTTGCTACTGCTCCTTTAGTTAACAGAAGGACAGGGAAAAGTTTTACACTACCTCCAGGATATATATCCTCTGGTTGAGGACACTGTAGATGCCATCTGCTTACATTTGTCATTTTGATTCAAAATGACAGCCTATAATTCTTAATAAATATTTTTTTAAAACTAGTACTTTCAAAACCGCTAATTACACCTGTGTATTTCCTGAGGCTTTTCTTACTAAAACAATATGAAACTCAATTATTCTGTCATTTCAAGCTGCTCTGGTTTATTTTTCCAGCTTTCCAGACACAGCTTCTCCTTTCAGGTTGGATAGAATTTTTATTCCTACCCTTCTAAGCACATAAAGACAATCCTACCACTGCCTTCACAAAGAAGCTGCTGAAACCCAGCTTCCTGGAAAGCAGAATCTGAGGCCACATGTATGTCAGAAAATAAAACAGATCAGGGCACACAGCCATGCTCTGGGCTTGGAACCAGCGAGCATGGTACAGCTCGTGTCTGGACACCTAAAATCCCTCCAAAAAAGCCTGGCCAGATCCAAGCAGCCTTCTGGAAATGATCCATCGTCTCTCCTAACCCCAGAACTATGCTTGGGCATTATCTGGGAAAGTGTTAGCTGGCACAGGGCAAAACTGTGTCACGAACAGTACTAAAAATGTAACAGTACAGTCGCATACCGTATCTATTCCTTATTTAGTTCCTACTATGAACATGCATCACGATTATAAGTACCAAGTTGCTTCTGGAGAACATAATTTTCAGAAGTTAATTCTGGAAGTAGCCAATGCATTTCAGAATTAACAGGTCACCTTTTCCAGGCATTATAGCTTCTTCTGAGTTTAGTATCACATCCTCACTTAGGTGGCTGTTGCTTTCAGACCAAGAGAACAGAACCAAGTAAATGAGTAGCAGTTGAGTATTTGTGTTTCCAAATATATATGTATGCATAATATGCAGCACAGGTGAAAAACTGCACTCTTTACATTTTGGAGTTTTTTAATGTGTTCAGGCAGACTGAAGATGAGCATCTGACTTCCTGATTTCAGCAAGCCTGCACTGCTGTCAGTAGAACATTGGGCCTGACTGTCAGCTGGTACAAAGGGGCATCTCTCCATGGACAGCATCCCAATGCACAGCAGCCGAGACTCTGCTTTTCCACACTTCACTCACATCAGGGTGGTGGGAAAGGGAGAAATTCACTTTAAAAGTGAAGTAACAAATTTAGTAAATCCCAGCAATGAGAATACCGCTAACATGAGACAAGACATCTGTTTCTCACAGATTTTGGGCTACAACCTAGTTCCGATGTGGAAAAAAATTAATAAACCAGCTTGAAAGAAAAAGCAACTTTACATCCAGAATTAATATGGTCCTTTTGTTCTGTTCCCAGGATAACTACAGTGACACTAGAAAACAATGATGCCAGGAAATGACTGCGCATTACCAAGATCTTAATTTATTTTCCATCTCCATTTGGACTCCTTCACAAAATGATTAATTTCATAAGAAAGTCAAAGTAAATGTTTGAGTCAAAGATCCCCACTCTTAATAGTTGTCAGAAAAAAAAGTCTCGTTGCCATAGGTAGATCCATTCTACTGTGATCTTCAAAACATCTTGTGTTGGACTGTGCAAGAAGAGACATAGCTAATTTACATGTCCCCATGACAAACTGTTTCACAGCATCAGTAAGTAAAGGGAACATACAAGGCTGACTAAATGTAAGCTGATCAATACTGTGAATCGCTGACTCCGAGATGGCTTTGAAACATACATGCAGGACATCAGCAGGCAACATGCTAGAAGATGACAGCTCAAGACCATCCTGGTGTGGGCTGCATGCTCCGATGCTGAATCGGGAGCCCATGGAATACCACCTATTAGCCTATGGCAGAAGCTGGGTGGAACTTACTTAGAGCTGTTAATTGCTTTCACTTTACAGAGAAAATATGACCATCATCAGAGGGTGGACTATGTTTTTTGCCAGAATATGTCCAAAGAAGTCAGACAACTCAGGCTTTACTGTACACTGGAAGTCACTTAAGACTGCCTATCAAACTGGCTCAGAGACTTCTCTGGTCATGGAAAGGCACCGAGATCTCCTCATGCGATTTCTGGGCAAGTTTTCGGAGCATCAGCTCAACAGTCTATTTTCTGGAAAACTCTAGATGAAACTTGTCAATACTGCAGAATTAAGCAATAACCTTAGGCATGCTTAACTACAGTGACAGTAACTACAGTGATGGGAAAATACCACATGCAGCCATTCTTTAACCACCATCACAAAAGTGTCATCGAGTTTGGTGGACAGCCTAATTCCCGAGAACTGTGATTTTTACCTTCTTTGTAAAATAATTTATATCCAACTTCCCTTCAGAATCTCTCTACAACAATTTCATACAAATAAAGAAAACAAGTTACTAGAAAATGAAACGGTTTACTCCAGTGTTAGCTGAAGGAAACACCTTTCTGCCAGCAGGATCACATTAAACACACACAGCAGAATGTCTCGTCCGGCGTACAAAAACACAGCTACCTGAATAACCTCCCCCTCTCCCTCGTCTCGTGATCCTCCCTAAAGCGAGTCATATGGCAGCACTTTTCTCCTTTTATGGGCAAAAAAAAAGGAGAAAGGAAGTCACCACCAAGCGAGCGAGCGGGGCTGCGCTGCCACACGCGTCCAGAGGCACCCGGCTCATCCCTCCTGAGCGCGTTAAGAATACAAACCCTGCGAGAGGGGTACCATGAATCAACTGCCATTTACTTAACTCACACATAATTACATGTCACCAAGTGTTTCACGCTGAACTCGTCACTACTGAATGTATTAAAAACTAAAGGATGGAGGGCATGTAATGTATTTGCATGTGTTTATCTACCATCGCCCTTTGTTTGAACGTCCTGTGACTAGCATGCGAGGCTCTTCTTTGGGAAACAGCTGTAGGGATAGCATGAAGCAGAGCAGCAATTAAAATTATAGTACTTATGTGGCATGAATTTCCATGTGTCTCACTGCCCCAGTGCCCACCACCCACACCCAGCAGCTCAGTCCACCTTCCTGTTCTCCAGCAGCTCTACAAGATGTAGTCAGAAGTTATCAACGCTCTAATTTACCAAATTTGGCTTTTTTTGAGACAACTGTGGAAATTTCAGTAGCTCAACACTAGGGAAAAGTAAATGACATATAGGATTCTCTATATAGCAGGCAAAAAAAGGAATAAAAGCCTTGCTGTTCTTTTGTCAACAGAAAGAAATCATTGTTTCCCCCTCAATAACCGATACTAGAGTTAAAAGCCTAAATCATGAAGACTATTACCCAATAGCTAAAGAACTGAGAAATTACAAGAAAACCCATCTCCTTTCCATGCACAGGTGATGGGATAAAGAATTTCTAAGAACTGTCATCTCCCCTCTAAGCACAGCGAGAGGGTCCATCAGCCAGAGCCCACAGTGTGCACGCAGCCAGCCACAGGACCCCTCCGTGCATCTTCCAAGGAGCCAGGGAAGGAATTTATCAGCATTACAGGTACCCATCATTAACTCAGAACTACCTTGCTTTCCCTGAGCTGTTTATGTGCAGTCACTCTTAGGTCTATTTGAATACTGCAACTTAGTATTTGACTGCTTTGTTTGGGAGAGATCCTGCAAACAACTGAATTCAGTTACATGAGTTATGCTGCTGGGTCACAGCCCATGCATCAGAGTTGAAACACAGATAAGTATTTCCAGGGTCAGAGTCTCTGTCCTTAAAACATTTTTTTTTTTTTTTTTTTTTTTTTAAGGAAGGAAACAGTCTCCCTGGTTCGCAGATCACTATCAGGTCAGATCAGATGGCCAAAACAGCAGAGTTCAGTAAGGAGTTTAAAATAACCCCCATTTTTTTGAAGTGTAATGTTGCTCTTACACAGAAAATAAAATTTGTTAAATAGCTATAAATATTATTGTTAAAGATTGCCATTTGCTCCTTGGAAGCTTTGACATTTTAACAATGTATATTTAATTCTCTTTTGTCAAATTTTATTTCAGTATAAACATGGAATACTTCTTTAAAAAGTAGTATTTTAACCTGTAGGTGTCCCTTTGCCTTATGAATAAATTAGAAGACACTGAGTAACAGCAACCGCAAAGTACAAACACTTTATTACGATTGTGGTGACTCAGACTGCCAGGATTTGGCAGCCCACAGTGTTCCTCAGCAGCAGAACAAAAGGGGATTTTTTTTTGGCTGATTTACTTTTAGTTCAGTAAAGGACAACATGATACTGTCTGTGCCATAATGAATCAAAACCTCAGTAAAACAAAGGCGTAAGTAGTCAGACCCCAATAATTTTTTGTCTCACAGTATAAAAATGGACAAGCAGATTATCTATGCTTCTAAGGCCTCTAATATATGTGCTCTCTTCCTGTCTTTTAGGAAAAAAAAATAAAAGTAGTAAGATGATTTAGTTGCAGAGATACAAATCTCCCAGAATACTGCAAGATCACGAAATATTTTCTTTGTATTTTCCTCTTGAAAACAAAAGATGTTGATATTAAATAGTAAGTGGATTTTATGACACCTTCTCTAATTAAAAGCATAAAGCCTGTAGACTTAAGTATTGCACTCTTAACAAAATCTCTCAAGTATTCAGAGCATGAAACACATTTTGAGAGAGACTCATTTTCCAGCATCCCCATCGTGATCTCATTTGGAACAGCAAACCATCCCTGCAGTAATTGGTATTACAGAGCTCTGCTGCGGCACAGCCCTGTAAGAGGGTGAGGGAAGTGTTCCGGTCCTACAGGGCATTTATGCTTTAATAATAAAAACATAGGAAAAACGGTTACAGAATATCATCTCCCATTTCCTCTGCGACCATCAGTTATTAGGGAGATGATTACAGACTTATTTCCAGAAGCTTCTAAAGATGTAAACGCCTGTCATGAAATCTTTTATCTGAAGGAGTCACCAAAAAGTCTACAGATGATCCTTGAAGCAAAACACTGCGCAATTACAAAGCACTACAGTACAAGGAGTCAGACGGTATATATGTGGGTGGGAGAAAGTATAACTGAGACAAAATTAGACCCTTCCTGGAAATAAAATAAAACATAACAAATTTAGCAATGTAGCTTTCTAAAATCTAAACAGGTCTGAGCAACATTTGCAGCAACTCCTCAATAATATTGAGGAATATTATTAGAAATTCTTCCCCTCACCATTGCTTCTCACACCCAATTTCCACAGCATTAAACAAGCACCCTCTGAAAAAAAAATTAGGACCAGCAAATCATCTGCACCAAATAAATACCACTGCACGTCTCTCATGAAGGCTATTTAAACACAATTCCAAAATCAATTTACTGGAGATAGGATCATATGGATCAGTTACCAGGGAGAATCTTCCTCCTCCAAAATCAATTCAGTTTCATAAGTGGCACCATCACTCAGCACTTCTGTAAGAGCTAACAACAATGAGCAATGATTTTTTGCCCCATAGCTCCACACCGCTATTAATATGCATGAGAGAAACCAGAAGACAAACTTTCTCCCCATCTTCCCAGAAAGTCATTAACTCAACCTAACCTTCCAGACTTAATCTGGGATAGCTGCAAAATTAAAATTATAATGATCAGGCTAGGTACCAAATACACTCACAATAAAGAAAACAGAAAGCAGGCTTTCTTTGAAATGTCTTAGAAAAACAAGAGAACAATTCCTTCCTCCTGCTTCTCAGTCTAACCACATTCAGTCTAGACAACAATAGTCATAGGACACTACTGGGCTCAGTTGTCAAAGTATCAGCAAGGACAAGATGCTGATGATGGACAACTGAATCAAATGAGGCTCAAACTGTATTGTAACCCCAAAATAAAAACTTTCTCCAGAAGGGAACCTCAGTCTTTTCAGATTCTGGCCTTCATCTTCCAAAAGAGCTACACTTAGATTCATTAGTCCATATGAGGCTAGAAGTACAATATGGACTCCCAGAAGAATTTTGAGCATGGCTACAATAAATTTGCATATATAATGGTAATTAAGACAGCTGGGATGGTAAGCAGGAAGCCATCTAAGCTAATAGGAAACAAAGTTGTGAAAGGTGTTGCTTAAACATCACCTATCCTGGAAGCTCAAGACGTACCTACGTTATTAAAAAGGGCTGAAAAACCCTCAGGCCTCCTCAGGAGCAAGATACAAAGTCATCCCTTTCACAAGCCGATGAGGAAAGGAGTCATGCAATTTTAAAGTTTCAGATGGCAAGGCAGGAGCATGCCCCCAAGCACCATCAAGCAATTTAAAAACATCAGGAAAGTAACCACAGAGGAAGTAAAAGTAGGTGGTACGCTCTTTCCAGGTTGCGAGGCTGGCTCACAACTACATCTGTGTCAGGGCACTGCCCTAACCCCCACAGACTATAGTCTGTCCTGGACTATTCCTGCTGAGCTATGAAATGGAAAAATATTTACTGGATGAAAGAATGAAACATCCACAGAAACCAGATTTCCCACACCTGGATGCCTTCATCACACAGCAGAAGTCACTTTCCCTCTGGCATAATTAATTATTTTTTTCAGAGTAGCAGGTGAAATAAAGGACAGCTCATGCCATGCTGCTTGTTGCAGTCTCCTGGGGAGAGGGAAATGTGAGCCCAAGTTACTTCAAGCTGAAAAAGGGACAGAGAACTTCATGAGTAAAGGAGGTAACTAATGTACCATCGACTATAACGAGAAGAGTCACTGCAAATGCTTCTGCCTTTTGGTTGAGTAAATAGCTTGCACTTACTTATTTTCTTAGCAAAACAAGCTTTCCAAATCCCAAGAGAACGCTCCCATCTCATGATGCCAAAGGCAAGTTATACAGGAAAGTGATGCCACTCTCCAGAAGTCACAGTGGTAACAGCTCTGGATGGATGCAGAAATGAAGCTCTGTGTATCTGATTTTCTTCACAGTAAAGAATACAAACAACAGTGTGCTTTCAGACATCAGTTTTAAGAACATCAACCTTAGCTTTGGGGCATCTAATTGTAAAATAGGCCACTCAAATAATTTATGAATTTGGGCTGTAATACAACAGGGAGGATTCCTCCCCCTGCCAAATCCCATAAATTATATATAAAAAAACTTCTAACAACTGCTTAAAATTTAAGTTAAACCTGTGTGTATCAGAGAGATTTAGGAGAGTACAGAATAGTGCTTACCTAAAATGTAAGGAAGCCTACACATCCCCTTAAAAACACCAAACCACCTCCACAGTGATACTACATTGTGCAAACTCCAGTGCCCAGAGATGACTCAGCAACCCAGAGCTCACCACAGTGGACCAAAATCAAGTTCCCAGTATGCTCTGTGTGACAACTCCCATGTTGGACCAGTGCTCTTCAAGTGGTCTGAGGGGCATATGTTCATGAAAACACGTTTATTAACTTAAGACTTTAACCAAATCAGACAGCACTTGAGACAGGCATGAGTTGCACTGCTACTGGAACCTTCAAAACAACCTTTTCACACTTTAAAAGCTTCACAACCTCCTTACACAGATTTACTCACAAATAAGCATTCGACTTACACTTTAGCTTCACCTTTTGCACTGCCAGTCATACAAAGCGTGATGTTAGAAGTCAGCCTGTCCACTGCCACTATGAACAGCCCTACAAAATTACTGTCAGACAGGAAGTAACCATTCCAGAATTAAGGTGAGACTGACTCATATTCATGTCAACATGGAAATATCAACCATGAAATCATTTCTTAACATTTAAATTCCACAACACTAAATAAAAATCTGTGTCTCAGTGCTGCACTGGGTCATGTATGTCCTAAAACGCACTTGTCCTAGACCTATTACTATATTTTTTCTTGTAGAAGTAACTGCTACTACAAGTTTAAACCAAGAACCAGTAGCAAGCAGTATATAAAGACAGAAAATAAGATACATTTTTCATTTTAACTGGAATGCTGTGAAAATAGAAGAATGGTGAATTCAGTACTTCACAAGAATTAGGACCTGCACATCTCACATCATTCACATTGCTCTCATCATCATTCACACGAGTGCATAGCAGCTTCTATTACAATTTTAATTTAAACTACAAAATTCAAATTTATGACTGCATCTTTGCAACTCTCAAGCTGCCCCATATATTAAAGATTTTAATTCATGCCTCTCAAACTGCCTTCTCTGATTTAATGTAACTGTTTTGCATTCCTAGATAACACGAGTAGAAAGCACTGCAAAAAGAATGATTGATAATACTGAAACAGATCCAAATACATACTGAATTCAGTACAGAAGAAACACCAAGAGGTTCTGGCTCCTTCAAATCAACATGTATTACTAGTATGCGTATTCTGTCCCCTGATGTTATAGGTCACATCCACATACTCAGTTTGTCTCCAGAGATTTAATAGGAGACCTAATGATGTCTGGATTGCATACAGGTTTTGGATATAGAATAATATTTTTCTGTTTTGTATAAAATGTGAACTGAATGATCAAGTTCATGTGCTACTGCACGCATTACAGGGCTAAAGAATGCCAGTGATTGCACGAAACTCTTTTACAGTTGCTCTAAAAACATTAATTAAAGGATATTTTGTGTCACTACAAAAACAGCACAGGAGGGTAGTGAAAAAGTATGGAGCAGGATACAGTAAAATACTGGGTAGTCATTAAGAAACCCAGAAAGCATCACTTACACTTGCCAGAATTTAAATTTAAGTGAAACCTTAAAGACCAGACAGAAACTGAAGTTCAAGAATTTTATTCTTAGTTGCTACTTTATGCTTTTTATTAATATGTCAAACCCTTCATGCTGTTCCCATAATTTGTAATTTCATTACAACTTCTTTTTAAAGCCTACCCTAGGAAAGTTAAATGCATGAGTAGTAGGGCTTTATCATTAGTTTTTAACTTAGGCCTTGGGGGGGGGGGGGCAGGGGAAAGGAGAATTACGGGAGAGTAGAAAGAGTCAAACACAAGAACTTACAAAGTTTATTCCTTAAAAGCATAAAGAAGTATGTTGCTGATGTGTAAGTCTTCCTTATGTATTATAACGTTATGAAAGTTAGCATAACAGAAAAAAGGAAGTACCAGCTTGGTCCTTCCTTGTGTAATATGAGTTGGGGTATTTTTGTAGAGCAGCTCTGAGCATGTGAAATTCTTTGCCTACAAAGCAACCTCATGTCACAACAGCATTTAATTCCGGATCTCCCCACCTAAGAGTTCACTAAGTCATTTTCATTTTTTCCTGACCTTGCAAATGGTGAGAACAGAAGCACCAATGCAAAAACATCTCTGTCTCCCTTAACACACCCTTTCCCCATGCACATGTAAAACTGTCTTTAGGAGCTGGTTAACAAAAAAGGAGCGAAAGATGGGCTGTACAGCAGTCGAAGACTACCAGGAACAGGCTGGAAACAAACCCACATCACCATCCTTGGCAAGTCATTAGCAATGCCACTCAAAGCATGTGAAGTTAGAGCCTTGCGCTGCTACCAGTGAATTATGGAGCACTCGACAGTGGCGTCATGTATTACCAAGACCTTAGCATAACAAAACCCAGATAAACAAAGTTAAAGCTAAGCAGTCATGACATTAAATTAGGGGGAAGAAAAATAGGAGGAACAGATGTAAGCATGGTATCTGTTCACTGTAACACATCTCTACATGGACAGTGATTCAAATGAGACGAATGCAGTGTAACAGATCTTGTTTCTTAGCTCATGCCTATGTACATCCCTCTGGAAACACCGCATTTATAACGCCCTGCATCCAACAACAGCCAGCAGCTGGAATAGAAAGTTTTCGGCATAATCGAAGTTGTGAGCTTAACCCCCCGCTTTCTCCTCCCATACAGCCCAGGCATACTTACTCCAGTAAGGCACTAGGACGTGCGGTTTGGCTGCTATCCCCGGCCAGGGCCGGAGTTCAGCCGGGCTCCTGGGCCAGAAGCAGGCAGGGACAGGTCCCCGAACTGGCGCTACGCAACTCTGCAGCCGCAGCGGCTCCAGCACTCACCGGCTGCCAACGAAGACCCAGCGACATCCACCCGGGGATGGACTGAGGGCCTGTGCCCGGGGGAAGCTCCTTCCGGCTGGGGAAGGGCCAACCGGGGAACCTCCTCTCGGGCTCGCCCCGCAACCGATGCCTTCCCCAAACGCAGCCGGCAGCCGAGGGAAAGCGAGCCCGCCCAGCGCCCGCCGCCCCGATGCTACAGGAGCTGGCAGGAGCCTGGGGCCGGCGCTTTCCCGGGCAACAGTTGGCCGAGTCCCCCGGACCCCCCTTCCCGCCGCGCTGCGGGGGTCAGGGGCAGTCGCGCCGCCTGCGGCACCGGCCGGGGCGCGGCGACCCTGGAGCAAGGAGCGGGCACAAAAGCGACGGAGAGGGCAGGGGCGAGGGGAACCCTCCGCACGGAGAAGGCGCAGGGTCCGCAGAGCTCCCTCGCTGCCTGCGGGGCTGATGCGGGGGGCGCTGCGGGAACGAGCGGCAGAAGCGGCTCAGCCCGCTCGCCACTGCGCGGTCCCGGGCGGGCGGCAGCACCCGACCCCACCATGCCTCCCTTTCCCCGGCCCTTCCTGCTTACCTGAACCGCCCGTCGCCGATCGCTGCTGCAGGGACCCTCGTCCATCCCCCGCACCTCAGAGACAGCCGGCGGCGCGCCCCTGCCCGGCCCAGCCCAGCGCGACGCTCCCAGGCCCGCCCCACCGTGGCTGCGTGCGGCTCCCGGCCCCGGGCGGGCGCGGCTCCCTCGGACCCGCCTCTCGCCGCCGCGGGCTCGGGTGGGGTGAGGCCCCCTGCGGGGCCCAGAGCGGGAGGAGGGGTTCCCGGTGTGGGTGAGGACGGGGAGAGAGGGCCGTGCGGCTCTGAACGGGGGGAACGGGAGACAGGGCGCCCCTCGGCTCCGCACATGCAAGGGGAGCTGCGTGTCTGCAGGGAGAGGAGCGGCTATCGCCCGTGCTGCCCCCCCGCCAGGGACTGTCGGTACTGACCCAAATCCGCCCAGATCCGCAGAGATCCCATCCCCTCTCCTCCCATCCGGTGGGTTCTTATTCTTGGGGAAGGGGTGAGCCGGACTGCGTGTGTGTCAGTGCTTGAGATCAGCGGCACTGCGCATACATTTTTTGCATTTTTGGCTTTGCAGAAGGCAACACTTCCTCAAGACGTCAAAACCAGATCTGAGCCCGTTCACAGCTCGTGAAAATACTTTGTACTTCCTCTTGCTGTTTTGAGGGTTAAATAAGGTTAAAAGTTGCAAGAGTGGCCGAGCAGTGCTTGGTCTCCCCCTTCCCTAAAAGACAAGTCTGTGAGTCATTTACAGAAAGAAAGAAACAAAAAGCCTACAAGAAACAGTACTGGAAGCACAGCATAAAAATATCTAGATATTTGTTCATACCAGGGTTTTCTTGGCGAGCTCTTTAAATGTGAGAAGCCATGATGCTGACCACAAAGCCAATACAGCTCTGTGCCAGTGAACCAGAGAGCTCACAGCTGCGTTCTGCCTGGGGTGAACGCCTCGAAGGAAGGGTCTGGGTGCACCGAGAGGTGTGATTCTCATGAATGAGGCAAGCTGTGAAGCGCTGGGAAGCGGAGCAGTTTGGTAGAGCTGTGAGCACGTAGGATGCTGCCGACTTGACCCTCTGCCCTTTCACTCCCTCTGAGCAAGCATCCCAGAGCAGCATCGCTGACATGCTTTAACTTCTTGCCTTTACCCAGGCTGTATCCAGATGTCCTTGAATTGTTCTTTGGTCTGAAAATTCCAAATTTTCTAGTTAGAAAATAATTTGAGTGACATACTTGGTCTATTAAAAGCCTTGGTATCTGTTACTGAAGCACATATTTAATATAGCTACCCTTGCAGCACCCAGCTTAGTAGAACACTAAGCTGCTGGCTTGCATTTTTTATCCTCAAGTCTCAAAGTACCTTTTAAAAGAAGTAAATTGCATTGCTCCACTTCCAAACTGGAAGAACAGTCACATGGAAAACTGGAACCAGGAGAGAGAACTGAACCTCAGATTCTCAGATAGCAGCTTAATGTACTCTTTTACTTATTTTTCTGGGGCATGCCTTCTGACTGCTGTGTAATGGACATGTCTTTAGCTGGATGCTTTTACAAAAGAAGAAGCAGCTGTCACCCATCATCTGGAAATATTCTGACGCCATTAGTGCATGTTATTTGTATGCACTCAGATTGTCTGCACTGAACGCATCAGGGACTTAGCCAGAAGAATATTTTGATTCTTGATACAGATAGCATTTAGGAGCTAGAAAAGTCCAACTTTTAAATCCTGCCAAAACAAAGGGACTGTTATATATTGATGAAATGAACTGTAGAACATCTACATAGCTTTAGCATCACATACGCACTAAAGACTGAACTTGAACAGCCTGTAGTGGCATGGCAGGCAAGTGACATTTCAGATTCTCAGCTTTGCACAATGATGTTAGAGACCAGGAAATAATTGCTTCACTGGCTACTTGTGTATTATCCAAGCCAACAGTAGCTATCTGTGCTAAACTGATGGTTAACTAGTGGTGGTGTGAGACAAATCTAGTTTGAGGCACATCGGTACGTTTCAGATTCCTCAATGAAGTAATTTCTTATTCCTTGGACTTTGTGAGGGATCTCATATAGTGCCCAAGTTTTGTCTTTGAAGAAGTGCAGGATTCCCAATAAAATTCCGTCACATGGCTACCAGCCCCATCCCAATGTTTCAAACACCTTAAACTTTCTAAGATGAAATAACGTGCTTGCATTTACACAAGTGAATTATGCCTCTAAATGTAGGTGTACAGACACCTGCATGTTATTAGATGTTAATTAGGTGTCTGTTCTCCCATTACAGTCAGTAGTAAGGTCCAGGCCTGATGCTTTCATACAGTTGTCTTGCGTATCATGAGAAACAGGTAGGTGCCTACAGTCAGTTCCCTGGGGAGCAGCACAATGGAGCAGCCACAAAGAGGCTGTGTTATCACAGCTCAAAGCTACCCAGGCTCTGTTGGCACAGGTCCTGATCCACAGGTAGGATAAGCAGATGTATTCAGGGCTTCTTAAGGTGCACTTGGGTATCATGCCTTGTTTTCTACTGCTCTTCAAAAGCATCACATCTCTTGTAGGTGCTTGTGACCTATCTCAGGTAACTCAGAATGCCCATTGCTATGCAAATGAATCTGTCTTAACCACAGTAGAAACTTAGACACCTAGCTGAAGACACCTTCATACAGACATCTAAAATTTAAGAGTCTAAATCCCACACCGAATCTCATCCAAACCAGTCTGTAATCTCAAATGTCAGGCAAATTTAACACTTTTTTAAAGATTCTGGCCTTATAGCATCTGCTGTATTTTGAATGCTGTCACAGTTTTGAGTTTGTTTGGTTTGGTTTGGTTTTTTTTTTTTTGGTGGGTTGGTTGGTTGGGTTTTTTTGGTTGTATTTTTATCAGGAATGATTCATAAAGTCACTTACAATGGTGGCAGATACTTGAATTTTTGTCTACCTGGAAGAGAATTGTTTAGTCTTTTGTAGAGGGTGGTGCCTTTTAAGTCTTGAAATTCATGGCTTTGTGCAGAATTGCACTAACAGTCATCTGGATGCAAACAGCGGTCTCAGAACAGATGGGAATATGAGCTTTCAGCTTTTGATGTTTAGCTTGCTAAGCAGAACTAATGTATTTATCTAGCAGTTTTCTTAAGTATTGCATGTAGGAGTCAATTTGTGAATAAAAGGACATCTTTCTTAATGCTCATTTTAGCTTTGTGCAGACTGAAATTAAGGTTAGTACGAAGAGCATTCCTTGGAAAAAGAAAGATTTAGACCTCAGTTTAGAGGTTACCAAATTCAAGGGGAAGTGTCTTCAATTTCAGTGGCCATTGAATCAGCCCCTTAATCATCTCCTCAGTCTGAAAGTACTTTATTTTTGTGGCTAACTCAGAAAAAAAGGATAATGCTAATATATTCTATGAAGTAAATTATATGAATATTCAGTAGGATCCTGTCATCACTTGCATAATTCACGGTACCAGTGATATTGTTTGGAATTATAGCTGTTCATCACTTGTGAAGATGAACCTCAGTGCTATTTTGGAATTTAGGGACATAATTTTCTTCTGAGACTGCTGAAAATCAGCAGTAAAGCCTTTTGAGACAAACGGAAGGAGCAGAGAAGGGAGTTAATCTATCATTTTACGACTCTGAATTGTGTCTGAAATTGTTTCTTATGACAGAATTACGCTGCTGTGGTTTTGTCAGTATTTTTTTCTCTTCTAAAGCCAATCATTAGTGAGGGAACAGAGATATCTTCTTCATTTCAATTGTTGTAGATGTAGTCAGCTTGAAGAGCTTGCTTTCTCAGCATACATTGAGCCTTTACTACAGTAAGCCCTCCATTTTATTTCTTATATCAACTGATGCATGACATTGGAAGAAACATGGGCAGCCTGCTCTTTGCTGACAAGGGACCAACCATGGCAGGTTAGAGCAGCTGCGCCACTCACTGAAAATACAGGAGCCTCAGCTGGAAATCTGACCTGTATTAATCTACCTGTTTGAAAGTCAGTATATAGAAAAGAAAATCCCCTTTAAAATATACGTGCACACCTTGAATGACACACAATAAAAATGTATTTATTTTATACATTAATTATCTTAATTAGGCATTCAATGCAGAATTATTTTCATCACCAATCTTAAACAACTTTACTCATGAAAGTGATATGACTGAACTTCTGGTATAGGCTTTTGAAGATACTAATATGCATGCATACAGTATGCATACAGCTTATAAAAAGAAAAAATATATAACTTAAAAAATAAATTATATTTTTGTTATTTTTTATTTCAGGGTAATATACATTAAGTGATGGGACTTTGGCTATGTAACTGTATAGGAATGTGGTTAGACCCTAGGACTTTTTTGGCGTATAGTTATAGCTACCTTATTCACATAAACATGGATAAAGCGTAATAATAGTGTTCGTATACACTGAGACATGCTTCTTGTTAATGCTGTAGCACTGAAAATCATAAAAACAATTAACAGGAAACTTACCTTTTTAATTTAAAAGTTTATTGAGAAGCAAACATGGAAAATTTATTCATTCTGTGTGCTGCTTCTACAATGAAACTGCAGAGTGTTTCAGTGGAATTACATTGTAAAAAATTAGCTCAGATTTGCTTGAAGTAATATTCCTACTGCAAAACAAATAGTAATAATTTCAATAGCTCACTGGATATGTAATGTTTCATTTATCACTATTAATAAGAAAATGTCTAAGTACCAAACTATTTTAAGCTGGTCGGCACAAACCCATTTTCATTTGCATCTAGCAAGATGTATCCTGGCAACCGTATATTTTTGGATTCGTAACAATTTATTCTATTCATTTTATTCAAATGAGGTAACCAATACTGCAAAAATCACGAGGATTTGAGATGGATAACTTCTATCATTCAGAGCTATAGATAGAAGGCTAGGAACCCATGTGAGTAATTTTTTTTTTTAATAATCTATTAAATATTTCCTTCAGTGTATCTACCCAGCTAAAATGTTTATCTGACATGGTTCACATACTTTTACTCCAAAATGGAAAGCAGCAGCAACCTAAGCTGTGTCCTGGGAAGTAATGCTTATCCCACACCACAGCCCTGCTCCTGCTGCGTTATTTTCTGAGTTGAAAATACTGCAATTTTCCCCAGACTCACATAGAACTTACAGGGGGAAGAGGAGGAGCAGAGGCTCCAAACATTGACCGCATCTATGCATGCTGACTTGAAAATTTGATAAGGTAATACAGTACCTGCAGCAAATGCTAGGTTTATGTGATATGTATGAGTTTTCTGTTATATTGTGTGCAAATGTCACTGAAAGGACATTTTTCAGAAGCCTGTCTTCTGGTTTTGGTGAATATGTGTGAATTGTTTGCATTTGCTATAGAAGGTTTGCAGAAACCTGTATATCTTCAGTATATTCTTTTATTATCAAAACAGTTTTTTTGAGATCTAAGGAGTTTAGCTGGGACAAAGCTCTGTTTACAGAAACATTTGGTATAATACCTTCATAAGCGCCAAATGTCTGTAAAAAGAATTTATTTCTTTTTTTCCACTTGCGTTGTTCAGGAGCTTTCAGTCTGGATCAGAATCACTGAACCTGCATACTCTTAACAAGCCAGGCCTATATAGTTCCTTCTAAAACAACAACGAAAAATGAAACTTTCTGTAGCAAAATAGTTGGTACATTGAACCAGAATCCCACCACTAGTCATCAACGTACATGATAGCTACTGTTGTTCCACTCTAAGACAATAATCTGGATATACCAGTGTTTATCCAGACTCAGTTATACCCAGAATAAATTCAAATTTGACAACTGAAATAAATAGTCACTTTTCCTGTCCTTGTACCGGAGCTAAGTGTATGTACGGCAAGAATGGGTCAACAGTTTATGAAGCAACTCCTGAGCCACTGAAGTATTCAGGTGCCTTAGGACCTGTCCATATATGGTACTGACCAACACAATATTCAGAATATGCTTCATGAGATAACCAATAGAGCCTTCCTTGAGTATGACTGGCTCTGTCAAAACAGAGGAGTACATAGCTGATGAAAATGGAAATTTCAGCCATCTCAGTTTGCCCCATTGCTACATGGCAGTCAGTGAACTTAAGGTTGATTGGAATCTTTGTTGGAGAGTTGAAAGGTCAGAACTCTATTTGATGATATATGAAGTGATGAGCAGTTGCTACAGGAAATTATGCAAGCATGTTAAAGTAACAGTTGGGTTGCTAAATTATAATCTTAGCTTTTGTAATAGGAAAAGTGAGGGTTTGAATTGCCCATACAATCTCAGTGTGGATCCCAATCCATACACATTAAGATATTTTTGCTAACTCCATATACATGAATGCCTTACGTTTATAAACCAACACACATAGCCCCTGACTCAGCCAGAAAGGAGGGGGGTGCCCAACTGGACTACAGGAAAAGTATATTCAACTCTTGATTCTGGTATATCCCAATTCTTAACTCTGCAGCTTTAAATACTGTATTTAGCATGTGGATTACAGTTGTTTAAGGAATACATCAAAGTAAATAAGATCTAATACTCTGTCTGGCACTCACTATTTGGAAATGATTTGCAGGATCCAGGCTCCCCTTTGAAAGAGCATTAAGTTGTGAATGGATGTTATCTTCTCAGTTTTACTGTAATGCAAAGGACATGACCACTCACAGCTGTTTGTCAACTTCTTGCCTATGTTTATAGTCTCCAAAGATTTGCTGGGATGATTTGCTAATATAGTCAAAATGAGACAGGTTAGATTAAACAGTTTTACTTGTAGGTCTTTCCTGGGTCATCTCGTTTCAACTGAACCATGTCATGATATGCTTACACTGTCAACTCTACAGGAAGACATGAGTAAATGTGACAACTTCCAGTATGATGTGGAGAGAGAGATGGGCAGGTTGTTCTTGGAGTGCACATCTGCTTAGCATCCAGCAAACTTAAGGAATTCAAAACTGGGTTCTCTATTCTACAATTATTTGGCTCTTCTGGTATAGCAAAATACTTAAAGCACATGCTGTAAGTTTCATTAAGTCACTTGGGTTTATCTGTACCTGTTTATTGGGTTTGATGTATCAAAATAAATCTCAGGATATATAAAAATCACTAGGTGTAAATCTATTTTTTTTTTTTTCCTTCAGGTTGCTTTTTTCCCTTTACCTGTGTTTCACAAATTGCAGGGGACCTATACTACATGCAAAGCAGTAGAAGACTGACTCCTCTCTCTTTTTATTTGAGATCAAGGACAATAAGTTTAAAATTGTCTTACATATTTTATTCATCTGACAACCCCCCACCCCATTCCATTTTTTTTCCCTCTAAAATCTGAAGAGTCAAGAATGGCACCTCTTTAAAAAGGAGTGCTTCTTAGTCAAAAGTTCAAACAAAATTTAAGTGTAACAGCACTCAATTTTGACAAGGTGCCATCATGAAAACAGTTTAAGTCCTCTACAAATCTAGGCATTCAAGCTTAGGCTATCATTTGTCTAGTTTGTAATACAAACAGCACAGCGATAGAAGTGTTAGGAACGTTGAGATAACGCTTTCTTCACTTCCAAAAGTGCATTATTGTCCTATAAAAGATAGAATAATTGTAGCCCACGTACTATCCTCCTGCAAGATGATGTTAAAACTACTTACAAAAGGTAAATGTCCTCATTAATAGTAAACTGTCTCAGCCTTTTCTGATATCTAGGCTGGGAAAGCTAAACACATTCTCCTGAGTTTAACCTTGCATCTCTTCGTGCAAGCATTGAGTTTATATGTAATCAAATATTACTTATCTGAAAGATAAATACAGTAGTAATTATATATCCTGGTTTCGGTGATACTTAGTTGCCAGCTGGGGTTAAACCACAACATTATGAAAAGTCAATAGTCAGCAGTCAAGCAGATGTGTATAATGAACAATAATTAATGCTGAGTCAATTATAAGGATAAATGGAAAGTTCATTTATAAGGGTAGAAGAAAACCTGTTTCCACAGTAAGTTGAACAGTCATAGGATCACACGATCATAAAATATTTCATGTTGGAAGGGACCTCAGGCAGTTTCTAGTCCCACGTCCAGCTCAGAGCAGGGTCAGCTGTGAGAACAGACCATGTTACTCTGGTCTTTGTCCACTTGGGTTTTGAAACCCACCAGGAATGGAAACTGCAGCCTCTCTGGGAAAGCTGTTGTATTCTTGACTGCCCTTGTGCTGAAAAGACTTCCTTACATGCAGTCTGAATCATCCTTTTTTGCAGCATACAGGCATTGTATCCCCTACTCCTGCCATACATCACGCTGAAGATCCTGGCCCTGTCTTCTTGATAGCTTTCTCATGGGCATGGGAAAGTTACTGTTAGTCCCCTCTAATAGTCATATACAATAGCAAATCTTTGCTTCATTTTTCCTATTAGTTGCTATGAATAGGAAATAAATATCTTACTCCATCTGACTTCCTTCTGTTTACCCAATAATGTCACCTTTCTTAATCCCCTCTTACCCTCTCTGCTGTCTTTTGGGATTCATTCACCCCAAAGCCCCCAAAGCCATCTTACATCATGATGTTGCCTTGAGCTTATACTCTAGGGAGAGGTGCTCCTTATTTGCCACTAGTGACAAAAAGTTCCTAGGGGTCGGAAAGAGTGTCTTGTTGCATTGGCATTGCTTTCTTCTATAGCCCTGGTTAGATGTTCTGCAATTCTACCTTGTACAGTTATTTCAGCTTTGTCACTGTGGTGCCAAACAAAGTATATCTCTAACGACATAGTATGCAGTCTTTTCTAGCTCATTAATAGGTGGCAACAGAGAGCTGTTTGTTCTGTGGCAAAAATTATGTTCATTCAGTTATTAGAAGGAAAAATGGAACACTGAATTTTAGAACAATTAATTTTGCATAAAATAAATGAAAGTCATAAAAAAGCTTTTCATCAGCTCCTTACAGATCTCATAACAGGAGGGGAGCATGTTCTCTCCTTTAAGTCTTTCAGTGCATTTTCTACATTTCTTTGCTTATGAGAGATGGCTTACTGCTGCTGGTATCACTTTTAAAATGAACTGTAGGACTGAACTGAGAGATGTGTTTCAGTGCAGCCTTAACAAGAAAATGTCTAACTGCATTACAGCTTCTGTCAGGATGAAAACAGAGGAAAACCATAGATGACTATTGAAAAAGCATTAAAAAAGCTCCTGGATAAGACAGTCTCTATGTCTCAAAGATGGCAGACAAGAAAACAACTAAAATACCAAGTCTTGCCATCATTACTAGATCAAGTCATAAGCAGATCTATCTTCATTACAGAGTTTGAAATTAAATTAAAATGTGAAAAAAAAAAAAGTTACTTAGGTGGATGCTGCTCTGCCTTTTGCTGAGGTTCAAGATGAGGGAATAAATTTCCTTTCTGTGTGCTTTATTTGTGTGACTAGTGATTACTGATGATATTTTCTTTATCCTGAAAGTTCATCAGTAATAGGGAAAGGCATGCAATGTGCAACACATAATGTGCCATTAAGAGTTTTTCCTTCCCAAGCATTAGTTTGTATCACATTTTGTACTGAACTGCAGTAACTTCTTCCAACCAAGTAAAGCACAGTACAAAGAGGAGGCTGTCGTGGTTTAAACAAAGTCAGCCATAAACCACACAGCTCGTCCACTCACTCCCCCCCCTTCTTTCCCTCCCTCTACCCCTGGAGGGACGGAGAGGAGAATTGAAAAGAGTGCAGCTCCCATGGGTTGAGATAAGAACAGTTTAGTAACTAAGGTATAACACAAACCACCACTGCTACCACCAATGATAATAACGATAAAGGAAATAACAAAGGAAGAGAATACAACACCTCAACACCAGCCGACCAAAAACTCACCCCACTCCCCCCAGCTGAGCACCGACCGATACCTCTTCCAACCCTGCAGTCCCAGCCCTTCCGGGTCAACTCTCTGTTACATCCTGGGCATGACGTGCTATGGTATGGAATACCTCTTCGGCTAGTTTGGGTCAGGTGTCCTGTCTGCTTCCGCCTGGCCTCCCCTCCTCCCTAGCAGAGCATGAGGCTCACAAAGTCCTTGGTCAGACCAAACATTTGAGCAGTAACTGAAAACATCAGCGTTATCAGTGCTGTTCCCAGGCCAAAAGTCAAAACACAGCATTGCACCAGCTACTAAGAAGGAGAAAAATAACTGCTACTGCTGAACCCAGAACAGAGGCTTAATGCAAGAGTCAGTGAGGCAGTTAGTGTTTTATTCAAACAAGCAGGTTCAATTCATGCAGTACTAAATAAGCACTTCCAGCTCCGCTTCCCTGACAATCTTTACTAGTAATTGGGCACATCTATCTTGCGGTTTGCTGAATAGCACAAAGATGATGACATGGGCCATGCTGCTGTTTGCAGTCCAATGATTACCCTACAGCAAATGGGGAAAAAAGGGAGAAGGTTAAAAGTTGTATTTTAACCTCTTAACAGCTATGAAACCTGCTAACTTTAGGGTCTGGTTCAGGGTTTCAATGTCTGACAGAGAGCAACTTTCAGATCTCTAAAGGGTTCCTCTCTTTCCGAGGGTAACTGCCGTGTGAAGCTCAGTAAGAAGAAGCACAGATATGCATATTCAGTTCTGGATACAATAGCTCCATTCTCACTGTCAGGTCAGCAGTCAAGTTCAGTGTAACTCCTCCTTCTGTTTCTGAATCGGGACTTTATGGAAATGCTGGGGATTTTTTAATAAAGTAGCTCTGCTGTGAAACCAGTCTGCTCTTCATGACAGCTCTTTGCTAAGCAGCACCAGTGCAGAGCTTATTAACTCAAATTTTAAAGTTCAAAGGCAGCATCAGGTTTCAGTAGGCGTCTCTCCTCATCTGCTCTTCACAGCAATATGATTTGTTACCACCCGTATTTTTATTACACAAGTAAGATCTACATGCTCTTGCTGTTGTAACACTTGGTCTGTTTTAGTAGCTAATGAACCATTCACACATTCTTTTCCTCAAAAGCTAGAGTTTCAGATCTTTAAACTGATTCTCAGCCTTTTTGTGCCTAAATTCAGTTGCACTTTATGATTTCTAATCAGCAGCAAGCTCTTCCATAATAACCCTGGCAATGGTCATTTTCAGTGATCCATATCGCTGTGCAAAATTAAATTCATGCATCATAGAGCAAAGAAGAATATTATTCCATGACTCTCAGTAATTCATATGAGCTGACTTACGGTCAAATCTTGCTTCACAGAATATAATTTCTCATGTCCTTTTAAGTTTTAGTGTAACAGCCTTTGCAAAAGAACTGTTGCTGGTGATTTTAATCTTGAGTGAAATCAGCATCCAGAATATTTAATTTTTAAACCAAAAATGCAAAGTGTGCCATTTCTGGCAAGACTCAGATAAACAGATTTCCCCCCATGATTGTTATAGAAGCCCTAAAAAAAGAGACAAACCTTAAAAAAAAATCTTTGCACCAGTTAATGGGAATTTCTCCTGGTTTTATATAATTTCGTTGTTCTGAGTTGCAGTCACATGGAGCCCAGCTTTTAAGTGCCGAGGGCTTTTAACAGTGTTAAGTGCATGGAAAATGATTTCCTTTAAATGACTCATTCTTGTGGTTCCCACCTGCTGACAATCAGCTCTTCAGTTCACCCATCATTGCGAATCCAGCCACTGGCTTGAATATGCTATGAACTTGGTGACTGGGTCTCTGGATCCGTTTTTTGAGGGTTTGTGATTGCAAACTTACTGCTTTCCTTCTTCATCCTATAGTAATCCTATAGATAGCTGCTGAGGATCATAGTCCAGTCTCCCTGGTGATTTTCTAGACTGGGAATCCTTTCTCAGCAACTATGGGAAGAATTAAGTTTCACTCATAATTAAAAGGGTTTGGAAAACAGTTTTGAGGACAGCCAGGCCTCTCAGTAAGTGGAATGCAGTGGGTTAAAAAAATTAAATAAATAAGCATTTTTAATAAAAAATAATTATTTAATAATTAATTTTAGATTTAATACTTACTTTAATACTTAAGAATTAATAATTATTTTAATAAATAATAATAAAATATTTTTTTATTAAACCAAATAATTCAGTATAATTTTCTGGGATCAATTTCACATGTGGTAAGTGGATTCAATGAGAGCTGCATGGATGTATCTGAGGAACACATCTAACTGATAAATTTTTTCCAGGGTAAACTCAGCTTCTAGGGTTTTTTTGTTTGTTGGGTTTTTTTTTTGTTGGGTTTTTTTTGGGGTGGTTTTTTTTTTTTTTTTGGTCATTGTTATTGTTGGTATTTTTTGTCAAAGTTTCCATTTTCTGTGCAGGAAGTTTTCACCAAAAGAACTTGAGTGTCTGAAATGGTATGTGGCATATCATGCGAGGCGGCAGTAAATAGGATGCCTGTTAACGAAAGTGAATTTCCTTCTACACAGTCATTATTTTTGTCATGCTAACTTTCTACATCCTGTAAATACGAACCTCACCTTGAGCAGGAAACACGTGCACATGTTCTTGTCATTGAAAAAAAAATGATAGAAGATAAAGTTAACTGGCAGTGAACTTTTAGACTGCAGTGTTTGTGAAAAGTTACAAACATGCCAAGAGGAGTTTTAAAAAACACGAAGCATTAAGTTGTAAAGTAAGAGCTGAAAATGAACAATAATATTTATTAGATTTTCTTAAATAAACCTGAGCATTCTGATTTCCTTTCCTTCAGGCTAAAGCCTTTTAGTACATATAATAGAACCCCCAAACCCCTCTAATAATAAGAATTCAATTTTGAAGTCTCAAAACTTTTATAATACTGTGTTTGCATAGTTCTATAGCTGTCAAGGGCCAGGTTTATGTTAGCATGAGCTTATATAGCTCAAATTGCTTGTGAAGTACTTGCATGTGTAAAGTAACCTATGTACATACAGAAAAATTAGGATTATTTTACAGTGCAACAAAACCTCATCACTTCACAAGCAATTGTTCTTGAGGGAGTCTTTGTATACCTTGCATAGAAAAACATTGCACAGATTGAGTTTTAATGAAATTTGGGAGTGGAACTTCAGGGACCCAAGAGAGAATCTGATGAAGAAAATTTCTAATAGCTTTAATTACAGAAAGACTACTTTCATGCATTAAGGAAAAATGTGATTCCTTATCCCCATTTTCCATTTACAGCTGGGCACATTAGGACTGTGTTGCGTTCTGTGCACTTCAGTAAGGCATAATGGCCATGGTGGCCTGGATAAATTGCTGAGAACAGCAGTAACGGGTCAGGAGTATCAGCATAGATACATGTTGTAAAGGAAAAAGAGAGAAGAAATCTGACAATGCATTTGAGAAAAATGTAACTTTTCTATAGCAGCTGTCATCTTAACAAAACATATAGGTGATACTTGTGCTGACGAATGCAAGTTGTGGTAATTAGAGATGAGGCTGGAATTTGGTGGCTTAATCTGGAAAGCAGTTCTCAAAATGCCCGGTATTTCAGGGATACCTCAACATTTCATTTGTAATGTTTGCTATGGCCTTGATTTGAGGCTTTGCTTAAAACTGCTGCCATTTTAGAGCAAGCATCTACACCCTTATTTTACAAGGGAGGGCCATTCTATGAAGCAGAAGTAGGTACTTTGCTTCAGCCATGTGAGGGCACGAACTGCCAACACATTGCTGATGCACACAGAGAGCAAGGTAACTCTACCTGACAGCTTGGCTGCTCCTTGTGATTGAGGCTGGTCCATATCCTTGCAGGTCCTGTGCAAAATGCGTGGAGTACGGAGCTTCTTCCATTCATTTTCTGCAGAAAACATCTTGGGAAGAGCTGGGATTTTGTGCTTTTTGAATGACATATCAGGGAGCAGCAGGGTTCCTGGCCAGGTCAGGTGTGTGGAGAATCAAGGGTGCCCTCACTCCCCAGGCTCAACTCCCCAGTGCCAGAGCCCAGGATGGAGGACTGGTGTCAGTCACGGTCCCTGCCATGATGCAGCAGGACCAAGACATGCAAAATTCGTTCTTGTTATAATTATTCTGTAAATCTATGTCTGTAAGAAATGTGAATTTTAATAGAAATCAGGATAATCTAGGCTTGAGCAAAGAGTTTTCTAAGAAAAGCAAAGTTTCTAAATTTTGTCTTCTCACTGGTTGTGTCAAAAAATAGTAATAATTTTTCTTCATAGCTATTTAAAAATCCAGTGATCCTTTTTAGGACAGATCTGTTCTGAATCTTCATCGGTGGCTGGTGTTCCTGGCAGCCCTGAAATATCTGTTGGGTCATTTCATAATTTTTTGCCTCAGAGGCCTGTATGTGGCACTTACAGACATTCAGATGTAACACGGGATCTATCACAAGTCAAATGTTAGTAGACATTTGTAAACATACACATCAGTTCTTGATCAAGCTTGTATGGCTTTTCTTCTTTGTAGGTATACACTTTCAGTTAGCATTTGTTTATACTGCTGAAAGAAATGTAACAAAGTGTAGGGCTGGTAACCCAACTGCCACCAGAGAGGTCACTATAGAGAAGGCTTCACTGTACAAAGAGCTGATAAGTATGGGTTGTGGCAGCTTCTATTTAATCAATTCTAAAAAGCCCTTGCAAAAGTTCTACTGAAATTGGGTCTTCTTTAAAAATAAATAAATAAATTGCTGCACATACTAAAGTGCTGACTGTAGGAAGGGACATTAAGAACATTACATGTCTGTGTCATAGTCAGTGAGTTTAGCCCTCAAGAGTCATTGCACATCTTTAAAATTTCACTACTGTTCTGGGTTTTGGGGGTTCTTAGTTTTGTGTTGGGTTGGTTGTTGTTTTTGTTTCTATATTGGGTTGTCTTGTAACAAAATCAGACCAGTTACTGCAGCAGGCTTGGGCTGCAGGAGGTATTCATTCCAACTATGACAATATTTGGAATAGAACATTCCTGGGCGGTCTACTGGCTTATTTCAAGATGTTCTTTTTTATAGAGACTGTCTTTCATTTGAATATTTGCTTAAATTTTGTTGTGTTCCCTCATTTTTTTTGTGGAAAATCTAGGGTGCAAAATTCAAGATGGTAAAAGCCCTGAAATATAGCTTTTCCAGAGATAGAATAGTTATAGGTGATACAGAATGCATGGAGGTACAGTAAAAAAGCCATGTTAAAATAATCACTAATGTGTTTTAAAAATAGAGCTAAGAAAATCCTAAACCACATAAAATTACTTCTAATAAAGATTCACACCTCCTTAACTACTGCAGAACACAGGTTATTTTCTATATCTCATTTCCTTTCCTTTCTTTGAAACTCTATTTTCTGTCTCTCCGTTTTCAATTCATGTGAAATACCAAAGAGTTAAACACAGCTAAACTTTGATCCATTAGTATGATGTCCAACTGTTGCAAGTTCCAGGCTCAGGGAATGGGGAGCAGAACCAGGTCACCCAACTGAGAGCTTCAAAGAGATCAGTCTTCTCATTATGAAGGCATTTGAGCAAAGATAAACAATACTTCCATAAAGGCTTGTAAAACACAGTTTTAATGTAAATATAGGAACACATGTATTTATGCAATGTTTAGATTCTAAAGGTTTCTCTCATCCTTCATCTGACTAACTTATAGCTGCTTCATAGTCTTCTGGCTAAGGATATGTACGTACCTCCTTCAATATTAAATCTTCAGGCTGCGGGAGAGCTGGTGTTTACCTGAACTTCGGTGTAGTTCTTTAGAACTGTCTTTGAAGGATATTCAAAGATTATTCAGTCCTCCATGTCTTTTCCTGCTTTATGGTTTTCTTGGTCCTCAGTTCCATCAGGAAGGTGTTTTGACTTTCCTGTCATTATGCAACTGTTCAAGCCACTTGAGTTTTAGAAACATGGTGTGCTTTTGTCATGGCCATATGCAGTTATTACTGCCTAGTAGCAAACTTGGCATTTTCTTCACACTGAAGCCAGTTTGACGGTGAAACCTACTCATCCTCCTCATTCCTGCTTTCTACTCCTTCTCCTCTTATTTGCTGGACGTTCAGATTATGCCAGTTATTTTTAACTCCCATAATTTCACTGAACTGCTTACAGTCCAGTGTCACAAGGAATTGTATTTGCATAACTGAATATTTGATGAATTGGGGGAAAAGAGAAGGGGATTCTTCCATGCTGAACAAAAACATTTAGTAAAATGATCACCCCAGCAAGGCCTTATTCACATCTCAGTCTTTGTTTAGAGAATGCAGTAAGTTTAGGTTTAGGACTCCTAGCACCAGATGAAAATAAAATGAACACATGATAATAATAACTATTCTTGTATAAACCAGCTGTGTAAGTTCAAGTCTCTTTTAATGATTAATTTATGTGAGGCATGGACATTGCAGTAATAGGTTCTGTGCATAGCAAGTCATTGTCTATCTGATCCACTTTATGCTGTGTCAAATGCTTGCCATTCTCCCATGTTCAGCATAGAGATGGTCAGAAAGACATAAAGCCAACATAATTTTTGAGTTATATGTTCAAGACTAACTCTGTGAAAACATGATTAAATGCCTGGTTTTAATCTAAACTAGTTTAAAATTCTTGGGTGATCAAAAAATGCTCAGTCAAGTACTGATAACCAATAGTATACCAATTTTCTGAGTGTGAAAGTTTATTTGAGACTTATAAATAATAACATGTGAAATGACAATCACCGTTTATACAAATATGTAAGTAGAATTAATCTTTCTGACTTCTGACAGCCCCAGACACTGTGGTAACAAGTCACTTGAGAAAGAATGTAACTCCTCCCTCCAACTCTGTCCTTGAGGCATATTGTATTACATGATTCGTCTGACCTAACTTTGGATGTCTGCACCTGAGCTAGCCACACTTTATAGACGATGAGGAGAAACTGGCAAATTGGCATGTGATTCGTCTGACCTGTTTTAGCCACATACTTTAGGATGAGTTAATTGCAGTCTGGAAGTGTGTCGTAGTCTCCTTGACTATAAAATTAGTCTATAAGACCTGATCAGATGAAGATGTCTAAAATAGGACAAATGAATACCATTTAAACTATCTGAAAGCAGAGACCAGACTATGTAAAGCATTCCACAATGGAAGCGGGGGGTGGAGAATGGAGTGGTGGAGGGGAAAGGATTGTATCTTAAAGCTACACAGTGTCAGGAAAAAATTATAGGTGTGAGGTGCTTGCTGAGCCATTTTTATATAGTAAAGGGATCCATAAATACCAAATATCCGCTACTCACTTGCTCAAACACAGGCATCCACTGCTTTTTGAAATGCCGTGGTTATTTGAAAGAATTGCAGAAGTTTGCCAAATATGACGTAAGTGATCCAGGCCATTCTGGAGTGGCGGTGAGGGACTGGGTCAAACACTAAGATGTATCAAACTGTCCTACATTCCAATGTGTGTGCAACAACATCAGTTTCCTACTGTCCTTGTAAAAACATATCTAGGGTGGGATTCAGCTCCAGATAGAGACATCTATGCTTAGGTTTCTACCTCTAGGAGTCTGTACATGTACTTGGTGTCTAAAAATCATGTTATAGTCAGCAAAACTTGATTGGCCCCTGCGTATAGGTAGATAAAGGTCTGTGAGATGCCCCAGAGGATCGTACCTTGCCCCCAACAGCTGCTATAAAAACACAAGTCTTCCAAAAGTCCTGTAATTTCTTAAATAGAAGCAGATGGTAATTTTTGCAATGACTGAATTATGCTCAGGTTGTCCAAATCTGGATTTGAATCCCATTCCTACTGTGCCACTCAGTAACTGCAAGGGAGAAATCATATTTTATAAAGTCGAAACAATTGTCTAAGTTTGTTTTTTTTTTTTAATTATTCAGCAAGACTATATAGTTCAGAGAAGACTGTCGATGAAAGAGACTTAAATAAGGTAAATGCACTGAACCTTCTTCAGGTTCCTGTCCAACATAACTAATTTGTATCATTCTGTATATAAATTTATATATCAATTTGCATCATTTGCACATTGACCTCAAATGTTACCATGTAGGGATGTTGTTGCTATACATCTACTTTGGCATGTTTAATGAATAAATGAATCTCCCACATCTTCAGTAGCATCAACTATAACAGCCAAATTCAGATATTTTTGTGACATATGGCCCATTACTAACCTCTCTTTATTGTTTGTGTTATAGAATGTTTTTTACTGTGCTGCAAAATTCGATAATCTATAGTAGCTGCCTTCAGTGATTTTGAAATGCTTCTAATGACCCTAAAGTAGAGTAAAAAAATATGCAAAAAACCCCGTTTTCCAGTCCTATAAATAGTCTTTTATTTCCAATTGCCAAAACATTAATTTTCTATTTAAAAATCACATCTTATGTTGCCTGTATGTTATTTCTAGATTTAGTTTATGTTCAAGAGACATGTATTGTTTACCGTTTTAATTTTAACCTTTAGTGTCGTACTGATAACAAGCACTGGAAAAAGTACATATTTTACATAGAAATATAATGCAACTGAATCCAGAGATTTCTGCATTCTGTCATCACTGACCCTTGAAAAAATAGTGAAAGGTGATTATTACAGGTGAAGACCTTGCCCACACAGCATTTTTGAACATAGTCAGAATTCTGAATATAAATAATCCTTAGATATTATTCTCATATGAATACTGAAAAATAATAAACTTTATGAGGGTCTTAAACCTATTACAATATTTATTCCTCTACTTACTGTGATAATAATGCAATCACTAAATAAAGATTCAGATCTGGTTTAAAATTCATGCATATTTGAGGCAATTTACTCTGTGTTAGTGCAAATGCATATTACATATCTTGTTGCTTAGAGACACGACAAGACTGGACTATCTGCAGATCATTTGTACAAACACATATTTCAGGGTCCTGACCCAATCTTCTAAACACTATGTCTGTTCCCCCCCACCATCTCTCTTTCCTTCCCAGCAAAAAGATACAATCTGAGAAACCCTTTGCCAAGGTTCACCTTTATTATTAATTTCCTGATTTGATAAAGTACCCCAACTCCTTCATCCTACTCCCTTTTTTTTTTCTGCTTTTATGAGGATAATGGCTGCAAAGTTTTTTTCGTATAGTTGGGGTGAATGGACATTCCATCAATGGTGTCATAGGTTTTTAAGACTGACTATCGCATTGCTTTTTACCATAGTGGGTGGTGATGTGGGTGTAAATCTCTTTTTTCCAAGTAAGAAGAGATAGGACAAGAAAAAGCAGCCTGAAGTTGCTCCAGGGGAGGTTGAGGTTGGATATTAGGAAAAATTTCTTCACTGAAAGCGTTGTCATGCATTGGAACAGGCTGCCCATGGATGTGGTTTAGTCACCATCCCTGGAGGTATTTAAAATGTGTGCAGATGTGGCAGTAAGGGACATGGTTTAATGGTGGACTTGGCAGTGCTGGGTTAATGCTTGGGCTTGATGATCTTAAAGGTCTTTTCCAATCTAAACAATTCTATGATTCTATTAAGAAGAGGATGGAGAACATTTTAAATGAGCAAATCACTGGTTTTTTAGAAAGGCTTCTTGCAGTGCTTATCAAGTTTGATCTTTCTTTGTTGAGAAATGCATATGTACACTTTGTATCAAAACATTTTCTTTTCGTACATGTTCCAAATACATAATATAAATAGAAAAAATAATGGTAATGTTTAAATAATCCAAAAGGGATGAATTTCCAAGATTCCTTGAAATTCATCAGGGACGTTCCTATTATCTTTGGCTTTATGTGAAAAAAAAAGATCTACTTGTGATGAGTGGCAACTCAAAACTTGAAGAACAACTGTCCTAGGCCTGTATTTCAAAGATACACTAAAAAAAAGTTTTAGCTAGACATTTTCCCACAAGTAAGAATGTTTTCCATCACCTGTACTGACATAAAGGCGGGGTATATATTAAATGTGGGGCAGACTCCTCAGCAGGACTTCTATGTTGAACTTATGATTTCTTATCAGACCAAAATTGAATGGCTTATGTTTTCCTGGTGAAGTCAGTGGGAATGAATGCCTTCCTCCATATGCCCTTGATAACAACCTGTTCCCTGAGGAATGTAGAGAAGTTGTAGGACATGCCCTCCCTCGTGCAGGAATGTGGAGAAGAAAGCTACCTGAGCTTTATGGAACAACCCACCAACAGAAGAGCCAAAATTTTCTAGGTCTGGAAAAGCATCAACTGTCTTAAGTTTCAACCACCAATGCCAAGCTGAGTGTATTGGGTCTGCCTGAGAAGCTCTTTTGATCCTCCTTTCTCCCAACATGAAACAACTTCCTGTTCCCCAGGATAAAAACCTGGTGCTTTGTGTCATGTTCTGGGAAGCTTGGGTGAAATTACTCTTAGGCTTGCACAAATGTGTAGGTGTCCATACTATAGAACTCCTTCCTCTTGCAAAATATTTTTTCTGACCATAACAGATAGTGCAGATGAATTTTCAAAGAAAAGAAGAAGGTTGAGAAATGCTGTGAGTACAATTAAGTATTATTTCCTGAACCTGAAGACTTACAACAAAAGTTTAAATACCAGGCAATTGTACTAATGGGTTCTTGCTTATTCTGAACCAGACCAGCTGTCTTTCTTCACTTCCAGTCCCTGACTGCCTCCTGATCACATCGGTGCAGATATGTCATTGTTCAATGTACTCTGTTTCTACTGAATCTGTTATTTATCTAACTTTTTAATATTTCCTGATAATTTATTATAATTATTTTTTATTTTTTATAAGCCTGTATATGCATCTTTTACTATTTTTATAATCTTTGTTAACATTTGTTTTTTAGGACACATAGAATAGATCAGGTGGCATAAAACAGTGCCATCTTCTGGCAGTCATCAGTCGTATAGCTATTTCCTGATTTTTCAGTTACATTATAATTCATAGTCAACATTTTCAAGAGCGTTAATTTTTGTTATGATGTAATAAGCACCCTTAATTTTAAGGTCTTCAAGTTTATTAATGAAATATTGCCCCAAAAAAACAACTAAATAAATTTCCCCATTCACCCAGGAACATTTTTGGGATCTTTTATTTCACTTTTGACAAAATTTTTCATACTATTAAGTAAAAAGAAAAAAAAAAAAAACCCTTGCCTCTTCTAAAAGCCATTTCAGGGTTTGAAATTAAGTAAACTGCCTAATCATACTATGGGAATACGTTGTTAAAAGGGTAACTTAAGAGGTTGCACTGATAAGAATGAGGTTCATGGAAAATTATCTTACTGAAATGGGTGAAGAATGTCCTGGGCACTGACATACTGTAGACAAAGCACTGAATATCTAAATTAGTGAAACAGTTTCAACAATAGTATCTACTACTACATCCATCTAGCTAGCTGGCTATTTTCCCACTCACCCCTGAACTGCAGAATTAATCAATTTTGCCACTTTTCACTCTGTGTTGCTCCTAATGGGAATGTTAGCACCTGGGGAGAAGGAATCTGATTCACTGTTTATAACATGCACTCAAAATAAATTACAGGATTACAAAGAAGGCCTTCTCTTGACTTCTGTTCTCTTCTTGACCTTGAGTTAGAAAAGGTAGTGTGAGATTTTCAAAAGCACTTGGCCTTGACCTAGTTCTCTAATTAAATCATTCCTAAACTCCCACTCAGTAAGAGGTCATTTAGGCCATCACTGAGGACTTTAAAATTAATTCTGCTGCTTATTTATGCTTCAGTTCCTCCCCCTCTGCAAAATGGATGTAATAATTACCTGCTCTGTAGGAGTTCTAAAAAGCTTCATTAGTGTTGGATAAAACTTAACTACAGAAGTGCAAAGTGGTATGTGCTTCTACTGCAGTTACGTTTCCTGTGTATCTGCCCACATGACATTTTGCTGTACAAGGCATAGGAGGGATTCTCCAGCTTATAGAATTTCATTGATATTATCTTAAGAATAAATAACATGTTTTCCATTATATGATTATTCGTTAAATAGTAACTGCAGTTAACTACAGTTTTTATCTGGAAATTCAGTTACAATCCAACACAGACACATTACAATTATAGAAACAAAGTGCCCACCAGTGTTCAGTTTATATGCAACTGATTCGTATGTATTGCAGTGAAGCCTGAGAGCATGCTGGACTGTATTAGTAAAACCACAGCCACCAGGAAGAGGGACATGATTACTGCTGTCTGTTCAGTGTAGCACTTAACTGCATCTTTAATGGTAATGGCTTTAAACTGAGAGATGGTAGATTTAGAAGAGATCCTTTACTGTGAGGGTGGTGAGGCCCTGGCACAGGTTACCCAGAGAAGCTGTGGATGCCCCATCCCTGGGAATGCTTAAGGACAGGCTGGATGGGCCTTGGAGCAACCTGGTCTAGTGGACGGTGTCCCTGCCTGTGGCACGAGGGTTGGAACTAGATGATCTTTAAGGTCCCTTCCAGCGCAAACCATCTTATGATTCTATGATCTAAAGTACTGTGTTCGATTTTGTGCTCCCCAGCACAAATAAGACAGCAATTAATTGAATCAAGTATAGAAGAAGGCCATCAACACGATGGGGGGGCTGGCACACATGGCATGAAGATAGATGTAGAGAGATGGGTTCATGCAGCCTGGAGAAGAGCAAGCAAATTGCTTTTTCAACTGTTTAGTGGGTATTTATAGAGAAAATGGAGCCAGATTCCACTTAGAGGTGTACAGCCTTCAATGGTAGGGGCAAAGGGCACAAGTTGCAGAGAGTTAAAATTCCAGTTAAGTAGTAGAACAAAACTAATTGCTCTGACAAGGGTGGTGAAACACTGGAATGGGTTGCCCAGAGATGCTGTGGGATCTCCATCCACGGGTACAAAATTTGACTTCGCAAAGCCCTGAGTAACCTCATAGTTTTAAAGTTGGATTCAGCTTTGTAACTGGCTCTACTTTGAGTCAGGAGTTGGACCATATGACTTCCAAAGATCCATTTCAATCTATATTATGCCATGACTCCTTAATTCTATCTCAGTAAATGTGTTTTAGCATTAACATGAGTTAGAAGAACATTTTTCTCTGGCAGTGAGAGCATTGGCTCCTTCCATCTTTCCATAAATATTATTTTTGCTTCCACTTCTATAGGAGCACAGTGGTAATAGCACTGTGCAATCTGGAAAACAATAATGCTAGTGCTGTTGATTTCGGTTTTTTGAGTATCAATAGCATAAAATAATTTCCCACTTTTTTATTCTGTCCCTCAGCAATCTATTTCTTTGTTTCTAAAATCCTTAATATTATCATTTGGAATGGCACTAAGAAAAAAAATAGAAGGAATTTATTTACTGTAAGCATTTTAGACTGTACATTCTACTTGGTATGCATATCCCCTGCTACCAAAGGAAAAATAAAACCTGGAAATTTTTGTGAGGTGATTTGTTTGTCACATGTCTTTCATGGAGTAAATGGCTTGAATTTTGGGGCATGTGGATGTGGTCTTCTGCGTTTTTTTTTCCCCTGTGGTTTTCTTTTCTCCCTCCCTCTAAGCAACTTAGTCTTGCCTTTGCCTTCAGCAACACCTCATTTTGCTTCAATTTAGAGGTAGGAATCAGGGGATTTGTGACAACCCCCCCCTGCAATTCTAGAAGAGAGGCTTCCTTCTTTATCATATGTCCTCTTCAAGGTGTTGCTCAGTCAAGGCTACTTTTGTATTAAAAATAATTAGTGACAGCACAGATAATAAAAATATATTGCTGTTTTTTCCCAGTGATTTTCATGAAATGCCTGTCATAAAACTAATCTTCATGAAATTAATGTAAAAAAAAAAAAAAGAAAAAGAAACAGCTAATATAGACCAGAGTGGGCACTTTAATGTGGCAGTTTACATGCACCAAATTGGTAAGACATATAAAGTAGGTGTCTTGGGGTTTAGAAGATGAGATTGTGTTTTCCTCATACATGTCTAATAGTCTCTAATGGGGAAGTACTAGAGTCAGTGAAAACAGACCTTTTGGAGAAATTTGGTTGGAATTTGTTAAGGAGCAAATATGCCAGAGTATGGCTGCTACATTACAAGGCAGGGTAATAAGCCTAAAACAAACATGGAAGGTTAAAACCCTATTTTTACATCTGTATCTTCTAACAGCAAGTAAACATGAGGGCTGATAATCAGGATTAGAACTTGCCCTTTCACAGGCATATTCTGGACAGTGCTTGCTCGGTGGCAAGAGCAGATTAGTGCCCGATACACCAGCATGCAACTGTAACACTGACCACTGATTTATTTTAGCACTTCAACCACAGTACAAAACCCGTTGACATACTGGGCATCTCTCCAGTGTTTAGGAATAAATGACAAAACATACATCAGTCGCCTACATTTTATGAGGATTGGGAGGATACTTGTATAAAATGCGTTGTATTAGTGCGAGCTGGCACCATCCAGCAGATGGAGCTCAGCACCAACAAAAAGAAATTTTAAAAAGACAAGGAAGGTGGAAAAGCATTTTTTTTTTTTTTAGTTTACATTTTCTTCTGCTTTACAGATATTTTGGTGTCTCTTTTGTGATAACCCTGCAGCTAATACTGCAATGTCGTTGGTAAATGGTCATAATGAGTTTTAGGTGGTGAATAGGTGAGGTGTTCACAGGTCTTCTGCAAGCTCCTTAATGGCATCCTGTGGGATTCAGACGGCTTTGAGATTCCTATAAACCAGACTCCATCATAATGTGAGTAGAAATGACAGTTAATTCTGCACATTCTGTTGAGATTTAGTCCTAGTGCAAACTATTCACTATATTGCATTAAATATTTGGCATAAGAATCATATATTTTAATGCTTGAAGTCACTATTAACAAAAATCCTTAGAATATTCCTTGGGATATTGATTAGAAATAAAACTAAAAATAAGTCAAATATTGTCCATATTTACAAGTTACTTGCTTCCCAGTAAAATTAGATATTATAAACGAAAGACAGATAAATCTCAGATATTTGTTTTGCCCTTGTATAAGAAAAAAAGAGCATTGGGGTCTGTTGTCAATGGGATCTGACAATGACTTTGAAAGTGCTGAGCAGATTTTAGGAGGCCGGACCTGTTACATCTCCGTGCGGAGGGGACAGTGCAGCACTACGAAGTCCATGTAGGGGACTTTCATTCAGACTGGCATTTCATTGTCTCTAAAGAAACTGTGTTGAATGCTGTGTCCTTGCTGGTAAACACAGTGAAAACTCCTTGCCATTTCTCTGGTGTAGAAATACCAGCATACTTCCTCAGGGGTGGTCATTCCCTTTCTAGTGCACTGCTCTGCTCTCCCATGAAGGATGTAACTTCATGTTTCATTTTGACCTTTTAAAGACATCGCTGTGTTGACATTTGCTCCTCTTTTTCTTTCTCTCCTCCATTAACACAGAAAAAACCCTGTTATAATCCCAGGCCCAGCAGAGAGATCAAAGGCAGGTGCCTGAAGTTACTGGTAATAAAAGAGAAGCGCTCCCTTCAGAAATCAGGTTAATCTCCGATCTCAGTACATTTAAAATGTAAGAATTCATTATTCTGGTCTAGCATCCTAACTCAAAGTTTGATATGTAAATAGCACAAACAGAATATGAAGTGATAAAGTGTAGATTTAAAAAGCAATTTCTTTTTCTTCCTTTTGCTAAATAAAAGTCTTCTGAAGTTAGAGACAGCTATATTGCTCCTCCTGCCTTGTACAGGGCTAAGAGTGAGTGCAGAATCCTTGTGACAGCTTCTTGCTTTAAATAATGTTTTCTAGGGCCTAAGTGCCAGGTACAGTAGATAAATTGCTGTGTTCCAAAGTAATCAGACAATGTCATAAGGAAAATTAACCTGTGTAAACCCCCAAAATCTGCCTACTTCCAGCAAATGCACTGTTGGCATATAAAACCTGGTAGAAAAATATACCATCATATGACCCTGTAGAAAACTGGGATTTTGGCAAGTTTGTAATTAAAAATATGCTTTTATTTGCTAAGCAGTAGCTTTTCTTGGTTGTAATATATGCATATATATACAAATGTACTTTTCAAGCAAAAAGAGATGTTAGGAAATTCAATAATGACATCTACAATTTATATCATATTGCACTGAGGTAATCTGCTCTTAAAGGTGTCTTAAATGCCAGTTCTAAGAAGTGTTTCACTGGCAGGAGTTGATAATAATATTTTTTTTTAGGAGAATGATAGTGAAGGAGTAAGAACAAAAGGTAAATTAAACTCCTTTATTCAGCAAAATCCTGACCTAGCTCACTCTATGACAGGCTGCACACAACCATATAGCAATGACTAGGCTATGCGTTCACATTTGATCTGAGGGACAGAGAGAACCTAACTTGAGGTAGAGTTAATGGTATTGGAATAAACTAAGGAATAAACTACTGCCAAGCTTATCCTCAGATTTGTCTTGGATAGATGTTGTTGGAGTTTTCAAGAAAGAAGCAGGGAAATGGGATGCAATGTGGAAAATGGGTTCTTAGTGCTTAGCATCCCTCCCAGGACAGGGGTCATTCTTCCAGCTCAACCCTCCAGACTCCATCCCTAGTCAATGGAATGATTTAGGGACCCTTACGTTAGTGGCTCAAAGTGACCAAAGGTGCAAGGAATAGATGAAACAAAACTAATTCCATTCCATTCCAGTCCAGTCTAGTCTAGCCTGGTCTGGTTTGGTCTGGCCTATTCTTCATTTAATTATAGTTTCAGCATCAAGCATTGTCTCATTTCATAAGGAGGAGTCTTAATAGCAATATACTTTTAAGAGTAAAGTTAAAAAGTTACCTTGGATTAAGGTAGAGACTGAATCTAATCTACAGTTGTTATTCCTGAATATCAATGTATTTAGAAACCCTCATTATAATATTTTATTCAAATTAGTCCACAAATCAGATAAACCTTAAAGTGAATAAGAATCTTTTATTCTTATAGTGGAAGGTGTCCCTCCACGTGGCAGGGACTTGGAATTACATGAACTCTAAGGTCCCTTCCAACTCTAACCATTCTATGATTCTGTGATTTCACAACAGGAACATTCAGAGGAGTTGCTGAATTAATTGTTAGTGTAGACAAGCCTTCAAGCAGCCAGTAAAATACCGAAGAGTGTCAAACAGAGTGCTGAAAGGAGGGGAAGAAAACATTAAATAGAAATACAAATGGAATCTGACAAGAGGTTGAATCTGAGTATTTATAGTTGACAGGGTGTTAATATTTTATGCAAAAGAAAACACAAAGCTGTTTTCTTTTTCTAGATATTGTGCGGAAATCAGTTTAATAGAAGCACATTCTATCTACAGTGCTGTGTTCCTTCTCCAGCTAAACTGGAACAGTCTTAATAAGTGAAGTCCAGACCATCTTTATTAAGGCTGGTGAGTGTAATTCTAGAGAAAATGCCTGCAACAGCATGCAACAGCATGCTTTGTGTCCTTCTAGTGCTGACTTCTGCTGGCCTCTATTCAAAAACCAGTGGACCTTTTTATTAACAAAGATGAATCTTTCAAATAATGCCTGAAGGGTTAATGCTTTATAACCCACAGGTGCAGGTAGAATTTTACAGCAGCTTGGCAGTAGAAAGGCAGGATGTTAATACCTGAAAGTATGTGGCCAGTTACTAATGGATCAAGCAAACCACCCCTATAAGCAAATCTTTTTTGTGTCCTTGCAACATAAAACTAGGCTTTGCATGTTGTGATAAACCACTTAGAAATTAAAAGTGCCTAGTGTGAGTCCTTCTGGTCTATTATGTTCTTTAAGTCATATGAAACAGGCTGTAAGCTTACGCTCAGCTGTTGCTCTGATTCACACAATGGTTTCAGATGGGATGGAGAAAGTCATCCTCTCTTTTCATCAGTCCTCCTTCTCTCTGATGGCAATTTATGGCAACCACTAGAGCAGCTCTTGGATCTGAATTGCCCAAAAAATGATTGGCACAGTTTATTGATGTGAATTCATGATCCAGATAATCAGAAATTGGTTTGATCCTGAACTATACTTTGGAAAAAACATCAGATTTGTCCTGCTAATACCATACAGCTATTTTTTCAAACTATCCTGTAGAGCTTTTCACTTTCTTTAACACTAAGGTGGGCATTCTTTTAATGCAAAACATGGATGCTACAGCTTTTCAGCATGCTTGTATCCCATGTGATTAATTACATGAAAGCATACTGTAGCATTTCTAAATGACAGCTCTCATTTATCTAGAAGCAGTTTATCTGGCTTGCAAATTGGACACTGGTACTTCCTCTGCTTGGACTATTAATTATGAGTCCAAGCATAGTAGCATGTAAATGCATTTATATTGCTTCCAAGGCTAGCAGCATAACCACTCAGCAAAGCCTAAGACAACTGCATGTGGGTAACAGACCTGTTATCATAGCAGTAAGCTGTGTTCCTGGAAGCTGGAGTTCTTGAGGTTACAAGGAAAAGACACAAGGCTCTATTCCATATCAGCTCCCGTCCAGAAAAACTTTTTCATTTTGCCTGAACACAAGCTCTGCAGGAGATGTGCTTGCTCCTGCAGATCCTCTTGTGGGTGTTATTTCTAGGGGAAAAAAAGAAAATTACAGAGAATTCATTTCATGCTTCTATAGCACACATGGAGTTAGAAGTACAGAAACAAGGAAAAACAGTCTGTATTTTTCATACTGAATAAAATTATGTTTTCTTACAAGGTACTTAGCCTTAAAACCAAAATCCTTTCAATGAACAAGGTTTCAAGACTCATACATTCACTGTTTTATACCATTAACTGTCAGCATTCTCAGAAACACTTTGTCTTCAAGAAGGGAATATTATTTGCCATCTACTCCTCACATCTCTTATTAAACTGTTTTTTTGCGACAGTTCCAGCATTAATGAGTAGATAAATTGCAGTTTTCTATAAACACTGGGGCATGACAGTTTCTTAGAATATCACCATTATCAAAGTATGCTGACCAATATATATATATATCAAATATATATGTAGTTCCTGCCCGCCAAGCCCTGCACCTTTGAGAAATCATGTGATTACAGGAATTATGTGACTTTTATAAAAATGTTAGCTCTGAGCGCTCTCTTTATTGGAAAAAAGGCCTAAAAATATGCACCTAAGCAGTGCAAAACTGAGACTAAGTAAAATTACAAATGTTCGCACCTCATTTTACGAAGAGTACTACCAACATACACAAATTGTGTAATTTCAAGCTGCTTTTTATGTTGGGATCATTAGGTTTGTTCTTAAGATTGTATGTTTAAGGACATGCTTTACCCAAGTATAATTTTAGGACCAAGACAGAAGGACTTAAGTCCTTGAAAATCTTGTGGCTAGAAGCTTGCAGCCAATCTCACATGGCAAAGTGTGAAGCCTGGAGCTGAAGTAAGTTAACAGCCTCTATACAGTTTGAGCCTTTGGGGTTTATTAGAGTGAAGTTCATAGAATTAGTCCTCTAAAACTGCTGTTTCCTTTAGCAGATTTCTTTCTCCAACTTACTCTTTTGTTCACAGAGCAGTCTCATGATAATTTGATAATTCTGTTCACAGAGCAGTCTCATGAAGCATGCAAGAAACGTGTATAATAAAGTTGTCTTGAACAGTTGCTTGGTAACTCTATGTATTAAAATGCTTCTAATATTCAAGCAATACATGGATTACAGTAATAAAAATACAGGGATACAGCAGGGAATCACTAACAGCTGTTAGGGATTTAACACCCACATCCAGATGCTTGAAGAATACTTGTTGTACCAATAAGCAACGGATTATTAGCTGTTTGAGCAATTGCTTTGGATTCACCAAAATGATGAGTTTTCAAAAAGTTTTGCTTTTTTCATGATTTTTCCTTATTATAAATATCTAATAACATATACAAAATATAAGGTAACATTTTAAAATTATTCTCCCATAGAAAAGTTTGAAAATCTAGATATAATAAAGAAATAACAGGTATTCATACAGAATTCACACATCCTATTCAGACCTGTTGTTTTGTGTTTGATTTTCCATACAAAGATCATAGCAAATATCTGCTCAAGGATGGTTAAGGAGGAAAATGTCTTGAAAAGTTGCAGTACCTCGATGAGTGTGTGTGCTGTTTTAAAAAGCCGGTTTGTATTGAAACAAACTTTCTTTAGTAGTGTGAAACAGGATTTGTAGGATTTCATATTCACAGACAGACTCATCCTTCCAAAATCAGAAAAAAGGGTATTAGGGTTCCTCTTTTACTACCTAAAAGATTAATTATTATAGCATTTGCCTTCAATGACTGTACTGAAGCCTTGCCTTGCTCTGGAGCTGCTGTGAAAGCTTGCCACAGTCTGAGACGGGGCATCAGACTGGCTCTGGAGGTTGGAGGTTAGGACAATCCCACAAAAGTCAAACATCAGCTTTCTAATCCATGCTCCAAAGACTATTAAAGCATGTTTATACAAATCTGAACAGAACAGTCAGGAAAGAGGATGTTGTATCCTAGTGACCAAGACATAATTGCAAATTTAAAAAAAAAAGTTCTAAACTACAGATAGAAATTAAACTCTAGTTAATTTTCTAACTTTTGAGGTGCTATAATAGGAAAAGGGGAGGAAAAGTATCATCACTACATTAATTGGGTGAACACTGTAATTGGAATTCAGTTACTTATACAGTTATCTAGTACCATTTCAGATGACTAGGGCATCCAAGGTCTATGGCTGCAAATCTAGAAGGAAAGGCATGTGCCTTCTACAGGTCCTGCTTTGTACCTATTAGCCCCTTGCAGATGCCTTGTGGTCAATAACGGCTTCATAATGAAACAGGTTTCAGGACTTTGGCATATTATGTTGTCTTCCACAAGAAAGGAACACATCAAAGGTGTTTAGGTGATTTCAAGAAGGATGAAAGCTTTCAGTAATACTTATTTTCTGGGACTTCAGTGCCACAGTCTCTCAAGCAAAATATCTTTTTGTATACATTATTAATATATTTACAAAATTATCTAGTAGAGGTTTCTTCCACAAAGTGCATTATCATCTACTATTACCAGTTAGCATATCTGGTAATAGTCATAGCAACACAAGAAGTATTCCTGCCATCTTTTTAAAGACTGGCTCATAGGTGATGAGCCATGGTTCCTAATTTTTCTCCAACAGCTTTTTCCCAGTTAAAGATTCAAGTTTTACAATGGGAAGATGGCCTTAATCTCTATTGACAATTTTAGAGAAAGTGAACAGTGGAGAGGCTTCTGGTTTGGGTTCAGTTTTCGGTTTTTCTGTATTATGAAACATTACATTTTTCCATTTTTGTCTGTTATGATGAACATATATTTAGTGACAAGCATAAGCGTAGAAATGAACTGAATGAAGCCCCTAGACTCCTTCTACTGAATGCAAAGAAAGAGTACATTCTTTCAATGTGTTTCATAGTTGTGAGTTATGTGGCTCAAACAAATGGGATGATTTATATTCTGAATACATGTATATGTGTGGTCTCACTCAGATGACTAAACACAGGATGTCTAACATCATTTGGGACGTCCTACTCTGTCCAAACATCTGCATGACCAATATGACACACGACTTGGCAAGACTTGCAACCTCCTGTAGCAGCAGCTGGAGGCTTCTCTAGGCTATCTCAAATGGACATGAATACTTATGTTCAGACAACTGAATTAAGTCTGTTGTCTCTCTGTTTTAGGCAGAGAGCAAGAGACTCAAGTCAGGCAAAATAAATCTGACCAAAATACACAGAATCAATTGGAAATTATGTGATGGATAGCAATGTTGTGCAGATGTAAAAGTTTCATAACATAGACAAGAACACTTCATTCTGTCCTGTATCCTTTTTGCAAAACTAACAATCTGATTACTTTGGGGTAATAGCTTGTCCTAAGAAATTGTGATAGCACTGCAACCAGTGAATACTGTGAAGTGTAGTATTTTGAATTTCCTTCATAGAGATATAATGTCAGGAATACTGGAAATGTAGAATGCTTTCTAAATTTCACCTGTTCCCTCTTCTGACATTTATTAATGATCCTTTCCATTTTCACTATTATCCTCTGCTAATAAGGAGTATAATTGCAATGTCATCAGCATTAGACCTCCGTAATGCTGAATAGGATGTAAAATAGTAGGCAACAAGGAATAGAGACCAAGATGCTTTAGTTCAAGTGTAAAAGAAAGAAAAGACAGAAATGTAAACAATACTTAGCTATCACTTGTAGTCACCCTTTTAGAGGAGAGGTGCTGTGCATACACAGAATGCTACAGCAACAGGAAGTCACTTTAGCTTTCTGAACTGTTATAAAGATTAGAATTTAATTATTCAAGTGAATACAAAAATCAAGATTTAGTGTGCATTTAAAGAGGGACAAAAATAAAACTTTTTATAATATTCTTCTGCATATTAACTGTTAAAATATTCTACTGCTCCATATTCCTGCTTTTTGCAATGAAGTCTAATGATGTTATGTATACTAGAAGTTATGGAGCAGATGATGAGACTACATAGAAGAGAATATAGTATTTGTTGTAACGCTACTGAATTTCTATCCAGACCTGGTAGCGGTCAAAGCATGAATATCACACGATATGGTAGAAGTTGTTTTATGGCTCAAATGATGAGAAACTCATCCTTGCACAACTCATTTTACAAAATAGCTAGCTTAGGTTACACTATATAGAATTGGATGTCACAGATATTGCTTTTATTTGCTGGACAAAACTAATTCTTATATTTTACACATCATAGCCATAAGATCAATTGTAATAAAAAATAACTATTTTATACTTTAAAACTTATTAGCAAATAACAAGATTTCCTTTGGTAAATTTAGCAGCCTATTAGAATCAAGGAATGAATATTTTTCTAGCAATTACCATGGGTGGTTTAACTTTAATAAAATACTTTGAATATAAAATAATAGTCATAGAATGGTTTGGGTTGGAAGGGACTTTAAAGATCATATAGTTCCAACCCCCCTGCCTTAGGCAGGGGCACCTTCCACTAGACCAGGTTGCTCAAAGCCCTGTTCAACATGGCCTTGAACACTTCCAGGGATGGGGCATCCACAACTTCTCAGGGCAACCTGTTCCAGTGCTTCACCATCCTCACAATGAAGATTTTTTTCCTAATATCTAATCTAAATCTCTGCTCCTTCAGTTTAAAGCCATTCCTCTTTGTCCTATCACTACATGCCCTTGTAAAAAGTCCCTCTCCATCTTTCCTGTAGACCCCCTTTAGTTACCGCAAGCTGCTCTGTCTCCTCAGAGCCTTCTCTTCTCCAGGCTGAAGTCCAACTCTCTCATTCTGTCTTCATAGGAGAGGTGCTCCAGTCCTCTGATGGTCTTCCTGGCCTCCTCTGTATTCATTTGAGCAGGTCCTTCTTGTGTTGGGTGCCCCAGAGCTGAACACAGTACTGCAGGAGGGATCTCACGAGAGTAAAGCAGAGGGGCAGGATCACCTCCTTCACCTGCTGGCCATGTTTCTTTTGGTGCACCCCAACATACAGTTGGCTTTCTGGGCTGCAAGTGCACACTGCTGGGTCATGTTGAGCTTCTTTTCAACCAGCACCCCCAAATGCTTCTCATTGAGGCTGCTCTTAATCTCTGTCCAACCTGTATTTGTGCTTGGGATTGCCCTGACCCAGATGCAGGACCTTGCACTTGGCCTTGTTGAACTTCATGATGTTGGCACTGGCCCACCTATTGAGCATGTCAAAGTCCCTCTGGATAGCATCCCTTCCCTCCAGCGTGTCAACTGCACCACCCAGCTTGGTGGCATTGGCAAACTTGCTGGAGGTGCAATTTCTAAAATTATTTTAATTACATGATTAGAGAAAATACAGGTACTATTTATCAATTTTATTCTCAATTTTATTTGTTCTCCTTGTGATTGTTTTTCATTGTCATATTTACAAAGTGTTAAGTTGTTTGAGTCTAGATTTTCATCAGTATGCCATGTACAGTCATCAGATAAGTTATGGTTTGGCTATCTGCTATCAATGTAAATCAAGGTATTTATACTCATATATTGAATCTGACACAGAGAAAGGAGATTTAATTAATAGTTCATAAATCGTACCAAGTTGCCAATCTGGTATAGCTACACAAGAAGGCTTTGATCTAATCTGAATTTCTGTGTGCACCAACTCTAACTTCCTCGTTTTTTCCACTAATCACCAATTGCTTTGGTACTATGACAGATGAAATAAATCATATACTTGTAGTAAAAGGCACTGAGTAACTTGATTGTTATTTGCACCTTTACAGTTTGACACCTTGAATTTATTCTCAAATTGTTGACAAATTTCACAAAAAGGCTTTGTTGCAAATGGCAGTTGGATGACGCTTGTCTGCAACCCAAACTGTATATGTGTTCTCAACAGCAACACGATTAAACGTAGTTTGTGCAGAATACTTTATTTGGTACACTTCAAATGGTTGCAGAGAAAAAAACAAACCTCAAAACATAACCACAAACACTGGAATATTCAGTGTTGTAAGTCATGCATGCTGTTATTTTTACTTCTGAAGTAGAAGCCAAAGAGTTAATTTAGCATTAATTATTTCTAATAACCGTCTCTTCTTCACTAAAATCCATATTCATACTCTCTTCAATGCTCAGCCTGGCTGGGGTCTAACTAAGCTTAAGAAACCTTGAACATTGCTTTAAACAGAACACAAAATTCTCTATCCAACCTATAAGATTAACTTTGATCCTCCTAGTCATGATTATGTACATTAATCAGAATATCATCATTATTCTTATCAGCACTTTCTTAGAATTAGCTATGTCTGAAAGCTAGTTTTAGCATTCTGGAATATTTGACCCCCCCCATTATGACTCTTTGCTATGGGCACTGCTAGGTAATATGCTGCAGCTCTGCAAGAAACATTTCATCTATGGAGGAAACAGAAAATCATAAATATTTCTTCATGTGTGCCAAGGAAAATAATTGCTTTTTGGTTTTTGCTTTTTTTTTTTTTTTTTTTAATTTCTTCTACCATGGTCTGTATATCTGTGATACCTGACATTGAAGCTATAAGTCATTTATTAAAGACAGAGGGAATTATAGGAAAGGAAGTAGGACAACATTCCAGCTTTAGAGTGCTAATGGATAGATGCTTTTTGTAGTTTGTGTCAAATTTACTGAATAATAAGAGAAATACTTCTTGTTTCCTTGGTAACAATTTTCTATACTTACAGCATTAGAATCTGGAAGTCAAGCACAGCGTAAAACCATACAGTTTAATAAATAGTCCAGGCTGAATTTCCGAATCTCCTTCTAGACCAGGGTGGAATAAATTTCTGTGTTGAATCCCAGTCAGTGAGATTCTCATTCCTCACAAATCAGGGGTCTAGGCATTTTCATTAAGATTAAGGTATGAGAATATAGAAATGGAGCTGCCAGGGTTTTCTGCCTTTCTGGATGATTTGTATGTTTACAGATGTTCTTTCCCTGAGATCTAGGAGTCAATACTGTTCCCAGTGGGTCCAACTTGTAATACAGTTGTTCCAATGTGCACTTTAATCAACTTCTTGCTGTAGAAGTAGATGAAAACATGATCAATCCCCTCCCTCGGACAACCAGAGAGTTTTGGTGTGATCAAGGAAATACATAGTCAAATTAGGTAAAAAACTTGTAGATTATCGAGAAGTCCCACCTGAAGTATGCAGAAGAAGCAGACTGTGAGCACCAGCAATAGTGACACAAATCATAAACCAATAGCAAATCGAAAACCAAATGATCTGATCATCAGTGAGGTATTCTTTAGTCAGTCCTGCAGCTAAGGACACTGAAGAGTACTGGGATAAATTAAAATGGCTGAAAAATTACTCCAGGGAGATAATCCAAACAACCCTGCACCAGGACTATGCATAGGACAGCAGTGTCCTGGGTTTACCAGGAGCCGTTTTGCTCCTTCTTAGTAACTGGTGCAAGCTCTGTGTTTTGACTTCCAGCCTGGGCAGAGAGCTGAAGACACCATAATCTTGGTTTTAAAGTGCATTTCCTACTCCTCTGTCTCCTCAGCATTGTGTTCATAGCCAAGACAGGCCTTAGCATTTTGAACTGTATGCAAAAAATCCCTGTTGATCATCTTTGACAAACTTAATTTTTTACTATAGTCTATAGTGTTGAGCATGACGTGAATGGTATGGAATAAGGGGTGGATACTGTCCTGGGTTTACCAGGAGCTGTTTTGCTCCTTCTTAGTAACTGGTGCAAGCTCTGTGTTTTGACTTTCATCCTGGACAGAGAGCTGATAACACCGATTGTTTTTAATTGTTGCTAAGTAATGTTTATTCTGGCCAAGGACTTTGCGAGTCTCATGCTCTGCCGGGGACAAGGTGAGGCTGGTAGGAAGCAGAGACAGGACACCTGACCCAAGCTAGCCAAAGAGGTATTCCATACCACAGCACGTCATGCCCAGGGAGGTAACTGGGAGTTACCCGGAAGGGCGCGCTCTCTCTTCGGGGCAGTTGAACTCGTTCGGCGGTGGTATCGTATTCTCTTGTTATTTTCTCTTATCAATGTTATCATTGGCAGTAGCAGCAGTGGTTTGTGTTATACCTTAGTTACTGGGCTGTTCTTATCTCAACCCGTGGGAGTTACATTCTCTTGATTCTCCTCCCCATCCCTCCGGGAGCGGGGAGGGTCGGGGGTGGGGGGGTGAGTGGACAAGCTGTGTGGATCGGTTTAAACCGCGACAAGCAGGAACCAGTACGCTCACCACCACGCCTCCATGCAGGACTGCACCATCTCTCACATGGAACAAGGAAGTCATGTAGGAGCCTCTTAACACCCAGCTGGCTCCTTTCCCTCACTGCACCATCTCCGCCACAGCATAGGGAAGTCGTGTAGTAAATAACACTGCATATATCTGTGATTTAAGTGCCTTAGTATGCAAATCTATTTACCCTCCACAATGTCATTTGATTTTATATATGACATATCGTCCTGGGTACATCTGCAACAGTCATTTTTCTCCTTAGTAGCTGGTGCAGTGCTGTGTTTTCAACTTTACCCTGAGAACAATGCTGATAACACAAAATGTTTCTAGTTGTTGCTAAGTAATGTTTACTCCAATCAAGGGCTTTTCAGTCTCTCATGCTCTGCCAGTGAGGAGGGGCACAAGAACCCAGCAGGAAGCTGAGACAGGACACCTGACCCAAACTAGCGAAAGGGGTATTCCATATCATAGCACATCATGCCCGGTATATAAACTGGGGGGAGTTACCCGGAAGGCCCAGATTGCTGCTCGAGTCAGGCTGGGTATCGATTGGCTGGTGGTGAGCAATTGTATTGTGCATCACTTGTGTTTATTGTTTTTTTTTTCTTTTCCTCTTTTAGCTTTATATTTTCTCCCCTTGTTATTTCCCTTATCATTATTATTATTGGTATGTTTGTGTGATATCTTAGTTACTGGATTGTTCTTATCTCAACCCATGGGAGTTGCACTCTCTTGATACTCATCTCCGTCCCTCCGGGAACAAGGGGGAGAAAAGGGGGCGAAAGTGAGAGAGCGGCTGCATGGTTCTGAGTTACCACCTGGGCTTAAACCATGGCATATATGTAGTCCGGAGTTACTGGGCCAAAGTCAGGGGAAGCAGATCTTATACAATAGCAACCTTAAATAACTAGCAAAAGGAAATAGAAGATGATGCACTACTTTGATAATTTTTTGGAGATGAATGGTACTGAACAGCAGTATGATCTGAGCAAGGAATCAAGTAAAATGTGCTGATATTCTGACTGCTCGCTCTTTGGGAGGAAGACAATTTAAAGACATCTTTTCACTGTTGTTACTTGCATTAGCATGATCTGTTCAATACAAACTAAAAATTGTCAAATCTTTTGCAAAGAAATTATTTTAATTACTTTTTATTTGGATGCAAAAAAGTTAATGAAAATGTTTCTCAGATTCTTATTTATGTAGATAAAGTATATAATTAATCAAGGACGAAATGCCAAATGAAATAGAAATTATTAGTGTGATGGAAAACAATCTGCCTTTCAGTTATCTAGGCTGACCCTTACATGTTGGCTGCAGAGTGCTGAGCATTATTTCTGAGCCCCGAGTATCTTACTGGCGTTTGTAGTCTTATGCATAGAGCTATAATCTGCAGTAAATCTCACACAGGGTTATATTCAGAATGAATTCTTATCTGTATAGAGCACTGAATAATGATGATAATATACTGAGCTTTCATGCTAGCCAGTAAGAGACATAAGTTATTACATAACTTCCCTCCAAGAGATAAAGGGGAAATCAATAGGTAGGAGAAATAAAATAATAAATATAGCTGGGATTAGTATGAAGATCTAAAAGAAAAAAACCCAACACAAACCCCCACAACTCTGGAGATAATTAGATAATTACCTGAAACACAACGTCTTTTTGCTCTTTTGATTCCCTTTTTTTTCTTATATATTTGATATGAAAAATCAATCCTCTAACAGTACACATACCCCTTACACAATTCTGGGGGTTTGCCTTCACATACACCCAGAAGAACAAACATCTTCTTCGGATCCCACTGGAAATTAGCTTGAATATCCTTCAGTTCCATCGGGCCCCAGTGAGGGAATGTGGCATGAGAGCAGAAGCTGCTGTAGTGCTATTCAGTTTCATCTTATAAAAATTAGACTGCTGTTAGTGAAATACTTGCAAGTCTTACAATAGAAGTGCAATTTTTGTCTGGTGAACATTATTCTTCTATGGAGACATTTCCAAGAGTAGGTCTTCACTCTCTTCTTGTTTGCTCTATCTGTGCAAATAAAATAGGTCAGTCATATTCTTGATCATGCAGCAGTCTGTGTCCTTACAGCTGATCTTCCTTATTCCCATAAAACAAAATGCTGTTATTTTTCATGCTGCTGGTAGGTGCTAACCCTGAAGTATGCTCAGCATTAGTAAGCTGGAGTCAAAGCCGTGCACAGACCATAGCAGTTTAAGAGTATGGGTGGTTACATGGCAGATGTTTCTTGTCAGAACAAAACTAGAATGATTTTCATTGCCTGTTTTCTGTAGAAAATACAACCAAAATCGAAATGTTCATGCAAAAGCTCCCATTCTTAATTGGAAAATGATTTGGCTAAATTTTTATTAACCCTTTTAAGAGCTCTTCATCAATATTTTCCTCCATGGTTCCATTATATCTGTTAAGAGGGAAGGACGTGTTGTCCAGCAAATGGGGGTGATATTTAAAGTAATTATTGAATGCTTCTAACTGAAAATGTCAAAATTGCTTCATTTCAGATAATTTTTTGATTTGGAGGAAGGAGTACCAATTCCTTTGTGTGTGTGTGTGTTGGAAATGCATCACATTTCCAACACATAGTTTCTCTGCTGATGTCAACTTGTGCAGTCTGCTGGCATGATCTTAAACCCATTTCACAGAAAAACTTTGCTTATGGTGCACTGGAATGAGGAATACTCACAGAACGTTTTAACCTACTCTTAGATATTGACTTTAGATGCAGCAAGAGATCTGACACAGCCCCCAGCTGCCACAGAAGTCCATCCTGCATCTGTACACCCTGACATATTAGTCAGTGTAGTTTTTTTGACACCAAAATAAATCCTGCTTCTACTAATTACTAATTGACAGGTATATATCTAGTCTCTAGAAACAACATTCATTAAATGAAAACCATGAAGATATGAACAATCCAAACACTGTTAAACACAGACCAAGTTAGTTAATGGCTAAGATAAAGCAATAAGATGCTTAAGATAATGGCTAAGATAAAGCTAAGATGCTTTAATGGCTAAGATAAAGCTAAGATGCTTAAGATAAAGCAATAATACTATAAAACAATTATAAAAGCAAAAAAATTAATACAGATATTTAAAATAATACTTTTTTGTTCTCATATATCAATCTTACTTTAATTTTCTTATTAGCTTTTATACTAAGAACCCTAAATTTAATATGTTATTTCAATCAGGAAGTCTGGTACTAATGATACCTTCAAAACCACAATTTTTCCAGTGTAAGCTGTGACTACACTTCAAGCTATGTTGTGCTTTTAAAGGAAATCTGGTGTAAGGGAAATCACTTCCTGCAGACCAGTATTCTTGACATCTTTTTTCTGCAAACATGCAAAAATACAGGGTGTAATCTTGGTTTCTCTAAAAATAACAAGTATTTTACCCTTCAGCTTCACACAGCCAAAAATCCACCTGCAATTTTGTAAGTATTGGAGTGAGCTGTTGCCATGTGATGAACATGTTCTGTAGTAGATGAAATTATGATTATTCTTCATAGAATCATAGACAAATTTAGTGGAGCTATGTTTAGGACTGCAGAGTTTATTAATTTCTCTCCACTCATGGCACAGCAAAACTAAGTTAATTTGGGTTGCAAATATCTCTGCTGAATGCAGAGATTCCTCTTCACACTTCATATATTTTAAAAGTAGCCCTACTTACTAAAGTAGAGCTAAGAAAGACTTTATTTAATGCACATCTACAGTTTCTTGCATGAATATATCATATCACTTATTTGGCCTAAGCCCATATGTTACATATATCTGTCATTAATTATGCATGTGATATTAAGTGTATTCCATTGCTAACATGTCAAAATAGAATCACAGCATTTACTAAGAAGTAGAAAACAAAGAAAAGACAAAATATGCAAGTGAACCTGTTTAAAATCCAACTTTATACATGGCAAATACTGTATGGCCTTTACAGATATATTAAAATAATAATTATCCTCTTATGTAATTTGAAATTCAGTGTTGTATCCATCTACTCCTGCAGTTCTGCAATGCCACAGTTACATGATTTTATAGGTAATTTAAATTTCCACATTTTATTGACTACTGTCTATGGGTAGAGTGACAAATGAGAGGAAGATTTGTGTCATGACTGTATTGCAAGATGAAAATATCCAGCCAGATAATGTCATTTGCAGTCACTGCTATATTGGAAAATTATGAGGAAATTAATATTTGGAAACTCCTTCAAATTCAAAGCACAGCCTTCTGATGCTATGTGCTGTAACAGAAAGGTATTTCCAGAATCATACACTCCTGACAGGGAAATACCTTAGAGTTCTGTCTTAAAAATAAGTATGTAATAAAAGCACAGGGCAACAACTGGTGATACTGTATTGTGTTTATATTATATTCAGGAAAGCCTTGCATTGAAGGTTAGATTAGAAATTGCAGAGGCTCCTGTAAATGACTGTCTGAAATGAATTTATGAAACTCTTCAATAGGAAACAGCCTAATTGGATTGGAAATGCTTGGGAATTTAGGTGTTAATTTTGAGGTGTTCAGTATTTACAGCTGCTAGTATGGTGAATTATAGTATCTCCTCCTCCAGATTGTCACACTTGTTATGGCTGAGGTACACTTGCAAGATAACTTAGAAATGATACTACAGGAAAATAAGCAACTCACTCTTTCTAGGGAATGCTGTTGATGGTGTGTTGCCTTCTCTATCATCTGCAATTTCCATTATAATTTTTTATTCAAGTTTTTCATAATTCAGACCTGTTGGGTTTTTGTTTTTTTTTTTTTTTTTGTTTTTTTTTTTTTTTTGTTTGGGTTTTTTTTTGTTTAATCTACTCTGCTTGAAGAGATCCTTAAAACATGCTATTGGACAGCTATTTAATATTTCTTAGAGTTCATAAGTAAGGGGTCCTTCAGGTTTATAAACTCTTCAGCTCCTATTCTATCCCGTCACTTTTCTTTCCCTCTCCAACTTGAAGCAAGAATATTCATGTCACTGAGATACTGTAAGATTAATTATAGAAGAGAGATACTTAAACAATATATATTTTTCTTGCACATTGGAGTATATTTAAGTTAACATCTGGCAGAGAGAATTACTTGGAAGAGAATCACGTCTTGAACACAGACTGGGTAAGATACAGATGATGCTGCCTGACAGTAGAGAGCATTTTGAGTAACCTGGATAAGGGAATATGTTCATTTTTCACTGAAGAGGTATATTTTAACAAAGCCACCCACTGTAAATCCAGGCAAAGGAAAACAGAAGTGAATTCTCTCACCTTTTAGCTGCCAGAAAATATTTTTTTACCACAGATGGAACCTTCCTTGTGGTTAATTTTGCCTATTCTATTCTAAATTTCAACAACTAACAAATTGTTCCAAAATGAGTGATGAATGCTGCCATTTCATTACAGTAATTTTAGTATTTAGTTACTGTTTTCTGAGTGAGAAAACATGATGAAACCATACTGCAAGTCATAGTCTATGCCTTAAAATAGCTGCATCTTTATTCCAGATAAAGTCAAAAGTTATTAAAATGCACAAAATATTGCATGACTTAAGTTATTATTGGACAGAAATACATTGACTGTTTCTCCCTTGCACAGATGACATGTGTGTGACTCAGAAGCAAGGTTGTCTCAGCAGTAGCCCCTTACATGGATACAAATGTAATGAGCATATTATAACTGTGTGGCAATAAATGTAAAATCATAGAATCATAGAGAGGTTTGGGTTGGAAGGGACCTTAAAGCTCATCCAGTTCCAACCCCCCTGCCATAGGCAGGGACACCTTCCACTGGACCAGGTTGCTCAAAGCCCTGTTCAACATGGCCTTGAACACTTCCAGGGATGGGGCAGCCACAGCTTCTCAGGGCAACCTGTTCCAGTGCTTCACCACCCTCATAATGAAGATTTTTTTCCTAATATCTAATCTAAATCTCCACTCTTTCAGTTTAAAGCCATTCCTCCTTGTAAAAAGTCCCTCTTCAGCTTTCCTGTAGGCCTCCTTTAGTTATTGGGAGCAGCTCTAAGGTCTCCTCAGAGCCTTCTCTTCTCCAGGCTGAACAAGCCCAGCTCTTTCATCCTTCACAGGAGAGGTGCTCCAGCCCTTTGATCATCTTCCTCGCCTTCCTCTGGACCTATTCAAACAGGTTCATGAGAATGATGTTTCATTCCTTATAAGCTCCCAGGTATTGTGTAGGGCTATGCACACCTTTAAATTTAACGTGTTTCTTCTTTTTATAAAAGCATTTTTCTTCATGGATACAAATAAAATACAGTGTATACATTCCTAATTTCAGGACCAGATTGACTGTTCGGTTGATTTCCCCATGTAAAATTAACTGCCTTTTCGTAACAGCATGCTTCATGTACTTATAATTCATTGCCCTTCAGAAAAAAAAACCCAACTTCACAAAGGTTTAGAATCTAAACAACTTCAAGGGTAATGTGCTGGTAAGTAGAGAATAGCAAAATATTTAGTTACTGACAGCAATTCTTGTCCTTGAAATCTCAGCTTTTGAGGCTTATTCAATGTAGGAGCCAGAAGAAATTGTCAAGTAGTTACTATTCTTTGTTCAGTTTCCATAGCAGCAATAAGAACAAGGTGAGGATTACTTTCTATTTTTTCGTCTTTACAAACCTCCCTTTTCCCTTCACAATACTGGAAATTTCTGGAAATTGTAACTGCCCCCAAAGATATAATTGCTTTGTTCCTCCCTCAGAAGAGCTGTGTTGCAACAAATATTGCTTGAGTCAGGTAAGCTGACCACAGGAGCAGGAGGAGGAAGGTGGGGAAGTGAGAGAGTGGCGTGGTTCTGGGTCACCGGCTGGGCTTAAACCATGACAGCTTTGCTTTACTTTTCTTTTCTCAGATATTAGCCCAAAGTCTGAGGAAGAACCAGTTAGCTAGCTCTGCTGTGTTAGCTGACAGGCAAAAGAGCCTCAGCAGTGTCTTTAGCAACTTTCTGTCCAATTTTTAATGAGGAACTGAAGACTCTTTTGTCTTGCTAGAATGAAAATATTCTTAAAAAAATCTCTTCAGTCACTGAACGTTTCTAAAAATGAACTTTGGTAAATGTGATGTGCTTCTCCTTCACTTTACTGTGAATTGGTGAGACAGTTTTGGAGGTGCAAAGAAATCATTCCTGTCACCCTCCTCAGAGCAAGATTTGGAATCTCAGGAGTCAGAATGTGTGGCACATCAACCTTCAACAATTTACTTGAGGATTAAGAGTTAATATCAGTGCATTAAGTGAAGTCTCCTTTTTGGCTAAACTTTTTCAAGTTTTGCAGTTTTCATGTAGAAACTGTTCTGTATTTTAGAGACATTTTCCAAAATCTAGGAGTCTGAAATAACTCATTTTCCATGATAGGAAGACTAAATTAATCTATAAATAAACAAACCAAAGCTGATGAAGAGAATAGAATAGGCCTCTGGCTGTAAAGCTTTTTTCACTTGCAAGTAAGACAAGTAAAGATTTTTTCCTTTTCTCCAAAACCATCAGATTCAAATTTGTGAACTTTTCTTCTACTGACTAGCACTTCATAATGTTAAAGAAATTAATGAAATCAACTACATGTGTACCAAAGGCAAGGGCTGTTCTGCATAGTTGTAGGAGCACAGTCTGTAACCATAAAAAAAAGATTTTGAGTGATTTCATATCTCTGGTATATGTTCAAAACTTAAACCTTGCTAATAACTATAGATAACTTACTGATACCCAGTGTGTACTTTTTCAAAGTAGCCCTGCAGCTCTGAAGTATTTCAAACACAAGTTTAATATGTACAGCTTAGGGGCTAGTGAGTATCAGGAGGGCTCTTTCAGTGAAAGACAAGCTGCTCATATCTTCCCTTTGAAAAACTCAGTGGAATCCAAAACACATCCAGCTTCAGTGAGTAATTCCCCTGAAGCTAATGGCTTTATTGACAATTGCAACTCCATCAATTCTCCTGGCTTATTTGAAATGGTTCATATAAGCCCAATGTAATATGTACACTTAAATTGAAAATGTCCCAGTTGTGTAATAGCTTAGGCAAATACTCATGCACCCAGTAGCCATGTTTTAAACAGGAAACAGGAGAAGGCATTCAGCATCACTAGTTTCAAAGGATTATGCTCTGAGCAAAATCCATGTAAGAGTTGAATGCTTGTGGAAAGAAAGGAAAGTAAGGCTCAAGTAAAATCTCAAGCACTGTTATTAAAAACTGGCAACAGGTAACTCAGGGTGTTTCCTGTTCATTTGGATAAGAACTTTCACAAAAGCAAGAAGTCAATGACATAAGAGTTCGACAGACTGACCTTTCTCTATTTTCATGTCTCTGTGTACTGTGGAAAATAAGTGAAGCTCTCCCATTATTCAGACAGTCAGGCCTATACAATACATTAACTCAGAGGTCTTCTTAACTTGCTATTATTCTTTTTAATTAATTTTTTGCTTTCTTTCTGACATATTTTGCTATCTGCTAAGAGCAGATTTATTATCATGGGTCATAATGTCGATATGAAAAAAATCTGCAGTAAAAAAAATCCTCTTTAAACTATCATAGTTCAGCACACATGGAAGTAATTAAATTCAGAAAATGACTGGTCAGATTCCACCAGCTTCCTCCAGTCACTTGTATTCATCAGTCTAAAGACCAAATCCCAATTTAGAATCTCTGACATTCCAGCTCAGGGCTGTGAATTGAGAATTCATCTCAAAACCCTGACAGTGAAGCTGGGCTCTTGCAAAGTACCACAGATTTGGAAGACACATGACTGTATTGAATGTTTGTAAATTTCTTGCTGGGAAAAATGAGAAATGGCATGCATAAGCTGTTAAATAAGCAGTTCAATCTTGAAGGAAATGGGTGTGTGTAAATAAAAAATAATTACCTAGTGCTCAGTCATCTGTTCTTAGATCAAATTTTAATATATAAAAACAACAAAAAAAAAAAAGCAAAGACTGGCACAACCCCCAAATTTTTCCAAAATTTCCTCACAAACTACATTTCCTAATGTCTACAACTCCAGTTTTCCATGTTTTTATTCCCTTTCATTAGCTGACTGGAATATTTATTTATATATATCATAAACATTGAGGAAAAAATAGTAGAAGAATGAACAGTTATTTCCATGCATAAACCAGAGATGATTTCACAAACAATAAAAAAAATGCTGCTTTCCATAATTTGAAATTGCATAATTCTGCAAATATTTCTAAAGCTAACCATATTACATGGAGTCAATTAGGAAGAGAAACACAAGAAAGTAATTTGCCTTGCCTAGAATGACCCGCCAGGTAAGACTGAGTGCATGGGAAGAGATCTTACCCCCTGACCCAACCTGGTCTCCATTTAAACATGCTTCTTGCTTTGTACTCATACATACGGATTGGGGTTTGCTGCTGTGATGACTTTGGCCTGCAGCTGTGCCAAAAGGAACAGTCTGCACTTTGTCTTCATGTGCTAAAACAGCCTTCTTGGGGCTATCCCTGAACCTTCCTGGTGGTTACTATTCTGCTTCATTGCATATGTCATGCTCAGATGTGGACAGAGTTACAGAAACATAGTAATTTTCTTGTTATCACAAGGCTCTACTCCTATTCACATTTACCAGCAATTCCACTGGAGAAGACAGGATTAAAATTTCCCATTTCTTTCAGTACTTTCTTCACAAATTAAAATCTTTTACTTCTGCAAACCAAAGCAGTAACTCCCAAACCCTTCACATGACAGGTGCTCTGGCAGTCAGGCATCTGGCCTGCATATTTCTGTGGTTTCAGTTATAGTCTTTGGCAATGAATTTCATGTTGACCATTACAAAGCAACAAGAAATCATAGAATCATAGAATAGTTAGGGTTGGAAAGGACCTCAAGATCATCTAGTTCCAACCCCCCTGCCATGGGCAGGGACACCTCACACTAAGCCATCCCACACAAGGCTTCATCCAACCTGGCCTTGAACACCACCAGGGATGGAGCACTCACAATCCCCCTGGGCAACCTATTCCAGTGCCTCACCACCCTAACAGGAAAGAATTTCCTCCTTATATCCAATTTAAACTTCCCCTGTTTAAGTTTTAACCCGTTACCCCTTGTCCTGTCACTACAGTCCCTAATGAAGAGTCCATCCCCAGCATCCCTATAGGCCCCCTCCAGATACTGGAAGGCTGCTATGAGGTCTCCACGCAGCCTTCTCTTCTCCAGGCTGAACAGCCCCAACTTCCTCAGCCTGTCTTCATACGGGAGGTGCTCCAGTCCCCTGATAAGAGGAATGTCAGAAAGGCTGGAGGATTTTTCTGGAGAAGGAAGTGCTGGGTTAAAAGAAAGGACTAACAGATGATGAGAAACAGAGAATGAGAAGGAGAGAGAGGAAAAAACACCCAAACCTACCCCATAAAAAACCCCACAATACTCCTCACCGTGAAACTGAATGGAGATATATGTTTCCCTTGCTTAGTAACACTCCTGATGAGAAATGTGGACAATAATATGAATCATGACATAAAGAAGCAAGCTGCCAAACAGCAACATCAGTTACATAAGGTCTAGGACTCTGTCCATCACAATCCTTCATTAACATTACACTGGCATCCTCTACTTTTAGGACATTTCTAACTGTACATTCACTCTCCCTAGTCCAGAGGCCGCTGTGATTTGCCTCACATTTCTGGATGCATTTCATATTACCCAAAATAAGTGAGCATGCAAAATTTAGTGCCAGATCCTGGATCTGGAATCCACTTTGGCAATTCTTACACATCCAAATGTGAAAACAGCAACTGTGCCACTCGCATAAACAAAGATCATACACAGTTTCAAGACATGCAGCCAGAAATGCTCTGAGAGGCTGTAGGCATGTCGCTTTTTCTTTCTAACTTCTGGTTTTCAAGAAAAGATCATAATGGCAAAGCCAAGTGAGCAAATTAAGGCATTAGGGATACTGTAAGAAAGTGAAAGGTGGAAGAATCTTGTCTTACAGAGAGAATATCTGAAAATCATGTGCTGCTTTCCCTCCTGAGAATCACATCCTGATTCCTTTTTAACCATACTGGAAATCATCCAGTCTATCTTGGGCAAATCTTCTCATTGCTCTTCCTCAATTTTTTGTCCCCTTTTTTTGTTTTGTTGGTGGTGTTGTTTTTTTTTTCGTTGGCTGGTTGTTTTTTTTTTTTTTTTTTTTTTTGTCTGTTTGTTTGGTTTGTTTTGTTTTCATTTTAATCTAAACACAACTGAGACTAATGTTCAGGATTTTTTATTTTTTTTCCCCCAGAGAGATTTCCATTGCAGAAAACAAAACCAGCAACTGCTAGGTTATTACTGAACCAGTCAGCTACCGTGGAGCTCTTGAATAAATGTGAAGTCTATTTTAAGAAAGATAAATATTTAAATCTGAAGTTTCTTTTGAAATTTATATTTTGTATCAAATATTCCAAAACTTATGCGTCAGAGAACTTCTATCAAAGCTGGAAGTGTTTATGCAGGTTTGTTAGAAAGAAATTAGGTAAGTTCATGTAGCTGTTTATTTTTTAAAACATCATTAATCTCAAAATATTTGGCAAGCTTCAAAAATCAATTAAAGGCTTACAAAATTCTCTGTGGTTTTAGAAGTGAAGAGAAAGAAATACTTTGTTACAGATTAAGGTAACATAGAGTAAGTCATAGCTACAATCTGAACTCAGAAAACTTGACCCTATTTCACCTTTTTTTCCATTGCTGCCTATGGAACTTTACAATATTTGCAGGTTGGTTTTGGCTAAACATTAAATGAGTCCTTGGGTGATTACATCTGTATTTGAAGGGGACACTTTTAATTAGATCACAAAGAAGAGGGACTGTTTCCTGTAAACTACATAATGTTCTATTAGAATCACTTTTTTCCTCGAGAAAAATTTCTTTTTGGTATATTGAATGGGTGAAATGAAATGTCAAGCTCATCTGCTCTTCAATATGTATCCTTGGGCTACAGCAACATGAGCAAAAAGCTGAAGGATTACTGACAGCAATATAATCTCCCTAATACTGAGACTGATCTAGTCTGCAGAGAAAGGGACGGCTGTTATGCATACAAATGAAACAGCAGTGCATCTGGAAAGGGTGCAGTGAGTCTGATCTGTCTGTCAGCAAAGGAGTGAGATTGTTTGCCAAATATCACAGCCTTCAGCTTAAGAAACCATGAACAAGAGACAAAAAGAAGACAACATGAAGGATGTTATCCTTAAAGGATGCCAGAGAGACACTCTTCATCAGGGACTGTAGTGATAGGATAAGGGGTAATGGGTTTAAACTTAAACAGGGGAAATTCAGGTTGGATATAAGGAAGTTCTTTACTGTAAGGGTGGTGAGGCACTGAATGGGTTGCCCAAAGAAGTGGTAAATCCTCCATCCATGTCAGTGTCCAAGGCGAGGTTGGACAGAGCCTTGGGTGACATAGTCTAGTGTGAGGTGTCCCTGCCCATGGCAGGCAGGTTGAAACTAGATGATCTTAAGGTTCTTTCCAACCCTAACCATTCTATGATTCTATGATTCTATGATTCTAGGAGTGAAGAATCAACTATGTTCTCCATGCATGCCCTATTAAAGAGCAATAGGAAACCAGTCAAAGTTCAATGAATAGACAAGACAGTCAAGACTGATAGTCAAGGGCACTGCCAAGAAACTTTTTGCCTTCATCCTGATTCTGCCAGGACTGTGAGAAGCAGAATGAAACCACAGAATGTTCAACTATTCCACGTATGATTCTTTTTCCTATTCTTGATGGGTATCATGAAATGCTTCTTGAAGGAATTACAAAGCTTATCCATTTGTCTTCATGTTTGGCCAAGTGGTTGTAGTCAACAAACTAGCAGCAGATTCTGAGGAATTTCTTAGCATATTTAGAAACTGTTAAAAAGCCTAATTCTTTACAACCTATATGCAAAATACACTTAGTAGGGACTATACGTATTCTATTTTACTCTTTTTTTTTTCAATTATTTCAATGCTTTTTCAATAAGTTGATGTTTTAAAAAAATATATCTTTGTCTTTTTTCACATAAAGAAATGAAGAAAGGATAAGCAAGTGCATATAATGACTGCAAAATCCTCTGTTGCCTACCAGGTCAGTGCTGAAAAAATGGATTTGATCCCACATGTAAGTCAAACAGCTGAACTTCTGTGACTGGCTTGGAAAACTTTAACAAATAATAAACCAGTGTTGCAATTTGCTGACCACACTGCAGCAGGAAAGATTCTCAGACTAAGATCCTGTGGATTCCTCCACTGCTCTTGTTATGCCCTGGCATATGACTGATGACAAATTAAACATGGAATGACCGATGTTACTGAGTACAAAACTATAATTTTTCCTCAAGCACTGCACTAGGTGTTTCCCCAAGCAGTCTTTGTCCATATACAGTGACATGATAAAAAAAAGATAAACAAACAATGCAAAATTGTAATATACTCACTGGCTAATTTGGGAACTGAAGCAGGTTTCCAGACATAAAGCATAAATTCACAGGCACTTACAATGATATGTGAGCACCATTTCAGAGTTATACAGATTTTTATCTAGAGACAATTAACTGTGCCAGGGACTGGTCACTGCAACCAGCCCTGAGGTAGATGCTGAACAGGCAGTTACAGCTGACCAGACAACTGGGGTTGCTCCCAGCTACATGGAGCCGTGGTTCCCAACTTCCTAGACTGCTCTTCCTGTAGTACCTAATGCAGCAATCCATTCAGCTCTGGTATCCATATTTTCTCAGGATAAGAGAGCACAGCAAAGGCAGAGTGTAATAGGCAGCATGAGTCTGGTGATATGGCTTATGGACTTAAATATGCATGATAGTGAGGAAAAGAAAGCTGAAGCAAGCTTTTGCTTCAATCTGCAAGTAGAGCAATGCTGTTTGCAGACAACTGCTGTTGCCTGAGAAAACTAAACTTGTAATGCATTTTCCTTGTAATGAAAAATGCATTCTCTTACTCATGAGATTTTGTCATTCTTACTAGACAGAAGTGGGCTGTAGTAGGTATAGAGTTGCAAGCTCTCAAGAGGTCTCCAATGAGAACCAAAAATCCTTGTCACCCAGTACACATAGGATACTCTCTCCTAATAGCTGGGCACTAAGTATAGTTTTCAGCTCTCAAAGAGCGAACAGCAAATGTTTTTAACAGGCATATAAGAAGCGCCCTGTCTGTAACTGCCTTTCAACTTACTGATCATGACCCAGAACTCATTGACGCAAACCATGATGTAAATGCAACAGTAAAAGAATGGGGGCATCCTACAGTTCCCTGGAGATGGCATCCTTTTCCCACAGTGATTTCCTATTTATGAGGCAAAAGCATTTATGACTTTAGACAGGAAAGGTTTAGGGAATGACAGGTGGAATCCCAATAAACAGGAACAGCAGAAATGAGACTGGAAATTTTTCTGTTATGCTTTCTCCTCGCTCCATCACCCTTGTCTTTGTCCACCCACACAAGTTTTGTGTGAATTTTTATCATGTTCAGACTTTTGGTTCAGGGAGTGTCATGTAGCAGAATTTGCATTTGCCATCCCCTTTCCAGGTCTGATTTTATGGTCTTTTATATACAGCTGGGCCCTCACTGCCTCTAGAGAAGTGTTTATGAGAGACTGAGGCTTCTGGCAGTGCTTTCATCTATGTTCCTTTTTTTTTTTTTTCTGATTTTCTTTGTTATTCAAAGCCTTGCATGATAAGCTAATCAAGAAAAAGCAAAACCACAGAAACTCCAGAATGAATAATTGTTATTTGGATGTCTATTGTTTTCAGAAGGCTTTCCATGTATGTCTTGTTTATACTTGTTGAATCACTTTTTGTTGTTGTTTGTTTTCTTGTTTCTATACAAACAGTACATTTCTCTGAGTTTGTATTGATACATAGTAACAAAGAAGTTCACATTGTTGATATTAAATTATTGAAATTGGTTTGTTCAACCTTAGTTTGTGTATTTTGTGAAGTTTAAAAATTAGAGCAAGCTTTAAACTGTACTGCATTCGCGTTATCGTAAAGACATCTTCACAAAAATATTATAAAAGCTGCTTGTTCCTGCCTGCTATTACTGATGACCAACAAAGTTCCTGCACATATACATATATACACACACATATATACACATACTGTGCTTTTATACCAGCACAATATAGTTTATAGTCTCAAAGGCAGAATAATCTAATTAATTTTTTCCCAATGTGCAAATCCTTTAGGGTAGTTTTGTTCAACAGTCAAGTAACTGAGTCAACACCTAAAAAAGAAGCAAAATAAAATAATATAGAGGATAAACATATATGTTAAAGACAATATCCAAAATTCTAACTCAGACAAAATTCCTTCTGATTTCCAATCTGACTGAATTATGCTTAGGATTTTAAAGATTTCATTTTGAGACCCTGTCTAAAGTTAGTTTGAAATCAAAGAACAGAAAAGCCTAAAAGTGTTAGCCTGATGTTTCATTAAAGTGCTGACTCCATGGAAATAATTTATTGCTTTACCCAGACAAAGGGTCTTGAATTTAATATTGACTGGGAGTCTTGAATTTAGTATTGATTGGGGGTCTTGTCCTGAGATCACGACAATCAGGTAAATTATCTTGAGTATATTGACTTTATTGTCATAATGTAAATTTGCCTTCATACAAATTGAGTCATCACCTACAAATCTACTTAATGCTACTAAATCTTTGCTCAAAGGATAATAATTAAAACATTTGAATTCAACAGGAATCATTAATTTCCTGCAATAAAAGGCTGCAGGTATGCCTTCAGTTTTCACATAACTTGTTTTGCTTTATGACTCTGTTCCCACTGAAAATTAGTCTAAATTCAGACATTGGACTATGTGACAACATCTCAGTTAACCAATAATCTGCCTTTAAGGATAAACAAAAGAAAATCTGTGTTTCCCTTTTTTTCAGTAGACAATTTAGTAGTGAATTTAATTGGGTTATAACACACTCCATAAATTGTACTGTTAGCTGAATTTTGTTAACTTAGGGTTAAGGTTAGTGAACATCATTCCTGCTTGCTACTCTACTGTATATAGAATACAGCAGATTTACAAGAAGTCAGCTTTTGCTTCTCCAATAGTATTAGACAACTTGCACTTCACACTACATGATGAAGTGCAGCTGAGCTCTCTACGAGAGTTTTATCCCTAACAGGGGGGCCTTGAGGCATCCCAAATATTGCATTATATGTCTACACTGTTATTTACGCATGGCTTTTCCAAATGTTGAGCAGGCAGGCTAAATTTACTCTGTCTCAGGCAGAGTTCTAATTGGGATTTAGTTAACTTTCCTTATGTATTCTACTTCTTTTCAATAAGTCTTTCGGTAACTGCAGTGGCAGCTAACAATACATAATGACTCAACATGGTACTGCACAGATGACTCATTAGATCTGCTAAGTCCATTAAGGTAATGCACATTCTCTCTTTCATCGTCCCACCTAAAGAAATATAAATCACTCCCTTATTTTCATCACCTGAATCTCTAACTCACAACAACAGTAAATGTTTCTTTATTCTGAATTATTTTGTTGCAAAATATATACTTGCTACTTCAAATCTCAGTATGTCCTTCTCTGTGATCACACGTGTATCATCTTGCCTCATTTCATACAGAAGAAATACATTTTTGAGAAAATAAATGCAAAAAAATTATCTTCAGAGAAAAAAAATACAACCCAAAACTAAAAGCTATATGGTACCTACATGAATTGCAGGTGCATTTGCAGCATAAGCACTCTTCACCAAGTGTAACATGGATGAAAAGAAAATAACATTCACATTGGTCTTTCCCTGGGTGAAGACCAAAGTGATCCAGTCACTCACAGGGTAGCCTGTAGACTTACAGCCTAACAACAAGGGCCCTGGAATGATCATGGATGGTATTTCTCATTTTCAGCTGATGCTGTCAAGATAGCACATACTTTGAGTTATTATCACCTTCTGGACAACTGTCTGAGGTAGGTGGATTCTTAGGCTTTTTGGATTTAGGACAGCAAAACACATTTATAGCATAAAAGTAAACTTTAAAGAGAAGTTATAAAATTAAGGTTCATTTAGTAGCTAGCAAAATGTACTAGCAGCAAAAAGGGAAGGTAGTCACACTTAATTTTCAGAGCTTCTAGGTATATTAGCAGATACTCTATTTAATGCTGAGCAAGAAAACAAAGCTGTCTCACACACATACAAAATCTCAAGCAAAAAGCCACATTTGCTCCCATTGCTTCTGGAGATATCTTAAGCTTATCTGGCATTTAGCACAGAGAAAGGACAGTGTTTGGGTGGAAGGAGTGGGTGCTGTCTTCCTCTGTTTCGGCGTGGTGAAGTAAGCCCTGAGACTGCCTTCCAGAGCCAACCCTCTGGCAAACTACCCACGGCAAACACCTTCTCAGCACATCAGATTGGGCTGAATGTTGCTGCAGGGTACTGCCCCTGATCCTTAGGGCACCTAAAGCTGGTAGTTACGATGAAACCTAAATTCAAGAGATTGGTGAGAAACTCAGACCACTTGTCACATACAATTGACAGATCCTAGGAATAAGTCCTGCTTCTGAGGAAATGAAGTAACCATCTCAAAAATAAGCATTTAATGTTAAACTTTTCCTGTCAGTGTAGGGAGAGAAGTGTCCCTTCCTTCCTATTAGGGTACGTGACCTGTTCTTTGCAAATATGCATCACATTCCATAGATTAGAGAAAAATGCTAGAGGACTGAATTAAATCTCAGATTTGTTATTGGCTAAATTTCAGTGTGGTAGTTCCTGTTCTAAACTTACTGAAAAATTTGCACTTTACTCCTTTACTTTTCTGCACTTTGCTGATTGATTTGATTTATTCATTTTAGTTCACTTAATAACGTATTTGATACAAATACAGTGAACTGTGGGGGATTGGCTTGTCAAAAAGGGTCACATAGATACGCTGCAGATGGTGGAGCAGGAATGTGGTAAACACCACAATCAGCAGGTTTAAGACCAGGAGGAGGACGGAACAACGAATCATCACCAAGGACACAGCATCCTCAGAAAGTTACATTGTATCTAGCAGAATATGTATAACCTGATTAGAAACCATAAACAGTGTCCTTGGAAAGCTACATTGTATCTAACAAAATATGTGTGACCTAGTTAGAAACCATATTAAATAGGTGTTAAGACTTGCAATAAACGAAGCTTGCTGTTAACTCATACTGAGTCGTCCAAGTCTTCCTTTCACGACAGTGAACTGATGTTCCCTTCAAAATACAACAGCTATGCCATTGCTTTCAGTGGGGACAGGTTTTAATGTGTATCTTATATCCACCTTCAGTAAGGGAAATAGTACTTTTGTGCTACCAAAGCTAACATGCCCCTTGACTTCTCATTTGTTATTTAATCAGTGAATGGCTTTTATCATAACAGTGTTTGCCATTTACAAAACATTTAGAAACTTCCTAAATTAACTTTAATAGTGTTACTCCTGTTATTCTGTTTATGTGTAATTTGGGATACTAATAAGTAAATTAGCACTATAAAGCAGCTGTCAATGGGGAATTTAGATGACAATTATATAGATTTAGTGCTATAAAAAGTTTGGAGAACATCTTACACAAATGCACATTTGTATGTGCAGCTGCCAGTATAATAAACCAAGGACTCTGTTAATTATTTTTCCAGTCTCATTAGGGAACACAAATACTTATTTTATCAATAAAATTGCCTGATAATTCAAAACACACAGGTAGATTGAAAACAATAAGAATTAATTACTTTGACTTCAGAAGTGCATCTGGCTCAATATGCTATGAGCAAACCAAGAAATCCACTGTGTAACCAGCGTTGGTTCTTATTGAACTTGCTATTAAACATCCTCAGTGCTGTATTACGAGACGCGTGCACATAAAATCTTACATACATAATATTAGAAGACCCTGATCTCTGTCAGAGGAATTTCAGTTGGGTCTGGTTACTGATTGGACAGATAAATATTGGTTGGTGCTATGGGGTCAGCTCAGGATCCATCAGTATCATTCCACTACCGAAAGAAAGGTCTCTATTTCCAAAAATCACATAAAAAAGCATTTGCATGAATTAGGATTTATTCACATAAACACAGGCTGAAGGACTGGGTTATGATCTGATAGACATTTCTTATGAATAGTTTGCTAAGGAGATCATAAACTGTTGGAGTTTCACATCACACTTTAGCAGTTTAAAAGCTGAAAGTCAAGTTTAAGCTCATCACTGGTGCTGTTTTTACAGTCATAGAATCATAGAATCATAGAATAGTTAAGGTTGGGAAGGAACTTAACATCATCTAGTTCCAACCCCCCTGCCATGGGCAGGGATACCTCACGCTAAACCATTTCACCCAAGGCTCTGTCCAACCTGGACTTGAACACTGCCAGGGATGGAGCATTCACAACTTCCTTGGGCAACCCATTCCAATGCCTCACCGCACTCACAGGAAAGAACTTCCTCCTTATATCCAATCTAAACTTCCCCTGCTTAAGTTTTAACCCATTACCCCTTGTTCTGTCACTACAGACCCTGACAAAGAGTCCCTCCCCAACATCCCTATAGGCCCCCTTCAGATACTGGAAGGCTGCTATGAGGTCTCCACGCAGCCTTCTCTTCTCCAGGCTGAACAGCCCCAACTTCCCCAGCCTGTCTTCATACGGGAGGTGCTCCAGTCCCCTGATCATCCTCGTGGCCCTCCTCTGGACTTGTTCCAGCAGTTCCATGTCCTTTTTATGTTGAGAACACCAGAACTGCACACAGTACTCCAGGTGAGGTCTCAGGAGAGCAGAGTAGAGGGGCAGAATCACCTCCTTCGACCTGCTGGTCACGCTCCTTTTGACGCAGCCCAGGATATGGTTGGCTTCTGGGCTGCAAGTGCACACTGAAGCCGGATCATGTTAAGTTTCTCATTGACCTATACCACCAAGTCCTTCTCCACAGGGCTGCTCTGAATCTCTTCTCTGCCCAACTTGTAGCTGTGCCTGGGATTGTCCCAACTCTGGTTTAGGACCTTGCACTTGTCATGGTTAAACTTCATGAGGTTGGCATCAGCCCACCTCACAAGGTGTCAAGGTCCCTCTGGATGGCATCCCTTCCCTCCAGAGTATCAACCGAACCACACAGCTTGGTGTCATCTGCAAACTTGCTGAGGGCGCACTCAATCCCACTGTCCATGTCAGCGATGAAGATGTTAAACAAGACCGGTCCCAACACCGATCCCTGAGGGACACCACTCATTACTGATCTCCAGCTGGACATTGAGCCATTGACCACAACTCTTTGTGTGTGGCCATCCAGCCAGTTCTTTATCCACCGAGTGGTCCATCCATCAAACTGATGTCTCTCCAATTTAGAGACAAGGATGTCATGTGGGACAGTGTCAAACGCTTTGCACAAGTCCAGGTAGATGACATCAACTGCTCTACCCCTGTCCATCAGTTCCATAGCCCCATCATGGAAGGCCACCAAACTGTTCAGGCAGGATTTCCCCTTAGTGAAGCAATGCTGCCTGTCACCAAGCACGTTGTTGATTTTCATGTGCATTAGCATGCCTTCTAGGAGAATCTGCTCCAAGATATTGCCAGGCTCAACGGTGAGACTGGCTGGTCTGTAGTTCCCTTGGTTGTCTTCATTCTCACAGTCCCTGCATCTACCTTCCAAGACTTGGGTGGTATGGTCAGAGCATTTGCCAGTGGAGACTGAGGCAAAGAAGTCATTAAGAACCTCAGCCTTCTCCAAATCCAGGGTAGCCAGTTCTCCTGATAGCTTCTGGAGAGTGCCCACGTTGTCCCTAGTCTGTCTTTTATTTGCAGTGTAACTATAGAATCCCTTGCTGTTATCTTTCACATCCCTAAACCAAGTTTAATTCTAACTTGGCCTTGATTTTGTGTATTTTATTGTGACATATGTTTGCTTATGGTGGGTACTTTCACTCAATTTTGTGTATAAAATTTGTGTTATTTTCAGAGAAAAATAAAGAGTGTAGATGATACTGGATTTTGATGTTGCTAACATAGAGATCATATAATCCAATTTTGTAATTCTGGCCTGGGTCTGGTGGCTGAGTGTGGAAAATAAGTAGATCTCTAGACTTAATATTATACAGAGATATTTCGTGAAGCGCAGTATTTATTTCATTTTGAAACAATGGGACAGTAGATCTCATTAGTGCACCTGAATATATTGAAGTAAGTCAGGTTGAATTAAGGATGAAAAAAGAACTGTTCCTGTTCCACTGCCAGCATGTTTAGTGATCCTGCACACACAGAATGACCAACTCTGACCTGACAATTCCCATTTATGTGTGAATGCACTTGATAATTATTAATGCTGACCTCTGCAGCAGTGAGGTTTCCTCTTTCATTAGGTGGGATTTTATTCTCACCAAAACTTACAACAGTAAGTTTTGACAATTTTCTTTCTTACTTCTAGATTTGATGAGACAACTGTATTATTTCTAGTATTTCACTTACTGAGGACATGTACTTACACAGTGTTTGTAAGCACACATGCCAGTCATTCCATAAAACTTCACCGCAAGAAGCAAGGAAAGCAACAAGTAGCAGATCACTAAAAGCCCAGAGATTCAGAAAAACCTAAATTGGCAGAGATTTTGACATTCACTGGCTATCTATTCTAGAAAAATTCATTGGACACCTGATACATTCTCCAGACATTAAACTGTCTGCTATTTAGTTTTATATTTTTGCTTAAATGAGATTTAAAACTGTTAAGGTTATGGTATTAATAAAAATAACCTGACTGAGAGTGCCAGCTCTGTTACTGAAATGGTTACTATTTTTTTACTTGTTTTCCTTGTGTGAAAATACTCTGAATGACTGGATAGGTGTTAGCAATAGGAAAATATTTTTATTAAAACAGGCAGGCTATGCAAGTGTACAATATTATAGAAGATAAAAAAAAACCCAGCTTTTGGTCTGTGGCCCTGTAATTTCCCCTAATCAAAGGTAAAAAATGGTCAGACTGCTCTTTTATACTACTGTTTAGAATGAAAGTTATAATATTAATACTGTTAGAATAATAATACTGTTAGAATGAAATATATCTACACGCACAATGAAGTGTTGCTCCAGCAAGATCAGACCAACCACGCTTTGACATCCACACAGTGCCGTGGTGCTGGAAGTAGCGTTTGCAGATTTTCCTGGGGCGTAACACCATGCTGATATAACTGCTTTGTTTCCATTTCCCAGAACCAGCTTGACTGAAACACTGATGAAGTCTGTGGACTGCGCACATTTTTGCAGTGTTGTAGCTAAGACTATGCCACCAGAGGTGGCCTGGCAGTAATTGCTGGAGTCTCCAGGTAACGATGAAAACCTAACACACAGTTTTTAGATTGGTTGTTTCCTCCTTTAAAAACTGTTAATCTTAAACGTTAAATATAAGTCCACTCTTTTTCCAAAATTTTTCCAGGTAAACGCTAAAATTGTTTGAAATTTAAAGCAAGAGTAAGTCCAGAAAAGAAGAAAGGCAAAACATGAAATGGTTAATCCTTTTTGTTTGTATTTCTTGCCAAGCTGGACACCTCTATCATAAAGTACACTTTAATATTCTACTAGAAGAAGCTCAAGGAAAAAATATTACTGTGCATTCTTCTCTAACAAGTCAGTGCTGGCAGACATGAGTTTATGCATACAGCCTTTGTCCTTGTGGGCTGTTTGAGCTCAGCTTGTCTATAGAGCCTATCCTTTCCTGTAGCAGAAGAGAGAAGGTGATTCGATGAAGGAACCTGTACAGCTTCTCTGCCTGACTTTGGTGGTATTACATCACTTCAAAGGAAATGTGTTTTTTGGGGAGTATGTGAACCAGCTACTTCCCAAATATTTGGAACTTCAAACATGTAGCACACAAACATACCCATGACTGCAATCCAAAGCACAGGGCAAACCCCAGCTGAGTCCCTACAACTGACTGCAAAGATAGGTTTGACATACTATAAAGATGACAGTACTACGGACTATCATTTAAATTTGCCTTTCAGGTTTTCTTAAAGGCTTCTTTTCTATGTGCTTTATGCTAACCAAAGTCTTATGTTATCACAAGTATTTAAAGGAGACATGATCCAAATTTTTGGTCCCCATTATTCATTCAAAAGCACAATGTGAAATAGCATATGAGATGGGGATGGAGCTGAAAAAGGGCATGGGAAAATGGTGTGAACTGAAAGATGATGAATAGCATGTCTGTTTACTGTCTAGAAAAGGTCAGTATCAATAATATTTACTGGTTTAATTCCAGTAAGAGAGTAGTGATGTAGATGTTCCTTGTCTGTGGCACAGAGATATTCTACTGTATTCCTGTATATCAGAAGAATTAATGGAGAAATGTGTTTGTCCCTACAGGAGGAGAAGCAGAAGTGAAGTGGCTTGGGCATGACCATACTATATTAGGCCAGACTCAGGATTATTATCCAAATTTGCAGTTACAAGGGTTGTATAGATGTGAGGGGAATCTTACTCTTTCACAAACAAAATAATGGTGCTATGCTAAAGAACATGAGACCATAGTAACAGTTCTTCCTCTGTTGTCTGACCACTTGGTAGTGAGAAGATAATAATGAAAACACACAACCCATTGCCACAGTAATGGAAACAAAACAACTCAAAAAGTTATTTAACTGGAGTGTGTCAGTTTTGCCAGAATTAGTATAAAACTTCTATGAAGAAAGCCAAAGAAATGTGCAGGTGCATAAGAAGAAAAAGTCACTTTGCTGTGTCTCAACAGCAATCTCAGAAATCCCCCAGTACTGATGATTCTAAACGAAATTCAGGTGATGAGTGATAAGAGTAAAGCTGGCTAAGTGAGTGGAGGAGATGGCAATGGATTTTCAATACAAGAAATCCAGCAAGCACAAAGGTGGATTAAAAGGAAATGCTGCAGTGTGCCCTAAGAGCAATTCTACAGCCCCATTAGCAATTATAAGATATGGAAAAGCTCATTGTCTTGTCAGGGTGGAAACATAGCCATGCTAGATATCTGTCAGAGTTCTCTATATTTTGGTGTTTTCAGTGACTTAAGGTCTGCTGCACTGAATTATATTTAGAATCATAGAATAGTTAGGGTTGGAAAGGACCTCAAGATCATCTAGTTCCAACCCCCCTGCCATGGGCAGGGACACCTCACACTAAACCATCCCACACAAGGCTTCATCCAACCTGGTCTTGAACACTGCCAGGGATGGAGCACTCACAACCTCCCTGGGCAACCCATTCCAGTGTCTCACCACCGTAACAGGAAAGAACTTCCTCCTTATATCCAATCTAAACTTCCCCTGTTTAAGGTTTAACCCATTACCCCTTGTCCTGTCACTACAGTCCCTAATGAAGAGTTCCTCCCCAGCATCCCTATAGGCCCCCTTCAGGTACTGGAAGGCTGCTATGAGGTCTCCACGCAGCCTTCTCTTCTCCAGGCTGAACAGCCCCAACTTCCTCAGCCTGTCTTCATACGGGAGGTGCTCCAGTCCCCTGATCATCCTCGTGGCCCTCCTCTGGACTTGTTCCAGTCACCCAAGGCTCCGTCCAACCTGGCCTTGGACACCGCCAGGGTTTGAGCATTCACAACTTTTCTGGGCAACCCATTCCAGCACCTCACCACCCTCACAGTAAAGAATTTCTTCCTTATATCCAATCTAAGCTTCCCCTGTTTAAGTTTTAATTCATTAACCCTTGTCTTGTCACTACAGTCCCTAATGAAGAGACCCTCCCGATTTTGATTTGTTTGAATCAAAATGGATTAAGAGCTGAAGGATTAGGTCTAGAGTTGTAAGCCTCCATCACTGATTTTCACTTCTGTGAAAATACACATGATCTGTTTGGATCCATTTGGCACTGATGATGGCCCTTCTTTTTAACAGGGAACATCAAGGTTTTGTTGTTCTGCAAAATGACAGTAATGCAAAGAGACCATTCATCTCCTTTCACAGTGAAATTTATTCTTTTATTCAGTGTATAGTACTGAAGGATGAAGCATGATGAAAAGGTACAAAAGAGACATGAGGTCTGGTTCTATCTCTGCCACAATCTTTCTGCACCACCCAGGGAGGCTACATATTAAAATCCTCAACAACATCTCATGTAATTTATGGTCCATTTTGCTGTTTCCAGATTGGAGCAAGGTATCTCAAGATCTGAAGTTGAATTTGTACTTTAAAGACGCTCGAGGATGCAGTTCTGCATGTGTGACTTTTTTTGCATTTGAAAATGGGAGATACTACTTTTCCAAAAGCAACAACTGATTAAATATTAAGGAACAGAAATGACAAGTAACAAATCACAAGTATTTTTTCTAATATACTTGCTTCTGTACGATTAATCTCTCTGATCAAACGGCTACTCCTCAACAGGAAAATTACTCCTATTTCAGAGTCTACTTAGGCTTTTTTCTAGAAAGCAAATTAAACAGGAGCACTTGTAAGCAATAATCTTAGCCAGCCATATTTAATGGAAAAAGACCGGTTTTTACATTGGAATGAAACACAGAACTTAAAATGAGAATTCATATTTAAAGACACTAAATATAATAATGATAGCTTCAGCTGTGTCTCTTTGGCTCATCTTTCTGTCGAGATGGTCCAATTCTGCTAATCTTTTTACTTTCAAGGTGAGTTTGCGAAATAATATTGTCCTGGGTTCAGCAGTAGCAGTTATTTTCTGATCCTTCTTAGTAGCTGGTGCAGTGCTGTGTTTTTGACTTTCGGCCTGGGAACAGCGCTGATAACACCGATGTTTTTAGTTACTGCTCAAATGTTTGGTCTGACCAAGGACTTTCTGAGTCTCATGCTCTGCCAGGGTGGCGGGGAAGCTAGGAGGAAGCAGAGACAGGACACCTGACCCAAACTAACCAAAGAGGTATTCCATACCACAGCACGTCATGCCCAGGATGTAAAACTGAGAGTTACCCAGAAGGGGTAGTTCACTGCTGGGTCAGGCTAGGAATCGGTCGGTGGGTGGTATTGTATTCTGTTCCCTTGTTATTTCCTTTATCATTATTGGTGGTAGCAGTACTGGTTTGTGTTATACCTTAGTTACTGGACTGTTCCTATCTGAGCCCATGGGAGTTACATGCTTCTCGATTCTCCTCTCTATCCCTCCAGGAGCCGGGGGGAGGGAAGAAAGGGGGGGGAGTGAGAGAGAGACTGTGTGGCTGATTTATGGCTGACTGGGTTTAAACCATGACAAATGCTTAACTTGTACTTGCTCTTTTGAGTGTGTTACAGCTTTGGAGCCTTGTAACAGAATAAGAATAGAGGAAGTCTAGAAAATATGTCTGACATCATACCACTTACAGAAGCTTATGTGGAGTATTTACCAAAGTACTGGCTGGTTTTGCATGGCTTTTTTAAAGATCAAAAGACATTTAAAATATTCTATGCACTCAAAATAATAATAATAAATCTGCAGTCTGCTAATTTAACTTCAATACTTGTCAGCGTAGTCATTTCGCAGCTTTTTTGATTTCATATTCTGCTTCATATGAATTTGTCAGGTGCATGTAGTTCTCTTGGCTGCCATTTATGCTAGTTATTAAATTAGTGCATACTGTTTCACATGCAGGTTTTCTCAGTGCCAGTACATGTTTTCAACTCCAATTTTGTGTTTGAGAGTTTTTAACAATGTTGCCAGAGCTTTATATATAATATTTAATCACTGAAAATATCAAAATAAAATTGATTTTCTGTTGGGCTGTTATTAGCATTAATGCTCCTGAGCTGAAAGGAGATGCTATAGGACATATTTTCACAGTGAGCTAGATGGTATTTTAATCTTGTAGTCACACTGTGTATAATTGGAGACAGGTGGCTAAAGCCCCACATTCTATTTCAAAAATGTAATATTCCCTCCATTCAGATATGCCTAATAAAGTCTTAAATTCATCCTATTACATTTTGCCAGCTGAACATTGCAAAATAGAAGGCAGCATACGGTGTAAAGCCTAAGTATTCACTTAGCAAAGCCCACATGGATTTCAGGTAGTTCAGAATCATACAATGCATAGTTACAATATTATGTATCATAGATTTTAAGCTAGAAAATACTACAGTGGCCATTTGTTCTGACTCCAGCTTTTTCCTGGCCACAGCATTTCAGCCATTTTTGCAGTGGAGAGGTGATTACTTCATCTTGCAGAAGGAAAGCCGGTTCTGCAGAGGATGGTGTTTTGCTCAGAGACTTTTGGTTTATATTTTGTAAAGTAGATAATTAAGAATAAAGCATGTGTAAGACTACACATAAAAGGAATATGAAACTGGCAATCTCCAGGATTTTAAACACAAGAATACTGGTTTAGACAGATTGCTATATAGCCCAAGCCTGAATGATTTTGCATTGATAATGATTCTGCATTGATTTGTCAGATGCATCTAGTGTTGCTTCCTGGCAGAGAGCATGAATTAATGATCTGGGCTAGGAAGGATGCCCTGGTTTCAGCTGGGATAATTTTCTTCCTAGTAGCTAGCGTAGTGATGTGTTTTGGCTTTGGTCTGGGAACAATGCTGATAACACACTGGTGTTTCAGTTGTTGCTCAGTAGCACTTTCCCTGATCAAGGACTTTTCAGTCTCTCATGCTCTGCCAGTGAGGAGGGGCACAAGAAACCAGGAGGGCACAGAGACAGGACACCTGACCTGAACTAGTAAAATACTTGGAAAAAGTATGCTGTCATTCTGGGAGTTCCAGAGAGACACAAATCACTGCAACATGCTGGTGCCTGGCCCATGCCTGAAGAGCCCAGTCCAACACGAGTCAGTACTCTGAAGGGGAAAAGAAGGTCTCTGGACCTGATGACAAAGCGACAGGCACCGCAGCTGAACCAGAGAACCAACCTGTGCAGATAACAGTCTCCCCTGTACACAAGAAATGGACACAAAAGACAGCTTGTTTAGTAAAGGAGCATAAAGCAGGACTGCAACAAAGGCCTTAAATAAAATGCCTTAAGATCAGACATCTGGGTGAAGAATGCGTCATGTCCTGTGGAGCAGGAAGAAATATTTTGAGGCAACATTTGCCTGTCTTTGGATTCTGTAACTGGAATTTTTTGAAATGACTTAACAAGGGAGGACATGTCCTGTACATTATTGTTAGTTAGACTAATGCCATCTGTTTCTCATAGAAGCAGAGAGGTAAAACACCAGAGTTACATAACTTAAATCTCAAACATGTGAAAAATTATTTGCATTTCAAATTCCAGCATATTCGTTTTCAAAGACCTGCTTTCAATAACCCAGCTGCCTGGACTAAACATTTGTAATAATGGCATTTATTCACCCAAGTCTGCTGTGACCTCTTTTAGAAAGAGATGATTGCAGAAAATGTTAGCAAGCTTGCATGTGATTGAGGTGGCTGCAAAATGCACTGCAGGTATCTAATTTTATAGGAACATAAATATATCGCCGCCAACTTTTATATCATAAACTATGATTTAAAGCACTTATTCTGAAGAAAAATAGCTAGGCTGAATTGCCTCTTCAGCCTTGAAAGGTTTAAAGTCAGAATACTTCAGTCACTGGTAACAGTTCTAACCAAAAGCCTGTTGTTTGAGTCAGGAGAGAACATTGGCAGAACCATTTAGACAGGATTATAGCCCAAACCTTATGAACAAAGTCTGTAACGAGGTATAAGGTGTGCCTGGAGTCCCCTGTTCTGGCTTTAGAAGGTCTGCAGTATGAGTAAGGGGGGTAAGATTGTGTTGAAGAACAGCTGGTTAGTTCACAGCTGCCTTAGTGCAAGCGCCATGTCCCAGAGTGCAGCAAAACTTTTTTTGTTGTTTTTCCTGTGTCACACAAAGGAGTCGTTATTTTTGCAGCAAAACTGACCATTTTTAGTGGGAGGGAGGCAGGATAACCCTCTCTGATTTTCCATTCTGGAATGACCTGAGGGAAGCCTACCCTTTAAAGAGGCAGAGATGTGTATTTGAGTTTCCTCAGGGCTAATGAAGATATTGCCTTCATTGTCACCATTCTTCTTTTCAAACAAATGCTCTAAGAAATAATTAGTATATATTTAAATAAGGTAGCAAGCACTTCTTAAAACAGCAAGGACCTTCTAGTCCTTCGATCTCCTTACCGTATGACAGAAGAGAACAAATACCAGTTTCTCAATACTCCTCAGGTTTTTTAATGGACAGAATAACTTGGAAAGTATTTTTGAGACACCTCAGCTTTATGAAAAGGGAGCATGTAGTCACATCTGTATTAGAACACAAGACATACTGCTGAATTTCTAGCAACAACTGTGGCCCATGTGAACTTGTGTGCTTCCAGACAATGGTTTGTCATAGCTCAGTGGTGAAGATGGACTAGGAAGCATTCAAAAAAAGCAGATAGGGTGCAATTGTCCTGTTTTGACAGGGAAGGAACAAGCATCGCTGCCTGAACACAAGCCATTCTGTGCCAGCTAGATAAAAGCATACACGTGCTCCCTGTCCTGTTTTCTTGCTATGGAAATGCAAATGGATGCCTACTTCTGTGCAACAGATTTCTTTCAAGCAGTCCAACATTCAGAATTACAGATATGTAATTTTTATTAGCCTATGTCTTTTTGCACATCTAGCACGAGTCCAGCCCAGTGAACAGGTAGGTTCCACAAACTGAGGTTGATCTTGCATCATGCCTGTATAAGACCTTGTGCCTCTGTGCATTATGTTGTTGACAAAAATCCATGATCAAGTCCTTTTATGCTGAGAAATGATGATTAGTACCAATTATCTGAAATTGGTGGATTCATGCACTGATTAAAGCATCATGCAGCATATCTCTAATGAAAGCCTGCTTCAGCAAATTGACTAAAGCAATCTTTTCAAGCTTCCTAAGGATTTACAATGAACAATCAAACACTAAACAATTAGTTTTAACCCTCACTGGAAGCTCTTTTATCTAAAACCTCACTTACTGGCAGCAAGCAATCTATGCAGAAATAAACACAGAGATGGTTCTTTACTAAATTTATTTCAAGGTTGTTTGTGTATATTCAATTTATTAGTTCCATAAGGACTCAACAGCTTTCATAATATATGCAGAAAAAGTCATATGATGTTTGTCTTCAGAGATGTCAAAACCAAGTCTAAGTAGCTGCTAATGTTTTCTTTTTTAATGAAAAGTACCTAATACTTATTTTCTTTTGTTTGGTTTTTAATTTTGACATCAAAGAGATGATATTGAAAAACTCCCTGTGCATTTTATTTCCCAGACAAATAAAACATGACCTTGACAGTCTTTGGAGCTCTAGAATAGTCAGAGCAGCAATCTGTAGCTGATCTGCCAGCCACCAAGTAATTCGCACACAGATGCTAGAAGGGCTACCTACATATTCCCGTGCTACCTGTGGAGGGGCACTGGTGTCCTGCACTTGGCAAACACACAGACAATGAGTCACACATTTGACCTAAGATCTTGCTTAAAAAAGGAATTCTGCTCCCACTGATTTGTTGTTTAATTTAGATAGCATATTTTGACTTTATCATTTTGAATTAAAATTTACACCACTGAGATATGTAAAAAATAAACCAATATGCCATTTGTTTCATCTCAGAAAACCAAGAATATGGGTTTGAAAGCTAAACCAGAGAAGGAAATTTGTTACATTTGTTTTCTTGTCAAATGTTGAATAAACATATTCCATCAAAACACATTTCTGTTTGAAATCTGGCAGGACTGTATTTTGATTAAAGAAATGCACCAAATAAATGCTCATTCAGATCTCAGCATCGAGCTTATTCAGATACTCAGATCTAGTTGAAACTGTGGGGATATAAACCACTCATGTTCCTTGAAATACATCAATTATAAAATAAAATCAGTTCTCTATGTCCCATTAAGAATAGATGGGTTATAGAAAGCTGATTTTTCTTCACCTTTTCCATTCTATACCTCTTAAAGATCAGGGAGGATATTTTTTTTTCCTTTTGAAATAATAAAAATGGGGAGACTTGACAGCTCAAAGATTATATTTAACTTAGGATTCTGCCACAATACAGATGCACTGCAGCAAATACAGTTATAATGCTGTCCATGTTCTGAACTTTATTGAGTTATGTTTAAAAATTCTAAACCACTGATGTTGTCTTCAATCTAACTATACATGTGAGAATATAAATCCAAAATAAAATACTCTTGTGAACATAAGATCTAAATTCCTATTCCCCCCTAAGAACGTACATAGTTTCCTCCTCATAAAACACATGAATAATCTTGACCACTATCCTTATAATGACCTTAGTGTATTCCATTTAAGGTTCTTAAGAAATTCAGTTACTACTGATTCACATATGCTAGTTTTGTAGTGCTACAGGATACACAGGGTGCAACACTATTGATACCTCACCCAAATTAGGAATATAAGGTATGAGGAATTTATCATAGGAGTGCCTAACAGAACTCAGAGCTCATTATTGTCAGTTATGGGTTTTTAATCATACATGAGTTCTTGTTCAAAAACCTTCAAATTCCAATTCAGTGTTGATAAACCATTACCCCGACTATATTTTGTGATCCTTACAGATTTTATAACAGGCTTTGTGAACAATCTTTTATGCATAATTGTTCTTGACATCTTTGCTATATATGTGCGACATAGTATCTAACACTGCTAGGAATGATTTTATCTAAAGAGGCTTTATTATGTTTACACTTATTAAAAAATTTCAGCTAGAGTTGCTATGTTGAGAGGATTAATTTTGTTTGTGCTCATTAGAATTTCTCCAATTACTAACAGTTGATAACTTCTATTACTATTTTTCATCTAGAGGTCTGCCTCATCAAGGTCAAAGCCCTTGCAGAGTCACAAAGTTTAGCCGGTCCTTCGGAGGTGTCACTAGATGATCACTTGTACAAGTCTTGTAGTCCAGAAGGAGCCATAGCCAGTTTTTTACCCTACAGCTTTTCTCATAAGTACAAATAATACTGTTCTAATGCTAATACTGCTTAAACATTAATAGCTTCTGTAGATAATATTTAAATCTTTAACACTGATTGATAAACAACAAATGAACAGAATATTACACTGCACACAATGTTGTTACACATCCTGCAAATGTCTGCATAATTGCTGATTCTTTTTATGGTGCTACATAATTGTACTCAGGTCATCACTTTCATTTAAAGTATGAAACCAGAGCATTCTGTAACAGCTTCATTATGTGCCACCTCTTCAGTAATCTCCTTCTCACTCCCACTTGTGATGTGATAGCACCCGTGCCACTTAAGAAACTGTTAAGGAACAGCAAAATCAGAGAGATGGTTTCATTTTATTACCTGAGAAAAAGGCAGGGAGTTATGCAATCCACTAACTTTCCTCAGGACAGCAGTGATTATCCTGTCCTCATTGTGGGGACAGCTATGCTGACTACAAGGACAGCAGTATTAACAGTGCATTTTAATTTGCAGTAGCTGAGAAAGAAAAGTAGAAAGAAGAAAGATTAAAAGAAGAAAGTTTTATAATCTAACAAAATTTTAACTTTCTATGTTCTGAATATCTTTAGCCAGAACCACCACAGTCCCAGCGAAACATTGGGAAGAAACTCCAGTGTCATGTATTTATTTGTTAAGAGGAGATGCTTGGAAACCTAGTTGTCATAGACAAGAAACTAGGGATCCAAAATAAAGAATATTGTTTGGGGGTTTTTTCAGTTCTTTGATTTGTATTAAATCCTCTTTCTTTGCCAAGTACCAAAATTCCTGATAACAGAATCCTTATCTCTCTGATGGATATTAACAACAATTTACATAATATTATTAAAAATGATCACATCTGGGGCCTTTCAGGGAATAAAAGCCTCAACTGTTTCCTATGGAAATGGAGCTTCTCTGTTGAAATAACTAAGCAGTTCTACAGTACAAGTAATATAAATTGAGTTTAATATCAAACAAACACCCAGAACTAAGAGACTGGGAGCAAGTTACCTGTGATCCCTGGATGAAGTAGTTTCAGTACAATACAAGACAATGCATATATTTACCAGCTTTCTCTACATTCAAAGTTTCTAAAGAAACCCGTGCATTATTTTCATAGAATCACAGACAGAATCATAGAACAGTTGAGGTTGGAAAGAACCATAAGATCACCAAGTTCCAACCCCCCTGCCATGGGCAGGGACACCTTACACCAAACCATGTCACCCAAGGCTCTGTCCAACCTGGCCTTGAACACTGCCAGGGATGGAGCATTCACAGCTTCCTTGGGCAACCCATTCCAGTGCCTCAGCACCCTCATAGTAAAGAATTTCTTCCTTATATCCAATCTAAACTTCACCCATGTAAGTTTTAACCTGTTACCCCTTGTCCTATCACTACAGTCCCTAATGAATAGTCCCTCTCAAGCATCCTTACAGGCCCCCTATACAGAATAATTGTACTGGCAAAGACTGAGCCCTCAGTGAATATAGTAAAATTATCCAAAAAAAGGTGGAGTTGCAAATAGCCTTTCAATAGTGAAATACACTAGAACTTGTGATAATCTTGTATCACATGTGAGGAACATCCCTCTCCCTAGATTGGCCAAAGAACTGAATGAAAATGAAAAGTAAAAGCTATAGATTAGTTATTAACGTGTCCAATAATTGAATTCTTTGGGGTATGTCTACTGCGGTAGAACATCAAAGCTCACACTGAGTACTACTTATGGTGACTTATTCAACAGATTTTAGTAAAATGCATGGTCAGAAGATGAATTTATGTCAATGGGTTCACAAACTGTTCAGGCTGAGTTCTCAAAATGGGATATTTTCACAAAACTCAGGAAAAATTATAGCCTTTGCGTTTAGTTTACATGCCAAAGATTTAGTGTCGTAGTCTGTCCAGATAGCCTTTTCCTTTAGGATCTGAGCAATTATCTTCAAGATGCAACAAATGCAGAAATTATATGCTAAAAAGAGAAATTTATTTTGAATAACAAAGAAAGTTAGAGCGCCAGTCAAGGAAACTCAAAGAAAGGAAATTGACCAGATCTAGTTCTACAGTCTCTGAACAAAGTACAATTTACCCTAAATTACCCCCCAAAAATTTCATACTAGAAAAAACCAATTCTGATGTGACTTCACTGCAATCTGCACTCCCTACACATTTAGTTCTAGTTTTCTTTAATTAAAGCAATGTGTTTTCTTAATTATATTTCATATAACTATTTAAAAGAGTGTACCTCTTGCATGGTGATGCAGACTATGCATTTGGTGTAAGTGTGTATAGCCCGTGCTAACAAAAGATTCATGCATTAAAGCAAAATTTCCTTACTAAAATCTAAAGCAAAGTGGAAAAAAGATATTCTCATTACGAAAACCACTAATATATGGATACAATAATATAATCTACTTCCAAAACCCATGAGTAAGCCATATCCACAGCTATGTTTGAGAGTTGCATTTTTAATATATAAATATATCAAATATATGAATATATAAAGGACTATATATATAAAAGACTAAAGCTAAACCAAGAGAGCAACAACAATTAAATCAGATTTTCATTGCCTACATTCACAGGAAGTTACAGAGATTCCCCCACTGGGCTCTTCATTTACACAACAGGAAAAACCTTTCCAAATCAAAGGATCAGAAAACGTTTTCAGTCACACATTATAGAATACCAGGAGGGAAGGGACCTTGAGGATCATCTGGTGCAACCTTTCAAGGCAAAGCATGACCTAGACTAGATGTCCCAGCATCCTGTCCAGACACATCTTAAAAGTGTCCAACACTGTGAATCCCCCGCTTCCCTGGGGAAATTATTCCAATGGCTGATTGTTCTCATCACAAGAAATTTTCCACTTGTGTCCGGTTGGAAACTCTACAGGAATAGCTTGTGCCCATGACCCTTAGTCCTTTTCACATCACTCCTTGTAAAAAGGGAGTCTCCATCTTCTTTGTACCCACTCGTTAAATACTGGAACATTGTGATAAAGCCTTCTCTGAGCCTCCCTTTTCTAAGCTGAACAAACCCAGTTCTCAGCCTTTCCTCATACTTCAGGCTTCCCAGTCCTTTGGTCATCTCTGTGGCTCTTCTCTAGACCCTCTCCACCCTATGCAGATTTTTTTGTATAGCATGGACCAAAACTGAGGTGTAGTCTGACAAGCGCTGAGTAGAATGGGATAATGGTATCTTTATCACTGCTGGTGATGACCTTGTTGATGTAACCCATCATCCTGTTGCCTTTGCTGCAGCAGCATGCTGTTCACTCATATCGAGCTTGCTGTCCACCAGGACACCCAGGCAGAACCCGCTCATGGAGGAGTTCTCACTGAAATAACAGCTACTGGCATCAGCTGCCCTGGCACTCCCGCGCTGCCCACAGCCCAGGACCCCATGCCACCAGCACCCCATACTGTGCCGAGGAGCCTGTGGAGCCACAGGCCCATGGTCTGCATCTATGGCTGTGTGAACAGCATGCTCTCTGCCCCACACAGCATAGATAACGATTGTAACAGAGAGCAGGGCTACAGCGGCTTTACTCGGGTGTTGCAGTATCAAACAAGTATTATCCCTCCCCCCATTTTTGCTGCCTACTATGGTTTGCACGGCTGCTGAGCCAAGCCTGGCACCAGTACAGTCTTGTTGACATATGTTCAATCTGCTTTTAACACATTGCTCTTTTTTTAACTCAAACTTTGCTCCTGAGCTCGGTCTCATAGCCGTATCCCAGCCAGGTCTGCACATGAAAGTCAGAACAGACTGTTCTAAAGAGAAAGAAATACTGAAACACTGCATCTCATCACCCGCATGACAAGATCCTGAGGAGGGCTGTGGAGGGGTCTGGGTTTACAGGATAATCAGAGGTTGATGCAAAAAGTGGAGGTAGTAGCTCTGAGCCATTCCCTCTTTAAACGTAAAATACAGTGTTAGAAAACACTTCTTAGCAGCTTAAGCTGTCATCCCACATTCTGTGGCTGGGTATGCATTTCCTTCTTTGTGAAACTATATCTATTTTTTAAGATAAAATAAATCTCTTCAGATATTTTCCAAGAAAAATGTAATAGCATGGTAGAACAAAAGTCTAAAGAATACCATGGGGCATTAGAAAATGAGTAGTGAAAATTTAAATCTGCCAATGGAGCAAAATGTGACCTGATTAAAGACAAGCAATTTTTATTGATAGGTTAGATCAGATGAAGTCTTTGTGCAACAGAAATGAAATTTGCTTCCACAGACCCATCTGATATCAATAGAAATCAGATAGTAAAAGCCCTCATGGCAGTTTTCTTTACTCTTTTGAGCAGAACACAGCAGCTGTGTTATCAAATTTATCATCTGGCCACCTATAATATATTCAGATTTTGAAAGTAAGTGTGCACCCCTCCATTAAATTAAGTGTTCGCTTGATCACGAGTTAATTTATGAAGATAGATAGCAATTGGAGGTCAGGGAGTGAGATAACTGAAGGTATTTCTGGTTGCCACATTAATTTTTTAAGGAAGAAGGTAGTTTTAGAAATCTAGCCGCAGAGGATGTAGTTTTGGACTTTAATGAGATGAGAAACAGCCTTTACATACCTCTTGAGTAGAAAGTAGTTGGTAACTGATTAGTATTTATTTATACACCTTTGGTTAGCTGCAGAAAACTGCATAGTGTAACCCCACTTGTGGTTACACAAGGAAGCAGGGGTTCAGAGGTGGCTGCTCCTCTAAAGGGTAAGCTCCTTGGGTTGCAGATATGCTGCCATTAGAAGCTGCAAACTGCAGCCTTCTCCTGGTAACTGCTGTTGGCTCTCTCCTCCTCCTCACTGCCCCCTTTGCCTCCTGTTGCTACCTGACAGCTGAACTGTTTGTATCAGCATGCCTTTAAATGCTTCGGTCAGAAGAGGCTTAAAAAATAAACAGGTCTTTGCTGGTTCAGCTTATTTTGACTGCAGCAGTGTAGGAACCATTCATAGGCTCAGGAGGAGGTGACTTCCACAAGGTCTGGCTGAAGGCTGTAACTTGCCAAAGTCCCGGACTAATTTGGGGTCTCCCCCTGGCAGGCATTCTCATGGATTCAGTCCTCTAAGGCTGAAGTGACTTAAATGAAGCATGGATCAAACAGGTGAGATTGTTGTTTGTTTGCTTTTTAACACAGAAGTTAGAAATTGTAAAAAATTGGGTTTGCCCCCAAAATGTTCAGAAAAAATATCCATTCACTGCAAATTACCTGTGTGAAAACATGCAATGTCCACCAGCTCTGCTTTTTTAATTCAGGATTATTTTCTGCAAATTATATGGTCCTTTCCATAACTAAATCCTGGATAATACGATAAAACTGGCACTAAGCCTAATGGTAAAGTCTCTGAGCTCTTTTACATGAGATTTCACATTAGCAATATACTCCATCCTAAAATTTATAGGAAAGATGTATATTATTTTTTGCTAAAGAATTAAACAATTCTGAGAATACACAAGATTTTATTTTTCTACTACATCATCATAGTAGGTGCTGCGGAAGTACAGCGTCCAGCCACTTCTTTACTAAATAATAGTAACCTGACTGATGTGACTCTTCAGGGGTCCACAGAGCTGCAAGAGAAAAGGTATAGCTGTGGAAGTGCAATTTGCATTTCTTCCACATAAATCAAACAGGACTGGTTTAATCTCTGCCACCTTGTAACTTCTCTAGCTCTGGGAAAGCTACACACAATTTAAACATACAAAAAAGAGGAGAAACATGAAGCAGATTATCAGACTTTATGTAATGCAGGCAAAGACAGAAGCAGAAATGAAAGAATAAATACAAAGATTTTTTGAACTATTTTTTTTAAATAATATGTGTTATGAATTATAGGAGTGAAAAGAAAAATATGGAAGGGAGTGGGGGAGGGCAATTTCTTACATGGCTGATGGATACAGAGGCATCGTTCCATGTAATCCTCTCACTCTGATCATGCTGGAGACAAGAGGTATTCTTTTAAATTCATTAGGTTCTGCAAATAATTTCCTGATCCACATCACTTTTCATAAAGTACACTTAATCTAGAAAAAAGTAGTCTCAGACACACTGGCCTTAATTTGGTGAACTTATGTATGTGTTCAGGCCTCTGACTCAAATCATGTCCTTCAGTGATTTCCTGATTAGGAATATTACCTGGATGGAGTCCTGGTGGGCCTTTCTCTTTCTCAATGAAGCATCATGGTGGCAGGTTTATGCTAGCCTCATTTCCCCACATGGTGCATCAGTACATCCCTGGGTTGTTATGCTGTTGGAAAGCAATCCTAAAGGGCCCTCTGCATTAATAAAGGTATCAAAGACAAACATGTAGGAACACAGAGGGTCATTTGTGTAAGATGTTTTGCAGGGAGTCATAGGTGAGGACAAATAACTTTCCAAATTAAGGCTCTATAATGTGGGTATCTTCAGCCAGTTGAGAGAGGAAAGATGATTATCTCAGGGTCAGGAATCAGCTTTTACTTTAAAGTATTTTACTTTAAAGGACTTCCTTGCATGTGATCATCAATACTGTGGTGTCTCAAATTACAAAGAGGCAAATGAGTTGTCTCTCATATAACTTCAGACATCTGCTAGATTAGATGAATCATAATCAGAAATGTCTGTTTCTCTCCACTGACTTTGAAAGTAAATCTATCTGGACTTCAATATGCAATAGCTAATGTTTGTTTATTTATCCAAGGAACTACAGACCAGTCAGTTTCACCTCTGTGCCTGGCAAAATCTTGGAGCACATTCTCCTGGATGGCGTGCTAATACACAAGAAAAACAACAAGGTGCTTGGTGACAGCCAGCATGGCTTCACTCAGGGGAAATCCTGCCTGAACAGTTTGGTGGACTTCCATGATGGGGCTATGGAACTGATGGACAGGGGTAGAGCAGTTGGCGTCACCTACCTGGACTTCTGCAAAGCGTTTGACACTGTTCTTCATGAAATCCTTGTCTCTAAATTGGAGAGACATCAGTTTGAAAGGTGGACCACTTGGTGGATAAAGAACTGGCTGGATGGCCGCACACAAAGATTTGTGATCAATAGCTCAATGTCCAGCTGGAAACCATTAACAAGGGGCGTCCCTCAGGGGTCGGTGTTGGGACCGGTCTTGTTCAACATCTTTGTCATTGACATGGACAGTGGGATTGAGTGTGCCCTCAGCAAGTTTGCCGATGACACCAAGCTGTGTGGTTCGGTTCATACGCTGGAGGGAAGGAATGCCATCCAGAGGGACCTTGACACGCTTGTGAGGTGGGCTGATGCCAGCCTTATGAAGTTCAACCACGACAATTGCAAGGTCCTGCACCTGGGTCGGACCAATCCCAAACACAGCTACAGGTTGGGCAAAGAAGAGATTCAGAGCAGACTGAGGGGAAGAACTTGGGGGTGCTCGTCAATGAGAAAACGAACATGAGCCGGCTTCAGTGTGCGCTTGCAACCCAGAAAGCCAACCGTATCCTGGGCTGCATCAAAAGGAGTGTGACCAGCAGGTCGAAGGAGCTGATCCTGCCCCTCTACTCTGCTCTCCTGAGACCTCACCTGGAGTATTGTGTGCAGTTCTGGTGTCCTCAACATAAAAAGGACATGGAACTGCTGGAACAAGTCCAGAGGAGGGCCACGAGGACGATCAGGGGACTGGAACACCTCCCGTATGAAGACAGGCTGAGAAAGTTGGGGCTGTTGAGCCTGGAGAAGAGAAGGCTGCGTGGAGACCTCATAGCAGCCTTCCAGTATCTGAAGGGGGCCTATAGGGATGCTGAGGATGGACTCTTCATTAGGGACTGTAGTGACAGGACAAGGGGTAACGGGTTAAAATTTAAACAGGGGAAGTTTAGATTGGATATAAGGAGGAAATTCTTTCCTGTTAGGGTGATGAGGCACTGGAATGTGTTGCCCAGGGAAGCTGTGAATGCTCCATCCCTGGCGGTGTTCAAGGCCAGGCTGGATGAAGCCTTATGTGGGATGATTTAGTGTGAGGTGTCCCTGCCCATGGCAGGGGGGTTGGAACTAGATGATGTTAAGTTCCTTTCCAACCAAACTATTCTATGATTCTGTGATTCTATTTGTTTATAGAACCTTTACAAATTTTATGGGTTAATTGGTGATTTGTGGACTGAAAGGGGTAAGTGAAACTGAGCTAAGCAATGTATGGGGTATGCATGGCAAGGTTTTGACAGCAGCAGGGCTACACAGGTGGATTCTGTGAGAAGCTAACTGAGGCTTCCCCTGTGTTAGATGGACCTGCTGCTGGCCAGCGTCAAGCACATCAGCAATGATGGTAATTCCTCCAGGACAGCATAGTTAAGAAGGCGGAAAAAAATCGCTGTGCAACTTCAGCTGGAGGAAGGAGTGGGAATATGTGACAGAAAAAGCCAAAACAGGGGTCCTGCTTTCAAGTGTAGTTGCTGCCATGCTGGGCAGAGGAAGGAGATGGTTATTTTAAGTCATTCCATTTTCCTCCATATTTACAGCACACTCAAATTGCAAAGATTAATCTTAAACTTTTCAAAATTTTTGTGATTTTGTGGTTTTTGTTTCTTTTTTCCAAAGGCAAAATGGAACATTAAAATGCACATTTAGAATACATAAACCAAATCACCTGCAGAACTACTTGTGGTCCTTGCAAGTGATTAGTTTTGTAGGAGTTCAAAGCACTGACTTTCAGTTTATTGAAATGCTAATGAAATTTTGACTATAATATAAAATAACATTTTCTCCTCTAAAACATTATTAATGCCATTTCGGAAACTAATGTTGCAAACAGAATGCTTCATTTTTCATTAACCTACTGGTTCACAGCTGAATTTACTTATAAATCTCCCCCTTCATCCATTTTGTATCTCACTGCTCCACTGAGTTTAAATTGTATCTAAAATATTACAACAGCAGAAGTATCTAAATTTTTATGATAGCAGAAGTATATTACTGCAATTAAAGTATCAATAAAACAGCCCACAGTGCCATTTTTACTATTGTTTTTGCCATGTTGGTAAGATATATGGACTAAAGTGAACATGGGCTGTTTTATTATGTAGCTGTGCACAGGAAGAATCCAGCCATAGTGTTTGAACAGAAAGAGTTGATAACATTAATTAACACAACTAGACCAAAAGCAAAATGGATACTGAATCCCATTAATCATGAAATTAATTTACACTAATACAGTGCCCTTTTTCTCCCTTTCCTGACATTTATAGGCCATGTACTGGAGCTTAGTTTTGTTGCCATTTCTGTATTGCCTTTTGTTCTGCAGTCAGTGTCACAGCATCTAAGTTTCTGGTAATTGTTCTTTAAGCAACCTAACTGCTGTTTGCCTCATGTTTCTCTCTCATACTCTTTCTAGACAAAAGAAATGTAGCTGAAAGTGTGCTTTATTCTAGAAAATGGAACTTTTCAGCAGTGCTTAATTCTGATGCAGCTTGTGGCTTTCAGAATTATTACCTGCTATAAATCCTGCCTTAGAGTTGATAAAGTAAATACAGGTTGATGAAGGTTTTTGCTGTCTTGCATACCCTCAGAATGGGCTTGGAAAAAAACCCAAAACTCAAGCAATTACATTTTGTAGATCTGTTTCATTGTTCCCTCTAGAGACACCTGACTTCTCACTGTCTCTTACTGTAGTGAAAAACCTAAACAGGGGAAGTTTACATTGGCTATAAGGAAGAGATTCTTTACTGTAAGGGTGGTGAGGCACTGCAATGGGTTGCGCAGGGAAGTTGTGAATGCTCCATCCCTTGCAGCCGGGGTTGGAGCAGAACCTTGGGTGGCATGGTTTAGTGTGAGGTGTCCCTGCCCATGGCAGGAGGGTTGGAACTAGATGATCTTAAGGTCCTTTCCAACCCAAAGTATTCTATGATTCTATGGACTGGTTTTAAACTTCCAGAATAGCATGATGTACAGCTGCTTTGTGCTCCATGAACAGAGATCAGGGACCTGACGGAATTGTGACCCTGCTTATATATTACTCCATCAACTTTCATGGCCTCTCTATTCAGTGACTGTATTTAGACAAGAAACCAGTAGTCTACCACTGGTATTTCCTTCATATAAGTGACATTTCTGATTTTATATCACACATATATTACTTTCCATTCCACCTTGCTTAGTCCTTGTCCTAAGCACAAGTAGTGTGAACTACTGAGGTTTTGACTGTGCTAATTTGATCCTAGAGAATATGTAACCGTGACTTTTGAATTAGCCTCTTTAATTTCGCTATACCAGTTTTGAAACCAGGGAAGAAAACTGCAGATCAAGACAAACTGGGAAAGAAAGAAGATAAATGGACAAATCAAGCTGGGTTATTAGAGGCCTGATGACAGAATTTTGAAGAGTTACAAAATCTTAATTTCATGAAGCGGTAAATGGTGCTGAAAGAATCTGATGGAGTATTGAAGATTGAAGTTTAATAACCAATCCTAAAATCTACTAACTCAGTGATTAACAGTGATAGCTCTGCAGAAGATGCATTAAAACTCAGAGTAAAACAGAGCAGATTAATTCTGAGAAGGGGAAAAAAAAAAAAAGTAACATGGCCTTTGCTTCTGAGCGATGAAGTAGAAGAAATTCACAGCAAACTCAGCAGCTCCTCCCATAAAACAGAAATAAATGCAAGTAGGTAAGCAGATCAAAGGAGTAGGATTGCTTTACATGCATCCTTACAACCTGACAAATATGTACACTACAAAGCTACACTTCTCTCAATTAAAGCTCAAGTAGCAGACTGTCAGCAGCACCTCACTTCCTGACATGTTGCTGTTACTGTTTTTAATTGATAGATATCTGTCAGTAAGCAGCAATGGTAGCAAGTGTCAGTTTTCTGTTAACAGTGTAACTGCAGAAATGGCACACACTTGTTAATTCTGGCAGCACTGCACATGCTGGGAACATTTGAAACACATGATCCCATCTGCGCCCCCCGTTAAGCAGGAATGGTATAAGACAATACTTTGATGACAGACTTTTATAAAGAATTTAGAGCCTTCAACAGAGGGGTGTGAGCTGCTTAGATGATGCTCCTTTTTTTGGAGTCAGTAACAGATGTGCAATGAAATAGCAGCGTTTATTCTGCCTGGCAAATCTGTGCACAAAATATCTGTCTTCAGTCTTGTTTCAGAGATGCAGTAATAGAGACACACTCTTTTTTTTAACCCCCACCCTCTTTGCAGTGTGAAAAAGCACCATGGTTTTAAAACCAAAATGGAGAGCCATCACAAGAAATAAGGTATGAATTCTCCCACACAGGCTGTCTCTCAGGTCCTTTGCTTTGAAACAGCTTGTGCTATTCATCTAATTAGCCAACACACAGTCTGATTGACCATTAGAGCCACATAACTAACTATCTTATTGCTTCAGTTCCTGTTCATTGCCATTATCTTTAACAATGAAATGTACTGATTTGCTAATATTTTAATCATGCTTTTCTCAGAAACGGAAGGGAATAATAGCTTCAGTTTGAGGTAAGCTAGCTTTCAGTTGCTATGACTTCCGTGCCTATAACTGCTTAGCATTTTCTCCTAGGCAAGGTTGAATACTGTACTTAAGATTGAGCCAGTGGAGCTAAGGCTACATGGCACCTTGTGGAAGCAGGCTAATAATATATGGTATTTAGTCATATGCTGTGATCATATGGTTATATGAATCCTCTCAGGGTCCCTCTCATCCCGTTGTGACAGAAGGGAGGCTACTGCAGGTCTGTATTCTCCATGTGCCAGCAATGAGGTCAGGTATGTATTCCCACCTGGTGCATGTGCATACACACACGTACACATGTGCACACATACACATGCACACATGGTCAAACACACAGACCAGCACAGAAAGAGGTTAGTGCCTTTATCAGCATCCACATGTACACCCACAGTGCTCACACAGACATGAGCACCACAGATGGCCTCATCCCATTCCTCCTACCAGGGTGGTTTGGGATTGGAGTCAGGATATATGCACGTTCTTACTCTTGATTCAGAAGCACCCATCTGTGGGTTCCTTGAATACTAACACAGATATAAGATCCATCCAATATTTGTGGCCAGTTCCCACACACAGACTGAGGCTTTGGATGTTCTCTTCCTACTCACCGGCTGGTCCAAACTGAATTTCATGAGTAGTTTGCATACATGGGCTCAGGCAGTGACCGACACAGAAAGTAGATAGAATAGATTTAATAAGATTTTATAACAAGCTGTGGTAATCAACTACAAGGTTTGACAGGCTTTTGGCTACTTGCCCTCTTTCTCCCTGGCCCAACTTGATCCCTCTCTTCCCCCACTTTTGGTCCTTCCCTAAATGTTTTGCACACTCTCCCAGTCCCCTGGAGACACACTGTAGTTTTATACTGTCTTTAAATTCCCTCTGCTACGCCTTTTCTGCTTGCATCCCAAAATCAGGCCTTTACCCTTTGAAAAATAATCCCAATTACTTTGTAATTGTAATTTGTAATTCCTTGAAACATGTTGGGAGGTGGGACTAGGGGCAGTGATAAAATTGTTTTTCTTGGTATGCTCCATATTCACTGATCAGGTTACTTGTTGGGTGCCTTGGTCTGCCATAATTACATGGATGCTTGCTGAGTGTTTGTTTTCACTGTTATTAGCTTTCTAATCACATAACCTAGTAAAAACAGGTAGTCTTATCTGTCATCATAGAACCATAGAATAGTTTGGGTCATCAAGTTCCAATGCCCCTTTCCTTGGACCAGATTGCTCAAGGCCCCATCCAACCTGGCCTTGAACACTTCCAGGGATGGGGCAGCCACATGGAAATTAATTCCTTAAAAAAATAAAATAAAAAAATAAATAAATTGTTCATGCCTCTTCTAAAATTTTTCAGAAGTCTGCTGAAGTACAGTGCAAATACAAGTCTGTGACTGCACAAGTTCAACATCTGAAAGGTGAAAAATATCTATATATATATAAATATCTATACATATCTAAATCCCCATGGAGTCAATGCATATATAATTACTATAATCAGTGTAACTTTGAACTCTGCTGGAAGTTGACCTTAGAGTAAATACCTATGTATTTGATTCAATTGCCCACATATAGGCACTTAATTCTGCATAACACGCTTTAGAGCAAACAAGGCATTCTTTTGAAAATGGTGGGTCTAGTACAGGGCACTTCTTTGGGATCAGCAACTGACAGATAGTATGCTTTAGGGTATCTGAAATTCCACTAAATACTCATTTGTGGACAACAGAATGAAACCTCAGATCTCTCTTGACTGCAGTGGTTACCAAGTCTGTAGACAGTGATGTGTGGAGAGATTCATTTAGCTCTCCATTTTCTGTACTGAATCCTTCACCGATTACAGTGAGTAATGCAGCAAGTTCTTCCTACAGGACTTTCTGTTAAGTGGTCTGGTCACACTGCATCCATTTATATATCTTGGATTGTGTACAAGTAATGGAATTCAATATAGTTAGGGCTCACCATCAAATATACTGTTTGTGAAACTAGATTCACAAAGTTATCTTGAGTTTTTCAGCTGCCATTTTAGATTTACAAAATCCTCTTTACCTACCATGAAAATCTAGAAGCAGCAGCAGGTCTCCATTTTCTAAGATACTAGACAGAAGTCACATAAGCACCTTGTTTTTGATGGTGCAAATCAGCTTCATGCCTACCTCTTCGAAATTACAAACACGAGTATTTTTTCTGCCCAGATCTGCTGACAGACTCAGTGCAGAAAAGTTCTCAAAGTATCCATGGCTAGCAGGTTGCACACATGACTGGAGTGAAGGTAGCCTATTTGGTCCAATATACTCAATAAATAAAAGAATGTCAGAGATACTGCGTCATTCCTGTCTTGAACCTACTGGGAATCAAACCCCCGTCACGTATTTCTGAAAGGTCAATAACTACTACTTCCTCTTGCAGTGCTAAAAATACTTAAAACCTAGCACTTGTCGAACACTGTTGAGATAACTCCTTATTCCCAGTGCTGGTCTGTAGGGCTCTAATCTTAGATGCCTCTCCCCTTACAGATTCTGTAAATTAGTGAGGTTTTGCAGTAGTCACTATTTCACATATTAATCTCTTTTCTTGTATCTGCCCAAAGTTTTCTTTTGTAGATAGATCAATTACATAGTTTAACTTTGTTTAGTATTCTTATGTCACAAAAATTAAATGCTGGAGAAGCCATTTAGCACCATTTCCCTCCCCGTGTCAGTGCAACATTATTCAGTACTGAGCTCTTCACAGTATCTTTCCAGCTATAAACTATGTTTTCTTCTGTTATATTGATTGATTCCAATATGCTTAGCTATCCTTTAATGAAAATTATTCTGAATAGTATTTACATATCTAAAACTGAAGAATTAAAGACAAATAACTTTTCCAATTTAAATTCTCATACTAGTTAGTAAAAAAAATCCAAAGGAAACTTAATGAACTAAGTACTTGTTTGCATATCTTGAAAGTATGCCTGCGGTTTTATAAAAGGGATGCACAGGAAATTGAGTAGATTGTGTTTTCGTAAGAGTATTACCTTTTTTCCAAAATGAAACTAGTTTTTAATTCGTCACACATCAGTGATTGACATAGCTTGAGTTTTAGTCTGTAATCATTTTAGCCTTTTTTTCCCTCTCACAGCCCAATGCTTGGTAGAATTCTGCTGAAAAAAAATATGAACAAGCAATTCCTGTACTCAGAAGCAGTTTCTCAAGCCAAAAAAATGTTTTTATCTATGGCATAATCTAAAAAAGTGAGAAAGAGCTTAAATCACTTGGCGCATAAATAATATATTGGTGACCTTTATATTATAAGAATGGTTCCACATTTATTAAACTAAGACTAAATTACCAAAACACATCTCAAAAAAAAATATGCAGGATGTTAGTGTGGGTAAAGTGTTTCCAATTTTCTTTTATCGGCATACAAGCAATAGACAAATTGTTCCATTTGAGAAAATATATTTAATGACTGGTAAAACTCATTCTGGAAGTGAGATATTGACTGATAGCAGGGAGGGAAAACATGGGTTATCTTTTTTTTTACAATCTTCACAGTCATAATACTTCTTAAAATTCAACAGGGAAGAAAATAATGTCTCTGACTGTTCCTTGTCAGAAATGTGAAAAGAGAATCAAGAGTTCTGCATGGCTTCTGCCTTCTCATGAGCATATACATATGTAGATATATTTTTAAAGGCTGAGAGAGATTGAAAAGATTCCTCTCAGAAGCTTAGCACTTGAGTTATGACACATGAAACACTCCAAAGAAGACAGCTCCTCTAGATCCATACAGATTCAGTATGAAGGACTGATATCTCAAAAAAGCCCCAAGACTTAGCTTGATTCTGTTTTAGGTGAGATTGATCTCTCCCTGAGAGATTGATAGCCCAGTAATCTAATCTAATCTAATCTAATCTAATCTAATCTAATCTAATCTATTTTAATCAAATCTTCATATTCCCTGGTGGTCTAGTGGTCAGGATTTGGCGCTCTCACCGCCACGGCCCGGGTTCGATTCCCGGTCAGGGAAACAGTCCTTTGTGCAGCCCAGTGTGTGGTGAATGAGGAATATGTAATGGAATACATCCCACTGTACCTATTTCTCATAGTTGAAGCCCCTTCTTAACAATATTTACAACTTTTACTACATACTTAAACAACCTTTGTTTCCAACATACAGATTTATACATTCTTATTACCCTTGCCCCTTAACAAATAGGTATTATTCTCCCATTCCATGGGTTTCCACAACTCCTGTGAGTATTTATAAAAGCAGGCTATCACTTGGGCCCCATCTGTCAAGATGAGTGATCAGCACAGTTGAAGCAAGATTTTCAAGTGTTGGGTGACAACACGAGCTTGATTTGGGTTCACTTGCCCAGTTCATTGCAAAACTCATTCTGCGTTGGTTCAGATTGTTCCTGCAACATTATTTCCTACAGCATTCAACTCATATCACAGATTATTTTTACTCCAAAGTTAAATTCCCTTGACTCAAACACCAGAGTTCCACATCTGTCTTTAGTCTGGCTGGGACAGTTAATTTTCTTCCTAGTAGCTGGTACAGTGCAGTGGTTTGGCTTTAGGCTGAGAATAATGCTAAAACCACACCCATGCTCTAGTTGTTGCTAAGTAGCACTTACTCTAATCAAAGACTTTTCAGTCTTTCATGCGCTCTCCATATCAAAAGCCCAGTCTCTCTCTAATCGAGGGAGACTTTACTGCATTGTTTGTTTGATTGTGGCACATATTTCATATTCATGGATGAGCTGTGTGATGGCCTCCATGGTCAGGTCTGTTCCTAGTTTGTGAGCCCGTTGGTATGCTGCATCTCTCCCTACATGTCCCAATGTTTTTTTTGCCCATCGAGCTACAAATAACTGAGTCTTGTTTCCAGTCCAGATCCCTTCAGCCACTTCCATCTGTTGTTTCGGTGTTTTTCAGTGGTGTGATTTTTGGGGATGTGAGCATCCACATGACCAATCTTCAGAGGTACGTCATGATATGTCATGGTATGTAATGATAAATGAACAATTAGGTATATTGCCTAATTTTCATATCTGTCTCTTTGGTCTGTTGATTTGGCTTGTGAAATTATCATTTGGAAGACAAACTGATCCTTCCTTTATCATGTTTCTGCTTCACAACTCCTTTGTAGACGGCTTGCAGGCAAGAACCATTTACGATAAAGGATTAAATGTCAGTTTTCATGCTTCAGCAGTTCCTATTCCACATTTGACAGCAAACTATGTCAAGATGAAACTTCACCTGGGGCAGGATAAAGCCTTTGGTTCTGAGATTAGGGTTTGAACTGTGTCATGACATTGTGAGAGTTGTCTATATGGAAGTGGGCCTCATTTTTTTTCTGCTTTTTTTTTTTTGTTCCTGAACCCCAGGGCATAGGATGATTTTCCAAAAGTATAATCACATCCAACATTCTTATACTTCTTATACAATCTAATAGCTTGTGAACTTTTTTCAGTTATACCAGTTATTGTAATTTGTACAATCTAATACTTCTTCCAGCAAACTTTTCTGCTTTAAACACCACAGCTAGAAACAAATTCTTCTTCATGTCTTTTGGTTTCTGTTTTCTAACAGGCATGGTCTTTGTTTTGTTTGTTTGGGGCTTTTTTGTTTGTTTATTTAATCATAGAATCACAGATTCATAGAATGATGAAATGGTTTGAATTGAAAAGGACCTTAAAGCTCATCTAGTTCCAACCCCACTGCCACAGGCAGGGACACCTTCCACTAGACCAGGTGTGATAGTCAAGAAACCCTTTTTGTGTTTGTCTCAAAAAAACTCTGAAGAAAGAAGGAAATGACAGCTCCTTACCGCTCAGGCAAACGGCCAGGGGCAGAGCAGGGATTGGCTCCACCAAGGTGGGGGATCTTTTCCCCTGTTATGTGCCCTGAAGCAGCGAACATCAAACCCCTGGCAACAAGAAACCGCCCTGAGACAGCAGCACAGCAAGCTCGATACTGGTCAGGGCACAATGTGATCTGGATCTGGGGTTTACCTGGTACCCCTGAGAACGAGTCTCACCTGTGCGAGGGTGCCAGAGAGCCTGACACTAAGAAAAGGGAAGCGGTCATTCAGCCACGTGGTGCATCCCTCCACCTTGGACTACAGCAGAGTCACTGAAAGGATCACAAGAACTTAAAAAGCTGTAGCTGACCAAGAAGATGTCGCTGGATCCACGGTGTGGTGAGCCTATTTCTTTGTTTTCTTTCCTTCATTTTTTCTTTCTTTTCTCCTTTTTCTTTTTTACTTTGTGTCTTTTATGAGAATAAGAACCTGCCAAGACTTTTGTTCCTCCCAATGCAGTATTAGTGAAGCTCACAATAAAATTAATTGTTGTTATTTCAGTTTTTAATATCTGGAGAGCCTGTGGTTTCTAATGCGAATCGTGCAGAGTGTTGTAAAAGATCACCTCCCTCCACACCTGCTGAGCAAGATGGGAGACCAGGTTCCTCAAAGCCCTGTCCAACCTGACTCTGAACACTTCCATCAACAACTTCTTTTGCAACCTGTTCCAATGCCTCACCACCCCAGCAGGAAATAATGTCTTCCAAATATCTAATATAAATCTCCCCTCTGTCAGTTTAAAGCCATTTCCCCCTGTTCTATCTGTACATGCCCTTCTGAAAAGTCCCTCTCCAGCTTTCCTGTGGGCCCCTTTAGGTACAGGAAATTGCTCTAAGATCTTCCCAGAACCTTCTCTTCTCCAGGCTGAATACACCCAGCTGATCATCTTTGTGGCCCTATTATTTTTCACATTCCTGAGCTGTGTTTTCCAGAATCCTTCATTTTTGTTTTTTTCAGTTTTCACACTTTTTGTCTCTAATATTAGCCTAATGAATTTATAGGATTATTTGTGGTTTGTTTTTTTTTCTTGCCCATACCATGATTTTCTCTCCTAAAGCATATGATCTAATTATGATATCTGCTGTTAAAAATGGCCACTGTACATCACTCACTTCATGTAACTGTGCACCTTTTGATTATCACGTTCATCTTTTCCAGACTGTAGGCTCGTTCTTCTTTACTGCCTTTCTCTCAGACTGCCTCCTTTACAACTTTGTGAGCATATTTGTGAAAGTCTTCAGTCCCTACAATAATGGCTACCCTATTTTTATGATATAAATAGTCATTTCATAGAAACAACCATGTGTAGAAGAGTTAATTATTGTGTTTTATGGGATCTAGTTATTATTTGAAGCTTATTCATATGCATTGTGTTTGTAAGAAATCAAATATGCTGACTAGGCCATTTCTCTGGTACATTATAATAAACAAGGCATATTAAATGATTTTTTAGAAGGCAAGCCAACTACAATGGCCTTGTAGATTACCCCAAGCAGCAGAAGACTGAGAAAGACCGAGATAATTATGACACTATGTGGTTCACTACTCAAGACACTTCATCAATGGCTTGTAAGCCTAATAAAATGCATATGGAGTTACATGGTTAGGTATAAATTTATCACAGCTCCCCTGACGTGCAGCTTTTTTGAGCCGCCCTGTGAAACCAGAGTATCGAAAACCTGCCTATAAGCACCTATGTCACAGTGGATGCTTATCATCAGATCAAATTTCTTTTAGCATGTTGCTATTCTGAGATTATAACTAGACTATTGAAATAAAAACAAAGTAAATTTCTGTTTAAGGTTTACATATTTATTGTTTCCACTATGATAATACTTCAAATAATTGAATAGTGTTTAAAGCATCCCATTTTCCTGATTAATATGTCTTACATCTTAAATAGCTTGTTAAAGGTGGCACTTCGAATTGAAACCATCACACTCTTCAAGTTCTTACACTGTGTTTAGATGGCTGTCTATCTGAGGTGTAACATTTAGGAAATCTGTCAATGTTGTCATAAGAAATGCAAGGGCCTTTTCAGTCTGTGCTACTTTCGACAATAAACATTCACTGAAGAACAGGCCAGTGACAAAGGAGCTCTATGGACCCTCTGCTCACTCTGGAGGGCAAAATGGGGCATGTAAGAGGACTGATCACTGATTGCTCTTGCATTGCACTGATGTTCTCTGGGAACAACTAGTTGATTTTTTTCCTGACATTTACATCTTTTTCAAATACACAACCTCTTACATATCTATTTATACACAAGTGTAAAGGAAGACTAATGTATGACAGACTAAACTGACACCATGTGTCTAATGTGACACCCAAATTGTGGAACTTGTGAAGAAATTACATATATTTTCGTTCAATAACCTAGTGTCTTGAAGTAAATGTGTCATAAGACTAAATGGGTGTCTGCGTAAGACTCTCAAAAATAACCATGTCGTGAAGTAGATTACTACCTAAAATAGGCTGTATTATCAGTCTTTAATTCTCTGATGTTTAAATTTTCTTATTGAAGAGTAAAAAAGGAAATACTTAAAATAGATAAGGCAACATTTTGTTGGAGCAACTGTGAGAGACTGATCTGAAATCAGACTCCACTGTCCATTGTCTCTAAGATTGGTCTGAGAAGCTGAGATAGAAATCCACTTGTTTTTTGTCTCAGAGATGGGTGGGAGGAGCTGAGATAAGACTCCAATATCCATCGCCTGAGAGATGAGTGGGAAAGAGCTGAGATAAGACTCTTCCCTCCATTACTTTGAGGATTGGTGTGAGCTATTATCCCAAGAATTGCTGCAGACACACTTGTGTCAAAGAGATGGATGCAAGATCAGGGAAACTGACCCTGGGGGACCCCTTCCATGATACACCACCATGAGGGCAACACCACAAGACACACTTCATGGGGTACCTTCAAAGGGACTCCAGAAGGACACCTCCACAAGGACACCCATTGCTGATGGACTCTTGGGGGACGCTCTGCTCAGATACTACGAGACTATGAAACTTGAAGAACTTCCACCACCACCGACAATGACAATGGATCCCTGGAACACCACTGGATCCATGGTGGTGACTATCTCTCTCTCCCTCTCTTTCAGCATCCCGAATTCTTGCTTCCTTTTCTACCTTTTTTCCAATCTGTCCTACCACTATCCCCTTTATTACAATCATTCCTCTTTTCATAATAACTGTCTTTTTGTAATTTGTAATAAACAAGCTGTCCAATTACGGTACTTGACCTTGTTTGTGTCTTAATTTCACTCTTGAGATCACGAACTGAAACAGGGTCCAGCACTGGGTTTTTTTTTTTTTGTCCAATTGGACCCTGACAGCAGCACTGTAGATTTTAGGTTTATAACATTTATCTTGCTTTTTTTTCAAAATTGTTAAGGTTATCTGATATAAGGCAGGTTATTTCTGAAGACATTATTATAGCATTAAGTTTAGACTTTTCCTTAGATTTTCTAAATGTAGTTCAAAGGGCATCAAATCAAAAACTCAAGGAATATATCTAATAAATGTTTCTAATTTGGCACACCTTAATTTCCTCTCCAATCCATCTCTTGCTCATTAAGGGAAAATTAATTTGTGAGTACAGGAAAATATCTAATTGGGAGCAGGAATTTATGAAATGTTGCATCTTTGTTACTGTGGTGGGACCTAAGTGTACTGCTGCATGTACTAAATCATGTATGTAAGTTAACCCCAAAGAGATTTGAGATCCGTTTGGCACTATTTAATATGTAATCATGCCTTTTTTAGAATAAAAAAGAAGATTGATCAGCGATAAATAATCTTTTGGTGGGATGAATACGGTTGGACTGTCAGAAGTTTCAAAATGGCAGAAAAAAGACAAAAAACATTAACCAGACAATGCAACATTTTATGGGAGATGATTTACACACAGTTTCATATTGGTGCCTCTTTGGCTTATAGTCATTTGTCTTTGTTTTTTTTTGTTGCATGTCAAAAAAGTTATGGAGTAAATGCAGTTAATCTGACCCAAAACACTTTGTTTGATTGTGTAAACAAACCTGCATGAGAATTCATAAAAACCTGTCAGACTTCCTATCAACATTAAATATTATTTTTCATTATTTACTGTTAATTTTGAGAAAGAAAGGCATGAATATATTTAAAATTGTTGAGACAAAACATTAGATGCCTATAAGAGTGAGTGCCTACATTTCACAACTACTGCCTAAATATTAAAATTTCACAGCAGTAATATTCATGAAATGGTCCTTCATGATTGAAACCAGCTGTAGAGTCAGCAAATAATATCAAAATGAATTAAACTTATTAGATTTCTTGTGGTTCTGTTTCCCAGTGTGTTGCGAAGCCAGAATAACCTGGTCTTGGTAATTGCAAATCGCCATAGAGTATTTTCCTACTATGGATTGCCTGAAATAGTTTGCCTTCCTCTATAGAATCTTTTGCTGGCCCCCTTTGCATAGGACTGGCTTGCTTATTTCAATCACTTGCTGTCTCCTTGTTATGTATCTAATATAACATTAATAAATATGTGCTTGTAACACATTTTTCATAAATTAGTAGGTTTTGCTATTATGTCTCTTCAAACAAGTGGAAATTATGTCCTTTATACAAGGCCTTCTTCAAAGTACAGGCAACCCCACTGTTACAATATACATCTTTGTCAAGTTTCCTTTTCAGACTACATTTGTTTTATTATTGTTTATTTATTTCAATATTTTCTGTATGTTTCTGTGTTCAAGCAGTTAACTGGGTCCAAATAAATGGATTTAAATGTATCAATATACTTAGATTCTCATTACTTTACAATTCTTGAAATCAAACAGAAATATGCTAAAAACATTTGCAAATATGATTTTGCGACTATATTGTTAATAAAAATTATCTTGATTAAAAAAAATGTAGCCTCCAGGAGTAAATATGTGATAAAGAAAATGTTAATAAATGTATCATTGTAAATCTAAAGAAAACAAATACTTCTTGCTATTTGGTTTTGAGAAAAAAATTGTAAAATATATTGTAGTAACCTTATCTTATACAGTGATAGTATATCTAATTCTAGCTTCCTCAGGCAGTACATAGACTGAATGAAGAAACACAGTACTGTAAGACAACAGTTTAAGAGATTTTTAAGTTGCTGTACAGCTTAGATAAATAAGTAAGATTTTTCCATGATGGTATAAGTTAAATGTCAAACTAGAAAACTAGTAACCATATATTCTAAATAAAAATAACGGTTACTTTGTGATTTATAGAATTTTCCTCTATGAAAATAACTTTTTTAATATTTTGAAACTTGAAAGGAAGTGTTAATTTTACCCAAAAGAGAAAATTTGTTTTCATGGGAGATGTACAGAAAGGTCTTTGTATGAATTCTTTACAAGTAAAATAAACTCTCAGTAAATAAAGAACAATTTTTATTTGTAACATAAGATGAGTTTAGGCTGCAAAATATATACTGGAGCCAAAAGTAATGTTTTCCAATTTCTCTGTAACCAAAATTTGGTCTAAAAGCTTATAATACTGAGTTAATTTATTTAGTTATCTGCCATCATTTGAATTTTTTTTTCTTTTTTTTTTTTTTTACATGCAGATATCTGAATTACGGTTAATTTGTTTAATAGAACAAAAATGCCTTTATAAAAAAAGATTCACAATCACAATGTTCGGTACATATTTCATCACATGGCATTTTTTAATGTCAGTATCAAAGATGACTGCCCTGTAGTATTGCACTGATAATGGAATCAAGTTACAAGATGTGAGTTTTCTAACTCAGCAAAACTAATATAAGATGAACTGACTAGTGTACTATCAATCAAAGCCTAATAAGATTTCATCTCTTTTCAGATTTCACAAATGAGACTGTTTCTTCAGCTTTTCAGGCAGTTTGAGACACATATTTAAATACTGTCTTCCAGAGACAGGGGATCTAAATTTGGGCTTAATTTCACACTCTTTCCTGAGATAAAAACCCTATTATTTGACTCATTATTTGTATCAAGCCTTTAACATAAATTTGCTGAGACTGATAATTAACACAAAGTAGATCCACTATACAAGCACTACTCCTACTTTGAAAGCTTTGCAGTTAGTAGACTTTAATTTCCTTGTATGAATATGTAAGGCTTTATCCAAAGCTTTATCAAATTTAATGTAAAAGTTCACACTAGCTTCAGTGAAAATTGAAGAATGCTCACAAAAAGGTCCAGATGAGGAAGAGTACATATAACATTAGATACATGAATTGTGCCATTGAAAGCAAAGGAAATTGTTCTCACTTTTAAAATGACTATATGCTTAAAGAACAGTCTTTACATTTCTTTAACCTTCTTTAGGACTTTAAACAGCAAATAAAATTAAGTCATTCTGAAATAAGGCATTGAAGGAATGGACCTGGAGAAACATGCAGTTGTACATCAGATATCAGTAAAGCATGTTACACCTTGCTAAATACATGGAGCAATTTGCCTGATTGCAAGCTTCCTCCTGAAAGAGACAGAACAACGTTTCAGAAGGGCTCCACAGCCAGTAAGTCACATCAATCTTTGTCAGATTTGTTCAGTAAACTAACAGCACACAGAGAAGTAACTCACAAAACAAGAAGGACTTCATTCATTCAGAGTGTCTCCAGTCCTGACAGTTCATTGCTGCCTGCTAGAGTTGAACTTTTGTGTAGTTTTATTTCTCCGTAACAAATGACAGGATGTACATGTACCACAAAAGATTTAGCACAACTGCTCCTGTTCCTTTGTGTTGAGATGCCTTTCTTGACAGCGCATATTTGTGACAAATACCACTCAGTGTCTTTAGGATATACTTACGCACTTTACGGAGCAATATAAGCTTTTTACTTCTTGTGACAAATCTGCTGTAAATAATATGCACACACAGCAACATCACAGCGATTTCCAGGCAAAAGGAGCTTTGCAACATCCTTTAAATAAAAAAATAATAAAAAAAACACCTTCTTCCAGATGAGTTATTTTCATAATCTTTATTTTCCTGGACTATAAATAAACTTGTATTACATGCTGCAGAGTGGGAGGAGAGAAAAGACAGCTGTAACCAAATACTGGAAACTTCTGCAGATTACTTCTTACATCTGTGGAATTCTGCATGTGCTGAGCCTTATTAGGTGAATATATGTTCTTACAGGTGTCAGTACCATATATCTCCAATAATGAGGTAGAGGCTCATGATGCCTTGAGTGCTCAGATTTATGACCAAGGAATCAAGACGCTAAAGCAAGCCAAGACTGTCCTCATCAGTGTGCAAAAAATCAGATGCAACTCCAGGGAGCACCGCAGCTCAGTAACCGATGCCACTGAGGAGGTATCCATTATCTGCTAAGGTCATCTACATCCTTCACAGCTGAGTGTGAGTGAATGGGAGAAGAAACCAAGAGTCATCAAAATCACAGGGACATCTGACAACACTGGATTTGCCTTTTATGAAGAGCATGAACATGGGCAATTAGAAGGATTGATCCAAGTCTCAATAGTTAAGAAGAGATGGGAATAATGATCTGAGAACTAGCATTTATTAATAGAAAAAAATAGGTACTTGTACTCATGGAAAACAACAGTATCTACATAAACCAGACTATTTTCCAATAAATTCTGTAACATTAATATGCAATATTACTGACATCTCCCTGACTGAAACAGAAAGGACTAGGATCTAAATCAGAACCAAAAATTTTGTATGCTTTTAAAAAATATACATAAAATACATGCACCATATAAATATATGTACACATACTATATATTTCTTTATATTCTATTATGCACTTTTCCCTGTTTCCCAGAAGAGTCAGAATTTCTCTAAGTACAGTAAAAAGCCTGTCTAATTGTTTAATTCTCGAGTGGAATGCCAAAATAATGTTATTTTCACTTGTATATTTGCCAATTGCAACCAGAAATTGCAAGAGAATAATAAACATTTCATGGCTGTGAATTTGCCTTTTGCTCCCTCTAGTCTAGCAAAGGGAGGCAAGAAAAAAGATCGGGCATCAACAAGAAGCTTCATGATTATGATCTCTTCTCCATAGGGAGAATTATCTTAATACCCTCCCCACTCCCAGCACACACATCATTAATGTAACTACATTGTATCTCTGGTACTGCACAATCTCATAATCTTATTTGGACAAACTAGAAATTCACACATTGTCCTGAAACAAGTAAAATGCAAATGAAAGCATGGTTAATCATCAGAGATCAGATGTAGAATACCATATGCTTACACAAGCCTGCATAAAATCATACTGGATAGAAAGAGTAGGATTGCCAAAGGGATATCAAGATAAATGTTGGTTAGAAATCACAAGAGAACAAATGAGCAGCTGAAATGTACAATCATTTGAACCAGTCGCAGGGACTCTACCTCAAAATTATGGATTAGTTTGAGCTACTCAGGTACCAAGGTGGGATACAAATGGCAAGTCCCTGAATGTATGCGTGGGCATGCAAGGAATGATGATGGGATGTTTTCTCATTTTAACTCATACCTTCAGTCCTAGTGCTTTTATGTGGAAGGAGGAGAGAAGCTGGTGCAGGAACCCTGAAGCTGGAGGGGTCATCATGGCTCCATCTATACGCCCATGAAGCTGAACTCCCTGACATCGAAGTCCAGCTTTGCTGTTATTCAGCTGATGCTCATACTTCTGGAATATGAGTCAGGATCAGCCTGAGGACTCCCACCTCCTATACTCATCATCATAATCTCTTTTTCCCTGAGCTCTATAGCTGCACTATGGGAGGTGAGTGCATTTGTGTGTGGGGAGAGTTAAAGCCTTTATTTTTCTGGCAATTCATAGTCATATCTTTTTGCTTGTTACTCAATAGTGTCACAAATCCAGTCTTTTTTCTCCTCAGGTGGTCAGAAGCAATCAGTACACTTGCCAGTTACCCTAGAAAATACAGCGTTGCTTCCTCTCCTGACCCACTAATAGGAATACCCATCACTCTCAAATGTACAAAAGATATAAGTAATTGCGCAGTCTTTGGGGACCTGCACTAAAAGCATTTTCAGAGGAATTTCTGGCCTCTGAAAGAAGAGTTGTCAGCATTGATTTTCCCCATAGTGAAAGGTGTAAATATACAGCACCCTTAATGCTGCATTTGTTCAGTACCTTTGGCAGTTTGCTGCTGTCTTAGCCAGTGATGTATAATGTTGCTAGAGGGAACTAAAGTTTCCACACAAATGATGAATCTTTAAGAAGTCTGAGGTTTTGAAATGCAGCTTAACATTATGTACTGGTTTCTGCTGACCCCTTGTACTCTCTTGAAAAAGAAATAAAGCTTGTAGAAATGCTGCTTGTACTACGGAGAAGAGTAGTCCCCTAGAACAGGGAGCTGGCCTTGACTCACAGTGCTCCTATTTTATTTTCTCTCTTAAGCCAATCACCAAAAATATTATTCCCGTGTTACTTTCAGAGTCACATATTTCACATCACTTGAAGTTTGCAGTCATAGGTGAAAAAATAAAAGAACAAACTATAAAAAAGGAAGAGGGCAGAATGCTCCATAGCAGTTTATTTTCCCAGACTGACAGGATGGCACAGGTTTTTTGTTAAAGGCAATTACAGAAGAGCAAATTTTTTGTGTTCTATAAGAGGAATGAGCAAGGTCCCTGTTTCAATTTTGTGTTATAAGTCTGGATAGAAAGGTTTTACTGTTTTGAATCTTGAGGACTGGAACTGGTTTTCCTCTATTTATGTTTGGCTGTTCCCCACTTTTCATCTCCCACCTTCCTTCTGCTAGCTTTCTGCTGAAACTTAACACAAAGAATATGTCAGTTGTGATAGAAAATTCTCTGCTACAGCTGCATGAAAATTAGACAGTGACCAGATGTCATCCCCACTGCTCAGTCTTTCCAGTTGGCTCTAGTAAAGTCTTTTGTTTATTAAGGGAGACAAGGTTGTAAAAGCTTCTTAGCAAATGGGTAAATAACATATCTGGTTTGAAACAGAAAGTAGGAAAGGGCTCAAAACATCAAAAAGAGCTGTTCTGTTCTTTCCCTCTGAGGAATCTGAGGAAGCAAAATAAAAATGTCAAAAATACCTATGCATCAGATGTGTGTTTCTACAGACATTGTAGACCAGTACTTTTGAAAGGGATACTACATATTTTTAGTTATACATATTATATATAAATACAAAGTCATACATAGAATTATTTATATACAGTGCCAAATAGATATTTGACAATAGAATTGCATTACACTGGATGTCTTCAGTTCTAATTTTCTAGATCAGATTGCAGACGTGTGCCAGATGTTCCAAGTTCCAGTTGCGGTTGAGCAAATGATGGACTACCATTATTTTTCTACAGATAAACAGAATTTTTCTTTCAAAATTTTAATTTATACTTTCCAGTTATGTTTAAATATTAGCACTGTTTCTTGTCCTTCCTTCCTTCCTAAATAAGTATTTGTTTTTCTTGACTTAATTTACAAAACAAGTCTCTCATGAGCAATGTGCCCACAAGACAAATGGTGTGAGGATTGAATATGGTGATACAAACCCGTACTTCTCCTAGACACACAACATTAAAATTAGATTAGCACCAGATGAAAGTAGATACATAAATCTTAAACTGATGCATAACTGGCTAATTACTAGCGTTCAAAACATAACAGGAATGAAAAAACTACATCTTCCCAACGGCAGTAGAGGGATTAGTTGCTGTCCAAAGCCTCTGTTTTTGCAAATGAAATGGAGCATAGGACAATGCCAGTAAATATAGGATAAAGCCTGTTGTGCCACTGAGTCATGATGTGAAGAGCCACAGACAAAAAGGCTAGCTTTATCAGTTGTAAGCTTGTTGCAGTCAAATGCCTCATAATATTCACCTTAAAATAAAGGAGCAGGTTACAGAATCACAGCAAAAAGGGCATGGTACATAATAATTAAACTTCAGTGTGAAACACCAAGAATATAAGATAAACAGCTAGTTTTACATATGCTGGTAGATAAATCCCAAAATTTGTTGCCTCTACTACCAAAAAAGAAATGTAGTTCCTCCTCTGAAGTGTTAATAACATCCCACTCCTCCACTGGTGTTAATGATGTGAGGAAACCTACCCAGGTGGCATTGATATTATTCTACTTCAGCATACCAGGATCTGTGTTCACTGAAACAAGGCTAACTATTAATCATTGCTATGTCTGTGCTTCTGTACATTTTATAATTCACTGAAACAAAGTAGTAGATGGCGGATAATATTTGCCAGTTACTTCAGCTTAACAGTGTAAAACAAATGCAAAAGATGGTTGTTGTGGTTTAAAGTGCTGAACCTAGCGGAGTGGTGCTTCCTGTTGCTGGACAGAACACATCCCCTTTTACAGACGATCTGGGAAGAAATACATCCTGCAAAAGATGTTCTAATGTAATTGATTTAAAAATTCTGTGACTTCAGATAACCTGTTCTGCATCCTCTGATAACAGAGGGTATTTATTATTTACCCCTGGTACCAAGACTGCACCTTAGGTAGAGGCATTTTTATACCCTCTACTGGGTCAAGTTGTCTTCCAGCATCCCTTAGTTATTACAGCAATGGTTAGGAATGAATTCTTATTCTGCTTCATAAATATTCTCCAGCTACTAACTTGTACACTTGCATGGTTATTTCAGAATCTATAGTGCTTTAAACAGTATTTCTGTACTTACTGCCAGCTGGTGTCAGCAACAGACAGTTTCTTTGATCAGTTACACCTGTACCTACAATATTTTTCCACCTTCCCATTGCTACATTCTTGTTTTCACTTCTGATTTTCAAGCTATACAAGTAAGACAAGAGAAAGAAGGTCATTCACATTTTACAAGCCATGCAAACAAATATGGTTTATTTGCATACACCTCCTAGCCTCTTTTTTTTTTTCAGTTGACAGCATCACTCTAAGCAAATTTATCAGGTGCAGTGAACCAGGTCTAAAAGGCTGGCAAGAATGTATGAAATAAAAGAAGGAAGACAGAGAGAGGAAATTGTTGAAAAGAAAAGCAAGGGTGGTCGCCTTCCTCCTCTTTTTCTTAAAAACCTGGGCTTCAAAGAAAGTAAGTGCCAGTAATTTATTAGTTGTATGTGAGCTTGCTAGTTCCAAAGTACCATGGAACTGCATGCCTAGAACTTGGCCATTATCAAAATTGCATTTTAATCCTTGTTTAAGAGACTGTTTTATAATATGGTCCTGTGCTGGTTTTGGCTGCGATAGCGTTAATTTTTTCATAGTAGCTCGTAGGGGGCTATGTCTTGGATTTGTGCTGGAAACAGTGTTGATAATACAGGGATGTTTTAGTTACTGCTGAGCAGTGCTTAAACAGAGTCAAGGCCTCTTCTGCTCAACACCCCACCAGCGAGTAGGCTGGGGCTGCATAAGGAGTTGGAAGGGGACACAGCCAGGACAGCTGACCCCAACTTGCCAAAGGGATATTCCATACCACAGGACATCATGCTCAGTGATAAAAGGCTGAGTGATGAAGAAGGAAGGGTGGAATGTTCAGAGTGATGGTGTTACAAGTGGTGAAGCCCTGCTTTCCTGGAGATGGCTGAACATGTTCCTGACAACAGGAAGTGGTGAATTATTTCCTTGTTTTGCTTTGCTTGTGTGCACATTTTTGCTTTACCTATTAAACTCTTTTTATTCCAACCCAGGAGTTTTCTCACTTATACCTTTCCCAATTCTCCCTCCCATTCCACATTGGGAAGAGTGAGTGTGTGTCTGGGTGGGGCTAATTTGCCAGCTGGTGTTAAACCATGGCAGTCCTTTTCGGCTCTTACTATAATGCTCCTGTTACATATGTGGCACAATATTACGACATAGAATCATAGAATAGTTAGGGTTGGAAAGGACCCATGCGCAGGGACACCTCACACTAAACCATGTCACCCAAGGCTCTGTCCAACCTGGACTTGAATACCGCCAGGGATGCAGCATTCACAACTTCCCTGGGCAACCGATTCCAGTGCCTCACCACCCTAATGGTAAAGAACTTCCTCCTTATATCCAATCTAAACTTCCCCTGTTTAAGTTTTAACCCGTTACCCCTTGTCCTGTCACTACAGTCCCTGATGAAGAGTCCCTCCCCTATAGGCCCCTTTCAGGTACTGGAAGGCTGCTATGAGGTCTCCACGCAGCCTTCTCTTCTCCTAGCTGAACAGCACCAACTTCCCCAGCCTGTCTTCATACGGGAGGTTCTCCAGTCCTCTGATCATCCTCGTGGCCCTCCTCTGGACTTGTTCCAGCAGTTCCATGTCCTTTTTATGCTGAGGACACCAGAACTGCACACAATACTCCAGGTGAGGTCTCACAAGAGCAGAGAGGCAGGATCAGCTCCTTCGGCCTGCTGGTCACACTCCTTTTGATGCAGCCCAGGATACGGTTGGCTTTCTGGGCTGCGAGAGTACATGTTAATTTTCTCATCAACCAACACCTCCAAGTCCTTCTCTGCAGCGCTGCTCTGAATCTCTTTGCCCAACCTGCAGCTGTGCCTGGGATTGCTCTGATCCAGGTGCAGAACCTTGCACTTGTCATGGTTAAACTTCATAAGGTTGGCATCAGCCCACCTCAGAAGCATGTCAAGGTCCCTCTGGATGGCATCCCTTCCCTCCAGGACATCAACTGAACCACACAGCTTGGTGTCATCAGCAAACTTGCTGAGGGCACACTCAATCCCACTGTCCATGTCAATGACAAAGATGCTGAACATGTTCTTATCTTGTGTGCAAGGCTTGATCAGGCTTTCCGTAAGTAGAACTTTCTTGTATTGCAGCAGCAATTTTGCATGTTGAAAGTTTCCATTACAGAATGAGAACTGTACAAGCTGGGGAGAAAGAAAATACTTAGTAAATATAATAAAAGATACATAGATATAATGCAGTCTCTTGAACCATCTATACTAATTGACTGTCCCTAAGTAGCTTGAGATGTGGCATTATGCTCTTTTGACCTCCCTGTTTTAGGAAGTGCATTTGCAGATGGGTGAAAGAGAAGCTGTTTACTTTGAAGGGAGGGTAGGTGATCTCATCCCTTGTGAGAGTTATTTAAAAATTAAAAGGCATTAAACTGTCTGATATTGTCACCAATGAAATTTTAACTAATGAGCAAGCTTTCAAAACTTCTTTCTTGCCTACTATATTAGCCAAAGTTTAACGGGTTTAGTCTGGCTCTTTTTTTCAAAAACTAGACATCAGTATCATGCGGATTATGAAGTCCACTTCCAAATCTATTTAGTGAATCTATTCTATTTACTAAAAGTATTGATTTATTGTAATTGATGATATTGAGGTGAGATTAAAAAAAAAAACAAACCCAACACAAAACCAACAAAAACATTAGGCAAGGGACTTTTATTGCATATGCAATAAAACTTAAATGAATGTTATATTTCTATGTCCAAAGTTGTATTCCATAAACTTTTTGTTTTAATGTGAATTCCTAAACCTGGATGTATGTGAACTCTTAAAGCATCTCATTGTTAGAGTTGAAAGCCCACTTTTCATACCCATTTCTACATCTAGTCATGCTCAAATATGCGTAGCTTGTAGTAAGGCAGCAAAACAACTGAGACTGAGAAATTGAGCAGTGTGGTACCTTTGCCTGCTGAAGGGTCTGTACTGAGCAAGTACTAACATTGACTGCAGCACAAACACTTCCACATCATAGGCTTTTAGCAGCACAATTTGTTCTGTGAGAAGCAGAATAGTGGTGGCTGATAGCCTAAATATATGTGGAACTGTGCCCTATGTACCCTGTATTCTTAACTGCCATAACCCAAACTCTGCTGTAGTGCTAATGACAAACTCCAGCTTGCAGAGAAAGACTGGGGGATTGTGACTGACAAGATGGCGAGCAATAGCCAGCAGTGTGATCTTATGGAACAGAAGGCCAACAGTATCGGGCTGTATGAGGAAGAGTGTCATGAGCAAGCCAAGGGAGGTTATCGTTATGGTACTCAACAGGTTGGGTTGTTTAAGTCCTTTTCTAGAACTGGCCTGTAGGCTGAGGCTGCAGCTATAATAGTGAGCTGAGCCATGCTGGGACCTGTTCCCTGAGCCAATTGGCATAGACAGGCCACATCCATGCCGCTAAATTCTTCTGCCCTCCAAAACAAGATATACTGCATGCAGAATTTCTATTAAGGATGGTTCCTGGCCCATTGTAGACCACAATCTTTCCAGAAACTATTTGGAAAAATGAGGTTTGCCCAGAAACAATGCTGTGCCAGGGACTGTCGTAGTAATTAAACAGTCCAGATGGCTGGCACTATTTAGTTTATGGATACAGTAGTGGAACAGATGTAGTCTCAAATACAAATTTATCTTATGTAATTTAAAGGCCACAGCCTAAACTGACCTCATAAGCTTCCCTTAACCTAAATGGGGCAATGGTAGATTAATCTCATTTTAGATGATATCCTGTTCTCACCACTAACTACGGTGCAATTTAAGGTGATTATCTTAGATCAGAAAACTAGTTTTAGCCTGTTAATCAGGGAGGAGTTACATGCTTAAGCACACATTGTTGAAGAATATTCAGCAGTCAGAGATGGAACAGATGCTTTGTGAGGGTTTAAAAAGCAGGCAGATCCTTAACTTCTATGCAGTCTTCCACAACCATTGCTTAGTAACAGATTCTAGTGAATTTTATCTTGGGCTGAACATGAACCAAGAGTAAAAATGTATCAGAAGTCACTTTGTCTGTCTTTGAGAAACTGCACAGCTAAGAAATAATGGCTTCAATCAAATTCAGTTAATTTTAAGTGCAGAACCTAAGTTATGTGAATGAATCTGTTAGTCTTGAATAAGCAGTACCAGAAAAGGGTATTTATTACATTGGTCTGCCTACCAGTGAAATTCCATCCATGAATTCAGGATTGCCTGAATATGGAGAACAAAACCTAATGACAAATTCATCTTTGCATGTCACATGCTCATTTTGTGAAACGGAAAGGATGAGCCCTCAAAATACAAGCATGTCTTCTTAACAAACAACTGCCTGTAAAGGCAGCTTGTCCACAGGTGCAGAGAGCTGATCCTATTTTGTTGTGAAATGGTTTTAGAATGTTTCCAGGGACCTCATGGCAAGTCAATAAGTGTGATGATATAGGTAACTATATAAATACAAATTATTCAATTTCTGTTTTAAATCACTTGGTAAAACATTGTGATTTCTAGGAGCAGATCCAGGTTCTCAGTTCAATAAGTATCTGAAAAATGACAGAATTGTTATGGATAGCTAAACCGACAGATGTGGAAGATCTGACGTGTGCACATTGTTTCCTTTCAACTTTGGTTTCTACCTGGTGCTAGAAATAATACCAATTCTATTTTTCTGTCAGGATATCATGTTTGGAAAAAAAAAAAAGACTAATTAGTGAAAATTTTTGCAGCTTGTCCAGAAAAGAGTTGGAATAAATTCTTGTCTAGAGCAATTAATTGAAATTGGGAATGATACCATATGTAAATGTGATTTTACCCTATTAATTAGAAGCCTTAATTACTTTGCTCAGAGACCTCATTATACCACTTTTGGAAAGTAATGGAAGAAGACAAAAAATAAAGATCTTGAAAAGGCCACTTGTTTAAATATCAAAAACCTTTATTTTTTTTTTCTTGGTGGTCCTTTGTAGCATTGCATAACAGCTCTATTGGATTCAGATCTGAACTCCTGGGGAGGTTTATTTTATGCCTGAACCCTACTGAACACAGAACAAATTTGTTCAGTGTGTATTATTGTCGGTTTGCTATTTTCTTAGCAAGAGCAGCGCATCAAAGCATTTTGTAACTTATGGTACCAGTAGCGTGAATAGTCCTGCAGGTGAGCCAGGGTATCAGGGTCTCATGATCTGTATTTAGCTCTTGTCAGTCAAAAGTTTCTTTTAACACTTATATTAGCTACTTAGTATTTCTGTGCTCCAGTTTACCTCCTGTGTGGAAAGATAACAATAGCTTTCTCCCTTCTGTTTGTCTGACTTGTCAAGTTAGAATAAAGTGACAAGCATAGCACACTTGCACAGAAGTTCCTACAGTGGATCACTGCAGTCTTGTCTGGAGAAGGGTAGGGCAAAAGCTCTTTGTACATCGCACACAAATGGCCAACAGGGCAGGAAGCTAAACAGATGACTGCTTCATTAACTGTGATATTTTAGTGAAGATATAGAGTGCCTTAATAATTTTTATATGTATAGCTGTGTATCTCATGGAAAATCCTATCAAAGGTTGACTATATGTGCATACAGGATAGAAGCCATCCTAAAGATGTAATTACCTAAATCCATCTTTATATGCGTCTGTGGGGTGAATATTGTTTAATAGGATGGGAAGAAGAAAGATATCTTTGTTCTATAAAAAAAAAAAAGCAAACCCAGAAGAATTTCTACTCTTTTGTATAGAGCAGAAATGTATATATATTGTCTTCACAATACTGAAAGCAGTAGCATACCTTTTTTCAATTGTGTTCTTGTTCTCTTCAGCTGCTACTTGTGTTACCCATCTCACTGATCACTTTTCTTTTCTTAAAATATCTGTGCCTCCCCTATATCCACCTTGCAAAGGTCTGTAGTCCTGTTCTGCATTTTAATGAGGTGACCTATGAACACTTGGAAGTTTGCTGCGGAATGCAGTCAGCAGTAATGAAAAGTCTTGAAGAATAACCTACAGTAGCACAGGGGTTTAAGCTCTATGGAATTAAATATTTCCTGTTACTATGACATTAGACCAGACATCAACCAGTTTTTTTTTCTGTTGTGATCACAGCAGTCATGCTTGTGTTTCCTGTTATTCTGAAATAGTCCTGAGGCTTATATACTTTTGCTAAAGCATATGAATGAGATATTTTTATTAATTTGCCTGTCAAGTGGCAAATATATGGTCATGCTGGGAAGAAGAAAAGGTAAAGACCAAATTTTATTTTTGAGTGAATTTATACAACAGGCTCAAAAGCTAATCCCCAGCACACCAGATATCAATAAAATGTCTTAAAGATGGAAAGTTTGGGGTTTTTTGACTTCTTCATGCAATGCGTTTTATTTATTATACATGATCAGACAGAGCAAAACAACTGCCAATGTCAAACACCAGCTGTGCTACATCATCTTGAATTTCGTCAGACATCCTTCAGTCATTAATTCTGTAATGTTCTGATTGTACTTTGAAACTACTGGATAGCAAACGTGTCTAGGTTAAGATATTTAGTCCAGAGAAGATTAGTCTCATAATTAGGATTTAAGACCTTGAACAAATTCTTTGCCTTTCTTTGTCTTGATTGCCCATTAGTTGGAAGGGATCCTGAAATAGTACAGAATCTTAGGGGCTTACATTTAAAAGAATTAGCTTGTTTCAGTCAGTGGTCTTCAGCTTTTGCTAGCTTGCCAGCAACAGTACTTGGGTAGAAATGTGCTGCCAGCAACATCTGACCTTGCTCTGCCTAAGTGTATTTCAGCTTTACTAGCAACAGCTTCTTTGGTCTCTGGTGTTGTTGGAGTATCTTGCAGAGAACATATTGCCTATAAACTGTACTGACAATTATTAATAAATGTGAATTTGTGTTGTACTCGACTGACACTATGCCCTTTAGAAACATGAGGGAAAAATCCCTGGTTTATTATACACAAAAAAAAAACCCAAACCTCTAAGGGAATGATAGTTTTTTTCAAACATCAGCTTAATGATGAACAAAATTCAAGTCCTCTTTTGGAGGAGCCAGGGAGAGGGGAATGGGAAAGTATTCAAAGCAAAACTCAGGCAGGTGTAATTAGTGTCAAGTGTTCTTGCTTTATTGCTATGTAGTCTGCCTGATTAGAGTTTACTTAAAATATTTTATAGTATTTTCACTTTTTGCCCCAGATTTTTATTCTGTTTCAAGTCAATGCAGATTTTATAACTTGAACTTAGTGTGGATACAATAATTTAGCACAATGTGCATTTCTCCCTGTTTTCTGTTAGTACCTTCAATGCAGATTTCACTGTCTATGCAGTGGTTAAATGCTTTTAACTATGCTTAACTTGGTTATACCTGACCACATCTCTAAGTATTTTGCTGAAGGGGAAAATATTACAGAATCGCAGAATGGTTTGGGTTGCAAGGAAACTTAAAAATCATGTGGTTCCAACCCCCCTGCAGACACTTCCCACTAGACCACGGTCCTCAAAGCCCCATCCAACCTGGCCTTAAACATTTCCAGGCATGGGGCCCCCACAGCTTCTCTGGGCAACCTGTGCCAGTGTCTCACCATCCTCATAGTGAAGAATTTCTTCCTAACGTATAATCTAAATCTCCCCCCTTCCAGTTTAAAGATAACCCCCCTTGTCCTATTACTGCATCCCCTTGTAAAAGGCCTCTCTCCAGCATTCTTATCAGCCCTCCTTAGGTACTGGAAGCTGCTCTAAGGTCTCCCAAGAGACTTCTCTTTTGCAGGCTGAACGAGCCCAATTCTCAGCCTGTCTTCACAGGAGAGGTGGTCCATTCCTCTGATCACCTTTGTAGCCCTCCTCAGGACCTCACTCCAGCAGGTTCACATCCCTATTGTGTTGAGGGGGCCAGAGCTGGATGCAGTACTCCACTTACAGTTGAGTGAAGACAGTGCAATAGTTAAGAGTACTCCTAAGGATTATTTCATTCTTTTCTCTTTATCCTGCAACAGGTTTTGTCTCACACCCTCAGGTCTTGATACACATAAAATTGAACAATTAGAGTGTTGCAGGGTTTACTAGAAACTCTAGTGATGTGATCCCCAAAACCACGGTCTAGTCTGTTAGCAACCTTATTTTTCCCTATTAGGGATACTGCAAATCCAGTCCAGCAAAACCATGGGAGCACTAGCATCAGTTTGTGACTTCTGTAATTATAGTTGTACATGTGTGTGTATATATATAAAAAGTAAATGCACTTCTTTTATGCATGCTTATATGTATATTTATTGGTTTAACCCACATGCATAAAACCATTTCTATGTGTTTATATCCAAATATATTGGAAGTTTAGGTATAAATTTTTAACCTTTACCAGTGCGTAAGCATTACAAATCAGCATGCATTCCTGTATTCAAATTTGAGTATGCAAAAAATCTGCTTGATTCTAAAGACTCTTTCCTCTCCTGGATTTTAATGACTGCCAGCAGTTTCATTTCATCAGCAGACTGTGAATATTGTTTATCAGATTTAAGACATAATACAGAATATTACTGTTTGTTAGTAACTGGACAACTTGAGTTTGGTCTGTCTCAAGTTGAAAAGTTCCAGTCATCAAGCCTTGTTTCCCAGATTATGCAAAAACCTCCTTTTACTGTTTTTTCGACATTGTCCAATTTAGTGCCTTTCATAAGGGCTTAGAAAATTCTGCATCTCAAAAATACTTTAAAGATAAGAAAAGATAGCTTGCAAGCATAAAAATTGCAGGATGAGACCTTCATTTACCTTTTCTTTCATAGTTTGGGTTGGTTTTCTTTTCATTTTGTTGTTTTTAATGTTCAGTAAATTGCTTTTTCCTGTTAATAGCACAAAGTGGGGAATGTCAGCATCCCCCACAGTATAGATATACAGTTATATAGAATATAGATAAAATCATATGAAAATCAAATCTGCTTCTTGTTTTTCATATGGGTTATAATCATTAAGGTAAAATCAAAGTTACAAGAAAATAAAACTTTTCTTCATTTAGATGTTTCTGCCTCCCTGCTCAGTGGGCAAGGGCAAACCTGAATGATTTCTGATCTGGTCTGGAGAACTTTGCCTAAAGAGCATGGGGTAACTTGGATTTTTCTGGGAGGCTATCAGCATGTGTAATCTGTAGATCAGTTGTCCAGATGCATCTACAGAGTTCTCCTGGATTCTGCTGGTTTTCCTATATGTGTATGAGGACAGAGATTGGTGTTACACCTAAGGCAATGCTCCCTGCTTCCATCAGTTTGTCAGATACAGTTTACTGTGGAAAATCAAGTGAAAAATTGTCACTAGGAAGTACAGGCTCAAACAGGACAGCTTAATTACCTTTGGCAAAATATGCAAAGATGCCCTAGAATGACTCTGCTGTTGTTGATGCTTTTGACACTTCAGTTTTGTAAGAGCAGGAGAAGTTTTCTTGATAAAAATAGATTAATGTATGGTTATGAGGATGTCGAAAGTCACATTCCTACCTCTGAGAAAAATTGTTGTGGTTAGAAAAGAAAGATTAGAAACATTTAGGAAGTTTGAGTATTTTTCTAGAAATGCTTTTAGTTTTGTAAAGCAAGGTTACTTGCAAGGTTATGTTGTGCCTCTAAGAGAGCATTAAGAAACAGTAAGGAAGCAGTAAGCAAGTAAACAAGTTGATCTAAAATAGAATCATACAACTGTTTCAGTGGGAAGAGACCTTTAGATATTATCTAGTCCAATTCATCAATGCAGGATGTAAGTATTCAGTGTTTTAATTAGCTAAATAAAATTAGCCTGGGAAATTAAAAATAAATAAATGCCTGATGTAGATAATACAAGATATAAAAGATAAGAAGGAGGTATGCCCTGCTGCTGTTTATTGATACCAGGAGATCCATTTTGCCAGGCTATGTTATGCATGGAGACAGTAAAGAAGTTGCTAACAATTTTGTCTGTTACCATGTGTTGTACCTGTTTAAATGTAAGTATCTTATGTCACATACTGTTTTGACAAGCCCAAGATTTCTGTGACAAATTCTCCAGTGTTTGTTAAGGGATATACATAACAATGTAGCATTTTTATTTATTCTGTTTAACCTGAAGCTGCCTTCATAATAAGTACTATGAAGTTATTCATTGTCTACCTATTTCATTCTTAATTGCCAGTCACTTTATTTCCAGATCTGAAATTACACTTCCAAATCATATGACTTGCCTTATCAGTTATAGATATGTAAAATAAAACATGACCAATAGGGTTGGCTTTAACATAAAGAAATAAATCTTATTTTAGTACATTAATCATTTCCCCTGTTATATCTGCCACCCTTTTACTGAAGAAGAATGATAGACCTCACTTGTGTTCGTGCCTTTGCTGAGATAATAAATTGTACTTTCCCCAACCTGACAGCACCACAAGAGGCTTATTGCATTTCTGTCAGGTTGGCTATTCAACTTACTCACAGGGTCACCTTTTTTAATTTTAATATGAATGCCAGAACATTGCACTTTTTCAAAATACAAAACTTTTACTGAAGGAGGGGAAAAATAAGTGATATCTGGTTTATAGGTATTACATTGCAATAGAGAGATCTTGTTGCTTTTGTCATACAGTATAACACTGTACTTTCTGATATTTAAAGTTTGCAGGATATGTAATATGTTATTGAAATAGTTACAAGCACTCTATTAGTCAACCTATTGTCTCCAGTTCTCTAATAAGTGTCTAGTGTATCAGAAAAGCCTTCTCATTGATTGCCCTTTTGTGATTGTGAATACATCTGCGCCTTTTTTATATTGTTTCTTTGCATTTGCTGTTTAAATAACTGTGTACGGCAATCAAAACTCACAAGACAACAAAATACATTTATTTCTCTCCATTCTAGGTCTGATATAATTTTAATCTATATGTTAACATTGGGATCAAGGATAAAAAGATAATTGAATTAAGAAGGAATTTCTTATTTTTTTATTTTTTGCTGATTTTAGTGGGCCTTAGATCTATCACAGCTACTTATCTTTGGGTGAAACAAGTTGCCATCTGGATGTACTTATTTTTCTCCACTGACTATAGAGGAAGCTAAAATAAGTAGTGCAGATTTGTAAATCTAACCTTTAGGCGCATGAATGAGGATATATAAACACATTTTCTCTTGGATGCCTTCTCAGAATGCTGTTTACCACTTGGCATAGTTTACACAGAGCTAGTGAAAGGTTTAGATGTTATGAAATTTTAGACATCTCATTCTGAACCCAGGCAGGAAAAGGAATGTTTAGCTTAGTTTAAGGATCGCATTGTTCATGTGTTTGCGTGCTTGCTCCTTCAGTAGGTGTACTGGGTTTGGCTGGTACGAAGCCAATTTTCCCAGTAAATGTGTTACCCTGTGGACTAATTTATTCCACATGCGCCACAGCAATAGGTGTCTTCAGTAAGATTCAGTGTAAAAAGCAAAGAAGGAGCCCTTGGAAAATCCCCACACCTTGTGGCGTGTCTCCAGTGGGAATTCATTCTTGCATAAACACCAGCTAATCCACACAGGTCATTGAAGAGATGCTTTCTGAATGCCTGAGACATTGGAAACTTCAGTGGTAAGCTTACAATTCAAGAACAATCAACTCTGAGGGACACATCCAACACAGACATGGATTTCTTTGCTCCAGCAACCATTGAAGCCCCTGTTTTGATGATATCAAGGCTATGTAGTTTTTCTTCAGGGAACCATAGGGGATTTTTCCATACGGGGAAGAACATGCTGGTCTTTGCAATTTTTGCCATGTCAGATGTCAAAATTTTATCTGGGAAAATATTTATATGCACCTAAACCAAAAGCTGTTTTAAACAGTCTGCTTCTGTCATGAAACACAAACACAAAACTTTTATGTGATGTTGCAGAAATCTTGTAAATAATGAAAAGTTTTGCCAAAGATTATTGGTAATTATATTTTGGTCTAAATGTTGTCAGACACAGGCCACTGTTACACTTAACCAAACTGGTGTGCTTTTTACCCAGTTGATCATTTCAGCCTTCAAAGACTATTTATATATTTTTAGATTTTAACCCCACATTTTCATAATTCAAAGTTTGAAGTAGCAAGTTAATATTTTTGACTGGTTATAAAATTTTCCATAACAAATACTTCACATAATAAAGGGTTCTTTGTAATACCATTTTCGTAGCATCATTTAAATTGATCTGTTGATATTGAAGCTTTGGGAATCAGTTTGAATATTGTCAAAAAGATCAGAAATAGCGATCACCTTATACCAAAGTAATTTCTCAATGCATTCATGTATTGTATTACATTATCTGTTGTTTCAAATCCATTATCATATATAGTAGTCTTAAACCCTGAGTGCATTTTAAGAACTGATGTTGACAGTTTGGCTATTGTACTGGACCTTGCTAGAATACAGCTCATTTTCTTCTCTCCATCATCTTTGAAAAATCATGGCAGTCAGGTGAAGTTCCCGACGACTGGAGAAAGGGAAATATAACCCCCATTTTCAAGAAGGGGAAATTGGATGACCTGGGGAATTACAGACCAGTCAGTCTCACCTCTGTGCCTGGCAATATCTTGGAGCAGATTCTCCTGGAAGGCATGCTAAGGCACATGAAAAACAACAAGGTGCTTGGTGACAGCCAACATGGCTTCACTAAGGGGAAATCCTGCCTGACCAATTTGGTGGCCTTCTATGATGGGGCTAGGGAATTGATGAACAAGGGTAGAGCAGTTGACGTCATCTACCTGGACTAGTGCAAAGCCTTCGACACTGTCCCACATGACATCTTTGTCTCTAAATTGGAGAGACATCAATTTGATGGATGGACCACTCGGTGGATAAAGAACTGGCTGGATGGCTGCACACAAAGAGTTGTGGTCAATGGCTCAATATCCGGCTGGAGACTGGTAACGAGTGGTGTCCCTCAGGGATCATTATTGGAACCGGTCTTGTTCAACATCTTCATCGCTGACATGGACAGTGGGATCAAGTGCACCCTCAACAAGTTTGCAGATGACACCAAGCTGTGTGGTTCAGTTGATATGCTGGAGGGAAGGAATGCTATCCAGAGGGACCTTGACACGCTTGTGAGGTGGGCTGATGCCAACCTTATGAAGTTTAATCATGACAAGTGCAAGGTCCTACACCTGGGTCGGAGCAATCCCAAACACAGCTACAGGTTGGGCAAGGAAGAGATTCAGAGCAGCCCTGCAGAGAAGGACTTCGGGGCGCTGGTCGATGAGAAAATGAACATGAGCCGGCTTCAGTGTGCGCTTGCAGCCCAGAAAGCCAACCGTATCCTGGGCTGCATCAAAAGGAGCGTGACCAGCAGGTCGAAGGAGGTGATCCTGCCCCTCTACTCTGCTCTTGTGAGACCTTACCTGGAGTACTGTGTACTGTTCTGGTGTCCTCAATATAAAAAGGACATGGAACTGTTGGAAAAAGTGCAGAGGAGGGCCACGAGGATGATCAGGGGACTGGAGCACCTCCTGCATGAAGACAGGCTGAGAAAGTTGGGGCTGTTCAGGCTGGAGAAGAGAAGGTTGCGTGGAGACCTCATAGCAGCCTTCCAGTATCTGAAGGGGACCTATAGGGATGCTGTGGAGGGACTCTTCATCAGGGACTGTAGTGACAGGACAAGGGGTAACGGGTTAAAACTTAAACAGGGGAAGTTTAGATTGGATATAAGGAGGAAATTCTTTACCATTAGGGTGGTGAGGCACTGGTATGGGTTTCCCAGGGAGGCTGTGAATGCTCCATCCCTGGCAGTGTTCAAGTCCAGTTTGGACAGAGCCTTGGATGGGATGGTTTAGTGTGAGTTGTCCCTGCCCATGGCAGGGGGGTTGGAACTAGATGATGTTAAGGTCCTTTCCAACACTAACTATTTTATGATTCTATAAATAGCAGATATGCAGGAGGAGGGACAGCCCACTGATATTGGTTAACAATCTTGTGTAGAGAGGCTTATGTTCTTCAAGCATTCACTATTTGGCATTTTCTGTTTTACTCTTTGGCAATAATCTCTCTTTCCTGCCAAGGAAGTCCAGGCTTTGAATGAGCTGTTTGCTACCTGCTGTCCTGTAGAGGTAGCTTGTCAGAGACCCAGTGGAACTGACCCCCTAAAATGAGCTTTAAAATTCAGGTCTGGTGCCCTGGCAAAATGAGACACACCTTTTCTAGGCAAAGGAAACAATCACATTAATTCTAGCTGGCACAGCATAAGATCCCGTGTCATTTCTGCATATAGTCTCTTCTGCTTAGACAAAGGTTTTGTGCACCCTCAGTCTCTATAACAAACAGAAGAACATGCCATGTCTCCAAGTCTCCTCTAGAACCTGTCTTTCGGCTCACCAGAAAAAATAAACCAACCCCTGTCAGGAAATATACTGAGCTAATTCAATCTGTTTTAATAGCATGAGTTGTGATCTGCTTGTCTGCATCTTAGCTGAAGCTATTAGACAAGTATCCACTTTCCAATTAACTTGGAGTGACACCAAATATTATTTTATTTTATTCAACTCTAATAATCGAAAGTCTTTTGGGTCTTAAAAATCTTCATAATTCTCAAGTTAAATGCATAATACTTATATATAATCTTTTTACATCCCAGATACTGCGCTTTTTCAGTTCTTCTTCTAGATGGAAGAATTACAACTGTAACATCTAATTTTTCCCAGTTTTTATGCATGTTTGCAGTGTCTATGGAAAGCAATATATTTCCTCCCACCACCCTTGTTGTCCTCTCATTTTCCATTCCTGAACCTTTTGTCAGTGGTATAAAATAGTAACTCAGGGGAAAAAAAAAAATAGAGTTTCTGTAACCTGATATGTGCAAGGGTTGTGAAAGGGATTTTTTTCATATTCCTCTAGGGCTGGCACTGCATAAAGGCATGGAATGAGCAGAGAATCCTATCAGTGTTTCATCTGTGCACCTCAAGAACTGCAGGAAGAATACAAGAGCAAATAACTGCACAAAATATGGTAATGAATGCACTGCCTCCACTTTCACTGTCAGCTTTGATCTTTCAAAGCAGAAAACTCCAAACACTCCTTTCAATCATGCAGAGGGAATGAAAACCCAGTACAACGCACAGGTAAACTCCTTTTCTTACCTCCTGTCAGATGTGATTAAATACTTCCAGGAGGTGGGCTCCTGGTAGCTGGGTTACAAGAACAAGTTTAATTGTTCTTGCAGAGAAAATATGACAAGGAGTGCATTTTTAAAGATAAACTTACACGGATGATATTCTCTTGGGACCCTGCCTAAACAATAAAACTTTTGGGGTTAATATAAACTGGCTTTTAGCCTTTGAAAGGATTTGTAATATCAGCATTTTTGTTGTTCATTTCACCCATTAAGACCCACAGACTGTCTTTTCTTAATGGAAAAAAATGCAGCTTTAAATCTGAAGTCATCAAGATTTTTCCCCTCAGCAGCACTGCTCATTTTTGTGTGGTTAATTTTGCAGGGCTTGCCAGAGTGGCTTAAGACATTGAATGCCCTGTCTAAGCAACCTGAAAGAATTGACTGAGATTATGATAATTTTCTTGGTAAAAGATTGATGCACAAACTCTCAAGGCTATTAGAAACAGAATTCTGCCAATACGATGTTTAATTCTTTCTCATGTTTTGTTAATATTCAAGAGCCAGAAATATGAGGAGAGAAACTGCAGCATTGTTTTTTATTCCACAAGCACTCAGCCTACTTGGTCTAGCAGAAATTACTTACTCTGAACTGTTTAGTGTCAAGCCTTAAGTTATATTTGTCTCTGTTACCTCATTTAGAGAACAAACTGACCCAGAACTTACTTTGCTTCTGATCTGCAATTTCTGGGTAGCTTGTAGCACTCCTGAGTTTGCAGGAAATTGACAGGTGGGACCTAGTCACTTGGTTTCTAATATTTATGTAAGCTTTTGGTGCCTAGTGAGGTACCCATAGCATAATAGAATCATAGAATGATTTGAGTTGGAAGGGATGTTAAAGATAATCTAGTTCCAACAGCCCTGCCACAAGCAGGGACAACTTACCCTCGCCCAGGTTGCTCAAGTCCTCCTGAAGGAGTTGCTTAAAGGCCTTTTATTATAGGTCAAAAGACATGCTCATTTTTGAAAGCTTTCAGGGTAGCTGTTTATTCGCTCAAACTGAACTTTCTAGGTTAATAAGGAAATTTTACTCCTATAAGACTTCAAAGACATCTCCAAAGACTTCCCCATATATGCTTTCATGTTACCCAGTCTGGCTTCAGAAACAATTGATATTTTCCCTTCCAAGTACTTCCTTTCAAGTCTCAAGTCTCTTGTAAGCGTGGCAGAACACAAGTGAATTTGTTAACTGTCCTTGGCCAAGGAAAAAATCATGAACATCTTCACAGCTAATCAGTCCCTTATAAATATCACAACATGATTTTTATCATCACTGAAGCATTAAAATGTGGCCACATGTAAATTTAGAATCCAGCAAAGCATCCACCAAAAATACACAAATAGGTGGTATTTAGAAATCCCTTTCAATTTCGTAAACACTACAACCATTTACTTCTCAATATGGACTAAATCTCAGTAATGCTGCTAATTCATTTTGCAAAGGAAAAAACACTGCCATCTTCTATATGTCATAGCTGTCTTTATGCAGTTCTTGCTTACAAAATCCCCAAAATAACAAAACAGCATAAACAATGAAAAGCAGTAAATAAAATCATTTTGGCTAACCAAGTCTAAGCCACATCATTTGGGAACTTTCTATAGGAGGAGGATGGACATTTTTAGAAGGAGATTAATTAAGTAGCTAAGGTAAATGGCATGAATCTCACTACTGAACTACATCCATTTCTCCACGTTCCATAGGAAGGGCCTTATTATCCTAGAAAAAATAATTCTTAGGCAGAAATTTAGGGGAGAAGAGTCCTTCCCAATAACTAAAGTCTCTAGTATCTCTTATAATGTGAAATCTAAAGCCAGCATTCTCTGGTATATGGTGTCTAAAAATACTACTGCTTCTGTATGTTGTAGTGCATGAAGCAAGTTAACAGGTGTTGTGCCAAAAGTGTGAAAAGTTTCACTTGTTTTTTTTATAGGAAGATGGTACAAAAGTGAGCATGGAAAGAAATTTAGAACTTCAGACAGTTTGTGTATGATCTGCTGATATTGTCTTAAAACCAAAACTATTGTCTTAAACTAAGATACTAGATGCTAACATTTTAATTTTCAATCAACAATTGCTTGTAATATAGACAGGGGACTTAAATGTTACAATCAAGTACCTGGATATGAAAACATTGAGAAAAGTATTAGTTTTAGAGGCTGCAGGTTTAACCACACAATCCAGTTTAAACCCTGAAGACAGTTGCAGAAATGTATTTTATGTCACATTAATGAGAAGAACTGACATATGAGAATATTATTTTCATTAATGTCTTCAATAAATGTCTTTTAATAATTATACTTTCCTACAATTTGCATACAAAGCTGATACTTCAGTCTGAGAGTTTGCTAATATTTTGATTAGCTGATGCCATGTTGAAGCATGAAAAACTTTTTCCTTATTGACTGAGCAAAGTTGTCTAATGCAAAACATAATTATGTCCTAAGTAGGGGAGGGCTTCCTTCAGGTGTGTGCTTGATTTATTTAGGCATGTCATTTACTCTGTCTTTTTAATAGCACTTGGAAGGCAAAGAATCGCTGTTGATATTTTGCCAGCCTTTGAGTTCCTGCATGGTAGCAAACTCTTATAAATCAGAAGGTTCATGTGCCTTTTTACTCTTCTATAGTTTAGCATAAAGTCATTTTGGTATCTTGGTTTACACCACATGTAAAACTTATTAAAAAAATATTTGCAATATTCCTTGAATATCTACCTTTCTCAGGTTTATAGACTCTGAAAACAATTTTTTAAAGGTTCATTTTGAGACCATTGCATACATTTAGTTTTAATAATCAATTATTATTCTGTATCTGTATTAGATTTTGTGTTAGAAATATTTAAACAGTGTTATGCTGTTAGTATTACAAAAGAAGAAAATGCAGAAGAAAAAAAAGCATGGTTTGGTTGAAAATTGTGTTTTTATTGAAGAAATAATTTTATAGATTAGGTATTCCACTTCAAGAATGTTCAAGTTTTTGTGAGTTCAAAAATTATAAAAAATATTGAAAGTTTTCTTTTTTTTTTTTTTTTTAGAAAAAAGAACAACAAAACAACAAATTAACTTTTTCCTCCCCTGTTTAGGAAAAGATAAAGGTAAGAAAAAAAGAGACCAAAAAATAAAGGTAAGAAAAAAGAGACCAAACTAGAATTGGAAGTTCTTATTGGCCTAAAATCATTCCTACTACTGGCTTAAACCCCTTCTTCTGAGAAAATATGGTTTCTGAAGACCTCAAAGAAAGCATTAGCAGTTTTACAGCTGTATTCATGTTTCTTTGTAATAGCTGCCTAAGGACCAAATATTGGCACTGTCATGTTTTCCTAGAATGTATCAATGAGATTATTTTTGCCAAATTTTTAAATATGGGCATATTTCCTCAATCTTGTCACACAGTTAATTTCTTTCCATTTATTTGCTCCAGTTTTAGTCACAACTAAACTTTTTAACAAATGAGGAAGAAGCCCTACATGCTCTTCAGCTTCTCACCCAGTCATCAAACACATTTCGGAAAAAGTGGCTGATACGGTTCGAATTGGAATTTAAATGCCTGGAGAGAAATGGAAAAAGCTTTTTAACCTCATCATCACAACAGATCATTATGACCTTTTTGAGCCACCACAACCCAATTTAACATAAACAAATTTGTTCTTCAAGTATTCATTGTTCCTTTTCTAGAGACTTTAAGCTGATAGCTGCCAGAGTTGTATATACCATTTCAGATGCTCTTTAAAAGAGACTAGATATTCTGCATCCTAGTCACTCCATAAACTGTAATGGTAAATATTTAAATATATACAGTACTTGTTTATATAGGACATAATGACTTTAAATTGGGCTGATTAGGTATGCCTGACTGAATGTATGTTAATAATTTGCTTTTCATCAATTTGTTCCAGAGCCTAGAGGGCTCTGAGAACATACAAAAAAATTTTCCTAAAATGTTAAACAGGAAAACAATTCATCTGAACAGTGCATGGTAGTTCAAAATTAAAAATAATAATAATAATCATAATAGATTCATCTAGACACAGTTCCTAAAAGCAAAGAACCAAACGATTTTATAACAGGCCTCTAGGTAAATTGTAGGTGAACTGCAGAAGAAAGATGGAATAAACGGGTATTGTCTTTTTATGTAATGCTCTGAGCTGTATTTGACCCAGAGTTTTTGACCAAAGACTTTTCTGCTTTCTGGTAGGCTTGACATATACAAAAGGAGTAAGTCAAAGACTTTCTCAAACACTTTCTTGAAAAGAAAAGAATAATCTTCATTTCAATTAAAGATTTTCCATCCTTCTGTATCATCGTTCTGAATAAGCCATGCTAGAAACTTTGAAATATATTTTTAGACAGAACCCCTTCATGTTAATATTAATGGTGACTAAAAATTTCAAATGAAAGATCACCTAGGTCCTCAGAGATACCAATCTTTTGCACAAACTATGCATCCAAAATGAGGATGCTTTCAGAGACTGATGATCAAAGTTTATTTTCAATAAGCACGAAAGGACACCAAAAGATATTTGAATAATAATGTCATTGTTTTCTCCCTTACCAAGTCTTGTGGGCATTAGTTCCCCATAAAACCACCTGAAAGTGTGATTCGGCCACTGTGCCACTTACTCAACATCAGGCAGCTCACCTGGCTTCCAGATTATTTCTTGCATGTCCTGTGTGATATGTGCTAGTCCAATCCAGATAGCTCTCACATCCTAGGGCATTTCACGTGGCATTATGGATGTGTGCATGGACAACCAGAAAACGATGTCAGCATTCACAAGTGATCAGTCAATACAGTTAATGGGGCCGGCGTGTACTTCAGCCAAACAGCTGCAAGAGGCTCAATTCAGCTGCTGTAACATATTCAGCTCCCTGGGGCTGGATGCGCGGAGGGTCTGAATCCTACTGGGAGGCTGCTGAAGCCCCAGAGAGATGCTGCAAATTATTTACAAATGCATTAAGCTTCTGTGTTGAAGTAGGGAGTTCAGTTTAGCACAGCAAAACGCTGAATGACAGTGTTTACAAATATGCCAAGTGTCTGTAGAGGAGTCTGGTTCCACATGAAGACGCTGAGGGCCTTTCCAGATGTTCCAAAGCTCCTAAGAGTGCTGCACATTTAAGACCAATGTGAAACTGGCTCCCACGTAATGCAGAAGACCTACGTCTGTGTATTGCTAATCAGACACTGCACGAAGCTGGCTCCTTGACTATGAATAATTGATGAAGAAATTGAGCACTGAGGCAAAAGGTTATTAATTAAACTTTCTTGTTAGCCTACCCCTAACCTGTTCATTATGGAGCATTTCCAGGACCTACAGTTAGAATATATAACTAAAGTTTAATAGGTGCTTTTCACAAAAAAGGCAAATTCACAAAAATGAAATTTTTGGTATGTTTTATGAGAAATGTGGAGAGAACTGATTCAGCTATGAAATTGTTATGTCAGTGGCTACAATTGCTCAGTTTTCTTCTTTTTTTTTTAAATATAAACCTGCTTGGCAGAAGCACTCCAGCCTTGACTATGTCCCGTTTCCATGTTAGAGTAAGCAAAACCACCCAGCAACTCTCATGGGACTTCTGCCCTTCCTCAACGTGTAAGTCTGATGCCATTTGCATGGTTAGCCAGTTCAAAGGCTCTCCACCTCTTTTTCACTGATGTCAATAACCATGTGAAACTCCACCTCCATGCAGCCCTGACATCCAGTGCAGGAGTGGGATATATCTGCTTTTTCCTGATGCAGAGAGGCCGAAAGTTGTGAGAGTGGGTCTGCAGAGGATTAGTTGGAGCAGGCTGACTTTTCATACAGTTCTTATGGTTAACTTCAGTGACCCCTGCAGTACCACTGTTTTGGTCTTTTTCAAAATGTTCGTTTCTAAAGGGAGCAACATCTCTCCAGTGTCCACTGAGGGATTTAGTTTTGCTGTCATGCCATAAACTGACAAGCTACACAACCCACCGAAGTATAAAGAATCATGCATAGCATGCTTTGCATCACTGAATTTTTGTCCCTCTCCACTCTTCATTTCTACTCCATTGCTCATTGTTCCCCAACTGAGCAGTGTGGAAAAATTACTTTAATAACACCAATAAAGTGCCTGTTTTTACATCACAGAAATGGTTGTCTCAGATTTATTTTCAGGGTTTTTCTTTCAAAGCAAAATGTCTTTATTCAAAATTACATGTGCTTTCATCATATGAAATATTTATTTTTCCTTCCATGATACTTTTCCCTTTCTTTTAATTAAATGTCCCAGTACTATTTTCAGAAACTGTGTAGTTCCATAACATGGTTCCAAAATGAAAAAGGGGAAAAAAAATCCAACAAAAAACGACACAGAAGAATGGGATCTTCCCTACAAAACACAGCTTCAGGGAAGCACCTCAATATTGCAAAACGTAAATGAGTGTGCTCTAGAAAGCCAAGTTTCAGTGCAGCTATTAACATCTACAGGAATATATGATGTAAAACTGCATCAGCATTATCAAGGCAATGTGAAGTAACAAAAAAATCTGTTTGTCTGTATTACGATGAGTTGTAGAAGGTGGTAATCACAGTAGGGGGTCTTTGCTGGATTTAGACCTTGAGCTCCGTGAAGTGTGCTGACAAATGTCTAAGTATTTCTATAATGACTCTATGGAGACCAGTGGGATTAAAAAACTTTACTGCAGGAGAAAGTGTTTTTAGCAGGCAGAATGAAAATTCGATGTGATTGTGGGCAGCTCTAAGTTATGCAATTTTCACTTTATCACAGCTGTTGTTTTCTTTTATTTGATACCAACAACATTTTTTCCCTTGACTTCACTCACTCACTTCAGTCACATGTAATCATGTCAGCATTAAAATACAGATGCCCAAACTACCTTTCATATTCGTTCACAGTAGCCAAGGATTATTATCCTATAAGAAATCAAAACCTTTTTACAGGATATTATTCAATAAATGTCATGAAAATAATCTGTTTAACTTATACTATCTTTCATATCCTTTAAAACTCTATGTAGTCTGTACTGGTAAAAAACAAAGAAAATATTGTTGTGTTCCAAAGTGGTATTACAGGCTATGGCTGGCCAGAAAGCAGGACTACCTGTCCAGTCCAAATCAGACTGAAATAAAAATAAAATATATAAATAAATTGTCATCCCAGGCCTCTCTGCAGCTGCTCCATGAAACTGATATTTTTCATAGCCACTTGGAATCCCAGGCTCTCTAGCTGTAGGAAAAACAGAGACAAAATGAGTTGGTGTAGCTCATATAGCTGCCCTAACCTGTGACACCACCACAAGAAAATCTGCTGCTATGTGCAGTGTGCCATCGCTGTCCTGATTCAATGTCAAGATGCTTGCTTAGCATATGAACCTGGGGTTTTTTTTCAGTAAACTTTTTTCCCATGGTTCATTTTATTAAGTAAGGAGTAATATATTACTTTGTATAGCATATCTTATTTGCCTAAGTTTTCAAGGTATTTATAATTTTTTAGATCAGTCATGTATCACTTATTTGATTTATTTATTATAAGCTGTGGAAGCTGGTCAGCTTATACATTATTTATAGAAAAAGAATTATTTTCTTTCATTTTAGCCCAATTGTAACTTCTGCCAGAAATTGCATTTTGTGTGTTCTCATTAATATTCAAAAGGGCTGTTCACTGCAGGCAAGTTTTAAAACCTGTACAATTAAAATATTTCTCACAATGCTCTACAGAAGAAGATTTCCAGAAAAAAAAACAGGCCTTGATATATTGTCACTATTTATCACTGTTAAATTTCCTTTATTTCTGAAGTGAAGGAAATGTAAATCAAACTTAAGGCACAGGGTTGCTGAATGCTGCCAGTCTTCAGTTCTTCATAAGTCAGCACCATGTACTTTGAGAGCACTGGGAAATGGCTACTGCATATCAAATGTATGAGGAGATCCCTGTGTCCCTATGCTATTAGTGTAATTCTGTAGTGCAGAGTCTTTTCTGACTATGGTTTAAGTAATAACATTGTGCAAAGTTATGGAAGAAGGAGGAAGCAGAAGCCCTTTTCCACCCACCAGTTTTGATTTACTTTTGCTAGTGACCCCTGATGGGTCTGCAGTGTAATCACTAAGCTAAAGAGTCCCTGGTTTGTTTTTGCTCTTCTGGCATCAATATTTTCCTGGCTTGGTTTTCTATGGACTCCAAGCCATGAGAACCTGGGTGAAGCCCTCTTTCCCCAGTCCCCCTGCCCTTTCTGCATCATGATGGATAGGACATTCTGCCAGAAAGCAGAGGACTTGGACTTGAGTCTTCTAGCTGGGAACACATAGTCTCCCATATTTTGTTGTGGTAGCACTGTCTCCATCTCCTCTCGTGTGGATTTATGCACCTTCATTGTTGTTTGGTAGTTCCTCACATAACCTTTGATATTTTTAAACTGCCCTTCTGAGATATTATTTTGATTTGTGTGCTGTATGTGAAGCACAGGTGTCTATGTGACATGTAGGTATGCAGTGGGAACAAAAACCTGGATTAACACCCAGTGTTAAAGTCTTGTAAAAGAAGCTTCAGTTAGCATCCTAAATTAGGATGATCCTATGCTTTTGCTGCAGTCAGAGAAGCAGTGTGGTAATATCCAGAATGCAGATGAAATGTTTTCCCTTTTTCCACTGAGTTTAAGGGTGACTTATAAAAATAATGATACTTATTTTGGCAGTGTTAAAAAAAGTAAAGTTAGATGGGATGGAACAAGGCTCTGATGCATGGAAATTAATCACTGAATCTAATTTGAAATACCTAAGCAATTGGCTTCTGCACTACACTACTTCCAAACTATACAGCTTCATTCCTTTTTTATTTTCTCAAGATGTTATCAAGCTGAAAATACAGCCATATTGTCCTCAAATGTCCTGAAGCCGTTTTTCCTCCTTACTGCTCCCTGCTGCTTTACAGATTGATGCAGCATATCATAATCAGACCTGCATGTAGCGCTTTCCACATTGAAAAGGTGCTAGTGAATGTGTCCATGATAAGGATGTCTGCCATTATTCAGTGCTCTTGAAAACCTGGGCAAGTAAGTACATTTGACCTTGTCAGCAATCTGCAGAATAGAAGCCAGTTTGAATGAAAGGTTGCTCATTGGCTCATCTAGCTATTGATGCTTCACTGAAGGCAATATATTGGGTACTGTATTATTTTATGACATAAGCAGTACCCCAAAAAGTTTTCATTTTGCTTAGTTGCTCTCCAGACATGGAATATTTGTAACTATTTCACCTGAAAGGACAGGAAATAATGCATCCAGATGCAACCAAAAGCATTACCAGATTCCATTGCTCTATCTAGTTTCTTCCACACGTAAAATGTCCACAATACTTCTTCAGTTTAGGTTCAGATGTCAGCTTTGGTAATGACTCAAGGATTAGACAGTGCTGTGTGAATAGTATTTTTACGTCTCCATGGCTGGTAAGAAACTTCACAATTTTCATAGTGGAAAAAGGAGGGAACCTGTCCCTCTTGCTTTAGAAATCATAAAGACCTCCAGCTTTCAAAGATCAAGACCCAGTACTCACTGAACATTTCCCACAGTAGCATGATAATAGTATGATACAATTGAAAGTTCCTATCGGGATGCATTTATTTTTCTGAATCTTGATGTAAAGCAGGTTAGCTGGTTGATCAGCTTTCTGATCAACCATCAGAACCATCAGCTTCCTTGGCCACCATGGAAACATCTTTCCCCGCATACACCTACCTCACTGACCAGCTTTTCAACCCTTGGGGAACAAAACAGCGTGCAGAAACTCATTCAGGAGTTTCCTGGCACCTCAGACATTCACCTCTCCAGGCTGCTTGCCTCTTCAACTTACCTGAAGCTTGGAAAGCTGGCAGAACTGAAATTCTGTTTATGTCTTTAATGTTTCATTTCCTTTTCTTTTTCTTTCTTTTCTTTCTTTCTTTCTTCCTTTCTTCCTTTCTTCCTTTCTTCCTTTCTTCCTTTCTTTCTTTCTTTCTTCTTTCTTTCTTTCTTCCTTTCTTCCTTTCTTCCTTTCTTTCTTTCTTTCTTTTTCTCTCTTTCTTTCTTTCTTTCTTTCTTTCTTTCTTTCTTTCTTTCTTTCTTTCTTTCTTTCTTTCTTTCTTTCTTTCTTTCTTTCTTTCTTTCTTTCTTTCTTTCTTTCTTTCTTTCTTTCTTTCTTTCTTTCTTTCTTTCTTTCTTTCTTTCTTTCTTTCTTTCTTTCTTTCCTTCCTTCCTTCCTTCCTTCCTTCCTTCCTTCCTTCCTTCCTTCCTTCCTTCCTTCCTTCCTTCCTTCCTTCCTTCCTTCCTTCCTTCCTTCCTTCCTTCCTTCCTTCCTTCCTTCCTTCCTTCCTTCCTTCCTTCCTTCCTTCCTTCCTTTCCTTCCTTCCTTTCCTTCCTTCCTTCCTTCCTTCCTTCCTTCCTTCCTTCCTTCCTTCCTTCCTTTCATTTGACCTTTTCTCCCAATGTCTGGAGGACAGAGTTCATTAAAGACAAAATCCAGTTATTCTGAAGAATAGAAATTTAATATTGTATCAAACTCTAGTAATCTGTGCTGAAGTACAATATGTTAACTGGCAGTACTGTAACATCCTTGTCAAGCATAAAGTAAATGCTTTAAAAATCCTTACTTAACTCTTAAGTAGGACTAAAAAATTTTTATCTCCTACTGGGCAATGATGCATATTGTTAAATTCTAAACAATTATAAATACAATCTTGTCATTTACAGCTTTGGATTTATATACCCCTGGTACTTTCTGAAACATTTTTATGGGGTTCAGAACTAATATAAAAATGATAAAAAATAATGTATATTATATTGGATCCTGTATACATGTAATCTTTATAAATACTCAAGAGTTTGCCTGAAAATAGCTAGGGTCCATACAATAAGAATTTTAAAAATTACTGATATGTTTGAATAAAATCATTATTATTTTAGCTTTCAAATATCAATTACTCTGAGAATATTTAAAAAGTTACATACAAAATCAATAAATATTATGAGAAAGGATCACAAGGGCAAAATACTAAAGTGAGTACTCTGCCTTTACAGAGCATTCTTTGTGCACTGAAAGCATTTCAAGATGTCCAGCCCTTCTCATCTGGCACAAATTCAGTTTCAAAGTAAGCTAATATATCTAGTTGTAGATACAGTGAAAGACTGTTTCCACTCACTGTAACTTCTGTCCCTACCTAGCCTGAAGTCATGACAGGCTTTTTTCAGAATATGCTTTGATGGTAATATGAATTGTCTTAATAGGTCAACACAGACAGACATGAAGAAAGGATTAGAAAACTATTTCTCATAAAATTAACCCATTTAAGAAAGTTAATAGCTATTGACAAAAGAACATTGATCAAATAAAACCATGAAATCTATCAGTTATCTTGAAAAGGTAGCACAGAAATATGTATATTAAATAACATAACATTAGACAGTAAATCATGTTAACATCAAAGATATCATCTGAGACTAAAAAAGCAACAACATTAGAAATGACATAGCAAATATAAGGAGTTGTAGATGTGTAGTCAAGGATGATAACAGGTTTGCACTTCTGTGGTGTCTTTCATCTAAGGATCATAATGTATTTTAAAATACACTCTGCTTTACCTGGTTGATACATGAAGGTGTGTTTCAAGTTAGGAACTGGATATCTTGCGTCTTGGATAAAGGCAAGATAAAGATAAAATTGCAGGGGTTGGATTTACTGCATCCGACTTGAACTCTAAAAATAAACCTCTACTTTAAGTCATCCAGGCCCTTTCTACAGTCAACGTAGGCAAATAGAAAGAAGATGATTAATCTTACTTCTCTGACAAACCTTACTTAAGATGTGGTTACAATTTCTGAAGAATGGCACTTTCAAAACGTTTATTCACAAGGAGCTGGGGACCCTTCCCTGAATGCTGATGTCTACAATGCAGAATGTTCAGAGTCCTGTGACATCAGCCTCAGGTGCAAGGTGACATCTAACAAGCTTAAACACGAGTCATGAGACATGAAATCCACTGTGAACCTTCTGAGAGATCTACACTCCTTCCTAGATCTGGGTGGCTTTAGAATTTTACATGGTAAAGCAGTGCAGAGAGAAGAAAAGTCCATGGTCTGACGGTAGTTAATATTAAACGTGGGTAAGCTAAGAAACTAACAAGCAGTTATTCTTGGAGCAAGAGTAAAATGAAAACAGAAACTTTTACATTACTGATCAATATTTTCACCTATCATCTTAACAGTCTTGCTGAGATATTAAAGACTTAAAAAAGTAGTTTGGATTTTTCATTTCCACCAAGAGATAATAAGCAGTAATATCTGTTTTTATGTGTATGCACACTGCGCTCAGGCTCCTTTGTGAAAATGAGGCAGTCATCTTAAATCCAAATAGTTTCCCAAATACCTTTCACTCTTACCGTATGATATTGCCCATTTCTTCCAGGGCATCAGTACTTTGTACTCCCTTCCCCCTAAAATATTTATATATTTAGTAAAGATTTTTGAAAGACAGGACTTCAGGGGTCATCTTTTACTTTCTTGTCCTCTTTTCCTGCAGTGACATGTTCAGATGCTATAATGAGATGCATAATCTGTTTTTCTATATTCTTTTTAAGTTAATCTTTCATGCCGATAATTAGACTTCAGATTGGTGATTCCCTGGATATTTGCCTCTCTAATGAAACTTTTCTAACTTATCTTCTTATTGATACAAAAAAAAATCCATCCTGGTAAGGTAAGAGTTATGCTGTCTTATGACTTGAACAATTATACCAACTTACTTTTCCTTAGCTTCATTCAGGCTGACCCTGCAAATCTGACCTTCTACCAAAAGACTGGTTCTTTCATATGCTGTTGCCTTAAACATCAAATCTGTGACCAAGTCACACTTCCGTTTTAAGACAGATGTTTTCCTTCATGAATAAAGCCTAAGAAAAAAAATGTAAGTAACATAAGTTTATTCTGGGTAAAAAAAAAAAAACAACAAAAAAAAAAAACCATAAAGAAAATAAAGACTAGTTTTCATGTTGGGATGCATGAAAATAAAGACTTTCTGACATAGTTTATCCGCATCCTGTAACAGTACCACGCAGCTGCTCACTCATACCCTCTTTCCTCCTCCCCTGGTGGGTTGGGGAGGAGGATAGAAAGAACATAACCAGTGAGTTAAGAACAGTCCAATAACTAAAGTACTATATAATGCTACTAGCTAGTAGCATTATATTGTAGTATCTACTAGTAGCTACTGCTGCTACTACTACTACTAATAATAAGGGAAATGACAAGAGGAGAGAATACAAAACTAAAAGGGGAATGGAAAAACAAACAATAAACACAAGTGATGCACAATACAGTTGCTCACCACTTGCTGGCTGATACCCTGCCCAACCCAGCAGCGATCTGGGCCTTCCGGGTAACTCCGCCCAGTTCACATGCTGGGCATGACCTGCTGTGTGTGCTATGGAATACCCCTTTGGCTAGTTTGTGTCAGGTGTCCTGTCTCTGCTCCATCCCAGCTCCTTCTCACTGGCAGATCATGAGATACTGAAAAGTACTTGATCAGGACATAATCAGGATCAAGCAAGTGCTGCTGAGCAACTAAACCACTGGTGTGTTATCAGCATTATTCCCAGACAAAAGCCAAAACACAGCACTGCACCAGCTAATAGTAAGAAAATTAACTCTATCTCAGCTGAAACCAGGTCACCTGCGTACTGTTCATTACAATGATGTGAAAGAAGAAGGAAAAAAGAAAGCTACAGGAACATATAGCATTGAAATACTGTGACAAAGAGGCTATTGTAATATTGCAATAGAACAGAAGAAATGCTGTTCTATGGAGCAGAGGACCATTACTGATCTCTATGCAATCAAAAGATAAATATACTGATTAAATGTCATGAAAATATAAAAAATGACTGTCATTAAGAATGTCTTTTTAGGCTCAGGCAGCATTTTGTCCATACTTCTGGGAACAATCCTGAGGCACCCAGAGACAGTGCATACCAGTTGCAGTCTTTCCAGAACAATCTCTATCTTCTTTGTCAGCAGCTGCTGGATTTATGTGTAGGTCAGAACACTCACTGGCTATTTTCTAGTTACCCAGGGGAGGAAATTTAAGCAAGATGTTAAGAAAATTAATGAGCATTGTCAATAGCGTAGATTTTCTTAATACTCCCTTGAAAGATTAAACTGAATACACAGTGTTTGAAGAATTTTAAGCACTGCTTCAATGGCAGGCATATATAAATGCTAAAAATATATTTTTTACTAGTTAAATGTTCAGGGATGAAAAGATTCTGGTTGTTTTGTTGGGCTTTTTATCTTATATTCTGTAGCAGAAACAGAAAGCCTGAAAAGAGAGCGAGTACAGTACAGTATTGCCCTAGAAGAAGCAAAATCTTAGGTCAAAAGTGGCTATTGGGGAATACAAAAACAGGGAGACCCTGAATGAAAAGGAAGGTTTCATTTCAAGATTCCGGGGATATAATATATTCTCAAACACATACCTGAGATATAAAGAAGTCCTGTTGGCAGTCTGCTGCCACACTTTGGGATACAAATATCCCACATTTGAGATTCTCCTAAAAGAACAGAAATACAGATCATCTCTATATACCATCTTTACTTTTAAATAGGATCATGGCATCATAATCTATTTCCTATTGAAAGGGACCTCTGGAGGTCTCCAGTCCAATCTCCTGCTCGCAGCATGGTCAGCTGTGAGATCAGAACAGGTTGCTTAAGTTTTTATCCTGACAGATCTGAAAAACCATCAAGGACGGAGACTGAACAACATTTTTTGGCAACTCGTTTCATTGCTTAACTGACCTCATGGGCTTTTCCTTATATCCAGTCTGAACCTCTCTTGTTTAAATTTATGTCTATTGTCACTTATCCTTCCATGATGCACTCCTGTGAAGAGCCTGGCTCCATCTTCCTAACGTCCTTACAGGTATTGGAAGGTTGCCATTAAGACCCCACTCAATATATGTCTCTTCTCCAGGCTGAAGAAGTTATAGCAGTTATTTGGAAAGTGAAATTCAAATTACAGCTTCTCAGGGGTAGTAAATTGTCACTAAGGAATGATCTGCCATGGACAGCAAGAAGGACAACTACAGAATAGGCTAAACTAGCTGGAAGCAGGAATGTCAGAGACAGAATGACTTCTTGTAAAAGAGTGGTTTCCCTTAGTGATGAGATAGAAAACAAAACAGCCAAGGCATTGTCTTGTAGAAATTCTGGAATGCAAGTACTCAGGAGCCACCTTTGGGCAGCAGAACTGGGCTGGGGGATAGACCCGACACCAGGCTGAGGCGATTGATGCTGATGCTCACATGATTGCTGCAGGTTTAAGTGTGTATAAGGAATGGGCTCATGATGCATCTTTGCAGACTCTGTAGAACCACCTATGGCCATAAGACTGTAATGCATTGTTCATTAACATCTTTATATTTAAGCACAAATGTGCACTTAATTTACCTCAAGGATGAATGCCCCCACAAAGGCTAAAGCTTAGCTGGAGTTGAGTTGTGCAACTGATATCAAGGGCAGCAAGGCAAAGCAAAAAGGTGGAAAAAATGAGGAAGGGTTTAACTGCAATGAACAGCTTAGTGGGTACGGCCTTGACTAGGAACTGGACAAGGGATTTGCTTTAAGGTGAAGTTGTACCACTGATAACAGTAACATCTACTCATCACAATGACAGATCAACAGCTGATGATTATAAACTTGTAATCCACTAATTTGTCAACTACTAGAAAGCAACAAGAAAACAAGAAATTTTAAACATGGAAAAGATCCAGAGAATTAAGTGATAACGTTCCCATTTAGGAAGCTACACTGAAGCTTTTGGGACCTGTCATGTACTTAGAGTTAAATGTCTGCTAAATTATTGTGTTAAATTATAACATTAAAATTATGATTCTTACTTTGATATTACTCAGTAAAAAAGTTTTCCTGACTCATTTGGTTGAGTTATTGATAGTCTACTTGGCCAACCAACTGATCACATTTGAAAGAGTGGGTACAAAGAAGCCACCAGTGATCCTGGAGGAGCACATGTTAGTCTTGGTGACACAACTCCTAGGAGTAGCAATACTGTCAGGAAGTGCACATTGCTAAGTATTTTTTAACAGATGATTTGGGAGGTTTTGCTTAAATCTCCTAGCTCTAACAAAATGGATATAAGCACCTGTAGTTCTGAGCGTGTGAGAGCATGGAAATTCCAGCAGGCTGTGATAGCAGCTGAACTTTCTTCTAAATCCAGCCAAGAGGTTTGGCTCCTAGTATCAGGATACCCAAGAGGTTTCAAAGATTCTGTGGAAGTAAAATGATTGAACAAACAGCTCCCAAAATTCATCTGACTTATTTGTATAATTGCAAGATGTACTGACAATAGAAGGAATATATTTCCTGGATGAAAAAGAAGATCAGGCAGCATTTTAAGTAAGTGCAATAACTTCACAGATGGTGGGTATCATATACCACAGTTCATCAGATTATACTGAGTCAATGAATGTGAGATAATATGAAGTGACAATACAAACTGATGCTTGCATTCCATTTCACATTAAGAAATGCACAATATTTTCCTAGAAACAGATAATTACTTATACAATATATGTTCCTTTTAGTCCTCAGAAGAGTGGAAGGAATGTGCAGCTATGGCACAGCCGTCTATCTATAATTTCAGGATTAAAATGGGCATTTTGAAATCTTAAAGTAATAGTTAAATTTTGTTCTAAGAAAAAATCCCAGCTATTATGAAAGGCTCGTGATGGAAACCTTTTAGCATGTGACAGGCCTCAGGAATATTCAGATTTCTGTTTGACATTTTCTAGAGTACCGTAATCTAACATGACTGACAAGCTGTACTGCAGAAAATGGAGCTTGAAATAAACCTGTGCTTTAATAAGTGCCACTGTAGATAAAACGGTTGTACTTTACCTAGTACAATTCCTAAAAAGTATCTCTGTGAAGGCTACTCAGGGTACTTAGATCACTATTGGGTACTTATATCACTATTGCATCAAGTCCCTGAAGAACTAGAATGAGGGAACAGTGTGTGCATTACTGTTAAAAGGTGTGTTAAGATGACATGCTAAAGTTATCTTAATGTGTGGAAACCCCTTTCCTATTTATCTGAGTACTGTTGAGTTGTTAATGGTTTTAACTAACCAGTTCCCAGATTCATTCTTTTTTGAAGTATTCTGCTAAAGAATTAGGGGTTTTACTCAGGTAACTGAAATAACCTCTATTAGCAAAATTTTGATAATTAATCAGTACGAACAGAAATACCCTCATGAAACAAAAGCATTTTCTAAGTTTCACTAAGCTTTGTAAGTCCAATTTCTCTTTGGTTACTGGGAATAATATTCATGAAACCAAGCTGTAAGATTAATTTCACTAAATCAGTGGCAAAGATAATTATTTTCATTCCTCCTGAAAAGCAAAACCTTAATGCCTGTTTGTTTTCTGGTTTACGCTCGTAAATTCTTTAAGATGACAAAATAAAATTACTAACAGGTGTTAAATGTAAGTATTGCCAAAAAGTGTCTGTTAAAAATCTTGAAGAGGCATTTGTCAAAAATTCCTTTTGATAGTACGAGACCTCTAATGCATGCTTTTATGCAATTTGTGCTTGTTAATGCAATACAATCTGTTTACCTTTTTGTCTGCTTCAACTTCAATTACTGTATATTTTTATGAATTTAAAATATCAAAAGGGTCACAATGACTTTCCAAATAGTTTATCAAAGCCTTTGAAGGTCACAGTGACTGAACTGATCATGACTGGTATCATCACAAACCCTCAGTATGTGTTGTATTGACATGGTCATCAGTGTCAAAACATCACTACATTCCTTTGAACAAAGTCAATAATGTTACAGATTGACATAGAACAGTATGGTTTTGTTCATTACCTAAGAAAAAAGGCTTATCTTGTGTCAAAGGCACATCATTCCTCCTGCTACTATTCCAAGAAACAACGGACACTCAGCTGTGCAACATCTTTCTACTAACTTCTGTGTGATGACCAAAACCTTCTGTAATACCCACACAGTTATTTCTATTGAGAATTTGCAATTTTACCTGTGTTATTTTGGGACATGGTACTCCAATAAAAATAGAGAAAATTTTCATGCTTATATGGGTCTAACCTTACTTCTAATTTATTCAGGTAATATTATCAATTGCTACAATTCTCTTTCTAATAAATTATGCACTTCAACATATCAAAGAATTACTATTCAGCGAATTAGAATTGCAAAAAGTGCATTATTGAAAAGATTCTAAAACAAAAGCCTTAATGCTTAGTAAGACTCTTACAGTTCAAATTTTAAAATTCCATTTAATATTCATAGATTACACATAGAATCACAGAATCATAGAATAGTTAGGGTTGGAAAGGACCTAATCGTCTAGTTCCAACCCCCCTGCCATAGGCAGGGACACCTCACGCTAAGCCATGTCACCCAAGGCCTCATCCAACCTGGCCTTGAACACCGCCAGGGATGGAGTATTCACAACTTCCTTGGGCAACCCATTCCAGTGTCTCACCACCCTAACAGGAAAGAACTTCCTCCTTATATCCAATCTAAACTTCCCCAGTATAAGTTTTAACCCATTACCCCTTGTCCTGTCACTACAGTCCCTGATGAAGAGTCACTCCCCATCCTTATAGGCCACCTTCAGATACTGGAAGGCTACTATGAGGTCCCCACACAGCCTTCTCTTCTCCAGGCTCAACAGCCCCAACTTTCTCAGCCTGTCTTCATACGGGAGGTGCTCCAGTCCCCTGATCATCCTCGTGGCCCTCCTCTGGACTTGTTCCAACAGTTCCATGCCCTTTTTATGCTGAGGACACCAGAACTGCACACAGTACTCCAAATAAGGTCCCAGGAGAGCAGAGTAGAGGGGCAGGATCACCTCCTTCGACCTGCTGGTCATGCTCCTTTTGATGCAGCCCAGGATATGGTTGGCTTTCTGGGCTGCGAGCGCACACTGAAGCCGGCTCATGTTCATTTTCTCATTGACCAGCATCCCCAAATCCTTCTCTGCAGGGCTGCTCTGAATCTCTTCTCTGCCCAACCTGTAGCTGTGCCTGGGATTGCTCCGACCCAGGTGTAGGACCTTGCACTTGTCATGATTAAGCTTCATAAGGTTGGCATCAGCTGGCTTTACAAGCATGTCAAGGTCCCTCTGGATGGCATTCCTTCCTCCGGGGTATCAGCCAAAACACACAGCTTGGTGTCATCTGCAAACTTGCTGAGGGCGCACTCAATCCCACTGTCCATGTCACTGACAAAGACGTTGAACATGACCTGTCCCAGCACTGATCCCTGAGGGACACCACTCGTTACTGGTCTCCAGCCGGATATTGAGCCATTGACCACAACTCTTTGTGTGCGGCCATCCAGCCAGTTCTTTATCCACCGAGTGGTCCATCCATCAAATTGATGTCTCTCCAATTTAGAGACAAAGATGTCATGTGGGACAGTGTTGAAGGCTTTGCACAAGTCCAGGTAGATGACATCAACTGCTCTACCCTTGTTCATCAGTTCCCTAGCCCCATCATAGAAGGCCACCAAATTGGTCAGGCAGGATTTCCCCTTAGTGAAGCCATGTTGGCTGTCATCAAGCACCTTGTTGTTTTTCATGTGCCTTAGCATGCCATCCAGGAGAATCTGCTCCAAGATTTTGCCAGGCACAGAGGTGAGACTGGTCTGTAATTCCCCGGGTCATCCAATTTCTCCTTCTTGAAAATGGGGGTTATATTTCCCTTTCTCCAGTCGTCGGGAACTTCACCTGACTGCCATGATTTTTCAAATATGATGGCCAGTTGCTTAGCAACTTCATTTGCCAGCTCCTTCAGGACCCGCGGATGGATTCCATCAGGTCCCATGGACTTTTGCACATTCAGGTTACTTAGATGGTCTTGAATCAGATCCTCTCCTACAGTGGGCCTAAGGTTTCATTCTCACAGTCCCTGAATCTGCCTTCCAAGGCTTGGGTGGTGTGGTCAGAGCATTTGCCAGTGAAGACTGAGATAATGAAGTCATCAAGCACCTCAGCCTTCTCCAAATCCAGGGTAGCCAGTTCTCCTGATAGCTTCCTCAAGGGGCCTACGCTGTCCCTAGTCTGTCTTTTGTTCACAATGTACCTATAGAATCCCTTGCGTGTTATCTTTCACATCCCTAGCCAAGTTTGATTCTAGCTGGGCCTTACCTTTCCTAACCTGGACCCTAGCTTCCTGGACAACATCCCTGTATTCTTCCCAGGCTGTCTGTCCTTGTGTCCATCTTGCTACATCCTAGCTCTATTACTTTAGGAAGACATTCAGTGATTCGTAAAGATATACAGTAATATTTAATGTGGGTTGATATGTCATTTAAGTTATGCTTGTAGGTGGAAGGGGGCCCATAGGGATGCTGGGGAGGGACTCTTCGTCAGGGACTGTAGTGACAGGACAAGGGGTAACGTGTTCAAACTTAAACAGGGGAAGTTTAGATTGGATATAAGGAGGAAATTCTTTCCTGTTAGGGTGGTGAGGCACTGGAATCAGTTGCCCAGGGGGGTTGTGAGTGCTCCATCCCTGGCAGTGTTCAAGGCCAGGTTGGATGAAGCCTTGGGTGGGATGGTTTAGTGTGAGGTGTCCCTGCCCGTGGCAGGGGGGTTGGAACTAGATGATCTTGAGGTCCTTTCCATCCCTAACTATTCTATGATTCTATGAAGACGGTAATTTCTTTTACTTCAGAGAACAATTGAAACCCTGGCTAAAGTTAAGTCTTGGTGTCACTGCTTTCACTGAAGTTACTTCAAGCATGAAGATGACCCATTTATTTTCAGTGCGATATTTTAAGAATTGTAAATTCTAAAGCAGTATGAAAAGAAGGTTTACAAGAATCATAGAGTACCAGGTGGGAAGGGACCTCAAGAGTCATCTGGTCCAACTTTTTCAGGCAAAGCATGACGTAGACAAGATGGCACAGAACACTGTCCAGCCAGTGTCCAATTTTGGGAAGACCACCACTTCCTGGGAGAGATTATACCAATGGCTGATTGTTCTCACTGTGAAAAATATTCCTTCTTTTTCCAGTCGCAATCTCCCCAGGAGTAACTTATGCCCATTACCCCTCATGTTTTCCATTTAACTCTTTGAAAAAGGGAGGTCTCCATCTTTGTAGCTACTCTTTAAATACTTGGAAATGGTGAGAGTTAACTGCTAAATAATTTGCATAAAAGCATGCTGCAGATGAATTCTTGACAATTCTAGTAGATGGAAGCAACATGCGCAAGGTAGTACATATGGGCCATTTAACTAGCTGTGTATATCCATCAGTAGAGAAATATCAATGCCCCTATACTGACTTGCTTTTGCTGCAAAGTTAATGCTCTTAGAATCCATGTACAGTGCTGTGCTTTTGCAAAGGCACCCGTTAGTTCTGCACATCTCTACGCTGACCTCCACTGAAAGGCATAGACTGTTCAGTCCTTGGGTGAAGCTTTCTAAGCCATACTTGCACCCTTGAAACATGTTCAGTACCACTATTGTGTACACTTGGGAGTGGGGAAAAGCATCTGCCTCACATCCAGCATGCCAACTGCGGAGGAATACTCCTGGGTATTAAAGTCTGTTGATTTGGCTGCTCTTAATAGTCCCTACTTTTGAATTTTACAAAAACATGAACAAATTGAAAAATGCATGAACAAATTACAAACACGAAAAGACTTATTTAATGAATTTATCTATTAATCATCCCATAAGACAAGACTTACCTATACAAACAAACAGAACCTTCTGCCCTCAATATTAAAATCTTTTCTTTTTTTTTTTTTTTAAACAAGTAAGAAGCCATTTCCAGCATTCCTTCCTGGAGAAACAAGAATCACATAAAGTTCAACAGCACCAGAGGTAAAGTCCTGCACTGTGCACTGATACCAGCTGTTGAGCTGGCTCAGCGGCAGATCTTCAGAAAAGGACCTGGGGACCTGGTGAATGCAGGTCAGTGTAGAGGCTAAACATGTAGTGAGCTGCACCAGTAAGAGCTGCACCAGTAAGTGCATAATCAGACAGATAGTCAAAGGACATGATCTTCCCCTTTATTTTATACCCATGTGGTTGCATGTGGAAAAGTGTCCAACTTAGTCCTTTTCTCTCTGACTAAAAAAGAAATGCAAAAAAATGCAGTCTGGCAAAGGGCCACTTAAATGGCTGGGGGAGTAGCACAAGACATATGAGAAACTGATTCTTTTAAGTCTCCTGAGCGTGGCTTAAAATAAAGGTCCTGTTTTGCAACTTTTGGTCATATTAGTGAAGTCTAGTAATATGAATCCTTTTTATTTCTGATGGCAAAGAACTGATTTCACACATTCGAAGTGAAAGGTTATAATGGTATATTGATGAAGAAAGCTGCAGAGAAAGCAGGAGATAACTATTTCCTCTCATTACTTCAGAGACTCCTTTTTAATCTAAAGATATTGAATGCCTAAAGGCAATAAGTGACTAGTAAGAATGAAACTTCTCAGCACTGCAGATCAAACTGAATTTTGCCGTTCTAAAGATCAAGAGCCTAGACAGGACAGTTGTCTGTGTGCAGGGAAGGGGCAAAGCTAAAGGAATGACCAGAGCTTAATGCCATTACAGAACTGAGGGATGGAAACTGTATTCTGTTTATGGATTGATCAAGATTCAGAGGTAGCCACAGGTCTGTATTGGCCCTTTACACCAATTTGGTTGCAGAAACCCTGCTTTCTGAGATGTCAGCACTGGCACAAGAGATCCTGGGAAACCTGTTACTCCGCATCTCTGGTAGTCTGCTGCTATTTCATTTGCTGCTTTGGTTACTGAGGCTACATAATTGCCTGTGAGTAGATTTACTACTATGACTCACTAAGGATATTTCAGATATTGAAACACCTACACCTTGTCTAATAACTTATTAAAGAGGCTGCTTTTTGAGGTCTCTGCATTCATCTTCAGTTTCAATACGCAAGAATCAGTACAATCAGGTGCTTACGCAGGAGCACTAAAATAGGCTGGGATGTCACATTGAGCTTTTGATGTTTTCCCCAACCTTGTATCTTGAAAAGGTAACACTATTCAAGAGGCTTTTTTCCCCCTGCCCATGTTGTCTGTCCTGTGAAATACATATTGTACACAAGGTCACTAGGGAATACAGGGCTTCGGCCAACTGTGAACAACAGTCTGTGATGCTGGAATTCATTTATCTTCCACATTTGTGTGTTGTAATGTGCTGTGTGCAGCCTAGTGAGATTTTACACTGAAACTTTAACTCTGACTGTCCAGTTTACATCACCTTGTGTTGCTGTCATAAATTCTTACTGAAGTATCTTGGAATAGATAAAAAACGGGAAATCTCCTTATTACAGTTTTCAGCCAGAAGTGGGGCAAAAAATTATAGATCGCTTTCATCCATTTCATTCAGTCAGTTTTATTTGGACAACCATTGGCATTGTTTCCAACTCTACTGCAGCCACCCCAGCTCTGTTTCCTTCCTTCACCATGTACTCCGCACTGGGCAAACTCCATAAGGCCACTTGAAAGTAATGCCTGTCACAAGACACTGCTGGCCACTTTACTGGCAAATAAAAAGAAAGCATAAAGCAGATGTTTAGGCTCACCTGATTTTAAACCATGGAAACTAACTTACACACCTCTACACAGCTGGCACTGTATTTGGCTAGATGATAACAGGCCAGATCTTCATCTGCATCCTGGGTTCACTAGTAGCCATTTTTCTCCTTCTTAGTAGCTGGTGCAAGCTCTGTGTTTTGACTTCCAGCCTGGGAACAGAGCTGATAACACCAATTGTTTTTAATTGTTGTTAAGTAATGTTTATTCTGGCCAAGGACTTTGTGTGTCTCATGTTCTGCCAGGGACGATGGGAGGCTGGGAGGAAGCAGAGACAGGACACCTGACCCAAGCTAGCCAAAGAGGTATTCCATACCACAGCACGTCATGCCCAGGATGTAACTGAGAGTTACCCAGAAGGGCACGGTCTCCTTCAGGGGGGGAGGGGGGGGGGTGTCAAACTCATTCGGTGGTGGTATTGTATTCTCTTCTCTTGTTATTTTCTCTTATCGTTATTATCATTGGTGGTAGCAGTAGTGATTTGTGTTATACCTTAGTTACTGGGCTGTTGTTATCTCAACCCATGGGAGTTGCATTCTCTCAATTCTCCTCCCCATCCCTCTGGGAGTGGGGAGGGGGTGGGGGGAGGAAAGAAAGAGGGAGAAAAAAAAAGGGGGGAGGAGTGAGTGAATGAACTGTGTGGATCGGTTTAAACCATGACAATCTGTTAAAACTGTATCCTGGGCCGCATCAAAAGGAGCGTGACCAGCAGGTCGAAGGAGGTGATCCTGCCCCTCTACTTTGCTCTTGTGAGACCTCACCTGGAGTATTGTGTGCAGTTCTGGTGTCCTCAACATAAAAAGGACATGGAACTGTTGGAACAAGTCCAGAGGAGGGCCACGAGGATGATCAGGGGACTGGAGCACCTCCCGTATGAAGACAGGCTGAGGAGTTGGGGCTGTTCAGCCTGGAGAAGAGAAGGCTGCATGGGGACCTAATAGCAGCCTTCCAGTATCTGAAGGGATGCTGGGGAGGGACTCTTCATTAGGGACTGTAGTGACAGGACAAGGGGTAACGTGTTCAAACTTAAACAGGGGAAGTTTAGATTGGATATAAGGAGGAAATTCTTTCCTGTTAGGGTGGTGAGGCACTGGAATCAGTTGCCCGGGGGGGTTGTGAGTGCTCCATCCCTGGCAGTGTTCAAGGCCAGGTTGGATGAAGCCTTGGATGGGATGGTTTAGTGTGAGGTGTCCTTGCCTGTGGCAGGGGGGTTGGAACTAGATGATCTTGAGGTCCTTTCCAACCCTAACTATTCTATGATTCTATGATTCTATTGTCCTTGAAGAAAAAAAGAAAAGATGCTAAGTCCAGTTACAGTTACTAAGGGGGTTGGTGGTAGTGAGAAACTCTTAGGTTCTCTTCCTTAAAGACAGCTTACAACCCAGGGTTGCAAGACAAGATGTACTACTATCCTTTGCTTGTAGAGCTAGGCTAAGCCTTGCTAGTGTCTCCCTGTCTCCTGATGTCTTCTATTCCTTTCTGCATGGGTGTTTTGATGGTGCTGCAGAGGCCCAATACAAGAGTAATGCGTGAACGGTAACCTGGTTCCTAGGGGCAGTGGGTGTGAAAAGTCCAAGTGTACAAAAGAAGTTTAAAGTCCAGCCTCCTTGCCCTTCAGGCTTCTCTATTCAATCATTTAAAAAAACAACAAACATCTGTTTTGGCACCACCTTTGAAGCAAGCTTTTTGTTTTCTTAACCTCTCCCTAGTCATAGTCCTGGTGAACTTTCCCAGGGAGCAGAAGATCAGGGTTCAAAGGCCTTCCTGCCGCTGAGTCAAAAATGCTGGTCTTTTGCTCCTTTGTTCATGTTTCAATTACCAGTCTGAGGGGCTTTGCACTGACAGCTTGTACATGGGGAAGTGGGGGATTTTGGTAGAAACACACACAGCCTTTTAATCCTTGAACAGATTGCAGTACTGGCATGTCTCAAAATAAAAGCTGCAGTTGAACTTTGGCCTGCTAAGTCTTCTAATACAGATGCAGCATTTTTGTTGCTGGGGCATTTAGACAGGTAGGCAGGGATTTCAGCATCTTGGTCTCTTCATTATGTACCAACACATAGGTTCACAGAGTCATTTAGAATCCTAACTCCCACTTAGGTTTAATTTAAACCGGATGCAAGCTCCTAAGTGCCATTGAGAATCTAAATCTTTAATTTTAGTTTAAGTGAAACTTAGGCACTTTTAGATTTGGAGAATTAATCACTATAAATCTGGGCTGAGTTCCAAGTTCCAGAAAGGTTGAAATTTGATAGTTATATACTATTCCCTTTAGATTTGTATTCCCAAAGGATATTTTATCCTTTTATTGAAAATGAATATTAAAGCTACTATTAAAATTCATACTGTCCGTGAGTAGAAATTTGGTGAAATAAAACCAGATTATATATATCTCTATACAAGAACTGCACTTTGAAAATGGTAAGGGCATAAAAAATCCTATATCTCAAGAACAGAAAAATACTGCACATTGTTCCACATGGAGATTTTATTTCTTTCATCCTTTTTTTTTTTCATTTTTTTTTCTTTCTATCAAGAACAGAATAAGTCAGGACATACATATGCAAGTATTTATATGCTTACATGTGTATAGATATGTATATACTTATATGTATATACTTACAAATATGTAAGTGTGTAGTAGGTATCCTACATGTAAGTATGTGTATACTTGCACAAGGGCTGGAACAGGTTGCCCAGAAAAGCTATGGATGTCCCACCCCTGGGAGTGTTTAAGGGCAGGTTGGATGGGGCTTTGAGCAAATTGGTCTAGTAAAAGGTACCCCTGCCCATAGCAGAAGGACTGAAACTAGATAATCTCTAAGGCTCCCGCCAACCCAACCCATTCTGTGATTCTATGAATGTAATATTTCATTAAAGAAGGCAAATAGCATCCTGCGTTGCATTAGGCAAAGTACTGCCAATGGCTAAAGGCAGTGATCCTTTCCCTCTGCTCAGCACTGGGGAGGCCCGCAGCTGTAATACTGTGTGCAGTCCTGGGCTCCACAGTGTGGGGAGTGAAGGTGATAAGATTTGATGAAAAACAGTTTGGGAATGAGGTCTGAGGCCTTGGTGCTTGACAAGCCCTGGGGCGATGAGTTGGAATATTGAAGGATAGGAAAGGTAAACAAGCAAGCCTTGGGGGGATGGGCCAGGATGTAGTTGTGGTGGGCAGTAAGTCCAATCTCAGTTGGAGGCCAGAGGATGTGGGGGTTGTGAGAAGGTCTGTAGCATTGTGATTGGACTATTTACCTGGAGATTTTCACAGTGGCCAATGAGATTGAACGTTGTATGTATGTGCGGGTTGGGAAAGTACCGAACAAGGGGATAAAAAGGGCTTGGTGGATATGATAATAAACTAGGGTTTGCGTCTCTTCATCAGCTTGAGTCTGTGTCATGAAATGCCACACCACAGTACAAGAAGGGACATGGACATATTGGAGGAAGTCCAATGAAGGACCACAAAGATTTCATACCTTTACGAACGTCATTCTTGTCTCCCATTTACATTTTGGACTGGATAGGAGATTTCTAGGGGGATTATAATACAAACCTAGTTGAGTTTATTTGTACTTTATATCCAGATACTTAAATATTGAGCAATTACATGTCATGTTCGCATTTCCAGCAGGAATTCATATTTTAGCAAAGCAAATGAGTAAAGGAATAAAATGGTTTTGATATGACATAGATAGAAGAAACATCTTGTATCTGTTCTCATTTCTGTCTAAGAAGTGATTGCCTGGGAGATCCTACTCTGACAACTTGAGCCCTTTCACATTTTCAAACAAGTATCTGCAAATCACCTCTCTTGAGTTTGTGTTGTGCTTCTTTTTTCCATCCCTGTGATACGCGGATTGACTCCACAACTCTTTAAAGTTGTAAAGTAGGTATGCTTTTCATTCAGCGCTGAGGTGCATGGGGATAACTCCTCCGAAGTATGCACACCCAGGGTCGTTTTTCCCTCTACATTTATTCTCTTAAGGTACACATATGCATTAGATTACTCGATATGCCTATACATATTTAGTATCTATCCCCACTTCGTATTATAATGAGCTAGAAGGTCCTTTGTGCCTGCTCAGTGCCCCCTCTGGTCATGGGCAGGGGTCTCAAGATGAAGTAAATGAGTTTTCCTCCTGTGGGTAGGGGTCTTCAAGATGAAGTAAATGAGTCTTCCTCTTCTTAAACTTTTCACCTTTTAGTCTTCACGCATGGCCTTAGGGTTTGGTCAGTGTCCCAGACATAAACCATCTGCTTCTCCCCCTTATCAGTAGAATCAGGCATCTGGTTTTCCTTATCAACAGCTGCTTATCAATAGAACCAGGTGTCTGCTTTTCCTTATCAATAGAACCAGTAGTTAGTGCCTTTGTCCTGCTTAGTAGGCATGATAGGTATTTACAACAGACAATACTTTTGTTTAAGCAGGCGAATTCCTCTAACCCACCCCCCCCACCACCTTGTACATTGGTCAACCCTCTGCATCAGTCCCCCCTTTTCTATAAAGTGAGTAAATTCTTTTACTCTTCAGACAAGTTCCTCTTTCAACCAACTCCTACGGAAGGTATCTCTCAGCCCCTTACCATGTGTATTTGATAGAGAGGTCAAAACCATTATGTATTATAACATTCGCCAGTTCCAAAAACTAATTCAATAGACAATATGAAACTAATACTAACTAACATTAGAAGAACAATAATGGGGTGACACAACATATTCAGTATGCCAGTTGAAGTTGGTGACCATCCAAACAGTACATCTAACCAGTGGTGGCTTGTATCTTGTCCTGCCCTTAGTAGAACTCTGCTTATTTCTTCCATGTCATGATGGACGGTAATTAAAGTTTTCTTTCTGTTTTCCTGGACCCTTCTTATTATATTTATCAGGTCTGGATGTTCTATTTATTGTCTTACCAACATAAGGTCCATTCCAATGGGGGTAGTTAATAGCTCGTGGTACATTGTGTAATTGGATTTTATCAGTTGGTGGGATACAACTATTGAAAAAGAATGCCTTACTGTGAACTTGAAAACTTTTTTCTTTATGGGCATGAAATTAGCCACTAGTGAAAGTATTAGCAAAATATGCTTTATTTTTCTTGTCAATTTAACAGAACTATGGTCTTTAGTAGTTAGAAAATAATGTTTTACTGGGCCTTCTGCCTTCTCTAAAGAAAGGAAAAGGAAGAAATACAAATGGGAATTTTTGATGAACTCCATCTACATTCTGACCACATAACTTCAATTAATTATTTTTGAAGTAAACATTTTACGTATTTCACTATTGTTGTGATGGGCCTTTCAGACATTGTAATGAGATATCTATTTTGCCATGTCTATCATTTGGTTTCTTCATATCTTTCACCTATTCTTCATAACTGATCAGGGAAATGCTCTATAGAAAGGAAGAGTGCTTCTGACTTAATTAAAAACTTTGATTCATTTTCTAAGAGTAAGTGTGCATTTTTGTAGTGTATGGACTAGAAAAGACAGGCACTAATGGTAGTTCAATATATGCACTTATGTGAAAAAAGCCATTCATTTGACATCACTAAGTGCATCTTCATTAACTCAGTAGTTAAAATGAAGTTTTTTAACTGGTACCTGTTTTTCAGAAAAACTCCCACTTCTGCAAATATTAAGGAAATTTTCCCTCCAATCTTTAGCCATAAAACATTTTCATCCTTTGATTTAGTTTATATAGTTTCCTTTTATCATCTTCTTCTAGCCTAAAAAATCTCAAATTGAAGTAACATGGGAAATAAAGCTAATGTAATGAAACATTTTTATTGCAGTCAAAAGAGTCAATAATGACAAGCCTGTGGATAGCCACTCCATTTTGTATGGAAGGGAATAATTAGAAAAATATTTGGTGTTCTGCATAGTTCTTAGCTTTCTTTCATTTGTATTTTGAATGAAAATTAAAAAAAACATTCAAGTTTATGTAACGTCTGATTCAGGATCACCACCAGTATCCTCCCCCATCCTAAGACTCTATGAGGTTTATGGTAAGAGATATTATTGCTTTTGTACTCGGGGTTATAGGTGACCATTATTAGCAATACTATTTAAAGCAGACCTTCTCCTTGCCAGAATCTGCAACATGAAGAGCTACAAAATTCTGAACTTTCAGGTATGTTTTAATAATTTGTTACCTCTTGACTAGTGCATTTTCTTGCATATCATAGAATCAGAGAATCATAGAATGGTTTGGATTGGAATGGACCTTAAAGATCATCTAGGACCTAGATAGGCAGGGACACCTTCCACTAGATCAGATTGTTTCAAGTGCTGTTCAACCTGGCCTTGAACATTGTAAGGGATGGGGCAGCTACAACGTCCCTGGGTAACCTGTGCCAGTGCCTCATCACCCTCATAGTGAAGAAATTCTTCCTAATATGTAATCTAAGTCTACGTTTTTTCAGCTTAAAGTCATTTCCCTTTGTCTTGTCACTGCACACCCTTATTAAAAGCCACTCTTCAGATTTGTTGTTGGCCCCTTTAGTGTCTCCCCTGGGCCTTTCCTCTCCAGGCTGTACAACTGCAGCTCTTTCATTTCAGGTATCTTCATTTCAGATCATTTACAAAGGGAAAAGAAAAAGAAAAATGAAGTGTTTGGAAGCACTGATGACTTCAGCAGAGATGGTGTTCACCTGTTAGTTTCTTATATAATCTATTTGATATTTTTAATTACTTTTTTTTCAGGCTTCCTCTAGCTGTTATGATCATTTACTTCTAATAAAGGTCAGGCTAGCTAAATAGCTTGTCAGATAGAGAAATTACACCTACTCATTTTGCCTAGTGAGATTTTTTTGTGGCCTTTTGTACTGATATTCTGGGGTTTTATGAAAAACATTATTACTTGATTCTTTGATTGATTGGTGTAGAGTAAATATACATGCAGAGAGAGAGATGAAGGACACGGTGCGCCCAAGGCTGGGGAACAGCAAAAAAAATGTAGGAGTGCAGGAAAGAACATCACATTTTATGAAGGACTCAGATGAAAGAACTTGGGGAATATAAACAATATTTTGAAGAAAATAAGGCAGATAGATAACTTGTTTGAAATAATGATTCGGTAAGAACTATATGCCATTATTACTTTTAAGCTTTCGTAATTAAAAGACCAAATCTCTGAAATACTGATATCTCCCCAGAGAATTTAAGTAAGGAACAAATCAGTTATTTGTGGGGAGTGAAGGCGATAAGATTTTAATGAAAAACAGTTTGGGAATGAGCTCTGAGGCCTTGGTGCTTGACAAGCCCTGGGGCCATGAGCTGGAACACTGAAGGACAGGGAAGATCGAAAAAACAAGCTCTGGGGGGATGGGCCAAGATGCAGTTGTGGCGGGAATCTCAGTTGACGGTGTGGGGGTTGTGGGAGGGTCTGCTGTACTGTGATTGGACTATTTACCTGGAGAGTTTCACAGTGGCCAATGAGATTGAATGTTGTATGTATGTGCAGGTTGGGAAAGTACCAAACGGGGATAAAAAGGGCTTCGTTGCAACAAAGTTGGAGTTGAGTTTCTCATCAACTTGAGTCCGTGTCGTGAAACGTCACAAATGGCGCCCATCAGGTGGAGCATGAAAACCGACTAGTCGTCGATCTGGTGGTGTGGCTCAGCTGAACTGTTTGCTGAAAGGAAGAAAGGGTGTACGCTGAAAGGAAATGAATTCAAACCATACGGATTGCCTCTCGCAGGACGGGGGTAAGCGGCTGTGAATTATGGGGACTGCTTTAACAAAAGAGCAGGGAAATGTTCTAGAAGTTTTTGCTGTAATTCTTAAACAGCATGGGAAAAATGTTGACGAGGAAGAATTGAAACGTATCCTTCTCTGGGCATCAAAAGTCGATCCATCTATTAGTTCCACTAATATTTATACCCTGGAGATTTGAAATAAAATTGATATTAATTTCTGGGACTGTGCTACAAAAAATTATAAAGTTGCTGCCACTTTATTGAGCCCTTGGCGAGCTATTTCTGAAGCTGTAAAACTTAATGCTGGCTCACAAGCACAGAGGGCAGAAGCGGCACCTTCGGCTTCTCCACCACCCCCCTCTTTGCCGGACTTTGCTGTGAGATCAAAAAGTCAGTCTGCTGTTGCTGCTCCTGTGATTCTGCCCCTGATATTTCTGATGCTGACCTGAATGGTCCTTTTGACCAGGGGCCTATGGATCCAGAAAAGGAGCCTAATTTATATCCCTCAGATCCTTATGACAAATGGGCAGCTGTAAAGGGAGAAGCGAGACAGGTGGGGGATGCAGATGTATTGTGTGCTTTCCCGGTGGTGTATTTGCCGGATCAAAACCCGCAGTGGGAAGGTCTCTCGTATTCTCTTACCAAAGATAGCAGGCAAACGGTGGTGGACCATGGACTAGGGGCCCCATATACAACTCAGATGATACAGTCTCTCTGTGATACTCATGTACCAGCAGTTGGCAAATACAAATATGTCCATGTTTCTATTGACCTCTGCAGACCTTTCTAGATACTGTAATTGTGTGTGCTTGTGGGATCCCTTGTGTTTGTGTGTGTTGAGGGCAGGCAGTGTTCTGTGTATGTTTTGTTATTGGGTTCACGTAAAAGTTTTTAACGAGGGGCATAAAATGGCAGTGAGGCTCCTTTAGTTGTTTGATAACCATGTGCAAAAGAAGCTGCCCTCTGATTTGGCTCCCAGTGCTCCACCGGTGGAAAAGCCAGAATGGACATCAGAGCTGTGGAGTGAAGAAAAAAAAAACCAAACCCTTTCAATCTGTGGAAGTATTGGGCCGCTTGTAGAGTGCATGGGAGGAGCCCTGCTTAGTGTGTTTGAAGTAACCTAGGGGTGAATTCAAGACTTGAAGGAACAGATGGATTGAAACAAGAACTGCTAACTGAAAAAGCGAGAAGCACAACCACAAGCTTTATCAGCCGTCACCCAAGCAGCATCAGGGTGGCAGAAGAAGAAAAAAAACAAACCGTGAGACAAGTGAGACATGAAAAGGAAGGAGCCAGCACAGCTCCTGTGTTTCCAACCTGCCTGGCCGTTTAACTGCGAGTAATGACACAGCAAACTCCTTGATTGTTAACACTGTGCAGTTTACTTCTGCAGCTGCTTCACATTCCTTTTTCATCAGAATGCCTCTGCTTTAAGGACACACTTTAACCTGTCTTCTTCTCAAGAACTGATAACCTGGGGGAGGGGGTATATTTGTGTCCTCCTACCTACAGGTCTATAGCAGCTGCTTACAAAGTTTGTCAAGCTTTACCCTGAGCTGGACAGACGAGTGGAAGAACCCGATGCCTCAGCTACAGGAGCTGACCATGAATACCCACAAGCACAATGAGATAGAGGAAAACGAATGATTGCAAAACATCACTTGGGGGCAACTGAAAAGTAACAACTTGAATATGTGTGCTTGTAAAGTAGCTATTATTAGAGGCTGTAATTTTGTGTATAAACCACCTGTATTTACTAGCTAGTTGCTAATAAGAAAGTACACCTTGTATTGTATGGATTTGTCACTTGTAAAAGAGATGTTAAAGCATGCAAATTTGCAGCAGCTGCTAGAAAATGCTAAGGCAAAATCTAGAAAGATTCTAATACAATGGTAGTATTATAAAGCAGGTATTGATAGTAGATGTATAACACAAAAAAGGGAGAGTTCAGGGTTAACCCCACAAGAATGCATAGTGAAAGCTTGTTATGTTTTGAATTTTTAAATTGCTGGATGGAGGGTGAACCTCCTATACAGCGCCATTTCGGGGCTCTAAGAATTTTTGAACAGGGGAAAGCTCACGTTAAAGTATGTAATCTTGAAACTCATGAATGGGAAGGCCCGCTCCCTTTAATAAGCTGGGGACGAGGGTATGCTTGTCTTTCCACAGATAAAGGACCTTGTTGGGTCCCTGCATGGTGGGTTTGTCCTGCCTTGTCTTCTGTCTCTTCATTACAAGAAGACTGACCCTACCCTGTTTCCCACCCAACCAAAAGAGAACATCTGTAGCCAATGCGACAGGACAAGACACCCTGTGCCTGTCGGTTGCCACACCTTTCAAACTGCTGTTGGATAACTGGATGGTAGCTGTCATTTCCTCAGTAGCCCAAGCAATGGCAGCCTCACATCCTGTGGACACGTGGGATGGCTGGGTGGTATAACAACCAGTAGCATTTTACAGCCACAAGAAATTGATCTGTTAAGATATGTAAAAGTGGATATGTATCTCTATTTTCATTATATAGTTTGAAACCAATTGTTAGTGCAGAATGCTAACTGCTCTTTAACTGTTTATTTGCTAGGCTAGGAGCAAGAGTGAAAAAAATTGCAGTAAGAATGTTTGTTTTGTTAGTTTTTATTAGCTTATACAGTTTCTTCTAATCGAGCCCTTAAGCAGGTGTTGATAGTGAATATATAGAACAAAGAAGAAGGAGATGTGGGGAGTGAAGGTGATAAGATCTGATGAAAAACAGTTTGGGAATGAGGTCTGAGGCCTTGGTGCTTGACAAGCCCTGGGGCGATGAGTTGGAACATTGAAGGACAGGGAAGGTAAACAAGCAAGCCTTGGCAGGATGGGCCAGGATGTAGTTGTGGTGGGAATCTCAGTTGGAGGCCAGAGGATGTGGGGGTTGTGAGAGGGTCTGTAGCATTGTGATTGGGCTATTTACCTGGAGATTCTCACAGTGGCCAATGAGATTGAAAGTTGTATGTATGTGCAGGTTGGGAAAGTACTGAACAAGGGGATAAAAAGGGCTTGGTGGTAATAAATGAGGGTTTGAGTCTCTTCATCGACTTGAGTCCATGTCACATAATGCCACAGCTATTTAGTCTTACTATTTAACTAACACCCAGATTTTGGCTCAAAATTTCAAATGTGACTAAGAAGGGGATTGAGTATGCCTAAATTAGTCATCTGATAAAACAGTTTCTGTATACCCTTCCCTTTCTTGAGTCCCTCAGCAGCAGCAAGGGCAGAAAGTCATGGAAGCAGGAGGCAAGAACTGCATATTCTCAACTGGACAAGCAATTTCCAGCATCCATAAAGGAGGATGCTATTTCTCTTGTTGTCTTGAGCGCACCGTGGTTCACCTTACTAGCTCAGTCAAGGTAAGAAGGTAGCAGGAAATGTATGAATTTCTAAGCTGTTAAACTTCAAAATTCATTTTATCACATCATCAATCATCTCAACATTCTAGTTGCCTTCCAGCTGAAGCACTGACAGTTCTATCAAAACGTACACATGGTCCAGATGCACAAAAACATTTTGATGCTGAACTGTATCCAGAATGTGGGTGTCTAACACAAACTTAGGAGGCCCTGAGAGTCTCTTCCAGACTTAATGTACACTTTTGTGACCCAGATGTAAAGCAATTACCTTAAGCCAACTGAGGTTCACTTGCTCTTGGATGGTAATTCGCTGGAGCTTGGAGAAGGCATGTGGAGTGAAAGAGGGAGGTGGAAATTCACTTCATCAGTCCTCCTAATATATATCAGTTTCATCTTCAAAAAGGTGAATGTTGAGAAGTATAAAGCTCCTTTACATGGAATATTTCCCCCCATCTTGACAGCAGAAGCTTAGGCAAATATACTGACTTTCATTAAAGCACAGCACAGGATGTATTTAATGACTCAGTTTGCTCTTGTTTGTGACAGTTTTGAACTTAGCCCTTTGCAAATTTGTCTGTAAGAATGACAGGAAAGAAATGTAATATTTTAAAGAATATGCGTAGCTTCAGAGGTCTTTATTTATGTGTAATGACTGGACTCAACTCTGTGTTCTCAGCCTGGTGGGATAGAAATGAAATCTAGAGACTATATTGCAGAAGGAGTGCTTAAACCATTGGCCCATACTAGGTGAAGGCAAATGGACAGAATTCTCTTAATAAACCAGGCTTAAATCTCTAGTCAGTGTGATGCTTCACAGGTTTACTTTCCATTGGAGGAAGGAGTTGGTGGGATTCAATTCTTTTTATTCAGTTCATTTGGACTCCAATAATATGTGATGTGCTCTCTTGGGACATAATGTGTGACATAAGTTACGGCACTCTATGTGATAGTTTTCTGAAGGTCTTTCTTGAATGAATTCCGTTCAGTTCATTGCTCATTCATATATTAGATACTGCTTTGTTTTCATCTGGCTGTGCTTTCTTTTCAGTGACTCATCATCCATGGGCAAGGCACTTGTTCAAAAAGAAACATTAGAATAATTATAGCATAAATATGTGTTGTGAAATAATGTGTTGTACGAAATTACTTCTGGTCAATTCTATCATAAGTCATGAGAGTATATTTCAATGGCTTGTTGGAAGATATAAAAAGAAAGCACGCAAAATAGTTTGAACAGAAAAAATCTATTATTTTAATGTTTCTTTTTTTGTTATCAGTAATCAGACCATCAATTTTTGAAGTCAGAATTTTCCTTTTTCTATTGTGGGTAAAAGGTAAATGAAATCTTGATAAGAAAATTATCTTTATTTATCAAGAGGTTAATTAAGGTACTCATACTGTTCAAGTACAAATGACAGGAGAAAATCATGTTCTACAACATAATAAAATGATTTCATATTGTATCTCAGGAAGAAAGCTAAAAAAAACCTGTAACGTAATTTAAAAATTAACAAGATGAACTAATTCACTGTCCAGCCAGCATGGCTTCACTAAGGGGAAATCATGTCTGACCAATTTGGTGGCCTTCTATGATGGGGCTACAGAATTGATGGACGGGAGTAGAGCAGTTGATGTCATCTACCTGGACTTGTGCAAAGCATTCAACACTGTCCCACACAACATCCTTGTCTCTAAATTGGAGACATCAATTTGATAGGTGGACCACTCGTTGGATAAAGAACTGGCTGGCTGGCCGCATGCAAAGAGTTGCGGTCAATGGCTCAATGTCTGGCTGGAGACCAGTAATGAGTGGTGTCCCTCAGCGATCGGAGTTAGGACCAGTCTTGTTCAACATCTTTGGTGGTGACATGGACAGTGGGATTGAGTGCGCCCTCAGCAAGTTTGCCGATGACACCAAGCTGTGTGGTTCGGTTGATATGCTGGAGGGAAGGGATGCCATCCAGAGGGACCTCATCATGCTTGTAAAGCCAGCTGATGCCAACCTTGTGAAGTTTAACCATGACAAGTGCAAGGTCCTACACCTGGGTGGGAGCAATCCCAGGCACAGCTACAGGCTGGGCAAAGAAGAGATTCAGAGCAGACCTGTGGATAAGGACTTGGGGGTGTGGTTGATGAGAAAATGAACATGATCCAGCTTCAGTGTGCGCTGGCAGCCCAGAAAGCCAACTGTATCCTGGGCTGCATCAAAAGGAGCGTGACCAGCAAGTTGAAGGAGGTGATCCTGCCCCTCTACTCTGCTCTCCTGAGACCTCACTTGCAGTACTGTGTGCAGTTCTGGTGTCCTCAACGTAAAAAGGATATGGAACTGTTGGAACAAGTCCAGAGGAGGGCCACGAGGATGATCAGGGGACTGGAGCACCTCCCGTATGAAGACAGGCTGAGAAAGTTGGGGCTGTTCAGCCTGGAGTAGAGAAGGCTGCATGGAGACCTCATAGCAGCCTTCCAGTATCTGAAGGTGGCCTATAAGGATTCTGTGGAGGGACTCTTCATTAGGGACTGTAGTGATAGGACAAGGGATAATGTGTTCAAACTTAGACAGGGGAAGTTTGGATTGGATATAAGGAAGAAGTTCTTTACTGTAAGGGTGGTGAGGCACTGGACTGGGTTGCCCAAGGAAGTTGTGAATGCTCCATCCCTGGCGGTGCTCAAGGCCCGGCTGAACAGAATCTTGGGTGACATGGCTTAGCGTGAGGTGTCCCTGCCCATGGCAGGGCGGTTGGAACTAGATGATCTTAAGGTCCTTTCCAACCCTAACCGTTCGATGATTCTATGATTAATACAATGAGGTCTTGTCCATTGTAGCATCACTATAAAACAAAAGAAATAGAACAGCAGAGAATATTAACTAGATACTCCTTTTGGACAGCATTTATAAGAAATCACTCAAAACTCTTTCTCCATTTGCTGGTCTGCAGTCCACTAAACACATATTCTTTTCCCCATTTTCCTGTATTCTTACATCCAGGTGTTTTACAGTACTGAGAAATTAATGGTATGGAATAACTCTTTTGTTAGTTTGGGTCAGGTGCCCTGTCTCTGCTTCCTCCTGGCTTCCCCTCCTCCCTGGAAGAGCATGAGACTGAGAAAGTCCTTGGTCAGAGTAAACATTACTGAGCACCAACTAAAAACATCGGTATTATCAGCACTGTTCCCAGGCAGAAAGTCAAAACCACAGCACTGCACCAGCTACTAAGAAGGAGAAAAATGGTTAGATACCTTTCTTCCCCGTTCTCGTTCTCTTTGTCTTTTTCAGCTCTCCCTTTCATTACGCCAGCTGAGGTCAACTTGTGACTATCAGAAATGTGTGGTTTTTAAATTTAGAACTACAGGAAGGAGATAAAATGAAGAAAAAGGTTGTTTTTTTTTTTTTTCCTATAATTTTAACTACAGAAACTAATGCAATTCTTGTAGCTAAGGAACTGTATCGACTAATTCCACCAGTGCCCTTCAGCTCTTTCTTGGTGGGACAATCTTTTTCTTAGTTTTCAATGAATGAATCATAGAATAATTTGGGTAGTAAGGAACATCAGAACTCTTTCATTTCCAACTCTCCTGCCACAGGCAGGGAGACCTCCTGCTAGACCAGGTTACTCGGAGCTCCATCCAACATGGCCAACATGTTCTAGTTTCTCATTGCCACTTTTAAATATGGTTTTTTTTAAAATAAAAATAGTAAACATTTTCATGAAGCAGTCATTTATTCCAAAGAAATCAACTGTGAACAGGAAAAGTTTTTACATGATAAGTAGCTCTTAGTCACTATCTGATGAGGATACTCAGTGGCACAACAAGCCATTCACACCTAACCATTAATGAAGAGCTAATGCGAACTATTCTTTTAGGCAACCTCTATCTAAATATCGAGATTGTTCTGTGAAACACAGGAACAGCTGGACTGTAGAAAGAAATTAATTAAATAATTAATAACTGTGTCTCCACCAACATAGTATTTTTTGGATATTTATGCAGAGATAGGATGCTGTTTCACATTTCTGCCTGTAAAAACAGAGCAAAAAAAGCTCCTACTATAAAAAATTCCTGATATCTCATTTAAAATATTACATTTTTTAATTTCCTTTTGTGTAAGTCTAGTATCATATCCCATTTCCCTCAAGAATTTATATTTATGCTTGTACAAGCAGAACCTGGGTAACAAGCAATAACAAAGTATGTGGAATTTTAATTTAAAATTCCTGTAATGCACACAAATATGGGTTTATGGTATATGAAATGCCAAAATATGGTTATGGATTATGTGTCTCATTGTTTTCTTTTGTCTTAAATTCGTGAATATTTCTCACAACTGAAGATGACAGGGTGCTTCTTTGGACATGTGGCATTACAAATATTCACAGATCTGCAGGTCTTCCTGAAGGTGGCTCCATTTAATAAAGGTTAAATTAGACAATCCAAGATCAGCTCAAATGCAAATTCTTGTCAGAGTGATTGGTTAGAAAAGTTAAAACCACCAGTAACTGCCCATGTCATAAAAGAAATTCTATTAGATAGTTCTGGGATTTAACCAGTGTATTCTTGAAACTGATCAACAGAGCAAAGAAAAAATAATGACAGAACAGTCTTTGCTTATTTATAGTGTATATCTTAATCTGAACTAAAGACTGTCTTAACTTGGTATTTTTCCTCTCTTTAAAATTCTGATTAGTAAAGAGTACAGGCTCATTAGACTGCATCTCATTCACACATGACTGTTTCCAGGTTCAGTGAAATAAAGACACAGAGAATAAAAGAGACCTGAAGAAGAGCACATATTTATGTTGGCATAGTGCTCAGTTCTACTTCAGATTACTTCAGCTCACAATGTAGATGAAAAAATAAAATGTACCAAGCTTCATTTCAAAAGAAATTCTAAAATAGGAAATGGAAGAGGAAATTAAAACTCAGTGTACTTCAGAAGAACTATAGATTCAAAAACTTTGAAAAACTGGCAATATAATTATATGTGGTCTGCTGATTAAAAAAAAAAAAAAAAGTAGTGGTGAAATATTTTTAGTTAACTTAAATTCCATGTTATGAGCAGATAAAAGCTTCCACCTTTATCAGCAAATACCTTTTGAACACTGAGGTTTACCGTGATGTTCTACTGGCTTAGTGTCACTGAGCACATAATGGAAAGATAGTATTTTTCCACTGTAGATGATAAACATTTTAAAACTTGCAGAACCCAAAGATATGTATCTAAGGTCTTCTGGAAGTCAATAGAGTTGTACCAGGTTATTTGAATCTAGACTAGCCTTTGTCTCCAAACTCAGGTACAGCATCCTTGAAACAGTGCATCAATCAATCATTTTCTGTTTCATACATTTTTAGAAAAAAGGATTTAAACCTACTCTAGGTACTTCAATGTTCAAAGTGTCATATGCAATATTTATATGTACTTTAGCTTCTCATCAGTCAGTAATGCCCTGTATAACTTTTCCAAATCATCTTTCTCATAGTTCTGTCACAATCCCCCATAAATTGATGATGACAATAATCAACCAGTTAAACTTGTATGTGCAGAATACTTGCATATGAAAAAGTGTTTGTCACTGGGAGTTAAGACAAATCCAAAAATAATAGCAATGTTTGTGGTAGGTAGCTGAACAGTTTTACAAGACAACAAAATCATAGCTTAATTTACAGCAAGGGTCCAGAAAAGAACTTTCTTTGCCTTGCTAAGGACTTTCAAACTTCAGTATCTGCTCCTCCCAGATAAATGTAAGATTTATACTTGTTATGTATACATATATATTGGAATCCAATAAATGTTTAATACATATGTAGTGGAATTTTCTCTTTCTGATCAATACCACATATAATTCTTGAAGAAATATCACAGTACTTCCTCAGAAGATGAATCACTTCAGTATAAAATCCTTTTAAGAAAAATATTCAATCAATTGTCTTTAAACATTTTTCTGTCTTGAGCTGAAATAGAGTGTGAATGCTATAGACTTGTGAAGAGTTATATAAATTAAGTAAAAGTGGATTTGATAGAACGAAGAGCTTTTTGGTTTCTATTTTTTTCAGTAAGTTGTGAATAGCCTCCTGCACTAAAGAAAGACTCCCCGAGAATGCAATAAGGAGGAAAATAACATAGGTGAGGTGAAGATATGAGTACATAGATGACTTGGATTTACAGTGTATAATTGTAGAAATACTAGTTGTTCTAGCTGTTGGCAAAGCAAGATAAGAAACCAGGGAAATTAAAAAAAGTAGTAGCCTTTCCATAGCACAAGGAGAAACCTGTATTTCACAATTTTTTACACCTTATTTTTAAAAACTCTTAGAAAATTCATATTCCATGACTCTCACTTCTGTAAGGATTTAAAAACACTTGAAAAAGGGCACATGTTGATTTTGTGAAACAGCTTGAACTTAAATACAGTTTTTTCTTTCTGTTTGAAAGTTATAATATGAACCTTATAAATCATTGTGTCCTGGTGGAAGTTCAAGTCTGTGCTTCTTACTCTTCAGCCTGTAACACACCGGATGTTTCTTATAGATGCATTGAAGCTACTTGTTATTTTAAGTTTTTGGATTTTTTTTTTTTTTTAAGAAGTAGCAGTTAAATTTAAGTAGTTTAGTGTCTTTTGATTATCATCTATCTGTTTAGAAGAACAGCATCTCAAATCTCTGCTGTTGTCTAAATGTCTATGTGACTATCAGGCAAATTGCATACTTTTAAGTTTAAATAAATATCTTGGTTTTGGCTGGGATAGTGTTCTTTTTGTTTAGTATCTGATACAGTGCTGTGTTTTGTATTTAGTAAAGAGAATAATGTTGATAACACACCAGTGTTTTAGTTGTTGCTAAGTAGCACTTACCCTGATCAAGCACTTTTCAATCTCATGCTTTGCCAGTGAGGAGGGGAACAAGAAGCTGGGATGGAGCAGAGACAGGACACCTGACCCAAACTAGCCAAAGGTGTATTCTATAGCACAGTACGTCATGCCCAGTATATAAACTGAGGGTTACCCAGAAGGCCCAGATGGCTGCTGGAATTGGGCTGGGTGTCAGCCAGCAGGTGGTGAGCAATTGTGCTGTGCATCACTGCTGTTTATTGGGTTTTCTTCTCTCTCCTTTTCTAACATCATTTAACTACTACTACTACTACAACTGCTATTTATATTACTACTTTATAATTAATATTATTAATAATAGCAATTTTTTTCATTTATTAATCTGTTTTTATATCAACCCACAGGTTTTAGCTTTTTTTGATTCTCCTCCCCATCTTCCTGGGTAGGGGAATGAATGGGTGGCTGCATGGCACGTATTTGCTGGCTGGGGTTATACCACAACAATGTCTTAAAAAATATGGTCAGCAAAGAGTAATGAGTTAACTAGCTTCGTGTAAATTCTAACTAAGGAACCCCTTCTGTGGTCTATAGAAAGGGCATTTCTACTTGAGGTGTTAAATAACTTGAGTTTACGGTGAAAAATATTCTGAACAGATATTAATAAGTTTTTTATTAAAGAAAGGCCACTCAATGTTTTTTAATTCTGCTTAATTTCTTATATCAGGTATAGTAAACTTCAGAAGAATTAGAAATTGTGTAAGAACTTTGATTTTAAAAGATTTTTATGAAATGGATCTTCTATCAAAATCAATGTGTTTGGAAATAAAATATTAATTTTGTCAAACTAATTTGTCTGGTAAAATAAAATTCGGTAACATAGAAGTGTTTCAAACAAACTGTCATTTTTATATAATTACATTTTGTATTCAATTTTTTACTCTTCCCTCACTTTGGCTTATTATTTTTTTCTGTTCTACTAAAAAAAAGTGAAAAATAAAAACATCAAAACGAAAGGACATTTATTTTTTGTTTTTAAGTTTTTCAAAACCAAAATAAAAATTATGTCTGTGGTTTTTTTTGGGGGGTTCTTTTGTTTGTTTGTTTGTGTTTTTTTAAATCTTCTTGCGTTTGTGGTCAACTATTTAGAGTAGTAATAAAAAAATATTTTTTTCATTTAAATGCTAGCCATAATACTAAATACATTAAAAAGCTTTTTTTTCCACTTTTTTTTTCTATACTTATTTTGCAAGTATATACACGTTGTGAAAGCATTTTAAAATGCCCTGAAGATAACTTTCCAGTTTAGAAATAAAGGCAAACATCCTGGTTATCTTTGAGAGTTCCAAAAGTGGGTGCAGGGAATATTCTTTTCCTCAATTTCTCTCCACTGGATTGCAGCAAAATTTAGGGATCTAAAACTATTCATATTGTGGTAACAACAGACATAGCATGTTTATGAATTAAATTTTGGGGAAAGATAGCAAAAGAACATATATTTGGTAACTGTTTTGTAGGCATAAAAAGGAAAAATCATGCAACATTAATGAAAATTGTTATTCTACTTTTTGAAATAAGTATTATATTCCACAGCCATTGTTTGCAAGATAGCTTTAAGCTACAGGTTTTCTTATTCATTTCTGCTTTTCGTTGTCTATAGAAGGTAGAAACTAAGGACTACACTGTTTGGTCAAGGAAGTTAATGCAGTGTATTTTCCTGGTCATGAAGGCAGCAGCAAATCTACTGTGAGGGCAAGGAGCACAATAAAGTCATTCTGGAAGGAAATGCCTTCCTAACAGAGGTGCAGCTAAACACAGATGGGTGTCTTTTATGAAATGATTGCATCTATTTACATTAAAAAGCTGAACATTATCACTAATTTTACTTAAAGGCCAAGTGCAAGCATGCTTACTGAGTTCTGGCCTTAGCCAAATCTCATTTGCATCAGGATCCCAGGTAAGGTGTGGCATATTAAGAAAATATGCTTTGAATTTGAGTTTTAAGGGGTTTCCTTTTCCTGCTTAGGCGTGTGTGGCATACAAGACCCCATTCTTGTTCCCAGCTTCATCAATGTGCTTTTCTGCAAGCAGATGCTTGCAAATCCATGCTGTCTGAGATGACCAGACATAGGACACAGGTTTTGATGCAAAGTTACAGCATCTGTGGCATTAGGTTACAGCTAAGAAGCTTTCAGCAGGACTTAGTAGTTCTAGCTGTGCCACTACCATCACCAGTGCAACTCTGAGCTGACTCCTGTCTGTCCAGGAGGGAGCACAGGCACACCCAGCGTTTGCTATCACTTTATCTATTACAGTAGTTTAGTCCTGGAAGTCTGAAATTGTTCTGGTCTCCTAAGAAAAGACACCAAAATGTTGGTTCTTCAGAAAGAATGTCAATACGATAGCTTTAAGTCTGTGGATGAGAACAATCTAATGTCAGCTGCAATCTACATCAGCTTTTGCTTTAAATCAGTTGAGCAGAAAACTTTAAATAAAATCTCTATTATAATTAGAAGGGACTATAATCATCATAAATTGCTAAAATACTAATGCTGTGGTAAACAAAGCTGACAATATCAGTGTGATAATTATTTAAAAAATAAATAAAACATATTCTGTCATGCTTGACAAATTTAATTGAGGGATGTTTTTTATATGCAGAGATAGCAGACTGTTAGTCATAATCAAATTAATGATTTGTCCTTGCCACTTAACAAGGTTTATTTTGTGCCAGTGAAAACATAAAGGTAGCACAAAATGCATACTACGGTCATCTATATCAGAAAACGGATGAGAGTGGAAATTTCTATTTTGTCATCATTTCCATATTCAAATGGTACTCAGAAACTCAAAAGAAGGCAGATATATTTGCCCTGTCTTAGTTGCCCGTGTAAATTTTAAATTCCTCTTGTGATTGCATATGCTTTTTGTATGTGAGTAGGAGATGCAGGGATAAGCAGAATTAATGCTCTATCCTGTGTGACCAGCACATGAGAGGAGTGTGGAGAAAAGCACAGCTGTTAATTAGGTTCATGGCATTCAAACTCACATGTCCCTATAGGAGTCATCCCAAAGGCTAAACTGAGTTTGCCTTAAGTCTGACTTCTTTGTTTTGTAACCTGGAAAAAAATACAAGATTTTTTTGGTTGTCCTCATTCCTATATTTTTCCTGATCTGATAAAGATAGTTTTTTTGTTACTTCTCTAACACAGCTCTATGCTACATTGAACTGAACATTGTTCAAATGGACTAACCATTTCTGTCATTTTAATGCTGGAAAAAGACTTTTCATTGGCCATTCAATTATTCAGCTCAAAGTAGTTGAAATTTAAGTGGAGGTTATTGTTCTTTGATATAATGATATATTCAATATACTTATTTCATTCCCTTAGAATTTTAATTTCAGCAAGCACTCTGTTGCTATTTAACTCTTCCCTGAACTTGATGAGTGTCTGATTTGAGGACTTCTCTTTTTTTCCTTAAAATAAAAGCTGTGACTTTGAATTTGACTTCAAGATTGTACATCCTGCTGTAAATAGATATTTCTTGTTAGAATATACCAGTCCCGTTTCTCCTCCAGTTACTGCTAGTTTCTCAGGAAGGGAAAAATGTTAAAAAAAAAGAAGACATATCTCTGGCCTGTCAGAGCTTACAAATCCAGGGTCAAGGAAAGCTGCTGTATTCACTGCAGCTTACATTTTGCTTCTTCTGCAGAGCAATAGGAAGATCTTTGTTCTGTCACCAGTAGGTACTGCATCTGCTGAAATGTTTCCATGGAGACAGGGCATAGCTGAGCACAGCGGCAGCAGCCAAGATGCATGTCACACAGTCCTTCCACCACTACTGTATGTACATGTGCAGCTGATGAAGAGCACCTCCCTTCTTTAGGAATCTCATTTCGTTAGAAATAAAATGCTGTTTTCTTAAAGGAAAAGCTCTGTAAACTACAGAAGTGGAAAACAACAAACAAATGTATGAGAATTGTGCACAAATTTCACCGTATTTCGATAATGTTTTGGGAAACTTGAAAGCCGTGTACAGTTGAGATCCTGTTTTTTTGAGTTTGGATTCTATTTGCATTTCAGATTTATTTATATCTAGATTTAAAATCAAACATATACTGTCTTCTTTAGCATGAAATGACCTTAATTCCTTCACTCCTTCGCATTCAGAATAGATATGATACTTTGTAGAATATGAGACCATGAGCCTCTTAGGTAAGCACTTTTCCTTGTAAATTAGATTCTCAATGACAGAATTGTGTTTGAAAGGTATAATTATGATTGAAAATTTTTGTATGTTTTATTTGGATTGAAATTTCCAGTCATTATTTTTTTCATTTGAATGTACATGTTTGCTTCATGAAGGTTAATGAGCTGAGAGGAAGAAAAGCTAATGGAAATGTATTTTATTTCAAGATGCAGGTATTCAGTTTTTTGTTCGGTTGTGGTATCTGAACCGTGCCTTATTACACAACACTCTTTGGAAGAAGATAGTCCTAGGATAAAGGCTTTGACATTAAAGTCTAGAACATGCTTCACATAGCAAATGTAAGCAAAAAAGAAGTGTTTTTATGCATGTGGGAGTGAAATCCTGACCTCATTAATGTCACTTAAAACTATCTTGGTTTCTTCAAGGTATTTTTTTAGGAAAACTAAGAAATAATTAGTACTGCTATAGTAAAAACTAATAAAACTTCACTTAAAATAGTTCAGACTTTTCTAGTCACCAACACTGAAATGAACTATAAATGGAAAAATATACCAACAGAGGGCTAACATAAGCAAAGGTTAAGATGAAATGTACCGATTCTTATAAATAAAAACTTCACTAACTTTAATTGTGTCAGGAAGCATTTCCTGGCCACAGTGTCTGTAGATATGTGCAGTAATGTTGTGTGGTCCCCCTGATCTAGCTGTTATTTGTTCGTTAGCACAGAGGTTAAGGCTTTCATGCAGTGACTCGTGTGACCTCTTACAATGTCCTGTCCCTGTGCTTTTCTGGGTGGAAGATTGGTATGAATATGAAAACAAGAAGCCATAGGCATAGGAACCTACTGAGTCCCACTTAAATGAAAACATTCAGGCCATGGGTCACAGATGTTGTTTTTGCTGGGAGGTCTCTGAGGGATGCAGGATAATTGAATCCAGCCTGTTGCAAATATAGGGGAACCCTGAGACAGTGACTTTTCACAAATGATACGTTCCTTTTGTGGTCCTGCAAAACACCATGCTTGAACTCAGGGGGTTCCTGCCATGAAGGAATCTAAAGCCTGTGAGAAATTCCAGGTTTGATGACAGCCCTGGTATTTTCTAACCCTTCCCCCCCCCCCCCCCCCCCAAAAAAAAAAAAAAAAATTTCTGGAACAATACTTTTGCTTGCTGTTGAAAACATAAAAACATGATTGTTTAATGTGTTCTCATCTCATGTAGTATTTGCAGCAAACTGTATTGCAGCTGCTTAGGAGTCAGTTGTAGTGATCCTAAAATTCTTGACTTTTTTTGCCACACCTTGTTGTTTTCCAGAAGTTTAAAAAGTTATGATTTATTATACAAATCTGTTTTACATAAATCAGAGTGCCATTCTGCTGCAGAAAAAGGTCTTAAAATATGAGCTGTCTCACTGCAGCCTGGTAGATACGTCTAACCCATGGCTCAGTGTATCCTGATCTAATAAGTGTTGCAGAATGCTTTGATCTTTATCTTTGCAAGACAAAAGATTTAGGTCTATTTCATCAGATTTGAAGAGCCACTCAGTCTGACACAGAGACGAGGACAGACAAACAGATTATACAGTAATCATTTTGACCCAGCTTTTGTTTTATCTATTAAACTACTTTTATCTCAGCCCATGAGTTTTCTCACTTTTCTGATTCTCTCCCCCATCCTGATGCAGGCAGGAGTGAGCAAGTAAGTAGCTGTGTGGGGCTTGGTTGCTGGCTGGGCGTAAATCGTGACGCCAGACTATTTTCAGAGCTCCTCTGTGAACAGTAAAAGAAACCACAGAATTAATCACAAACTAATGTCTTGGTTTTGCTTGTCTTTAAGAGGTGCAGAAAGCACTTGACCCTTAAGTCTGTTTATTGTGGAAGACTGTGCCTCCACTGTTTGAACATAAGTGTGGTTTCTGCTCAGCTTTGCAGTGGAATTTAACAACCATCTTGAGATGAAAAATCACACAAGGACTTTCTGGATCAAACTTATTATGCATTCAGTTTCCCAATACTCCATCTGCTGTTTCCTTTTTCCATATCCCATTAACAAATGCTAAGCTGCAGATTGTTTTTCACATAGTAATGAGCTACGTAAGTATGCAAACAAAACAAAAGTTATATATTTCTGTCAGAATAAGTGCCAAGAACACCTCCTGTTGCAACACTACTAATGACAGGATAGCAACAGTGGAATAAAGAGAGTAATTTGCAGTATTCCCAGGTCAGCTGTACACATGGTTTCTCCAAAAATAAGTAACTGAGGCAATTTATCCTATACTTACAATGCACCAGATTCATTCCTGCTGTAATTGCAGTAGCCTCAGTGGATCTGTATCATGGAAAAATTTGGCCTTGCAGTTGGAAAGCCTCCTACAGATGGTGGTAAAAAAAAGGTGACCAGCATAAATAATGTCATTATCCCAATTAACTGGAATTGATTAATTCATCCATCCTTTTCCCCAGTGATTATGTCCAATTAAAATAATTGCCTGGATAGCATTCTATTGCTAGATCCCTGGATGAAGCATATCTTTAAAATAGCATTTTACCCATATGCCAGCACATCTACCACTACCTGGAAGTGGGGAAACACATTAAAGCTGCTACAGTTCAATATGAGGACAGAAAAGCTTTGGAATGTCTCTGAGGTACACAGACTCATGTATTACTATTGGTATAAGCATGGGGTTACCGTGGAATGGGATCTGATCTTTTGCAGCATGCAGGGGGATGGTGCTTGCTGTACAGACCTTACATTTCTAAGGAAGCACAGATACATATAGGGAGCATAAGGGAACAATGAGATAATATCAGTAGGCATAGCTAACGCTGTCAGTGGCACGACAACAACCTCTCACTGTTGTGTATTTTTGTAGGCATCAGAGTCATGGACTGGTTTCTAACCGTGTCTCTGAAGGTAGCTAGTTCTGTATATGCTTTCACAGATAGATACTCTCCTAGCTATGAAAATGTTAAAAAGTCTGACGATATCTGTCTGAAAATATTAAACATGGTAAGGAGACCTACCAAAGGCAAGAGTCTACTTTCTGATTGTGATTAGGAGATGATGGGTGTGACAGGGATGCCTTGAAAAGACAGTTTCTGAAATCACATACGAAGTGTAAGAGAGATATAGAATAGTCATTTAAAGAAAGGGATAACAAGCTCAAATGAGCTGGGTAGGAAAAGGATGCCTGTAGCCACAGTATAGCATCTGCTAAATTTAGAGAAAAGGCTGTTCTAATAAAGTGTGAGAGTATGCATAGATGTATGCATACATGGAGATGAAAAAACTGTATTTAAGAGATGTTTTGCATAGAAAATATGCAAAATTCAAGCATAGTTTGCATCTAAAAACATTAAACTCAGAGATAGACTAGATGCTTAAATTACTGGGCTGCATAACCACTCAGTACAGTAACTGGTTCACTTAAGAAAATGAGGTAGGTGAAAGCTTGGAATAAACAAATTTTTGTTGAATCTGAGCTCCTGGCTACAGGATGAGAAAATATCAAAGAAAGACATTACAGATTTAATCTGAAAGGTAGTTACATGGTACTGAGAAACAACCGTGAGTTATGTAAGTAATAGAAAATTATTTTTATTTACAAATGAGACAGTAACGAGATAAGGCATGGAAGAAAGGTATGAAGGAAAAAACTCCCATTGGCTAAGTACTGGGTAACTCTGCAGAAAACTGGTAGAGGGTTAAGAAAAGTTGTTTATGGGACATGCTAATAAAAATATAATAGAAATATACAAGGGGTGAGGAAGGAATAGGTTAATGGACATCAGCGACTTGCAAATCGACCAGGTAGGAAGCACACAGCACATCATAGAAAATGAAGCTGAATTCTGGTTTTAAGCATACACAATGTAGAATCCCTTTGCTTGCTCAAATATAAGCATCTCATGAGAATTGTGCAAGGCTTCCACATGGCCTTTACCCACCCCTTTTGCATTGTGTCCAACTTGTCATTCTAGGCAGGTTATTTAGATACCTTCTTATGCCTCATGGGCTAAAACTGGCATCTTAGCACAATTTGAGATGTCATGATGACATGTAGAAAAAGGAGCTATGAAAGTGTATGTGTAAAATATACATACAGAAAAGTGAATGTCCGTGACAGTGAAGCTGTGAAATGACCAAAATAAACCAAAGGCCTGAATCTCTCTAGGACTTGTTGACTCAAATCCTTGAATCCTTCAAAGCAGTCATATTCATGGTTGTCAAATCGGAATATTGCTGTGAATTTTTTTGTTTGTTTGTTTGTTTTCCGTTAAGAAGATTAATTTTGTTTTGATTTCCTGTAATTTGTTTCGCAGTTCACAAAACAGAGAATGGCTTTTGGCTCTTGAATATCTATAATTTTCTTACACTGTAAATCCAGTTAGATTGGGTCTTTAGGCAGAAGTAGTAACTTGTTTGGTTTATTAAAAAAGTACTTTGCTATTCAATGTAAGGAGTTTTAATTTATTATTTTGTGTTCTTAGTTGACCACAAGGAGCTCCCATTGCAGTCCTGAAATTAGGTAAAATAAAGGAAAACTTGTCAAGCTTCAGTTTTAGGAAGAAGTAGCATTACTCCAGCTGCAAGTTTTTTACTCATCGCTCGGGTCAGTTCTATGTTGCTTACTCATATTCATGGATGTTGAATGCTGCATTCGTAGAATTAATGCATTGGGGAACATTTGGTCCATGGCTTATCTGTGGGCTTTGTGCAGGAAAAATCTCAAATAAAGCCTACTGATGCAGTCAGTTCTGGTTATCTGTAATTCAAGGTCAGCATCTGGGAAAATGACCATAGACTTTTGATGAACAGACCGAGAGTAAGATAGAGCACAAAGGTAAAATCAGAAAGTGCTTTTACTTACTACAGAAAGAAATAATCAAAATGGAGGGTTCTAGGTTAGAACTACATAGAGAACCTAAGATTTGGTTTATTTTCCATGGAAATTTATTATTGGAGCAGGCATTTTAGTAACTGAAGGAAAACTGCTTTGATTGTAGGGCAATTGCCATCACTGAAATCACTTTCAGCTCTGTTCAATTCCTCTCGGTTATGTCTACAACTGGCATAGAGTGCAGAGCTTCAGACAGGTCTTTGAAATAAGTATTAAAAATGTCAGCTCCATCCATTTATATAAGACAGCACAAAACTGTCTTTTTATTTTTTTTTTTTTTTACTCACACTTTAAGAACTTAGTGTTAAAACTGTTACTATTCTAAAATCTGTTCGGCTGTTGCCTGTTCTGGAGAAGGTAAAATTTCTGGGAATCCAGAGTATGCTTAAATTTTAGACTCTTGATGTACAGATCTCCTTAAAGCAAAGACCTAAAATGCCTACATAATCTATAGTGAAAAGCAGGTGCTTTTGAAAATCTCTTGGCTATTTAAGCATAGACGACTAAGCTGAGAGGAGAGGTAATTATCAGTGGCTTTTGAGTATACCTGGAAACACAAAATAGAAAATCTGCAATTCCTGAGCTGTCCCCACCAGATATTGTGATAGCAAATTTATATTCTTATATGCAAATGTACTTTAACCCTGCACACCTTTTAACTCCTAAGCCACTAGATAAAGTGACAATCATCATCACCTTGTCTTCTCACTAACTGGAAATGTAGGGTTTTGAAAGACAGGGCCACAGCACATTAGAGGGAAAAGAGTCTGCTTGAAATGGCTGATGTACTTTTATCATTGTTTTTGCCTTTTTGGGAACTTATGACACTAACCATTTGTGTTTGCTATAATCCCTGACATTTTCAGGTCATTATCTCCTCCTCTACACATTACAAAGAGTTTAGACCCACATTCAGGGCTCTGCTGAAGATATTTACATCCTGTTGTATTTCAGCTGACAACTGCTGTTTGCAAATTCCCTACTCAGTGAATAAGAAATCGGAATTGGCCAAGAATCCAAAGCTGAGACATCTTCAGTTTTAATCCTTATGCTAAAATGTTATGTTGCCGTGGCTTAGTTATCCACTGTTCTCTTGTCGCTTTTTTCTGAACTGTAATATGCCACCATATTATACACTACACAGAAGAGGAATTGAGAGGATTGATAATGCTTTAATAGAGCTGTTAAACATAAATCTATTCATAATTATTATTATCCAACAACTAATTTCCATCTACAGAAAAAAATTAGTCATGCTCTATTATAATTTACCTATCTGCAATTAACTTGACTGGGACTTGATCCTCTCTGTTTGCAATTGAACTACAAAAAAAAAAATCATATTTACTTCAGAGGGCTTTTTTTCAGCATATATTCTTTAAAACAAGTATTTTTTGTTTTTACAATGAAATAGCTAATGAGGAAGTTCAATTTCTAGGGGCTTTTCTAGCTCAAATACAAAAAAAAAATCACAGCTAAAAAAATATTTTACAGATAACTCTTTACCTATCTGAATTTATTTACATATATATATGAATAAATATGTACCTATGGCTGTTGTACATACCTATCTGTCTATCTATAGATTTATTTTTGCTTTTGTTTTGCTTTGGTTTGTTTGTTTATCCTAGGGATAGATTCAATCCCTGCAAACCTGCAGGAAGAATGGAGTTTTGCCACCACCTGACCAAGGGGAAGAGGGCACATCAGGAAACCCTAAGGAAGCTTCCATATTTTCAATTGTAGTACCTTACATGCATTACATGCAATAGAAAACAGAAAGTAGCAGTAAATGAATAAGTACACAATTCAGATTAAAAAAAAAAAAAAAGAAAAAAGAAAAAAGAACAAAGAATAACAAATCCCATTAAAAAAATCATCCTGCAGGATCAATTTAGCTCAATTACATTTGTTTCCTGACTACAGAAGAAAATGACACACATTCTACTTTTGTATCCGATCTGACCAGGAAGTTCCATCACTGTATTTCTTTGTTGATTCTTTCTCATGCTAATATTTACTGCTTTTCATTCTGCCTTCATCTGTAATTTATCCGGTAAGCATCCATATCATTTAAGCCAATGGAACTGCTTGGTTTTTGGTTCTTTGTTTTTGGGGTTTTTTTTTGTTTGTTTTTTGTTTTTTTAAGAGTTATCATAGAATCATAGAATGGTTAGGTGACGTGGTTTAAACCCAACCACAAAAGCTAGTTCACTTACTCCCCCCCCCTTTTTTTTCTCTTTCTCCCTCTTTCTTTCCTCCCCCCCACCCCGCCCCTCCCCGCTCCCAGAGGGATGGGGAGGAGAATCGAGCGAATGTAACTCCCATGGGCTAAGACAAGAACAGCCCAGTAACTAAGGTATAACACAAATCACTACTGCTACCACCAATGATAATATTGATAAGAGAAAATAACAAGAGAAGAGAATACGACACCAGCGCCGAACGAGTTCGACACCCCCGAAGAGAGAGCGTGCCCTTCTGGGTAACTCCCAGTTACCTCCCTGGGCATGACGTGCTGTGGTATGGAATACCTCTTTGGCTAGCTTAGGTCAGGTGTCCTGTCTCTGCTTCTTCCCAGCCTCCCCTCATCCCCAGCAGAGCATGAGACACACAAAGTCCTTGGCCAGAATAAACATTACTTAGCAACAATTAAAAACAATCGGTGTTATCAGCTCTGTTCCCAGGCTGGAAGTCAAAACACAGAGCTTGCACCAGTTACTAAGAAGGAGCAAAACGGCTACTGGTAAACCCAGGACATTAGGGTTGGCTAGGACTTTGAAATTTAGTATGAAGAGAAGTAAAAGTCATACTACACAGCTTGAACTCTCTGAGTTACTTGATTGTGAAAGTGTCTGGAACATGTAGTCATCCAAGTTCATTGCAGCAACAAGAAAATTATGACCGATATTTATTGCTAAAAAAAAAAAAAAGTCAATTTTAAATGTCAACAACTTGTTAAGTCAGTACTTCTACATTAGCTCAACTGTAGGGCTTAATCTCAGGCCCATACAAACGATTTCTGCTTCTTTAGCAGACTTTAGAAAAGATGAAGGGAGCCTATTTCAGTGACAAGTCTCTGGAAAGCAGGTCACATGGACTCCTGGGCTGGTTGCCCTTTACCCACTCTAGAAACAAGTGCAGCACTGCATTTGGGTACCAGTTCTTAGGCTAATATGCCCACTTTAAACTACTGCACAAAAAAATAATGAGGATCACTGTACCTACAAGGTGACACACTATTCACACTCACCAAAAGATCGGATTCCCAAGAGCTTTGTAGGTACAAGTCACACTCGCACAGCCTAAGTTCTACGTCAGTCTTGCCTCTTACTCTCCTGTTTACCATCACTCCCGTTTCAGAGGAGTTTTGTTGATTTCATAGGCAGTCTGAAGTTTGTGGGTCTAAAACATTGGCCCAACTGGAGAACCATGGTGAATGCCAGCAGGGTGACTCCAGTGCTTTATTAGTTGCCTCTTCAAACACTGAAGAACGGAGCTCCTGCTCTTTGGGTTACTCTCCTGTGTCATTCATGTCTCCAGGAGTTCAGCCTAATGACAGACAGCTCTGTGAATTGACAGTATACTAATGGCTCCTGACATTCACAAGAGTTTTCAGGAAACAATTTGACATGATTAATGCATAATAATTTCCCTTTGCTTTTTAACAAGCTCGTCGTTTGTCAATGAACCTTTAAGCCAGGCAAGGATACCTATGCCTCTTTTAATCCTCTGTTAGAGATGAAGAGATTCTAACAAATTGTCTCATGTTGGCTACTTCTAACCTACTGGACATGCTAGGGAGGTGGAAAACCATAAAAAGGTCTGTAATTAGAAGTGACACTCTACAAACACCCACCTCACAGTAAAATAACTTGTACCTATTTACATAAATCATGGACTATAAGCAATTTGCCCACTATCCTCCAAATGCAGGAAATATTTAAAAGCTGTACACATTGCACACACATTAACAGTACAGACACCAACTAATGTAGCTGGCTGGCAGCATATCCCATCCTGCAATCAATAAGACTAAGGTGTTCTTGGTCCCTGATGCTCCCCCAACCTACCTTCAAAAAGTCACCACTGTTCTCATGCTCTCATTTTTGACCTTTTTTGACCAGTAGCAACTTTGAGACAATATCTGAAATAAGTATGTTATCACTTTAGCTGGAGTCACATCCTAGTTTGACAGGAGTCTTTTTCACTTTTGTGGAAGAAATTTTTGAGACATAAGAAAAAACTTTTAAGTGAATATTGGTGCTTGCACCTTCTCCTTTAGAACATAATTTACTGTTCTTATGAAATCAAAGATTTTCATCTTTAACATAATAGGCAACAAAACTTGAAATATGAACTAAGTTTCTTCCTTATCACATTTTTAATATCACTATTAGAAATCATTGTGGCATGCTTATTTCCCTTGATTTTCTCTAGTTATACATTCTTTTTCCTCTGAGCTTCATTTATGTCAGTCAAATACTAGAAAATAACTTACAAATTTTAATATGACTTCAGTTTTAATGCCATTATTGGATTTCCCCCCCAAAATTTGTATTCTAATATATGTATTTTTATTATAAAGAACGGAAAGCATATTTTTCTTTGAACTTTCAACTTCAGATCAACAAACCTTAGAAATAAGCAAGGAGTTCAGTATAAAACAATATGGCTTAAATAAATCCTGCTTCCTATCCTTTGAAAGGCCTCTTCCAAGCTTATAATGAAATGTTGCTATTTTGTCAGATAAAAAAAGTAAAAAAATGAAAACTAACTACTTTCTTCATGTATTGCAGTCTTCCTACTATGTGATACTCAAAGGTTAATTTTGGAAGTTGTGTAGTTTCTTGGGTTAGTTTAGACAGATATGGGTGTCTCTGAACAAAAGTATGTTTGGGTTCCTATTTATAAAGAAAGGATAAAATTATTTCGCCACTTTGCTGATGTAGCTATTAATTTTGGCTATTTGGATTGTTATTCTGTTCTGGGAAAGTTCCTATGTTTATCCCTCCCCCTCGCTCCTGAAACCCCTTAATACTTAGATTTAAGATAGCACTTCCTAGTTAGATGTGAAATCATAGCCTTGATGAGGTCTGTAAAGGCTCTTTCCACAGATTTCAATGGAACCAGAATTTTACCTCAGAGGAGATGAGGTAAGATATAAAGGAATTAGCCTAAAATTGACATTTCATTAGCATTACACTTGGACTCTTAATGTATACAAATGAAAATACTAAGAGATAGTTATCCTTGTATCTAAAAAACCTGAAGAAAATAATGTCCATAATCTGCCTGCCTTAAGGAATATCTCACACTATGAAGTATGCATTTCTGTCGATTAAGGGTCCAGAATACCAAGTAAGAAAACAAAAAAGCGATGGGACACTCAGATATTATATCTGAGAAAAAAGGGGATCTTGCTTTAGCACAGCAATAACCGAGTGTCTTCTCTGGAGAAGGTCCATACCTGTGTTTCTGCTGTGGGGATAATGTGTGTATTTTCCATTTTGGAATCACTAATGGAAGAATAGAATTAGGTTAGCAAAGTATTCTGACTTCTAAGCTATATACAAAGAACATTATCTAATATCACAGCAGGGAAATTTTAAGAGTATTTAGAAAAGAAACAAACAAACAAACAAGCAAAAATAACAAAACCAGTCCCTGGGCTATCACAAAGTAACAATAAATCCAGTGTTGCATTCAGATTATGGCTTTGACCATCAGCTACTGAATATTGTCAGCAATGATGCTGTTTACCTACAGGATACTTCCTCATTTTGACCTGAAAAAATAAAGTGTCCCCAGGAAGCTGGTCTTAATAGAAATTAAATTAAAAATCTTTCTAAAATAAAAAAAATAAAAATATAAAGCAGTCTCAGGTGTCTCAAACTGATCTTTGTCAATGAGAAACAGTTTGTCAAAAACATCCCATGCAACCACAAATAATCCCAAATGAGAAACATAGCAGTCTTGTATTCTATCAGGATAATAAAGGCATAAAAATATCAATTATAAGCTGACCTTAAGGGTTATTCCAAGTAAATAGAACAGGGTAGACTGTGTGGTTCTGATTTATGGCCTGGGCTTAAACCACAACAAGTGTGCACAGAATATCTGTGTATCCTGACAAGAAAGACCTCTTACAAGTTGTGAAATTTTAATAATACTGTGGGGCTTCACTGACTTTGAGCCTTGTTCATTCCCAAGTAAAGATTTAATCTTTCTCTTTAACAGTGAAAAGCCCCTTGCAGTTTTACAGGTCTTGAAGGCTTTACATAGTTCTGTACTTTCTATGAAACCTGAATTATAATCTCCTGTTAGCTGGAGTTCTTTCTCTTCTATCTATTTTTAATTCAAAGCAAGAGGTACAGTTTAGTGCAATTGTTTCTTTAAGTATCTCGCCAGGGGTGGCTGTTAGTCGCTTGCATGAAGTGCCTCCATTTACAGTGCCAATTTGCACAGCAGGACACTGTAGAGCAGTAGTGGCAAGACAAGGAATATTTAAAACAATATTAAACACAGTAAGAAAATGAGTAGAAAAACTGAACAAAAAAAGTGGAAAAGGAAAAAATAAGTGTATTGGTATTAGAAACATGGCACTAAGTAAAAGTACTAAAAAGCTGAGGTTACTGAAAAGAGGAAGTTAGAAATTGAACTGGAAATATTGCTGGTAGGGTGCAAATCACAGTGCACCCTGCAAGGCAGATGACATGCCAGTGTAACTTTTGATAGAGGAGAGTGTTCAGGATTTGAACATCAAGTACAATTTTAATATTAATATCTTTGTAGGGGAATAAGGATTGATTTTAAGAAAAATGGTTCCTTGTGTCTTGGCTGTTAGCAGGAGCATAAGAAACCTGGGTACAAACCCCTAGTATGGAGTAAGTGAAGATATGACTTTAACCTAGCTCAGTCCTTTATGATCTTCTTACCAGAAGTGTAGTGGGGAGGAACCCATAAAAACCCCAGTCACTTCCAAATACAACATGAAAAGAGTGTCTTCCTCAGATCACAACCTTGAGGTCATCCTGGCAGACACATATGAACATTAAAAGGTGACTGCTACTGTAGCATGCACTCTTGTTGGTTGTGCTTGTTTGCAGATTACAAACCATACATGGAGTAGGACTTATTCCAGAGCCACTCCTTGTTATCATAGAATTTTTCCTTTCAGAGGAGCTAATATAACAATGTGGAGTACATTCACACATATCTTATAATGAATGCTAACTGCTCCCAAGTCATTATTTCAACCATTTCTTTCTCCTCTCAGCTGTGTGGTTTCTTTATCTTACTGAAGAGAAAAATCAAGATAGAAATACTGATATATCCCATGTATTCATAAGAGGAAATGGCAAAGGAAATGCTGATAAACCAGTGAGATAAACCTTGTTCTAAAACTTAGATAAAAATGGGTAAAGATGTAATATTTTATTATTATTATTGTTCTATTCTTTACAGCCGTAATTATTTTTTCAATCTGTTAACTTTGTTTCACATTCATTGTCATATTTAGGAGCCTTGAAACACCAGATATTAACAGGCTACATGTATTACTATACATAAACATGTCTTTAATCCTTCAAATTTACTTATTGGGGAAAAGAAAAACAACCTAGTTTCTCATTGTTTAACTTTACAGACAGTGATCAAATTTACCATTATAAAGTGTATATTAACCAAACCACACTATGTAGATAAGCCTTATATTTGTTCATACATGGTAAGTACTGTTAGAAAACTTGAACCACTGTGATAGATGAATGTTAAATTGTCCCATTAACAGAACAGCTGCACAAGATCTTAAGACCAACAGAAGTGTGAACTGTAGATTCGGATTCATCTTCCTACATGTGTCTGAAAAAACAAGACTTTTTTATATTTTACAGAAAATGCTGCACACAGCTCTCCCAGCCCATAAATTTAGGAGGGAAGCCCTATCAGAGGCAGTGAACTGGCAGCCCCTGCCAGACAGCATCCTACGACTGGTAGGCTGGAAGGTCTTTGCTTGACGGAAACAAAGACAAGACATCAGGGTCCCATTTTTCAGGATAAATGAGCATCTTTTTCCTATGAAAAAAAAAAAAAAAGCGCAGAAATGGTACCTATGCTTCTCTTGTGGTCTTTTAAAAGTAATAACTGAGGTAATAAAATGGTTCTTTGCTGCACTGAGTTCAGCACTAGATCTCTGTCTTTAATCGAAACAAACACTTGAGAGTAGACTGCTTCCAAAGCAAGCAGCATTTGATCTGACTGTGTGTAAATGAGGGCCATAGCAGCAGCAGCTTTCATTACAGGACGAGGTACTGCTCTGCTATCCATGCTCTGATCAAGGTGCTGTTTCACTGTCACATATAATGAAAAGCAGCTCCTCAACCCAAGACATGACAGTCAGCATATAAAAGCAACAAATAGATACCATATAAAGAGCAGAGCATAAGGGACAATTCATAAACCACATAAAAAGCAATGGTCAAGACCTGTCAGCTGCTTAGCTAGGCTTCTGAGAAGTATTTATTCCCAACTACAGGGGTGGAGGTGTTTTGCAGTGTTCTTTTTCCAATTCATTGTGGTACCTAGGAGGAAAGATTGAATCAGAAAACAAGCGTTAATAACAAAAAAAAAAAAAAAATAAAAGAAGCAGTGATGGGCACAAAAGCCAGCATCCTTATAGTGAATGTGCTGAAGTACATGCTCACTATAGTGAACATTGTGAAGTACACAAGAGCATCAAATAGAAATGTTAAAAGCTTTTACACACAGGTTTGAGTGAAGTATATTTGCAGTAACAAATTCTCATAGCTGAAGAATTTGAATAGAACACCAGGTGGGTTATGGCAATAAGCACATATTTCATAGAAGAAGAGCTAGCATGTTTCTTTCACAGTTGAAGTGTATTTAAATAAAAAAAGATCTAAATAGCAAAGTCTAACAAAGCATAAAAGAAGACACAGATTTTAGAATGACTTCTTATTTTCTTCCATTGACGTAGTGCTCATTATGGTTTAAAGATGAAAAAGACTCAAGAAACAATTAAATAATGTGGAAAATAGTCTATAAAGGGATGTGCAAGGAATACTGTCTTAGGATGAATATTTCTATCACTAAGAATGAGACATCAGGAAAAGGTTAAGTAAAAAGACATTGGTTTATTTGAACAGGATGTTGCTTAGGAGAAATAGCACAACTTTTTTTGTCCCTGTATCCCTTCACTAGAAAAGGAAGGAACATAATGTTGAAAGCAATTGGGGAGGAACTGGTCAGTTATTTCACAGCTGCATGCCATCTTTGCAATCAGAATTGCCAATCAGAAAGAAAGATATGGCACCATAGGACAAAAAAGTAGTCCCCATGGAAAGGATATTTGAAATTAATGGCTATTTTTTTCCTAAATCAAACGCAAAAGCGAGCTCTCAACTCAGCTAATACAGGAAATTTTTTCATATGGGTGCAACCTGTTGAGTTATGCTTGTTTGTAGAAGTTGGCCAGACTAGAAAAAAGATTAGCTTAAAAATTGCCTGTCTCCTCTGCCCTTAGCACTGGTTTCAGTACATTACATTTCTTTAATTCTGTCATGGGGGCAGCATTTTTAACCAACGAATGAGATCACTTGCCAAATAAATGAATTAGTGCATCTGACAGTTGAAGATAGTGTATGACCTTCCACTTATTTTTGGCTCAAATAAAGCTCAGAAAATAAAGCTGCTGTAGTCAAAGCAGGTTTTTAAAGGTCTTTTGTCATCTCACTCATAAGTTTGCCAACCATGTCAGTGGAAGATTTATGAAGTCTGATTTTCCCATTCATTACATGTGGACTAGGACTAAATCAACAAAATAATGTGGGTTTCTAATTAATTTTATGCTTCAGTAGCTTAGGGATGCTGTAACTACGAATAATTGCCTTATGCTTTCCTGGCAGGGATTCAGTTACCTTTAAGCAAGTGGTAAAGGTGACAAAGGGTAAATCATGTTCACAGAAAAATGTGTAGGCAGACCAAATACTATCGTACCTAGTAAAGTACTGCTTTTTGAACATCATGTTTACCACCTAGGCCTAGACTCAGTAACTTAGACTCCAAAAGGCAAATGCTGCAATCCGCAACACATCAGAAGTCTGACAGGCACCTCACCTCTCTAGGGTGTTGGAAGGTCCAGGAAAGAAAACAAACAACAGAATAGAGTGACTTAAAACTCCACACAGACATTCTGTATGCAGCTGTTTTAAACACTGAAGACAAATCTATGTCTGAACTCTTTGTTTTAGTCCTCATAACTCCACCTGTTATAGTTAAAGAAGAAAAATACACATCCGATAAGGAATGATGCACTTTCCTGGAACATGATTTTTGGAAAAGATAAATCGTCCCACACAATGATCTTTCTCCATTCCCTAGAAAAGGAAACCAGACAATTAGTTTGGCTTAAATGAAAAATTTTGGTACAACAAAAGTCTGGGGACAGGAGTCCAACATAAAGTATTCTTTATAATTGAGAAATAGGATATCCTTTCAACAAGTTAACTGTATTAACGGCAATTGCTAATGGCAGCCTAATGCAGCCTTTGAATTCACTGTCTCTAACCCTTATAGGCATTTTCTAATACTTGAATTAAAAAAACAGTATCCATCTTCTATAGACTGTGAATTAACTTATTTAACTGACTCCTACAAATATTTTTGCATCACATTTGTAACAAATTATTGAAAATAATCTAGTAAATATCCCCAAGTAAGCAGCGTTAGCAGAATCATTGCTAGCTGGGGCTCAAATTCTTGGTTACGAAAATCTCTTTGAAAGATTTAATTTTTTTTTTTTTTTGTTAGAGTTTGCAAACTCCAGTGAAACTTTTAAATTATTTATCTATTGAATATTTGCTACTCAGATTCTCAGAAAGATTCTTCCCTTCTGAGAATTTGCAGATTGTGATGTCTAAGGCTGTGTTTTGAACTCTTTAAGAGACAAACAGCCACTTTCTCCAGCTTCCCAGCCACCTCAATTATGTTTCAAACAGTTTCACCTGCCACTCTTAAAACGGCTTGAAACCTATAGAAGGATGAAGCTAGCTTAATGTCTCTAAAATTGCCATGCAGAATTTTTAAGCTTTTTTGTCTGATGTAAGTACTAGGCTTCATTAGGTGCCTACATTCTGTGAATGATATATAGGGTGATTTACGGTAGGTTTTCCCTTGCAGTACAATGCTGTTCAAGCTCCAAAACTAAAGGCATTGTCAATATTCTAGTTTGCCTGAATACACCACCATATGGAATGACTACACTGCTACAGGGTAGCCTGAGCTAGTACCTGTGAGATCTTGTACAGACTCACCTTCTCATATGGAGGTACTTGAATACTTCTAAAATCATTCTGTATATGAATTAAGTTGTCACCAGAACAACTAAAGGACTACATAAGCTAGCTGATAGAAAATGCTGAAGCAAAACTTGAGATAAAATGTGGCCACTGCTGTGACTTCAGTGTCCTTCTCTGAAAAAAAAGTACTTTATTTCCAATCTGTATCCTGAATCACCCTGAATCTCCCTCTGCAGTAAAATGCCTAAAATATTTTTTTCTCGGAAAACAGAAGAAATAACATCTCATAACCCATATCACAGCACACCCACCATTTAAGAGCTCCAGATATAAATCTTTGTTGGCAACAGAAAGTATATGTAGATATTCCCCATTAAGCATGATACCAGCTATGTTATAGTCTCACCTCCCTCTTCATCTGGCTCAAGAATATACAAGTCTTTTTTACAAAGGGGAGCAGTGTTAAAATCAAGTTAGTGAATGCCAAATCTGGCATTTACAGAATCCCCAAACAGTTGTCCCTGTGTTAAGTAACATCCACAGGAGAAGTGGGAGATAGTGCCTGTCTTCTTTTAAAGACAGGAGAAAAGTGTGGGTCTTTATATCCCAGATGAATGCTCAAAACACACACTTTCTGGATTGAAGATGTGTGGATACAGGTCTCCTCTGTACAGGGGCTGGCCTAGCGGTTGTGATCCAGGACTGCAGTTAGGTAAGAACCCACACAGCTGAATGTTTGACATATCTTGCTGCTCTACACTGTCAATGTCTGAGCAGTTCTCAGCATACCAAGAAGTAAATGTTGGAGTTTACAGAGCTTTCCTATTATTTTAGGGGGAGTATACAGCGTTATATGACTACTGAATTGGGGTTTTGAGGATACGGACTGTGACCCCTACAGGGAGAGGCTGGCAAACTCATGGGAAAGTCCGAAGGTTCCTGAAGATAAAGCTTGTGTGGTCTGTATTCTACTGAGGAAAAGGCACTCATTCAGAAATAATACTTTGAAGTACAACTGAAAATCAGTATTATGCTATAATTAAGACTACAGAGGGCTTGATAGTGGAAAGCATTTGTACATCAGGAAATTTTATTTCTAATGTAACCTAGAGAGAGCAATAGTTTAACGTTTATACTGTTTCAGCCCAAAGATTTCCATATAATTTATTCATCAGGAAACGTAATAATTAGGTTTAGGTACCGGCCATAATTTGCAGGCTCTCTAACAATACTGTTATGCTATGGCCATTCCTTGCTTTAAAAAGGGTGAGGCTGTACTTCACGAGAAAAATCATCATAGCTTGTTTTCTGAGTTACTGACTTTTCGGAGAGCTAGGTTGTAGAGTATTTAGGGATTGATTTTTCCAACTGACAAGTTACAGCACAGGTGACTAATATGGATCAGTCACAAGCAAAGAGCAACAAGAACAACTCTTTCCAAAACATAAAATGAAAAATTTATTCTGAAGTCCTGTGTCATCACAACTAAAAGGTCCCTGATGCTTAAAAAAAAAAAAAAAAAAAAGGCATAAAACATACAGTAGCATTCGAAAAGAAAGATTTGATATCTTGGAGGTATTTTACTTCTACAGGTAATTTTAATAATAATAATTCTGTGACTGAATGTGACAATGATAAAATTGTATTTATTACATGCAAAAAAATGGTTTGTGTATCAATACTCAGTTCTCAGTACTTCAGAAAGGTAAATTTCGTAAAGGTAGAAACATCGGCAAAAGACAGTAGGAGGAAAAATTAAGTGACAAAGATAATGCCTAATTGCTTAAGTAATGCTTCATTGCATACATAATTACTTAATAAAGAAAAAAAAAAGTATTCCAATGATTAAAAATTCAGATGATGGTGTCAGTGTAAGTATTTATAAGAAATAAACAAATAACAAAAAAATAACAAAGAAGTTGCTATGTGGATTAGTGATACCGAAATTAAAAAGTACTCAATAAAAATTTCCTAAGAAGGGTGAAGCCCACAAAAGGGAATGCTTTGCTTATACCAAGAGCAAGAACAATGTGAATCAACAGACAAATACATTCTGTACTCTAAGAAGAAAGAAGTTAAAGGTGTATCAGAAATTGCTTGCAACCCACAGGGCAGAGATCCAAAAATCATCTCTCTAGATTCATTATGCAAGCTCACACAGAGAACATACAGTGTAGTCTTAATCACTAGAATCAGGGACATAGTGTCACCAGCCTAAAAAGATATATCTGAAGAATCATGTCTAGTAAAATCTTCAAAGCTGCCTTTTTTTAAAACTCTTCTTCCAGGCAAACCAGTTCTTCCAAAAGTCCAGTTCAGACACCATTGGACGAAAACCAAACATAGGTCTGACTCTTATTAGGCTCTAGGGAAGCACACCTGAATCTTCATTTCCTACTCTCATGTAATTTAGACTGGAACTTCTCTTGGAACTACCATTAGTTCTCATAGAGCAGAATCATCACTGAAGAGTCATCAGAAGAGGAGCAACAACTTCCCTTACATCTAAGATTGTTTGCTTACACTCAGAACGAGGTTTAATGAGTTTCTCTGGGGAATATATGTTCCCATGTATGGGCTGATCCACCAGCATGGTTTGTTTATCACAGGTGCAGTGACAGACCACTTTTTTGTCCCTTCCACAGGCACATGGCTTTCCAGAGCACCATGAAACATTATTTATCTTTCTCCATTCTCAGAATGGCTTGGATCCATAATTGAGCCCTTAATTTCTTTTCTCAAAGAACTAAAATCTGCCTGTTTAACTGCCAGGTGCAATGTGATGTTAATGACTGTGTAGTGCATAATTCTGTGGTATTAATAGCTGTTTCTAGGCATGCATGTACCTCTCCTATTCATTAATTCCTTTCTGACAGTTACATTTCTCAAACAGCATTTTCCCTTCTATCTATTGTGTCCCTCTTCATTTTTCTATTTGTTAAAATTAGGTTAAAATAACATTTCCTTAAATTAGAGAGTTTTAAACCTTCTACAGTGAATGAAATTTCGTGTCTTTGAGTTGGATATCCATTTTCATATTTAATACAAATTTTTCTAAAGCCTTAATAATCACTTATCACAAAGGTCAGAAACTTTAACACTGTATATTCAAAATTAATCTATAGTTAGCTCTTAATGTTTTTAATTCACATTGTTTCATCAGTAAGATGGTAACTTCTGAGCACTTGAAGCTGCTAGAGAAGCTCTTAGGTGTGAGTGATAGTAAATGAGGGCATTTTATACACTTGTAATATGAGTTTGGGTTTTTCACTAAAAGAAAAACATAATCCAGATTTCCTTTCTTTTTCTTCATGATTAATCAGGATAATAAAGTGCACCTTTTGTTTTCTGAAGTCAGGCTGCAGTGTCATTTTCCACTATCACAGTCTTTCTGAGAAATAAGTGGCTTGCACCACTGTAAAAAGCTGAAAAAGCACTAAAATGAATGCTTCGTCAGTCCCATTTGCACAGTTCTAGTTGCTCTGAATATGATATCAGTGACCACATCTATCCTGCTCTCTGCGGGAGGATCAGCCATACTAGAACACCCTTTTTAAATTCCTAGTCTTGGCCTTGAAGGCACTGGTGAGGCTGGACTGTGTTCAGTCCTGGGCCCCTCACTACAAGAAAGACATTGAGGTGCTGGAGCATGAACAGAGAAGGGCAACAAAGCTGGCGAAGGGTCTGGAGCACAAGTCTTATGAGGAACTGCTGAGGCAACTGGGCTTGTTTAGCTTGGAGAAGAGAAAGCTCAGGGTGGATATTATCACTCTCTACAACTATCTGAAAGGAGGTTGTAATGAGGTGGGGGTCATTCTCTCCTCCCAGGTAACAAGTAATAGGACAAGAGGTAATGGCCTCAAGCCGCACCAGGGGAGGCTTAGACTGGATATTAGGAGAAATTTCTTCACAGAGCAGGTTGTCAGGCATTTGAACAGGCTGCCCAAGGAAGTGGTGGAATCACCACCCCTGGAAGTGTTCAGAAAACATGTAGATGAGGCCCTCAGTGGCATGGTTTAATGGTAGTCTTGGCAGTCCTGGGCTAATGGTTGGACTTGATGACTTAAAGGTCTTTTCCAACCTAGGTGATTCTATGAGTTTAAGGGTCCCTAGTTCTTGTTTTGATCAGTGATAATAAAAGTCATGACATTTATGCCAGTAAATCACTGGTTAGGGTCTGTTAATGAACACTTGCAGACAACACCTGTTTTACTTGTGAGAACAGACTGTATGTGCTGCTATGATTGTTTTCAGTGTCTTTGAAATGCACAGCACTGTTTATTGGCAGTTCTCCAGAAGAGCAGGTGTGCCACTTTTCAGGATCCTAGTTAAGGGAACACTACTGTAGATCACTTTGGTCCATTAGATATGAGGATATGTGGACCTCCAATAGTGAAGTTGCCCAGATTAACTGTTGGTATGGAGACAACCCTTCCCACAAAGATACTCTGAGGACAAGCTCTTTTGATAAGATGTCCCAGGGGAGCCACTAATTCTCTGAACTAAAGTAATGCAAACAGTGCAGCCGTAATTTTTAAAGTATAACCAGCATCTGTCTCATCTCACACACTGAATGGTGCTTTGTACATTGCAGTAGGAATAGCTTATAAAACCCCAATTATTTGGTTTTAGAAATATAAACGAATGTTCATAGAAATGTGAAGCTAATCATGTTTGTAGCATTCTATGACATGGGTGTAGTGTTAGTTTCGAAATCTTATCTAGATGATTTCTCTAGGCAAAGCTGTTAAGAGCATAACCTCCTGATGAGAACAGATTGCATTCCTCTCTGATTTTTGAGGCCATGCATGTCAGTCAAGCTGCAGTTAGCTAGTAGCAAGAGTAAACCTATTAATGCTACCTGAAAGATAAGATAGCCCTAGCTGTCTCATTTAGATAAGTGGTCTGTATACAGTAGTCTGTATGTGTTGCATGTGTTTCTCTTATTAAAACACATAAAGGATGCATGTGTTTCTCCTATTAAAATGGTGGTTATTAAAATACTTTGCTGTCGCAGTCTCCTCCTGGAGGCGTGGGTTCGAATCGCACTTCTGACAATTGCGTTTGAGGCTTTGTGTGGGATGGTTTAGTGTGAGGTGTCCCTGCCCATGGCAGGGGGGTTGGAACTAGATGATCTTGAGGTCCTTTCCAACCCTCACTATTCTATGATTCCATGATTGTATGATTTTCTTATATGTCAAATTCTAGTTATAACAGCCTACACGTAGTGTATTTATATGTATGTAAGGAACATATACGTACACTTCTCTCTGTATTCAGCGCTAGTATAATGTTACTCTTACCAGCTGCTTAGCATAGTGAAACCAAGTATTTAAACCAAATCCTGAATGTACTTTTCCAGTCTCTCACAGTCTCTTCTATAAATACAAACAAGAAATTTGTATCAGTATAACAAGGGACTGCTAATGCCTTTTCTTTGACATCTTTATTGAGACTGTCATTGGTAGACACCCAAAGTCAATATCCCTCAGGTGAAAAACGTTAAATAAACTAATTACATTGTCCAGTTTACTGGAAGAGTATTTACATTTTTACTTCAGCTATTTCATGAATTTCAGATCAGTTTTTTTAAAATCTGGTAAACAATAGTCTAAAAACAATTGTAGGAGCTATAAAAAATGAGCTGTAGCAGTAGCTTGTAGGTAGTGAAGCAAAGGGGACTGATAATTTCTCGATTATCTCTTATTTTTTCTCTGACTTCTGATGATAGTTATAAAGGTCTATTTTTTTCTTAGATGCTTTTTATTTTTTGATAGGATACGTTTTTATTCTCAAAGCAGCTTTTGAAATTAGTTTATGGAACTTTTAAAATCACTTCTGTTTGGGTTTTTTCTCCCCTTTTTTCATAGATTCATAAGAGTTCACACTTTGATGAGGATTTGGGAGGTTTCTGCTAAAAGTAATTAAATTCAAAGGTCTTCCTAAAATCTCCACTGCTACTCCTAGAATGTTTTTATGCTTTCTTTATCTTGTATGCACTTAAAAAGCAGTCACCATTTGCTTCCTTCGCTTTTCTTCCTGCCCGTTTCAGCTGCACAAGGTGATGAGCTCTTGCCTTGATGTTGTCATTATTATTTTCCTATGCTGGGAATATGGTTGGAAAGTAGAAGTAGCTGCCTAGATGACAAATCCTGTGTAATGTGTAGTGATCAAAGATATATTCCAGCCTAATGAACAACTGTCTTTTCAGAGTTCATCATTTTTCAAATCACTGGCATTTTCAACTAGAAGATCATGGAAAATGTCTTTCTCAGAAACATCATCGTACACGAAATATAGCCATAAAGTTTCTGTATGTCCAGTCAAGCTACCACTTTATGTTTAGGTAGGAATGCAGGGACTGTGAGAATGACCACGGCAGCCTATATTTGGGATCTCAACTGCAGTCTACTCAGCACCTTCAGTAAGTCTTTAACTGGGAGACATGAAAGCCAGAAGAGCTGCAGTAGCTCTTCTGAGTGCTTAATAAAAGGATTATTGTTTACTTTGTTAGTGTTTTAGAGGTCACATTGTATTGGTGAGGTGAGGAGTAAAATCCAGAGAGAGATGAAATAAATGTATCAAAATAATGTGAGCTCTGTGAATAACTTCTGTAAGAAGCTGAAATCCTATGTGGAAATAAAGCCATCTGCGTGATTGCCACCACAAATACCGAGTCTGAAAGTAACCTAGAAATTCCAGGCTATTTTAGTATCTGAATTACTACTAAATCAATATATTTCTGCCATTAAAAGAAAAATATTCATTTTTTGTAAGAAAATTAAGACTCTTACAAATATGCATGGAAGCAAGATAGATTTGCCAACAGACAACTCTACATCTTTGAGCTAGAAACCTTTCATTAGCAACCAATGAATCTAGACAACTCCACCTGTATGCTCAAAAAAAGCCACGCAAATCCCAAGAACACAGAAGTCCACTGTTGCAGTGGTGCAACTTGAGTATTAAAGACCCAAATGACAAATTAACAGCTTGATAATAGCATGAAACTATAGTATTCTATCAAGCTAGTGAAGCTCACACCAGACATACGTGTTATTGCAGGAAGAAAATACTCAAGGGGCCCAGATAATCAGAGCTTTTACCATGTAACATGGTAAAAACAAATGGAGATCAGAGTCAGTGAATGGTGGGTGGAAAACTGCTGGTAAAGAAAAAAAGTGAATCCTGACTTAAGGCATTTCATGGTAAACCATTAAAATGCATCTTTGGTATGTTAAGGCTATATTATACCCACACCAGTAAGGAATGTACTTTTTTTTTTCTAGGTGAATATTTCTCTGGCATTGTCTATAGTAACTTTGAATCTCATTTGACACTGAGCCCCAAGGATTTTTTGGCTAGTAAAGGCATCTCCAACTGGTAACTAATGAAAGTGGCAGAGCTGGCAGAAAGTGTACATACTTTAACTTCTGACTTTGAATCTTGTATGGCTCCAGAAAAGGCAGTTCTGTTAATTCCCTTCTATTTTTAACTGTTTAAACATGAAGTTTAATCTTCAAGTAGCAAAATAAAATAGAGAATGAGTAGTATTCATTTCAGAACATTCGGAGTGGTGAAGAAGATCTCAAGATTCTTGAGTCTCTGACAAATACAAAAATTTTCACAACAAAATGTTCTCAATATAGTCCTCAATCTGTTTAGAACTTTTAAGGCAATTGAATTTACATTCAAAACATTTATTTTTTTAACTAACTGAACTGCCTTCTGAAATTATGTAGTTTGATAAAACTGATGGACAATACCTTTCTTAAACATGACATAGGATGCTAATACATATATAGAGGGACATCTGTTAGTGCTAAACAAAAATGTGGGCATCAAGAAGAATAGTTTTTACAACAAATGTACATTAACACTTCTGTTCCAGTTTGCTTCTCATTCATTAACCTATCCACTGTGAATCTAAACATACATTTTTCTTCCGCATTTATATAGCAATTATAGATTTCCCAATTAATTTATTGGAATTATTATAGAACACTGTCTAGGTTCACCTACACCTGTAACATCTAAATTATTCCATAAGTAAGAAATCATCACTCAAATAGTTCTTGGTGCTACTTGAAACAGGCAAAATGCAGTTACTGTTTTTCTTTTTCCTGAATATACCAGGTTGTTGTGAACGATTTTAGCTTATGCAAAACTTTATTTTTATGAGTATTACTTTATTTCAGTGAAGAGTTCTTTCTTATCCCTGTATCTTGTGTCATAATATACTGGACTTGGCTCTTTCATTCTTTAAGATCAGTTTTACCTAACCAGGAAAATGTGACCAGCTTTTTGTTGGCAGTGAATAACAACATTATTTTTTTTCCCCATCTTTATGAATAAAGGCTTCAGGAAATAATTTAATACTACTACTTCTAAAAATATAGTTTAGTAATCTTGATGCCAGAATCAGAACATGAAACCAGATGCAGCAAGCCTTAGTAATGTTGTCTGAAAATTGGTGAGACAGTGAAAACTGAAGAAGTTGTTTGGTTACTAGTAAGTAAAATCTGACATTCAAAATTGATGGATTGGGGTGATAAAATTCCTTAACTGTGAGTAAGACAAACAATTTCAAATGCAGTTTGGGATAGGAGAAACTAAATTTGAAATTAAATGTAGACAGAAAAATGTACTACTTTCATTACAACATGTCCTCTATTGATTAGTTGGCCATCTTTATTGTTATGCTGTGTTTATAAACTAGAGTCAGTAATCATACTCTGAATATGAATGTAAACATTATTATATGTGCATATTGCAACACTCCAAACTCACTGTATAATGATTTTTAATTTCAGCACTGCATCATTTATAGAATGTCTGCAGTCGGATCCAGTTTAATCACCTCTGTGTAAGCACACTTTAGTTTCTTATCTCAGGTGTTTTGCCTTTGAAATTAATAATTAAGTTTCAAAATAATTCATAGAATCATTGAATGGTTTGGGTTGGAAGAGATCTAGATCATCCAGTTCCAACCCCCCTGCCATAAGCAGGGACACCTTCCACTAGACCAGGTTGCTCAAAGCCCCATCCAACCTGGTCTTGAACACTTCTAGAGACAGGGCATCTACAGCTTCTCTGGGCAACATGTGCCAGTGTCTCACCACCTCATAGTAAAAAATTTCTTCCAAATTTTAACTTATTTAATTAGTAACACTGACTGTAAATTATCCCACGCTCCTCATCAGATAGAGTTCTTCCCCGTCATTAGGGCTAATCTTTAAAAGACAGTATGTGAATTTCAGATCATAAAGAGTTCAGGGTCATCAGTATACACAGCTGTTTTCATGCTCTTTCAATATGTGCTTTTAATTCACATGTAATACCTGGTAATTGCTTGTCAAAAGCTGAGTATGACTGCAAATTGATTTTCTGAGATGTACCTTTCTGTGAGAAGGTGTCTAGTTTCTCCAGCTGTTTTGTTTGTTTGGAGGTGGGTTTTTTTGTCAAAAAAATGAACATACAAAATTTTGGCATGACTATTTGAAAATAATTGAAACGCTTTCTAAAGAATCATTTGTTGCTGGTTCATCTTGCTAAGATATCAGACATCAGCAAATATTTCATCATGTCCAGAAAGTTTAGTGATTTCTGGAGCTTGAGATATGCTATCCTGCTTTAAACATATCCTTTCAATGTTAAATCCAAACTACTGTGTCTTGGCATACAAACTCACTAACTTGAGTCAATGATGATGAACATTTTCAGAACAATGCCCCAACCCAAGCTGACCCAGAAATCTTCACTTCATGGTAGAAACAATTCTATGTCTATTTGCTACTCAGTTCACGTAGAAATAAAATTCTATAAGTATATGATTTAGAATTTTTCTATGGCAGATGATGCATGATTTCATAATATGTTACACAATTACGGAGTTTCTAAGACTTTTTAATATGACATATGGCTACTGGTGAAAAACATCTCATTAAAGAACATTTCTTATTACGCTGCCTGATGAACTTTCTTCCCACTATTTTTTTTCATTATAAAAATAGTATTTCCATTATTATTTTACTGTCTCAGCCTTTTCTGCAAGTACCCGTGCATACCATATTCTGGAATTATAGGTTCAGTGGAGCAATATTTGTTACCCTCTACTGCAGAATTCACACAGGCCTAAGCAAAAGGCGCCCAAAGAACCCTTTTCTGGGTCAACACCTAAGGGAGGGATAAAGGTCAAGATGAAAAGATGAAAATTACCGAGGAATCAGTACTCCACAGAAATTGAAAGAAGTTACACTTAATTGGAGACTAAATTAGACATCCTTGCATCTTTTTGCCTGCCTTTAAACTAGAAAAGGTTAAGAGGAGCAGCAGATGAGAAAAGCTGACCACAAAACTAATGAAAAAACACAAATGTCTAGGTGATCAAATGATACAGGACAGTGCTCAGTAGGTTCAAAGAGTGTGGGTTTAATTAGGGGCAACTGTGATAACAGGCAAGAGAAGAAAGCTGTGGGGTTTCTTTCCTAATCACTGAGTTTGGATTGATGTATATAGTACATGGTGTTTTATAGAAAAATCACCACAAATCTTGGACACCGAAACTATCAAGGTTGCATAGATAAAGCTTCTTACACTGCTGTGAAATTGCAATGCAATTCTCATCTCCTAAGCATTCCACAGTGACTCAATAGAGCATCAGGCCTGTGACAACTAAAAGTGAGATTTCACTCACCTGGCTTTATCAGTTCTTGAGTGTTGGTCCTAAACCTAGGGGAAAAGAACTGAATACAAGACATCTGAAAAACTCTGCAAAGTTGTGCAGAGATAGATATCATGCTCTAATTAGTGTGTTGCATATCTCACACCTTGGATTTAGGTAAGAAATACTGTCAGATCCCCTTGGATCACAATGCAGAACAAAGAGAGGATCTAGGAAAGTATTGGACTTTTTCTGGTTCAGCTTCTTACCTTTTCTACTAATTAATACAGGAAATATTTTCCAGAAACTGATTGAATTAATGTAGACTCCTACCTACATTCAATATTTCTATTTTAAACAACATCTGTGAAGACCACAGAACACCCATGGAAATCTTCTTATACAAACATTCCAGAGAGACAAGTGTGAGTGTTAAAGTATCCAGATACCAACCAGGAGAAGGGGAAGCAATTCACTTAAGAGTGTAACTGGAAAGGAAGGACCAAGGAATATGACATGCTTTGCTACATGTAATGCCACTATCAACTGGCAGTGTCTAGGATTAGCATTTTAACAGGACTGTCATACTATTGCACTAGGTTTCAGCAACATTTTAACTGTCATTATAAAAAACGGGGAGGTCTGCATTAAGTAGTTTTGTAGATTAAGACAAACTGGAAATAAGTCAGTCAGAAGGATTTCAAGTGCATCAGTTTTCCCTGCTAGGAAGAGACTGGAGATAGGTAAACTTTTCACAGATGCTGTGGGCATACTTCTGCTCAAGTTGGACACTATAATTTATTGGAGTATTTTATTTCCTACAGATTTTTAAATACAAGCTACTAAACCTGAAAGTTTTTTAATTTAATCTAGTAAGGAAAAATGAAAATCTGGAAGGCCTTCTAGCATTGATTATTATACATTGGCACTTAATAACCCTCAACAATAATCAGAGTAATAGTAGCTAAGACTAAAGTCAGCTCTGGGAAGTTACTTCAAACAAACATCCTAAATGACAGGCTGCAGAGATTTAGTTCAGACACTGAAATATGCAGCCTCTCTTTTGTGTGCATTTCTTCTATCAGTTTCTTATTTTTCAGTCAAGACTTTAAGTCTCCACTGCATTAACATGCTGTTTTGTAATTCTGACTTGCCTAGTTTGTGATGATTTTAATCGGATCTGACAAGCATAAAGTATGCTCCTTTCTGAAAGCAGCACTTATCAGTAAGGTGTTTTCCAGATCAGCTTTTAAGAATACTTGCAAATTAAAAATGAAGTTTGTGAAACACTGAAATTGGAGTAAATTTTCCAGCACACTACAAAGTCACATTTGGGGCATGTTTCTCACACAGTGGGTAAAAGGGAAGTCACTCTTTACAAGTCTTGACTAGTGATCATCTACCAAACTGAAGAAAATGAGACAAAACAGTAAATCCATGTCATTATAATAATGTTTCTTACTTTCATAGGAGGATCACTTTGAGGAGGGGTGGGTGTACTACCTGATTTTGAACCTGCTTAATATTTGCCAGTCAAAACCAAGCTCTTCATTCTCTGTTCTTATTACAATTCAAAAAGAGAAAGTAAAAAAAGAGAAGAAAATAGAAAAAGTAAAGATAGTAAGTGAAATTAAAAGAAAACACTTTTTAATGATTTAAAAGGTTAACATGATCTTTCAAGATGCTTGTTGCCTAATATTAAGTGCAGAGAGGCCTTTTGGCTTTGCTGTTCCATATTCAGTGCTTCAATACTGAATTTAAATGTAATTTGAGTAAGGATATACTGCTGCTTCAGATAGTCTTGTCATATTAACTGATTCCAATTTCTAACATTTATTGGCATTAAAATTTTAAAAATAGTGTGGTTTCGTGTGCTAACAGTAGAAGCATTTCATAGAGGACATGGCAAATGCTATCCATATATTCTGAAAACCTCCACATTACAGAATGGACATTCCAAGCCTCGGGGGGGAAAAAGCACGGAATGAATCTCACAGAGGTTTCCAGCATAACATGGGTAGATCCAGGAGTCAAACCCAAGTTTGGCATTTGCAGTAAATTACTTCAAATTAAGGGAAAGAAAGGAACTTGAGACTTACATATCTCTCATCACAATGTCTCACATCACAATTTAGTACTCATGTATCTCTATCACTGTTTAGTACTCCAGTTGTTAATCTAATGAGACAAATTTTTTTAATCTCACCTCAATGCAAATTAGGTTTTTCTCATGACAAACAACAGAACAGGAAGAAGAATATTGTTCCTAGTTGTCATGGTTTAAGCCAAAAAACAGACTAGGGACAAAATGGGCCCCCTGAGGAAGCTTTCGGGAGAACTGGCTACACAGGATTTGGAGAAGGCTGAGGTTCTGAATGACTTCTTTGCCTTGGTCTTCACTGGCAAATGCTCTGACTGCACCACCCAGTTCTTAGAAAGTAGACGCAGGGACTGTGAGAATGAAGACCTTGGGCCCACTGTAGGAGAGGATCTGGTTCGTGACCATCTTCAAAATCTGAACGCTCACAAGTCCGTGGGACCTGATGGAATCCATCCGCGGGTCCTGAAGGAGCTGGCCAATGAAGTTGCTAAGCAACTGGCCATCATATTTGAAAAATCATGGCAGTCAGGTGAAATTCCCGACGACTGGGAAAAGGGAAATATAGCCCCCATTTTCAAGAAGGGGAAAATGGAAGACCCGGGGAATTACAGACCAGTCAGTCTCACCTCTGTGCCTGGCAAAATCTTGGAGCACATTCTCCTGGAAGGCATGCTAAGGCTCATGAAAAACAACAAGGTGCTTGGTGACAGCCAGCATGGCTTCACTAAGGGGAAATCCTGCCTGACCAATTTGGTGGCCTTCTATGATGGGGCTACAGAACTGATGGATAAGGGTACAGAACTGATGGATACAGTGGGCCCAAGGTCTTCATTCTCACAGTCCCTGCGTCTACTTTCTAAGAACTGGGTGGTGCAGTCAGAGTCTTTGCCAGTGAAGACCAAGGCAAAGAAGTCATTCAGAACCTCAGCCTTCTCCAAATCCTGTGTAGCCAGTTCTCCCGAAAGCTTCCTCAGGGGGCCCATTTTGTCCCTAGTCTGTTTTTTGTTTGCTACGTACCTGTAGAATCCCTTCCTATTATCCTTAACATCCCTGGCTATGTTTAATTCTAACTGGGTGTTGTGGTTTAAACCCAACCACAAACCTCTTTTACTCACTCCCCCCCTTCTTGCCCTCCCCCTGCTTCTGGAGGGATGGAGAGGAGAATCAAAAAGAATGCAACTCCCACGGGTTGAGATAAGAACAGTTTAGTAACTAAGGTATAACACAAATCACTACTGCTACCACCAATAATAATAATGCTAAAGGAAATAACAAGAGGAAAGAATACAACACCTCAACACCAGCCGACCAATAACTCACCCCACTCCCCCCAGCAGAGCACCGACCGATACCTCCTCCAACCCTCCAGTCCCAACCCTTCTGGGTCACTCCAAGTTACATCCTGGGCATGACGTGCTGTGGTATGGAATACCTCTTTGGCTAGTTTGGGTCAGGTGTCCTGTCTCTGCTTCCTCCCGGCTTCCCCTCCTCCCTGGCAGAGCATGAGGCTCAGAAAGTCCTTGGCCAGACCAAACATTCGAGCAGCAACTGAAAACATCGGCGTTATCACCACTGTTCCAAGGCCAAAAGATCAAAACACAGCACTGTACTAGCTCCTAAGAAGGAGAAAAATGACTGCTGCTGCTCAACCCAGGACACTGGGCCTTAGCCTTCCTAACCTGGTCCCTAGCTTTCCGGACAACATCCTTGTACTCTACCCAGGCCGCCTGTCCTTGCTTCCATTTTATATAAGCCTCTTTTTTCCTTTGAATTTTCCTCAGCAGCTCCTTATCCATCCAAGGAGGTCTCCTGGCCCTCCTGCTGCACTTCCTTCTAGTTGGGATGCAGCACTCCTGAGCATGCAGCAGGTGATCCTTGAATATATACCAACAAGGGAAGAGAATACAAACACTTACCACTCACCAAACAATACCAAGCCCAGCCAAGCAGTGATCTAACCCTTCCAGGTAACTGCTCCCAGTTTATATAGTGGGTATGACGTGCTGTGGTATGGAATACCTCTTTGGTTAGTGTGGGTCAGGTGTCCTGTCTCTGCTTCCTCCTGGCTTCCACTCCTCCCTGTCAGAGCATGAGACACAGAAAGTCCTTGGTCAGAGTAAACATTACTGAGCAGCAACTATAAACATCGGTGTTATCAGTGCTGTTCCCAGGCCAAAAGTCAAAACCACAGAACTGCACCAGCTACTAAGAAGGAGAAAAATGTCTGCTTCTGCTGAACCCAGGACACTAGATCAGTTTTGGTCACCTTTATTTCTGCTCAAAACTTTCCCTTTATTTTTCATTATTACAGTCAAGAGTGGCAGTACCCTGTGAACCATTCATCCAGTGATTGCCTTGTGTGTTTCCCCTGGTAATTAACTGCTTGTTTAGAATTATCTTTTCAGCACGTAAAATATACTTACTTTTTTTACATCTGTACTTTTTTTTGGCAACAAGCCAGTCCTTCCCGATTCTCTTTGTTCATCAGAGTACAGCTTTTTTAATATCCCTAAACCTTTTCCTTGCTGTCAGGAAGAAGACAACTAAAATGCATAACGTAATCTGAAAATCGACACTAATAGGGATCTAAAGGAAAAACTCTAAGAACAGCTTTTCAAGAGCACACAGCTGCATGTAAATGAGCACAGATTCCTTGGAAATAACCCAGAATGTCAAAAATATACTTTGCATTGTTTTGGGGGTACACTGTTTCATATTTTGATTTTCTCAATATCTTTCATAGAAGGTACATATTTAAAGAATCCTTTTATTTAAGAAATTTCTAGCCCTTTTTCCCTATCACTCATTTCCCTAAGCATGTACTTAATATCTTGATCATGCAATCATCTTAAAGTTACCTGCTTGTATGTAAACTGCGAGCTTGTACACGAAAACAAATATGAGCTACATGGATGCAAAATATAATCTGAAATGACAACAAAAAGATTTCCAGAAAAAAATTTAACACAGCCACATTATTCTTTGTAAGGAAATACTCAGTGATAATAAATACAGCTCCTCAAAACACTTTCCATGTTGTAAATGAAAACAGGCTGTAAGCATTCTATCAACAGGAACAGGAAAGACTATTTTTATCGTGGTGAACAATCCTGAACAGTTTTCTGCAGTATTCATCTTGCTCTTTCTTGCTTTTTTCTTTTTTTTTTACAGTGGAAATCAGTGCTGGTTTTCGTGTCTGGTTTCTCTGAGTACCTCAGTTCAGATGGAAATCGTGTACTTATCTCCAGCAAAAAAACAGTATATTATTTCTCAAACTGTTCCTGTGCCACCTCTGTTTTTAGCACTGATAATAACAGGAAGGAATTTTTTCAAGCCTAGCTTTCCACCAGGAAGCTCAGTACTTACCGGTAAGGCTAAGTAGTAAAAGTGTGCCCTGTCATGACATATTTTTGTAACATTGCATAACAAACTACTTTGTAATTGTCAAAAGTGGAATAAGACTGAAAGGAAGCTATTTTTTAGTGACTGAAAAGGGAAACTACCAACAGCATTGAATGGAAATATTTAAGAGAAAATACACATTAATCTACATTAGTCCACATTTGGCTCTTTCCTTGTCTTCTGTACATATCTGTCAGTATAGACATACCCTTTATATTTAGTATCTCTTAGTTTTTTAAGGAACACAGCAGCAAACAGAAAAATAAATGTTTCTACATCTTCTGAAACAGGATTCTTCAAGTATAGAATAATGATTTACAGGCATAGAAAGCACGTGGTGAAAGAGATATAACCACTGTGCAACTGTTGTCCTGTGAAACAGATCCATGTTGTACTTAGCTGTAGTCTTCCTATCAGTTGTAACCCTATTCCAAAAAAACCTAAACAACAAACAGCTGGGTTTTTTTACATTTGCTTGCCTTTATTCAAAGCCATTAGTAGGATTTATTATTGAACTTATTGAATAATTAATTATAGAATGGAGCATATCAGTATGCTATGGCAATTACCTTCCATAACATAATTCATGACCATTGCTCCAGTGAGCTGTTGCAGACAACCAAAAAAAAAAAAAGTGAAAAAAAAAAAAAAAATCTGTGAAATGTCAATTATAATTTAAACAAAAACATACTCTGGACAGATCTATTGAAAAGACATTTGACTGGTTGTTAATAATACTTATGCAGGGGGAAGTTTTATTCTATATTTTCCTATTGGTAAAAATATTGCCTCCAATGACATTGAGTTGGGAATATGGTTCAGATTCTAGAGTTCTGCTCATGGATTCAATGAGATTATAGATCTGAAATTTTGGAAGATAAAAATTTCCATCTTACTGTTTTGCTTGAAATTATCTTCACAATAAGTCTGATTAGGAAACCCAGTAATGTATTCATCTTCTGTTATCTTCTACAGTTCACTGATCCTTAGTCTTTTTTCAGGGTTTAGCAGAATCTGTAATATAGTATCAAACTCTAAATAGCTTTGCATTCTAAAGTGTCCAAAGGTCATCTTTTTTATAAGCCTTCTTAGTGGGTGCTCCAGGGCATGACATCCTCCAGTTGTTAAAAATAACTCATCTCATCCTTTCCTTGGAAGAAATATGCTTTGCAAATTCAGGGTAGTCTTAAATTTTTCCTTTTATGCTTCCAGCCTTTTAAAGTTTTGATCTATTTTAACAGCCACTTAAAGATGATGTTTTATTAATTTTGTACAAAGCAATATATAAAAAATAACACTGTAGTCCACATAGACTCGGATTTCTCATCACGTGGACAAATTCAGGCTAGCGAGAGGTAAACAAATGCAAAAACATGTACAAAAATTAGATATCAGAAACAAAAAGAAAACTGTGACTAAGCAGTGGAAGCCCTGGAAACAGACTTGTGTGTTATAAGAAATAGGCATGAAGGGTAAAATAATGTATTGAAAGAACGAAAATATTCTTTCAATTAAACTTGTGTTCACATTTCCTATTGCAGAAGCCAGAAGACCTTAACAGAATGTCTATAGTGGGATGTAGGTCCATGTTAAGACATATACGCATGTCTGCAGATGATCTAAGTGTATTACTGAGGTAATTAAGTCAATGCAGTCAATCGAAACCAGAGGAGGATTCAATGCACTGTAGACAACACAGGTCCAAGAACAGCTAAGTTAGTGCCTTATGAAACACATAAGCACATTGTGTGTGGTTTCCACCTATTCTGGAAATATACTGGCCTCTTTTCTCTCCTAGTAGATTTGATCACCTGTCACTTATTTTCAGAAGAGAGGCTGGAGAGTTCCCTTTAAAGGAATGTATTTTTTAGTGGCCAACAGAATTGCATGTATGCGATCTCATTCATATCTCATTCTCAGTGCATTTTTCTTTATTTCCTCCTTGTATTACTGTGAAGGGGGGAGGGGTGTGTGGGTGTAGTGTGTGGGTTTGTTTGGTTGTTTTTTTTCTTAAAAAACACCAGTGTGTAAGAGCTTCCTATATCTGGGGCAAGACCTATTACGAGTGAAAACTGCAGGAGATAAGGCTGATTCTTAAGGTTAATTCACAGCTCCCAGAATAGGGAGTCTTTATTGGGGTCAAGCAGGTTGCAGGCCAGATAGAGTTTCCAAGCAATGCATAAGTCAGCCTGTTTGTTGTTTTGAGCAAGGTCTATTTGGCTTAAAGTTTTGTATGAATTGTCAAGATTTAGGAACAACCCAGGAGGCAGAGGACTTGGCTGTGCCTTTCTGGGGAAGCTGGAATACAGAGAAGCAGTACAGGTTCTCATCCCTGAAATGAGACAAAGGCCTTTTTATACAATCAATCATTTAAAAATAGCTGTTCCACAAGGATCAACAGGTTTCCAGTTTTCTAGAGTTTAGCACATGCAATAAAAATTTAGACACTGTGGTGCTGCATGACAAAAAGATACCTATAGTTACGATTTGTTGATGTTGCATACAGGAGAATAAATAGTGCAGAGATGTTAACTAAAGAGATGTAGAGAGAAGGAAAGCTATATTGGTAGATATCAGTGTTAAAGAATTAATTTAATTTTTAATCTATTCATGAGATCAATAGCACTCTGTGATGAGCATCTCAAAAGGTTAGTTTAATCATCCAAGCAGTAATAACATATCCAATACCGTAAGATTAATAGTGCCACTCTATAGAATCATAGAATGGTTTGGGTCACCCAGTTCCAAACCCTCCTGCCACAGGCAGGGACACCTTCGACTAGATCGGGTTGCTCGAAGCCCCATCCAACCAGGCCTTGAACACTTCCAGGGATGGGGCAGCCACAACTTCTTAGGGCAACCTGTGCCAGTGCCTCACCACCCTCATAGTAAAGAATTTCTTCCTAACGTCTCACCTAAATCTCCCCTCTTTCAGGTTAAAGCCATTGTCCCTGGTCCTGTCACTACATACACTTGTAAAAAGTCCAGCTCCAGCATTCTTATAGGCCCCTTTTAGGTATTGAAAGGCTGTTCTGAGGTCTTTGCAGAGCATTTTTGTCTCCATCTTTCCCTTTCTCTCAAAATCAAATGGTGTGAAAGTGAAAACAAAAAGAACAAGGCTCTCAAGATTCTTCTCTCAAAGAATATGGATAACAATTTCTATGTTGTAGAAGGAAAAAATCTTCCTCTTCCCTCATGATAATCAACCAAAGTCTTAAAGAAAAACATCTTCAATCTACATTCCATTTTTTCTTTTTTTTTTTTTTTTTTTTCCCTCCTAGGGTTTTCCTGTGAAAACTGGAAGTTTTCCTACTTTGGGTAGAAATGCTATTTTGCAAATTATTAGTTTCAGGGACTTGAAATTAAGAAATATAATATTTTCCAAAAGGATGAATGTAAATACTCTACACAATATATCAGGTGAATAGAATGTAGAAAGGAAGAAAGAGTCACAATTTGAAAACAGTGGTTTTTATGGTTACTGACTTTAAGAAAAAGAAGTCACTCTGAATTTGTTCCGTTAATTAATGGATTATTTAGTAAATGAAGAAAATTTAAATTGTTACATTTCATTAATTTAATTTTATCTACTGGGTTTCTTCTCAAACTTCATATATATTCATGCTGTCTATAGACTGAGTTACACAGTTTATTTGAGTTCACTTACATATACCTGTAAGCAGAGCCAGCAAACGAGTGGCTGTCCTTTACAACAAACTTCTTGAAACAACTGCTAAAATACTAGACCAATAATCATGTTTCATTCAAAATGACAGTTACAAAAAGAGGTCTTGACACAACATTTCAATCTCTTTTTATTAAAAGATCTGCTGTTATAAGAGCTTAGTGTAGAAGACAGAAATACTGTTTTGTCCTAAGAAGAAAACAGAGAGTGACAAGTGATGGATATTGTGGCAGATCTTCTAAGAGGTTAATGCAATCAAGTTCTTTCACTAAAAAAACCAACCAAACAAACAAGGAAAATTGTCCTGTATCAGATTGATGAAGGGTTACAACAAGACTGTAGTTGCATGAAAAAAGGCATGTTTACCATTTTTCGATTGTCAGAATTCTTATTCAAAGTGGTATCCAAAGCAAATCAGCAGAACAAATTTTAGATTCCTCTTTTTCTTCACTAAGTAAGTTCAGAATAGGGTTTGGGATAACTAACTTAGATCTAGACAACAGGCTTTTAGGTACATACAGTTAAGCAAAATTATTTCCCCCTCATACAGTGGAACAATCTGTAGAAGATATGACTCAGCTTTCTATTTTCCTCACTGGGATTTCCTGATCAGCTAATTTCAGCTCACTCAACATCTCTTCTATCTGCAGCCAAGAACTCACGAATATTCAAATTATAAACCAGAAATAATGTATAATTTTTGAAGAAATGAGAAGTAGATTACTAAATAAAAATAGGATAATTAAGTGAAACTAATAATGTAACTTCATGATGTGTTCATTTGTTTATGGAATATTCATCAAGAAATCTAGGAAAACTCTAATTTTTAGCTCACAAAGTGGAGATGATTGTTACTACTGATTGATACATACCTTGAATGGTGGCATAGAAAGTGCAAGAATTTTTCCAGGCTTTTGGTAGTATATATTTTTCAATTTTACACCTTCATCTAAGATAAATCTTCCTGCTTCACCGTCCCAGAAGGACACAGAATTCATTAATACTGAATGAACCTCCTGCTCTTTCACTTCCCTAGAGTTAATCAGCACCTTCTGCCAACTCATTTCTGGACAGTTTAAAAAAAAAAATTGGGTATTTGTTGGGAGACAACTCAAACACTTGGATTTCTTAGTCTGTTTCCATGTTTGTGTGATTGATGATATCGATCTTAAAGGAGAGAGAAAGGAACACACTCAATCTCTCAGATGTTTTTCAGGGGGGGCTGGAAAACAGCATTTGGTAATGCATGAGCTGTTAGCAGCTTGTCTGCCTGTTTTGAACTATCTCCTTTCACTCTGAGGGAAGACTTCTTGGATTTGTGACTTTGCAAAGGTAGCCTGTCTCTCAAGAAGTAAAATCAGTTCCTCTTGGGAGGAACTTGTCAATATTTTTTTGTTACACTAGATTTTATTTATTCTCTGTTTCAATAATATCCCTTTAATGTACATAACATCCTTAAATATTTGCTTAATTGAAACCCAATCCAAACACACAGGAAATGCAAATAAAAGTTGTTACTTTTACAACATCATTACAAGAATAATAGCCACAAAATTGGATCAGTATTTGTTTAGTGAATTAATCTCACCAAATTTTGTTCCAGAAATTCTTTCATGGTAGCAGTAATTTTAAACCATTGTGTATTTTTATAGCCTCCCTCTAGAAAATATACATCAGGAATATGTCTGTTCATGAAAGAGCTTCTCTAGAGTATGCCAAATCCGACAAAACCTATATTCCAGTCATGGAGCAGGAACATACCATGTTCCTGCCTGTCAGGATAGGCAGGCTGGATGCAATAAGTTTCATTTTGCCAGGAATTCTTAATCCTATGTCCTGTTAGTCTGAATCTAGGAAAGCACAGTGAAATAACTTAAATGTAAGAAGTATAACTAACAAGAAGGCAAAAAATAAGGCACTGCAGAGCATTCTTCTTGTGTCTGAAGTTCTTTATTGTGAGGGTATTTGCAGAAGTGGTGACACTGCAGTAGTGCTGAGAAAGAGGAAAAAAGGTTCAGAAATAGAAATATCTGGAGTAATTTTTCTTAGTATATTTATTTATTCATTTTTATTGTCTGTGCCAGAATGAAATTTCCGTGAGACACACAATATACAGAATTCTACCTTTCACAAATCCTCAAGCAGAGAGAGATGCCTCAAAAACACATAATGAAGAAAATGCATAATGAAGGAAAGTCTTTAGAAAGAGGCTGTTTAAATAATTAAAATAGCTGGCATGGTTGAGAAATGAGTTCTATTGACAGTTGTCATTTATTTTTAATCTGTTCAAAGCAATCAGATATTTAAAAGAAATTACTTTGTAAAACTTAAAGGAGAAGATTTTATAAAAATATTCATTGGGTTTTTTTTTATTTTTTTATTTATTTTTTAGAATTATAACCAAGAGAAAGGGGCAATACTGCCAGATTATGAAATGAGTATGGTAGATACTTAAAATGAATAAGAGGGGTATCTGATCCTGGCAAAAATTTTTAACAGCATGCAAGTAGACATAGTCTCGTAAGGACTTACATGCTATGTCTTTACATTTTGCTGTTGTAACTGTAGCTATAGGAAAAATGCTTTATTTTGATTAGACTGCATTTGATTAGCAACAATATTTAGGAAATCTATAAAGAATATGTTTAATTTGTAGCAAGGTAGTAATGTGTTGCCTGTTATAGGCTAGGTCCGATACATCAGCTGATGCTAGAACTGGATTGAGCCTCATTAGCAGTATTAGCATGTCCCTCCACATTAGCATGTGAGAACGGGAGATAGATGGTTGCAGCTGCTTTAGTTATCTGCATTTCTTTGCATTGTGCCACACAAGCACACCTGAAACATGAAAGATGTGGTACATTACTGTAGTAATACATTAGGGTTATCTTATTGTGAAGAAATAGAGATAGCAATACAGCATCTTGATGGAGGGAACAGAACTTGCTGAATTTATATTTTTTCTTTCTGTGAACAATGTAGAGGTTTAAAACATTATTCCCATTCCTACCTAAGAAGAAAGAAAGCCCTGTAATTGAAAATGTGAAAAATTGAATGCACTAACATAGTGGATTTTTAGCATAACAATGCCCTTAAAAAAATTTCTTTCTGCTGTTCCCAAAGGAAACAACTGTATATGGTAAAAAGACCATTTAGAAACTAAAAAGGAGCCACCAAAAATCCCCAAGGTGACTGATTCTTTTCAGTTTTCTGTTTGTATTTCAGGGCCCTGTAGGATTTTTTTACATCTTGCAGGGCAGAAAAGCCAGTGCTGTAGCGTTGTATCATGCTTGTGTACAGCCTTGCGGTGTGCTCAATTTGGATATACTAAATTTTCATGAAAATCATTACAGAATTTGCACTGGCAATTCCTATCATGCAACATACTGAGGACATAAGTAATGAATATAGAAATATACATAACCTATGTAGTTTTATTTATACCTTTAAGCAATCACTTTCTCCCCATTTGATATACTTCATATACTTTTTTGTTGCTATAGCAGCTCTTTTCACAGTTAGGAATTTCTCACTTTCGTATCTGAAGGCCCTTCCCATATTGCTCATGGAATTAATAGGAAAATAGAGTATGTATATCTAATGATAGACGAGGAGATATACCATGCTTACAAATTGGGAGGTACCCAATTTTGTTTGAAGTTTCATTACAGAAATAGAGGTAGTGAAATAATTCGGTTAAAAAGGTACACATAATTTTGCCACAGTTTCATAAAGCTGGGAATACATCTTGCCTAATAATTGCCACTCAGGAGCTGGAGTCAGGAATTGTCTTTTGTTTGTTGTCATCTGTGTCACTTTGTTACATTAAGTAGTTTAATCTGTATTTTGTTTGTCCTTGTAAAACATGTCCTTGTTTTACACTGTTGTATGTTGTAATCATTATCTGTGATATAGTGTATATCCCTTATCTAACCGATAATGCAGAAGAGCAGTACTAATATGATGTTCTAAGAAATTAATTAATATATTCATCTTGTTACACAAGCCAGAGCAGTGCCTCTGTGAATAGTTTCTCCATTCTTTTAAGACTTACTTTTTTTTCTCAAGTGAGGTCATTCTTTCTTCTTTCAGCTATGCTTTATGTTGATATGTTTTATAATTTTAATGTTTATAATCTGTAACCAGTTTTCATTTAATATCTCAGACACTTTCAGAATTTTCTGGTACTTCTATTTGTCTTTACCTTGCAGTATTGTCTATTATTTGTCTTTAGCTTGCAGCATTGCATCCTTAAAATAGAAAATTGTGTTATGCTTTCTTCTAAAAAACAAAATTGTATTATAGGTGCCTGAATAAAAAGTCACTACCTCAGTGATTGATACTAATGACATTGTAATCTTATCTTTAAAAGAGAAGATTGCAGTGTGCACTTGCAGCTCAGAAAGCCGGCCATATACTGGACTGTATCAAAAGAAACGTGGCCAGCAGGTCAAGGGAGGTGATTCTTCCCCTCCACTCTGCTCTTGTGAGACCCCACCTGCAGTACTACATTTAGCTCTGGGGCCCCCAACAAAAGAGGTATGTGGACCTGTTGAAACAAGTCCAGAGGCCACAAAGATAATTAAAGGGCTGGAGCTTCTCTCCTATGAGGGAGATTGAGAGCGTTTGGCTTGTTAAGCCCAGAGAAGAGAAGGCTCAGGGGAGACATTATATGGGGTCTTCTAGTACCTAAAGGAGGCCTACAAGAATGCTGGAAAGGGAGCAGTCCAAGGGTGTGTAGTGATAGGATGAAGAGGAATAGCTTTAAACTGAAAGCAGGGAGATTTATATTAGATATGAGGAATAAATTCTTCACTATGAGGATATTGAGACACTGGAACAGGTTTCCCAGAGAAGTTGTGGCTGCTGCATCCCTCAAAGTGTTCAGGGTCTAGTTGGATGGGTCTTTGAGCAACCTGGTCTAGTGGGAGGTTACCTTGCCCATGGCAGGGGATTGGAACTAGATGAGCTTTACAGTGCATTCCATACAGTCCAAACCATTCTATAATTCTATGATTTATGGCTGATACTTCAAAGACCAGGACATTTCCAAATAAGAATATAATATGCAGCCCAAAAAAGAGGACCCCGTCTGTCTTCACACTTAATCAGGTGATCACTTTTTTTTGGTCATCTCTTCTTGCTTAATCTTTTAAATTATTTAGGGTTTTTTTTTCTCACTGACAATGAGAAACAGTACAGAAAACATAATAGATAAAATATAAGTTTATAATAATATTTAATAAATTTAAATTATTTATATTTTTAAATAAGATACCGAAGAATTATTACATCCAATATGAGGTTGTTAATGCTGAGAACAACGGATAAACCCTTTAAAATAGTATCTTCTCTTGTCACTTCACTCATTCAGCAAGTTTCCTATAAAGCTGATTACTGCCTAATTTATTGAACACTGAATAGCAGGAAATCACTGCTCTCCAATGTAGTATAGCAGATAATCCATCAAGTAGCACAGTAGGACATGAGGCAATTTGGAACCTCCTTGAGAAATGATCTATATCTTCCAAAGAGGCAAGAGGCTGGCTGTGCAAAGGTATGTCTTAGTCAAGTCATGATGCCTGTTGCACTGATCTTGACCAAAGCACATTTATGATGCTGCAGAGCTGTAAACCAGATTTGTGTCATTAGACATGGACATATTTGTGTTTCTTTCCCTTATGCTGCAGACCCAGATGTAGGCTGTAGCACAAAGGAAGAATCAAAGCTGTTTAGTTATCGATTTGATAATTTAATCTGTCAGTAATCTTCCCTGCTCATGCTGCAGCCTTTTTATTACAGGTGGTGTTTACAAGGTGCCTGTCTTCTTCCCAGCTACCCTTTTCCCAGAAATTGTAGGGAATGAACTATTCTGAGGTTTGTGTTAAGTTTTTTTGACACTGGCTAAGAGGTTCAGAAATTATCTAGGACACAAACATATACACAGTCAGCATGATCATATGAACTTTCTCCAGGAAATCAATCTCAAAATAGATATAAACATGAAGTGCTAAACTTTTACAGTAAATGATAGAATAGCATTGATTTTCTGTTTTACAGGCTTATGGTGGTCTCAACAGAAGACAGAGGTACATAAATATTACTACTACAGCTTGAATCTGCAGGAAAGCAGAAAACTTGTCCTGATTCATATCCCCATATATTTTCATCTGTGTCCATATTCTTGCAATCTACCGCAACTGTACTGGATATATAGATAGGCAAAATTCTTGCCTCTTTTTTGTTTTGATTGTTGGAATTTATAAAAAGCACTTCTTCTGCTGTAAGAACAGTAATATGAACATTAACAAATCATCTCTTTGGGCCACAAATTTCCCTCTCCCCACATCTGAGCCTTGTGACACACACAAAAAAAGGAAAGTGCAAGAGAAAATAAAGATTTTTGTTAAATGGGGGTTTTTATCTTTTCGGCAAGTGCTGAAAAATCAGATTTTTTTTTAATTTTTTAATTTTGAAAAAGGTCATGTTTGGATAAATATATTTAACTGAATTAAATATGTTGTAGCATAATTACTTAAAAATACAGAAAGCTTGGGGATGCAGAAAATTTTAAATTATTTTCCTCTCATAAATATGCTTTCTTAGTGTATTAATAAATGATATTTTAATCTAACTAGAGGGTTCAGTCAGATTATATATTTTTTAAATCAAGTTCTGAAACTCAATCATGTTAGGCTCATTTAGACACACAAAGCTTATAGCCTTCAAAATGAGTGTTGCTGATCAATGAGGCAAGATGGAATTCTTTAAAGAAGAAAGTTTAAAACTGGTTACAAAATATGTGAATACTTCACTGTGAATGGATCTGTCCTTCATGTTCTTGAGCTTTAATTTACAATATTAATGAGCATATTGCATGTGATAGAAGAGTTCATTTTTTCCATGGTATTTTTTTATTCTGACAGAAGTCTCATCTGAAAAAATCTGTTCTGCCTGGGCACTGCACTTCTAAATAAAATACTGGTGAATCAGGAAGAATTCAGGGGAGCACAAGAATAGCAGATATAGAAAACACAACCTATAAGAGAAATGCTGAAAGGAACAGCATTTGTAAACTATAAAAGAACAGCCTAAGATAACTTGCAATACATGAAACATCACTAGATAGAGGCTGGTGCACATTTTTTCTCATCACTTACTGAAGGCAGGACATGAAGAAATTAGGTTAGATATTAGATGTGGTAAGGGTAGTGAAACATACAAACAGGCTATAGAGGGAACAGGTCAGATAGATGTCTCAGCGGACTGGTGTGGTCCCAAATGAAAGTGAATGATCTTTTTTTTGAGCCTTTTAAACCACCATTTGCTCTCATTCTGTGAAGCAGTTAGTTGTTGCCATCAGCAACAGGCTTCTGCCAAATTCTGTCAAATTCCTTTTCCAGACTCGCTTTTGCAAAGTCTCACACTTACAACTGCATCATGATGATTAAAGAATAATTGTCTTCATTAGGTAATCAGCTTGGTGAACCATTTGGAACTCAATCTTGTTATTCCAAATGAATTTTTTAACTATTTGCAAGCAACTAGGAATACAGAAATAACTGGAGCAAACCAGATTATTGGCAGAGATATTAGCCTGTCACTAGTATAAACTTATTCAAAAGAAAGTACAAGAAGTCTTTCAGGAGGCTGGCATGAAGACACATACTCTCAGACTGTCTCCTTAGCCTTAGAGACATGGAGCATAACAGTTATATCCTTTCAGCCAGCCTCTTCTTATCTTCTCTTAATCCTTTCCAATTGAAACGTGGACAGTCTCATCATCTATGTAAATCCTTAAGTTTTCTTATAAACCTTCTTTAGTCTTAGTCTCATTAGCATTCATATCAACAAGTTGATGGGGCGCTGTTAGGAAGGTATATTCTTCTTATAGCTTTAGTCAGTATTAATGAATCTCCATTTGCTTTTTTCGGTTTGGTTTGGTATTTTTAATTATTAAAATAAGGGAATATAAAATTAAAGAATTCAAATTCCTATAGTTCCTTTTTCAACACATCTTTATCCCAGGCTGTACGAAATGAGCACCCTTCACATTTTTATTCTGTCTTTACACAAACCATAAGTTTCTGTGGTGGGTCTAACAGTTAATACCACCCAGTCACTCACTCATTCTTCCTTCTTAGCAGAACAGGGGGATACAATAAGAAAAAAGAACCAACTGAAAAACAGGAGGAAGAAAGCTCATGGGTTAAGAGAAAGGCAGGGAGAGTACTTAACAATTACTTTCACTGGTAAATCACAGGTGGGGAAAATGGACTTAATTTACTGCCAAACAAAATATTCAGGTAGACAGAAACAAAAATACAAACACTGAAGAAATGAATTTTCTCCCCACTCTGCCACGCTCAGATTCAGTCCTTCACTCCAGACTCCTGTGTGCCCACCCTAAATGGCATGGGGTGATGAAGGAAAGGTTATGGCCAGTGCATAGTGGTTTCTGTTGGTCACTTCCTCTGCTCTGACATAGGCTCTTCCACAGGCTGAAGTCTTGCAGGTAATCTGTTCCGGCATGGCCTCTCTGTGGTCTGCAGAGAATATCTGCTCCAGGGATTGTAATATTTTCTCCTCCTCTTTCTCTGGTCTCAGTGTTCCCTCTGTCGTTTCTCACTCTTTTCCTCCCTCTTCCTTCCGCTATCCACTGTTTTATAACCCTTAAACCTGTTCTTACAGAGGCAACACAAACTCCACTGATGGGCTCAGTTTTGACCTGCAGTTGTGCACTTGCAGCTGGATGGCTGGACTGCTGACTAGTGCAGGAACCTGCAGCTGCCCCTCTTACCCTGCTAAAACTTTGGCATGTACACCCATAAGTGTCATCAATTGCTTTTCAGCTGAACAGTGATTACAGGCTGTTCACTTTGAATGTAAGTCATTTGTCATCTTGCATTTTATTTCAGCCATCTATAACCCTATTCATAGTCAGCTAGAACAATTTGAAATTCCCCAGCGTATCTAAGGCAATTATATCTGGCTAGCAGATATTCTTCAACACAAAACATAGCTGTGCATAGACTGATAAAAGAAAACAGGAATATTTTCAGAGGATGCAACAAGACTGCAATATATTCTGTTTATGCATCACAGGAAAGCTTGGTGGATTCCCATGCTGCGCAGAGAAAATACACTTTAGTAAGATAAGGAAGAAGAAGAGCCATAGCAAGAATGTATAATTGCAAGAGGAAAAGAGTCTGATAGCTAATAAAGACGTAGTTAATACACTACACTAATGCCATAACATTGCATATGTGCTATACAATATTACATATGCAGCCATAGCTAAGAAATTCTCGGAAATCCCAGGACAGACAAATAGGACTGAAAATAAATGAAATATGTAAATTATCACCATGAATATCAATCTTCAACGCAGATAGATGAAGAAACTCTCAAAATAGGAAATTACTCAATAGATCCTCCATGGGAATGCTGCTTCTTAACCCCATGAAAAATACTGTAGAACAATGTTCTGAAGAAAAAAGAAGTTTTATAAACTTCAGGGATTTTTTAGCAGTGTAAACACAGGTGTTGTTGACAGATATGAACATATTTAATCCTTCCTTAAAATACTCTAAGGTGACAGCTACTGGAATATGTTATTGCCTTGTATTTTCTGACAAACATAGTACATTTATTCCATGCATTAATTTCATGTTAATCTTCATCTTCAACCATCTACAAAAAGACTTGATACTTTGAAAAAAGCAGTAATTATGTCATTCACAAAAAGTCACAAGATGGTATTCAGTGGCTGAATCAAATATTTATTTTTAAACTCAAGGTTCAAGATATGTGCCTTCGAATTTAATAAAAAATAATGTACTATTTCCATGTCAAATCTAAATTCTTGTATTTCTGTTGCTACATTTATCTTAGTTCTGACTGGAAATATAAGGTAACATTTTATTTCCTCTTTCACATTTCATTCATCCTGAAAACAGACTGAGGAGTTTTGCCTTCAGGAGAGCGTTTACATTACTTTCACTTGTCTGGTCAATCAACATAATTTACAAAACTGAACCACTTTCCCATAATAGTAAGTTTCAGAGCACCTTCAATTCCCATTTAATTTCCAAAATTTGCTGACTGTGGCGCCCCAAAAGCTGTATTTTGGCTTCAGTGGTTCTCATGTGCAGTAAAAGAATTTTGAATTTCCAGATTGAAGGCAATTAGTTCTGTTCTGCTACATAGATAGACAGATTAACCAGTTTAAAACCCTTTGTCACACTGATGCATATCATTATGATCAGTTAGCAGAAACCATTCTTGAGGCATCACAATAGCCCATCTAAAAGAATCATCTACAAGGGGAAATGAGTAAGTGATATATTATCAGTATGGTCACTGAAGACTTTGCCCAAAAACATTAGCAGGCATGAAAAATTGCATTGAAATATGCATATTAGAATATTCAGGTTAGGAAGAGACCAATAGTTCCGTAAAAGATCTGAAAAAGCAACCTTCCCTTTGGTGGGTAAGAAATAAAAATGATGAAAGGGAAGACATAAGGTATTCTTTGCACATTATAATTCCCTAGCTGAAGGCATGTGCAGAGTTGAAATTTCATAATGAATCTCCTTTGGCAGGCACAGCTGCAAATAAGCAAAGACTGTAAGAGATAAATACAGAAGTGAGTTTGACAAAACAGAAAACCCCAGCAAAAATTCAGCTGTAGCAAACAAGACATAGTCAGACCTCCTCTCAATGAAAGGTCAGATACAAGATGAAAAGATATGAAATTCTTTGTTTACCATTCCAGAAAAAAATAAGAAACCAGTCTAATTTCTTATAAAGTTGCTTTGTTGTTGTAGCATGATGAACTGAGAAATTAAATGAAACAAATCTCTGTGGTTAAGTTTTTATCTCTTCCTATTACTTTCCAGACACTCTGCAGCACCTGAGGTTAACACTGGAAACCACCTTCACATTTCCTACGTGTGCAGGAGATTTTAGATTCACTCATGTTTTTAAAGTACTGTACATACTCACTGTACTTAGGTAAAAAATTGGAGGCGGGGTTATGCTGGGAAAATTCAGTAAGGAAGGTATCGCTACTGTTATGAATCAGTTTTACACCAAATATGATTGTGAACACAAATACAGATTATATTTATTTTAAGAATTTGCTCCAGAGCTGATCTGCGCATCTGCCACACAGAAAGAAATTACAGGGTTCCTATGCAGTCCTTTCTAACGACTAGGGCTGCAGTAGTGGAAGATCACTTCTTGCTGAAATTTAGCCTCATCTGCATCCTGCAGAAAGGAAGTCTGCAAAAATCTGAACATTTATTATCCTTTGAAAATTTCTGAACCTCTGCTCAAGGGAATCTTGGCTATTCTTAATCTGTAGAGCAGAATGAGTGAAGCTCTCATATTCATGTTTTGTAAATATTTGTTGGCAAGTTACAATGATAGAAGTTATTCCACTAGGCATGTCAAGGATTGCCTCTCATTTTGCCTGGTGAGACTCAACTCAGCAATCTAATAATCAAACCTAATTATTTCTTGTTTTGCAAAAGTTGTCATTTTTGTGAGAAATGCAGACTTGGTAAGTCATTCATCCTCTTTATAAAACATTGTTATCTTTTTCACTGCTGCTTTACATTTCTATGCACTTTTCTTGTTCTAAGCTATTAATCCCAAGAATAAAACTACATCACCGCTCAGCATGGCAAAGACCACAAAAATGATGGGGATACTTAACCATTTATGCTTCATCTGAGAAATTACTTGCATTTGCGCTTGGGTTGCAACAACTCTTATTTTCTACTTCCTTAAATGTTGTGCCTGAGTAGGCAAAAAATGCAGGAAATTTACCAAAGGAACTCTGCCAATGATAAGTTATCCACAGCCAGTGACAGAAACGTTAGGATGGAACCTAGTTCAACAGAGATGATGGCAATAAGGGTAATCACTGGCTTTTTAAAATTGCTACTTAAAGAGGATAATAAATGCCAACTGTTGTTTACTTCACTGTGGAGGAATTTTGACTACGTTTCTTCTCTATTAGTTTGTGAGGTATTTAATATTATAACATAAGGAAAGGTCAAAATTGGACTAAAATTCCAACATTTTAAGAACTTATATCAAACTCTGCAAGAGGAAAGTGCTCAAGTAGAAAATGTAAAAGCATGAAAAGCTTATATGCTTGGTTGTATCTCTTGGTCTATCAAACACTGACTACAGATGTACATTCTTCACATTTACATGCTTTAGAACTGAATTTCAGCACTAGCAATGAGTACCAACTAATTCCAGCAGCCATTTCATTGTCTTATTCACGGTTTCCCAAGAAGCTATTCTTGAGAGCTACCTGTCCTTTCTGATTTGGTTTGTGCATCCATGTCATGACTGATTAATGGTAATGGGTCCTAAAAATAAGTGGGAGAAACAAAACTTCCTGGACAGTGTAGGCAGGGCTGTCACAAGCAAGTCGGAGATCAGGACCAGATGACTCAGCAGTTTCCAAAATCACCCATACCACACTGCTGTTAGAATCCTACAAACTAAACCAGCTGGCTGGACAAGTATCCTGGACAGCACCATCATATCACTCCCAAGTTCTCAAACTAAGTGGAGAATATCCAGTCTGCTTTGCTTTGCTGATACTCAAGTACAGTATGTGTACTGTTCAATGGCAATTGAGGTGGTAAGCAGCATTAGTAAACAGTTAAATAATTCATATTGTAATCTGATCAAACTGAAATGCCCACAGAGATGCGCAACTATTTGGTTTCACTGTGAGAAATATGCCTGATTTTATATTCTAGATCTAAAAGGAAAAGCTAAGGAAAATGAAAGAAATTGTAGGCTTTTTCAGGATGTTGATTATTGGTGAATGTTAAAACCATCACTAATTTCTGGGGGGGAAAGCTTAATTGGCTGCAGAAGCATAGTTTTCTGTTTCACCCTTATGTATTCTCCACATCTATGCTATAAAGTTTATTTTACAAAATGCTTGTAAGTTTTCTTGCAAAATTGCTCATCCTTAGAAAAATATATCAGCCCAAAATTATTGAAAATAATGAAATCTGCATATGCATATATAGAAATGAGGTTGATGTGAAAAACAGCAGAGTAGAACTGTTCCTCTGTAAAACACTTGATCTTCGCTGGGCCTCATTTTCTATTGTTTCTATAACACACTGAGATTTACAAGATTGTAATCTGATGACTTCATATCGTTTCACACAATTGTTTTCCACATTGTCATTGAAAGATGAGAGGAAATCTTTATTACTGATTTTTAAATTACTAGATGTGACAGAATTTGCCATGTTAACTATAAGCCATTACAATTTCATACTCATGTTTTTGGTCTATTCTAGTATCCAGTCTTCATCAGCTTTCACATGGAAATAAATTGACAAAGATCAGTCATAACACATACGCTCTTGGTGTACTCACACTTCCTAATCTTTTCTGAGAAATTTTTCATACATAAAAGTTGAAAGAGGGATGTCTTTACTGAAGCTAAGTTGGCTTTGATTAAGTCATAGTAATTTCAAATGTTGGCTTTATGCTACTAATACTTAATTTTCCTTAGTATGCACAAAAGCTCTCTATTAGAAGGTGTTGCATTCAAATGTGTATACTGTCTTATAATTATCTTGGCTTTAATTTGTTATTCCCCGTGAACCAATGGGACTCCAACACTACCACTATTTCTCTATTCCTTTTTCTTAAAAATAACTAACGAATATTCTACTGAATATCTTTCCCCATGTATTTCTGAAAATGTCTGACAATTAAGGAACTACTTTATACAGTTCCTTCCTCATTATAGTAAATTCTGACGGAATTTTAGGAGAAATAAGGCCATTCTTTATAGCTGTACAATGTATTTCATTCAGTGTTGTTAATAGCAACGCACTTAAGCCTATGCTTTGTCTTCGCTTTCCTTTGTCACGACCACTCCCTTCTCTTTTTAGCTTTGCTACACAAAGTGTTCTGCCAGTATTTTAGCATGCGTGTCTGTACAAACTGAGTGAGATAGAAGATCATAGAAAGATATCTTAGTAAGCATTTCAGTCTTCTCCTTAGCATCTGTAATTTGCATTCTTTCCTTGGAAGGGTAATATGTTCATCTAGCAGAATATGATTGACTAACTGAGAAGAAGGGATATTTTGCATGTGTCAGTACTTGGAAATGCCATAGTTTGCATCTATTCTGCCAGTCTCTTCTCTTGCATGGTTTAATGCAAAATGACAACCTTTATTGGGCCTTGCTATGTTTTCTTTAGTTTCACCATTATCATTCTGGAAAATTGACTTTACTTCATGGAAACTTCATGAAGTTGGGGCTGTTTTATTCGTCAACAGAATCAATATACCACAAATAGTAACAGTGTAAACTTCTTCAACTAAACCAGGAACACTGATCAAGCTCTGCCTAAAGATGTGCTTTCTTTAAGTTTTCTGAAATAGTTTTATTCTGGCTCTATAAGAAAATTTCTACTGGTTGTTACTCCGTTCTACTGTCCTGGTATAATATCTTCAGAGCAACAGACTTGAAAACAAAGTAGAAGTATAAATGGATTATGAGTATGTTTTTCCCATGTAATAAAATTTCATCATCTTTCCTATGTGGATATATGCTTAATCCCAATTTACTTCATACCACCTTCATTGAATATTCCAGTATTAATATTTATTTTCTTTTTCCAGTTTCACTTTAGATAATCACCTGCTATTAATACAATCATGCTTAAACTGAAAATTAATAAAATTATTTTTGCATTATTGTATCCACACTGTTAGAGATAGCATGTTCCCACCTGATCTCCAGACTCAAATATGGTCTTGTCAATCAAAAAAAAAAATGGAAATATTTAATTTGATGTTAATACATCCATTAAAAAAGTCCTTCAGGTCTTACTAAGTAAATGGAGACGTTTAAATGTAAAAGATTTCTAACTCTTGTATTTCTTAGTCATATCTCTGGGAAAGCTTTTATGCTGGGTTGTATTTCCCTAGGGAAAATGATAGCAACTGAGAATAAAGTCTCATTTCCCTCATCTTAGGCTGTCAACTGTAACTTCAGCAGTGCTATAGACATGGATTGCCAGAACTGCAAACTTTTCACATCACCACATTATTGATTTAACTTATTTTTATATTTACAGCTTGAAAAGATAATTCTGCACTTCAGTTGTTTGGTAAATTGGGGTGGAATTCACTTTTATCTAATTTGAGCCAAGATAAATGTCCAATTAGCCACCAAGGCTCCCACTAAAGTCAGTGGCTTAAAAAGAGTAAGGATGATTCATCTCATCTGTCTTGGTCACATAACTTAAGAGTGCAATGAATTGCCTTGGAATGTACTTACCAATCTTCGTTGATCTGCTAGTTCACCTGCTTACACAATATGTCTCTTAGATCACTGAAATGAGGTGAAATGAATTTTACTTCCACTCAACACGTCAGAGTTGAGTGAATATTTCTGCACTTATATTTTGAAACCTCAAACGTTCTTTCAGTCTCTGCAGTTAAGATCTGTTACGTTTGAAGAATAGACATGGATGAACCCTAAAGCTAACGAAATAAGTAATATAAAACTCTTTGCTTGAATTTTGTGACATCTGGGATTTTTGTCTTCAGTCTCCACCAGTATTTGTTTTATCTTCCTGAATGCTCATAGAATACAAGCAGCAGTACCATGTTTTCTAAGGATAGGATGTTATATGCCAAGTGAACATATCCCCAGAGTTCCTACAGCAACCCACTCATAGACAATTGAGAGGATGGATCTGGTCCTTCATAATTTGGACCCTTTTTGCAATTATATTTTCAGTGCTTTAAGTAAAAGCAAACTAATATTGAATTATTTCTGTACCTAGTACAAAATATCTTCAGGCTGACTAAATCTTACTAGTTGCAGAAAAGGAGTGGAAAATTCTTTTTCTGTTTTCCCTCTAATTTCTTTTGGATCTCATGTGGGACTTTTGACATGGCATTTTACTAAAGGGTGGATTCACCTTTCTATCAGATTCAGTGGGAGATATATCCAACAGGGAGCAGAAATTATCCCATATCTTCATGGACCAACTGTCACTAAGCAACAGCTCACATTCCTTCTGTCAAATAATTTTGCAAGTTTATGTAGCATTGAGCCTTCAAGGAAAAAATAATAATAAAAAAATGCATGTACACATAGCTGGTTTCATAAAATCAGCACAAACAAATAGAATTATTAACCTTCTATTATCTTATTAGGATTTTATAAGCTAGTTCAGGCAATTTTTTTGATGGGAAACCTGACAGATTGCTACAAACTTTGAATCAGTTTGTTACAAAAGGATTTAGACCCTAGGGAGCAAAAATCCCTTTCTTTTCTAGCAAACCAGTGCAAAGCACCTTCACTCTAACAAAATCATAACCCACATGCAGAATATGCCACTGCCTGTCCCATGAAGTAATCCTGCAGGTGAATGGGCAAAGAGACACAGACACATGTTACAGCCACAGATGTCTCTTTTAACTCAGCTAAAAAAATCTCTTGGATTAACAATTCATATAGCACTGAAAAAATAGCATTGCCTACTGTTCAATTCATAAACCCCTATTTTATTCATACTCTGCTAATCAGCTGCAGGTAGTACCTACTTCTTTTTCAATCTTAAGGTCCTTTCCAACCCTAACTATTCTATGATCCTATGATTCTTTAAGGAGGTCAAGGCATAATGAAGAGGATGGGATGGAAAGATCCTGACTTAACAAACTTTTATCATGAAACATCTCAGTCAGGAACCAAGACACTTTGCATAAAGCACTTAGGCTAACAGAGTTGGCAAAATGTAAAACATTGACCATACAGGCAATAGCACTATTAACAGAGACTTCTGTGAGGCATCTGGATTGGTACTGCATGCTGTTTAATTTAAAAAACAGAACAAAAATGTACACGGTGTACATTAAATACCAAATGGCTAATTAATAGTGTGCACCTCTATCAATTACTTGGATCAGAGCGGAAAAGCATTTTTGGTAAAAAGTTGGGGATGACACATGGGTCGAGGCTTTAATAAAAAATGAAGATGATGTATTACTGAAGAAGCAGCACATTAGGATCAGCAGCTAAATGACTTGTTTTATCTAAAATAAGCAAATAAGATGCTTAATTTGGTCAGCTGTGAAACCACTTTTTTAAAGGATTGGAAAATATTCTGGAAAGAAACATCTCAGAGAACAATTTAAAAGTACAAGGATCCAGGATTTGCATATAAACAATTAGGACAACATTTTTGACTGCAAGAGACACTGAGCTCTATATTAAGCATAAAGCATTTTCCTTGATGCAAATGCCACTACGAAAAATAGTTGCACCCATTTCATGAGCAGTGAAAATTAGAAATAAATTTCGAAGACACCAGGGATGAGTTGCCAATGTCTTAAACTGAGAGACTCAGACCTGTCTGAGTTTGCAGTGGCAAGTAGTAATATGCAAGTTGTAGCAGTGAATCTGCAGAATAATACAGTCAGTGCTGAATGTCGAACATCTACACTACACATGGATGAAAGTTTTACCTAATACTGCTTCTAGTCTGGTACTGCTATTTGTGTACCCATAAGTGACAAGATCATGTTAAAAAGTGTCCTGAAGCATGTACGCATCCAGATTTGGGTTGATCTAGAGTTCAGTCTGTTCAATTCAGGGCTTTGTCATGAGGAGAAGCCAGGGGTCATAAGTAAGGTTGACAGGAGATTTCCTTCAAAACTGCTTAATCTCAATTAAAGCATGTTTGGTGTATTTAGAAAAGCAAAAATAGCTTGATGTCTTTGTAAGTTACTACTTGTGGAAGGGACACTTAAAAGAAAAATTTCTATTGTATAATTCACCAGATACACACAGTAGCTGAAAATTCAAACTTGATAGGTTTGATATAGAAACAATTAGACAGGTCCAAGATAGAAACCACATGCCGGTGTCACTAGTATAAATTATATACACATTAGATTTTAACAACTTCTGCAGTGGATTCTATACTACTTTAAATGTTTTTTAACAGGGTTTTTAAATATAGGAGCCTGGTTTTGTGACTGAAGACTTATCTCCATAAGCACATGTCCTGGGTTCAGCAGTAGCAGTATTTTTTTCTCCTTATTAGCTTTTGCAGTGCTGTGTTTTTTACTTTCGGCCTGGGAACAGAGCTGATAACACCGATGTTTTTAGTTACTGCTCAAATGTTTGGTCTGGCCAAGGACTTTGTGAGCCTCATGCTCTGTCAGGGAGAAGGGTAAGCCAGGAGGAAGCAGAGACAGGACACCTGACCCAAACTAGCCAAAGAGGTATTCCATACCACAGCACATCAAGCCCAGGATGTAACTGAGAGTTACTCAGAAGGGCTAATTCATTGCAGGGTTGGACTAGCTACCAGTCGGTGCTCGTCGGGCTCGTTTCGGCAGGTGGCATCGTATTCTCTTCCCTTATTATTTCCCTTATCATTATTATCATTGGTGGCAGCAGTAGTGATTTGTGTTATACCTTAGTTACTAAACTGTTCTTATCTCAACCCATGGGAGTTACATTCTTTCAATTCTCCTCCCCATCCCTCTGGGAGTGGGGAGGTGGTGGGGGGAAGAAAAGAAAGAGGTTGTGGGGGAGTAGAAACTGTGTGGCTGACTTGGTTTAAACCACAACAGCACGGAGGTGAACAGAGGAACAAATGACAGGCAAGAAAATTCTAATAACCATGGCTGTCACAAGAGGGTGACCAGTGGACCCAGTGGACCCAGTGGACAATGCAGCTGTTGCCATCTGTGTTTAAAAGAGTTTTTCTACATGTATTGATCTATGTTTGTGTATGTATATATTTGTGTTGTATACATGTTCATATGTATGGTATTTGGGAATAAAAGCTCACCTGCAGTGATGGTTAGACCTGGGAACATGGACCCTCGTGTCTATAGGCTGCCAGGTTCAATAGCCCTTAACAGTATATGGCAATTAAAAAAAATAAAAATAGGATACAAGGTGAAAATTTAGAAAATTGTAGCTCAGAATGAACATGGGAATTGAGAAACATAGCTTAGAGTTTCCAGAGGAGCTCAGGGTTTCTTTACTTCCTTCCTTGTTTCCTTCCTTCTTTTTTTCCTTCCTTCCTTGTTTCACTTCATGTAGGTTCAAGGATCATCTTTATTGAAAGTACTTTGCTGAAATTGTTCCAAAATTCTGTTACATCAAGTAGTCATATCCCATAATACTCAATGCATTCGCAGTCCCAATATTTATACAAAATTATGAATTTGGCTTACTATTATCATATTTCCTTTGCCATTTTGTAGTTTATTTTCTGAATCTGATATTTTGAAAGAGCACGTAAGTTTGTTTTTACATTCATCACCATGGAGTAAAAAAATAGTCAGTAACAGACAGGACATAGTCTGAGGAAGCAAACCCAGAGAAATGCAATTAGAAAAATTTTATCTAGCATACAGCATCCACTCTCCAAACTTCAGTGAAGTACATTAGGATGACAAACTTGACAGCAAAGAAGAGCTCTGTACCCTGGCCTAACTAAACATCACAAATAATAGACTAGTTTCATCTGATTAGTGGTATTCATATCAGTTCAAAAGAACACTGAGGAACTCCCAGAAATCTTTCCATCTTACTGTTTTCTTCTGACTTCTGTAGTCATTTATGTGGCTCTTTTAGTATGTGAATAGAAAGCTGCTGTAGGTTGGAATTTTACTGAATGTAATGTAGAGCGATTGTTTGTCATGGTTGTTGTTGTTATGGTGGTATGTCTCAGTTATTACTGCCATGAGGTTCATTTTCACATTCGAATCCTTGGAATTTTCCTCAAGAGAAAAAAAGTGGGCCATTATCACAGCTTCTGTTATTGCATCTGGCATTGTTACTACTGAAACATTTCTATCAAGTTTCATCCAAAACCAGCAGAAAAACAGAAAGATGTTCCAATGTCTGTAGGTGATTTTTTTTGACTGATAGTTTAGTATGGCGAGTCTGCGCCCGCAGTCCAGCACCAGCACACAGTCCACTGAAGCAGTACATGTCACCTTTTGTCCTGCCCTGGCAGACTTCTTTCCAGATGCAACACAGAAACGGCTGTGAGATGTAATCTAGAGAATATGTCTTAAGAACAGCATCATCTCTTTTATACTGTCTTCCTTCTCAGTGGCCTTTCTCTGCCACACCCTACACAAACATGAGAAGAATGTATGAGAATGGCTGTGGGAAGGAAATCTGTCACTTCAGTGCACCAGATTTTCTCAGCATTAGTTGTATGCTGAACAGAAGCTGTAAATCTACTTCTTGAGGCACTGGATGCACAAGGCTTGCACTGGAGCTCCATCTTATACACAAATTAAACCCACAGCATCTGTGAAAGTTACACCCCTACATTACAGCTCCTGAAACTTGTGTTATTGTATATACACAGTGAACCCACCATTTGTTAGGGAAAATATGTAATATCCAGCTCTTTCATGAGGCTAACACAAGGCATACGAAAGCAAAGACCATGGTGGTTGAAATGAATAAAGTTAAAAAAAATAGATGTATTATCAAAGGAACCAGAAAATTGTCATTGTGATGGACTGAAGTTTGAATCTTTTTCTTACATTTGAGACACTTAGTAAGTTAAAATGTTAGTAAAAAAGAACTGCCTTTTTATCAGTGATGGTCTGTTAGAGCAATTTTTACTTTTTTTTTTTTTTTTTTTTTTTTTCTACCAGTATGTCCCAGGACACTGGAACTCACTCCATATTCTGACTGAAGTTGGAATCACCTGTGAGGAAAAGTTCCTGGAATGTAAGAGAGAACTTAGCTTTGACTGTGAACCCTATAAAGGTTTCCTATTCAAAAGGTATCCTGGGTTATTACAGGTGGTATTCACATTTCTTATGCCTGGAATTTGTTTTGTTATTTTGTTCACCATATGCTGAATGCAGTTCTGCATTTGGTTTTGCTGAATGGGTTGCCCGGCTAGCAAGGAGACACCCTGCTCTGGCTGTTTCACTGTGCCATGAAGACTCTGCAGAGGGGGAGTGAAAATTGTACTTTCCAATAGGAAAACCTGCGGAAAGAGAAGGTGAGGGTGCTTATGGAATGTAGACAAAATTAGAGCAATCAGGGACCATAGATAGTAGTAGACTGAGGACCATAAAGAAAGACTACAGAGCCCTGGGAGAGGTGGTTAGGAGCTCCGGTGCTCAGATAGTCTTTTTGTCAATTCTCCAGGACACAGGGGAGGACCAAGAAAAAGCTAGGAGAACTGGCCAGGTTAATAAATGGTTAAAAGGGTGGTGTCATAGCCAGGGGTTTGGGTGTCTTATACATAGGACTGAAGTTAGTAGGCCAGGTCTACTGGGGGCTGGTGGAGCTGCTCTGGTAAAGAAGGGGAAGAATAGTTTTGGTAGGAGGCTTGCCAAACTGGTCAAGGAGGCTTTAAACTAGATGTGCTGGGGGAGGGGAGCATCATTCCATCCCAACACACCCAGTCAGTTGCCAACACCTACAATAACTGCTCAGAACAATGTACATATATACCGGCTGCTCGAGCCAATGAGCCAGCTTCAATTGGAGCTCGTCTCAGATGCCTCTATACAAACGCCCATAGCATGGGGAACAAACAAGAGGAATTAGAGATGTGTGCACATCTACGGGGGTATGATATAATAGGCATCACAGAAACATGGTGGGATGGCTCCTAAGACTCGAGTGTTGGAATGGAAGGTTACAGGCTCTTTAGAAAAGACAGGCCTGGCAGGCGGGGAGGGGGAGTTGCCCTTTATGTTAGGGATAGGCTGGAGAGTATGGAACTCTGTCTGGGGACAGGTGAGCAGTTTACAGAGAGTTTGTGGGTCAGGGTTAAAGGGAAAACAGTAGTGGGAGACATTACTGTGGGGATCTGTTACAGACCACCTGATCAAGGAGAACCTGCGGATGAAGCACTCTACAGTCAGATAGGAAAAGCCTCACTCTCGCAGGCCCTTGTTCTCATGGGGGATTTCAACCACCCTGACATCTGTTGGAACGATGGCACTGCCCGGCACAAGCAATCCAGGAGGTTCCTCGATTGTGTGGAAGACAACTTCCTTCTGCAAGTAATAGAGGAGCCGACAAGGAGAGGTGCCATACTTGACCTTGTGCTCACCAACAGGGAAGGGCTTGCTGAGAATGTGACGTTCCGGGGCAGCCTTGGATGCAGCGATCACAAGATGGTCGTATTTGAGATCCCCAGGACAGTGAGAAGAGCATGCAGCAAGCTCACTGCCCTGGACTTCAAAAGAGCAGACTTTGGCCTCTTCAGGAGCCTGCTTAGTAAGGTTCCATGGGATATAGCCCTGGAGGGCAGGGGGGCCCATGACTCTTGGTTGATATTCAAGGATCATCTGCTACAAGCTCAGGAGTGTTGCATCCCAACTAGAAGGAAGTGTGGCAGGAGGGCCAGGAGGCCTCCTTGGATGGATAAGGAGCTGCTGAGGAAAATTCAAAGGAAAAAAGAGGCTTATAAAAAATGGAAGCAAGGACAGACAGGCTGGGTAGAGTACAGGGGTGTTGTCCGGGAAGCTAGGGACCAGGTCAGGAAGGCTAAGGCCCAGTTAGAATTAAACTTGGCCAGGGATGTCAAGGATAACAGGAAGGGATTCTACAGATACATAGCAAACAAAAAACAGACTAGGGACAACATAGGCCCCTTGAGGAAGCTTTCGGGAGAACTGTCTACACAGGATTTGGAGAAGGCTGAGGTTCTGAATTACTTCTTTGCCTCAGTGTTCACTGGCAAAGGCTCTGACCGCAACACCCAAGTCTTGGGAGGTAGGTGCAGTGACTGTGAGAATGAAGACCTTGGGCCCACTGCAGGGGGGGATCTGGTTCGAGACCATTTTAAGAACCTGAACATGCACAAGTCCATGGGACCTGATGGAATCCATCCGCGGGTCCTGAAGGAGCTGGTGAATGAAGTTGCTAAGCCAATGGCCATCGTATTTGAAAAATCATGGCAGTCAGGTGAAGTTCCCGACGACTGGGAAAAAGGGAAATATAACCCCCATTTTCAAGAAGGGGAAAATGGAAGACCCTGGGAATTACAGACCAGTCAGTCTCACCTCTGTGCCTGGCAAAATCTTGGAGCACATTCTCCTGGACAGCATGCTAAGTAAGACACATGAAAAACAGCAAGGTGCAAGGTGCTTGGTGACAGCCAGCATGGCTTCACTAAGGGGAAATCCTGCCTGACCAATTTGGTGGCCTTCTATGATGGGGCTACAGAATTGATGGATAACGGTAAAGCAGTTCATGCCATCTACCTGGACTTGTGCAAAGCATTTGACACTGTCCCACACGACATCCTTCTCTCTAAATTGGAGAGATATCAATTTGATGGATGGACCACTCGGTGGATAAAGAACTGGCTGGACGGCTGCACACAAAGAGTTGTGGTCAATGGCTCGATGTCCGTCTGGAGACCAGTAATGAGTGGTGTCCCTCAGGGGTCGGTGTTGTGACCGGTCTTGTTTAACATCTTCGTTGCTGAACATGGACAGTGGGATTGAGTGCGCCCTCAGCAAGTTTGCTGATGACACCAAGCTGTGTGGTTCAGTTGATATGCTGGAGGGAAGGGATGCCATCCAGAGGGACCTTGACACGCTTGTGAGGTGGGCTGATGCCAACCTTATGAAGTTCAACCACGACAAGTGCAAGGTCCTACACCTGAGTCGGAGCAATCCCAGGCACAGCTACAGACTGGGCAAAGAAGAGATTCAGAGCGGCCCTGCAGAGAAGGACTTGGGGGTGCTGGTCGATGAGAAAATGAACATGAGCCGGCTTCAGTGTGCACTTGCAGCCCAGAAAACCAACCGTATCCTGGGCTGCATCAAAAGGAGCGTGACCAACAGGTCGAAGGAGGTGATCCTGCCCCTCTACTCTGCTCTCCTGAGACCTCACCTGGAGTATTGTGTGCAGTTCTGGTGTCCTCAACATAAAAAGGACATGGAACTGCTGGAACAAGTCCAGAGGAGGGCCACGAGGATGATCAGGGGACTGGAGAACCTCCCATATGAAGATAGGCTGAGGAAGTTGGGGCTGCTCAGCCTGGAGAAGAGAAGGCTGCGTGGGGACTTAATAGCAGCCTTCCAGTATCTGAAGGGGGCCTATAGGGATGCTTGGGAGGGACTCTTCATCAGGGACTGTAGTGATGGGACAAGGGGTAACGGGTTAAAACTTAAACAGGGGAAATTTAGATTGGATATAAGGAGGAAATTCTTTCCTGTTAGGGTGGTGAGACACTGGAATGGGTTGCCCAGGGAGGTTGTGAGTGCTCCATCCCTGGTGGTCTTCAAGGCCAGGTTGGATGAAGCCTTGTGTGGGATGGTTTAGTGTGAGGTGTCCCTGCCCATGGCAGGGGGGTTGGATCTAGATGATCCTTTCCAACCCTAACTATTCTATGATTCTATGATTCAAACATGGAGCACAAGAAGACATTGGGAAATGCATATGATGAACAAATTTGATAACTAGATAAAACTAAGACAAATCTGTTTAAAGAAAAATATTTTACTTAAATCCTGTTAATTCCTAACAGGCAATCTTTGCGGTGACTTTAAAGGGAGCAAGGCTCAAGAGAGGAAATTTCCTTAGGGAATGCAGCTGGCAGGAAAGTACGAAGTTCTTTTTAAGACCAGATGTATTCTCTCACACAGAAAATCTGTTTTGTTGTGGGCTTTTTTCCTGTTTTAAAATTATTTTGTTTAATAAAATTTAGCTCTGCTGTCAAAAAAATGGTTTTTATCATTTTTGCTCTTTTCTCTTTAAGGAAAAGATGCAGGTTAACCTCTCTCAACTCTCTAGGGTTTTGACACAACCACAGAAAGAAAAATCCAATACAATGGGAGAGATCAGTTTGGAATTCAGCACAGTTCCATGAGCACAAGAGGTATTCATTTGACTTTCTGTAAACCATTTGCCCATTTACTTTTCCAAAAGGCATAGTTTACAGACTTTATCCTGTGTGTTTGTGCCAGTGGAAAGTAAAGCTGAGCAGAAGTTAGGTTGAAGGTGATCCTGCCTCTCCACTCTGCTCTCCTGAGACTTCACTTGCAGTATTGTGTACAGTATTGTGTCCTCAGCATAAAAATGACATGGAACTGTTGGAACAAGTCCAGAGGAGGGCCACGAGGATGATCAGGGGACTGGAGCACCTCCCGTATGAAGATAGGCTGAGGAAGTTGGGGCTGTTCAGCCTGGAGAAGAGAAGGCTGCATGGGGACCTAATAGCAGCCTTCCAGTATCTGAAGGGGGCCTCTAAGGATGCTGGGGAGGAAACCTTCATTAGGGACTGTAATAATAGGACAAGGTGTAATGGGCTAAAACTTAAACAGGGGAAGTTTAGATTGGATATAAGGAAGAAATTCTTTACTGTACAGGTGGTGAGGCACTGGAATGAGTTGCCCACAGAGGCTGTGAATGCTCCATCCCTGGCAATGCTCAAGGCTGGGTCGGACAGAGCCTTGTGTGGGATGGTTTAGTGTGAGGCGTCCCTGCCCATTGCAGGGGGGTTGGAACTAGATGATGTTAAGGTCCTTTCCAACCCAAACTATTCTATGATTCTATGCTCCTTTTGATGTAGCCCAGGATACGGTTGGCTTTCTGGGCTGTGAGCACTCACTGAATCTGGATCACCTTCAGTTTCTTGTCAACCAACACCCCCAAGTTTTTCTCCTCAAGGCTGCTCTGAATCTCTTCTCCATCCAACCTGCAGCTGTGCCTGTAATTGCCTGACCCAGGTGTAGGACCTTGCTCTTGGTTTTGTTGAAATTCATGAGGTTGGTATTGGCCCATCATTCAAGAGCGTCAAGGTCCCTCTGGATGGCATCCCTTCTCTCCAGCCTATCAACTGAACCACACAGCTTAGTGTCATCAGCAAACTTGATGAGGGTGCACCCAATCCCAATTCCATGTGTCCTGGGTTCAGCAGTAGCAGTCATTTTTCTCTTTCTTAGTAGCTGGTGCAGTGCTGTGGTTTTGACTTTCAGCCTGGGAACGCCGATATTTTTAGTTCTCATTAGAACGTTTACTCTGACCAAGGACTTTTCTGAGTCTCATGCTCTGCCAGGGAGGAGAGGAAGCCGGGTAGAAGCAGGGACAGGACACCTGACCCAAACTACCCAAAGAGCTACCATAGCATACCACCATACCATACCACAGCAAGTCATGCCCAAGATGTAGAACTGGGGGCAGTTACCCAGAAGGGCTAGATCACTGCTTGGTCAGGCTGCATATCGGTTGGCGGGTGGTGAGCGGTTGTATTCTCTTCCCTTGTTATTTCCCTTATTATTATTATTGGTGGCAGCAGTAGTGATTTCTGTTAAACCTTAGTTACTGGACTGTTCTTATCTCAACCTGTGGGAGTTACATTCTTTCGATTCTCCTCCCCATCCCTCTAGGAACTGGGGGAGGAAGGGTGGGGAGTAAGTGAACAAGCTGCATGGCTGGGCTTAAACCACGACACCGTGTCACTGACAAAGCTGTCGAACAGAACTGATCTCAACACCTACCCGTAGGGACACCACTTGTTACTAGTCTCCAGTTGGAAGACTGTGCCTCCAGTAATTAATTTGTAAAATGACTCAGTAAGCAGTTAAGAAACAGTGGGATATTTTTTTTATTTCAGTATGATAGTGTATTCTCATATGAGTTGCTTTAACTCTGCCATGGGAACTCTGCATTGCTGGCTCTCCATTCTCCCCTTTGCAACTGAAACTCAATATTCTGGTATGTTTATCATTCCAGAACTAGAAATACCATTCTGGTCTTTCTAGTATGTTTAGTATCACCTCATCGAAGAATTGAAACATTATAATTTTGAGTGTGTTCAAAATGTTATTGGTATATCTTAAGTTGTTAAATTTCATAGATGCAGTTTAATCGACTTTCTGACATTTGTAATGGCTGCCACATTGAACAAGCAGGCTAAGGGTACCTCAGTTAAGAACAAAATGGTAGAGATTACCATGTACTAGAATAATTTCATCTTGTGTCATATACTAATGAGAAAATGTGGGAAGAGATTTATTTTCTAGCCTAAGCAGAAATATTAATATTGAACTGAAATAATAACTCAGTTCTGAAAAATACTGCCAGGTTTCTATGCCTTTCATAATATGCTGGAGACCAAGGGTTTGTTCCATTTTGGTTTAAACTGCTTTGGGTTGCTATAATTGAAATAACTTCTCTAATTAGCAAAATAGTTGTGGCTACTGTGATCGTATTAGTAAACATAGGCAGACAAAACCAACCTTTCCCTCAGGAAATGTTTCAAAATACCGCCAAAAATATCACTATAGCTACCAGCTGCATAAATATTTTTGAGAGATCAAATTAAAGATTTTACAAATCAGTTTCTTACACTACAGTTTCTTGGATGAAACCATGGTGGTCTTGCATCACCTTTGTGAAAACAATTTTAAGGAACTTGTGCTCACTTTCGTGTTAAAAAAGTAAAGTGTGTAAAATGTATCACAAAATTAAAGCTCTGGCCATATCCACATTTTCACCATTTTTTTTTCTGCTTTTATACCTGTATGCAGTCAGCAGAAATATTAAGAAATCAGTAAACAAACCAGTTCTTTGAGGAGTCGTATAGGAGATGTATAATCACGTACTAGAAAGGCTTGCTCTGCCACAGTCCATTTTTTGTGGTTAACTGATGCTGATTTCTAAGGTTGCTAGTATTATAGAAGGACAAGATTCTCTCTTAGGAAAACAGGATAAATAAATTATAAAATAATTGATAAAGCAACCATATGTCACATTCTCTTCTGCTTCTCTTTCATATTTTTCCCATCTGAAAGATCCATCTTCTGAAGCAGAGCCTTTTTTTCTGACCTTTAGGAAATTAAATAAAAATGAGAATTTTCCCTTCTCCCCATTTGGAAGATAAAAATGTGCCTGTAATATGAAATAAAGTAGGTTAAATTCCTCCTTAATAAGTTATGAAAACCTCTAGGATGTTTCTAACAAAATCTCTTAAATGCTTTTCCCACCACTTGGGAACATGTGCAACTAAAGAATACTATAATTAATTAATTGATATTTCTGAATGGATTACAGGCTCAATCTAGGATTAACAAGCACATCAACATTTTTATCTTCACTACAGACAGTTCTTTCTGACAAAATTTCATGACACAGAAATTTTGCTAATAGCATAGCAAGTAATTAAACTGCATTTAAAAAATAGCTTTAGCTGGCTCCTGTGATCTGCAGAGCAATGACCAGCAATGTCTTTCCTTTCAGAACGGTTCTACAGGGTGCATCTGCCTTTCACCAGCAAATCATTTGCAGCCTTCACAAGGTGTTCATGTTTCATGTCCTTGCTTTACATGTTAGGACTGATGAATGCCATACTCATTAATGAGCTTGATTATCCCTATATGGATTCCCCTTAACTAGGAGCTCAATCATTTCCAAAGCTGTTTTTCAAAGACATTAGCAAATGCATTTTTGTCATTGTAATATTTGGTCAATACCCATGTGGACTGCTTGTTGTGACAGAGATAAAACAATACGCCTAATTAACAAAACAGGAACCATCAAGTTCATCAAGAAAATATTATGGAGAAAAAATATTAGTGGAAAATACCCTTAACATGATAAAATATGGGTACGCTGCTTTACTGAAGGGAAGATAATCAGATTTGAAGCTTATACATTTTCACGTAAGAATATCCATGATCTCACATCTAACGTGACACACATGGCAACTGCTCACCTTTCATAGAAACCCTTTCTGACGGCATGTTTTGCAGCCAAGCCTATGCAGGAGCATACAGGTACGTGCTCCACTGGGAACGGTTACCTTTGGTGGGACTTGCTGTGCAGAGTTCATCACATACTCTCATCATTGCTCTTCTGTTTCTCATTAAAGCAAGCTCACCAACCACATTGTCATAACATCATGTACAGGAGATGTTTCATGATAAGTAAAATGAAGATGCAGAAATTCCATTTTCTACAGTTTGTGTAGAGTTTGAAATTACCAGGAAATTCTGGCTTGCAAAAGCTTCCCGATGACCTGAGGCGAAATGGGGCATCCTGATCTCTTCCTTGCTTGTGCAGAGCTGCAGTTAGTAGGTGGGAAGGGGAGAGAGGTGTGACTGTGAGGAGTAAGGGGAAAGGAGGGGAGGCCATAAGGATGAAGGGAGAAGAGGGGTGACCGTGAGGGGAGAGAAAGGGTGGCCAGGAGGGGTAGAGGGAGAGGTGGTGTGGCCATGAGGGAAGTTGACAAGCAGAGAAGAGGGGTGGCAATGCAGACATGAAAGGAGATGGTGAGTGGAGAAGTGGGTCGGCCTTGAGGGAAGATTTTGAGGGGAGATCAGTTTGCCTTCAGTGACATGGTTTAGTGGTGGGCTTGGCAGTGCTGGTGAATGGTTGGACTTAATGATCTTAAAGTTTTTTTTCAAACCTGGTTGATTCTATGATTTTGAAATAGGCTAGATTATGCCCCACTCTATCACTGAAGATCCTCTAAAACTCAGGAATTCAGACAGGCATGTGCTGTTGTATCCAAGAATGAAATTTCTCTTCTTCTGTCGAATGATACCTAAAATCCACTGCCAAGTTTTCTACCAGCATTAAATTATGTGGGTTTGTGCTTTGAATTCTACAGGATTTACAAACAGCATTTATTGTGTGGCTTCATTGTCCCTTGACTTACTTTCACCACAAAAAATCTGCAATGTGCAGAGAGGTGATTACTTACAGACATAGATATAAGAAATAACCCTTCATCTACACAGACGGCTTCCTAAAAAGGATCAAGTGAAAACAAAACACAATCGTGCTGCTGCCTAGGGAATTATCTACCATGTGTGAAAATGACTTCTCAGAATGAAGAAATGCAAGAAGCAAAGAGGCTGCAGTATCGCATAAATGTCAGCTTGTACCTAGTGAAAGGCAGCTTGAACATATGCTGATATTCAGAGTGGGATGGATACAGTTCATTCACATCCACCCTAAAAATATCATGCAGCATATTGCTGAGGAAGTAGTAGGAGAAGAGCAGGCACAAGCAATATTCATATCCCTGTGCTGGGAACTGTATTAGGAAGCTGGAACTGAGAGGTGGTGATAAAAGTGGTGGTGTTACCTTTATCTGCTCTTGAGTAGATGAGCTTGCTGGTGGGTCATCATCTTTCACTGTTGTCTCCTCCCCTTACTACTGAGAGTGAAAGGTATTAGTGCAATAGCAAGTGATATCCTTAAGGGGGACACTTATAGATAAGGTTATATCAATGATATTTGCTCTGTGTGTCCTTAGAAGATAAGTATCATGCTGACACAAACCTTAGGAACATGGCAACATTAACCTTAGCTTGTCATGTAAATCTCTAAAACACAGTATCAAGGGAGTAGAAATTTTATGCTAGCAGCTTTGCAACAAGTGCTACGTTTTGTACAAGTGTGCTTCATAAACAGGAAAAGACTGGCTCCGATAAAAGACTCTTAGAAGATTTTTATTCTTTTTGCTGTCAGATAAGGTTCATGGTTTTGCATATAACAACGCCTGAGCTGTTGCTTTCACTCCCCAGGGACTCCCATATACAAGCTTCATAATATAATCTTATATACACTTCACATATGAAATTATATGGGGAAGCATTACACTATGAGGAAATACAATGTCATCCATACACGTTTGACTATTACCACTCTCTCGCTTTTGTTTAATTCTAGACCCAGAATCTCTCAAAAAGACAAATATTTTCGAAAAAAAATGGTCTGACATCCAGCCTGCCAAAAGCAGGAGAAGAATTAATGTAGCTATTTAGGACTGTAACTGCATGTCTTATGAAGCATGTATTTTGCTGAAATAATTTAACACTTCTTTAGGTTGCAGGGCATCTAGAGCTACTGCTTATCTAATTGTCTACATCTGTCCCTGAGGAAAACATCTGACTTTATATCCAAGTGAGAGCCTCCAACTGTAATCCATGGGTTTGTTACATCCAGTTTTCAGGAATATGACAAGGTTGTGACACCTGGGGGTACAACTGAAAGAGCAGCCACTTCCACACAGTGAAAAGAAATCTGTTACATAACAAGGGACAGCATCCACGGATCAGATTAACTGCAAGCACCTTCAGGGTGACTGAGGTGTTTGATTTAGATACATTTCTATAGTTCTCTTTCCAAAACAAGAGTGTAAAACAGCATCAAACATCTGCATTTGCCATTTTCCTCTTTTCTTTTTCCAAGACATGGGTGTTGTGTGTGGCGTGACCTATTTGAAGTGGCAAACGTAGACCAGCCTCTCTGCTTTCATTAGCTGTGAGGAGTTTCTCTAGCTTTTTTTGGTCCAGCTTTTCTCAACTGGCCAGAAGACTCATGCACCAGAGAACCTGCCACCAGCTACTAACATTTACTATAGATGCTTTCAATACCTGGAGTAGGTTGTTTGACTTAGCTCTCTGTTTCAGCCCTCAGTCTCACTTCTGTATGAATAGCTTAGTGGGCAAGAGACAGATATGTTAAACAGAATCTTTTTAATAGGAAAAAAATAAAAATATTTAAGTTCTCAAATTATGTTGCTTTGGCAGCTCTGATAAGGAGAAAACAACCATTTTGTGCTGATAATGTGGGAAAATCTTCATCGTCTGGTATTTCTCACTCCTTGGTTGCATACAAATTATGTAAGAGTCTGCATCCACCTCAGCCTACTGCACCCCACTTAGCAGCCTACATGACTCTGCAGTTTTCTTGCAGCTACTGTAATTCCCTCTTGAAATTATCTGGCAGCTCACCCTGCTGAAAAGGGCATATCTGGAAATTGCCTTTTCTGCAGTTTCACAATGTCTGCGATTATCCAATTTAAGCAGGAGGATCACGCTCAAAGGAATTGAATTTCCATACCTGACTAATAGCTCCTGTCTGCAGTTCCATTTCTAGTGGGTTCTTTACAGAGCAGCAAATATTGGGTACAAAATACTGAAAAAAACTAACTGAAGTATAATTAAACTAAAATCAACACGTGTTGAGTGAAAGCTGGACATTAACATTCATACTAAATCTCTTAAAGAAAAGGTTAAACTAAAGAGCATTTGTTCCCAGGAGATTTCTCACACATTTTACTATCTTCTTCAGGAAGAGATTTGACTTGTGGTGATCAGATTTTGTGGCTAAAACTAATGCCAGAGCAAGCTTTATTAAAACAGAATGCTTGTGTTATACTGTGTGCATAGAAACACATCACCTTCCTCTTTCAGAAGGCAAAGAAACAGAAAAATCACTATAATACAATCAAGAAACACTTAGTATCCTGAGGTTCATATAAGAAAGGACTGTCAGTTTGGAATATATGAATTGCACATCATCCTGTTTTAATGATTGACACAATTTATTAATAAATGCTTTGACAATCCAAGTCACATATTCACAGAATAGTGAGGGTTGGTAAGGACCTTAAGATAATCTAGTTCCAAACTCCAACATGCTTAATTTTCAGAAAAAAGTTTGGATGTTAAATTTTTTTTGCAATATGAGAAGACAATTATGTGGGTGGTCATCACTACTCGAAATTGGTTTGCCCTTTCCTAACAGAGGGTTGGTTTTGCTGTTGAAAGTTTTCCACAGTGTGCTACATTGGCTATTAATGTCCTGGTAGTCAAGACAATGCCATAAAAACAGACGACTTTTTTGTTGGCTGGGTTATTGAGTTTTTTTTGCAAATATTGTCTAGTCTTGCTGAAATGCATCGAAGATAAACAGTATGTGCTACACCACTAACGGCTTTCATAAGAGTTGTAAGCTTTCCATTAGATAGACAAGACTGAGGACTTTTCAAGGACAGAGGTCTTTAAAGCTTTTCGAAACTTGTAGGCTGAAATAGCCTCTCAGATACATGTTGAGTTCATACAAAAAATAATAAAGGAGCAGTGCAGTTACTGTGAATACCTTTGCCGCAACTGTTAAAAAACCCTCTTATTGGAGACACTTTATTTTTTCAGCAGCGTTTTGCATACTGGCCGCAGAAAGCACTGCACCAATCTGCAGAGCTATCAGAACCACAGGGAACATTTTAACACTATAAAGCCAACAGCAATAGTAGTGGGATGCAGATCTCATTCAATCCTCTGTGGCATGATTTCCTGTGCCATACTGTTACAGAATAAAAATATATAGTTTAAAATCAAACAGAAGAAAAAATTCTCCAATTTTCCCTGTGTGCTTTGAAAGTGTAGTACAACTTTTTCTAGCATTTTTCCTATATGTGGCAGGAGCACAGAGGTGGCAAAAATGACACACATTGTCCACATACCCCTTGTGTAGTTATGCACACATATCTACCCATTCTTCCTGTAATAAATAGGCTGGACTGCATGAGAGTGGACTTTGGCCTCTTGAGGGATCTGATTGGTGGAGTGCTAGCAGATAAAGCCCTGGAGGGAAGACGAGCCCATGAAAGCTGGTTAATGTTCAAGGATCACCTCCTCCAAGCTCATGAGTGATGCATCCCAACAAAGAAGAAGTAGGGCAGGATAGCCATGAGGCCTACACAGATAAACAAGGAACTCCTGGACAAACTCCAGCATAAAAAGGAGGCATGCAGAGGGTGTAAACAAGGACAGGTAGCCTGTGAGGAATACAGAGAAATAGTCAGAGCAGCCATGAATCAGGTTAGGAAAGCTAAAGCCCTGACAGAACTCTAGCTCTCCTTCCTTCTTCCCTGCTTTACTCCTCCACTTTGAGTACGGTTTGGCCGACGTTACATTCTAGCAAGAGCACTCTAATTTTACTTAATATAGCCATAGAATAATATAGGTTGAGAGGAGACTCCAGAGGTCACCTAGTCCAACCCACTGCTCAAAGCAGAGCTAATCAGAGCAGTTTTCTCAGGGCTGTGTCTCACTGAGTCTTGAACATCTCCCACAGTGATTCTCTTCACACCCTCTCTACACTATGTGTTCCAGAATTTGACCCCCTTTATAGCAAAAATATTTCTTCTTCTGTCTAACCAGAAAAAAATCTGTGTCTGTCTGTGACCTCCCAGCAGGAAGTTGCAGAGAGCACTAAGGTCTCTGCTGAGCCTTTTTTTTAACAGGACAAACTGACCCAGCTCTTCCAGCTTCTCCCTGTGCACCGTGTGCTCTGTCCAGCTCCCTGGCCAGCATGATGGCCTCCGCTGGACTCACTGCAGAATATCAATATTTTTCTTGTGCTGGAGAGCCCAAATCTGGTGTCAGCACTGCCAAAGAGAGGGCTCACCTTCCTGGACCTGCTGTCTACACTCCTTCCACTATGTGTAACTGAAAACCAAGTAACTCATTTCTTTACCAAAAAAAAAAAAAAAAAAATTCCTTATAGCTTAAGGACAATGACAAAGCAGAGATCATTTCCTTTTCCAGTACTCATGTTGTTGTCAGCCTCTGTAGCAAGGATTTCTGAACCTTGGTAGTAACATTAATGAACACACAGATTTTTCTAATTCATGCTTCTACCCATCATGTTACTCATCCAGCTCTCAGAACTGAGAGAGTCTACCCTCCGTTCTTTTTATCTTACTCTTTTCCTCCATCGGGATCCCTAAATTGTTAGTTCCTGAAGAATATAGCACCCCACCCACTATAAAATAGATAAATAGATAAACAAATAGAGTGGAATAGCTGTATTGTAACACCAAGGCTTTATGAGACTTTCCCCTCATGTTGGGTTTCAGAAATAAAATTCAATTTTAACTAAAAAATATTTTGCGTTTTACTTCTCCTTCCATGTCTCACAACATCTCATTCATCCTTCTTGACTGGCATCTCAGTCATCAAGTAAGGACACACTTTATAGGTATGCATTTTCTTTAAAAAATATTAGAAAGGTCTCTTAATTTTTGTTTCAATGAAAATATAAAAGTCCTGTTCAAGGAAAAGTACCACTTCCAGTAGTCCCTTCTTTTCTGTAATAATGTCCACTGAATGTGGGTTTTGCCCCTTAGGATACAGTTCCCATGAAGCAAACAGCAGTTTATTGAGCCTTTTATTATGCAAAACTGTAGCTGTAATTTCAGAGGCAAGTGTTTCTGCTTCAGTTCTCTCTGATAACAGGCTTGCTGGCAGGTGACTGTAGCATGCTGTGCACTGTCACAGGTGAGTCTACAGTGAATTAAAGAGGGCAGAGGAGCAAGAATCATTTCAGCCCTGTCCCCAGTGCCATTGGCAGTGCCTGACAAGTACTGCGATCGCCGGCACAGCTTAACAGCTGCCGTGGCCAAAGGACAATTCACAGTAAACACCCTGGGTGCAGTCACCTTCTTTTGGAGAGTATGAGATTTTAGCATCATAAGCATAACAATATTTTACATTTGATCCCAGGTCTCCAGTATCGCTTAATATAGGAATAAAAAAAGCATCAATGAGTCCTCAAAGAGAAGGTGGTACATCATAATCCAGGTGGGAGAGAGAAGAGTGAGTTTTAGGACTTTTCCATGCCTCAAAGTACCCAACCAACCAACCAGAGATCAGGCTTGTGTAAACTGTGATATTGTGATGAAATGTTTTTATTTATACAACAGCTTCCTCTGAATGTGTTTTCACAGATTCCAGAATCAGCATTTGTATTTGTCCTCACTTCCCTAGTGAGAAAAATCCCCCAACTTTGCTGATTCCCTTGCTGGTACTGTTTGACTTTTCCCCTAAAGGAGTGAGGTTCTAAGGATGTTTTGACAGCCCTCCTCTCCTTTCTTTTCCATTTCAGATGACTTCAAGTAAGAGTTAAAGGGTTTTACGTGAGTTCATAATTTCCAATTGAAAGCAGCATTTGCCTGACACAACTTGTGATTTGAGAGTAATTATTATAATTATTGGGTTACATTTCACCATAATCAGCTATTTAAAAGTTTTTAAATTTTGCTGCCACTTTATTGTTTTAGCTACTTACTACCATCATACTGAACTTTTACTTGTTGTTTCTCACACTCTCACTTTAAAAGAAGTGAAATGTGGTTCAAAAGAACTTGGTCTTCTTGCTACTACGAATCCAGTTTTCAGTGTTGTGTTCAACTATGCGTTACTGTCTACCTTCATCTATTTCTGCATTTATGCTGTTTATCTTTGACTATCTGTATAATCTGTCAACATTCCTTAACTATTATCTTTAGAAATCAGGCTTTTGGGAAGTATAACATATAAAAGAATAAGCTGTTTGCTGCCATGTCTCTTCTCTATGGTCCAAGATACATGTAATTGAATGTGCCTAGCTACATCCACATCTACAGTACAGACATACGGAAAAATACTGGCATTAATAACCCCTCATGCACAATGGTCCTATATCCCAGCAGATACCCCAGTTTTATCTGGTGATAATCTCAGAACGGTATTTTTCAGACAGAATTTGTACCTGCTATTGAAGATATTCTTATTTTCCTATTTATTTCTCCAACTATTAAGAACCTTTATTTTCATTCAAAGAAAGCTATCATTTATGGTCAAAAATTAATTTCAGAAACATTTATTCATAGTCCAAAAATAAACTTCTGAGAAAGTACATGGTAGGGGTTAAGGAGAAAATGTATTTATTTTATAAAAGAAAAATGCAGCAATTCTGATCTAGTAACAGTCTGTTCTGAAGATTTTCACATATATGAGATATATAAAGGAATGTATACGAGATACACTTCCTTACAGAAAATGGAAGACATTATTCCTAGTGGTAGCAAAGGAGAGCAAACGTAAAATTCAACTGGAGGTTGTTCACATAGTGATTGGTACTGGTTCAACCAAGTGACCTAATACCCTGACAGCAGAGGAAATCCAGTGCAAGAATGAGGTGAAAGAAAGGTCACAGAGAGCACTTAAAGAATAACTTGTCCACAGGCATGTTTGCTTTTAATCAGCATCATTGACTAAGTCTTCAAAGCACAAAGGTTTTGATTCCTTTGTAACATGGGCCTTCATATTTTAATTGTGTGTAAGGTCATTGCCAGTGTTACTGCAATAACCGTTGTTAGGCTATCATCCTCAGTGATACTTAGCAGTAACAGTTATATCATTACTTCTGTGGTTTCTTTTCATCAGTTTTGTAAGTAGTTTTTTTCTGAGAAAGGAATAAAAAGTATGCTGAGTTTATTTTGTTTATCACATGCAATGTTTAGCATAATTTTATCATGTCTGTTCTCACTTATTTCAAGGGGAGAACTCTAAATATTTGTACTAAGCATCTCAACTTCTTAAAACTTTTTAGTTTTATTGGAAGTGAATTCTTTTTAGCTGGACATGAACTTTCAGGTGTTTTTCTTGACAAACAGCTATATTTACTTTCAGGTCTTCTGTGCTGTGAAGTAATGCACAGGTACTGCAGAGCAGTCACGGAATATCCATTATCAAGTAGATTTGACTACTCAAAAGGTAAACTTTGACAGCTGCATTGGTACCAATCTGACCTCCACACCTACTTTGTAGAGAAGTTGACTCTCATGTGAGGCCAGTTTTAAAAATGAAGACTGCTGGTGAAATATATAGCCAAGAATTTAGCTTCTGTAATGGGCAGCTGCCAAGTTTAACTCTTTGCTGCAGCTGCTGTCAGAGACAGAACAGGAAGAGAAAAGGGCACTAAAGCACAGCCTGCCAAGCTAATGACAGACGGCAGCAGCACAAATGGAGAAAAATACATCTGAGCTCTGGATAAAACCCAAGAATTACCAATATTTTACCCTACACAGCAGATGGTGCAAATGGAAAAAGTGCAAATGTTAATGGAATACGTGATGAAGCATTTAATAAAGATGTCAATCCTTTTAAAATGAAATCTCTACCCCATGGTTATTTACACATCCTCCTCTATTTTTTTAATTTGTATTTCTTTTCATAGCATCAGTATTGTCTTATCACACAAAACCATACAGATTACTTAAAATATATTATTATTAACCTAAGACAGATAGATGTAAACATTAAATGACAGCACAAACAACATTATGGGACCGTTATTCCACTTCTTTGGCTTGATTTCCTCTGCATTTGCCATTTAGTTTATGTACAATAGAAATCTTTTTAATACCTTAAAGATTTTATTGTTTGCATGAGAGATCAACTAAAATATTCTTTGTGAGGGGAATGAAATCTCTCTATTAAGGATCCACAGCTTATTAGAGGCATCAACTCAAGTTCTGCATCCCATATGTGTTATTCTGAGGGTCATCTGAATCAAATAGTATTTATCGTTGGTGCACATCTTCTCAAGCCCCATCAATTTTGCTGTGCACTTTATGATGACTGCTTCATGAACACAGTCTGCCTATATGAATGCAATTCAGTCTAGCAGACCAGATGAATTTGAGCAGATAAGAAGACAGAAGTTAGCACAAAGCAGAAAATCTTACTGTCCGTATTTTCTGACACCCAGCGGTAACAGCTGATAAAGGAAGAAAACCTTAGTGCCTTTACAGTTCAGAAAAAGTGATGAATCTGTGAAAGGGATAATAAAAGGTGAAAAACTTATTTCTGGATTCCGCAAGCAGAACAGCAGTAGCATAAAATAAGTGACAAAGAATAAAACTGCACGTTTTACACACAGGTATGGAATCATCTTTCTTTTCAGACCTCCTCTGTGTATGTTCAGACCTCCTCTGTGTATGTAAGAAGCACTCCCATCATCTAACTTTAGAAAGATATCATATAATCATAGAATAGTTAAGGTTGGAAAGGACCTCAAGATCATCTAGTTCCAACCCCCCTGCCACAAGCAGGGACACCTCACACTAAACCATCCCACACAAGGCTTCATCCAACCTGGCCTTGAAGACCACCAGGGATGGAGCACTCACAACCTCCCTGGGCAACCCATTCCAGTGCCTCACCACCCTCACAGGAAAGAACTTCTTCCTTACATCCAGTCTAAACTTCCCCTGTGTCAGTTTTAACCCATTACTACTGTCCTGTCACTACAGTCCCTAATGAAGAGTCCCTCCACAGCATCCCTGTAGGCCCCCTTCAGATACTGGAAGGCTGCTATGAGGTCCCCACGCAGCCTTCTATTCTCCAGACTGAGCAGCCCCAACTTACTCAGGCTATCTTCATACAGGAGGTGCTCCAGTCCCCTGATCATCCTCATGGCCCTCCTCTGGACTTGTTCCAACAGTTCCATGTCCTTCATATGTTGAGGACATCAGAACTGCACACAGTACTCCAAGTGAAGTCTCACAAGAGCAGAGTAGAGGGGCAGGATCACCTCCTTCGACCTGCTGGTCACGCTCCTTTTGATGCAGCCCAGGATGCAGTTGGCTTTCTGGGCTGCGAGCGTACACTGAAGCCAGCTCATGTTAATTTTCTCATTGACCAGCACCCCCAAGTCCTTCTCTGCAGGGCTGCTCTGAATCTCTTCTTTGCCCAGTCTGTAGCTGTGCCTGGGATTGCTCCGACCCAGGTGTAGGACCTTGCACTTGTCATGGTTGAACTTCATAAGTTTGGCATCAGTTGACATTATCACAAGTGTGTCAACGTCCCTCTGGATGGCATTCCTTCCCTCCAGCATATCAACCGGACCACACAGCTTGGTGCCACCAGCAAACTTGCTGAGGGCGCATTCAATCCCATTGTCCATGTCAGCGATGAAGATGTTAAACAAGACCGGTCACAACACCGATCCCTGAGGGACACCACTCGTTACCAGTCTCCAGCCAGACATTGAGTCATTGACCACAACTCTTCGTGTGTAGCCATCCAGCCAGTTCTTTATCCACCGAGTGGTCCATCCATCAAATTGATGTCTCTCCAATTTAGAGACAACGATGTCGTGTGGGACAGTGTCAAACGCTTTGCACAAATCCAGGTAGATGACATCAACTGCTCTGTCCGTCAGTTCAGTAGCCCCATCATAGAAGGCCACCAAATTGGTCAGGCAGGATTTCCCCTTAGTGAAGCCATGCTGGCTGTCACCAAGCACCTTGCTGTTTTTCATGTGTCTTACTTAGCATGCTGTCCAGGAGAATGTGCTCCAAGATTTTACTAGGCACAGAGGTGAGACTGACTGGTCTGTAATTCCCAGGGTCTTCCATTTTCCCCTTCTTGAAAATGGGGGTTATATTTCCCTTTTTCCAGTCATTGGGAACTTCACCTGACTGCCATGATTTTTCAAATACGATGGCCATTGGCTTAGCAACTTCATTCACCAGCTCCTTCAGGACCCGCGGATGGATTCCATCAGGTCCCATGGACTTGTGCATGTTCAGGTTCTTAAAATGGTCTCGAACCAGATCCCCCCCTGCAGTGGGCCCAAGGTCTTCATTCTCACAGTCCCTGTACCTACCTCCCAAGACTTGGGTGTTGCAGTCAGAGCCTTTGCCAGTGAACACTGAGGCAAAGAAGTCATTCAGAACCTCAGCCTTCTCCAAATCCTGTGTAGCCAGTTCTCCCAAGAGCTTCCTCAAGGGGCCTACGTTGTCCCTAGTCTGTTCTTTATTTGCTACATACCTATAGAATCCCTTCCTGTTATCCTTGACATCCCTGGCTAGGTTTAATTCTAACTGGGCCTTAGCCTTCCTGACCTAGTCCCTAGCTTCCCGGACAACATCCCTGTACTCTACCCAGGCCGCCTGTCCTTGCTTCCACTTTTTATAAGCCTCTTTTTTCCTTTGAATTTTCCTCAGCAGCTCCTTATCTATCCAAGGAGGTCTCCTGGCCCTCCTGCTGCACTTCTTTCTAGTTGGGATGCAACACTCCTGAGCTTGTAGCAGATGATCCTTGAATATCAACCAAGAGTCATGGGCCCCCCTGCCCTCCAGGGCTATATCCCATGGAACCTTACTAAGCAGGCTCCTGAAGAGGCCAGAGTCTGCTCTTTTGAAGTCACAGAATCATAGAATGGTTAGGGTTGGAAAGGACCTCAAGATCATCTAGTTCCAACCTCACAAGCGTGTCAAGGTCCCTCTGGATGGCATCCCTTCCCTCCAGCGTATTAACCGGACCACACAGCTTGGTGTCATCGGCAAACTTGCTGAGGGCACACTCAATCCCACTGTCCATGTCAGTGACGAAGATGTTAAACAAGACCGGTCCCAACACCGATCCCTGAGGGACACCACTTGTTACCGGTCTCCAGCCGGACATCGAGCCATTGACCACAACTCTTTGTGTGCGGCCGTCCAGCCAGTTCTTTATCCACTGAGTGGTCCATCCATCAAATTGATATCTCTCCAATTTAGAGAGAAGGATGTCGTGTGGGACAATGTCAAACGCTTTGCACAAGTCCAGGTAGATGACGTCAACTGCTTTACCCTTATCCATCAATTCTGTAGCCCCATCATAGAAGGCCACCAAATTGGTCAGGCACCATCAAATTGGTCAGGCAATGAGTCCAGAGCAGTGAGCTTCCTGCACGCTCTTCTCACTGTCCTGAGTATCTCAAATTCAACCACCTCGTGATCGCTGCATCCAAGGCTGCCCTGGAGTACCACATTGTCAACAAGCCCTTCCCTGTTGGTGAGCACAAGGTCAAGTATGGCACCTCTCCTTGTCGTCTCCTCTATTACTTGCAGAAGGAAGTTGTCTTCCACACAATCGAGGAACCTCCTGGATTGCTTGTGCTGTGCAGTGCCATCGTTCCAACAGATGTCAGGGTGGTTGAAATCCCCCATGAGAACAAGGGCCTGCGAGAGTGAGGCTTTTCCTATCTGTCTGTAGAGGGCTTCATCCACAGGTTCTCCTTGATCAGGCGGCCTGTAACAGATCCCCACAGTTATGTCTCCCACTGCTGTTTTCCCTTTAACCCTGACCCACAAACTCTCTGTTAACTGCTCACCTGTCCCCAGACAGAGTTCCATACTCTCCAGCCTATCCCTAACATAAAGGGCAACTCCCCCTCCCTGCCTGCCAGGAATGTCTTTTATAAAGAGCCTGTAACCTTCCATTCCAACACTCTAGTCATAGGAGCCACCCCACGATGTTTCTGTGATGCCTACTATATCATACCCCCGTAGACGTGCACACATCTCTAATTCCTCATTTGTTCCCCATGCTACTGGCGTTTCTGAGCCGAGCTCCAAATGAAGCCGGCTCGCTGGCTGGAGCGGCTGGAATATATCTACATTGCTCCGAGCATTTATTATAGGTGCTGGCAACTGACTGGGTGTGTTGGGATGGAATGATGCCCCCCCTCCCCCAGCACATCTAGTTTAAAGCCTCCTTGACCAGTCTGGCAAGCCTCCTACCAAAACTGTTCTTCCCCTTCTTTATCAGACCAGCTCCAACAACCCCAGTAGACCTGGCCTACTAACTTCAGTCCTATGTTCAAGACACCCAAACCCCTGACTATGACACCACCCTTTTAACCATTTATTAACCTGGCTAATCCTCCTAGCTTTTTTTAGGTCCTCCCCTGTGTCCTAGAGAATTGATGAAAACGCTATCTGAGAACCGGAGCCCCTAACCACCTCTCGCACGGCTCTGTAGTCTTTCTTTATGGTCTCCAGTCTACTACCATCTATATCCCTAGCACCCACATGGATCACCAGGAGCGGTTATAGCCCGTGGGACTTACTAGGGCAGGCAGTCTCTCTGCAACACCCCTGATCCATGCTCCTGGTAAGCAGCACACCTCCCTTGAGACTGCGTCAGGCCACCAGACATGTGCTTCTGTCCCTTTCAAAGTAGAGTCCCCTACTGCTACAACCTGCCGCTTTTTCTTGGCAGCACCAGCAGAGATCTTTACCTGTGCACCAGCCGGCTGTTTGTGGTGCAAGTGCGTTTCCTCATTAGCCTCCTGCAAGACAACAAAGCGGTTCTGGGTGTGGACAACAGATTTAGGAGGAAGCCCCTTGCCTTTAGTTGTCCTTTTCCTCCTTTTTTTGTTGTTGTTTCTTTTCCTTTGTCACTAATTCCCAGCTTCCCGGGGTAATGGCCTCCTTCTTTCCTTCATGAGCTGGAGGGGAAGCTTGAGGCCCCTGCACAGTTTGGGGCTGGAGCAAGCAGCCCTGCTTCCTCTCAGCTTCCCTGACATCTTGCATCCCGCTAATAGCATTCCGCAGCTCAGCCCCTGCTGCAGGAGGGCCTCCCCCAGGGAGCACCGAGCGCAGCCCTGCCCATCGTGCTCCTTTCCCTCACAAGCCCAGCGCAGGCACCCTCTGCACCCCGAGCTCTGCACTGCAGCCTCCCCTCTCACCGGCTCTGTCTGGGTGCCTACGCTGCCACCGCCGGGGCAGCCAGAGCAGAGCTCCCAGGCCGGGCCCTGCCCACACGACGGGTGCTCACCATCCCGCTCGCCTGCCCGCGCCAACTGCCCCGGCCCGCTCTGCTCGCCGCGCTCCCTGGGGCAGGTTTTTACCCCCTCAGGGCTGGTGCCGCTGCTCCTGGCTCCGCCCCCTGTGAGTCCCTGCTCGCGTCCGCGGAGCTGCCGGCTCCTGGGCAGGGCCTGTCGAGGACTTGAAGCTGCCTCGGTGGCTGTCGCCGCTGAGTTGAGGCTCCTGGGCGCTGATCTCTCCCCCGCTCCGGTGTCGAGGGCGTTCTTTCTCTAACTACTCACCTCAGCTGGACTCCTTAGAGAAATTAATTAAGGTTGAATCTCTGAAGATACCTGTTTATCTCTACAGACTATACAAGCAACCAGACAGCTAACCTTTGCTTGTCTTTAGCTTGATTTCTAAAGTTAGGTGAGACAAATTTACCTTTTAAATTCTCTTCCAAAGGAATTCAGCTTATTATCAGTTTGAATTGCATTCACAGCCCTTTATATTTAGAGAGAATCTGACCCACCTCTCTGAACATTAACAATCCTTTTATACATAACTGTCATTTTTTTGTGACTGCCATTTTACGAATTCTAAAGGACACACATTCTCTCTAGCCTAATTATTTTGAATAGCTAACTTAATTTCACTACAGCACCATGTTCCTTAGCAACATATTCTAGCCCTGCCAGGCGTTCTTGCTTATCAAAGAATATGTGTTTTTTTCAGAGGAAATTAAGTCACCATTTGTGCTGCTCTTAAGTTTTCCCCAGAACAGTGCTCTGTCTTTCAAATTGTTCTGCAAAATTGCATCAAAACTCCCTAACTGTGTCTATCAAAAGCTACACTGTCCATACACTAACTGTTGCTATGCAAATAGATGGTATGGGCTTAGGTAAGAGTCATCTATAGCTAAGACACAGAGCCTAGAAAGAGCAGTTCTAGTGCGTTTAAGTTTGATCACTATAACAATACCTTGGTATGCCTTTTGGAGAGTTTCTAAGTATTTCCATAACATCCTCAATTGTCTAACTCATGAAAAAGAATTTCATAGCAATTCGGGGTGGCCCTTTTCCAAGAAACCTTAGACATGCCTGCATTTCTCGTTTGGTGCTCTGGAAGTTTTGGCTTTAGGTATGACTTTGACCTATGTCCATACTCAGTATGTGGCTTCCCTCATAGCGTAACCACAGATGAATTCATGCATAGAAGTACCATCAAGTGATTCCCGTTTGCAATGAGAATGCAACACCCTGTAAACCATTACCCTTCTCTGAGGTTATCACTGCTGGCAAAGATTTGTCCACAATGCAAATACCGTAATGTATCACAGCAAAATGAAATCTTCTCTTCCCATCCCTGTGCTATACCAGTTGGTGATGTAGACAAACATGGTGTCTTTGGTGATCAAATGAAATGGAGCAGGAGAACATCTATATCAGAATCAAAAACTGGGAACTAGAAAACATTCATAGCCCAAAGTTTGGGATTTTTTTATAAATTTCTTCCTCTTTGCTTTTCCTTGTAAATTAAAGAATAATGAACTGTAATTGAAAACAAGAAATGAAAGCGAGGAACATCAAATCAACTGACATTTCATTCTGACATTTACTGAAAGTCTTTTACTTTTGTTCAGAAAAGAAAATGAAGAAAAAAAAATTAATTCTATGAAGTATTTTGTTAAGAATACCATTCTGCAATGGATGTTTTCTACATCTCAGTTATAAAACCTGGTATTCTACCATTGTCTTTCTTTGCCTAACATTAACAAGAAATAAAATCACTCCTTCTAATGTATTTGCCACTCTTTATCCTGCCTCAGATTATGTGAATTAATATTTTTGAGTATATATAACACTACACTGTTGAATGGAATCACATCTAAGAGCATGTCAATTCCAAGTCAAGCTGTTAAACTATGTCAAGCGGAGAGTCATTTGATCTTAATCAAAAAATAAATAAATCTACTTGCATTTGTTGTTGAGCAGAGGTACTTACATAGCCTATTACTACAGAGAAAGTGCATCCCATGAATCCAAACTCTACCTCACCTAAATAAAAAGTAAATCCAGAATCTGGGCCCTTTTCATGGCTTTACTGAACCTCTCCACTATGCCAGTTCCTTTTCTCAGTAGTCATAGGTTAGATGAACAGGGACTACTGGACAATATTCAGGAAAACATACCACAAAGAACAATCCTAGGAGGACTAGGAAGGACTAAGACAGTGCAATGGGTCTAACAGTTTTCCAGATTCAATTTGTCAGTTCAAGCTCCTAAATCTGTTTATGTTACAATAGGCACTACTGAGAATAACGCAAATGGCTTGTATTTTGCATGCAGAACCAAATGCTGATCTGAGCAAGCCCATTCACCAGAGGTGAAGCAGGTAGTGTATTTTTTTTACGTTGGAAAACCACAAACCCTCCTTTTGCAATGGTATAAAAATCCCTAACACACTGAAATGTGAGCCTTAGTCTTTCAGTTGTCTACTAGAGGATGTAAATTGAAGATGTTTTTAAACTGTGTAGAATCCTGAAAGAGGTAAATTAATAGACAGAAAGCAGAAGCAAATTCTTACAGGTTTTTTTACTACACACACATTCACACAGAAATGGTGAAAAAATAAAACAGCTGTCATAAAGGGAAATCCTGCAGCACTTTGCAAACTCTATCCTATGTCTACAGTCCTCTGCTGTCAAATCTAAATACCAAGAAACACTAAAACCGGTAAGAATCACTGTATCAGTTGTTAAAAATGTAACTGTAATACTTGGGGAAGAACAATGGGGCCATTTTGAAGTTTACCAGCTTTCTTTACAACTACTGAGAAGATAATGTGAGGAAGAAAACATAACTGAATTACAGTTTTCTTCAAGAGGGGACATACATATATTTTTAACAGTGTTTTTTTAAGTTAATTCTAGTAAGCATAACCAAAAGCCATTCCAATACCAACAAGAAATCCCAAGTCTTTGTGATGTTCCCAATACTATGCTGCTTGTCAATTAGAGGATTTATTTGTGATGCAATTGTTACCTCATCAATTACCAGTAATGATGCTTCTAGTAATTTGATTGAGTTTGGTGGATAGTCTTTGCAGTGCAAATCAAACCTAAACCTTTCTGCCATAAGACAGATAATGCAGAGATATTGCAGAAATACGTCCCTCAGTTCCATGAGGTTGCTGCAGGATTTAAACAGATTTTTATATGTAATGTTATATGTAACATTTCTCATTTTATTGTAATTCTCCTAGCAAACTAGAAACAGTGAAGCAGAGCTAAACTGGGCCAGCTACATTTAACATTCCTTCAATAATTGCAAAATGTACTTAACATCCAGAGTTTTAAGTCAGACTTCTCCTGCTGTTCTCAGGAGGGTCTGATGCATGATATCTTTTCTACAATGTGGCTATTTTTACCTGGAATATTCTGAAATAAATGAAATTTTAAATCATTCCCTCATAATGAAAAATGTTTACTTCTTAAAAAGAAAAAAAACCCAGTGCAATAGACTGATGAAGAGAGCAGTATTTTCAATCTCATCTTAAATGTTTTCATAATCAAAAAACTGAATAATCCAAAGTTCTGAGAACATTTTTTTTGTGTGTGAAAAGCTGTTTTTAACTGAAATTTAGTTTTCCATGTAAGAGGTATTATTTATTTAGCCTTTGTGACCTTGTTATGCAAGAAAGATGGTTTTCATGCTACCCTTCCTAGGCACTGTGATAGAGCTTTTGCCTTTTCAGTTGGTGGACCAGATTTGGTCTTAACTTGATAGACAAAATCTTGAGGCAGTTTACATAGATGTTTTATGTCTTTCAAACAACCTTAGTATAGTAAAGTGATTATTCTTCTGATCATTTATTATATTTACAGATTTTCCTATGTTGGAGAGATGAATACATGTGCTACAAAGTAAGCTAAAATTTTACCACAGGAGGTGATTCTGAATGGGATCTGGACAGTAGACCTGAAATCTCATTAGCTTTTGGATGTCTGCAGTAGTAACCAAACATTCAGCAGTGCTTAATTAAACAAGTCTGGAACTGGGATTTCAAAGAATGATGGCATTTTTTAGTTATCAAATGAAGATTAATGCTAATTTGGGTGAAAAAAGGTTAAAAAGTCTAAGAGATTGAAGCATCCAAATCCCATCAGAATTTTGTGTGATTTGGGTGTCTAAATTACCACATATTTTTCTAAAATTTTCATGCTAAGTGTAAGTTTCTATAACTTTTCTTTGTTCACATTATAAAATGAAGTCATGTTAATATATATGCTTTAAGTGCTTCATTATCTAAAAATTTTACTGCAGATAATTTCTCATATTTGAAGCAGTATCAAATTATGTGGGCTCTATTACAAGTGCATATTTTAATGGATGGGAGGAAACTTTACTTTGTATTATCCCTTAGATCATTAGTCCTTTTCTCCTAAATCACCTCAACACATCAACTTCTTGATCAGCTACTTTCTGGTTCTCCAGTGAGAAATCTGTACCCTAGGAGTCTCACTTCTTTGTATCACAGCAACCTGAGTCCTTTCAGACAACTGCTGCAAACTTGGCACATGTACCTGCTTTCTGACAGGATAAATAATTTAGCAGAATATTTCCTGCATCATGTATTCAAGAGAGTTCAAGTCATATATATTATTCATTGAGTGCTATTTAACCAGATCTGTCATTGACTAACTTACACTCTGTCACCTACCTTAGCATTCATTTCAGAATTTAATTTATCCTGTAATGGTTATCTCATAATTATATTAACTAAGGGTGTTAACTAAAGCAATGATTGAAATATTTTGCTTTTCTATTGATCCATCCACCATCGGTCTGTCTTAAAATGTTATTATACATTTTTCTAGGCTATGCAGTGGTCCTTTAAATTCTACAAAGGACATCAGAGACATCAAAGTTTTCAACAGAGAGAAAATGCTTGGAAAATTTTTATTTCAGTTAAGCAAAATCTATTTACAAAATTAGATTTAAAAATTATAGCTAAGTGATATTGAAAGGGCAGTAATTTAATTTCATTATCTGAATGCTTAATCCTCATTTTCAGGTGTTATTTTCATGTTATAATAACCTAAAAAAATACAACAAAAAACAAAAAAAACCCTTCTGTGTTAAATAACATGAAAGTCAAACACAAATATAAAAACAGGTTTAGTGGGTTTTTTACATGAAACTTCATGAAGACAATTTTGCTAAAAGTAACTGTTTACCAGATCACTACCAAAATAGTTTGCAAAGGAAGGAATATAGAATATTTAATCCTATTAACATTTGAGAAGCATTTTTCATAGGGTAATTTAAGACAGTCAGCCTGAAAGGTCAAATTTTAACTTCATTCATCATTCACTGATATTTTTAATAACACAATCTTTTGCAAAGAATAGACGTGTGGTACCTGTGGGTTGATGTACGCTTTTTCGTGGCAACTACTGTGTTAATCAAAAGTCAGACAAGAGTCTCCAGATTTTACTGAAGCACAACTGAATGTTTTGCTGCCTTATCTTAAACCATGTCTCTGTCCTATTGGTAACACAATGCTCAACAATTTCCAGAATGGGAAAGTGTCCTTCACCCAATCACCAGATTCAGGCCTTCGGCAATTAGTGGTTCTGCATCAATGAGCAGACAGAATTTTCTGGGGACAATCTTGGCATCTAATGATAGACTTCTCTAGCTGGAGGGAAGAATTACTCACTGAAGATGCTTCTCTCTCCCACAGACTACAGAGAAAGCTTAGGTCGACAGCTTAAGAGATGCCATATCTTTAATTACCCACCTGTTGTGGTTTAAGCCCAGCCAGCAACCCAGAAACCATGCAGCCATTCACTCACTCCCCCACCTTCCTCTCCCCTGCTCTCAGAGGGATGGGGAGGAGAATCAAAACAATGTAACTCCCATGGGTTGAGGTAAGAACAGTCCAGTAACTAAGGTATAACACAAACCACTACTGCTGCCACCAATAATAATAATGATAAGGGAAATAACAAGGGAAGAGAATACAACCACTCACCACCCACTGACAGAAACCCAGCCTGACCAAGCAGTGATCTAACCCTTCAGGTGACTGCCCCAGTTTACATACCAGGCATGCTGTGCTGTGGTATAGAATACCTCTTTGGTTAGTTTGGGTCAGATGGCCTGTCTCTGCTTCCTCCTGGCTTCCCCTCCTCCCTGGCAGAGCATGAGACACAGAAAGTCCTTGGTCAGAGTAAACATTACTGAGCAACAACTAAAAACATCGGTGTTATCAGCGCTGTTCCCAGGCTGAAAGTCAAAAACACAGCACTGCACCAGCTACTAAGAAAGAGAAAAAAATGACTGCTACTGCTAAACCCAGGACACCATCCTTGCAAAGGATTGCATACCACAAAATTCAGCTCTTCTGAAGTTTTGCCCAAGTGGCTTTGTGGCTGCAGGAAACACTTCAACTTATACAAGTAAAGATTTCTTTTCCAAAATCCTTATTTTAGTGATATTCAAGGCAGTTGTTTAAATCATAAATAGTAAATTCAGTAATGTTTGAAAACATTAACCTGGCCACTACATTTCAGTTTATAAAATTAGTAATGTTTTAGAAATTAATCAGTCTATACAAATGTTGCAGCTTTGTTCAGGTCAAAACCTTCCTGAAACTTTTTAATGTTGCAGTTTTTAATGCAAATGTGGTTACCAATGCCAAATCAGCCCATCAGTACTAGTCAATGTTTGCAAATGCTATCTTGTAATTACCAGCATAATATAAATATATCTAAAAGGACAGAATAAACTGTAAAATATTCTGCAAAATTGTAAGCTTCAGTCATGTTAAAACTTGTTGCTCTGCTGTTCATTACAAGTATAGCTTATATATGTACACTTTTATGTTATGGATGTATCTTTTTCTCCTATTAGTTTATAATTTACTCAAAACCATGATCAGGATGGGGTTTTTATTATTAAAAACTAAACTAAACAAACAAACAAACAAAAAAAAAAAAAAAGGCAGAAGAAACCATTCCTACAGCCAAACTGACAAATACTTTTTCCCACCACTCGTTGTTACTGTGAAAGCGTGTTCATTTTTATTTACCTGGGGTGAATCTTGCCATTTGCTCAGATTCTAAAGCTGTCTTGCAGCAAGAACTTTGTGCAACTTGGTGAGCAGAAGGCTCAAAAAGAGGTCAGTAGTGAAGTTCAAAAGCAACATTATTTAGGAAATTAAAAATTTTGTGGAAATTGTGATGTGAGAGTAAGACATTCCTCACAGTCAATGTCACAGCTATACTATGTACTAAAATATTTTTTATTTTTATAGTCAAAGAAGTGGGCCTCATGAAAAAGAAAGTTATGCTGAGAATATCAAAGATAGGAATGTTTCCTCTGTCATCAGTAATGACTGTTGATTTTGTCACATTTTACTAGATGTGGTTCTGGTGGTTCTGTGACATGTTGCAGGTAAGTACCATTTGTGAAACAACATTTGTTCTTCAAAGTGTGCAGAAATTGATTTTGATATTTTATTAAGATCAAGATGCATCCAAAATTGTATAGTCTCTTGTTACTTTAGATACTCACTTTCAAAGCTGGTCCCACCTTTTCCTGTTGTTCTTAGAGGGAGCCTTATTGGTCAGTTGGGACGAAATGGCTAAAGTTAGGTGGGAAAAGCCCTACCTAAAGTGATACAGAACATGGGGATCTTTCAGTGGAATCCTAAGGCATATATCATCTTTAAACAAACAGAAGAACTCATAGGAATAGAATACATTCATATTTTGTTGCGAATTAAAACTATTAATATTTATGCATGTGAATCACTATGTAGTTTTAGAAGGTAGGCAATACAGCCTAAGCTTGACCTAAAAGGACAGTATTTCAAGACCAAACTTTCTTCAATGTTGACATTTAGATTAAAAACAAAAAATGTCACTGAAAGGCAAACACTTCATTGAAGAGTCACTTCCTCATTTCAGATGAGGTGTTAGCTACTGTGGTCTTCCTTGTACCCTTCCCTACAAATATTCATACAATTAAGATTATTTGGCGAGAACATGAGTTTCAAATTTCCACAGTTAAAATCTGCCTTCTTGCACAAAATTAGTAGTGTTATTTTTGGAAAGTGAAGTTTCACTATGTAGGTGAAACCAAGATCTAAATGCTGCAAAGTGGCTATAGAGTCCATTCATTTGAGCTCAGAAGTAGGTCTGAAAGGCAAATCTCTGATTATGCTTATCAGTTTATCAACTAGCCATTAGATCTACCAGTGAGGCAGAAGGGAGCCAAGCAGAAGTAACATCCTAGACCTCAATTTGTGATTCAAGCCTCTCCAAAGTTTTCCAGACTTTCACATTCGGAGGATGAAATTGTTTCTCTCCTGGTAATGGAAAAATACCATGTTCTGTTAAAAAAAAAAAAAAAAAGAAAATGGAAAGAAAGAAAAAAGAAAATAAAGCAATTAGCAAAACTCCACGGTCCTTAGCAATACAAATCCAGCATCAAAGCTATAGATATGTTTGATGCTAGTGGCTTATCTTTCACACTAATTTATTAATCTTGAATGCTGCGCATGTTATACAATGATCTGTTCTGTGGGGAAGCTGTCAAAGCTTAGACAAAGAGATCAAAGAAAGTCTTCAATGTAAATGAGCATGAAGCATGTGGTATTTCTCTTAATTTTTATGTCTGGCTTTCCGGTTTATAATAACATCAACGTAAAGGACCCTTTAAGGGCACAAAAGATGTATTTTCCTTAGGTTGCTTCCCATGGCAAGCTCTCATACCATTAGTAAGAGTTCATTTTCAAAGGAAAGGAAAAGAGGTTATTTTTACAGAAAACTGACTTCGTGCCTCTTTAAAGCTCAAGTATCTGAATAAAGTGATGTAATTCCTCTAGTGCTGAATGTGTCAAACCGCCTCAATTTTTTAAAAAAGTTTTAAGTAGGCCTGTTATTGCCATTACTTAATAGATTTGTTCTTGCAGTTATTGTATTCAACAGGATTTTTTTTTTCTGACCTTTCTAGGAAAGAAATGGAAATTACTGTAAAACCAGGGAATTTTATTCTGAACTTTATTGCTTTGCCACCACAGAAAACTTACAGTAATTAATACATTGCCATAAAAAAAAAAAAATCCACTTGCAAAAAAACAGTGTGATTTTCTGACCAAAAGAAGTAGTCATTTACTTGGAAAAAAAATCCCAACTTTATTTATTAATGTATATTCCTTATAATAAGTAAAATGCAGATTTAAGGGCATTGTTTGATGCTGCAAGGTACTAAATATACTTTAAATCTTACTGAGATTGTAGTTGCTATGATTACTGATAACTGTGAAAGATCCAACTCAGTTGAAATTGTTATTATCTGTCTTGCTTCTAGACTGCCAGAAGAAAAAGCGCAATTACTTTCAGATGAAAAGGTGTCTTGTAAATCCACACAGGTGCTTTCTTTTCCCTCCTGGAGCTTCCTTTTGCCTTTAATGGTACAACTGAGCACCTAAGTTAAGTAGCTACAGGTTCTCTTCTGAAATAGCTCATGAAAAATAAATAAAAATATGAATTCTCCCCCGAATATATTGGATCTTTTGCCTTCACTTTAAACTCAGCTTGGTTTAGCTTTCTGATATGTGTAACGGCATGCAGCACCGCTGTGAGCTCCCTCCAGACCTGCACTGCAGTATGCTTGTTTTGTGTGAGAGCTGAGAGGCATGCTGAACACAGACGGACTCTGCCCATAAAAATCCTATGATAAAATGACTCATCATTTCCTTTGTGCTTCTTTCGCTGTTTTTGACAAGGGTGAATGAATAGTGTCTGTCAGTAGGGAAACCAAAACCCCTTCCATATCTCTGTGATTTTCCTATTCATGTCTGCCTTTCAGCTCTCCTTGCCAGTTTTAGCGTAAATTTTTAATCTTGCTAATACATTGCAGTATCACAATGGTTTAGACTGAAGATGCCTTCTTTAAAATATTGGTGAATAACCTTTACTGTATTTTTTAATAGTATTAATACTTGCACTATGCATAAACATATTTGAAAAGAAGATAAAACCTCACTTCCTTTGAGTCTCCCTCGTAGATCTGCTATTTGGAATGACCTTTCCATACGTTATCTCCTCATTTTTTGCCTTATGAATAAACATAACAGTAAAGATCTCCTGTGTAAAGACTCGGTTACTATAAACGATAGTCATTAGATACATGCTAGATATCACACACGCGTTCTAGACTTTTTGGCAAAAATTATAACGTAAATTAAACTAAAAAACCTTCTCCCCACAACCCTATCTTCCCTGGCTCAATTTCCCTCCTAAATCTTCTATCTCTTTCCCTCTGAGCTGCATGGGGGGTTGTCAGTAGGTGTTGTGGTCAGTCCATAACAGTGTGTGTCTGCTGCTCCTTCCTCCTCACGCTGTTCCGTTGTTCCTTTACTGGGTGCATCCTATGAGATACAGTCCTTTGCAAACTTCTCCAATGTGGGTGTTTCCCATGGACTGCAGTGCTGGATGACATCCAGGGGGACCTTGACATGCTTGTGAGGCCAGCCTTATGAAGTTCAACCATGCCAAGTGCAAAGCCCTACACCTGGGTCAGAGCAATCCCAGGCACAGCTACAGGTTGGGCAAAGAAGAGATTCAGAGCGGCCCTGCGGAGAAGGACTTGGGGGTATTGGTTGATGAGAAAATGAACATGAGGTGGCTTCAGTGTGCAGTTGCAGCCCAGAAGGCCAACCGTATCCTGGGCTGCATCAAAAGGAGCGTGACCAGCAGGTCGAAGGAGGTGATCCTGCCCCTCTACTCTGCTCTTGTGAGAACTCACTTGGAATATTGTGTGCAGTTCTGGTGTCCTCAACATAAATAGGACATGGAACTGTTGGAACAAGTCTGGAGGAGGGCCACGAGGATGATCAGGGGACTGGAGCACCTCCCGTATGAAGACAGGCTGAGGAAGTTGGGGCTGTTCAGCCTGGAGAAGAGAAGGCTGCGTGGAGACCTCATAGCAGCCTTCCAGTATCTGAAGGGGGCCTGTAAAGATGCTGGGGAGGGACTCTTCATTAGGGACTGTAGTGACAAGACAAGTGGCAATGGGTTAAAACTTACACAGGGGAAATTTGGATTGGATATAAGGAAGAAGTTCTTTCCTGTTCAGGTGGTGAGGCACTGGAATCGGCTGCCCAGGGAAGTTGTGAGTGCTCCATCCCTGAAGGTGTTCAAGGCCAGGTTGGACAGAGCCTTGGGTGACATGGTTTAGTGTGAGGTGTCCCTGACCATTGCAGGTGGTTGGAACTTGATGATTTTAAGGTCCTTTCTAACCCTAACTATTCTATGATTCTATAACTGTTCCTGTGTGGGTCCCTTCCATGCGGTACGGTCCATCAGGAACCAACTGTTCCAGCATGGGTCCCTTCCATGGGTTCAGTCCTTCGTGAACAGACTGCTCCAGCGTGTGTCCCTTCCGTGGGTGCGGTCCTTCAGGAGCATACTGCTCCAGCTTGGGTCACCAACAAGCCACAGCTCCTTCCAGAAAATATGTTCCTGTGTGGGCTCCTCTCCACTGGCCTACTCCAGAGTACCCACTACTCTTAAGAATTTCAGCTTCCTTCAAGTCATATTCACCTGCTCCATTGTGGTCCTTCATGGGAGAATACACCTGGAACTGGCTCTGTCCAACACATGGGCAGTCCCTGTGTCTTCTCACAGGAGCCACTGCCGCAGTCCCTGCCTCCACTATCAAAATCTTGCCGTGTAAACCCAGTGTACAGGTTTACTGGGAATAGGCAAATTTTGGAGCAGCAATAGGGAATCTCTCAGATGCTATACTGGTGCTTTAACACAAGCTCAGGTGCTCTTTTTATGTATTCTGAATGGCTCCTATGTGGATGGGATCAAAAGTTTCCAGGTTATGCTGTGTTCTGAAAGGTACTTAGTTCTACCACACATTTACACTTCATCTATATGTAGCTATACATATACACTATCATTAAACTGAGCTGGAAACTTGCCATCAATTGACATTTCCTAGGGCATAGCCATCTCATTAGAGATACCTAAAATGCATATCTTGAATATCAAGGGACAACAGATTACTTTCTCAGTTGTAGACATACAGAATTAGAAAGATTAATCACTGTTTGAATCAGGTTGACAGCCAGCAATATAAGTGATAATTGTGAACTCATGGATATATGTAGGCCTATTTAGGACTTGGACTATCTGAAATGTACTTGGCCTCTATGAGCTGATAGTCAGGTGTAAAGTCCATTTAAAATTATGTCAGAAGGACTTTTCTTTGTTTAGGGTGTGATTGGCAGCTATGCAATTGGATCAAATTACTAGAAATGTTGGTTTCTGTAAGACAATGCAGCACTGGTCAGTCTTGAACTGTCAAAGCTAAGGCAGATTCTCTCTTCCACATAGTTAGCACTTTAGGGAAGTGATCTTCCTAGGTGTAACCAAAACACTCATCCCATAAAAGTAACTGTCTCAGTACAAGCTGCTTACACTTTTCTTTGAATCACAAGTATCCCAAAGTTTTACAATTATGGAAGTTTCTCTTTAATACCCAAGGATGCCAAGATCTAAAACACTTTTTTCTGTTTATTTTCACAGTGTCTGCTTCTTAGCAAGTGCAAGATCTGCATGGAATTGATGCCCCTTGCTGTAAAATGGTTCAATTTCCCCCAGTGGAGAAGGATGACATCTGGGAACTCATCGAGCGTGTTTTCTTTCAGTAGACTTGCAAAGCCATGAAGATTGTTTTCACTGATTGTTTCCAGTTTGTCTTTGGTGAAGCTCTCAAACATGTCAGAGCAAAGGTAATTATATCTGTGAAGCTCTGGTGGGTTTTATCTGTGTTTTGTTTAATCAAATAAGAGAACTTCTACAGCTCACAGAGAACAAATGTATTGGAAAGCAATCCCTTAGGCTACTTCATTTCCTATCACACCTGCCAGCTCCTGACACTTTGCCCTGTCCAGATTGTTCAGTGGTTATTTAAAAAATGAGACCTAATTCACTTTCCCAGATATGATATGCCATTTCTGTGAAGGATCTTGTACCTCTGACATTTCAATTAGAGGGATGAAACATCAACATCCGACCTTTGCTTTGCAAAGACCAAAAACTCTCAGCTTCTCACTTTCTGCTTTTGCTTCTTACTCACCCTCTCCACATAAGAAAAACTTCTATCATAATTGTAGACATTGCTAGAACCAAGAATAACACCATAAATGAGATTTCGCTGGCTAAGTATGGCACTCCTTGTCTTTTGAGGTGATGCTATCTGAAACATTTTAATGCAGCTTGACACAAAACCTGCCAGAAACACCTGCCTTTTGAAGGTAGAGTGGGAGGACAGGGAGCTATCCTAGAGCATCTCAGGTCATGATAAACTATCCTTTGGCACCTGAAACTCTCATTATTCATCAGCTACAGGCCTATGATGCATTTTCCACTATATCAGATGTGATTGGCACCCTCCACCCATCATCACATTTAGACGTTGTCTGTTCCATGCATACTGTTCACACACAGAGTCCTTTAACTGAATTACAGTAATGTTGAAAAGTACTCAGAATAAATAATTGTCTGTGCTAATATTCACCAAAGATGGAGCAAGAACACAGAACCCCCAACTTGCTGCTATTGACTCCAGGGGGGCTTAATTCCCAAAGGAGAACAAGCAATCGGAACAGGCTCTCTGCCACAACTGCAGTAGGGGTAAGATGGCTCATTGTGTCGTGACCCCAGAATAGGCAGTCCCTTCCTCAGTCACAGTGCACTTGCACACTAAGACCCGGGTGACCTAACAGTCTATATGTCTGTCACTACAGCTTCTCATCGCACCTGTTACCTTCCAGTGTTCACAACTGAGTGAAATTCCTGAGTTCAATGGCCCATTGCAGTGAGTAATGGCAGTTTTGGAAACAGCTATGAAAGATGTAATATCCACTTATAATTAGATATTGGCTTGTTCTTGTAACTTTAATAGCATTGCTTCCCACTAGTGAGTTTGCTCTGATGTTACAAAAAAACCCTCCAATACTAAATAAAAGCTTCATACCGAGGGTACACATATAAAATTTCTATCTGAAATGTGATTGACATAGAAATTTTTCCATCTCTATAAAATATCATAATTTCAGGTAATTTTAGATCACAAAGTTGATTTCTTTAGTTAAATAATAGCTTACAAGGATGAAAGTCCAGCTAATTCCAGTGAAACATGACAGATATAACTTTTTAACCTGTTCGATAATAAAGAAGCATCCATTCTTATATGTTTTCCTTAAAATATTTTCATTAAGTATTTTCCTTATTGTTTGTGTCATTTGGAGATAATGTTCTTTTCAGCTTGAGCAACCAGATATATTTCCTTCAAGCACCAGCATCTCTCATTGTTGCTTTCCTCATCTGATTTACTTCAGTTATTATGCTGTACATCCAGTGAGTTTCCTTAGATGATCTTCTCTGAATATTTGCACATAGCAATTCTAAAACAGACAAAGATGCATCGTGGCTTGTATGTAGAACACACAGAAAGTAGCAGGCAGGGATCATTTATGAAATCTAATTTAGCAGTACGCTGTTTAATGTTTGGATGCTGCCTGTTCCTATGCTGCTCATTGCAGTCTGTTGTTTTTCATGAAGTAGTTGCTTAGGATCTGCAATGCAGTAAGAGTCATTTTCAGTTGACTGCAATTTTCTTGACATTTGTTTTAAATCCCAACACAGTTCTCTCCCTATATATATGTAAAATGTTTCTGATATTCCTTTTAGAGTATAATTTAGAGGTGTTAATTCTTACTGAATAATGTATCTGGAGACATTGCAGAAATTAGTACACTAAATGGATCAGATGAACATTTTTGTCAGAAAGAATCTACTGAAGACACAGAGCAGTTTTGAGATTCATATTATTTGTATCATGCCCTCAAATGAACCATTGCAATGAGTTTTCTGGTGGCACAGCATGCAAAATAATTCTTGCCCCCAAACAACGCTAAGTCGCTATTTCACAGCGTGGAAACCCCAACAGTCTGTTGTACTGTCTAAATGTAAATGATTCAAAAACATAAATAATGAATGACTCTGTTTTGTCAACTTATGGAATATGCTGACTCTGATTACAATAACATTATGGTAAAATATGATAGATTGTTTCTTTACTGAGAATGTAATCACTTCCACTGCTTTACAAAAGAAAAACACAGCCCCATGCATTAGTTTGTACTCTAAAAGATAAATATTAAAAACAAGTTCCCCTAATGAAGTAATTCAATGAAGCTATTATTTCTGTTTATGTATATTAAGTGAAGCCCCTAGGGTGCTTTAAGCTTGCAATCCAGTTGAGAATTCAATGACATTCATCAGAGGAACATGGTAGAGTAGGACATGAAATTTTGTGCAAGTGGAAGACATTAGTTAATTAACATGAGTATACTTTCACAGATGCTCAGCTGCTCACTAAATAGTGTGGCTATAGGACACTTTGATAAAATTAAAGTGTCATATTCTATTATTATGAAGTGAGTGTGCAGCAAGCACAGAGACTATGGGTGAGAGTCAGAACACCTTCAGCTGAGCAACTTGGGACCGATGAACTTTAAGAGCAACGCTTAAAACTGGCCCATGAGGCAAATAGCAATGTTTCAGACCACTTGCTCTCTTTAGAGGGAGCAAAAAGGCCATGTAGCAGTTTGCATCCTGCCACTGAGGACTCTGTCAGGTCTTCTTCAAAAAGCACACGCACACACAGACAAAGAGCAGCAGAACAGTTTGTGAAAGATCTCTAGGCCAGCAGCACTCATCCATTAACGATCAAATATATCTGCAAACAAAAGAAATTCAAATCCCTGTTTACCAGTTCTTCAAAGCCTACGATATAAAGGTAGAAGGGACAGAAAAGTTATTTTTTACCCTTCTCCCTGAGCTTGGGGGGCTCTGCAATGAAGAATGTAGGATTTATAGCACAGAAAGAAAACAGATGAGAAACTGTGGGTAGAGCCTAGCAGGTAGGGCAACAAACCAGAAAGAATATGAACAAAGATAGAAGGCTTTTATAACTTTGTTTTGCCCATGCACTCCCCAGAAGAAGTTATGGCAATAAAATTCCTTCATTTATTCCTGCAAAGCCTGACAATGCTTATAATTAGGACACCATATACTTCAGTAGGGATTTGCCTGTAGTTTCTATCATACATTTCATACTGAAGGATTACACTTGTTTCCTGCAAATGTGACTGTTATTAGTGTGCAAAGGGGTGAACGAACAGCTGGGAGAACAATACCCAGAGAAGTAGAGAGGATTCCTTTAGAAAACCAGAGATCCTGAGGGATTATTTGGGGAGTTAATTTATTTTCCACAATAAAAGATGATGATTAAGAAGAATTGACAGATGAGAGTTAGAGAGTTAGAGACTTAGTTCACTTGAATTCAAGTGGAAATTGAATATGAAACTGAATTTAAATGACATTGTGAGGTGCAAATTGGAAGAATATTTGGTACAGTATCACCCAACTCCTATTGTTCCATCCATGCTAATCTCTGCTTTAAATGAGAGAAAAAAAATTTACAAGCTATATTACAGGCTGAGCAGGTGACAGGGACTGGATCCAACATAGCTACAAATACATACCTGAGTGTGATGCTAATTATTTATAAATTTTTTTCATTAAATGTGTGGATAGGGCAAACTCAGGTGAACATATAAATGTGTGCTACATTATTTAAAGCAAGCACAAAATATATTGCTTGTTCTATAAAAGAAATGAAAAAAAAATATTTCTTGAATGTTCTTCTAAAGTATCTGTAGGAAACAGTTCTAATGTAGGATATTTGGATATACGCATGGTCCTGAATTTAGAAGAAGGCAAGGTACAGAAAAAATTCTAAATAAAGTGTTTCTAATTTACCAGAAAGACAGAAAAATGTAGGAAAGACTACAGTTGACCCAAAGTACTATTGGGTCAATAACAGAAGCAGTCAAATAATAAAATGTATATAAATGTAGCAAAATATATATAAATTGTTAAAACCTGGTCAAAGATAACGCTATACCAGACAAAATACTAAATGAACTATTCTAAAGGTGTAAAATCTGAAATATTTTTCTCCTTTCTCTAGTGGTTTTAACAAATTTTTCAACATGACCTGATTGTCCAGTTCTAATGAAAAATAGTGAAATACATTAGTCAACATTGTGAAGTCCAATGCATTTGCTGGTGAACAGAATCCTGCACAAACATTGCATGTGGAGAACTTCAGAAACTCAAACTTCATTTCACAGTTAATCAATAATTTAATCTTGAACAGAAATCTTTCAACACTTTTATCCTCTAAGCTTAGTATTCCATAATACATATATTAAACCCAATGTGAAACAGTAGAGAGATAAAATGGAGAGTTGATTTTTCAGCTGAAAAAACTTTTTTTTTTTTTTTTTATCTCAGAAGTTATATTTATTGAAACTCTGTGAAAGTTTGCAAGATCACTCTTGGCTGATGGTGGTAAGGAAGTGAGTGTGCAGTAAAGAGTATAGGAGTAACTGAAATAATAGAATCAACAGACCATCTAGAAAAGTATCTTGTCCCTGGCACTGGACAAGTAACAGATGCTGAGAAGGATTACAACCAAGAAAGCACAACATGAGACTTCCTAGTACATTCTCTCATCATGAAGCAGACTGTGCCTCAAGAGCTGCTTAATCCACAGCTATTGTCTTTTTATTTAATGCCCTCTTCTGCCTTTTCCACCCATGATTTCAAAAAACACGTTTTGAAGCTAGACTAAGCTTTTAACCTCTGCCTATCCGAGGGAAGCCTCGTAATGTAAGCATTCCTGTGAGAAGTGTCTCTTCTGCTTGTTTTGAGGCTGCGTGCTGATAGTTTTGCTTGGTTTATTCTACTTCTCAAGGAAAGGACAGTGAGAAAGCAATCATTAATCTTCTTCCAGCTGTTTATCTATCAAATGACTTCTCAGTTAACCTGCCTGAGTGTACTAATACAATTAGTGGTTGCTCAATCAAGGACCCATCCACATTTTTGTTCCTCCATGTCATCTTTCCACTTGAAATGTATTTCTTCTGAGAAGTACAGAGCATACATGCCTCCAGAGACAGCTGGACCATGGAGTCATACACCACCATGGTGATGCTTTCTGACATGTTATCTGATCCTTTCCCATTAATTCATGGTTTCATTTTAACTGTTGCTGAGTACTGAAATGTTTTTTCTATGCAATGGTGTGTTGTGACTCAAAGATTTCATCTCTGGGCGGCAATAGTTGTCTCAGAACTTATCCCTTCAAATAATAAAAAAACCCCTTTTATTTTTCCTCCTTGACATGTTACATTTGAGTTTTGTCAGCAATCCGTTGCCTAGTGATTAAATATTACAAACATCTGCAGTTCTCCACCATTAACCATCTTTATTATCCCAATTAATCAAGTCTCATAGGCAAATTTTGTCACCTCATTCTTAATACTCATAAATATGTTGAACAGCACAGGCTGCAGGTAAGACCTCCATGGAGTCTGTGAATTACTTCCCTACACAGTGAACGCTTCAAAAGTCTGTTAAAATGATAGATTTTTCAAGTTATCACCATTTTTTGAACACATTGGTAAGAGGTAACCTGAAGTTAGCCATCTAGTCTCACAATCAATGTCAAGAGAAAAATTTAACTCACTCAGAAAGAAGTGCCTAAATCTGCTTCTGCCATCTCTACACATCCAAAGGAATGTCTGTCCCTCCTCACCGACTTCAGAGAACCTGGATGACTAGCTTGGAACAGAACTTAAGCTTTCAAGTGGGTAAAATAAGGAGATGAATCCTATCTTTCTGATGACTGTTTTCATCCATTACCTAAATTCCAACAAAAAGAAAAAAAATCTATGGCCAAAGCAAGTAGCTAGAAAAAAACTCTGTTACAATGCAATTTGGTATTTGATTCTCTTCCTAATCAATAACTTTCATTTCTGTGGGTTTGTTCATTTTGTTTTGAGGGTTTTTTTCTTCCTAATTAATGATAACTATTAAAACCATATAACTTTTCTGAGAGGATTTTTTCCCCTTATTCCTAATTGTTACTACAGAAACAGATAGGATTATTAGTATTTAAATTGTACTTAATTTTATGCATTATAGAAACTGCAATATACTTGGTATTTACCATACATCATCTGGATTTGCATGAGAAAGGCTGAACCTATATAACCAAATAAATCTCAACAAATACACAGATACGTCAGATGTTAAATTTGGACAACTCTGACCCATTCCATACTAAAACTAATTCTTTACCTTTGCATTTGCAAGCAAATGTTTGTACCAGAAACATTGCATTGCAGCTGGTTGCAGAAAAGAATATCCTAAGCCACATAATAACAGAAACCTTTGCACTCACTGAAATTGAATGGAAGTCCTAGGTTTAGAACATCCCCCTGTATTTACTGTATGAAGATGGTCCTCTAGAAAGCACTCACCTGAGTTTAAAACAACATTCTGTATTATTAGGTGTAAGGTAGAATCATACCTAGCCTTTGTTAAGGAATGTAAAATATCAGTCCTTTATTTTGGACTGCTCTGGTTTTGGTAGCTAAACACAAGATTTTCAGGAGCAATTTGTGACCTTGAAAGTCCAAGTCAGATCCAGCAAAACTGGTTGTGTGAAATTTTCTTTCCCTGAAAATTTGTTTTTATGATTTCAATGCCAGAAGATGAAGGTAGCCAAAATCATGTATTGACTGTCATGTTGCTAAGGTTCCAGACTCAAGACATCTTAGAGTTGTTAGGGATTTTTGAGACCAGAGTCCTCAGCAATTTGAAAACAAACTAGTGAAAGTTGTGAACAGTCAGCAACTGTGAAAGTCAGAACTGATCTGTCGGTAAAGCATGAATAGAAAAGTAAACTGAAGAAACTATTGCAGCCATCATTTGGAACAATTGACCTTAGCTTGGCATTCAACTTGTGCTTTGCATGCATGTTAAACACAAAAAAACCCCTGAAGACCCAAATGAAATAACAGAAGAGTAGAACAGAAATAGAAGAGTAGAATAAAGAGAAAAACAAAAAGAGAAATAAGACACTTCTTAAGAGAGAAATCTCATTAACAGCAAGCTGCTCTGAATGTTTCTGTCTTTCTCCATCTGAGAGCTGTCACCTCAGGAAAAGAAATTGTAATGCTCCTCTCCTGTTTTTTCCCTCTAGACTCACACAGAATTACGAGTTTCAACACAGGTTCCTTCAAATCTCCCCAAAGTTTCTTCATACTGAAGAGGAATTTCTTGTTTGAACATGCCAATTTATTTCAGAGGTACCGGACAGTCGATGTGCTGAAGTGGTGGCCCTCAAATTCATTAAGGGAAGCGGAACTGCACCTCCAAACTGATATGATGGCTTAGGGTACAGTCATCTGAACCCATGGTGTTTCTTCTTCAGAAAATGAACACGCAAAAAAACATTTCTTTGTGTTTTGCAGTTTGGTTATTCAGATAGAAACAATGATGAAGAACTGTATGTTCTCAAAACAGGCTTTATGATATGTAACAAACTAATTGTTATATGTTTTCCTGCATTTCATCTTAAGAATTCAATACAGACAATTCTCTACAGTGTTCAATTAAATTGTTCTTCATCTCAGAATTTGCTTCTTTGTGTTTTACTACAAATAATTCTGTTTTTTAAAAAAGTAATTCACATCTGAAGATTTATTCCCTGCTCTACTACTGCTACATAAGAAAGAAAAATGAGGGTTGTATTTTCAAACATGGAGATTTTGAATTTTGATGACCAAGTGACTGTCCTAGCTCTTCTTGAAGGTATTTGGACAATAGCAACTGATATAAAACTGGCTGTTGGATTCCAAACTTGGCTCACCAAAACTTGGAGGTGAGTTGAAGTCTATAAAATGCTCTGATTCTTATCCCTATTTTGTTAAGACCAATATCTTGCTGTTGATTTCCAGTGAAAATTAAAATACAAAAGGATGAAAACAAACTGGTTAAGTTGAGAGCACTTTAGTGCATTCTGCGTAATTGTTAAACATTTGTAGAGTTGAGTCTTCCTGTTAGGAATGCATTATCATTTAATAAATAAAGATGGAGTACTTTGTTTTTAATTTTGAAGAACCTTGAGCCATAAAAGTACATTGTGAAACAGATATGTAATTACAGTACATCCACTAGCAAAATCACTGCACATTTGATTTCTTGCTCATAATTGTTTATCTGAAATATAGTGAAGTTCTGACATGCAAAGTGCTTTCCATTTAAAGTGTTTGACTTTTTAGTGAGATAATATCTAAGACAGAGTATGCACATTTTTTTGTTACCATGGTTACAAGAATATTGAATTTATGAGCAAAACAACAGAGTTTGAAACCCTGAAATCAAAATGAAGTTAGAAATTATTTCAGTTAGATAACATAACTTGAGCTCAGTATACAGGAATGGACAATGTATAATAACAAAACATACAGCAGGATAAGTGTTGCTATGGGTGACTTATGTTCTTATATTGTCTTCTGGTAAGAAAATGACAGGATCACCAAGTGAAGAAAAGCCTGTATTCAAGTAAAATGCAAAGCCTGGTAAAGATAATTTGCCTGATTTGTGTTTTGTAAACAGGATTAATATTCTGCCAATATAAGCTTCTTCTTTGTTTGCAATAGCATAAAAGAAGTGTATTTTTAACTTAAATATTTAGTATATATTCCCTAAATTACTGCTTGAAAACAAACACTTTGTCTTTCTTACTAGATATTGCTAGAATTCTTCTAAGATTATCTGTGTGTAATGTTTGCCTTGAAAAGGGGATGCATGGAAGTTCCTGTGATCTGTAGCTACAGCCACACCAGCAATGTCTACCTGTGGAACAAAGAAATGTCTTTTCTGAGTTGCTTCCATTTTCTCAGTTTTCAGGGACTGAATTTACATGCTTAGCTTGCCAGATGAAGAATATGCTTGCATGATATCAAATGCCAGGAAGACATCCCCCAGCCACTTCCCACTGCTATTTGAAAATAGATGGGTAACAAATTTCTATGTCTTTTAACACAGCTAATTTTTCCTTTGCTAATTATGGTTCTAACCTGTGCTTTCTTTCAAGAGGACAGATGTCTTTGTGGTGAATGTTCCATGTTAGGACTGCAAGGACATCATGCCTTCTTAGGTTGCCTAGGACAATGACAAACTGCTTGGCCTTAATTTGCTGCAGGTCTGAGGAACCTTTGTTGGTTACACTACCTTTGACACTCATCAAACCTGGATGTGTACAAAGTGTAATTTCTCACAACCATATTTCTCTAGTTCTTTAGTACCCTAAACAGAAGTAAGATTCACCTTGAGAAAAAGACTATGACATTTAGTGGTCTATATTTTTAAATACCCAGTGCAGTCAATTGACATTGGATGCACGTAGTCAGAGGTGTCCAGAAAGGGTTTAAATTCACTAGACATGAGAGCAGAACTCAGCTGTCCAATGAAGGATACTGTTGCCATTTAAGACATCCGAAAGAACCAAAAGACATCTCCAGGATGCTTAGCAAATCTGGCAAAGTGAGGCCCAGCCTCAGGTGAGGTGCCTGGCACTCCCACATTTTTTTAATGATTTTCATAGGTTTGATCTGCAACTGATTTTGCATTTCAAACAAGTCTAAAATTACCTGCAAAGTCACTTAAATCCCAGTATATGGTTACTTCGATGAGGGAAGGATAATACTCATATACTGTGCAATGTTCTGTGTTACAAAACTAGATGATTCTCATTTATTGTTTAGTAACTCAAAGTATGTCTATTTTTCCTTTGAGCAAACTGGAGTGGTTCACCAGACAGGGAGAAGAATGCAAAATATAACACGAGTAGGAGTCAAAAGCTGCAGTAGCATGCTGAAAACTGTTGATTTATCAAATATATCTGTTTTTAAGAAAACTATGTTTTAACACTGTATGTGCATGATTGGTAAGCTCATCTGTTCTGCCTCTGTGAACAGTGGAGTTTTATTTACTTGGTGCAGAACACTGAAGACATTTGTGTCACCTTAATGATTTTGGTTGCATCAGTCACCTGAAATATAGACTCTACCTGCATTACCTCAGTCTTTCATTATCAGTTAATGTAAATGAAAGAAAAAAAATCCATGGATTGATGGAATTTAGAAAAAAAATCATGGAAAACCAAAATAAATGAATAGGTGTCCAGGGTATTTTGTATACTTGTAAAAATAAAGTTACATTTTAGTACTTTGGAAAACATTTTTAAAACACTTCTTAACCAAAATGGAAATTTATTAAGAGCATTCGATGTACATGCCCACTGGTAAAGGTATTACAGTTGCTCTGCTTCCATATCCATAGAATTGTTTATTCAGCTCTTCAAGAACTCCTGAGTTTAAAATAAATCCATTTGTAACTGTGACAAACTACATAACTTCTTCCTCAAATTTTGTTTACTGAATTATGACATTGTCAGAAGTCCACACACTAGGTAGAATGTCTTACTTAAGATGATGGGAAGCCGTGAACAAATGTAAGAGTTACTGTTATCCAAATTTTCATGTTGCTTGAATAACTGGAAATATCTTGCTTGATCATGATTTTATGTAAGGAAAGTCATTGTAATACCAGTGAATTCCACATTCAAATAGATATATTATCTTCTTTTGACTGTCAATTCAGGAAGCATTTCTTTTAGGTCTGTCAATAAAAATTGCCAAATCAGAGCATATCAGACAAAAAACTTTAATTCGGTTCAGAACAAACAAACAAACAAATAAATAAATGTTCAGAATAAATTGAATAATTTTCATAATGCAATGCCTATGTAATAGAAATATCTAAATGTGTCTTTGGTGATAATATATGTAATTAACAGCCATAACAATGGATCAAGTTTCACAGTTCTTGAAAGTTATCAATACCAAATGAGCCCTCCTTTTATCTGTTCATGCATGCTTAGCAAAGGAAGGTTTACAAATATCGAAGAGAAGACTGTAGGTATCTCATTAATGCTGGTTCTTGCAAGGCACTTGCTGCCATATGACAAAGAAAGATTCCTGGTTTATCCTATAGAAATAAAAATTGTGAAAGAAAGACAGACATCAGTGAAACTATCTTCTGAGAGTTATTTACCCTACTCAAGTTTAGACAGGAAAATTAGCTAGCTCCTCAACCCAGATGGGGCAGTCCCAGCTTTCAGCTGCTGTTGTAGAAGGACACATCTCCTATTTGCTGTGCCATAACTACCAACCTTTTGCATTTGGTACCTCTAGTTAGGCAGTCCTGAGCAGGTTAGGTACCAGCTTAGTCTAAGGCAACTGAGTCATATATTAGGCTTTTGGTCAGCTAAATCATTTCCTAAAATCCACTGATGGTACGGTTATGGTTTTCTTTGGCAAACAGTTTAGACACCTATAAGCCCTTAAACACAGCTATATATAGGTATCAAAATGAAGGTGTCTTAACCTTAACCAAATCTTATCTCTAAATTTAGGTTAGACAAATCCCATTGTTAAGGATAAACCCCCATTCATTATAAAGGTTGAACTCAACTTTTCTGGTGCTTTCTAAGCCCTATAATGGGGCTGTTCTGGGAAGCCTAGGGGAAGAGTAGTCTGGTTATAAAAAGAGGATTGATCCTGAACATAATTTTTAGATTACTTAGCAGTCATGCCCTTTGTGACAGATTTTGTTATGACCCAGTTAGACAGTGAAACTACATGTTTCTCAGCAGGTATCTACTTGAGTTATTAAATTTACATTTAAGAAGGTACAGCAAACAAAGCATTCACAAGCCCAGTGGAAAGCGCACACTTGTTAGTTTGGTTTTTAAAGGTTGTTTTTTGTTTGGGTGTGGTTTTTGGGGTTTTTTTGGTTGGTTGGTTGGGTTTTTTTTTTGTTTTTTTTTTTTTTTTTTTGCACTAAGGAAGCATTGACCTCTGGAAGAGACTCATGAATTTCCAAGAAATATTCCACAGCTAATGTCAACTGCCACTTACCAGAATAAAACTTCCTTGTTTTTATACTTTTTTTTTTTTAACTAAGAAGTCTCTTCTTGGAAAAGGAAGCTGTGTAGAATAGATGGATAATCTGTAAATCAGTTAAAACTGTCATTATTACTAGTTGGAGCTGTTTGCACAATTGCTGTTGACAGTAAGAGCCCAATTTTTACAACCATGACAAATGAGGACCACTAGGAAGAAATAAGAACCATCTGCCTGCAGAGAGGAAAAGCAACTTTACTCAAAGAGTGGACAACCTGGTAAAGACAGCTTTAAACTCCTAACAGAGTAGAAATGTGATGACCCAAAGTCAATTTTGGAAGTAGTGGACCAGGTTAGCAAGCAAAGACCATAGGGTGATACAGATAGAAGAGAACCTGAAAACCATAAAACAGGGCTGATGGAAGCCAGCCCTGGGAAGCTGATGGAATAATTACTCCTGAAAACATTCAAAACATACAAAGCACAGATGAGAAGGTGACTGGGAGTAGTATGCATGGATTTACGAAGGTGAAACCATGCTTGACCAGTCTGATCACCTCCTGCAATGAGATGACAGTTGCTGGATTAGGGGAGAGCAGTAGATTGCTTATCTCAACTTTAGTAAGGCTTTCAAGACTGTCCCTCTCACAGACAGAGGAAGTACAGATTAGTGTACTATCAGCAATTTTGCAGATGATACAAAACTGGGAGGAGTGGTTGATACATCGTACGATTTCACTGTCATGTGGAGGTGGACCTGGGCAGGAATAACCCCATGTACATGTAAAAACTGGGATCAATCATGTTGGAAGCAGGTCCCCAGAGAAAGACCTGGTGGTCCTGGTAGAAAAGAAGCTAAATTGTCATTATCAGGTTAGGATAGGTGATCCTTTCCTTTTGCTCATCACTGGTAAGTCACATCTGTCTGGATCTAGTGAGTCTCACTAGGGTCTACATAAACAGTGCAAGTGTTTAACTGAAGGGTTCCTAACTTTTAGGTGCGTATCTTTTAGCATCTGTGAAGTTAAGTGTGGTGAATCTAATCACGAGCACAGCAGGAGATAAATCATGGTAACATTAAGCTGAAAGTTCATTGCTATAATCACTAATAAGATTTATTCTTCTTATTCGCTTTCATTATACTACAAAAAATGTTTATGTCCAGGATAAAGATACCAATAAAGATCATTAAAAATGTTCTACCAATAAAGATCTATAAAAATTGTTCTATCTGTAATCATAGTTCTATTTTGTTTTGATGACAGTTGTGTTCTTTGAAAGATTATATTGACATAGTTAATTTTCTTTACATTGAAAAAGAGGTTTAAACAAAAAGACACTTGAAATGGGATTCATCATAGAATCATAGAATGGTTAAAGTTGTAAGGGACCTTAAAGATCATCTAGTTTCAACACCCTGCCATGGGCAGGGACACCTTCCACTAGACCAGGTTGCTCAAAGCCCCATCCAACCTGGCCTTGAACACTGCCAGGGATGGGGCAGCCACAACTTCTATGGGCAACCTGTGCCAGTGCCTCATCACCTTCACTGGGAAGAACTTCTGCCTAATGCCTGATCTAAATCTACCATCTTTCATCTACTCCCAGTTAGATATCAGAAAATTAGTTTTAAGTTCAGGTTTTGAAGTCTGATTTAGTCACACTGTGGTTCATCTATAGTTACAGGAGAGAAAAGGTACCCTCAGAATGCAGTTCATCTCACCATTGCATATGTCTAGGACAGCCGAGATGAATCATCCTCTGAAGCTCTCAGCTCTTTTCACTGATGACAGAAACAGCTTAAGTGAGATGAAACTCAGTCTTCCAGCATGATTTCTGTTGTGTTACCGGTCTTGTTTAACATCTTCATCGCTGACATGGACAGTGGGATTGAGTGCGCCCTCAGCAAGTTTGCCGATGACACCAAGCTGTGTGGTCTGGTTGGTATGTTGGAGGGATATCCAGAGGGACCTTGACACGCTTGTAAGGTGGGCTGATGCCAACCTTATGAAGTTCAACCACGACAAATGCAAGGTCCTACACCTGGGTCAGAGCAATCCCAGGCACAGCTACAGGTTGGGCAGAGAAGAGATTCAGAGCGGCCCTGCAGAGAACGACTTGGGGGTGCTGGTCAATGAGAGAATGAATATGAACTGGCAGTGTGGGCTCGCAGCCCAGAAAGCCAACTGTATCCTGGGCTGCATCAAAAGGAGCGTGACCAGCAGGTCGAAAGAGGTGATCCTGCCCCTCTACTCAGCTCTTGTGAGACCTCACCTGGAGTATTGTGTGCAGTTCTGGTGTCCTCAACATTAAAAGGACATGGAACTGCTGGAACAAGTCTGGAGGAGGGCCACGAGGATGATCAGGGGACTGGAGCACCTCCCGTATGAAGACAGGCTGAGGAAGTTGGGGCTGTTGAGCCTGGAGAAGAGAAGGCTGCGTGGAGACCTCATAGCAGCCTTCCAGTACCTGAAGGGGGCCTATAGGGATGCTGGGGAGGGACTCTTTGTCAGGGACTGTAGTGACAGGACAAGGGGTAATGGGTTAAAACTTAAACAGGGGAAGTTTAGATTGGATATAAGGAGTAAATTCTTTCCTGTTAGGGTAGTGAGACACTGGAATGGGTTGCCCAGGGAGGTTGTGAGTGCTCCATCCCTGGCGGTGTTCAAGGCCAGGTTGGATGAAGCCTTGTGTGGGATGGTTTAGTGTGAGGTGTCCCTGCTTGTGGCAGGGGGGTTGGAACTAGATGATCTTGAGGTCCTTTCCAGCCCTAACTATTCTACGATTCTATGATTCTATGATATCCCCCTATCCAAAGTCAGTTTTGCCATCCCTAAAGCTAGTGTAAAGGGTCTTCATTTAAACAGGAACTGGGGACTTTCGATTTCTAATGAGCATATTAATAGCGCGGATGGAGGTGAAGAAAATATTTTTGTGACTGAACAGCTTAGGTCTGCAGCTTGTTTCTTTAATTGGAAATTCACTAACTTCACCACATCCTTTAGTTACAGAACAGGAGACCGTTGCTATGTAGTTACTCTGTTTATAACAGAAATCAAACTTGACATTAAATCAGTGTAGAATACTGCTCACCTGGAATTTCACAGAAGTTTTCAAAATGGTTAAGTACTCTACCAAGGCTTTATTTAAAACTGAACAGACTCATGGCAGACAGTGCCACAGATCTGAATGTAGACCTGTGGTCTTGCTATGGTCCTGCAAAACTGGTTACAAATGCCTATGCCTATTCCTGTAGCTCTTTCCTACTACTAAGTGCTGTAGTATCTCTATTATCTATAACAGTAAAGGTAGTGTTTTACAATAAAGAAATAACATCAAAATACTTGCAATATTTTTGCAAACATCTCTACCTTAATTTCAATAAAAACTCCACTCATAAACTGAATTCAAGAGTTTGTTGCATGGGAAAAAAGAAAGACCTGGTCTTTCAGTAATACAGACTGTAGGAACCTTCTGAGATCAACAGTTTGAATTTGTTTTCATAAAAAGTTAATGGTAATTTTCCTTTCTTCTGCTGTTGTTTTCTTGTCTGGGTTTTTCTTTTTGGGGGGGGTGTGGGTTGGGTTTGTTTGTTTGTTTGTTTTTTAGTTGAAAGAGTTTCTGTTAGCTCTCTCGCTAGCCAGACCTCAAGGTCCCCAGTAGAAAGACACGGGTACATGAATAGTTTTCTGGTGATTCTCTCTTTTTACTATAGATATAGCTTAGGAGACTTACAAAAACTGGCCTGTCAGCTAAAAATGAGTGAAATAAATACATACTGAGCTAGATTTTAACAACGATAAGGACATTTGATATCTATTCTTATCTCATGTGTATGACAAACCATAAATTTCACTTTTATTTAAGCAAATAATAGGTCTTTGCCTGTGAAAATTCTTTTTGCTATAGCAGATTTTCTGTGTCATCATAGGAGCTTTGATTTGAAAACATCACTAGGCAGGTGCTGAGAGAGGAAATACAGTTTATTTGTTCCTTCTGACTCAGATGGCAGAGAGTCAATAGTAGAAGTTATCAGTGTTCCTGATATTATCTTTGGAATGGCTCTGCAGAGCTGGAGTTGTGACTGCCTACACTTGTGAGGCTCTTCTGGACGCTGGCTCTCTGCACAAGATTGTCTTCCTTGGGCGAGATAAGGCTTCTGAACATTCTAAAGCAGATCTACGATTTCTTGGAAAAATGGTTTCATAAAAGTAAATCTAGGTTTCATAAAGCTAGAAAACTAAATCATATGGTAAAACATTGGTTTTCTAAACAATCTCAGTAAGAATGCTATTGTAGAGTTGAAATATTCCAAGAAGATTTTTTAACACAAGTTTTATGAATAATTTTCATAGACAAGCTTTCACAATTCTTCTATATACCCTGGAATATTCAGTTTGCAATATGTAACTATAATAAAATAAACAAAACAACCTAACAATCTTCCATGTCTTTCTTATTGGTAAATGCATCATTATAATACTGCGTGCCTTTAAATTTTAGTTTCTCTGGTAACCTGCTAAGGCGGTGAAGTAAAATTAGCAGCAAAACATTTTCTTTCTGATAAGGCTAACCTGAGGAAAAAATATTACTCAGTGTAGTGAACTGTTTGCTTCACTTTGGACTTTGGCATCATTATGCTTATTGCCAATATACTTATTTCCACTCTGCGCTTTCCCACAGAGCGGAGTGATTCACTTAGAGGACCACAAATGAGAGGGTACAGAAAAAATGTGTTAAGAGAAAATCTCTCTAGTAGGAGTTATTTTACTTGGCTTTCTATTGTATGAATTGTCCTGAGCCAGCTCTGGTTTCTCAGCTATGCAAGGAAAATTGAATTTTGCTGCCTCAAGGATGAAGGCTGGACTTTTCTTACAGCTAAAGGACTGGAAAGAGTAATTACTGCTCCTGAAAAATTATTTACACCTGTAGCAGAGGTTATTGCCTGTGACATCCACACTCTTCTCCTACCACAGCACACCAGGTTTCCTGGGGATTTCAGCAACAAGATCACCAAGACTGTGATGGCTTTTCTACCCCTTGTCATGACATGCTGTCTATATAATGCTTAAAGCACATCTTGACTTGGTATATACAGCTAATTCTAGCTTTGTAAAAATCACAAAGGTGTCTAGGATGACCAGAATCATTTGCCATCTGTCTTTTAACATCTGTACACCTGAGAAAATTCTGTACATACATGGGAGCTTTAAAAGAGTCATTTGGCTGCAATACACTGAACTGTTGTCTGACAGTGTCTAAAATGATGACAGAGGTTGACAGTACTGGAGGATAGTTCAGTTAGTCAAACAAATGCTGTTTCTCAAGACGTGAAAAGGTTCCATGCTGTCTTGCTTACTGAAGATAGTATATCTTGTTTTCTAGGCTAAAAGCAAGTTTTCTGATCCTGTCCTTTCAGTATAATACAGACAGGTATACAGCTACCCATCCATCAATAGGCAGCAGATGAGTCAAAGCTGAGTTTCAGATTTCTGAAAAACGTTTTCTGCTTAGTAAATCTTTACTGACAAATTAAAATACTACTGCATGGATGATGATGGGTGGCAGATAAACACAGATGGTAGGTCTGATGTCTTTTTGGAAAGATCGTTGGAGCTGAGGGCAGTGCCCACAGATTTCTCTAATGGTATCGTATGCCTATGTACAAGCAGGTGGGTCAAACTTAATAAAGAGACAAATTCACATGAAAGACCATCCACAGCCTCTTCCAAGACTGTTAAAACTTTGCCCACAGTGAACTCCCATGCTGGAAAGCTCAGCAGCCATGTTATATGTTGTGTGGAAAATTACAGTAATGCTTACTGTTGCTGAGACTCATGCTTTTAACACATTTACTTATGCTTAGAAGAGCATTGAAGGATAACATTTTTCTAATAATATAAAGTTAATCGGTATACTTAAATTAAGAAGCAGCTGTGGAGAACTACAAAAGGATCTTACAAAGCTCACCTACTGGGAAATAACATAGCAAATTAAATTTCAGAGGGAGAAATATAGAAATACACATAGGGAAAAAATCTAATAAACCTAATTTCCCATACAAAATGCTGTGTTTTAAAAAGCTGGTAGGTAGGACAGACCCATGAAAAATCATCTCAATGCTCAGTAAAAACTAATTATTATGAATTATTTGAAAAGTTAGAACAATACGGAACTTCATTGTATCACTGTTCCATCCAGACTCTGCACCTAAACATAATTTTGCACCTTGAATGTTGTGGACAGCTGTGGCTGCCCCACCTCTAAATCGATTAAGTATAATTGTCAAAAGTTTAGAAAAGAACAGCTAGGGTAAAAATGCACACAATGTCCTCTATTTAGGAAATGAATACTAAAGACAGGACTCTTCAGCCTGGAAAAGGGACACTTGAATGGTGGGTGATATGTAATCATGAGCAGCATGGAGAGAATTCTCACAGTTCCACTGCAGTAACAACAGACATTAAATGAATCAGCTGAAGAGAAATACCTGGTGTACAAGAACTTGTGTCTTTTCCCATATATACTTAAACTGTAGAGGTCTTTGACAATGAGTGCTGTAAACAATGTTTGTTTCTGCTGTTAAGGAAAGCAAAGGAAGAAAATGTAAGGGAGGAAAAAAAATCCAGGTTACTAGATACAGTAACACCTTGTGGCATCTCTATCCACCATTTCAGATTTCTATTGCCAGTCATTTAATACCCTGCTCTGGCAGTCATCATCGTTACTTTATTTTTCTTCCTTCGCCAATGGTTGACTTGATTGACTTTGATGAGCAGCAGACATCTAACAAAGATTATGACAATACTGGAAAAGTAATTGTACAGAAAGAGGCAACAAGAACAGTAAAATGTTGACATCATTTGACCTCATCATACAAAGTAATCTACCCATCAAAATCTGAAGCCAGCAAGCAGTCATATACTGAGTTCTGTTTTAAAAGAAATCAACACTCCAGCTTCCAAAGCTGTTTGCGCAATGCCAGCCATTCCTACAGTTGGTGATCCCGATGGTCCTGTACATATTTCTCCATCTTCCATGTCATATACGTTTTCCTCATGTATTTAAGCTGTTTCTGTGGCCCCTACATCTCATTTCAATTACATTAATCTTTATGGGAAAAAAAGATGTGTTGCTGTCCATCAAATTCTTATAAGTTACACCTTTTAGGAATGCATCCTTAATGAGCAGAGAAACTACAACCAGCTCCAGAAGTTTCTGACCTGAAAAACAGAGGCTGGGAGTATGTGAGAAGGTAGTGTGGCATATGCTCATCCCTAGGCATCCACTTCTGGACAAAGTTAGAGGCATAACAGTGCCTGGACCTTCAGAGTTCAATTCAGCAACCAATACAGAATAGTCCAGTAACATTTGACATCTTCCAAGAAATCAGACACTGGTTTCTTATATGAACTGCATAATACCCTCCATGCCTACCTAGATTTCTTGGATAAACTTATGTGACTCAAAAGTGTGTGTATCTGGGTCGTGACTTTAGGCTTATCCAGTATAATCACTCCTATGATACTACCCAATCTTAGACATTTCTTAGCATGGAATAAATTACTGTGTGGAGGTGATTTTAACTGGTAAGAAACAGACAAAGAAAAAACTAACCAAACAAACAAAAAAAAAAAAAAAAAAAACCAAAACACAAACAAACAAAAAACAACAGTAAAACCAAAAAAACACTACCCTTGGAAACTGTCTTAGACTTACATGTGTTATGTTTTAAACTCATGAAACTGTGAGACAACACTCTCCTTCATCTATTTCCTATACATTTAACACAGGTCATTTAATTTCCCCCTCAGTATGCTTTGCTGCACACTTAGCAAAGGTTGCCTTGTTTGACATTGCTTTATTCTGTTTATCATTTAATACCCCTTTAAAAATATAGTCTTCTCAAGTTACAGTCAAGTTCAAAGGCGTAGCTGAGTTGAGAACCTGACTCTACAATATAATTTTCTACTTGTGAGCTAATTTATTTGAAACTCTTTAAAGACATTTCAAAGAGATTCACACTTCAAAATACAGCTCATCATTTTAAAAGGCAGATATCTACACCACATCAGATGATCTCCCCTGGAGACCATCTCTAATGTGGACAGCTACATTGTGAATATCTCAAGTTAGCTGTCTAGCTGGTAGGCTACTCCTACCATAACTGACTCATTTCCCAACAGTGAAAGAACACTGGAGATTTATTCCCCTTTCAGTCTTTGGAAGTACATCTTGAAATTACTTTTTCACCCTCAAACATGACATGAGACAAGAACTGAGAGACTTCACTCAGCAGCGCTACTGCTTGGTAATAGGATTGTAAAGATGTAACTTCATCAGCAAAACCGGAGGTATATACAGATTCTTAGGAGTATAGTCTTCTGGCAACTCGTTGTGGGTCATTCTGTCACATTTGGAGAATATGGCTCTAATTTCTAACTGCAACTATATGTCTGTAAGTAAAGGAATTAAAAATTCCTTCCAGCAGAAGATTCTGCTGTTAATTCTGAAAGAAGAAATAATACGGCTTTGTGCAAGCACCTCAGGATTTGGCATATGGGATGTTGCACATATTGAGATACTAAGGGTTGTAGGTACATCTCCCACCAGTTATGGTTTGCTGCTCTGAAATCTACAGAATTTCAACAAAATAAAAAGTCAAGTGAGATCTAATTTAAATTGCATGAACTTGAATGCACCCATTGGGATCCAAATATAAATTTGGGGTTGAATTATATTTTATGAGAAAGACCTTTCAGAGGGAAGAAGTGGGTATTGAGTGGCATTGGGAAGAACTCAGATTAATTTTGTTCTCAATACAAGGGCAGATGACAAATGTGTGAAAGAAATAAGTAAATGGCTGAGTGAAATGTAACATTTAGTTACTGTTCAAGATTAACTGATTCAACTGGAATTTGTTACTGAAGATTGCTGTGGGTAAGGCTGGAGGTTAAAACTGATGAACAGGCACTATTAACCGAGCTGTCCCAGTTGTAAAGTTTAGGTACATCCCTGTTTCCCTGTTGATGTTACCATTAAACCTGCCAGATAGACCTGATTTCAAGTGGCCTGTCCATCTGAGTAAGAGATTATGAGTAGAAATAAAGCTCAAATAATTTCTTATAAATAAAGAAGCGTATTTCAGGTAAATAGAAATAAGTTAATTTTAGCTGATCATCAGACTACATGAAAATGGCTTTTCTAATTTATGCATATAGATGGCATTAGGACACAGAAAAAAAAACCTAACAAAAAAACTAACAAAAAAAGAGAGGTATCTGGAATGTAATAGATTTGTAAAATACTGTTCATCCTCTACTGAATCATTCCTAGAGCTTTGCAGAATTTCATATGACATTTTCCTAAGTGATGAATCATTAGAATTTATCCTATACTGTAAAAATTCAGTCCTTCCTTAACTATTTAAAAACTGAAAATGCAAAGGACATCAATCACTTTTGCTGTGCCAAGATATATTTGCATTTCAGATGGTCTTGTTTCAGAAAGATGTTCCTAGCAGGTTAACAAACTTACACAGTAAAGTTTCCACATTTCTAGGTTATGGAGGCTTTTTAAGTGATGAAGCTCGACACCGTTTTGAGTACGAGATATTGCACTTGGGAATACTTTGGTTTTGGGTTTTGTTTATATTTTATTTTGGCTTATTTTTAAAGAACTGCTATTTTTATGAGACTTCCACTGTTATGTTTTTATGCTTCTAAATTTCACCAGAACAAACTTATTGGCTGACATATTCCCACACCAGTGAAACTGGAATTTATTTTGAGTTCAGCAAAACTAGAAGAAAGACATTTGGGTTTGTAAATCTTGTTTGTTTGTTTGTTTATTTCCCCCCACCCCCATAAAACCAGGTTCATCAAATGATCTCCTCAACTACCTCTTTGTGCAAGCCTTTCTTCTCCTGTATTGTCTATCACTTACAATGCAATTATTACATGCAAGTAATATTTTGTCTAGTAGTATCAGAATATCATAATAGTCCTTTTCAGGCAGCAACTGAAAATGAACAGAACTGTCTTGACCTCAATGGCAATAAACCAAATGAACATTACTAAGGCCAATACTTCAAAAGACTAGCTTTTTCTTAGAAAGCTAACTATGGTCCAGTATAACACCATAGGCACTTCCTGAACAGCTTTCTAGAGAAAGAGGGGAAGCAGCTATGTAATGTTTTTGTAGAAATCACCGTCTTCAGTAGTATTCCAAACTCAAATTCACAATTACCTGGGAAAACTAATGTAACTTCAAAGCTTGGTCTAACTGCAAATTTGGCACTGCTTTCATCAGAAGCTTGGACCAGATAACCTTTACAGGTCCTTGCTAAACTGAGATTTTCTTAGATAATAAATCAGTTGGATACTTTCTGTTCTATTTCTTCATTATAAAGGAGAAAAACAAACAAGCAAACAAAAAAAAAAAAACCCAAACAAAACAAAACCCAATGAACAGCAAGAAAAAAATAACATAAAACCAAAACCAAACCAAATATTACTATCTACATTTACTTTTCATTTTACACAAACAAACCCCACTTTTCTAATGTTATCTAACATGTATTTAGTTTAGAAGTCCTGGTTATGGGACCTACAGCATAATTAGCGAAAAATAAAAATAGAAGGATTACATCTAAAAATACAACAACAAATAATTTCTGCTCATTGATTCCTCTGAGTCCATCTTTTCTGCCTCCATTTCTAAAATTCAAGAATGGTGCCAAGCAAGTAGGCTGGATATTAACCCTTTCTGCCTTCCATTACTTCTAAGCTGAGAAGCTAATGCACTCATTTCTAATCAGCTAATTAGAACACAAATGAGCAGTCTGAAGAGATTAGTCTTTCATTCAAAGAAAATCAACTACCCTTGGTAATAACTTAGTTTATGTATAGAAACTGACCTGAAAAACTAAGATATTTGACATAATGAGCAGTATAAGTATTTTTTTCTAGATGAAAAATCTACTGAGCTGCAAAACCAGTGCTTTTGCTTTCCTTCCCTTATCTTCAAGGAGAAAGTCCTGAGCATCACAAATAAACATTTTTCTATTATAATCCTGTCACATAAGCTTTTCTTGCAGTCAGATCTAAGAGAGCAAGGTTTCCAAAATTCTTTGAACTTAAAGAAAAAGAAAAAAGTACTTAATGTACTTTCTTTTTAAGTAATTGAAAGTACTTAAATGCAAAATTCCTCCTCTATGTACTTAAAGAAGAAAAACAATATCCCAAAATTGATCATGTATTATTGATATTTCCAGACATACCTTACCTATTCACTTTAGAGGTTTACAGACTAGTATGTGTATACAATTAAAGTTCAGAAGCACCTTTTGAAAGGTCATTTAAACCAGCACATTAAGGTCTCTCACTTTATATAAAAAGCTGTTTGAAAGGCAAGTAACACACTGTACACTCTATAATGACAGTAACATTTCAGTGTCACTGCTTTGCCTGGGAACCTTGTAGTTCAGAACTCAGAACCTGTCAACAAGTGAAAATTTCAGTCATTTAAAGTATAACTTTGATTTCAAAAATGCCTGCATAAAACTGGCTCTTGTGAACTTGGACAAATTTCTTCAGAGTGCATGGATGCTAGCATTTGCTGCATCCCAGAACCCCTGAGAAAAAGCTCATTACTCGAATTCACTTGGGAAAATACATTTACATAAAAGAATCTTAGCATTTTAATTGCTGATAAATGCTTAAGAAAGGCCTTTTTCAGTTAATGTAAATTTGTCCAGGAGTGAGAAAATCTAGCCTAGGTGCCGAAGCATTTAATTTGCATTCCATAGCACCTTGCCCTGCAAGGGGTCCTGGTGGCAGTGATGCTTAATGAATTGAGACTTGTATTTTACATTCAGGATCTTTTTGGCATAATATGAAAATGTGGTCTCTTTGGAGCTCATTTTCTTAGTTAAATGAAGAGGTAAAGAGGTGCATAACCATGATGAAATACGTACTTAGCTGAGCACACTCCATATTGCTGTGATAGTTCTGTTTATCTAATGAAACACAGAACACAATGCACATTCTCAGAAGTCTGCTGATTTACCTAGTGAAGCTGAATGTCCCAAACAGGTGATAAGCACAGCTGAACTGAGCTAAAGGAAGCAAAGCAATTTAAGAAGCTACAGCAAATCCATTTAAACATTCTTTCTCTGAATCTTATTGTTATCATACATTATTAGTTTGATGTTCTTATTTGCCCTTGTCTCTCAATCACACAGACTTTCCACACTGACTAAACACAGACAGGAAAGTTTCACCCAGACAAAATAGCCACTAATGAACCATACTTTAGCCCAGAAGAATCAACTACCTAACATGAAGACAGATTCCTGAAAGTAAACAATAATCTATTATATATGTTATCCCTGTAAACCCTCATACTTATGCATAAATGAAACACTAAAAAAATAAAGCAAAAAGTAAATGTGATATTGTCACTTTCTTAAAACCAAAATAAAAATAAAGAATTTGAACTTCTGCTCCATTACTTTTGATCTTCATTGTGGTTGTTACTTTTCTGCAATTAGGTAGAAAAGGCTTGTCTGAACCTCAGAAACAGACAGGATGTGTTGCTAGCTTAGAAGTTTATATCATTTTATTCATCCCTTTTTCCACCGGATGGCCTTTTCTGGAAAACAAAATCAAAACCAAGATACAAATGCTGTCAGGTACTGTCAGTGTTGAGAGAAATAAATAAAAAACAGTTCTTTTAGGGGATTTTTTATTTTTTTTCCACCCCAGCATATTTTTTTTTTATCAGGATAGTTTTGCATTTGATTCAACTGAGTCACAAACTTAATCATGGTTTTCTGTAACTGGGAGATTAAGTATTCAATGCAAACACTGTGGTTCACCTCTAGAGCAGAAAATCTCTAGAATTTAATAACATTGATGAAACTTATACCACTGCAAAAATCCTACTTTTTTCAAAATTTCCCAATTTAGACCACTTTAAGACTGTGCTGATAACAGGAATCTCTTGCTACCATGTGACATAACAGGCATAAAAGTCGTAATCAGAAAAATAACATACTTTTAAGGATTACTTAATGTCCTAATGGACAGCATTGCATACATGTGTACATTGTCCTCATTCTTTCTCCAGAAAATACAAAACTAGAAAACTAGGATAAATTCGCAATGTCAGTTAGTGACTTTTAATATATGAACCCATGTTGGGTTTATATTTCATGAGCATCACCTATTCTAATTAGACCATTAACTTTTCTGAAGCTGTTGTCAAATCTGCACTGTGCTGAATTTTCAAGCAAACTTTCCCAGGTTTTTTTTCAGGATAGTCTTCATGTTCAAGAGGAAATTCTTTACTCTCTGTAAAAAAAATACACATATTCCCTAAATGCTTCTTATCTCTTATGCTTCCAAAAAGCTTGTCAGCAATATCATTGCAAGCACATTTAGCCTAGCCTTTTTTCATGTTATTGAGATGTTTGTTTCTGTATGACCCCTTATTTGTAAGTTGTCATCACTGGCCTTGTTTCATACATCTAGATCAAGTCTGCAATGTAATATGACAACAGAATTTGCTCTTTGTCACGTCAGATTTGCACTCATTCAGAAACCTATTTGTTCCGCAGCAGCAAAAGCCAGATTTTCTATTACCAAAATAAAACAACTTTCCTGAACAGCAGAAGCAACCAAGCATCATATTTCTCCCAGAGCGTGCCGTTTTACTTGTGCTTATAAAGAGAACTATCTACCAACAGTCTCCACATGTTTTGTCTTTGACACTGATCTTCCACAACTGAGTCCCACTTCACATCATCACAGTCATCAGGAGTTCTCTCTTAAGCACCTACAGTACCTAGCGTGGTTTGATCTACATGTTCTGCCAGTTATCATTTCTTCTCTTTCTTTACTGAACTGCACTATATTGACCATTTAGAAATTACATAGCACGACTCCTGAGGTGAAAGATTACTTACAAACCGTTTGATTTCAAGTACTGAATGCTGGTACTTCCAGTTGCCTTGTCTTTGTGATTGATAGAAATTATCTTTTCAAACTGTATTGTAATATAGGCTAATGAAACAGTAGTCTGGTTTGTAACCTAGGCTGCTAGATAATGTCACTATATAAATCTAAACAAATAAGGGTGTAAGTTTTGGTGGGTCTAACACCCAGAAGGCACTGGCTTAATAAATCAATAAATGAAAGACAGTTTTTATGGTAATTAAAATGGTCTGAAAAACACTGAATAGATCAAGTTTAATAAGATAAATGCCATATAAAATCAGTGAAGGGATTTTACGTATCTGAATTTCATTTCGTAATCAGAAGTTCATCAGCATCACCTAAAAATGTTTTGCAGCACAAATGTCAGTACATTTGTAACTATAAATGTACCCTTGTCAATCACATTTGGCCGGCAAGACTAAACCTTTATGTCTCATAGGACAGTTCTAAATACATTGCAAGATTGGAATGACATTGCTGTGTTGCTGCTTTTTGATATATAGAAATTCATCTCAGCTACCTACTAAGCTGGACATCTTCAGAGTTCATAACTGCTGGAATTCAAAAAAGTGTTGTTTTTTTTTTAATCTGCCTTTCAAATGTTGAAACCTTTTGATGTTAAATAGCTCATTTAAAATGTGAGCTTGCAGAGCCTTTCTCTCTAATAGTGGGGACACAGAGAAGAGTAATTTCTGCTGCACTGGGGGAAAAATATCCATATTTTAATTTGATTCTTCCAGAAATGTCTTTGAACCACTTTGGCCCAGTTAGAATTAAACCTAGCCAGGGATGTTAAGGATAACAGGAAGGGATTCTACAGGTACGTAGCAAACAAAAAACAGACTAGGGACAACACAGGCCCCTGAGGAAGCTTTCGGGAGAACTGGCTACACAGGATTTGGAGAAGGCTGAGGTTCTGAATGACTTCTTTGCCTCGGTCTTCACTGGCAAAGGCTCTGACTGCACCACCCAGTTCTTAGAATGTAGATGCAGGGGCTGTGAGAATGAAGACCTTGGGCCCACTGTAGGAGAGGATCTGGTTCGAGACCATCTTCAAAATCTGAATGCGCACAAGTCCGTGGGACCTGATGGAATCCATCCGCGGGTCCTGAAGGAGCTGGCGAATGAAGTTGCTAAGCCACTGGCCATCGTATTTGAAAAATCATGGCAGTCAGGTGAAGTTCCCAATGACTGGAAAAAGGGAAATATAACCCCCATTTTCAAGAAGGGGAAAATGGAAGACCCGGGGAATTACAGACCAGTCAGTCTCACCTCTGTGCCTGGCAAAATCTTGGAGCACATTCTCCTGGACAGCATGCTAAGTAAGACACATGAAAAACAACAAGGTGCTTGGTGACAGCCAGCATGGCTTCACTAAGGGGAAATCCTGCCTGACCAATTTGGTGGCCTTCTATGATGGGGCTACAGAATTGATTGACAAGGGTAAAGCAGTTGATGTCATCTACCTGGACTTGTGCAAAGCGTTTGACACTGTCCCACACAACATCCTTGTCTCTAAATTGGAGAGATATCAATTTGATGGATGGACCACTCGGTGGATAAAGAACTGGCTGGATGGCCGCACACAAAGAGTTGTGGTCAATGGCTCGATGTCCGGCTGGAGACCAGTAAGAAGTGGTGTCCCTCAGGGATCGGTGTTGGGACCGGTGTTGTTTAACATCCTTGTCACTAACATGGAGAGTGGGATTGAGTGCACCCTCAACAAGTTTGCTGATGACACCAAGCTGTGTGGTCTGATTGATACGCTGGAGGGAAGGGATGCCATCCAGAGGGACCTTGACATGCTTCTGAGGTGGGCTGATGCCAACCTTATGAAGTTCAACCACGACAAGTGCAAGGTCCTACACCTGGGTCGGAGCAATCCCAGGCACAGCTACAGACTGGGCAAAGAAGAGATTCAGAACAGCCCTGCGGAGAAGGACTTGGGGGTGCTGGTCAATGAGAAAATGAACATGAGCCGTCAGTGTGCGCTCGCAGCCCAGAAAGCCAACCGTATCCTGGGCTGCATCAAAAGGATAATGACCAACAGGTCGAAGGAGGTGATCCTGCCCCTCTACTCTGCTCTTGTGAGACCTCACCTGGAGTATTGTGTGCAGTTCTGGTGTCCTCAACATAAAAAGGACATGGAACTGCTGGAACAAGTCCAGAGGAGGGCCACGAGGATGATCGGGGGACTGGAGCACCTCCCGTATGAAGACCAGGCTGAGAAAGTTGGGGCTGTTGAGCCTGGAGAAGAGAAGGCTGCATGGAGACCTCATAGCAGCCTTCCAGTACCTGAAGGGGGCCTATAGGGATGCTTGGGAGGGACTCTTCATCAGGGACTGTAGTGATGGGACAAAGGGTAATGGGTTAAAACTTAAACAGGGGAAGTTTAGATTGGATATAAGGAGGAAATTCTTTCCTGTTAGGGTGGTGAGGCACTGGAATGGGTTGCCCAGGGAGGTTGTGAGTGCTCCATCCCTGGCGGTGTTCAAGGCCAGGTTGGATGAAGCCTTGTGTGGGATGGTTTAGTGTGAGGTGTCCCTGCTTGTGGCAGGGGGGTTGGAACTAGATGATCTTGAGGTCCTTTCCAACCCTAACTATTCTACGATTCTATGATTCTATGAATTTTCCAAGTCAGAAACTGTTGGAAGTTGATCTGACTAGGCAGGGTCTTCCTTTTACCATATACTCGATTTTTCTGAATCCTTATGAACTTAATCAGCATCTATGAGTTTGAGAACAATGTAATGAAGTAAAACCAGCTAGAATCATACACTCAAAAACTGTAAATAAAAGTAGTTTTTAGCAACAAAATATCAGTTTGTAGTTCAGGCAGTGGCAGTAATAACAGCAATTTCAGTATGATAGCTTAGAAGAATCTCCAGTCTATAAGCAAAGACTTTACAGTGCTGGCCATTTATCAATACCTCTTTCCAACTATATTCTATCACCTTGCACTCTGAACCCCACGTATTAAAAGACCCCAAAGCAGGTTAAACAATAAAGTACAGAAAAGATATGATACATTGATATTTGGGAGCCCTCAATAGTAATTCTCTGTGCCTTTAGTTCTTAATTCTGAAATAAAACTTGACCCTACGTAAGAAATCTCTCAGCCTGACCCCAGATCTTAAATTACTATCCACAGGCTAAGTTTTGTGGTTATCTATTTTAACTTAAATTGTGTCTACAATAAGGCAACATTTTTGTGCTCCCAGAAGTCATAGTTGCAGAGGGGAATCAAAAGAAGTTAAAATATATGAAAAAATGACAGTTCCACTTTTTTATAAAATAAGGAGTGGCTAGATACCAGGATGACAGTAACAACTTAAGAAACTGAACCAAAAGAGACAAAAAAGGAAAAAAAAATGTTGGTGAGAAAAATTATCGTTATCAGAAAGCACCTTGAGTTACTTGCAGAGTATGGCATCAAACATATTAATATCCAAACAGATACCTTATTATTAGGGCTTTTCACACTCATCTGGAAGGACTTCATGCTTAAAAATACTATTTTGGACTAAATCTGTCATTTATATAAAGGACTTGTAATACTTTTTAGCACATCTTCAAATAGCTTTCCATAACATTTTCACTTTCTCTCAGGAGCCATGAAAAAAAAAAAAAAGTCACTTTGGAGGCTATTGTGGACATTATGAGGCCAATCTTTTGGGTTAAGTGCTGTGCCATGGCAGTCAGTTTTCCAGCTTCACTGGCTAGTAGACAAAACATGTGACAGTTCTCTGGTTCTGATGCTTGCTGGCATGTCAGATTTTTGAACACACGGGACTCGGGAAGGGGCCTGTGCCTGGACTAAGCCCTCATAGATCAGTATTGTCCATGCTCACTTTATTTTCCCAGTGTTCTTAAAGTTTTTTTTAAAGTCCTTGGAGTTAGGGAAGTGTTTCTTTAAGAGGGTACTTTACAGGTCTTTTGCATAAAGGTATTAGGTTGCACAGAAGTTCATAGTGTGCAGTAGCTAAGGGTTGCTGCACAGAAGAACACTGACCACTTTTTGACTGATTTCTGAACAGCACATGGTACTAAAGGTAAAATAAAATATTCCAGTACACTCAAGAGAAAAGAATAGCAATTCTCTTGTTTGAAAATGTGAAGAAATAGTCAAATTTGAACTTCATTTCATGACTGTAAATAATGATCACTGATAAGAAGGGTGAAAACATGTTCTTAAATATTCTGTTGATTTACATTTCCTTTTGTTAATTCAGAAGACAGTTTTGAGATGATATTAGAGATGTTTGAATAGTGGTTGTCTACAAATGAATATGACAGTTGTGAACAAAATGGTTCCTTCTCTTTTCCTTAGAAAGGATAAAAAAAATTAGAAGATAAAAAAGACCATGAAATATCTTAGATTAAAATGTTTATAATATTGTAAGTTTTACAGCCTGGGAGAACTTACAAGTCCTTGATGTTATGATTGTTAGCACTGAAGCAAGTAAATGAGTCTTTTAAAAGTAGATAAAATAGCAATCATTAGAGGAAAGACCATGTAATGAAGGGACAAGCATCTCAGTGGCTCATTTAGGCTGATAGCGGTTTTTTCTTTTAACTACAATTCCCAGTCATATTTCAGCCCAGGCCTCTAACCGGAAACATTGTAACTCAGTTTTGCAGAGAGCATTTAAATAAAGAATCCTTAAAGATGCTGAATATACCCTTAACAAGCAATTGGAGCTTACCTAGCAGAGAAATCAGCAAGTGAAGCTAAAAAGGAAAAATATTATCTGACACTAGCAATGCTATGAAATATCCATAGATTAGCAGTGAAGGATTTGAGTCTGAAAAGTAAATGGATGCACTGTCAGTTTGAAAACAACAGCAAATACCACAACTCAGTTTGATTCCTGGCATTGAAAAAAGCTGCAAGAACCCAGTAGACTGCAACACTGCAGAAGCCAGCATAGCATGCACAGCAGGGATGGAGAGGATGGTAACAACATCTATAGATTGGATGAATTGCTTGTGAAGTCATTGGACAATATTTCAGGAGAAGGTGAACAGACCTGAAGTAAACAGGTTATTTAATCATTTTCAGTCAGGCAAAGTTAGGTAAGCAAGTCTGATATCTGAAACAGAAGTAACGAAAATGAAAGAGCAGTAGAAAATCAAGATGAGAGAAGGAACTACAGCTTATATTGGCTAGCTCTGGGACTTTCTTTCTGGGGTGAAATTGTAAAGTAAAATACTATTTGTTTTGTGGTTTATAGCATGCAAAGGGGAATTGAGAAAGTCAAGCTGTTTGTATTTGTTATCCATTGAGATCGATAAAAAATTTATCATGTCTTGATAAACTCCATTCTTAATAAGCCCTTTTCAATTTATAATTTGCTTGTTTCTCAATTACTCCTTAGAGTTGGGGGGGGGGGGGGGAAGAAGGAATTTACTTCTGCATAGCAATGCAGTGACTTTGACTGTCAACCCCCTTAAAAAAACACTTTCTGATCAGTTTTCCACTGGGTCCATTTATCCCATACACCTTTGGGAGTGTAGCTATTTTTTCCCCTCTTTTGCAGGGTTCTGCATTGCTTGCCAGAAGCTCCTGTTACACAAATGCAATTTCATGTTATTCCACAGGGACACTGAAAACCGAGCCAAGAAATACTACAAATGACTTGAATTCAAACTGGAGGCAAATAAAGTCTCTACTACTCTACTAGCTGTAGCTGCTAGTATGCATTTTTTCTGTCATTGCCACCTGTTGTAAATTGTTTGTGGCTTTACTGAATTCAGTTTAAGTTCTCTGGAATTACAGCAGCGCAACAGAAAACCTGTTATCCTCCAATTAACACAGTTTGAACTTTGATTTCTGTGAAATAAAATATTTTTAACTTTCTCAGAAATCTTGGGGGGTGGCCTAAAGACATGTGAAAAACTAAAAATCCCAAGCATCACAGCTAGAGGTAACGAGTGTAGAGCTGCATCCTGCAGTCAGTTCACGTCCAGAGATGATAAGGTTCCTAAATCTTCAGATACATTGCAGGCTCCTTACAGACTGAGGAAAAATAGATCTATCTTCCTTTTGGAAGAATGAAACTTTTTTCTAAGCCACAACTGCTTCTGTACTCACTTCTGTCCCATGATAAATGTGAATTAGTTTTCCTCACTTTATCAAAATGTGAGCTGCCTTGCAGCTACCATAGGGTATTGGTGTGCTAGTAGCTTCACTCTAGCTAACCTCATTTGTTTACTGACCTCTTGAGTAGTCAACCCTTCAATTACTCTGTATGACATGTCTTCTTATGAGCAGTTCAGGAGCCATGCTGGAAAGTTTAGGTTTGGACCACATGTCACCATACAAACAGCTATGCTCCTAGTTCACAGCAACCTGCAGTACGTTACTGAGCAGCACCAATTTAAGAGACACCCTGGGCTTACTGTGTATCAACCTTGTGCCAGTGCTCAATCAATAGCTGTCTTTGTTGTTACAAGGGTGAGAAATCAAGCAGTGTTAAGGAAAGCCATAGAGCATTCTGCATGGAGTTTTAAATCTGCAATGTTTTGTTTAGATGAATGGATAACCTGAGTTTGCACAGCCCACTCATCAACAGTATCAGAGAATAAAGGCGCTGTCTTAAATACAAACCTGTATGTATAAGATAACAGAAGACTTAGGAAACAGTCTCATCCTTGGTGGAGATCCAGTGTGAGCTGAAACTCTAAGGCTAGCTATTTTCCATTCCCCCGTGATTTGATGAATTACAATGTCATGTAGCAGCATACAGATTTATGATTTGTTGGAGTCACCCATCTACTGCTATTAATTTGTATCAATAAGTGAAATGTCCATGCACCTCTCAGCCCTGGAACACAGAGAACCTTGAAAAAATAATGATACCCCAAGCTACATTTTCAGTGAGAGCTGGGGATGAGGTGTCCATCGTTTGTCATTGCTGACATACTGACTGTATAAATCCAATGCAACTACAAGGGTGCCTTAGCAACAGCAGGTTCTTTCCTGTTTTCTGCAAGCAGAAACAGCCTCGGAAGTAAGACATGTAGCAAAGCAGGAGAGCTTAGAGCATCCTGTCTGAGTGACATCCCGTGACTCTGATAAGGTGATACTGGCTCATTTCTCAGCTCTGTTACATGAAGCCGGTTATACACTGATGCTGACTTCCATATTGTTAGTAGCTGGTATCCCTTGTTTGTATTTTTGTAAGACTACAATACCCAAGTGCAGTATTTTCTCTGAATCACATTATCCCTCCCTCCCTGTACCACACTTTCAGCCATTATTTATCTTTCAGCTTTTCACTTCAGATTGTTATCACTGCATCATATCCCCCTGCAAAAGCACTCTTTTTTCAGGATCCATCCACATACCCTAGGTAGCTCTCCACCAGACACACATTGGCATGAACTGCTTCATTTCTTAATATTGGGAACAAGTTCTTGAGAAAGATGACAAAGGACAAACATACAACAAAACAGAGGTGACTGATTTATGATTGGTGTAGAAACAACAAGCACTGAAATGATCATGCATCAGATATCCTGGGGACATCTCATCCTGCCATCACCTGTGGTTTGACAATTGCAGCTCAGAACAGAACATATTTCCTTCTCAGAAATGATCACATTTTCTTGTCTCACCCCTCTCAAAGAAAATATTGCTTTAGGGAAAAGTGATACTACAGTGTGACAAATCAGGAAGGGATTGGACAAGACTTTGTCGTTTATTGGTTAAGACTTAATGAACTAGAGTGATTCTGCAAAGCCATTTCTGTTTATTCTGTGTGGTGATTCTTTCCTCTGAGTTGTTTTATTGTGAGCATTTAAATGTACCTAAACTATGTAAAAAACAGATTTCCTACCCAGTGAAATTTCCTACAATTGTATAAAAAGAATTCTCATTTAATGCAGAACATCACAGGATTTCAGGCATATTTATGTGCCACCAAGCAATAGCTCAGAGCCTGTAGACTGAAAATTTGCTCTGAAGTGTTATTCTTCCTCATGCTTCTGATCTGATAAATATTGAAGTCTGTATCTAAAATGCAGACTTCCAATAGACAACTGAAATTTAACTTACTAATAACTTCAGAATTTTATACGTTGTCATGTGAGTAAAAGTTGGATTTGCCATCACTTTTGTCACATCTCTCTTCTGTCCACTTTCTGGAAAACCAAAAACAGAAGAAAAACTATTAGGTACTTTTCAGCAGAAAAGGTTAAGTATTGCAGAATTTGAACTTGCAAAATAGTATGTGCCTCAGTAACATAATGTTTGCTATTATTGCACAAAGAAACCAAAAACATTATCTCTGATCAGAAAAAGCTAACACTCAGGAGTTGTAATTCTTCAAAAGCAGAGCATATCCCCAGGGAAATTCTCAGATTTAAAATCATAAATTATTTTGGATCATGAAGAAAACCAGGAAACACAGATTTTTTTAGCAAACAAATATGTTCCAGGAGAGCTTATTTCTGTTAAAACAATGTTATTTCACTCTTCAACATTCCTTGAAATTTTATGTTGATATAAGGCCAAAGGTTTTGGCCATACATCATACATCTTCTATTTACTTCATCTTATTATAGAATGTAGCGTGATTAAAAATAAATATTTTATTTAGGATACTGAAGATACAACTGAAAGTTTCCTATGTTTATTATTAATATTATTATTTTACATGGTAGCTACTCACAAGTTATCACAGAAAAAATTCTACATAAAACCAGAAGAAAACATAGAGTTTGTCAAATTACTAGCAGCTTAAACTTAAAACAACATTAGACATAAGTTATAGCACACTTTTAACCATAAGAAAACACAAGAGCTCCTCAAAGTTGTCATTGGAGGACAATGATTTCAAGATTTCATGTACTTTGTTGTGGCTTACCCAAGATTTTGGGTACCTACCAAGGTCTGCTGCAGAGTAGCAGCATGGCAATACATTATGGCAGTACACTGTGTTACGTGTCAATGTCTGTGATCTGTAAGAGGCTAATCTATGTTAAGAACTATTTCCATGGGTTCTATAGGGTATTTCTGGGCTGCAGACTCATTCTTCCATTTCCAGCATGGTTTCTTTGTCTCTTTTTCTCTAGTAGTAGTATTTCTTTACCTTCTAGGAAGAAACCAGTGAAGTTGACAGGCTTGTGCCTTTTCTTAACTGTCCTGAAGGACTAGATTTTATTTCCCGCCTCAACACATTTGAAATCAAATTAGCAGTAATTGATTGGCAAAGATGATAGGCATTGGACTCCATCTCAGAGAAAATCTACGTTACTAGTGTTTAAAAGAGAAAAATAGGGCACCTGAAAATTTTCTAGTCATAGAAGCTGCCTAATGCTCTCTGCTGGTCTAGGCAATTATAAGGGCAGCTAAGAAACCTTAGCACTGAATTGGATATTCAATAGAACTTTGAGGAATCAGAAAGCAATGAGGGAAACCAAACAAGTTCAGTGTATTTTGAGAGCTAAAATACAGCAAAACCCAGTTCTTAAACCTATTACACACAATTATATATTACATATAATTCAAATTTTCCAGGCAACAATGTATTTCGCACATAACAGTGCCACATCTCTATAAACTGAGCCTCTGGGAAGACCTCACAGGACATCATCTGCTGGAATAACCAATAGAGTGCCCAAAGGGTAGAAAGGATCCACTCTGAGCTGTATGCATCTCTTGAAGAACAAAAAACCCTACACAGGTCAATAAATGGAGAAATGTCTTCTGAGACCAGTGGTGACACCAAAGGTGATATCTGTAGTGTGACAAACAGCAATGCCCCTAATCCAGAAACTAGAAGGAAGGTCTATATAAATAATGCTGCCCTTTTATTTCCCTAAGTTCTAAATATTTAGCTCAGAGATCCTGGGTATAACAGCAGTTAAAGTAGACATTTTTGTGACTGGTGAATGAATGGTGTTGACTATAGAGCTAAGCATACCTAAGTATGTTCACTCAAATCTATGAGCCCCATGATTGTGTAACCATCCAGAAAGACAGACTGACCCTTTGCACCCTTTATCACTGGCTAGAAGTGTGTCAGCTTAGTTTGAGATAAATGTCAAGACTCCTTCCGTAGCCATGGGAGACACTGGCAGCTCCTGCATTCATCCTATCACCTAGTCATCAAATACACTCCAGATCCCAAAGGAAACATAAGGATTTGGACTAATGGTAGGTAAGTATCTGAAGGGTGGCTATAGGGATGCCGGGGAGGGACTCTTCATTAGGGACTGTAGTGATAGGACAAGGGATAATGGGTTCAAACTTAAAGAGGGGAAGTTTAGATTGGATATAAGGAGGAAATTCTTTCCTGTTAGGGTGGTGAGACACTGGAATCAGTTGCCCAGGGAGGTTGTGAGTGCTCCATCCCTGGTGGTGTTCAAGGCCAGGTTGGATGAAGCCTTGTGTGGGATGGTTTAGTGTGAGGTGTCCCTGCCCATGGCATGGCAGGTTGGAACTTGATGATCTTAAGGTCCTTGCCAACCCTAACTATTCTATATTCTACGATTCTATGTATGTTAGAACCAACTTTTCCTTGTTGGATTTGTTTGCCTTCTATGTTAACAAAGGTGCTTAAGGAAATGCACAGGTGTCAAGCTATTGGTTGACAAGAAGTTTGCATGAGACTTTAGTTTATTTTCAGAGTAGGAGAACAACAAATGTTCCTTTGGATGGGAAGACATGCTCACAAGCAGTTTGTCTGCTAGTTCTCATATTTTGACCCAATCTCAGAGCTCCACGACAATGTCCAGATGCAGAGATCCCCTTGTGAGCTACATGATGTCCCCTTAAATGTTTGGTTGGGTTTTTATTGAGCAAACATCCCAGAGTTCAGGTCCATGAGAATTACTTTCCTGTTTTGAAATTTAAATCCCTAGAGGAGAGTCAGCAGGATCTGCTTAGGCAAACATCACTGATCATACCAGAACTTGCAACATGTCAAGCTCAGCACCAGTGTGCACTCCATACCCATGGAATTGCTTGCTGTCATTGCCTGACAGGAGCTGCTTCTGGATCATGGCTTGTTCTTTAAGATCCATAGCACGTACTTTTCACACCGGCCTTTGGCCAGGAGAAAATACTGACATTAGGTCAGAAATGCAGAGTAGCCTCATCTAAGAGTAGTATCCCATGCCTTATTTAGGTTTATGGTGTGGGATAAATCAGTGCTTTGGGGTTGTTAGGTTGTGTGCTTTCATTCTGACACAGAAGGTGACCAAGAAGCAGACAGTGACTCAGACATTGTCTCATCAGCATCCTCTCAGGTCTGAGATGGAAGGAACACTCCCCTCAGAAACACATCCATTCCTAAGGGGACTGTCTCCTATCCACACAGGAAGATATGGAGACAAGTTCTTCAGAAAGAATGTTTTTCCTATGTATAACGTAAGTAGAATATACAGTCCAAGAAGGGCATGTGTTTCTGCATTTGCCTGGGTATTTTAAGCTGCAAGTCACTCTTTTTCTTCTGTTGGAATAGCTGGTAACTACTACTCTGATGTTTTTCTTTTATGATGCCATCATTTGTGTCTCACATTTCTTTAGGAATAAAATGTTTAAGAAACATAAATTTGTGGTAATATGTATGCTATTTATTCTTTTCTGCTTGGAAAATCCATGAATTCGTGACTTTCCACCTGCTTCTCAAATCTCTAACCACAAATTACTTAAGGCATTTAGAATTGGTTTAATTACTGCAGAAACTGAGAAAAAAAAGGTTAACGATAGACCTCAGGCTGAAATTTCTTTCAGTGCTTTTAAACTGATTTTCTATTCTATTTTTCCTCACACATTTTGTTTCTGCTTCAGTTTCTTACAATTATGGGGCTTTTTGCAAGGCATAAATAAAATCTCTTAGTACACATGTGAACGACTGTGTGTGAATATAACTGACATTCAAGGGTTTTAATGTTTTCTTTCTTATTACCAGTTCAAAAACATATCATCATATAGTTTAGCACAATTAAATGCCTGTACTAAGATCTGATTGCAGTGGATTAACAAAACTTCTAACCAGAGCTGAACCACGGCCTTATTCCATTTGCATGCTGTGCTCACCCATGTTCCTACCCAGTCAAGTCTCATTTCTCAGCTTTTTAACTTATATGAGCACTGAAATTAACTTTAGAAACCATACTAACAAAGTCTAGTCAAGCTTGTTTCATTTTTGTTCTTCTTTATTGAATTGAACCTCAAAATTGGCAGTTGCATAAGAATACGTGACTAGACTGTCAGAGTGTGGAAGCCTGTTTGGTATGCACCTCACATTTTCTCCAGGCTTTCTATCACTTTGTGCTGACAGTGTGAATGGATGCAAAGATTTACTGACTGACACTGCAAAGTTGCCATTGTCAGGAGAGGCAGACACCCTAATGATGTGCAGCATTGCTGAGCCTAAAAGGCAGAAAGAAGGGAGAAACAGAAAGACATTGTTTCCATGGCTACACACTAATACTTTTTTCATACCTCTTCTTCTTACTGCCTTGCCATCTGTGTCCATTCTGCAGATAGCAGTTTATTGTTTCATTAAAATATTTAATTACTCCCAAGTTATTAATTAGTGAAGGTTCAAATAGGATTGTGTCTTGCTGTAAACATTATTCATAAAGTAATCTTGAAAAATATTATATAAAGCAAATAGTTCTCTGTACCTAATTTAACCCTGTGTATATCAACACACCTTGGGGTCTATTACAATACAATGTCTCAGGAGTGAGTTGTCTGCCTCAGACAACTGCTCATTACAACAAGACACTGAAAAATGGAGGCTTTTGGACTGTATCTTTAAGCATCTGGTAGTAATATTACTGACATCTGAAATACAGAAATAATAAGATTAAAGTAATTCACCTATTTAAATCTCTGCCCTCGACACAACTCATACTGTTCATTTCCAATCATTATGAGTATTATGTAGCCCCCAGTATTATGTAGGTGCCAGTGTCCATACTCAGGAGGAGAAGGTAGGTAACTTCCAGCGGTACTGCAATCTGCTCTTCAGGAGAACCTCCTCTTTCCTACATACTCCTGAATGGTAAAACCAAGTTGAAGTATGTAAATTGCATGATCTGACTTAAGACATATACCTTCCAAAACTGTTCAGCAACTTCTTACTCACAGTCACTATTGGCACTCTTACTATAAGCAGTACTGTGGCAACTATGTTCATGCAGAACCAATACTATGAAATAGAGTAGTAGATCACTGAAGAGAGAAAGTTATAAATATGGGGAGCAGGTAAAGCATCTTCATGTTTTGAAGGTGAAGGTCATTCATATAGAGATTTTACCTCTTGTGGAATTCTTTACTGAGAAGTCCTCTTACAGGATTCGAAGGATTTCAGTGTGTTTATCAGTATCTTCTTCTGCATTATTCTGTATTTGTTTAGTTGCAGTCCTTTGAAGGCAACAGCATTCATTCCACTGACCTCAGTAAATTCAGGAAGGATATAACTAATGATTGTAAATAAAACAGTATAGGTAGAGTTTAATAATTTGCAGTGTGTATATACTTTCTTTCCTATTAAGTGGATTTATACTGAATGACTTATTTCCAGAAATTAAAAAGCGTAAGGATGGTTGTACATTAAAGATAGAAACCAGCTTTAGGATTTGAAAATGTCAAGTTTTAAAATAACTAAAAGGGCTTGAAGAATATGTCCTAGAGATTATGCATGCATTTACAGCACGATTTCCTTTAATGCCACTGGGAAATTCTCCTCTGATAAGAGCCAGAGACTTGCAGTTTTGCTACAAGATATGATCAATCTTTAATGAAGATATTTGTGGCACAGAAATGCAAGTGTTTCCCAATAGCTGCAGACATAATACTCACTATTCATTTTCCTGCTGAGCAAAATCAGCTTTTTCAGGCCTGATTCTGCAACACTTGCTGGTACTGTGTAGGTCTTTAGCTCAAGTGAATCATTTCTGCATACAGTGAATCATCTTCTATCAAAGGTGCAGAAGGGTTTCTTTGTTGTCCCCTCTCTAGGTTGATGAAGACATGAATAACTGCTGAATAGATGTCCAAAAATATCATCATGTGCTCCAAGCCCCACCATGCTTTTATGGCACTGTACATATTCAACAAAATCTGTCTCTGAATTTCCAAGTGCAAAGATGGTGACACCCTGCAGTGATCCCTGCCTCCCTTTGATTAGGCAACAAATCATAAACACAGTGTGCATTTGTCAGCTGGTGTAGCATTTACATACATAATTTGCATATTAACATTCAGGTTTGTGAAGACATATGGTATGATATTGTGAGTTTTGCTATGCAGCTTTATGAGCAGGAAGTCCATGAGAGTAACAGTGAAATTGGTTTCTGAGTGGAATCAGCTCCTTTGACAGAATAAGGCTTTGGAGTTGACTCAAGAAGCCTCATGATTCTACATTACTCATTCCCCAGGTATACCTAAAACATTAAAACTTGTTTCCATCTTTACAGACAGCATAAAACAAACCTTATTTTAACATCGTATGGATGTTTTCATTAGATGAGCTACAAAATGCAATGGAAAGCATTAAATCCTTTCATGTTTTCAGCAGAATTTTCAGAAGTTCTTCAGAGAATAAGAAACCTTACTGTCAGGGTCATTTCATTTAGCTTTAATCACCTTAAAATTAGGTGTCTTGTTTAAGCTATGTTTCATCTGGGTGCTTTGGAAGACACAAGAACCTCTATGCACAGCAGTTCGTCCTACTTCTCTGAAGAAAACCTGGATCATAGAATCACAGAATCATAGAATAGTTAGGATTAGAAAGGGTCTTAAGATCATCTAGTTCCAACTCCCCTGCCATGGGCAGGGTCACCTCACACTAAACCATGTCACCCAAGGCTTTGTCCAACCTGGCCTTGAACACCACCAGGGATGGAGCATTCACAGCCTCCCTGGGCAACCCATTCCAGTGCCTCACCACCTTTACAGTAAAGAACTTCTTCCTTATACCTAACCTAAACTTACCCTGTTTAAGTTTGAACCCAAATCATGCTTTGGAAGACCCTTCACTCTTTTCTAGGCAGCAGATGAAACATGCTAAGACAGATAAAGTTAACTCATGCATTCAGTTCCACTTAAGGAAACTCTCATCCTTGACCCTATTGACATATTCCATAATACCACCTACTACAGTGAAGATCTGCAAATCCCCAGAACTCAAATTAGTCTTAAGATTTTTCTTGAAGAGAAGTTCAAAATATTTTATCCAAGACTGAATGAATTGTTAGCATTTCATGCAAATAATTCAGGCATGTGGCATGCTCAGGTGATTTGTTCCTCTTCAATATTCTATTTTTGTCCAGAGCATTTTTTCCTTCTAGGAAAGTAGTTAATTCCTGAAAGAAAGATACATCTAACAATCCAAAGATTAATGAGACTAGCAGAATTTAACAAAATAACCCCTATAAAGGAAGTATGTTCAACATATTCCACATATGCTTAAAGCTGTAACTGAAAAATAGACATTTGAGTAAGTTGCCTTCATAGAAAACCATGTACAGTCTACATTTGGGATACAGATGTCAAAGCAAAAATCTGATCTACATTTCTAGCCTGAAGAAGCTACTTGTCTCCCTGTTGAAGTGAAAAGAGCCTAAAGGGATATACATTAACCAAGAAACTAACTCTTACCTGCTTATTATTTTGTATATACTCCAGATTAATAGTCTGGATGGAAAACCAAACGAAGTAAAAAGAAATAACCTCCCCGCCCCCCCCCCCCCCAAAAAAAAAAAACAAAACCCCCAAGAAACCAAAAGAAACAATACAAACAAACAAAAAAACAAACAAACAAACAAAAAAAACAAACACAAGGGTTGAACTGTAAATCTGTTTACTGATTAAGTTGGGTTTTTTTCTTTTTAAATACTACCATCCAGTCCGTCGTTGGCTTGGTTTCTGCATTGCAGTACTGAAAAGCTCCTGCACTGCTGATGCCTTAAAATAGGTCTGTGAGTCTCATTATCATCACTCCCAAGTAATTATGTAAAATATTTCACAAATAAAAGAATGGCTTTTTGAGTCAAAGCCTTTAAGAAAATCAGTGCATATTAGTAAGGCAGAAGTGATAGCAGTATGTAAGGAAAAGAAAGCTTTGTTTAGCATCTTCACAGATGAAAGTTAGTTGACATATCTAGTATAACCCTAGCTCTAACAAAGTCTGCTTTGTTAGCTTTGGAGAATTTGTTTCATTACTATGTAATATTAATTCTGCAGTTTAGCACTTGTACTGTCTGTGCTGAGAATTTTTTCCCTTTATTCTCCTGTCACAATGACCAATGTGTGAACCATCACAATACCGATAACTCAATAACATCCAAACACTACAGTTTATGCTTAGAGTATTAATACTGGAGGATGTAACAACCTTCTCCATTTGGGTGAAGATTTTTCTTGGCAGCTGTCAGGCTAAAACTAAAACAACTGATTTTTTAACACATTCTTTCTTTTTAGAGGGCTAACTTCTTAATCTTCCTGCTCCTCATGTCTCACAGCCATTTTCCTGTAAATGAATTCAACTTCGATATTCTTGCATGCCATAAGGCTCACTTAGATTTCATTTACTATAAGGAATTAAGTCCAAACATGTTGGAATTTGAGCAAGTATGCACTCAGTTTTGGATTTCAAATAATGAGGCTGGGAACACTGAATACTCTGATCTGGATTCTGTCCATAATATATTCAGAATGAAAGTAAGCAGACTCAAAGAGACTTACTGTTGACTCACAAGACCCTTGTTACTGGCATTTTTCAGCCTGTGTGTTGCAAAACCTGAGATTCCTTCAGGATCATGACTCATTCCTTAAAACATGATTATTAGAATGGCCTGATTTAGACTGAAGTTCTACCTTGATTCCAAAAGTTGACTAAGGCAGATTCATGCAGCGTATAACCACAGAGCTAATACATAGGGTACCTATCCCTAACATATTCCCAGCCTCTGCTTTACAGCATAGGACTTTAAAAAATGGAGGTGGTATCTATGCACTTAGCAAACCAAATGGATTTGTCTTCCAGGAAATTACCTTCTTTAGAACACATGAAAACTGTTGGAATATCTATTCTTATTTATATTTGGAAAATATGGACTACATTTTATCCATATTTAAGGTCCTTCGAGGCAGAAACAGTTAAAATTATAATTTAAATTAACCAGTTTCACACTCTTTCAACTCCATATTTATTGCCAATTTGGATGCATTGCACCATAGATACAAATAAAATGCTTATTGGAGATTTGGATAAATTGCACCATAGACATGAATGAAGATAAACATACCTAGAAGGATAATCATACCTGTGCAGCTATGGCCACACCAACTTCAGCATATGCTGTAAAATACAGCCATGAGTTCATAGGATCATGAGATCACTCAGGAGGTCAAGGACCTTGGAAGGACTATAGTCCAACTACCTGCTCAGAGCGGGCTCAGATACGGGGTTAAAGGAGGTTGCTCAAGATTTCATCCGCACTCCAAAGGCGGGGATGTCATAACCTCTCTGGGCAAGCTGAACCACTGCTTGGTTTTCCTTCAGGGCAAGAAGTTTTCACTTTTTACACTATTTTTAAAGTATGAGCCCTTCCTTGTTCAGTTTTTGCCCATTGTTTCATGATCAAGGCATCTGGCCCTGAAACTGTTTTATTTGGTTTTGACTTGAAGCATTATACTTTTTCACTATGCAACATAATAAGAGTTTGTTTGCTACAAACTGGATAATTTCACAGAATCACAGAATCACAGAATCCCAAGGGTTGGAAGGGACCTAAAAAGATCATCTAGTCCAACCCCCCTGCAAGAGCAGGGTAACCTACAGTACATCACACAGGAACTTGTCCAGGCGGGCCTTGAATATCTCCAGTGTAGGAGACTCCACAACCCCCCTGGGCAACCTGTTCCAGTGCTCTGTCACTCTTACAGTAAAGAAGTTCTTCCTGATGTTAACGTGGAACTTCCTATGTTCCAGTTTACACCCATTGCCCCTTGTCCTATCACTGGATATCACTGAAAAAAGCCTAGCTCCATCATCCTGACACCTACCCTTCACATATTTGTAAACATTGATGAGGTCACCCCTCAGTCTCCTCTTTTGCAAGCTAAAGAGACCCAGCTCCCTCAGCCTCTCCTCATAAGGGAGATGTTCCACTCCCTTAATCATCTTTGTGGCTCTGCGCTGGACTCCTTCAAGCAATTCCCTGTCCTTCTTGAACAGAGGGGCCCAGAACTGGACGCAATATTCCAGATGCGGCCTCACCAAGGCTGAGTAGAGGGGGAGGAGAACCTCTCTTGACCTACTAACCACTCCCTTTCTAAGCAGAGATGTCATTAAAGGGCAAAACAACTTTAAAATTAGTAATTTGACATTTATGAATATGTCATTTTTTAAAAACATCTTTTAAAAATTAAAAAAAGTTTATTAATTTTTCATCCTAAAGATTAAAAAAAAAAACCCAACAGTAAATCTAAGTTTTACTTTGGGTTTCAAATCCAGTTATGGTCACTTTTAAAGCTACAGTCGTGGAAAACAAAAAGGCTTATTTAATCTTAACTAGAACCTGCCACCAAAATAGCATAATCATCTCCTCAGGAAATATTTTACTTTCCCTTCTTACAATAAAAAAAAAGGCTGGGTTATACAGGGCTTTGAGCAACCTGGTCTAGTGGAAGGTGTCTCATGACCTTCAAGGTCCCTTCCAACCAAAATCATTCTATAATTCTATGAAATGAAGTTAAGACTAATTGCATTTTGTTTTGTGAAATGTAAGATGCATGAGCCTCATGATTATTTGCATACTGTGCAGATGCCAGCAAGGCTAGCTCCAGACACACACAAAGGTAGCACTCATCTTGATCAGCAGGCTATGATGTATACCAAAATACAGGGCTGCAGTGTTCCCAAGCTCAGGCTAGCTATTTCTCTCTAGAGCTGAGGTAAGGGCGAGTGATATCCCACAGAAATAGTCACTGTCTCTCTCTCTCAGCTGACCCACCAAAAGAAAGAAATAAGCCTCTCCAAGACCTTTCTCCCTCCCACAGCTCTACTCCTCCCCTTTTCTGTGTCACTCCTCCTCTTTAGTCCCCGTGGGAAGAACGCCCAGCTCTGATAAGGCCCTGAGAACTCAACCCTGGAGAAGCATGATTCAGCTTTACAAGATTCAGTTTTGCTTGCAGAGCTGACAGCAGTGAGTGAGCCCTTTATGTGGGTCATGTCTTTTCCCTCTGTATATTTATGGTCCTGACCTTAAAGTAACCTGAAGAAATTGTCTGGATATGTAGAGGACTGATGTTTCTTTTAAGTAAGGAGAGCAGACATAGAATACCAAATTAAAATGGAATATGTCGGCTCAGGGTCTTAGACAAATTGGAAGCAGAAACTAAGATGACATTGCTTACTTCTTTAAGAACAGCAGTCAAACTAAATTTCAGCCTGAATTTAAAGACACAAACTCTCTCATTTTAGTAGTGCGTGTTTAAGGATCATTGCTCACCTTCTTTGAGAGCTTAATATTTGTCTTTATTTCTTATCTACATCTTTCTTTAGTATGACAGCTGCTCTAAATAACAAAGCTGTGCACTGGGAGGTCTTCAAGTATTGAAGAACATACCACTTAATGCTGGTTGCCAAATAGTTAGAAAACAAGCACATGCTGTTTAATAACGAGGAATGCATATATATATATATATATACACACACACATATGCATATACAATGACTTGCATACATAGTTGTATATGTATGCAAGTATATGTAGATTATACACAAAATTAACATAGTAGTAGAAAAAAACTTCGGGAGAGATGTCAGTTTGCCATCCCTTGATATCTTCACAGCAAAATCAAATGCTTCTTGGGGTGGTGTATTTTTTAAAAACTGGGATTGTGGCATTTCATGACACGGACTCAAGTTGATGCAGAGACTCAAATCCAACTTCATTACAACCAAGCCATTTTTATCCCCCTCTTCAGTACTTTCCCAACCTGCACATACATACAACGTGCAATCTCATTGGCCCCTGTAAAACTCTCCAGGTAAATACTCCAATCACAATGCTGCAGATCCTCTCACGACCCCCACATCCTCTGGCCTTCAACTCATCACCCGAGGTCTGGTCAAAGCACCACGGCCTCAGAGCTCATTCCCAAACTCTTCTTCATGCAAATCTTCTGTTCTTCATGCAAATCTTACAGCCTTCACTCCCTGCATGGGATAATCAATCTGGAGAAGCAGAAATTAGGCAAAACGTAAGAGCTTCCAGTATCTGACCTTCATTGGACTCCTTTTGTTCTTGCACTTTGTGAATCTGCACAGGATAGATAGATTTCACACTCCGTGGTAACATTCTACCGTGGACTTAATCGGACTTTAGTTATGTGATTGGAAGTGAAAACATCCAGAAGAGGTGGGTACCAGCATAAAAGTTCGTAACACCACCTTGCCCAGGCTGGGTTGAGCATCTTTCCTGGGAAGGCACAGGAAGCAGGCACACAGTGAATGAAGGATTATTGGGGGACCAGGAGGGACTCCAAGGTGCTACCTCAAGGGGGGTTTCTCACTTGCATGTGCTCAGGTGCTGCAGGGAGCATCCTGGGCACTGTAGCTCTCACGTCTTCTGTGGGAGGGGGCTGCAAGTAGGGACTGCCCAGAGGGGTACATGTGCCTGAAACCCATGTGGCCTGATGGGTTTCACACACATGATGCATGTGTGTGATTAATATTCTGGGAGCTTAGTTGCAAGAGGTATTTCAAAATCTGCAGCTGTTTGTCCATGTCTTGCGTTGAGATTTACCTGTTTTACCGCCAAAACATAACCTGAATGCATGGTCCAATAATTGTCAGTTAATTATGCTACTAATAAATAAATAAACTTCCAGTTCTGATCTGATTATAAGTCTATGAGACAAGCATTTTTTACGAACAACATCTGTGCGTGTGTCTGTGAGTGGCACAAAGTTGTGTAGGTCCCATGAGTACAACACACTAACGTGTGTCCAAGCAACGTACACTGTCTAAACATTTGGGTGTCCTTTACCACATACATTCAGGAAAAGATGCTAAGGCCTGCCATATATTTCACATAATTGGAAAAATAAGGTATGAGATGGAAGCATGTGGGTGGATAATGAAGATAACTCCAAAGAAAAAAAATCCTGATGGGAAGGAATTTTAAAATGGATGACTAACCTCAAAAACAAGCCACCTCGAAGTACACTTAAGTGGTACTGTGGTAGCACAGTATTTAGTGGTATTCAATTGTACTGAAGGACAACTTTCTAAAGGAAGTGTGTTTACCAATGTAGAACTAGTGCACTTCTCTTTTTACTCAGTACAAAATGACTTTCTTTGATTATCCTCCCACACTCCATTTAAAATAGGCCCATGAGTTATAAAGCTTCTAAATAGCTAGATTAGGTATTTTTAAAGATCATAGTGACATCTGAAAATAGTCCCTTAACATTTTTTAATGTTACAAAAGCTTAAAATATTACATTAGAATAAGAAAATAACATAATTAAGACTTTCAGGAGAGGCACCTGTGAAATAAGCACAGACCTACAGACTTTAGTATGGATTTTTAGTACTATAAAACTAAGTGAAAAAATATCGAAGGTCAGTTTCAGTAACTGCAGGTTTAAGTTGAAAAAAATCTCACTGTAGCTTAATGAAGATCTAAAGAAAAAAAAGGAATTCAGTGCTTTTTTTGGTCTCTGTTAAGGACAGAAAGAAATACAGAAGGCAAAAAAAAAAAGGGGGGGGGGAGAAACATGCTATGTTATTATTTCACATAGCTCCCTTTGAATTTCCTGAAATGCTCTACACAGACCAATAATACAGTTTTGGAGATATCAAACAGAAAATCTAGAAGGTATCTTTTCTCCCAAGCAATTTGAAATGGGAAAAGATTCTCCCTCATCAGTCTTTAGTCTATTAGTTTATTCAAACATATGCTTCACTTCAAAATAAAAAAAAACACATCAATTTCCTAGGTCTACCTTATCACACTGTGTAATTTAAATCTCAGGCTGTTAAAAAATTAATCTAAGCTCTTAAAAATTAAGCAGATTGTTAAGGGCTGTCTTGGTTAAATATGTAATCACTTCTTTGGTGCTGCAGCAGCAGTATGCAAGAAATACCTAGTGTTCTCTGGAGATTGTAAGGTTTATCTCACATTGTAGCTAGTGTTAAATGAGGGCTCTGTTCCTATTCCACCAAGCTAAATCTAGGTCTGTGTTTCAGCTATACAGGTTTAAGGCTCACCTGTTGTCTTTAGCCCAAATACTGACTGTAACACTGATGACTATCCCATATCTGCAGGACATAATTAATGGTTTGGAAATTATCCCTAGACATCAGTAATTGCTGAAGTGCCTGAGTAGAAAACATGTGTTCCTATTTCCACGAACAGAAAGCGCAGAGAAAAGGAATTCTGATGCCTAGTAAGAAAGGAGAGATACAATTTTTCAGTAGCACACTGTAGAAAATATGCTCTAAAAAAAATAAAAATTAATCAGATTTTTTTCTAATACTTTAATCCTACATTCTTTGATATGTACCATATTTAATTGTGAAAACAACAAAGGATATTATTGTTTTAAAAACAGAGAAAAATATGATTTTTTTTCTCCCCTAAGCCAAGAATACGGAGGAGTTTTTAAAATGCTGTTGGAGCAATGAAAATTAGCCTGTGACAAATCTGACTAGATTTTTATATCATGAGTAGTACTACAAATTAAGTAGTACTACAAATTACTGTGATTATTATATAAATGAATTCCATCCTGTATTTGTTTTAGACTATTTTTAATCCTCATAAATATGTTAATTATTTAGATCTGAAATTGCTAAAGGAACATAGAGAAGTGAAAGAAACAGGCTCCTGCAATTTCCCCATTTTACTATCTGCTAGAAAGTAATAGCAAACTTAGATACATGAGCTGAACTGTTATTTAAATCTGAAAGTAAAAAATGAATTAACCTATATTCTGTCTCTACAATCTGCAGACTACTTTAAATTTAAAATGAATGCATTGCCACTGCCTTACAAATGCTATTCATTCACTATTTTACATACTTTTTTTTTTTTTCCCAGCAGAAAACCATACCAATAGAGACTATTTGTAGTGGAGAATTGCATCATAAAAACAAGCTTCCTTCTTTATAGATTTTAAATGTGAACATTCCTTCAAAATGAAGGAATTCCTTATTTTTTAGTTTCTTTCTACTTAGTGCATAACCAAGAAGAAGCAGCTACAATTTCTGAAATCATATTTCATGCCTGAAATACTGGATGCTGGAAAGATGTATTTCAAGCTGAATTGTAATTGCTCGTCTCGGGGTACATTAAGCTGTAGTGGTGTTACATTAAATTGTAGAGATGATAGCTCTGTCCATGGAAAAGACAATTTTTAAAAAACTTAACAAACTTTTTTATATTGTTTCTATGAATTTATCAAGACATAAAATCAAATTCTTGAATGCACCCTTCTAGTGAAACATTCATTTATATGGGTAGCCATAAAAGAAAAACTCTCAAGTCCTTGTAACAATGAGATCAGTGGCAAAATCAGAACACTTCATTTCAAGTGCTTGCAAGCACTGGGAGGAGTTCAGATTCATGTAATTGAATTTAGCCCACTTTTGGTAAAAAGTCAAAGTCAAGGGTCTCTTCAACACTGAAATTAAATTCCAGAGGGTTCATCTATTCCAAATATAAAGACTAGTCTGGGTTCTAGCGGATACAACCACCTAATCAACAAGTGTACTCAAATATAAATAAGAAGCCTGAACAACAATTCAAAACTGATCGATGGGCCTTTAAATCTAAGAGATTGCGCACTAAAGTACGCAAGGAGCTTGAGGTGGTTTTGTTGTGGTTTGTTTGTTTGTTTGCTTGTTTGTTTGAAGTCGAACAAACCAGGATCCACAGGTGCTTCCTTATAAGGTATCATTTGCGTATGTTATCATTATTTTTCTCTTTAGCTGACTTTGACTTTGAGAATTAGTTTATTCCATTTACATGGAATTCTCTTCTCATGGAAATGTTCTTACTGATTGCAAGGACGAAGATAACCACACAGGGGTATGTAAACATTATTATATCTGATTCATTCAAGTTCATTCTCTGCATACTTTTCTTTCTCTTGTTTTATACTGTTGGCATATTTGTTATGTTAGACATACTCTGTTACACAGCAAACAGCTATGCGTGCTGTGTAACAGTTATTGATTCCATCTGTTTTTTTGAAATCATGGATAGTCCAAATGTTAGTTAAAATCTGTTTGTTATCACCAAACTGTTTTTAGGAAGACACAAGAATGGCTTTTCTTTGTTAAACAGCTCAAATGATGCCTTGTAATGTATAAACTGGGTACAAATACATTTATAAATACAAATTAAACAGCAAAGGTAAAAGTAACCAGATCTTTATTGCAGCATTGGTACATCACCTATATCCATGCGGATGAATGCACTATAGACAACAGCAAGTGACGAAGACAGATATAGTGAACAAAAATAGTTATGCAAAGGACAGTGAGATAATACATCACTTTGGTGAATGCTTTTACTACATAAACCCACAAACAATCAAACACACCTATAAGCATCTTTGTGGGCTACTGTGATTAAAATTTGTGCAAGAAAGATTCCATTAGTTTAATGACTGGCAGATATTTCTACCTGCAAAATTCAGATGAGATTGCTTGGCATAAGAATGATCACCACTGTGTGCAAAAGGGAGTGCTTTGCACACACTGAAGGAAGTGTTAAGGCTGCATTTGAAAAACTTGTCCCAGAGTTTCTGTGCAGAAAAGTGAATAATTTCATATTTGCCTACAGCTCCAGCCCTCTCCAAGATGGACATGCTGCTGCCCAAAGCTGAGTTAATCAGCAATATTGGTAGCACCTCTGAGATAACATATTTAAGAATGGGTAAAAAGTGCTGTGCCACAGCTGGGAGGGGTAAGAATATGTGAGAGCAGCAGCCCTGCAGACACCCAGGTACCAGGAGGAGAGGAGGTGCTCCAGATTCTGGAGCACAGATTCCCCTGAAGCCCATGCTGCAGACCAAGGTTTGGTGGGCACCTGGCAGCCAGGCAAGGTCAACCCACTGTTTCATTTTATGTGATTCAGTTATTGCTGTTGATGATGTTCTCATTCTTTTACTCTACATAGTCACATACAAGATGAGTGGGTCCCATTCATTTCAGCAAGGCTGCTTGGAAGAAGGGGTCTGACTGGTGAGAGAATTTAAAAAAACCACACATTTGATGCTACAGCTATAGTTATACTCTTTGCCTGAACATGTATAAAGGAAATGGTAAAGATAAGATCTCCTGTCTGTCACTGACTAACTAAGCTGCCAGCAGAGAAACTTTTGGCTGAGCTCCTACAAATTGCCTTTCCACACATGAGCTGACCTCTTCAAGGAAGGGTCCCAGACAAACTCTCAAGGATGCGCGGGACACCTGAATGGAAGCCAAAGTGGGATGTTCATGGCTATCCATACCTGTCCATACTTCAGGTATGTTGTCTTAACTTGTTCTCCAGGTTCATCTAAAGCCAGTGGCAAGGGTAGTTTTGTGTCACTCAGCTCAGAACAAGGTAAATTCATACTCAGAGGTTCACACCTCTGTTGGAAATGCAGCAGAGACTGGTTCTTTGGCCTTGTGGATTGAACCAAAGAAAAAGAGATTAGACATTCAGTAAAAAATTAAAAATGCAGTAAGATAGTCAGAATGTATATAGAAGACTCAGCTACTAAGTGCAAGATCTATCCATTAGTCTTCTGATCTTCAGATAGGTATTTGACTATTTACAGTAATTTCAGTTGTCTTAATGTCAAGGTCAGTGCACTTGTCTTCTAGCTTCTTTCTTTTCTCACCATGTATTTATTTTGCGGTCAGGAAGGATATCTGGAGTGCAGTACAAGACCACTGCATTCTCTGGGGACAGATTTTCTATTTAGGCTCATCAGTAAATGCCAGTAACATCTTTTATTTATTTATTTATTTATTTATTTGTTTGTTTATTTAATTGTAGATATTTCTATGTTTCCTCCATCAAAATCTTGTCTGAAAGGCTTCCAGTCTGGAGTAAACACCTAAGCCATACTGGGGTAGGAAAGAGAAATTACACTGACAAAGGAAGGAAGAATGAACACAGCTGTTTCTGTTGCTGACTCACTGGCCAGCAAATACTCTAAAATCAGAACCAGGGTGTTAGCATTATTTTCTTGCTGGTTTTTTTTCCTTTCTCTTGTACAGCGATAAACAAAAGCTTAGAAGCAGTAACATGGGTAACACAAAACATGTGAGAGGATAAAAAGCAAAAAGGGAGAGCAAACTTTAGGATCCTTCTAACAGTTGAAAAGGTTTCCCCACTGCAGCTGAGTAGGAAATATCTGTCAAATTGCAGTAGTTTGTTTCTTCTCTACTGATTATGTTGGTAAAGTACGGTGATAATTTTTTCCCCTCAAGAAATTTTAAAGCAACATATTAGTGAGGCTGCTTATCAATACATTAAGGAATGGGTTTTCTGAAGAGGTCAGATTATACACAATTACCCCCTAAGTAAGAGGAAAAAACAAGCAAACAGAGACCAAATTGCCCTTAAAATAGATCTGGACAAGTGATGACCTTGCCCTGACAAGGATTGTACCACTGTGTTATTCTACCCAAGACAGAGCATCTATTTTCAGAGCCAAGAAAAGTTATTCCTGGCTTTTTTCGGAATGTCTCCGATCACCTCTATTCTTCTTCCTTGTTCACTGCTGTAGCTATTGCACTAGAGCTGCTCAGAACTGTTCTTGAGGAAGTAACAGGGAAGGAAACTCCTCACTTCTAAAAAAGGTGTAAAAACTCTAGTGTAGTGCAACCTGAAGCTGAAGGAGAGAAAGGTTATTACAAGAGGTTTACACATCAACGCTCTAGCTAAATGCTGCTCTGCTTGACCTAACACAGTAAAGGAAAGTAAAACATAACAGCTCATGTTCAGAGTCCGTGTTCTGGGCTCTGAACATTGGCTGTTCGGAGCCTGGGACAAATAAAAATATCACAGACTGAGAGGGGTGAATAACAATGACCCAAGAGTAAACTTGTACAAATGAACGTCTAAGATTAAAACTTTTTCCAACTAAGTATCATTGACCTTTTTCTTAAGTACCTTGGGCAAATTAATTCCAAAGCTCTTTCCCATAAAATTAGGAAATCAAAACAGATAAGCAAACTAATGTAATCATTAGCAGACGGTCAGTTTGATGGGCTTTTCTGGGATTTCTCCTGCACTTCTAAAAAAGAACAAATCTTTAAGAACATGGAGAATAGCTGAATTCACTCCTCCCTCATGCTATAGTTTGACTTAGAATTGAACATAGTTGAACAGAGCAGTGAATCTAGCTCATTAGTTTTATACCTTGGGCTTCTGAAGCTTGTGATCTGAACTGCATGGCATGAGATCAAATATTTTATAGATTAAAAACCCACTAAATTATAAGTGGGGATGCGTAAGAGGTAGACAAAGCAAGTCTTCTTCACTCATGGAGTCCTTAACCTTAGGGACTTCTTTAAAACCTGCCAGTCTCAATTGACACTAACAGCAGTTATTTGCATGCTGAAGTATTTTGTTGAACTGAAGCCTGAGGACGTAGGTAAGTGATTGTAAAAACTTCCATTGCCTTTTGCTAGGTTTAGAATAGGTTCTTTTGTAAATGTATAATGAATGATAATAAAATCTCTTATCTGATAGCATTTTGTTCTCACCTTATTGGGTGCAATTGACTGTCCAAGGTCAACTGTCTGCCAGTTCTTCCTCAAAGGCTGGTTCTCAGAGTATCAATGGTATAACTGAAATAACCGCATCCAAGGTTCAAGCAAATTTTGCTTCTGTTAATATTCCTGTGTGCTTTGGTCCTGTGCCATTGGTTGGCACTTTCCTTTGGAAAATTCAGAATATTTTTTGTGTTAATGGTTCTTTCTTCTTCATATAGGTTTATCACTTGACTGTTACACTGCACCATAAATAAACATGTTTTTCCACTCTTCCCCTAATCACACAGCTCCAATATGCATATTATGTCCTTTATCACAGCTTGTGATGTTTGCATGGGACAGTAAAGATTGTCTCCAAGGCAAAACATTTATCTTCTTTGCAAGAAGATAATTTCTGTAAAACCCTCTTGATACTCACATTCTAGTGCACTGCCTGAACCAGAGAACTTGTTAGAGGTGACTGGTGGAAAACATAAACCAATGACACAGTTTCCCTAGGGAACAAATCAGAGAAACCATTCGCTGGGAGAAGTCCCAATTCAAGTCCCACCAAGCTAATATGATTTCAGTTTTCAGGCTTGTGAAAAGCAAGATGAGGGTGAATCCTTGACCTTCAGTCTGATTCTGGAGAGGAGCCTCAGTACTCAGGAAGTTAAAAAACGTGTAGGTCAAATAAACAACAAACCAGAGCTTTTTCTGGATATTAAATCCTGCCTTCTGAAACCAGAAATTCTAATTACTTTGGCAAACAGGATCTTACACATGCTCTACAGACAAGACCAAGTGTATTTAGTAAAGAAGTACTTAGTATTTTATTAATTTTAGTAATTCTTTTCTGTACAGAGTGTAAAACTATAAATCTGAGGATAAATAAACTTTATTTTGAAAATGCTTTTGTCACTGCAGAGTCATAGAATCATAGAATCATAGAATAGTTAGGGTTGGAAAGGACCTCAAGATCATCTAGTTCCAACCCCCCTGCCATGGGCAGGGACACCTCACACTAAACCATCCCACACAAGGCTTCATCCAACCTGGCCTTGAACACTGCCAGGGATGGAGCACTCACAACCACCCTGGGCAACCCATTCCAGTGTCTCACCACCCTAACAGGAAAGAATTTCCTCCTTATATCCAATTTAAACTTCCCCTGTTTAAGTTTTAACCCGTTACCCCTTGTCCTGAGTCTTGTGAGCAATCTAATTTAGGGACCATTGGCTACTTAACATTTATAGATGTTGGGAGGTCTGAGACCAGGAGCCAAATCTTTGTCTTATCTGACCTGCATACATAATAAAGCATAGCTGAGATTCTTGGTCCACTGATCATCCATATCAACTATACACTTTGGATCTCATCTGGGCATTGCATTTCTGTCCGTAAAAGAGAGCATGTGGTAGAAAGGGTCTGGATCATGTTTTCATATTTCATTTAGGTGGAATTAGATCTGTGTTCCTGTATCCAAGTTAGACATAGGGTTACATCATATGGATCTAAACACTGAGAAGAATTTGCAAGAACTTTGATCCCTGGCTCAAGGAATGCACTCTTGGAGAAAAAGAAATTTAAGAGGAAATTAACCTGATAACAATGAAAACCTTTCTCACCTCTCTTACACACATTCTGTCACCTAGAGCTGTTGTGTAGACATCAATGTATTCTGTGACTCTTCTGTGAGGTGACAAATCATTTCCACTTGCTATCATGCTGATGGCACAAATCTCTCATTATCTATCCTGTCTTATTGGCAATAACAGCTTTAAATGTGTCTTTTATCCTCTGCAATGCAAAATTGTGCAACGAGGGTTCTGTTGTTGTTCTTCATTTTATTTTGGTTATGACTCTTACTTCTTTCCACATACTTATGTTTGTTTTACTTCACCTTTAGAGGCATTCAAAATCCTTTCAGGTTCCTGGATGGATGAAGTGTATTGACTGGCAGATTGTTTTCTTTAACATTTTTTTTTAAAATCATGGCATATCACTAAAATTGTTGAACCTTTGAAGTATGTTCTGCCTGAGTTAGTCTATTTTAAAGAATTTTGTAAAGATTTACACTGGGTTTTGGCATGTGTTCAAACACTGATCATGCATCACTAGTGCACACTTGTAGGAGAAACATAGGCTTCAGTGTGGCTGTTCCCCAGGTTTGTGTTCACAGTATTAAGGGTTTAACACAGAAATACTGCTATCCCGATCAGCACATCTGGGCACAGCATCCAAATTAGAGCTTTCAAATAAACTAAGACAAATAAATGCAGGATCTTAGCACATTGGATTTTTTCTCATGTGTTCTTGACATTTCCACAGAACTCTCTTTGTCATTTCATTTCAGAGCTAGAAATGTGATGAATACTCCCTCTCCTTCCATGAGATCTAATTTTCACTGATACCTGTAGATATAAAGCCTGGAGAATGTAGTGCAAAGTTGGTGTGCAAAGAGCTGACAACTTTTAGGATTGTCACCTGAGCTTCTGTGATTTACTGCTTTCCAACCTATTAGCTGACTGAATGGAGGTAAAGGAATTTAAAAAAACATGTCAGAGGTGATGTTGTCAAAACCTACTCCTCACTAAAGTGTTCTGGATGAACACATTTGTCAGTTGGTTTAAGGCAGAGATTTGAGAACGCAGAATGTGAAATGAATCTTTCAGAGCCTCTGATTTTCGTAGCATGTATGAATTTTATCATCTGACTTGCCTCATCTGCCAAGGGCTTATCATATTAATGTCAGCCTCAAAGAGATCATGTGAAGGCTCACTAAGTGATCTTTATTAACTGTCCCATGATGATAAGCTCTTTGACGAAAGTCATTATAGACATGTGAATTCCCTTTTTACAAGCACTGAATTAGCCCTCAACTTCTCATTTTAAAGTAGATGAGAAATACAAAAGCATATTGACATACCACAAATGGAATCCCATCTGGCCATATGCAGTTGAACTGTCATCAAAATAAAACCTAAAATTGTTTGCAGAAACAACAGAGAAAAACATGATTTGGTTTTTTTCTCAGTCTAGTGAACGAACTGACATGTTCCTCCTGCTGCTGCTGTATATACTTTCACATGAATTTCATTGTCATCAGAGCACTAAAACTGAGAAAAACGAGGTTCATATTAATAACTGAAAATTTATTCCAAACTCATTCTCTGTGTACGTGCAGTGTTTTTCATCCCTATGCTTTATAGACACCTAGGAAGAATAAGTCCAGCGCCAGAGCAAGTACATGTTATCTTCCATTTGTCAGTGAGGTACAACACAGATGGAAGCAGCATCTCACTGAAGTCAGAAAGTCAGTCAGATTATGACCAGGCTGTCCCAGACATCAGACACAAAGCTATTATTCTTCTACAGCAGCTCTTTAATTTGCTGTCAATTTCTTCGGAGAAAACTCCAGAACAAACTTGCCAACAAAGTTTTCAAGCTGACAAGCAGGTATTCTTTATTGTGGCACCAGGAGACACGGGGGATAGCTCCTCCTAACGTGTCTCCCCTATTGCTACATAAGCTGTCTTTATATAGCCACTGGACATACATACATATTCATGAGGCTACGTATGGATTACATAATTTTCCAGAAAGTTCCCTGCATGCGTACAAAATTGTGGTGGTGGTCTCTGAGGGTCGTTTACTTCTTCCAACAATCTTCATCACTTCTGGCAGCCTTTGAAGCACGTGCAGTAGATGCTTATGCCAGCTTAATTGGTTCATTAGCACCAGAGACATAATCCTCCTGTCCTACTTATCAGTTGGTTTAACTGTAGCCCACCCTGGACACCTGCCATTCCCAGATACTCCTTATCCCTGTGTCCTGTTCTTCTAGACTGTTTTTCTTAAAACTATGTCAACTATAACGATTTATCTTGTACAAGAATTCTCAGTATGTTCTCCAGCTGCACTCTGTTTTTTTCTATGTATCATGCAACTCAGTGATTTTCCATTGCTACTGTTACAAAGCCATCAAATTTAACATTACTTAAAACTGATTCTAAAGGTTTATATATTCCGTTTTGTAATTTTCTGCCCCCCTTGTCTCACAATGAAAAGATCAGGACTGACTATGTTAGTTGGTAAAAAAGCTGAAAGATGCACAGGCCCATCAGTTTTCACTAGCTGCTGCTGGAGTTCGTAACAGGACAAGGATTCCTAAGTGTGCACACCAAATGGCAGATTAAGATCCTCTGACACATATTCTACTAAAGGGAAAAAAATATTAAAAAATAAAATTCTTCCTGTAAACCAGATTCTTTCTCCATTGCTAATAGTGTGTTTTGAAATATAATTGTATGGCATGCTACTGAAGTTTGACAGTTCTGCTTACTGTTATCACTAAAAATACTCCTCATGTATGGAACTAATGCATATATATTTTGTTTTATTTTATGGAGCTCTATCTTACATGATTGCACCCATCTATCTTTGTTTACCAGGCCTATTGTTCAGGAGCGATTCCATGATTTTATGAAACTGTTCAGCATTTGCCAGGTTTTTCACATCTTGCCCTTCAACACTGTGACATGAAATCTTTTCTTCATATTTTATTCATATAAAGAAAAAAATATGATGCTGCTGTCAATGCTGGCAGTTTAATATACTTTTTTTCAAGTGAACAATAGAATATAGTGTATGCAAAGTTCCATAGGGAGGAAATTTTTCCATTATTTTCTTAACAATCTGGCTTCTAGAATAGCATGAGATTTACCAAAACAAAACACAGAGATTTGATTTTTGATGAAAATTCAGAATGTTTACCATGACCTCAACTCTGGGGTTACTTTTGAACACGTGAGAGCTGAATAAGAGAGTCAGAAACTGAAACTAGGAAGAACCTCAGAAGGGGCACTTGATCTTTCCCTTTTCTGGAAAAAAGGTTTTTATCTGTTTTGCTATAGAAGACTTTTTAAATGTTGCTGCTAAAAAACACTCTTCATAAGCATGAGAAATGAATTGGTTTCATTCTACTGGTGAAACAGCAGCTCCCAAGATACAAGCAAGTTAGGGAAGTGCAAGGCAAAATTCAGATAGGAGCTGAATGGTCCCAAAGCTGGCGGCACCTATTTGAGTACATTGACATTCATGTCCAAGCATTTCCATTGAAAACCTTCACTAAATATACGTTTGCCTTGTGTTGTAATACAGGTTTAAGTGCGCAAGGATTTATCAGTAGTGTCCTTAGCTGAGGGCATACCTCAGCTCTATAGTAAATTTTAGGGAAAAATATAAACTAAAGTGAGAGAAAAGGAAAAGAGAGAAAAAACTTTCCCCCATGGCCATCTGGGAAGAGAAGCAACTAGCATCTCCAGTGAGCATCTCCCCGTGGCTCCTATGCAGCAGAGCAGGCAAACCCCAGCAACCTTTTTCCATAGGGACTATATAATTTTCATCAGGGTCCTCTCAACCCTCCCACTGGTTTTTGCCTCCAGTGGTGCTAGTGCTGGCTGGAACACCCTTTGATTTGGGACTAGTGCTGCAGGCAAGGTCATTAACAAGGCATGTGCTTGCATATCATTAGGTACTGATAACGTAATCCAAAAGCTACAATAAAAGTGCAGGGAAAGGAAAAGGGTGATTCTGGGATGCAAACACTTCAAGCATTTTGTTTCTCAAGAGACCCCGCTGTATCAGTGCTGTCAGGGTTTGAAGGAATAAGGCCTTGAGAATAAAAGCACAAAACCAGCATAAGAACAAGAAGGGAAAACCACTGCCGCAGAAGCCTGGGTGAAACATGCCAGAGATTCAAGGAAAAGGCAGGCTCCAGAACTGCAGCTAAAAGTTCCTTAGTATTACAAAGGAAAAGGCACCTAAAGCACTGAACAACGCCTCTGAATTGAAAAAACAATGTATCGCGCATTCACCTCCATAGATTCACTTTTTGACTCATTCTCTGATAGATGACTGCAGTCTCTTTTTCTCAACTCCTGTTCCCTCTTTTCCCTCTGTTTTAACATTTCTGTCTGCTCTTTCAAGTGCACAGTCCCTTATGGTAAACACATACATACACCCTGCAGCCAAAAACTGTGCACCTCTCCTTTGCATTCGTCAAGGTCCAGCTGGATAAAACCCAATGTCAGAAATATTTTGTTAGTGATCCCCAGAGTGAAATTAAGACACAGATGAGGTTAAATACCACAGTTGGTCAGTTTGTTTATTGTAAAAAGTTAATTATTATTATTAGAAATATTATTATTATAGTGATAGGACAGATCAGAAAAAAAGGATAGAAATTAAGCAAGCATTTGGAGTGCAGAGAGATAGTCACCACCATGGATCCAGTGGTGTCCCAAGGGTCTGTAGTCATCTTCAGTGGTGATGACCACAGGTTTACCTTTGTTGCCTTTTATTACATGCTGGGAGGGAAGCGCATTTGTTCTTAATGTCACTGTAATGCACATTCCTGGCTGATCACAGGCACCCAGTCTTGCTGGTCTTGCAGCCAGTTCTTCAACAGCATGTCTGTCAGCAATCGTTGAGATAAGGGACAGCAGTCTTCGAGACAATGAACCTCAGCTCCTCACACCAATCTGTCAGACAATGGAAGGTGGAGTATTATTTCAATTCAGTCTCTTACAGCATTGACAAGTACCTTCTTCCTTGCCTTCAGTGGAAGTATTTCACCTCTAACTGTGAAAAGCCTACTTTTTGCCTTCCTAATTTTGCCTTTCTAATTTTGTCTTCCTCTGAACAGCAAAAGTAATTTTTCCTGCTTATTAAATAAAGCAAATCTATCAGCTTTGAAGACACCTGGCACAGCAGTGCCTGTTCTCTTTTAATGTTCTCTTGACTGATAATGACAGAGTGAGATACCAGACCACAATACCCATATTAGTGCAAATCCATTTCAAGCTGCACTTGTGAGCAGCACAACCTCATCACCAAGGATTCCGGGGCACGGCTACACTATTTACACTTCTAAAGCTTTTCCATTTTACCTTACATCCACAAACTGGACTTTGTACACCAGAGCCTCACATCATATTCCAGTCCCATTGAACTCAGAAGCACAAATAGCTCAGCAGTACCATGCAGGATCCTGCAGAGAAGAGTGAGCTACTTTCTTTGTGTTAGTCAGCAACAGCCAGTAGCTGGTGCAGTGACATAGGACTTGTCTGCAGATTAAAAATACTTTCCAAATAAATCGCCTTTTTTAAGCAAATACCTAGTGAATATATTTGAAGGTTAGTAATTATCCAAAATTACTCCCATGGGAAAACCAACATGATGTTTCTTGTCCTTTTTATTGGTGTTAGGAAGAGTTCCTTGAGTTGAAAAGGGGATGAAATGATTTTATGGATTCCTAAATCCATTCTAAGTCCCAAGAAGTATTCACAATACATTCTGGCTCAAGTCTGGGGGGAAATTATTGTCTTTACCAGTGAATTAAATGTTGTCAATACCTGGACACAGGTTCTGATATTTTGTCACCTTCAGAATTGACTTGTTAGAATGTCAGAGTGTTAGCTGCTCTGCACCAAATCTATAAACGAACAACCAATTTCCAGCCATGACCCATGTAATAATAATACAGTTTAATGACATGGGTTTGGCCAGACTCTTCCACTTAGTCTCAGTGCTAAAAACCTGACCCTATAACACTTATTTTTCATTAAAAATTATTTTTTAAGGGCCAATTATGTTTTCTATTTTCCTCCTTAAATATCTAATGTGCAATAGGCATTTCAGGTTGACTTCTTCACTATGGTCTCTGAGTTAGAAACACTTTTTTTCCGGGATAAATCCAATATTTGTAGGTACGGCCTCAGTTGACACAGGTCACTCTGTCCCTTCCATTACGCATTACTGTGTTTATCTTTTTAATAGCCTCATATTTGTGATATTTAAGAAAATGCTTGCCTTAATAAACTGTAAACCTTAATACCCTCATAATTTCTGTAGTAATTCTCAATTTCTTAAAATTTTTCTACTCTACTGGTCTACATTCAATTTCATCACAATCAGAGACATTATAAAAATAACCGTATCCTGGGCTGCATCAAAATAAGCATGGCCAGAAGGTCAAGGGATTTGATTCTTCCCTTCTACTCCACTCTCATGAGACTCCACCTGCAGTACTGCCTCCAGTTCTGGGACCCCCAATCCAACAGGGACAAGGACCTATTGGAGTGTGTCCAGGGGAGAGGCACAAAGATTGTCGGAGGCCTGTAGAAACTCTCCTATGAAGACAGTTTGAGAAAGTAAGGCTTGTTTAGCCTGGAGAAGAGAAGGTTCTGGGGAGACCTTAGAGCAGCTTCCAGCGCCTGAAGGGGCCTACAAGAAAGCTGGAGAGGTACTTTTTACAAGGCCTGTGGGAACAGGACAAGGAGGAATGGCTTTAAACTGAAAGAGAGGAGATTTAGATCAGTCATCAGGAAGAAATTCTTTACTATGAGGGTGTAGAGGCACAGGAAGAAGTTGCTCAAGAGAAGCTGTGGCTGCCCCACCCCAGGCAATGGTCAAGGCCAAGTTGGATAGAACTTGGAGCAACCTAGTGTAATGGAAGGTGTCCCTGCCCTTGGCAGGGTGGTTGGAACTGGATGTTCTTTGAGGTCCCTTCCAACCCAAACCATTCTATAATTCTATGATTCTTGACAGATTTGAGCAGAGGAACATTGGGACAAATTACACACTTATTTTGAGATTACCTACTATTTAAAGGCTGAGAGAAAGTATTAAACACCTATGCAAGCTGTTATACATAGTGAAATGCAGTAGTCTAGAGTCACTGCGTTTCAGAAATGCCATTAATATTGTTTGGTTTAGTGCCAGGGAATTAGGGCATCCATGTTTTGTAATATTCTAGTACTAACCCAAGACTAGAAATACCATGGTCGAGGAGGTGGATTTTAAAAGTAGCAAGAGGAAAGAGAAAAATCACCATTCGCACTGATAGCAGGAATATGTATGCAGCTATATTCATACGTGTAAGCAGGGTGCCTTTCACAGCTGCTGTATTTGAAGGACTTTAACAGCTTTCTGAGAAGCCCAGAAGAAGCAGCTACTTTATTAGTCATTACTGCTTAACATTTTGCACATTTCTTCCTTATATCTCTTATCTTCCCTTATATCTGCCCATCATCAGTATTTCTATGTAACACTGTGTTGAGACGTAAACAGAAGACAAGCCTTATGTTATCCTTCTGCAATGAACAGACTCATGTCTTCGTCAGGGACTGTAGTGATAGGACAAGGGGTAATGGGTTAAAACTTAAACAGGGGAAGTTTAAATTGGATATAAGGAGGAAATTCTTTCCTGTTAGGGTGGTGAGACACTGGAATGGGTTGCCCAGGGAGGCTGTGAGTGCTCCATCCCTGGCGGTGTTCAAGGCCAGGTTGGATGAAGCCTTGTGTGGGATGGTTTAGTGTGAGGTGTCCTTGTCCATGGCAGGGGGGTTGGAACTAGATGATCTTGAGGTCCCTTCCAACCCTGACTATTCTATGATTCTATGTCTTCCTGCCAAAGCGCTACCACTAGACCTGCTCAGTCAAGAATCTAAAAGCCGTTGACAATAAATCTGGGTTATGGGGTCCCACATAATAATTCTCCAGTATAGAGTAAGCTGACTTTGTGGCTCATAAGCCTGGCAGGTCCGCAGGCAGTCTGCGCAGTGTGATCTTGTAGTCCGTGGCTTGCAGCTGAAGACCCAGGAAGG